>NC_057841.1:4023000-5364000 GCF_910594005.1 Cervus elaphus | reverse complement strand
AAAAAGCTGCATGTAAGTGGGGTTTCCTTGGTTTCTCAGCAGTAAAGAATCTGCCTGTAATGCAGGAGATATGGGTTTGACCCCTGGGTGGGGAAGATCCCCTGGAGAAGGGAATGGCAACCCACTTCAGTATTCTTTCCTGGGAAATCCCATGGACAGAGGAGCCTGGCAAAGGGTTGCAAAGAATTGGACATGACTTAGTAACTAAACAACAACAACATGTAAATGAGATCACCCCATATTTCTTTATAGTGTGACTTGTTTCACTGAGTATAACACCCTCTAGATCCATCCATATTGTTGCAAATGGCAAGATTTTTTAACATGGCTGAGTAATATTCCATTGTGTATGTCTATGTGTATATATATATATGTGTGTGTGTGTGTGTGTGTATGTGTGTGTATATATATATGTGTGTGTGTATATATATCCCCTACCTGTTTATCCACTTGTCTGCTGACAGACACCCAGGCTTTTTCTGTACGTTGGCCACTGTGAGCGATGCTGTGATGAGCATGTGGGGACAGACACCCATGAGTCAGGGCATACAGGTGGTCTCTAGAAGTGAGAGTAACTTCCGTCTACGAGTCAGGAAGAACATTGAGAAACTAAATTCTGCCAATGATCTGAGTAGGCCTGGAAGCAGATTCCCCCTCAGAGTGTCCCACAAGAGCCCAGCCAATACCACCTTGATTTTGGCACTGTGAGCCCTTGAGTAGAGAACCCAGCTGAGCTTCCTTGAGCTGTGAGATAATAAATGGGTGTTATTTTAAGCTGCTAAGTTTGTGATAATTTGTTATGACAGCAATGAAAAACTAATACACGCAGTAGTTATCTATCACTGAATGATCAGGGACCCTGAAATCTTTGGAACAAGTATGCTTTTCTCCAATCCAAGAATCAGGCCCACTTTGAGAGATCTGGCTTCTCTTGACTTCCCAAAGACAACAAACTGATGCTTTCAACTATGGTTAGAATACCATTTTCAATTCCCCTGGTGTTAGAAATTTAAATTAACCAAAATAATAGAGGTTGTTCTATATGTTTTTTCAGCTTGTGGGGGAAACATTTGAGAGAGATTGTCCCCTTTGCACAAACTGGGCTATGTCTAACTAATAGTTTGATTTTCTATTAAGCTTCAAGGGAAGTGAGAAATGGTGGTTTTCATAGAATTAGTAAATGCCACCAAAACTAAAGGTCAAACTAAGTTGACATTAAATACAGTATTTCCAGTGGGGCAGTGTGAGGTGCTTGAAAGAACAGTTCCAACAAGTCCCTACAACGCCTATTCTCTGAGCTTGTTATGAGTGCTAATGGAATCCAGTAAAACTCTGTCCATCCCCGGCCTTTCCACTTGTGACATATATTAGCCACAAGTCTGTTTTCACAGACAAAGCGCCCTTGGCGACCAACGTGGAGAAGAACCGTGTGGCTGATTCCACATTGCAGATGTTGCATTCATCCATGCAGACTTCTCAGGGCCCCTGGCACTGCCAGCTTTCAGGATCACTGTGAACTCAACACTGATTTATCCCCGCATGTGGCTTTGGAGGACAGAGAAATAAAGGAGCATGGACACAGGGCAGATTACAGCTGAGTTGAGTTTGCACAGGAAACTCAACCTTGAATTAAGGGCCTGGTATCCTGGGAGCTTCAAGAAGCAGAGGGAGGAAAGCTTATACAGAAAATACACACAGACTTGGGAACCAGACTGCTATAGGTATGAATCCCAGATCCACCACTTAATAGCTGTGTATCCTTAGCCTGGTGTCTCAGACGATAAAGAATCTGCCTGCAATGCAGAAGACTCAAGTTAAGTCCCTGGGTTGGGAAGATCCCCTGAAGGAGGGAATGGCAACTCATCCCAGTATTCTTGCCTGGAGAATCCCATAGAGAGAGGAGCCTGGTGGGCCACAGTCCATGGGATTGCAAAGAGTTGGACATGAACGAATGACTAACATCCTTAGATGTGGGCTTCCCAGGTGGCACTAGTGGTAGAGAACCCGCCTGCCAATGGAGGAGACCCAAAAGACACAGGTTCGATCACTGGGTTGGGAAGATCCTCTGGAGGAGGACATGGCAACCTACTCTGACATTATTGCCTGGAGAATCCCTCGGACAGAGAAGCCTGGGAGGCTCCGGTCTATAATGTCGCAAAGAGTAGGACACAACTGAAGTGACTTGGCACGAATTCATCCTTAGATATGGTTTTAACCACTTTGATCCTCAATTTCCTCATCTGTAAAATAATGAGGAGATACCCCACACCCAAGGGCAAAGGTGAAGCCCCAGCAAGATGGTAGGAAGGGTGAAATCACATTTAGAATCAAACCCCATACCCACCAGAGATGCTCAGAGGGCTCAAGGGCCCAGAGACCCTACAGAGACTGAGACAGAACTGTGTTTCAGTACCTCCTGAGGAGGTACAGGTCAACAGTGGACTGCTGCAGGGGCAGGGGCTCTGGATGCAGTAGACCTGGGTATGGCATAAATACTCTTGGAGGAGATTGCCATTAGCCCCACCACAGAACTGCCAGAACTTATACAGGACTGGGAAAACAGACTCTGGGAGGGCACAAACAGAATCTTGTGTGCACCAGGACCCAGGAGAACGGAGCAGTGACCCCACAAGAGACTGACCCAGATTTGTCCATGAGGGTCCAGGAGTCTTTGGCAGAGGCATGCATCAGTGTGGCCTGCTACAGGGTTGGGGACACTGAGTGTAGCAGTGCATGCATGGGACCTTTTGAAGGAGGTCGCCATTATCTTCATTAGCTCCACCATAGTTTGGCCCCAGGTCAAATAACATGGAGGGAACACAGCCCCACCCATCAACAAAAATTGGATTAAAGATTTATTGAGCATGGCCCTGCCCATCAGAATAAGACCCAGTTTCCCCCTCAGTCAGTCTCTCCCATCAGGAAGCTTCCATAAGTCTCTTATCCTTCTCCATCAGAGGCCAGACAGACTGAAAATCACAAGCACAGAAAACTAACCTATCTGATCACATGGACCACAGCCTTGTCTAACTCAGTGAAACTATGAGCCATGCTGTGTAGGGCCACCCAAGATGGATGGGTCATGGTGGAGAGTTCTGACAAAATGTGGTCCACTGGAGAAGGGAATAGCAAACCACTTCAATATACTTGCCTTGAAAAGAAGAGAAGCGAAAGGCAAAGGAGAAAAGTAAAGATACACCCATCTGAATGCAGAGTTCCAAAGAATAGCAAGGAGAGATAAGACATCCTTCCTCAGTGATAAGTGCGAAGAAATAGAGGAAAATAATAGAAGGGGAAAGACTAGAGATCTCTTCAAGAAAATTAGAGATATCAAGGGAATATTTCATGCAAAGATGGGCACAATAAAGGACAGAAATGGTGTGGACCTAACAGAAACAGATATGCAGATGACACCGCCCTTATGGCAGAAAGTGAAGAGGAACTAAAAAGCCTCTTGATGAAAGTGAAAGAGGAGAGTGAAAAAGTTGGCTTAAAGTTCAACATTCAGAAAACTAAGATCATGGCATCTGGTCCCATCACTTCAGGGGAAATAGATGGGGAGACAGTGGAAACAGTGTCAGACTTTATTTTTGGGAGCTCGAAAATCACTGCAGATGGTGATTGGAGCCATGAAATTAAAAGACGCTTACTCCTTGGAAGGAAAGCTATGACCAACTTAGATAGATATTAAAAAGCAGAGACATTACTTTGCCAACAAATGTCCATCTGGTTAAGGCTATGGTTTTTCCAGTGGTCATGTATGGATGTGAGAGTTGGACTGTGAAGAAAGCTGAGTGCCGAAAAATTGATGCTTTTGAACTGTGGTGTTGGAGAAGATTCTTGAGAGTCCCTTGGACTGCAAGGAGACCCAACCAGTCCATCGTGAAAGAGATCAGTCCTGGGTGTTCATTGGAAGGACTGATGCTGAAGCTGAAACTCCAATACTTTGGCCACCCGATTCGAAGAGTTGACTCATTGGAGAAGACCCTGATGCTGGGAGGGATTGGGGGCAGGAGGAGAAGGGGACGACAGAGGATGAGATGGCTGGATGGCATCACCGACTCAATGGACATGAGTTTGAGTAAACTCTGGGAGTTGGTGATGGACAGGGAGGCCTGGCATGCTGTGATTCATGGGGTTGCAAAGAGTCAGACATGACTGAGCCACTGAACTGAACTGAACTGAACAGAAGCAGAAGATATTAAGAAGAGGTGGCAAGGATACACGGAAGAACTATACCAAAAAGATCTTCACGACCCAGAAAATCACAATGATGTGATCACTCACCTAGAGCCAGACATCCTGGAGTGTGAAGTCAAGTGGGCCTTAGGAAGCATCACTATGAAAGAAGCTGGTGGAGGTGATGGAATTCCAGCTGAGCTATTTCAAGTCCTCAAAGATGATGCTGTGAAGAGTGCTGCACTCAATATGCCAGCAAATCTGGAAAACTCAGCAGTGGCCACAGGACTGGAAAAGATCAGTTTTCATTCCAATCCCAAAGAAAGGCAGTGCCAAAGAATGCTCAAACTACCACACAATTGCACTCATCTCACATGCTAGCAAAGTAATGCCCAAAATTTTTCACATCAGGCCTCAACAGTACGTGAACCATGAACTTCCAGGTGTTCAAGCTGGTTTTAGAAAAGGCCGAGGACCCAGAGATCAAATTGCCAACATCCATTGGATCATCAAAAAAGCGAGACAGTTAAAAAAAAAAAAAAAAAGCGAGACAGTTCCAGAAAAACATCTACTTCTCTTTCATTGACTACTTTGAGTTTGACTGTGTGGATCACAACAAATTGTGGAAAATTCTTAAAGAGATGGGAATACCAGACCACCTGACCTGCCTCCTGAGATATCTGTATGCAGGTCAAGAAGCAACAGTTAGAACCTAACATGGAACAACTGACTGGTTCCAAACTGGTAAAGGAGTACGTCAAGGCTGTATATTGTCACCCTGCTTATTTAACTTATCTGTAGAGTCCATCATGAGAAATGCTGGACTGGATGAAGCACAAGCTGGAATCAAGATTGCTGGGAGAAATATCAATAACCTCAGACATGCAGATGACACCAACCTTATGGCAGAAAGCAAAAGAACTTAAGAGCCTCTTGATGAAAGTGAAAGAGGAGAGTGGAAAAAGTTGGCTTAAAACTCAACATTCAGAAAACTAAGATCATGGCATCTGGTCCCATCACTTCATGGCAAATAGATGGGGCAACAGTGGAAACAGTGACGGACTTTGTTTTCCTGGGCTCCAAAATCACTGCAGATGGTGACTGAAGCCATAAAATTAGAAGACATTTGCTCCTTGAAAGAAAAGCTATGACCAACCTAGACAACATATTAAAAAGCAGAGACATTACTTTGCAAACAAAGGTCCATCTAGTCAAAGCTATGGTTTTTCCAGTAGTCATGTTTGGATGTGAGAGTGGACTATAAAGAAAGCTGAACACCAAAGAATTGATGCTTTTGAACTGCGGTGTTGGAGAAGACTCTTGAGAGTTCCTTGGACTGCAAGGAGATCCAACCAGTCCATCTTAAAGGAAATCAGTCCTGAATATTCATTGGAAGGACTGATGATGAAGCTGAAAGTCCAATACTTTGGCCATCTGATGTGAAGAACTGATTCATTTGAAAAGACTGGGAAAGATTGAAGGCAGGAAGAGAAGGGGACAACAGATGATGAGATGGTTGGATGGCATCACCAACTCAATGGACAAGAGTTTGAGTAAACTCCGGGAGTTGGTGATGGACAGGGAAGCCTGGCCTGCTGCAATACATGGGGTCACAAAGAGTCTAACACGACTGAGTGACTGAACTGAACTGAAAATGAGATAGTATTAGATTAAAAGTAAGATAATTGAAGAAATGAACACTCCCCTACTTCATTGTTTTCTATTATTCTTACTTTTTATTTGTACATTTTACTTGTTACTCTTTTTTTTTCCCCATTTATTTTTATTAGTTGGAGGCTAATTACTTTACTATATTGTAGTAGTTTTTGCCATACGTTGACATGAATCAGCCACGGATTTACACGTATTCCCCATCCCGATCTCCCCTCCCACCTTCCTCTCCACCCGCTCCCTCTGGGTCTTCCCAGTGCACCAGCCCTGAGCACTTGTCTCATGCATCCACCCTGGGCTGGTGATCTGTTTCACCCTTGATAATATACATGTTTCGATGCTGTTGTTTATTATTTAGTAACTATCTCCCTATCAACCAGAATGTAAGTTCCATGATGTCAGGAACTTTGCTTGTTTACTTTGGTTGGCCTAGAGGCAACAAGGCAATAATCTTCCCTGGTGACTCAGTCGATAAAGTGTTCGCCCAGAATGTGGGAGACCTGGGTTCGATCCCTGGGTCAGGAAGATCCGGTGGAGAAGGAAATGGCAACCCACTCCCATATTCTCACCTGGAGAATTCCATGGGTGGGCCTGGTGGGCTACAGTCCACTGGGTCACAAAGTGTCAGACACGGCTAAGTGACTAACTTAGAGGCAACAAGAGGCAGGAGAGCTTAGCGGTTAAGAGCAACGGCTCCAGAACCAGGTTTCTGAGGTTTCAATATGGACTGCTGTGTGAACCTGGGACAATAACTCAACTTCTCAATTCCTCAGTTTTCCTATATTTAAAATGACAGTAATAAAACTTTCCAAGGGAATTCTACTGCCTTGTTGGTGGGAATGTAAATTGATACAGCTACTATGGATAACAGTGTGGAGATTTCTTAAAAAACTAGGAATAAACTACCTTGCTTGCATGTATGCCAAGTTGCTTCAGTCATGTCCCACTCTTTGTGATCCTATGGACTGCATCCCACCAGGTTCCTCTGTCCATGGGATTCTCCAGGCAAGAATACTGGAGTAGGTTGCCGTGCCCTCCTCCAGGGGATCTCCCTGACCCAGGGATTGGACCTATGTCTCTTATGTCTCCTGCATTGGCAGGCAGGTTCTTTACCACTAGTGCCAGCTGGGGAGCCCCTAAAACTACTATATGACCCAGCAATCCCACTACTGGGCATACTCTGAGAAAACCACAAATCTAAAAGACATATATACACTAATGTTCATTGCAGCACTATTTACAATAGCAAGGATGTGGAAGCAAGCTAGATATTCACTGACAAGTGAATGGATAAAGAATATATAGCACATTTATACAATAGAATATTACTCAGCCGTAAAAAGGAATGAATTTGAGTCAGTTGTAGTGAGATGGGTGAACCTAGAACCTGTTATACAGAGTGAAGTATAACTTCATTTATTTTTCTGACTGATGAGAAAAGAGAAAAATAAATATCATATATTAACTCATGTATATGGAATCTAGAAAAATATACTGATGAACCTATTTACATGGAAGGTATGGAGATGCAAATATAAAGAATGAACTTGTGCACACAGTGGGGGAAGGAGAGGGTAGGACGAACTGATAAAGCAGCATTAACCTATACACACAGTCATGTGTATAATAGAAAACTAGTAGGAAGCTGCTGTGTAACACAGGGAACCCAGCTTGGTGCTCTGTGACAACCTAAAGGGGTGGGACGGGAGAGGGGAGGGAGACTCAAGAGGAAAGGGATGTGTGTGTGTATATATATATATATGTACATATATATATATAATTATGACTGATTCATGTTGTTGTGAAGCAGAAATCAACACAGCATCGTAGAGAAATTTTCCTCCAATTAAAAAAAATAATAATAGAGAGGACTTCCAGTTCAAGATGGCAGAGTAGAAGGACATACGTTCATCTCCTCCTGTGAGAACACCAAAATTGCAACTATTGAACAACCATTAACAGGAGGATGCTGGAACCCACCAAAAAAAAAAAAAAAAAAAAAAAAAGAGACCCCACGTCCAAAAACAAAGAAACTGCAGTGAAAAAGTAAGAGGGGCGTAACCACGGTAAAATCAAATCCCATACCTGCTGGGTGGGTGACCCACAAACTTGACAACAATAACACCACAGAAATTCTCATACTGTTGTGAAGGTTCTGAACCCACATCAGGCTCCCCAGCCTGGGGATCCAACAAAGGGTGGGAATCCCCAGGGAATCTGACCTTGAAAGCCGGCTGGATTTGATTATAGGATTTCCACAGGACTAGGGGAAACAGAAACTCTGGTCTTGGAGGCACAAACAAAACCTTTGTGCACCAAGACCCAGAGGAGAGGAGTAGTGACCTCACAGGATACTGAACATTACCACCTGCTGGTGTTGGGGGGCCTCCTGTGGAGGCGTTGGTTGGCAGGGGCTCACCACAGGGACGGGGCACTGGCAACAGCAGGCCAGGAAGGTCCCCCTTGGTGTAAATTCTCTTGGGGTTCACCATTAACCCTACCACAGAGCCTGTAAACCCCAGGGATGGGTCTCCTCATACCATACAATGAACCCAAACCAGGAGGAAATTCAACCCCACACACCAGCAGAAAATTGGATTAAAGTTTTACTGAGCAAGGTCCTGCCCACCAGTCCCGCCCACCAGGAAACTTACACAAGCCTCTTAGCCTTCTCCATCAGAGGGCAGACAGAGAAAGCAAGAAGAAGCACAATGGCAAAGTGCTAAAACAAAAACCATATTACAGAAAGTTAATCAGGTTGAAAAAGCAGAAAGTTGTGTCCCAGATGAAGAGACAAGATAAAACCCGAGAAAAACAGTGAAATGAAGTGGAGATAGGCAAACTTCCAGAAAAAGAATTCAGAATAATGATAGTGAAAATAATCCAGGATCTTGGAAACACAATGAAGAAAATGCAAGAAATGTTTAGCAACGACCTAGAAGAACTAAGGAACAAACAATCAGAGGTGAACAATACACTAGAAGGAATCAATAGCAGAATAATTGAGGCAGAAGAACAGATAAATGACCTGGAGAACAGAATGGTGGAAATCACTGCCACAGAACAGGATATAGAAAAAAGAATGAAAAGAAATGAAGTCACCCTGAGAGATCTCTGGGACAGTATTAAAAGCACTAACATTTGCATTATAGGGGTCCCAGAAGGAAAAGAGAGAGGAAAAAGGACCTTAGAAAACATTTGAAGAGATAACTGAAAACTTCCCTAACATGGGAAAGGAAATAGCCAACCAAGTCCAGGAAGCACAGAAAGTCCCAGGCAGGATAAATTCAAGGAGGAACACACCAAGACACATAGTAATCAAACTGACAAAAATTAAAGACAAAGATAAAATATTAAAAATAACAAGAGAAGAATAAATAACTTACCAGGAAACTCCCATCAGACTATCAGAATCATTTCTCAACAGAAACTCTACAAGCCAGAAGGGACTTAAATACACCATGTATTTAAAGTGATGAAAGGGAAGAACATACAACCAAGAATACTCTGCCCAGCAAGACTCTCATTCAGATTTGATGGAGAAATCAAAAGCTCTCTAGACAAGGAAAACTTAAGAGAATTCAGCACCACCAAACCAGCTTTACAACAAATGCTAAAGGAACTTCTCTAAGCAGGAAACACAAGAGAATGAAAAGACCTACAGAAAATAAACCAAAAACAATTAAGAAAATGGTAATAGAACCACACATGCCAATAATTACCTTAAATGTAAATGGATTAAATTCACCAAAGGAAAGACATAGACTGGCTGGGTGGATGAAAACATGTGCATGTATGCTCTGCCACTTAACACTGCTTGACCCCTCAAACTGTATGTAACTATTTTATATTGTTACATTAATAATGTTCGAATTATGGCTTGCAATTGTAATTATCTTTTGTTTTTTGTCTGGCTATTTTCTGTAAAAATCAATAAACATCTTTTACTATTGTGATTATGTAACTATTATTCCCTTAATACCATTGTATCACGATTGGTCAACAGAAGAATAATAGAACTCTATATCACCAAAACTATGATTTAATAGAAAATGCTACAATCACTTTTTTAAATCCAGATGCACATCAGAATTATCTTGAAATATTTTGAAAAATGTAAATGCCTAGGTACTGCTTTCTTTTTCTCCAGAGCTCCAGATAAATTTCTAATGAGCAGTAGTGTTTAAAAACAAGTGAACTATATGATGATCCTTTACTTTTAACTAGTTTGTTTCACTTTTTTTATTTCATATTCAGTGCTCCCATTACATTTATTTTATGTTTTCCAATTTCTCCATCTTTTTTTTTTTTGATGTTATTTCTCAAGCCTTTCTCAAGTATAGTAGAAAAGCTTTTGTATACATATGTATAAATAATACACATAATGTGTGTGTTTTAGAAAACTTATGAATCTTTGACCAACTAAAAAATTTATGAAATTTATTTTGATTCCACTTGTTTGACTTAGATTTCTATTTTAAAAAAATAAATATGCAACAAGCAGCAAAGGTTTATTGTATAGCCAGGGAACTACAGTCAATATCTTGTAACAACCTTTCAGTTCAGTTCGGTTCAGTTGCTCAGTCATGTCCAAATCCTTGTGATCCCATGAACCGCAGCACGCCAGGCCTCCCTGTCCATCACCAACTCCTGGAGTCCACCCAAACCCATGTCCATTGAGTCGGTGATGCCATCCAACCATCTCATCCTCTGTTGACCCCTTCTCCTCCTGCCCTCAATCTTTCCCAGCATCAGGGTCTTTCCCAGTGAGTCAACTCTTTGTATCAGGTGGCCAAAGTATTGGAATTTCAGCTTCAACATCAGTCCTTCCAATGAACACACAGGACTGATCTCCTTTAGGATGGACTGGTTGGATCTCCTTGCAGTCCAAGAGACTCTCAAGATTCTTCTCCAACACCACAGTTCAAAAGCATCAATTCTTTGGCACTCAGTTTTCTTTATAGTCCAACTCTCACATCCATACATGACCACTGGAAAAACCATAGCCTTGACTAGACAGACCTTTGTTGGCAAAGTAATGTCTCTGCTGTTTCATATGCTGTCTAGGTTGGTAATAGCTTTTCTTCCAAGGAGTAAGCATCTTTAATTTCATGGCTGCAATCACCATCTGCAGTGATTTTGGAGCCCAGAAAAATACAGTCAGTCACTGTTTCCACTGTTTCCCCATCTATTTGCCATGAAGTGATGGGACCAGATGCCATGATCTTAGTTTTCTGAATGTTGAACTTTAAGCCAACCTTTTCACTCTCGTCTTTCACTTTCATCAGGAGGCTCTTTAGTTCTTCTTCACTTTCTACCATAAGGGTGCTGTCATCTGCATATCTGAGGCTATTGATATTTCTCCCGGCAATCTTGATTCCAGCTTGTGCTTCTTCTAGCCCAGCGTTTCTCATGATGTACTCTGCATATAAGTTAAATAAGCAGGGTGACAATATACAGCCTTGACATACTCCTTTTCCTATTTGGAACCAGTCTGTTGTTCCATGTCCAGTTCGAACTGTTGCTTCCTGACCTACATACAGGTTTCTCAAGAGGCAGGTCAGGTGGTCTGGTATTCCCATCTCTTTCAGAATTTCCCACAGTTTATTGTGATCCATACAGTCAAAGGCTTTGGCATAGTCAATAAAGCAGAAATAGATGTTGATGATCCAGCTGATGTTGGCAATTTGATCTCTGGCTTCTTTGCCTTTTCTAAAACAAGCCTGAACATCTGGAAGTTCATGGTTCACGTATTGCTGAAGCCTGGCTTGGAGAATTTTGAGCATTACTTTACTAGTGTGCGAGATGAGTGCAATTGTGCGGGAGTTCAAGCATTCTTTGGCATTGACTTTCTTTGGGATTGGAATGAAAACTGATCTTTTCCAGTCCTGTGGCCACTGCTGAGTTTTCCAAATTTGCTGGCATATTAAGTGCAGCACTTTCACAGCATCATCTTTCAGGTTTTGAAATAAGCTCAGCTGGAATTCCATCACCTCCACTAGCTTTGTTAATAGTGATCCTTCCTAAGGCTCACTTGACTTCACATTCCAGGATGTCTGGCTCTAGGTGAGTGATCACAACACCATTGTGATAATCTGGGTCATGAACATCTTTTTTTGTATAGTTCTTCCATGTATTCTTGCCACCTCTTCTTAATATCTTCTGCTTCTGTTATATCCATACCATTTCTGTCCTTTATTGTGCCCATCTTTGCATGAAATGTTCCCTTGATATCTCTAATTTTCTTGAAGAGATCTCTAGTCTTTCCCATTCTATTGTTTTCCTTTATTTCTTTGCATTTATCGCTGAGGAAAGCTTCCTTATCTCTCCTGGTTTTTCTTTGGAACTCTGCATTTAGATGGGTATATCTTTCCTTTTCTCCTTTGCTTTTTGCTTCCCTTCTTTTCACAGCTGTTTGTAAGGCCTCCTCAGACAACCATTTTGCTTTTTCACATTTCTTTTTCTTGGGCGTGGTCTTGATCCCTGTCTCCTGTACAATGTCATGAACCTCCGTCCATAGTTCATCAGGCACTCTGTCTATCAGGACTAGTCCCTTAAATCTATTTCTCACTTCCACTGTTTAGTCATAAGGGATTTGATTTAGGTCATACCTGAATGGTCTAGTGGTTTTCTCCACTTTCTTCAATTTCAGTCTGAATTTGGCAATAAGGAGTTCATGACCTGAGCCACAGTCAGGTCCCAGTCTTGTTTTGCTGACTGTATAGAGCTTCTCCATCTTTGGCTGCAAAGAATATAATCAATCTGATTTCAGTGTTGACCATCTGATGATGTCCATGTGTAGAGTCTTCTCCTGTGTTGTTGGAAGAGGGTGGTTGCTATGACCAGTGTGTTCTCTTGGCAAAACTCTATTAGCCTTTGTCTTGCTTCATTCTGTACTCCAAGGCCATAATAGAAAATAATTTCAAAAATAATATGTGTGTATATGTATAACTGAATCACACTGCTGTGCACTTGAAGCATTGTAAGTTAACTTCAATAAAATATATATATTGAGAAAAAAATAATAGAACCTCCCTCCTTGAATTATTACACTTAGAAGAATGCAAGGCACACAGTAGGTATTTGATAAAAACTACTACTAATGATAATGGAGCCTGGTATACTGCAGGCAATGACTCAGTATTGGCTGAATAAATAATAAATATTTACAAAATTCTTGGAATTATGCCTAGCACATAGCAAGCCTTCAATGAATGACAACTTTACTGAGAGGCACACTGGTATACGTTTAATGACTGATTCTCAGAAGGCGGGAGATGGATGTGTCATGTGTTGTGGTATCTCCATCGTGGCTGATTTCAGCCACCAACCTGACACCAGTGAAGACAGATTTGGGAAGAGGTACCCAGGAACATTCTAGTAAAGAGAATTAGAAGGCTTTGTCTGAATACAGGCATAGGCTGCCATACAGATATGATAAATACATATAATCTTGAGAATATAGGTAATAGGAAAACAATTAGGAAGTGATGAGTTTTAAGTATTTGCTGAAGCCTAAGTTGAAGATACCTTCCTTTTAAGTAACATAATTATAACTATGCATAATGTAGTTTTACTAATTGCTGGATTTAATTTTCAACAATAGGCTCTCAAGTCTCCTGGAAATTTACAAATTTGCTCTTTTGAGCCAGTACAAGCTAACTCCAGTACATATCAGGCCTATATACCTGTAATTCTTCCTTCCACTATTAGGTACTCTTTCCTGGTCCCAAAGAAAGAAAGAATGGCATAAAAACTTCTCCAGCAATTACAGCGGATTTCTCCCCCAGGCAAAGCACGGAATCATTCCCAAGAAGGAAATAAATTGATCTTGGCTGAACTTGGTGAAACAGGTCAAGTCCTAGGTCATTTCCTCCTAAGGGACAGCCCAGATTTGCTGATTATGTTAGAATTTCATTGTCTCAAGTACTGCTGGAAATAAATGAGTTGATAGCCTACACTTGGATATCTCTGGATTATATGCGTTCATTTAAGAGACTAGACTTTAGGAATTTGTGTAGAGGAATGAATAGAGAGGGCAATTGTGAGGCTCACAGCTGTGTCAATAATCATTTCAGCTTTCTTACCTTCCGCTCTACATTCAAGAAACAAAAACACGAGATCCAGGGAAAACTCAATTTAGCCTGGTAATCTCGCTTTGCTCCTGTGATTATAATTCCCCAGAATAATTTCTTCAATTACCCTGGGCCATTTCTTGGAGCAGGAACATTACGGTTCTGCACATGCCCTGTCAGTAGCATGACTGACTGTCCTAATTATCTAGGACACTCCCAGTATTAGCACGAGGATCCAAAGCCTCAGAAACCCCTTGGTCCTGGGAAAGCCAGGACAGTTATTCACTAACACTTGGCCCCCAGGCCAGGATTCCTGTGACCTTCAGTCTATCAGAAAAGCCTCAGACAGTGATTCTAGAGGGCTCTTCAGACAAAGGCTGTGAAGTAGGAACATGCATAGATCCAAGAGGCCAAGAATTAGGAGTCAGAGTGTCTTAGTCAGTTTGGGCTGCTATAACAGAATTTCACAGACTGAGGGCCTGTAAAATAAATAAACATTTATTTCTCATGGTTTTGGAGGCTAGAAGTGCAAGACCAAGACAAGGAGACTGGGAAATGTAGAGCACTGGGCAGTCATATGCCTCACTTGGCAGGAAGGCAGCCCTCTCCAACACACGTGTATTTGGGAAGAATTGTGATCCCTAGTCCTGCAGATGTGAAGTTCAGATACATAATAGATAAACCAGAATAATTTAATATGTTTTCCAAATCAGTGATTTCCAGTCAGCAAATCACAACTTCTAAGTAGGCAAGTGACTCTGCCCCTCCCTCTCCAAAGTCTACAGAATTCTCCCGGGGCTCCTTCACAATGTGCCTTTACTGCATCCTGTCCAACCCACAGATTCAGCCTCTCAGTCCATATACAACTCATGCCATCACTACATATGCTTGGCATCACAGTCCCCATCAGGAAGTAGAAGACTTTGGGAAAAACAAAAGTACCATCTCAGTAGAGAGACCTAGGGATTCTGTACTAGACTCAGAGGCCAGAGCTGCTGCCAGTAGTAGAAGCTGACCCCTCACACTGTGTTCCAGGAGGTGCTGAGTGTTTCTCTGTTCCCCGAGGTTCCTCTTAGTCCTCTTCTTACAGTTGTAGACAACAGAAGTACCATGTGAGTAGGTCAGTTGTTCCTGTTACAAAACATTATTGAAGAGACTCCTTGTCTTCCAACCATTGCTGTTCACACAGAACAAACGGAGTGTTGGTCCAGGGCCACCTTTCAGGGGGTCATCACATATTCTGGTTTCCAGGCCGAGGAGGAGACTGTGCCAAGATGGGCATTATGTTTGTTACTAACTTAGTTGAACAAGTCTGTGTCAGGCCCTGTCCTAAGTGCCGGGAAGAGAGTGATGAACAAGACTTATGTATTTTTTTCTCTGTCTTGTATTGCCCATCTCTAACCCACATAGTGGAAGAGTGCTTTTCCTGAAACATAACCAAGTTTCATCACTCCCCTGCTCAGCCAGATCATCTCCTCAGCATCATCTTTGGGTCATTAAAAAAAGACAAGCCAAGTGGGGAATGATTTGGGGTGTGCAATTTAGAAATGTTGGCTTGCCATGGTCCCAGCTCCAGGAGAGTTTCCCTAAATGCAGCAATAGCTTGCTGCCATATGCAGAAGTCATACAAAGAGAGCTGCCAGTGTGCAAAACCAGGTCCTCAGCCTAGAAAGGCAAAGGGTTCCTCAGGGGCCATTCAAAACACGCTTTCTCTCCAACAGCGCTTCATCATAAAGTGGGTCTTCTCATCCCATTCTTTACACTCCTCCCTACCAGCAACGTTTTTTCCCTGTCAGTTCCCCAGCTGCATCTTTCTAAAGGTGATTATGTACTCTCCATGACAATGCACAGACCTGAAAGCAGTTTGGATTGCTGGGGACATTTGAAAGACAGCCAAGAATCTTATGCATTCTCCCTGGAACTTGCCGCCTCGTCACCAAATGCAATTCCTTCATTTCTCCTGGGATCAGGCTCAAAAGACCACTGCCTTCAGGAAGCTCTCCCAAACTTACCTCCCCACTCTCCTAGCTCTAATCATTTATATTACTCTGTCACCTTCTAGCAATATTGTGGGTTATGTGTTTGGTTTTCATGATGTCGATCTCCACTTGTTGCTATGTTACTGCAACTACAGAGTCTTTGACTTTTATCCAAACCCTGTAAAATCAAATGTATTGTAGAATTCAAAACTTTTCAAATTGTAGAAAAATAATAGAGGTTCTGGGTAGCACCTATAATCAAACACATTTTTCAGTGAAACTTGTGAAAATTCACACCAAGTGGGATACATACAGATTATAATCATCTTTATTAGCTCAGGTTTACTTTGCCACAAATGAGCTCAGTATCTTAGAAGCATGGAAGTGAATGACTAATGACAGCTGCCACTACTGAAACCTCCTCTGTGCTGGGCCCTCTGCCTGTGCAGGTCATCTCAGGTACCCACAGGGGGCCATGGGAAGGAGGCACTGTTTTCCACATATGATAGATGAGATTCAGAGAGGTTGAGTAATTTGCCTAAGGTCAAATGTCTAGCAAATAGAGGAGCCAGCATTTAAACCCAAGGCTGTCTGGCCGTGAGCGTGATGCTCAGTGGCCAGGTCCATACCGAGTATGCTTCCTCCCCCTTGACCGTGCTCCATAGGCTAGAACACATAAATGCTTGCCAACAATGCAAACAGAAGAGCACATGATTTTTTATTTGTGGTTCACAAGTTATACTGTCCTTCTTTCAAAAAGACCATACAGGATGGAAACTGTCAGTTAGTTGTATAAGGCAAGCACCACACAGCTTGGGAGTCCAGATGCGACCGCAGTAGACAAAGGCACAACAGCGCAGCAGCTGGTGGGGCACATCAGCGGCACATGGGCCCCACCGACCGCCACGTTGTTCTCATCTGTTTACAGAGAATCAGTGGGCGGCATTCAGAATTCAGGGGATTTCAATTCAGAGTCCACATAGTTTCTCTAAATGTTAAAAATATGAAAATTGGATATTTCCACCATACAGTGTTTGTTTGTTTGTGTTTTCCTTCATTGCAATAATCAGCTCATGCTGAGTAGCAGTTTTAGGTGGGGTGAGTGCTTTTCAATCAGTCCCCCACTCTGCACATCTGGATTGTGAGGGAATTCTAGTTTGAGACCACTGCATCTGATAAAGTGAATCAGTATCTGATGGCTTGCCCTGACATCTTCCCTAGCAGGCTGGCAGTCTTGTTTATTGATGTGAGTGATGGGCTGTGACTTATATCTTCTATTACAAGTCAAGGACTTTCAGTAAGGATGACACTGGAAGACCATATTTTTAGTCATGAACATGTAGCAAGAACAGACTGAGAGAGAAAAAGAAAGAGAGGTAGAAAAGGGAAAGGGGAGGGTGGAGAAGAAGAACATTTATTTGTGCCAGATATAGAAAATAAATTCAAGGTGATGAAGGAAACTTAAAGCATGCCTACTGGGGCAGGGCCAGAAGGAGGCAGAGGTGACCCAGTGTCAGCTCCTAAAAGGTAAAGTTCCTCATGTGAAGCAGAGCAACCAGAACTGAGGTCACTTCTTGAACCCAGGTTTAACTACCCTTGAAAGAAAACTGAGAAAAGCTACCACAAATTGTTTCTGGGGGTTACGGCATATGCAAGGTTCTGTGATCAGAGGCCATAAATGAAACAGTAGCATAGCAAGACAAGGCCACAGCCATCTTTCATGAATAACCACCAAAAGGGCACAAATATAATTTCTATTTTCCTAACCAGCAGAAAAACATTTACTTCTGATTTATCGGCTACTCCAAAGCCTTTGACTGTGTGGATCACAACAAACAGTGGAAAATTCATCAAGAGATAGGACTGCCAGACCACCTGACCTGCCTCTTGAGATATCTGTATGCAGGTCAAGAAGCAACAGTTAGAACCAGACGTGCAACAACAGACTATTTCCAAACAGGAAAAGGAGTATGTCAGGGCTGTATATTGCCACCCTGCTTATTTAACTTATATGCAGAGTACATCATGAGAAATACTGAGCTGGATGAAGCACAAGCTGGAATCAAGATTGCCAGGAGAAATATCAATAACCTCAGGTATGCAGATGATACCACCTTTATGGCAGAAAGCAAAGAATTAAAGAGCCTCTTGATGAAAGTGAAAGAGGAGAGTGAAAAAGTTGGCTTAAAACTCAACATTCAAACCAGGAAGAAATAGAAGATCTTAACAGACCCATCACAGACAAGGAAATCGAAACTGTAATCAAAAATCTTCCAGCAAACAAAAGCCCAGGACCAGATGGCTTCACAGCTGAATTCTACCAAAAATTTAGAGAAGAGCTAACACCTACCTTACTCAAACTCTTCCAGAAAATTGCAGAAGAAGGTAAACTTCCAAACTCATTCTATGAGGCCACCATCACCCTAATTCCAAAACCTGACAAAGATGCCACAAAAAAAGAAAACTACAGGCCAATATCACTGATGAACATAGATGCAAAAATCCTTAACAAAATTCTAGCAAACAGAATCCAACAACATATTAAAAAAATCATACACCACGACCAAGTGGGCTTTATCCCAGGAATGCAAGGATTCTTCAATATCCGCAAATCAATCAATGTAATACACCACATTAACAAATTGAAAGATAAAAACCATATGATTATCTCAATAGATGCAGAGAAAGCCTTTGACAAAATTCAACACTCATTTATGATTAAAACTCTCCAAAAAGCAGGAATAGAAGGAACATACCTCAACACAATAAAAGCTATATATGACAAACCCACAGCAAGCATCACCCTCAATGGTGAAAAATTGAAAGCATTTCCCCTGAAATCAGGAACAAGACAAGGGTGCCCACTCTCACCACTACTGTTCAACATAGTGTTGGAAGTTTTGGCCACAGCAATCAGAGCAGAAAAAGAAGTAAAAGGAATCCAGATAGGAAAAGAAGAAGTGAAACTCTCACTGTTTGCAGATGACATGATCCTCTATATAGAAAACCCTAAAGACTCTACCAGAAAATTACTAGAACTAATCAATGAATATAGTAAAGTTGCAGGATATAAAATTAACACACAGAAATCCCTTGCATTCCTATATACTAACAATGAAAAAACAGAAAGAGAAATTAAGGAAACAATACCATTCACCATTGCAACAAAAAGAATAAAATACTTAGGAGTATATCTACCTAAAGAAACAAAAGACCTATACATAGAAAACTATAAAACACTGATGAAAGGAATCAAAGAGGACACAAACAGATGGAGAAACATACCGTGTTCATGGATTGGAAGAATCAATATTGTCAAAATGGCTATTCTACCCAAAGCAATCTATAGATTCAATGCAATCCCTATCAAGCTACCAACGGTATTTTTCACAGAACTAGACCAAAGAATTTCACAATTTGTATGGAAATACAAAAAACCTCGAATAGCCAAAGTAATCTTGAAAAAGAAGAATGGAACTGGAGGAATCAACCTGCCTGACCTCAGACTCTACTACAAAGCCACAGTCATCAAGACAGTGTGGTACGGGCACAAAGACAGAAATATAGACCAATGGAACAGAATAGAAAGCCCAGAGATAAATCCACGAACTTATGGACATCTTATCTTTGACAAAGGAGGCAAGGATATATAATGGAAAAAAGACAACCTCTTTAACAAGTGGTGCTGGGAAAACTGGTCAACCACTTGCAAAAGAATGAAACTAGAACACTTTCTAACACCATACACAAAAATAAACTCAAAATGGATTAAAGATCTAAATGTAAGACCAGAAACTATAAAACTCCTAGAGGAGAACATAGGCAAAACACTCTTTGACATAAATCACAGCAAGATCCTCTATGACCCACCTCCCAGAATATTGGAAATAAAAGCAAAACTAAACAAATGGCATCTAATGAAACTTAAAAGCTTTTGCACTACAAAAGAAACTATAAGTAAGGTGAAAAGACAGCCGTCAGATTGGGAGAAAATAATAGCAAATGAAGCAACAGACAAAGGATTAATCTCAAAAATATACAAGCAACTCCTGCAGCTCAATTCCAGAAAAATAAATGACCCAATCAAAAAATGGGCCAGAGAACTAAACAGACATTTCTCCAAAGAAGACATACAGATGGCTAACAAACACATGAAAAGGTGCTCAACATCACTCATTATTAGAGAAATGCAAATCAAAACCACAATGAGGTACCATTACACGCCAGTCAGGATGGCTGCTATCCAAAAGTCTACAAGCAATAAATGCTGGAGAGGCTGTGGAGAAAAGGGAACCCTCTTACACTGTTGGTGGGAATGCAAACTAGTACAGCCACTATGGAAAACAGTGTGGAGATTCCTTAAAAAACTGGAAATAGAACTGCCATATGACCCAGCAATCCCACTTCTGGGCATACACACTGAGGAAACCAGATCTGAAAGAGACACGTGCACCCCAATGTTCATCGCAGCACTGTTTATAATAGCCAGGACATGGAAGCAACCTAGATGCCCATCAGCAGATGAATGGATAAGGAAGCTGTGGTACATATACACCATGGAATTTTACTCAGCCGTCAAAAAGAATTCATTTGAACCAGTCCTAATGAGATGGATGAAACTGGAGCCCCTTATACAGAGTGAAGTAAGCCAGAAAGATAAAGAACATTACAGCATACTAACACATATATATGGAATTTAGAAAGATGGTAACGACAACCCTATATGCAAAACAGAAAAAGAGACACAGAAATACAGAACAGGCTTTTGAACTCTGTGGGAGAAGGTGAGGGTGGGATGTTTCAAAAGAACAGCATGTATACTATCTATGGTGAAACAGATCACCAGCCCAGGTGGGATGCATGAGACAAGTGCTCCGGCCTGATGCACTGGGAAGACCCAGAGGAATCGGGTGGAGAGGGAGATGGGAGGGGGGATCGGGATGGGGAATAAGTGTAAATCTATGGCTGATTCATATCAATGTATGACAAAACCCACTGAAATGTTGTGAAGCAATTAGCCTCCAACTAATAAAAAAATTTAAAAAAATAAAAAAAAAAATAAAAGACATCTATAGAAGAAAAAAAAAAAAAAACTCAACATTCAGAAAACTAAGGTCATGGTTCCATCACTTCAAAACAAATAGATGGGGAAACAGTGGAAACAGTCAGAGACTTTATTTTGGGGGGCTCCAAAATCACTGCAGATAGTGACTGCAGCCATGAAATTAAAAGACACTTGCTCCTTGGAAGAAAAGTTATGACCAACCTAGAAAGCGTATAAAAAGCAGAGACATTACTTTGCCAACAAAGGTCTGTTTAGTCAAAGCTATGGCTTTCCCAGTTGTCATGAATGGATGTGAGAGTTGGACTATAAAGAAAGCTGAGTGCTGAAGAATTGATGCTTTTGAACTGTGGTGTTGGAGAAGACTCTTGCGAGTCCCTTGGACTGCAAGCAGATCCAACCAGTCCATCCTAAAGGAAATCATTCCTGAATATTCATTGGAAGGACTGATGTTGAAGCTGAAACTCCAATACTTTGGCCACCTTATGTGAAATGAAACTGATTCATTTGAAAAGACCCTGATGCTGGGAAAGATTGAAGGTGGAAGGAGAAGGGGACAACAGAGGATGAGATGGTTGGATGGCATCACTGACTCAATGGACATGAGTTTGAGCAAGCTTCAGGAGTTGGTGGTGGACAGGGAAACCTGATGTGCTGCAATTCACGGGATCACAAAGAGTTGAACACAACTATGCAACTGAACTGATCTGAACAGAAAGGAAAAAGATAAATAGTAGAAAAATTAAACTAAAAAGAGGAGAAATCAAGGAAGAATATACAGGAAAAAATTTTAAAGGTATTTCCTGGGTTTTCCCATTTTCTAAAATGATCACCCAACACCCAAGTTTGCCAGTTTTCTGACCTTTCTCAAGGTCAGTAAAAACACCTATATATAAGACACAGCAGAGTTCATGTTGGAATCTGTATGTGAGGAGAGGCAAGTCTTCCTTTTCCCACCAGTGGGAAGCCAAATATTTGCTCATTATAGTCTAAAGCCCACAGCACAGGAAGTGTCTACCTTCAGACAATCAATTTCTAGCACTGAGTCCCTTACAGGGGACATCTTGGATATTTATAGAATTCTCAGGGAGACTCTCAGGAATAAACAGAGGAGTAGCAGTAAAATCCAGTCAATTATGCCAAAGATTGTAAATGGCACCATGGTCAAGAGAACCTTGAGCAGATCTTCCCAACTATTGTCTTGTAAACAATGAGAGTGACAATAGCCCTTCCTCTGACACCAACTCCACTTCCTATCGGACACAAATATAACAGTGGTGATTGGATTCTGAATAAATACACCCTCCTGTCAATATTCTAACTGAATGGGGGCAATGATCTGCTAGTCCTCTGAAAATTTCCAAATTTTCCAGATCTGCTCAGTTTCCTGGACCTAGGAAAGAAAGCTCAATGGGCTGTGTGCCCTGGCCTCCTGTGAGCTGAGGTACTGCCAGATCTCACCCTGGCAGCCAGAAATATAACGTAGATAAGGTAAATTGCATTGCTGTTTTGGTTTGGACCTGAGAGGCAAACATTCAACTGGAAATCAAATAAATGGATTCTAGACCTGAGTAAGCTTTTTAAGTAAGATTCACTCTAGCTCAGTTCAGTTGTGTCTGACTCTTTCTGACACTGTGGACTGCAGCATGCCAGGCTTCCCTGTCCATCACCAACTCCCAGAGATTGCTCAAACTCATGTCCATTGAGCCGGTGATGCTGTCCAATAATCTCATCCTCTGTTGTCCACTTCTCCTCCTCCCTTCAATCCTTCCCAGCATCAGAGCCTTTACTGATGAGTCAGTTCTTCACAATAGGTGGCCAAAGTACTGGAGCTTCAGCTTCAGTATCAGTCCTTCCAATGAATATTCAGGACTGATCTCCTTTAGGATGGACTGGTTGGATCTCCTTGCTGTCCAAGGAACTCTCCAGAGTCTTCTCCAACACCACAGTTCAAAAGTATCAATTCTTTGGTACTCAGCTTTCTTTATAGTCCAACTCTCACATCCAAACATGCTGCTGCTGCTGCTGCTGCTAAGTCACTTCAGTCGTGTCCAATGCTATGCGACCCCAGAGATGGCAGCCCACCAGGCTCCCCTGGCCCTGGGATTCTGCAGGCAAGAATACTGGAGTGGGGTGCCATTGCCTTCTTTGCATCCATACATGACTACTGGAAAACTGTACTTTGACTATATGGACCTTTGTTGGCAAAGTAATGTCTCTGCTTTTAAATATGCTGTCTAGGTTGGTCATAACTTTTCTTCCAAGGAGCAAGTGTCTTTTAATTTCATGACTGCGGTCACCATCTGCAGTGAGTTTGGAGCCCAGGAAAATAGTCTGTCACTTTCCAGTGTTTCCCCATCTATTCGCCATCAAGTGATGGGACCAGATGCCATGATCTTAGTTTTCTGAATGTTGAAAAAGTCAGCTTTTTCACTCTCCTCTTTTACTTTCATCAAGAGGCTCTTTAGTTCTTCTTCGCTTTCTGCCACAAGAGTGGTGTCAACTGCATATCTGGGGTCTGAAGATCAGAAAGATGCACCAGCAACATTCTGCCTGAACTTCCTTGGCTGAAGAAGAGAAGCCCCACTCCCACCCCACCCAACAAGAGGACACATCCATACTAGATATTGTTTTACATTTAGAAAAATACAGCCACAGGCTTAGGGAATAGGGGAGAGTCTTATACAATTTTGATTTGAAAGAAGACAAACTCAGCTGATAAAGAATCCACCTACAATGCAGGAGACCCTGGCTCAATTCCTGCATCAGAAAGATGCACTGGAGAAGAGATAGACTACCCACTCCAGTATTCTTGGGCTTCGCTGGTGGCTCAGATGCTAAAGAATCTGCCTGCAATGTGGGATACCTGGGTTAGATCCCTGGGTTGGGAAGATTCCCTGGAAAAGAGAAAGGTTATCCCTTCCAGTATTGTGGCCTGGAGAATCCATGGACTGTATAGTCCATGGGGTCACAAAGAGTTGGACACAACGGAGTGACTTTCACTCAAACATAATTTAAATGTATAGAACCAATGTTTCTAAAATAAAAGCCGCCAAGGTTTATTGAGAACTTCCTAGGTGCTTGACAGAGTTTCAAGTACTTAACAACTATACAATATTACCAAGTCTTTATTTGCAAAATAATAATAATAACAATCCCCCAAAACTATGAAATAGGTAGTATTACTATTCCTAATTTACAGATGAGACAACTGAATGACAGCTTATATGTGCTAGTGCCAAGATTTAAATCTCGGATATCTGACTCCAGTCTCTTCAACAAATTGTTTTCGGAAAACTGGTCAACTATGTGTAAAAAAAAAAGAAACTAGAATACTCTCTAACACCACTTGCAAAAATGAACTCAAAATGGATTAAAGACCTAAATGTAAGACCAGAAACTATAAAACTCTCAGAGGAAAACATAAGCAGAACACTCTCTGACATAAATCATAGCAAGATCCTCTATGACCCACCTCCCAGAGTAATGGAAATAAAAACAAAAATAAACAAATGAGACCTAATTAAACTTAAAAGCTTTTGCACAACAAAGGAAACTATAAGCAAGGTGAAAAGAGAGCCTTCAGAATGGGAGAAAATAATAGCAAGTGAAAGAACTGACAAAGAATTAATCTCCAAAATATACAAGCAGCTCAATACCAGAAAAGTAAACAACCCAATCAAAAAGTGGGCAAAGGAACTAAACAGACATTTCTCCAAGGAAGATATACAGATGGCTAATAAACACATGAAAAGATGCTCAACATCATTCATTATTAAATTAATGCAAATCAAAACATGAGGTATCATCTCACACTGGTCAATGGCCATCATCAGAAAGTCTACAAACAATAAATGCTGGAGAGGGTGTGGAGGAAAGGGAACCCTCTTGCACTGTTGGTGGGGATGCCCACTGGTACAGTCACAAGGGAGAACATCGTGGAGATTCCTTCAAAAACTGGAAATTGAACTGCCATGAGCGTGTGTGCTTAGTCACTCAGTTGTGTCCAACTCTTTGTGACCCCATGGACTGCAGCTTGCCAGCTTTCCCTGTCCAAGGAATTCTCCAGGCAAGAATACTGGAGTGGGTGGCCATCCCCTCTTCCAGAGGATCTTCCCAATTCAAGGATTTAACCCAGGTTTCCCACATTGCAGGAGGATTCTTTAACATCTGAGCCACCAGGGAAGCCCAAGTGGGTAGCCTATCCCTTCTCCAGGAGATCTTCCCAACCCAGGAATTGAACCAGGGTCTCCTGCATTGCAGGCAGATTCTTTACTGACTGAACTACCAGGGAAGCCCTAGAACTGCCATATGACCTAGCAATCCTACTGCTGGGCATACACCTCAGAGAAAACAGAATTGAAAGAGATACATGTACCCCAGTGTTCACTGCAGCACTATTTACAATAGCTCGGACATGGAAGCAATCTAGATGTCCATCAGCAGATGAATGAATAAGGAAATTATGGTACATATACATGATGGAATATTACTCAGCTATAAAAAGGAACTCGTTTGAGTCAGTTCTAATGAGGTGGATGAACCTGGAACTTATTATAGACAGTGAAGTAAGTCAGAGAGAGAAAGACAAATACTGTATATTAACACATATGTATGGAATTTAGAAAGATGGTACCAATGATCTTAGGGCAGTGAAGGAGACAGAGATGTAAAGAACAGATGTTGGACTCATCTAGAGAAGGTGAGGGTGGGATGATTTAAGAGAATACCAGTGAAACATGTACAATACCATATGTAAAATAGATGACCAGTGCAATGCATGAAGCAAGGCACCCAAAGCTGGTGCTCTGGGACAACCCAGAGGGATAGGATGGGGGGGGGGGAGAGGTGGGAGGGGGTTCAGGATGGGGGGGGGCATATGTATACCTGTGACTGATTCATATTGATGTATGACAAAAGCAATCACAATATAGTAAAGCAACTATTCTCCAATTAAAATAAATTAATGGAAAAATTAAACTCAAGAGTATAGCTACTAATCTATCTAGAAAGTAACCTTACAAAGTATTATTCCAAAAAAAAAAAAAAAATTCAAGATCTACGAATCTCTTGATGTGTAAAATTGGCTATACCTTTTTTCCTTTCCCAGTGTTATCCTTGTCTGTAGTTTATGGAATTTTGCATTGTCAAAGAAGAAACATCTCAAAGAAAGAAGGATCTTTCTTCAGACCTAGGAGGGGAATTATGATTGGTTTGGGCCAGGCAGAACAATTTCGGTTTTCTTTGCTGGAAATTAGAGGACATGTGACACAGATCCAGTCATGAGACCCAGAAAAATCCTGTCAGAGGATTTTGGGAAATCCTGTCTAGGGAAAGTTTTGGTTCATGATAAACAGATAAATTGAGAGTCCTGTATATCTCTCATTTTTTGAATATGTATAAAACCTGATGCTCCTGGAGGAGGGCAAGGCAGTCCACTCCAATATTCTTACCGGAAGAATCCCCATGGACAGAAGACCCTGGCGGGCCAGTCCATGGGGTTGCAGAGTCAAACACAACTGAGCGACCAAGCACACAAAACCTAGCGCTGAACGTTGAGACAATTATTTTAGGCTCATCAGCCTTTGGACAGAAAAACCAATGTACTGAGGTTGGCAGGATAGAAAATTAAAAAAAAAACAAAAACACACACCTGAGTTTCTAATGACAAATGGAGCCAATGCATCAAATCTGGACTCCTCTATCTCTAGATTTCTTGCTGCAAGGATAGTTATACATCTTTATTGCTTAAGCCATTGTAAGGCATTGTGTCACTTTGCCTTTAAATGCATCCTAACTTATACACATATTCTTTGTCCATGTATAGACATATGTTATGTTTATACATTTTTTGCCTTTCTTTATTTCGCTTGACTTGTAGCTATGTGGTCAAATAAAACCAGGCAGTCAAGGAAGGAAAGGAAATGTATTTGAGCAGCAGTTTATCAACACCGTTCTGGAAAAAAATACTCAAGACTGCTGCACTATCATTTGCCAGTCTCCTACCTCAAACATTGCTGAGATACACTCACCCACAGGCTGTGACTCAGCAGTAACACAGTAAAGTATATCCCTAGTTTCCTCATTAGTAAAATAAGCAATCTGAACCAGGGCACCCTTAGGAAAATTTTAGCACTGACATTTTATACTTCATGCTCTGTCTATTAAGAAGGTTATATTGGCATAACTTTTAGAGTTGCTCTATAAATAATAACCACATCTTTAAATACTTAATAAAAGTTATAACAATTTATCTCTGTTATAAGTTCTCCCTCTCTGCAGGCCTGAGGTCTTCATCAGGAAAATGTGGAAAATGAAATGGATGCTCTTATGGCCCTTTCCAGCTCAGACACTCTTGAATCTGGCCAGATTCTTAAATATGTGGTTCTAATTCTCACAGACTTTCTGCAAAGCTTATGCAGTCAGGTCTGATGATGTCTGAGTCAGAGATCTTTCTGGAGCACAAATTTATGATAAAAGTTAATTGATTCAGACTGTAGGCTCCTCATTTCTCTGCTTTTCCATGGTGCCCAGCACACCATGTGGCATATGTATGCTCTCAGTAACTGCTGGTAATTCAATAATTGTGCTGTGGTTTTTGTTTGTTTGTTTTTGCATCTACTATTTGACTGAGATATTAAATAGGGTTTCTCAACTCCTCATCATAATCCTTCAAGGGCAGTATTTTTATGTCTATAACCTGAATAAAAAACAAGGCTGCCTACATGCCAGCATGGTGTCACATCCAAAATAAACCCAAACCAAACAACCTGAAAATTAAGTAGGTCTTTCATGAAGTCCTGGAAGATATGGCTAAAGGGACAGTCACATGGAAAAACATACAACAGAAACTCCTTTTACCCATTTTTCGTCCTAAAATCCTCCAACAGCCCCACAAAGATCCCCAGCTCCATCGTCCCAAGTGCTCTAGCAAAACTCCTTCCTCCTGTCCATTCTAGCTTACCCCTTTCAGATCTACTCTGTCCTTTGGGGATGGTCTCATTCCCTGCATAACCTAAGTTAGCTTGGAAGTTCGGCCCCCGGGGCCTCCAGTTTTCCCCTTGACGAGCCAGGCACACTCTGCAAGTGCAGACGGCAACGGCCCTCGGTGTCCCCTCCAGCCCAGAGTGCACGCCCCCCACTACACTGCGATGGATGCACACCACTCTTCACACAAGGCTGCTCTCTGTGTGTACATCCTCTAACCAGTGACTGCCCCAGGATCACCTAAGGAGCTCGTCAAAAGCACAGATGTCTGGTCTGCATGTCAGTTTCTCTGAATCAGAGTATCCTAGGGTGAGAACCAAGAGGCCACATTTTTAAGAAGTCTCCCAGGAGATTCTAACCTGTAGTCAGGTTTCAAAGCACTGCTTTACACCACAAAGGCTTTAGAATTAAGCTACAGAGTCGTGCCCATGGTCAGGACCATTTTCCTAATCCCCTTTCTACTGTCTTGCCTTCCTGATAACACGGTGTCCCAGAAACACAAGCAATCCTCAACTTCTGAACCCTGTGGGTTTCAAAAATACGTTAGTCAGAGGCAGGGTGCAGCTTTCCCCAAAGAATAGGCACTAGAGATCCATGTGGGCTCAGAGTGCTCCAAAGACCTGTAGGTCTTTGCAAGGTGATTTTGTGAGAAAGTATATACAACAGTTCCCACTGGGGCTTCCAGTGGGAGGAAGCCCACTAGAAATTGGGGCTTCCAGTTTCTCCCTGAGGTCAGGCAATAAGAGCTTAACCTCCTTTCTGGGGGTCTGGTGGCAGGAGGGGGAGGTTGAGGAAACTGGGACTTCCAACTTCTCCCTGAGGTCAGGCAATAAGAGCCTAGCCTCCTTTCTGGGGGTCTGGTGGCAGGAGGGGAAGACAAAGAAGTCCTATATGGTGACAAAGGAAGCCCAGAGGTCTGGTAGCTACTGAGAAAGATGTCAGAAAGGGGACCCTCCAAAGAAACAAGGAGTAGGCCACCAATGAGGTAGGGATGCAAAAAGGAGTATCTTCATGCAGAGGGCCCAGGCAGTGGTTTCTTTTGCAGTGTCAGAACTCTGAACTGAGACAGGGCAAATATGTTCACTGGGCTTAAGAGAGAGGTACCTTGATGGAGAGGAGGAAGGTCCCGACCTCAGATCATTCTGGCAGCAGCACCTGGGCCCCCATGAGGAGCAACCCATCAAGAGGGTGGGAAGGCCAGTCCCAGCATGAGGACAAGTATTTTGTTGAGCAAGTGCTCACTGTGGGCTTCCCTCTCCTGGGTCCTCCTCCAAGTCCTGTTTTCTTTGGAATTGACTTCAACATCTGAAGGCTCAATATTACTTCCTTCAAAAAAACTTTAGCCACTGAAGGAAAAAAACCCTGACCTCATTATTACATGATCTTACCAAACAGATTCTGAAGACAGTTTTAAAGTGAGGGCCTGTGCGTTTTTAAAACACGATTGCATTGCATAATTAGTAGCAATTACTGTCAACAAACATTTATCAAATATCTACTGATGCACTAGGCCTGAGGAACATGTGGGCAAGAGTGAATCAATCCTTTGGCAGAGCACAGAGTACCAGAAATCAGAACACATGATCTGACAGCAGAACGATCCCCGTGAGTCTGCTGGAACAGGAAATTTGAATGCAGATCTACCTCTAAAAAACCAAAACATTTGCTTACCCAAAATAAGACTTGAAAGGCCAGTGGAATCATTGATTAAAACATTTAATTGGTTCTGCGCACATGAGGTTAAATCCAATGTAATCATAACATGAGTTCAGATCCAACATTGAAATGGGTACAGCCATGTGCATAAGGGAAAGAGACCTCACCTTTCTTCACACAGCTTCCACAGCACAACACAACAACTCAAGGTGATTGCTCCTCTAATTTGCTATAGGGACATGGACATAGGTAAGTTTTTATTACCTCAAATATCCTGGTATAACCTCTCTCTGTTCCTTTATGTAATATTCCTGCCTTCAGTCTTATTTTGAATGGACTGGTGGTATGACTGGGAGACTGGACTGGTGGACTGGAATGAATGGTAATAGCCCCTTGCTTTCTAATAGTAGTTTGTAGAATTACTGTAGGCAGTAGAACAGTTTTAGCAAAATAAACTTCCTATGCAACTTCAATCTCTAATACACATAAACAGAGATCCCTGAGTCTGTCCTTTCCCCAGACTCTCTCCAGCCTCAGGAGCAACTCTAGACACAGTTGCTCTAAAACCTCAATGCACACCAATTTTTGCCTCTGAGGCAGAGACTGCAAATTACCATCCCAGGATCCCTTTCCCCTTCTTTCTTAGTAACCAGATTCTAATAAGGGTGGAAATGAAACCAATTAAAAGATGACATTTCCAAGCCTGTCTTGCTGCTACATAAAGCCAGTAAGCCAGTACTGATTAAAGACTGGCCAATGATATATAAATGAGAGTGCTATATGAGATTCCCAAAAGACTCCTTAGAACTGAAAGCTGTGCCTTGTCTGTTCTTCTGTTTTTCCTCCTTTCTGCTTTCTCAAATATGGGCATGATGGCTGAGCTTCTGCAACCACGCTGAACCGTTAGGTCACTTTGAAGTTAAAGACTATGCTCTAGCGCTAGTGAAACCAAAGAGATAGAACCTGTGTCTGAAAGACTTCATGGTGTTGCCATACCAGCTCTGAATTTCCTATCTCTGGATTTCTTTTATGTGAGAGAATAAGTACTGTGTGTCTATAACATTGCTTAGGCTTTTTAATAATTTAGAGCAATATCAAGTCCTGATGCAGAACCTACCTGTAGTTAACTTTTCCAGCAAAAGATTTCACTGTGAGTCTCCTTTTATGTACTCTGTTTAACAAGGAAAAATCATGAAGGACTAAGAGAAGGACATATAGTATATGCTATATACTATATGGGTCAAATTTGTTTATAAAATGTATTTTAAATTTTATAAATTAATAAAATAGCTAAAATTTACTGAGTGCTTACCGTGGGCTAGGCTATCTGCTAAGCATTTGTGCATATATTATTTCATTTACTACTCAAGTCAACCACATGAAGTACGTGATATAATGGATAGTTTTCAGATGAAAAAATCAAGGCCAAGAGGAATTTGCTACTTATCTACAGTTTCACAGCTAGTTCACTGCAGAGCAGAGATCTGAGACTATAACTCCTTTCTAAAACAAACAGCAAATGAAAGGGGACTGAAAGTCTAAGCAAAATAATTTGATCAACAAAGGGTCTTTTGAGGTACTTTATAATAAGGATAGTTTAAGCAGAGTATCGGAGAAGGCAATGGCACCCCACTCCAGTACTCTTGCCTGGAAAATCCCATGGAAGGAGGAGCCTGGTAGGCTGTAGTCCATAGGGTCGCTAGGAGTTGGACATGACTGAGTGACTTTCCTCTCATTTTCACTTTCATGCATTGGAGAAGGAAATGGCAACCCACTCCACTGTTCTTGCCTGGAGAATCCCAGGGACTGGGGAGCCCAGTGGGCTTCCGTCTATGGAGTTGCACAGAGTCGGACATGACTGAAGCGACTTAGCAGCAGCAGCAGCAGCAAGCAGAGTATGTTCTGACTCAAGGTCTCTTTTGTGATCTAAACTTGGGATGAAGCAGCTTTGGAATCAGGCTGGCTTTGGTACAAATTCTTGCTCTACCACTTTTTGGAAGTGTGATCTTGGGCAAAATTCTTTAACTTCTCTGAGCCTCAGACTGCCTTGCACAGTGAGGTGGATCAATGAACTAAGGCATGTGAAGTTCACAGCACAATGCCTGCATCTGATAGGTAAGCAAGTCTCAATTTTGTAGCACAGGGCAGGCTCAAATGAGAGGAATGAGGTAAGAGGTTCTTCACTTATTTTCAGAAGGGTTTCCAAACATCTCCTTGGAGGTGCTGCACAGAACAGAAGAATGTTTGTAACGTTTGTGAAACTGAACAAGATACCTCTCTTTAATCTCAGTTTTCTCACCTGTAAAGTGGGAATTACAATTTCTTTTATGCAGGATCATTGGAAAAAAGACAAGATTGGCCATAGAAGGTTATGCAGTGTTAAAGATCATTATTAGAGTTAATGTTCACTCACCCCGGTCACTTCTTAATTTTTCCAAATGAAGCAACAAACTACCTATCCCACCTTCTTATTTTTCTTATTTCAAGCCATTACTAAGATTTCTTTCATATTGTGGAAATTGATGCCAACAGTTATGATTCAGAAATGTTAACCCTAAAGAAGGTGAAGTATCAGAATTGGATAATAGAGAAAAAAAGTGTGGCAAATACACAGAATGGTAATTTCTGCAAGAAAAATGATAATTTCTAAAATCATAAAACTCATTAGGAGATTAAGCCAGAATTTAAAACTTCTATACATCAAAAAACACAATCAACAGAATGAAAAAGTGGCTTATGGAATAAGGGAAATGCAAGTCATATATCTGATAAAAAGATTAATATCTAGAATATATAAAGAACTCCTATGACAATACAAAAAACCTAACTAAAAAATGAGCAAAGAACTTAGATAGATATTTCCCCAAACAAGATATTCAAGTGGTTAACAAGCTATGAAGAGGTGCTCAGCATCACTAGTCATTGTAGAGATGCAAACCAGAACCACCAGGGACCGTGCTGTGTGCTTAGTCACTCAGTCGAGTCTGACTGCGACCCCAAGGACTGCATCCCACCGGGCTCCCCTGTCCATGGGGACTCTCCAGGCAAGAATGCTGGAGTGGGCTGCCACGCCATCCTGCAGGAGACCTTCCCAACCTAGCATTGAGCCCAGGTCTCCTGCACTGCAGGCAGATTCTTTACCATCTGAGCCACTGGGAAGACCAAAACCACCATGAAATATCACTTTATACCCATTAGGTTGGGTACAGTCAAAAAGATAGGAATAAAAAATGCTGGGAAAGATATAGAGAAACTGAAAATTTGGCACACTGTTAGTAGGAATGTTAAATGGTGACCCCCTGTGGAAAATAGTATAACAGTCTCTAAAAAATTCTATTAGAAATAGAATTTCCATATGATTCTGCAATTTCACTTTGGGTATATAAATAAAAGAATTGAAAGAAATGTACACCCATGTTCATAGCAGCAATATCCACATTAACTGAAAGGTAGAAGCAACCCAAGTGTCCATTAACAGATGTATGGACAATCAAAATTTAGTGTAGACATATGTAGATACATATAATGGAATATATGTATATAATGGAATATATATATATATATATATATATATATATATATAATGGAATATCATGTAGTCTTAAAGGGAAAGAAATTCTGACACATGCTTCGATGTGAATGAACCTTGAGGGCATTATGCTAAGTGAAATAAGTAAGTCACAAAAAGATAAATGCTCTATGATTCTACTCACACAGGGTATCTAGAGTAACCAAATTTGTAAAAGCAGAAAGTAGAGTGGTAGGTTCCAGGGGCTTAGAGGAAGAGAAAATGAGAATGGTTGTTCAATGGGTATAGAGTTTAATTTTGCAAGATAAAATTGTCCTGGGGATTACTTGCACAACAGTATGAATATGCTTAACATTACTGAACTGTACACTTAAAATGGCTAAGGTAGTAAATTTTATGTTATGTGCATTTTATTACAATTGAAAAAAACTTGTTTGGCAAAAAGCAATAGGAAGAAGTATAAAAGAGAACAGAAGAGTGAGCAGGTGACAAGAGTACAGTAACATTACGTGGGCATCAGAAATGCATTTGACAACTACTTCCATAAAAGTTGTGCTTCAAATTAAATTGGCCTGTTTTTGAATGCTCTCATCTAAATGGATTGCTGGCAGGGTGAAAATACTACATAATCAGGGATAAATGGGAAGTACATCTGGTTGGAAGCAAAAGGCCCACTAGGGCATGTCAGAGGCTGGTGCTGGAACTGACCTCATTTAACAAACTCATTAATGACCTAGAAGAAAACAGAAATAGCCACTGCTAATGAAATTTGCAAAGATATGTTGGTGATGCCCTGGACTTGGCCATCACAGCATAAGCATTGCTGGGATGGAGAGATTTTCCACTAGGTAATTAATTGGATTAAAAGAATGACTTCCTGGGATAAGAACACTTGCTCATTTCCAACTCTCATCTCCAGAGCAGAACGCAGATTTTGTCATGTGATGCAGATCAGAAAACCACACTTGATAAAGGCCTATGAAAGAATAGTGCTTTCCCAGAGCACAATTCTGCCTTTGTCCTTTATCTCTAGGTAGAAGACAATGGAATCTATTCATTAAAAAGATAGAAGAAAGGAGAAGGTAAAAGAAGCAGAGGAGATACAGTCTTTCTTCCACAGAGGAAGGTCTAGGCAAGAAGCCCACATGTGCTCAGTCACTCAGTCATGTCCCCACTAAAATTTAGTGTACACTCTCTGAAGCTTGGCACAAATTATGCCATCCTCTTCCCCTGCTTAAAACCTGTCTGTGGTCTCCCAGGGCACTCAGGAGGAATCCAGAATCTTTGACAAGGCCCTGAGTGATCAGCCCTGCCTCCCTATCCAGCCTCATCTTGCACAACTGCCCTTCTCACCCATGTAATGGCCATCAGCTTCTCTGCCAGCCCAGCAGAAATTCAGCACCACTATCTGCCTTGGCAGTTTCACCCCTTCCCACTCTGAGTCACTGTGCTTGGTTCAGGAGTGGACAGGGGGACTCAAGCTGTGCCAATCTGATTCCATCCCATCACTTCCAGAGCAACAAACGCTGAGGAGCAGCTCTCCTGATGAGGATGGCTGCCTATAGGGCTTCTCAGATGAAGATGTTGTTAGCATTTCAAGCAGGATTCTTCTTTATTATGCAGAACCCTTGTTAGCCTTTAGTGTTCACGCTTCTGTACACAAACTTTCAGTTGTACTCCCTGAATCACTGTGATGACAACAACAGCAACAAAATGATACACCTGAACACTACCCAGGGTTGAGAACTGCAAGACATAGAACTTTTTGTGATGAGATGGAAATCGAGGAATGAAGCAATTTGCCTAAGGCATTCAAGTCTTCAGTCAATGTGTCATTTCCTCAGAGACCTTTTCATATCTCTCCCATCTGAAGTAGGTCTCTGTCATGACACTACTTATTGCATATAGTACAGAACCAGTTTACAAATACGTGCTCAGTTGTGTGGTTTTTTTGTTTCATATCTGTTTTCTCCCACTAGACTGGAAGTTCCATGTTGCTGCTGTTCAGTCGTTAATCCACGTCTGACTCTTTTTGACCCCATGTACTGCAGCATGCCAGGCTCCCCTGTCCTCCACTATCTCCCAGGATTTGCTCAAATTCATGTCTATTGAATCAGTGATGCTATCTAACCATCTCATCCTCTGCCACCACCTTCTCCTTTTGCCTTCAATCTTTCCCAGCATTAAGGTCTTTTCCAATTATTCTTCACATCAGGTGGTCAAAGTACTGGAGCTTAAAAAGGGACTGTTTTGGTTTCCAACGACTGACATTCAATAAACATTTGTAGAGAAAAGAAGAGAGGGGGAAAGGAATGTTGTTTGGAAACTAGTAACACTGTTCAGTGACTAACATCTCAATCCAACCCACAAAAATCTGTTTAATCTAAGAACCTAAATGTCATACCTACACTGCTTTTATGAGAGATGGGTTGATTGTAGGACCCCAGGAGCCCACCTGCCTCTCCATAAAACCAGTTTTGAGAATTCCCCTGGCTCCCAAGAGAACAGGTCCCACTTCAGAAGAGCAGGGCTTGGAAGATGGAGGGGGCTGGTATGAGTCTGATAGCATTTCATTTACCCTTTCCTCTCCCCTCCCTCACTCCAGCATTGGCAGTACTCTCAGGGGCTCCAACAGCAGGGAGAAAAGGTAGGCTTCAGAGAGGGAACATTTGCACTACTTTGGAAATCAGACACCTCTTTTCTAAAAGCCTCCTTTTTTGGAAACATGCTGTTTTGTGGTCGCCTGGCACCATGCCCCCCTCCCTAACACACCCTGCCCTTAGGAGGAGTTACCTTTCTTTTGTGGGTTTGCCTTTTTGAGGTGGGAAATCCAGATGCCTGACTCCCACTCCAGAAGCCAATAGATCAAATCCCTCCTGCCATGGCTGTTGTATAGCTGATAGAGTCTCTCCAGGGCTTTAAATATTGAGTGAACAATTTTTTTAAAAAGACTGGGGGACATTCCCTCAGTAATGTAACACTGATCATAGTGTTTCTACTGCTTGGTTAGTCCTGACTTCTAGTTTCCTGGCCCTCAAGGGCTGCCTTGCCTCCTGCCCATTTCCAGGCCTAGTTCTCTACTTTCTCAATCCTTGGACTATCTCAAAAAGCATTCCAATAAAATCTCCTTTGTTTAAATTACCAGAGTCAAAGACTCTGTGGGCAATGCAAGATTCTAAATGAATTTCCTGAGTCCTGATCAAATTATTCATTGGAGTTTCACATTTGCATTCATGCTTTCCAAGTATAGCTGGTGAAAGTCCTTTATGCCCCACGCCCTGGACCAAGTGTTAAGTGTGCAAAAACAAATAGGATTCAGGCCCAGGCCTAAGAGAACACATTCTGCTTGAAGAGGCAGAGAATTAGATCAGAAACTGAAACTGAAGTGGTGTAACCTGTTGCAAGCGTCCTTGGAAGATAATGATCCAAACTCCCTCACTCTCTCAGGCACACATTCAATCTCTCTACCTCTCCCACTTCCAAGGGCTTCTGGGGTCTTTGGACAGCAGGCTCTAGTAAAGATGTGGGTAATGTGAGTTTCTGCTGACATGGAAATATCCATAAGAAGACACAGAATGCATGTACAGTGAAATAGAGCTGCTGAAGAAGAATGTCAACACTTTTAAAATAAATTTCTAATTTAATTTATTAAATTAAATTAATAATTTTTTTAAATAAAATTAATGAGTACTTGGGGACTTTCCTGGTGGCCCACTGGTTAACACTCCATTCTCCCAATGCAGGGAACATGTGCTCGATCCCTGGTTGGGGAAATAAGATCCCACGTGCTGCAAAGCATGGTCTGAAAAGATAAATTAAAAATAAAATAAAATAAGAAATAACAAGTACTTATGGAGACTCACGTACAAAACACACAACAGCAAGATTGCCTTACTGGAGTGAAAAAATCTCAACTAAGAGATTCAGGAAAGAAATCAAAATAGAGCATGGTCATTGTTGAGATCCAAATTAATGGCCTGGAAGATCAAATTATAAGAAATATTTCAAAACACAAAGGAAAAATGTGAAGAGATGGAAATCATGAAGGAAAACTTAAGAGCCGTGGAGAATATATCCAGGAGGCCCAGTATGTGAAACATGGATGCTCCAGGAGAAGCAAAGAAGAGTTATAACACATAAGACTCTTTGAGTTCTGTCAGGACTATAGAGTAAAGAGACACACGAAGAAACATCTTGGTAATATTCCAAACTTTGGGTGAAAAGAAAAGCATTCAAATAAAAAGAATGTAAGCTCAGACTTGCAGAGACAATGCGGGAAGGAGAGGGTGGGACAAATTGAGAGAATAGCATTGAAACATTACCACATGTAGAATTAAATAGCCAGTGGGAGTTTCCTGTATGGTGCAGGGGACTCAAATCATGTGCTCTGACAACCTAGAGGGGTGGGGTGTGAGGTGGGAGAGAGGTTCAAGAGGAAGGGGACATGCTTATACCTATGACTGATCCATGCTGCTATATGGCAGGAACTAACACAATATTGTAAAGCAATTATCCTTCAGTTAAAAATAAATTTGAAAAACTAAAATAAAAGAACGCAAGCTCTGTAAGGGAAAAATAATCAGAATGGCATCAGATTTCTTTACTGCCACCATAGAAGCTGAAATACAGTAAAATAGCAGCCACAGACACTGTGAGATTGCAACCAAGATTCTACTCCCAGCCAAGATTATTCCCTTATTAGAATCAGTGGAAAATGCATAGGAACATGCTGGAAGTCGGAGAGTGTATCAACACCTTAGGAAAAGAATCTAGGAAGGATATCCATATGCAAAACAACAAAGTGGGATTCCTACTTAAGAAAAGTGGAACATAGACATAAATATAATACCTAAAACTCCTAGAAGAAAACATATGAGTAGATCTTCATGACTTTGGGTAAAGCAATGATTTCTAAGCAATGTCACTGAAATCACAAGCAACAGATGAAAATATTAGAAATATTAGACTCTTTGAAATTTACAATTTTTGTGGTTAAAATGACACCATCAAGAAAATAAAAAGACAACCCATAAAAAGGAAGAAAGTATCCACAATTCATGTATCTGATAAATGACATGTATCCAGAATACAAAAAGAACACTTTTCAATTCATTATTTTAAAGGTTTATTTTATTTTGGGAAGCTCTAAAATTGCTGCAGATGGTGACTGCAGCCACGAAATTAAAAGACATTTGCTCCTTGGAAGAAAAGCTATGACCAACCTAGACAGCATATTAAAAAGCAGAGACATTACTTTGCCAACAAAGTTCCATCTAGTCAAAGCTATGGTTTTTCCAGTAATCAGGTATGGATGTGAGAGTTGGACCATAAAGAAAGCTGAGCACCAAAGAACTGATGTTTTTGAACTGTGGTGTTGGAGGAGACTCTTGAGAGTCCCTTGGACTGCAAGCAGATCCAACCAGTCCATCTTAAAGGAATCAGTCCTGCATATTCATTGGAAGGACTGATGTTGAAGCTGAAACTCCAAAACTTTGGCCACCTGATGCGAAGAAGTTACTCATTTGAAAAGACCCTGATACTGGGAAAGATTGAAGGCAGGAGAAGGGGACCACAAAGGATTAGATGGTTAGATGGCATCACTGATTCGATGGACATGAGTTTGAGCAAACTCCGGGAGTTGGTGAAGGACAGGGAAGCCTGGTGTGCTGCAGTCCCTGGGGTCACAAAGAGTTGGACATGACTGAGAGACTGAACTGAACTGAACTGAGAACTGACAATAGAAAGGTCTTACCAGACCCACTCCCACATCATACATTTTAAGATGACAGGATTAGTCAGAAGGTTCTTAAGAAGGAGAAACAAGTCCTCAAGCAGGATACATTGTTTTTATATTATCATGGGTACAGAGTTTAAGGGAAAACATAGCCTTGAGACATTAGATCTGGTCTTAAAGAAAAAGTGTTTTATGTGACTAAGACAAGGAATGTAGGAAAAAAATGTTTGTCCCTTTCCCCTCCTTGAGAGCCCAGGACACTTTTCTCCTTCTCGAGGGCCTGGACTACTTCCTCCTTGAGGACTCTGGACTCCTTATCAACCTACCTAAATTAACTGTCTCATTGGAGAGTGAGGAAATGAATAATAAAATTATAGGTATATTTCAATCCTAAGTCCACCAAACAAGAACTACTTGTTTTTTTCTTATGTCCCTGGAATGTTTATGAAAACCAGCTCTGCATTTGTCCACAACGAATATATTATTTGGAAAAAATTAAGGGTTAAATTAATAGTCAATTAAAAAAAGAAAGTTTTTCAGCCAATAAAAAAGAAATGAATAATTTAAAAGTAATCAAAAGAAAATCTTAACTTTTAGAAATTAGAAATACCTTCTTGATTAATATAGTATATATATATGATATATATTAGTCAGGTTTTTCTCTAGAGAAGCAGAATTGAAAACAGGGACTCAAATTCATGTGCATCATAATTATTTTGCTTTTAAAAGATTTATTTTATTGAAGGATAATTGATTTACCATGTTGTGTGAATTTCTGCTTTACAGAAAAATGATTCAGTTATACACATATATGTATATATATATTCTTTTAAAATTTCTTTTCCATTATGGTTTATCATAGGATATTGAATATAGTTCCCTGTGCTACATAGTACGATCTTGTTGCTTACCCATTCCATATATAATAGCTTGCATCCAAACTTCCAATTCATCCCACCTCCCTCCCTATTGGTAACCACAAGTTTGTTCTCTATATCTGTGAGTCTATTTGTGGGGAGAGAGCAAATGAGCCAAGATGGTGTGGTCATGCTCTCTCGCCCATTTTTAAATAATGACTGTGTAACGGTTGAGATCACTTATGTCTGACACCTGAGCTTAAAAACTGAGAATTTTAGGGACTTTTCCCATGGTCCAGGAATTCAGACTGTGCCCCCATTGCAGGGGGGGGGGTGCAGCATGGGGTCAGGTTTGATACCTGGTCAGGGAACTAGATCCCACATGCTGCAACTAAGAGTTTGCATTTTGCCACTAACAGCCAGCACAGCCAAATAAACAAATTACAGCGTGAGTGTGAGCACATGCTCAGTCACGTCCGGCTCTTTGTGACTCCACGGGCTGTAGTCTGCCACGCTTCTCTGTCCATGGGATCTGTCCTGCTTTGGCAGGCAGATTTTTTATAAGTGAGCCACCTGGGAAACCCAAATAAATAAATAATAAATATTTTTTAAAAAGGGAAAATTTGAAAGCTACTAAAATTTAGAATCTGTATAATTTATATGTTAGCTTCACTCAATCACTTAGTAGTTACATTAGCACACTTATTTGGGGCATATTATGTGTAAACTCTCTGTGCCTCAGTCTCCTCAGCTGAAAGGAGATGATCACAGCACATTCTCCAGAGAGTGGCTGTAAGAACTGAGAAAGTTAATATATATAAAACAGTCAAATGGTACTTTTTATCATTACTCTAGATATGGCTGGTTCTTTCTGCACATTTTGTATGAAACCACAGCTGGTCCTGTACAGAAAGTAAACAGAGGATCATTTTTCTCCTCATTGGTTTTTCTTCCTCTTCTCCCCTCCTTTTTCTGTAGTGGAAGGAAGTGTGCTTCTTGCTTGTTCTGTGGCAACTCTGGAGTCATGGCAACACTGAAATGAGAAGTAGGCCAAGCATCGGGCAAGGCCAAGTGATAATATAAATGGACTTAGTGGATTAGAAATATGGACAGCACATAATAGAATGAGATTTATCTTGGGAGAAAAATAGTTTATTTAAGAAGAAACAGTTCAATGCATAGTCAACCCAGAAGGGGGAAAGGGTGTATCTCAGAGAGGTAGAGATAATGAACAGAGGAAAGGGCACGGGCAGAAATACAGCCAGAGGGCCCCTGTTCCATACAGCATGACCCTAGGAAAAGGAGATGGATGGCCTCTGATAAATATCTCCTCATCCTATGGACTGCTCCTTTTGTGCTTGATTTAAGATTTCCAAATCTAACAGAGGTCAGTGGTCAAGTAGTTGATGTCACTGTGCACCAAAAATATTTTTGTCAGTTGCATTAGTCATTATTTTGGCTGTTTGAATAACCAAATTAGAACAATCACAGACAGTCTGAACCATAGCTGGGCAATGTGCCCTCATGACGAGCACAGATACCAAATCTAGTACCGAGAGAAGTCTCAGTCACACTGCATAGACACAGCCCTGGGTTCCAGAGCTATTGCCGGAAAACACAGTCCAGTCCAGAGCTGGTGCTGGGAGCCGAGGGATCATGCTGCCATTGCATCTCTAAACTGAGCGCCATGGGAGCCTGCCTTTCCTCTGCTGTGGGTTAGGTCAGCTCAGGAGGCTTTGTGTCTGAAGACAAGAGCATTGGACTCCCTTAATTAAGAACTAAGACGTTAGTGTAAAACTGATCAATAAAGACACAGTCTTACTTGAAATCCCTCCCCATCTTAATTGGTTTAAAACTAACATCAATGGAGAAAACAAAGAGAGCCAGGGTATAATTAGCCCCTGGAATGGTGCTGTGAGGCAGTAGACCCAACAGAGGCTGTGATACCTTTATTGCATCCCTCCAGGGGCAAAACCCTAGGACGAGGAAGACCTTCAGCCTGGGAGGCACCCAGAGCCAGAAGGGTGACTTCCTGCTGTCTGACCATGATGGAAAAGACTTCACAAGAACTGGATTCACCCCCAAAACAGATCATTATGTTCCCTCAGTTTTCCCTTCAAACAATCTCAGGGACCTGTCCTTAGTTCTTCAACACCACTGATTGTCCCTTAGTTCAGATCCCCTCTATATTGGCTCCCAAACTGATCTCCCTGCCTCTCAGCATCGAGGCCTTCCACCCTTCAACACCTCCCCAACTTCATCTGTCCTTTGAACAATGAAATGCATGTAGCCTAGGAGATCTACTTAAAGCGCAAATGTGACTATGACAGTCTCTCATCCATCAATTTAAAAATACCCAGGTAATTTATTCAACAAAGTTTTAATGTACATAGGTGGGTCCCAGGCACTGTACTAGGCACTGAGAATATGATGATAAAAAATAAAGAAGCCCCACACTCATGAAGCTTGGAGTTTAATGGGGAAAAAAGACAGCCAAACAATTACACAAGAAGACATGGTTAGAAGATGGCGGAGGAGTAGGACGGGGAGACCACTTTCTCTCCTACAAATTCATCAAAAGAATAACTGAACGCAGAGCAAACTTCACAAAACAACTTCTGCTCGCTAGCTGAGGTCATGAGGCGCCCAGAAAAGCAGCCCATTGTCTTCGAAAGGGGGTAGGACAAAATATAAAAGATAAAAAGTGAGACAAAAGAGCTAAGGACGGAGATCTGTCCCGGGAAGGGAGTCTTAGGTGGCATTGCTTGGGGTAGGGTCCGGGCCTGAGTGCCCTGAGGACAATCGGAGGGAGCTTCTGTGAGTTGCCAACGTGAACCGTGGGAGAGCAAAAGAGAGAGAGAAAATTAACCGGCCGGAACACACTGCCGGCCATTCGCAGAACAAAGGGGCCAAGAAAGTCCAGAGAAGAGCTCGCAGGCTGCGGACCGTCCCAGCCCTGCTGGAGGCAGGAGGCAGGGGGTAGGGGAAGGTCGCGGCGAGACACAGGGCGCAGGCACCCGACTGGCGCCAGCGGAAACTGAGACTGGGTCAGCGGAAGGGAGTGGGCGCGCCGCACCTGGGGAGAGTGCGCCTGTCAAGCCCCTGGCTGCCTGGACCGCTCTGACAGGGAAGGCACAGAGAGCAGGCACAGCTTTTTGCTCCGTGCTTTTGTGGAACACCGGAAACTGGAATCGCGCGCAGCGTGGGGCGCGCTCCATATGGAGCAGCCGGGAGCCTGAGCAGCGCAGATGGAGAAAGCAGTGCTAGCTCCTCCCTGCAAAGCGACGGAACTAGCTACCTGAATAAGAGTCCACCTCCGCCTGCCTGTGTCAGGGCGGAAATGAGGCTCTGAAGAGACCGGCAAACAGAAGCCAAATAAACAAAGGGAACCACTTCAGAAGGGACCGGTGCAACAGATTAAAATCCCTGTAGAAAACACCGACTACACCAGAAGGGGCCTGTAGATATCGAGAAGTGTAAGCTGGAATGAGGAGCTATCTGAAACTGAGCCGAACCCACACTGACCGCAACAGCTCCAGAGAAATTCCTAGATATATTTTTACTTTTTTTTTTTTTAAGTAAGAAAAAAAAAATTTTTTTTAATTTTTAAATTTTTTTTCTCTTTTATTTTCCTTTAAAATTCCCTATTACTCCCCCATTACTCCTTAACTTTCATTTTCATAGATTTTTACAATTTTTATAATTAGGGAAAAAAATTTTTTTTCTTTCTTTTTTTTTCTTCTTTTTTTTCTTTCCTTTTTCTCTTCTATTTTCTATTTTTCTTTTTCTCTTATTTCTTTTAAAGTCCTCTAGTACTCCTCTACTACTCCTTAATTTTCATTTTCAATACACTATAACCTTACCAAAAAAAAAAAGAAGAGAAGCCCTATTTTTAAACCGAAATTCAGTTCCCATTTTTATTCAGGAGTGTGTTGATTATTCTCTCCCAATCTTGACTCTCTGTTTTCTACCTCAGAACACCTCTATTTCCTCCTTTCCCCTTCTCTTCCCAATCCAATTCTGTGAATCTTTGTAGGTGTCTGGGCTACGGAGAACACTCTGGGAACAGACAACTGCGTAGATCTGTCTCTCTCCTCTTGAGTCCCCCCTTTTCTCCTCCTGCTCATCTCTATCTCCCTCCTCCCTCTCCTCTTCTTCATGTAACTCTGTGAACCTCTCTGGGTGTCCCTAACAGGAGAGAATCTTTTCACCATTAACCTAGAAGTTTTATTATCAGTGCTGTATAGTTGGAGAAGTCCTGAGACTACAGGAAGAATAAAACTGAAATCCAGAGGCAGGAGACTTAAGCCCAAAACCTGAGAACACCAGAAAACTCCTGACTACATGGAACTTTAAGTAGTAAGTGACCATCCAAAAGCCTCCATACCTACACTGAAACCAACCACCACCCAAGAGCCAATAAGTTTTAGAGCAAGACATACCATGCAAATTCTCCAGCAACGCAGGAACATAGCCCTAAACGTCAACATACAGGCTGCCCAAGGTGACACCTAACACATAGACCCATCTCAAAACTCATTACTGGGCACTCCATTGCTCTCCAAAGAGAAGAAATCAAGTTCCATGCACCAGAACACCGACGCAAACTTCCCTAACCAGGAAACCTTGACAAGCCAATCGTCTAACCCCACCCACTGGGTAAATCCTCCACAATAAAAAGGAACCACAGACCTCCAGAATACAGAAAGCCCACTCCAGACACAGCAATCTAAACAAGATGAAAAGGCAGAGAAATACCCAACAGGTAAAGGAACATGAAAAATGCCCACCAAGTCAAACAAAAGAGGAGGAGATAGGGAATCTACCTGAAAAAGAATTTAGAATAATGATAATAAAAATGATCCAAAATCTTGAAAACAAAATGGAGTTACAGATAAATAGCCTGGAGACAAAGATTGAAAAGATGCAAGAAATGTTTAATAAAGACCTAGAAGAAATAAAAAAGAGTCAATTAAAAATGAATAATGCAATGAATGAGATCAAAAACACTTTGGAGGGAACCAAGAGTAGAATGACAGAGGCAGAAGATAGGATAAGTGAGGTAGAAGATAAAATGGTGGAAATAAATGAAGCAGAGAGGAAAAAAGAAAAAAGGATCAAAAGAAATGAGGACAACCTCAGGGACCTCTGGGACAATGTGAAACGCCCCAACATTCTAATCATAGGAGTCCCAGAAGAAGACAAAAATTAAGGCCATGAGAAAATACTCGAGGAGATAATAGCTGAAAACTTCCCTAAAATGGGGAAGGAAATAGCCACCCAAGTCCAAGAAACCCAGAGAGTCCCAAACAGGATAAACCCAAGGTGAAACACCCTAAGACACATATTAATCAAATTAAGAAAGATCAAACACAAAGAACAAATATTAAAAGTAGCAAGGGAGAAACAACAAATAACACACAAAGGGATTCCCATAAGGATAACAACTGATCTATCAATAGAAACCCTCCAGGCCAGAAGGGAATGGCAGGACGTACTGAAAGTAATGAAAGAGAATAACCTACAACCTAGATTACTGTATCCAGCAAGGATCTCATTCAGATATGAAGAATTCAAAAGCTTTACAGATAAGCAAAAGCTGAGAGAATTCAGCACCACCAAACCAGCTCTTCAACAAATGCTAAAGGATCTTCTCTAGACAGGAAATGCAGAAAGGTTGTATAAACGTGAACCCAAAACAACAAAGTAAATGGCAATGGGACCACACCTATCAATAATTACCTTAAATGTAAATGGGTTGAATGCCCCAACCAAAAGACAAAGATTGGCTGAATGGATACAAAAACAAGACCCCTATATATGCTCTCTACAAGAGACCCACCTCAAAGCAAGAGACACATACAGACTAAAAGTGAAGGGCTGGAAAAAAATATTTCACACAATGGAGACCAAAAGAAAGCAGGTGTCGCAACACTCTTATCAGATAAAATAGACTTTCAAATAAAGGATGTGAAAAGAGACAAAGAAGGACACTATATAATGATCAAAGGATCAATCCAAGAAGAAGATATAACAATTATAAATATATATGCACCCAACATAGGAGCACCGCGATATGTACGGCAAACACCAACGAGTATGAAAGAGGAAATTAATAGTAACACAATAATAGTGGGAGACTTTAATACCCCACTCACAACTATGGATAGATCAACTAAACAGAAAATTAACAAGGAAACACAAACCTTAAATGACACAATGGACCAGCTAGACCTAATTGATATCTATAGGACATTTCACCCCCAAACAATCAACTTCACCTTTTTCTCAAGTGCACACGGAAACTTCTCCAGAATAGATCACATCCTGGGCCATAAATCTGGTCTTGGAAAATTGAAAAAAATTGAAATCATTCCAGTCATCTTTTCTGACCACAGTGCAGTAAGATTAGATCTCAATTACAGGAAAAAAATTGTTAAAACTTCAAACATATGGAGGCTAAATAACACGCTTCTGAATAACCAACAAATCATAGAAGAAATCAAAAAAGAAATCAAAATATGTATAGAAATGAATGAAAATGAAAACACAACAACCCAAAACCTATGGGACACTGTAAAAGCAGTGCTATGGGGAAGGTTCATAGCATTACAGGCTTACATCAAGAAACAAGAAAAAAGCCAAATAAATAACCTAACTCGACACCTAAAGCAATTAGAGAAGGAAGAAATGAAGAACCCCAGGGTTAGCAGAAGGAAAGAAATCTTAAAAATCAGGGCAGAAATAAATGCAATAGAAACTAAAGAGACCATAGCAAAAATCAACAAAGCTAAAAGCTGGTTTTTTGAAAAAATAAACAAAATTGACAAACCATTAGCAAGACTCATTAAGAAACAAAGAGAGAAGAACCAAATTAACAAAATTAGAAATGAAAATGGAAAGATCACAACAGATAACACTGAAATACAAAGGATCATAAGAGACTACTACCAGCAGCTTTATGCCAATAAAATGGACAACTTGGATGAAATGGACAAATTCTTAGAAAAGTATAACCTTCCAAAACTGAACCAGGAAGAAATAGAAGATCTTAACAGACCCATCACAAGCAAGGAAATCGAAACTGTAATCAAAAATCTTCCAGCAAACAAAAGCCCAGGACCAGATGGCTTCACAGCTGAATTCTACCAAAAATTTAGAGAAGAGCTAACACCTATCTTACTCAAACTCTTCCAGAAAATTGCAGATGAAGGTAAGCTTCCAAACTCATTCTATGAGGCCACCATCAGCCTAATTCCAAAACCAGACAAAGATGCCACAAAAAAAGAAAACTACAGGCCAATATCACTGATGGACATAGATGCAAAAATCCTTAACAAAATTCTAGCAAACAGAATCCAACAACATATTAAAAAAATCATACACCATGACCAAATGGGCTTTATCCCAGGAATGCAAGGATTCTTTAATATCCGCAAACCAATCAATGTAATACACCACATTAACAAATTGAAAGATAAAAACCATATGATTATCTCAATAGATGCAGAGAAAGCCTTTGACAAAACTCAACACCCATTTATGATTAAAACTCTCCAGAAAGCAGGAATAGAAGGAACATACCTCAACATAATAAAAGCTATATATGACAAACCCACAGCAAGCATCACCCTCAATGGTGAAAAATTGAAAGCATTTCCCCTGAAATCAGGAACAAGACAAGGGTGCCCACTCTCACCACTACTCTTCAACATAGTGTTGGAAGTTTTGGCCACAGCAATCAGAGCAGAAAAAGAAGTAAAAGGAATCCAGATAGGAAAAGAAGAAGTGAAACTCTCGCTGTTTGCAGATGACATGATCCTCTATATAGAAAACCCTAAAGACTCTTCCAGAAAATTACTAGAGCTAATCAATGAATATAGTAAAGTTGCAGGGTATAAAATTAACACACAAAAATCCCTTGCATTCCTATACACTAACAATGAAAAAACAGAAAGAGAAATTAAGGAAACAATACCATTCACCATTGCAACAAAAAGAATAAAATACTTAGGAGTATATCTACCTAAAGAAACAAAATACCTATACATAGAAAACTATAAAACACTGATGAAAGAAATCAAAGAGGACACAAACAGATGGAGAAACATACCGTGTTCATGGATTGGAAGAATCAATATTGTCAAAATAGCTATTCTACCCAAAGCAATCTATAGATTCAATGCAATCCCTATCAAGCTACCACCGGTATTTTTCACAGAACTAGAACAAAGAATTTCACAATTTGTATGGAAATACAAAAAACCTCGAATAGCCAAAGTAATCTTGAGAAAGAAGAATGGAACTGAAAGAATCAACCTGCCTGACTTCAGACTCTACTACAAAGCCACAGTCATCAAGACAGTATGGTACTGGCACAAAGACAGAAATATAGATCAATGGAACAGAATAGAAAGCCCAGAGATAAATCCACGAACTTATGGACATCTTATCTTTTACAAAGGAGGCAAGGATATACAATGGAAAAAAGACCACCTCTTTAACAAGTGGTGCTGGGAAAGCTGGTCAACCACTTGTAAAAGAATGAAACTAGAACACTTTCTAACACCATACACAAAAATAAACTCAAAATGGATTAAAGATCTAAATGTTAGACCAGAAACTATAAAACTCCTAGAGGAGAACATAGGCAAAACACTCTTTGACATAAACCACAGCAAGATCCTCTATGACCCACCTCCCAGAATATTGGAAATAAAAGCAAAACTAAACAAATGGGACCTAATGAAACTTAAAAGCTTTTGCACTACAAAGGAAACTATAAGTGAGGTGAAAAGACAGCCCTCAGATTGGGAGAAAATAATAGCAAATGAAGAAACAGACAAAGGATTAATCTCAAAAATATACAAGCAACTCCTGAAGCTCAATTCCAGAAAAATAAATGACCCAATCAAAAAATGGGCCAAAGAACCAAACAGACATTTCTCCAAAGAAGACATACAGATGGCTAACAAACACATGAAGAGATGCTCAACATCACTCATTATCAGAGAAATGCAAATCAAAACCACAATGAGGTACCATTACATGCCAGTCAGGATGGCTGCTATCCAAAAGTCTACAAGCAATAAATGCTGAAGAGGGTGTGGAGAAAAGGGAACCCTCTTACACTGTTGGTGGGAATGCAAACTAGTACAGCCACTATGGAAAACAGTGTGGAGATTTCTTAAAAAACTGGAAATAGAACTGCCATATGACCCAGCAATACCACTCTTGGGCATACACACTGAGGAAACCAGATCTGAAAGAGACATGTGCACCCCAATGTTCATCGCAGCACTGTTTATAATAGCCAGGACATGGAAGCAACCTAGATGCCCATCAGCAGATGAATGGATCAGGAAGCTGTGGTACATATACACCATGGAATATTACTCAGCCATTAAAAAGAATTCATTTGAATCAGTCCTAATGAGATGGATGAAAATGGAGCCCATTATACAGAGTGAAGTAAGCCAGAAAGATAAAGAACATTACAGCATACTAACACATATATATGGAATTTAGAAAGATGGTAACAATAACCCTATATGCAAAACAGAAAAAGAGACACAGAAATGCAGAACAGACTTTTGAACTCTGTGGGAGAAGGTGAGGGTGGGATGTTTCAAAAGAATAGCATGTATACTATCTATGGTGAAACAGATCACCAGCCAAGGTGGGATGCATGAGACAAGTGCTCGGGCCTGGTGCACTGGGAAGACCCAGAGGAATCGGGTGGAGAGGGAGGTGGGAGGGGGGATCGGAATGGGGAATACATGTAAATCTATGGTTGATTCATATCAATGTATGATAAAACCCACTGAAATGTTGTGAAGTAATTAGCCTCCAACCAATAAAAAAAAAAAAAAAAAAAAACACCAATATGACTCAAAAAAAAAAAAAAAAATAATAAAGAAAACATGGTTAAATTCTCTGAAGAAAAGGGGGCTCTAGCAGAGGCTCAATCTAGCCTGGGAGGTCAGGAGACTTTCCTGAAGAAGCAAGTTGTGAACAGAGATCTGAAAGATAAGTAGGAATCAACTAGGCCAATGCTTCTTGTAAACTCTAATTAGGTTAAGGAAATTAAATAGTGTGCCACAACCAATGTCTTTTGAAATGAAATAATAGACTGGACAATAGCACAGTAGAAGAGAAAAGGATAGAAGGAAACAGAATAGAGTAATAGAGTATAGATCAGAACATATTTCAGGTAGCAAAGGTTAATATTTCATGATATGTTTATAATGAGTTAACTATAAAATGTATTTCTTAGTGTGGGCTGTAAACTAGCCAGTGGCAGAAGTAAGGGGAATGGAAGCACACATTCTAGAGAGGGAACAGCCTCTGCAAGACTCAGCTGAGAGAGAGAAGCAGGTATTTAGCCTCATTTTTAATCTGTGAAAGAACCCACACATCATTCATTCAGCAAATACTTATTTAATTCTCTTTCAAAGCAGCACACCCAATCAGAGTTACAAGGAGGAGCCAGGCAGCTTTCCTTGTCTAAATGAGTTTACATGCCATCAGGAGAGAGAGGTATGTAAATAAATATTAGACTAAGTTTGAAAAAAAGCTGCAGGAATAAATCAAATATAATGAGAAGAGAATAGAAGGGAATTGCTTCTATCTAGGAAAGATCTCAGAGAGCTTTATGAAAAGAGAAGGCTTTTTCTTGAGGTCTGGAAGGACAGCTAGAGGTGAAAATTCAGGAGAGGAAGGGACACAGAGGTACAAACAGTCCAGGATAAAGAACAGTGGTGATAAAGGCATGGAATGCCTTTGGGGATTCCATATTTGGGGAATGGTGAATCAAGGTTGAGGGTGGAGAGAAGGTCATTGAAAGACCTCATAAGGACCAGAGTGGATCAGTATCTGTCTCAACCTCCAACTGTGATACCTCAGACAACTCTAGCCTTCTTTCCATTGGTTATCCCCTCTGTGAATTGGGAAATATAACTCTGGCCTCTGATACAATCAGCAGAGCTGGGGAAAATAAAATGCACTCAACCATATAAAGTGTTTGTAGCTCACTGGAGTAAAGGTGCCGAAAATCTGCAAAAATCTTAGTAGCCCCAAAGAAAGTCAGTTGTTTTATAGTAATAGGATTAATGGGGCTTGGGGGGAGGGGGGCGTATTTTTCAGTCCTTCCAAACTTCTTATTGTTGAGCTGCCTCAATTTCCTTTTAAATAAAATTTTTCCTTTTTAAGAATAAAAACTAAAAGACCTGAGGGTCATTATAGAGTAAAACAAATATCAAAGCATGAATATTTCTGTAATAATATTATGAACATACCTTCAAAGTCATAGGATCTATCCTCAGGTGGTCCTACCCATCAATAAAGGGTATTATGAAAATCTGTTAATTTTTCTGTATATCTATGTATCCTGGATTCTTGATTCACTAAAATCTATTAGATTGTAATCTCTGCTAGGTAAACAGAGATCTTATTTACCTGACACATCTTTATCGCCTCACACAAGTAGACACCCATCATTGAATGAATGAATGAACTGCAGGGTCTCCTCCAGTGAATGAAGCCATTCTCCAACCAGAAAGATGTCACAGAATCACTTTAATCAGACCACTCCAATAAAATAAGGGAAAGTGTCTGATGGACCCAAGCACTTTTTCTAGGGGAGGAAATATATTTTTTTTAATGTATATGTATCTCTGGGACTGTTGTGGTGGTGCAGTGGTCAGGACTCTGCACTCCACTGCAGGGGGGCACAGTTTCAATCTCTGGATGGAGAACTAAGATCTCACATGCCTCGCAGCTTGACAAAAAAAAAAAAAAAAAAAAAAAAAAAAGTATAAGTATTTCTAAAACACTGAATCTTATTTCCTGCATACTGACTTCTTTCTGTCTTGTTCTCATTTTTCTTAAGGATCTGAACATAAATGCTGAGGCAGAAGGTATGGTGATCAGCAGCATAATTTGAGTCAAGACTCTATGTTACAAGTGACAAAAATCTATTCAAACTGGCTCACATAATGGCAAAGCACAGGATCAGGTTTGCCTTCAGGTATGACCAAACCCACATATTCAAACAAGGCCCGCAGAGTTTATCTCTCTCCATCTCTTGGCTCTCCTTTCCTCCGTCTGCATTCTTGGCTGAACTCTCCTTTGTTTGTGACAAAGAGACCAGAAACTCTAGGCTTAATGGAAAGAGAGAGCTGTTCTTTCCCCACGTGTGTGTGTTAAGCCGCCTCAGTTGTGCCCGACTTTTTGTGACCCGATGGACTATGGCCAGCCAGGCTCCTCTGTCTGTGGGATCTTCCAGGCAAGAACACTGGACTGGGCTGCCATTCCCTCCTCCAGGGGATCTGTCCAACCCACGGACAGAACCTGCGGCCTGTGTCTTGCATCTCCTGCTTTGGCAGGGGGGTTCTTCACCACTAGTGCCACCTGGGTCCCAGGGGTGCCTCTCACTGGCTCAGCTTGGGTCACATGCCCATCCTTAAACCAATCATTGAGATTCTATTTGTGTAAGACCTGCCCTGGAGCAAGGGAAATGAGATCAGCTCTACTTGAACCACAGAGAATATGAGCAGGCAAAGTGTAGGAGGAAGGGTAGGGTCCCAAAAGGAAATCGGGTGCCACTAACAGAAAGGGCAAATGATTGCTGAGAAGACCAGACTGGCAGCTGTCATCATCTTCATCTGTCCAGAAAGAGGTTGAAGAGGGCCATCAGATGGGCTGGCAAAAAGAAACTGATTAAGCCTTTTGCCACTATTGATGCTATGCATGTGCTTAATGATAACAGATGAGATTCAGTGCCAGTGAGCAGCTGCAGGAAAGAGCCAGCAGGGTTGGGAGTGGAAGCCAAGCGGCAATCCATCTCACAGCCTATGTGTTCCCCCAAGTCTGTTTTACTACATGAAATGCCTAAACTGACTCAGGCACTTTTCAAGTTGCAAAACTTACACTCATGCTCAGCAGATATATTTAAAACTGTTTTACAACCAACAGTTAAGCAGAAGGTAATTAAGGGAGAAAAATCGGGGATACAGCTTCATGCATAAAACTCAACCATACAATTAACAGAGTCCATATTAATCACATGTCAGTTAGGCCTCAGTGGTTTGGTAGTTTTTCGTCGGCAGAAATAAGCCAATCCTGATAGGCAAAGATGGTTGATGTCAGTATAACTGAAAGACTTTAAACATAGGGCCCCTATCATTAATTAATCAAGTAATTACTCTCTTAATGCCATATTTGGTAATTAGGTTTTTAGCACTTTTCCCCCTTTAGCTCTAGCTCTTTATCATACCAACATTCCTTTATCTAGAAGTTCCAGTAGAAGATGAGATGTGTTTTTAATCATAATAAAAATGCTTGTATTTGTAGATCAATTTGTACTCTATAAAATCGCTCACTAGAGTCTTCCAGCAGCCTTTGCAGATAAGCAGAACAAATATTATTCTCCCAAATAACTGCCAGAGTGTCTGGCTTGGACTCAGACTTGCAAAATGCCAATAGAATCCCATTCTCTTGCAGGTGGAGTAAGGCATCGTCTCATTCTGATGGCGGAGTCTTGGTTCCAGGGTGATGCACAGAACAGCATCACCCTTAGTACTTACAGTCCCCGAGGACACGAGTCAGCACCACACAACTCCAAAGGCATTGCATGTGCCTGGGCTTGAGTGGAACCACAATTCTCTCGAGGGGGAGAAAAGCAATCAAATAGAAAACATGAATTCACAAGATAATATTTCACAAGATAATAAAAACGTGCTTTAATGTTGCTCCCACTCATATTGTGGTTAGGAATCCTTCATGAAATGCATTATCCCATTAGTCCTCAATCTCTGTATATCAGAAGTACTGTCATCTCTATGATGGTGAGAAATCTTATAGGAAACAGACAAGGTCCTGCATTGCTGAGAGACATCATAGCTTTTAGATTAATCTTTCTCAGGGCTGATAATACAATTAATGTATTCAGGAAGTGACCCTTTATTTTAATAAGAAAAATATTGGCTCCTTGAATTAATAATACTTATTGGCTTTTTGCATGACTTTGAGGCCCATTCTTGGAACTACTATCCTGAAAAATGATAATTATAAAAAGGTAACTGAATTTACTCTCTAAAGCATTCATTTATCCATTCATTTGGTCAATAAACTTTCAAGGACATGATGCCAAGTTCTACAGTGGTGCAGAGTATGTAAAGATGAAAAGTTATAGTCCCTTAATTCAGTGGCTAGCCATGCAAGTTAATCATTACAACAGTAGCAACAAATAATACCAGATGTTTCTGAGCACTTACCATAGTCCAGGCACTGTGCCAAGTGCCTTCTCTGTAGTTTGTAATCTTTCCCATAGCCAATGAGGTAGATATTATTAATAATACCATTTTACAGATGAGTAAACTTAGCCCTGAGAAGTGAAAAAGTAGAAGCAGTGACAGACTTTATTTTCTTGGGCTCCAAAATCACTGTGGATGGTGACTGCAGCCATGAAATTAAAAGATTCTTGCCACTTGGAAGAAAAGCTATGACAAACCTAGACAGGTATTAAAAAGAGACATCACTTTGCTGGCAAAGGTCCATCTAGTCAAAGTTATAGTTTTTCCAGTAGTCAGGTATGGATGTGAGAGTTGGTCCATTAAAAACACTAAGCATCAAAGAACTGATGCTTTTGAACTCTGGTGTTGGAGAAGACTCTTGAGAGTCCCTTGGACTGCAAGGAGATCCAACCAATTAATCCTAAAGGAAATCAACCATGAATATTCATTGGAAGGACTGATGCTATAGCTATAGTTCCAATTCTTTGGCCACCTTTTGCAAAGAGCCACCTCACTGGGAAAGACTCCAATGCTGGGGAAAATTTAAGGCAAAAGGAGAAGGAGGCAGCAGAGGATGAGATGGTAAGGTATCATGATATGACTTTGAGCAAACTCCAGTACATAGTGTGGGACAGAAGAGCCTCACATGCTCCAGTCCATGGGGTCACAAAGAGTCAGATATGACTTAGCAACTTAACAACAACAACAAAGTGAGGCTCCCATTATTTTAGTGAGTTTTCCAGTTAAATATGAAGCTGAGAGCCAAGCTCAGGCAGTCTGACCCCATAACACATTCTTTTAGCTCTGTAACTCATACTTCATATGCACTAGTCATAGCATATGGAGAAAGTTTGGTGGTTGCCCAAGGGAAGAGGCTGTATGATATCCATGAAGGAATTAGGTAAGCATCACAGGGGAGAGAGGATCTAGGCTGAGACCTAATGGACTTGTAATACTTGTTCAGGCTAAATAGCTTGCAAAGAGCATCCCAAGTGAATGCATCAGGGAATGCATGCAGCAAGCACAAAGCAGGGAGAGAAGCCTGGTACATTCTATGATGGAGAGCTAGATCCCAGGAGCTTGGGCACTGAGCAAAGACTGGGGAGAATGGAAGGCAAGGCCAGTGAGGAAGGCAGGATCTGAATACCATGCCTTATTATATAAGGCATCTATGAGCAGCAAGTGGTGATGGTGCTGGAGCAGCGAGCGGCCCAGAGGAGACACCCCATGTCCAAGGTAAGAGAAACCCCAGGAAGATGGTAGGCGCTAAGAGAGGGGATCAGAGGGCAGACAGACTGAAACCACAATCACAGAAAACTAACCAATCTAATCACATGGACCACAGCCTTGTCTAACTCAATGAAACTAAGCCATGCCGTGTTGGGCCACCCAAGACAGACGGGTCATGGTGGAGAGTTCTGACAAAATGTGGTTCACTGGAGAAGGGAATGACAAGCCACTTCAGTATTCTTGCCTTGAGAATCCCATGAACAGTATGAAAAGGCAAAAAGATAGGACACTGAAAGATGAGCTGCCCAGGTCGGTAGGTGTCCAGTATGCTACTGCAGATCAGTGGAGAAATAACTCCAGAAAGAATGAAGGGATGGAGCCAAAGCAAAAATAACACCCAGTTGTGGATGTGACTGGTGATAGAAGCAAGGTCCAATGCTGTAAAGAGCAGTATTGCATAGGAACCTGGAATGTTAGGTCCATGAATTGGAAGTGGTCAAACAGGAGATGGCAAGAGTGAACATTGACAGTTTAGGAATCAGTGAACTTAAATGGACTGGAATGGGTGAATTTAACTCAAATGACCATTATATCTACTACTGTGGGCAAGAATCCCTTAGAAGAAATGGAGTAGCCATCATTGTCAGCAAAAGAGTCTGAAATGCAGTACTTGGATGCAATCTCAAAAAAGACAGAATGATCTCTGTTCGTTTCCAAGGCAAACCATTCAATATCACGGTAATCCAAGTCTACGTCTTGACTATAATGCTGAAGAAGCTGAAGGTGAATGGTTCTATGAAGACCTACAATATCGTTTAGAACTAACACCCAAAAAAGATGTCCTTTTCATTATAGGGGACTTGAATGCAAAAGTAGGAAGAAAATAAAACACCCAGAGTAACAGGCAAATTAGGCCTTGGAGTACATAATGAAGCAGGGCAAAGGCTAATAGAGTTCTGCCAAGAGAACGCACTGGTCATAGCAAACATCCTCTTCCAACAACACAAGAGAAGACTCTACACATGGACATCACCAGATGACCAACACTGAAATCAGATTGATTATATTCTTTGCAGCCAAAGATGGAGAAGTTTTATACAGTCAGCAAAAACAAGATTGGGAGCTGACTGTGGCTCAGATCATGAACTCCTTATTGCCAAATTCAGACTTAAATTGAAGAGAGTGGGGAAAACCACTAGACCATTCAGGCATGACCTAAATCAAATCCCTTATGACTATACAGTGGAAGTGAGAAATAGATTTAAGGGACTAGTCCTGGTAGACAGAGTGCCTGATGAACTATGGAAGGAGGTTCATGACATTATACAGGAGACAGGGATTAAGATCACCCCCCAGAAAAAGAAATGCAAAAAGGCAAAATGGCTGTCTGAGGAGGCCTTACAAATAGCTGTGAAAAGAAGGGAAGTGAAAAGCAAAGGAGAAAAGGAAAGATATACCCATTTGAATGCAGAGTTCCAAAGAATAGCAAGGACAGATAAGAAAGCCTTCCTCAAAACCAGATCTGAAAGAGACACGTGTACCCCAATGTTCATCGCAGCACTGTTTATAATAGCCAGGACATGGAAGCAACCTAGATGCCCATCAGCAGACGAATGGATAAGGAAGCTGTGGTACATATACGCCATGGAATATTACTCAGCCATTAAAAAGAATTCATTTGAATCAGTTCTAATGAGATGGATGAAACTGGAGCCCATTATACAGAGTGAAGTAAGCCAGAAAGATAAAGACCAATACAGCATACTAACACATATATATGGAATTTAGAAAGATGGTAATGATAACCCTATATGCAAAACAGAAAAAGAGACACAGATGTACAGAACAGACTTTTGGACTCTGTGGGAGAAGGCAAGGGTGGGATGTTTTGAGAGAACAGCATCGAAACATGTATATTATCAAGGGTGAAACAGATCACCAGCCCAGGTGGGATGCATGAGACAAGTGCTTGGGTCTGGTGCACTGGGAAGACCCAGAGGAATCGGGTGGAGAGGGAGGTGGGAGGGGGGATCGGGATGGGGAATACATGTAAATCCATGGCTGATTCACGTCAATGTATGGCAAAACCCAGTACAATATTGTAAAGTAATTAGCCTCCAACTAATAAAAATAAATGGAAAAAAAAAAAAAAGAAAACCTTCCTCAGTGATCAGTGCAAAGAAATAGAGGAAAACAATAGAATGGGAAAGACTAGAGATCTCTTCAAGAAAATTAGACATACAAAGGGAACATTTCATGCATAGATGAGCTCAATAAAGGACAGAAATGGTATGGATCTAACAGAAGCAGAAGACATTAAGAAGAGGTGGCAAGAGTACACAGAAGAACTGTACAAAAAAGATCTTCATGGCCCAAATAACCACAATGGTGTGATCATTCACCTAGAGCCAGACATCCTGGAATGTGAAGTCAAGTGGGCCTTAGGAAGCATCACTACAAACAAAGCTAGCAGAGGTGATGGAATTCCAGTTGAGGTATTTCAAATCCTAAAAGATGATGCTGTGAAAGTGCTGCACTGAATATGCTAGCAAATTTGGAAAACTCAGCAGTGGTCACAGCACTGGAAAAGGTCAAATTTCATTCTAATTCGAAAGAAAGGCAACACCAAAGAATGCTCAAACTACTGCACAATTGCACTCATCTCACACGCTAATAACGTAATGCTCAAAATTCTCCAAGCCAGGCTACAGCAATATGTGAACCGTGAACTTCCAGATGTTCAAGCTGGTTTTAGAAAAGGCAGAGGAATCAAAGATCAGATTGCCAACATCTGCTGGATCATTGAAAAAGCAAGAGAATTCCAGAAAAACATCTATTTCTGTGTTTGACTGTGTGGATCACAATAAACTGTGGGAAATTCTGAAAGAGATGAGAATACTAGACCACCTGACCTGCCTCTTGAGAAACCTGAATGCAGGTCAGGAAGCAACAGTTCGAACTGGACATGGAACAAGAGACTGGTTCCAAATAGGAAAAGGAGTACATCAAGGCTGTATATTGTCACCCTGCTTATTTAACTTATATGCAGAGTACATCATGAGAAACGCTGGGCTAGAAGAAGCACAAGCTGGAATCAAGACTGCTGGGGAGAAATATCAATAACCTCAGATACACAGATGAGACACCACCCTTATGGTAGAAAGCAAAGAGAAACTAAAGAGCCTCCTGATGAAAGTGAAAGAGGAGAGTGAAAAATTTGGCTTAAAATTCAACATTCAGGGTACCCTTTTGCCCCCTTCTGATGCCTATGTCAGAAGCTTTCTCTATCTCCTTTATACTTTAATAAAACTTTATTACACAAAAGCTCTGAGCGATCCAGCCTCGTCTTTGGCCCTGGATTGAATTCATCTCCTCCGGAGGCCAAGAATCCTCTTCTCATCGTTCAGCAACAACCTTTCATCTTGGGGGCTCGTCCGGGATCCTTCAGGACAAGATGGGCCTGATAATCTATGTGAGCCTACTTCTGCTGACTCCAGAAATCCTGAGTCTGCTGTTTGATCCTCAAGACAGTGCCTTCCTTCCCTGGGCTCACTCCTATGCTGCATTCCACAATCACTCAAACTGCTGGGTCTGCGGAGCACTCCCCTCTTCATCAGTGGAAGGCGTCTCATGGTGGACATCTCCACTTCAAGGAAAGGACTTTCTCCAAGTCTGCAAATACCTTCAACAATCGCATGTGATGCCTCTTCTTAAACTGATGACATCTAACAACCTTAAGATGGACTGATGTAACCATGGACATAATGTGACTTTTCATTTTGATTTTAACTTGGTTTAATGACTATTTTGCCTTACATCTGTAACTGTATAATGGGGTTTTCTAACTGCTTTTAATTTACAAATAGTTGTCCGAGCTCCTATGAGTGCCACAGCCTCCTCCAACTATTACTTGGGGCCCCTGGATCAGACATCCTCACTTTGAGGATTAGGAGAATATGTTGCCTCACCAATTTAGGGACAATGCCCCTTGTCAGCTCGAAGTAGTTATGGAATGAGAACGATGCCCCTTTTCCCTAGGCAACATAATTCTCCTAAAAGAAGAGGGGGGAATGAGAGAGTCACTTTCTAGGCAGGTTGATAAGAAGTCTAGGGGTCCCCAAGGAAGGAGAGGTCTGGGATATTCAAGGAGGAGGAAAGGACAAACTTTTTTACTTTTCTTCCTCTATATTCCTTAGGATTATATAACAATAATGTGTCCTGCCTGAGGACAGTCTTTGGATTAAACCCTCTGGCTAATTCTGTTATTTTAAAACATAACTTATGGGAGTAGGTCTGGTCTTTACAAGGATGTATCCTGCCTGAGGACAATCTTTGGATTAAACCTTCTGGCCAACTCTGTTATCTTAAAATGTAAATTATGGGAGCGGGTCTGGTGAGGTCTTTGCAGCCTCCAGACATTCTTTGGATTCATTGGAGAGTATACAACTCCATTGCTAATACTAGCAAAGGGGGTACTCTTTTGCCCCCTTCTGATGCCTATGTCAGAAGCTTTCTCTATCTCCTTTATACTTTAATAAAACTTTATTACACACACACACACACACACACACACACAAATTCAACATTCAGAAAACTAAGATCATGGCATCCGGTCCCATCACTTCATGGGAAATAGATGGGGAAACAGTGGAAACAGTGGCTGACTTTTTTGGTGGGGGCACCAAAATCACTGCAGATGGTGACTGCAGCCATGAAGTTAAAAGACACTTACTTCTTGGAAGCAAAGTTATGACCAACCTAGAGAGCATATTAAAAAGCAGAGACAACACTGTACCAACAAAGGTCCATCTAGTCAAGGCTATTGTTTTTCCAGTAGTCATGTATGGATGTCAGAGTTGGACTATAAAGAAAGTTGAATGCCAAAGAATTGATGCTTTTGAACTGTGGTGTTGGAGAAGACTCTTGAGTGTCCCTTGGACTGCAAGGAGATCTAACCAGTCCATCCTAAAGGAGATCATTTGAAGTGTTCATTGAAGTGTTCATTGAGTATTCATTGGAAGGACTGATGTTGAAGCTGAAACTCCAATACTTTGGCCATCTGATGCGAAGAGCTGACTCATTTGAAAAGACCCTGATGCTCGGAAAGATTGAGGGCAGGAGGTGAGGGGGATGACAGAGGATGAGATGGTTGGATGGCATCACTGACTCAATGGACATGGGTTTGGGTAGACTCCAAGAGTTGGTGATGGACAGGGAGGCCTGGCATGCTATGGTCCATGGGGTCGCAAAGAGTCAGACACGACTGAGTGAACTGAACTGAACTGATGTAACTGTCCAGTTATGAAACAAATCTGTCATTTAATTTTGTCTGGCAAGTCATAGTTCTCACTGCCTGATTAACATCAGAATGAACTTACCCTTAGATTGTTGGGGTCTAGTCACATTGGTAAATAGGCTAATTTTACTGCTATTGTTTAATGCCAAAGGTCTCTTTGCAGAAAGATTTTAATATCATGTTTATTTTGGTTTCATTTGAAATCATAAGGGAGATTTTAAATGTTACAAATTATCTATGGAATCTAAGTTAATCAGTTTAGATTCACAAATTTGAATACATCAAGTTGTATCCTTACTCCACATAATCACAAATGTGTGTAAATGTAATTGATCTCAAAAGACTAGAAGAAAATGGGCCAATATTTTAATAGTTACCTCTAAATCCTGGAGAAGTTTTATATAGTTTCTAAATTTTCCATAGTGAAAGCATATCACTTTCAGGAGTACAGAAAGAAATTTTTGTAGAGTGGAAACCAGATATTTTAAAATTCAGTGTAATGCACATACAGAGTTCAAAAGTCAAATTTGTCTGAAAGGACTAATAATGAAAATAATACTCTGTTCTTCACTCTCACCCTGTCTTAACTCCCCAAAATCAGCCCACTAACTCTATAACTTGTTTATTCTGTAGCTACATCAAAATTCTGTATTTCTTCTATGATTCTACAGTAAATGTGAGTTTATATACAATGTCTGTATTTGTCCATTTTAGATATTCAAGTTGCTGCTATAAGATTCAGCTCACTTATATCACCTCACATCTATCTTCCCCAATTTCCCTGTGTAATTATAACACATATTTGTTTCTCTATTGTTTGGCTATCTTTGAAATTTTAGGCAGTAAACATACACCAAATATAGTCGGTCTCTTAACATCCCCTTGGGTTTAAAGAGAACACTGGTGCTCTTAGACTTATATTTAGCTCTGCTGTCTTCCTTTTCTGGCATTCCAATCGTAGAGCATTCCAGGTGATAACATTTACATTTGGTTTTATAATTAAAATTACATCTTCCATGCTTTCTCTATCAGTATATTTTAACATTTGTAAACTAATAACAACGTTTTACATCATTGTGACTTTGTAAGCATTATTCAAGGAGGAGTCAAGTGGTATTCTGTGAAGTTAACTGTCTCCTTATACTTGTTTTTATTTCTTCTAATTCTCACAGTATTTTTAAATTTTCCATGACAACAGATATTCTACAACGTCTCCTTTTGTCCCAGGAGACCTCTCCCCCAGAGCCACCTGTCCTCCTGTTTTACCTGGACTGTACGTTCTGCAGGTACAGTGGACAGTTTGACTGATTCCCCAAATCCATTCCATCGCAGACAATGACTGAGGAGACAGTCATGTCCCCTCATTAGACTGAGGAGACATCCTCAGTGAGGATGTTCCAAACACCATTCCTAAAGTTCCAGCAGTCTGCAACACTTCCTATTTCCTCCTCTACTTTATTTATTACACCAACACATATCACTTTATAGCATAGTTGCTTTACATCTCTTCACCTGAATGTAAGCTCCATGAAGGCAGGAAAGTTTGTCTTTATTTTCTGATTCTTTTCCCATATATTTCATATATTTTCATATTTTTCATATATTTCCATATATTTCATATATTTTCAGATATTTCATATATTCACATTTTCATATTTTCATATATTTCATATATTTTCACATATTTCATATATTTTATATATTTCATATATTTTCATATATTTCATATATTTTCATATACTTTAATATATTTCATATTTTCTTATTCTACATATTTTTCATATTCTTCATATATTTCATATATTTTCATAATTTTTACATATTTTCATATTCTTCATATATATCATATATTTTCATATTTTCATATTCATAATATATTACATATATTTCCAAATATTTAATATATTTCACATATTTTCATATATTTCATATATTTTCATATTGCACATATATTTCATATATTTCATATTCTTCATATTTTAGGAATATTTTCTATTCTTCATATTTTTCACACATTTTCATATTCTTGATATTTTTCACACATTTTCATATTCTTCAAATTTTTCACATAATTTCATATTCTTCATATTTTTGGAATATTTTCATACTCTTCATATTTTTAGAATATTTTCATATTCTTCATATTTTTCTAATATTTTCATATTCTTCATATTTTCAGAATATTTTCATATTCTTCATATTTTTAGAATATTTTCATAATCTTCATATTTGTGGAATATTTTAATATTCTTCATATTTCTGGAATATTTTCATATTCTTCATATTTTTCGAATATTTTCATATTCTTCATATTTTTCACATATTTTCATATTGTTCATATTTCTGGAATATTTTCATATTCTTCTTATTTTTAGGATATTTTCATATTCTTCATATTTTCATACATTTTCATAATCTTCATATTTGTGGAATATTTTAATATTCTTCATATTTCTGGAATATTTTCATATTCTTCATATTTTTCGAATATTTTCATATTCTTCATATTTTTCACATATTTTCATATTGTTCATATTTCTGGAATATTTTCATATTCTTCTTATTTTTAGGATATTTTCATATTCTTCATATTTTTCAGACATTTTCATATTCTTAATATTCTTGGAATATTTTCATATTCTTCATATTTTTCACACATTTTCAAATTCTTCATATTTTTCACATATTTTCATATTGTTCATATTTTTCACATATTTCCATATTCTTCATAGTTTTGGAATATTTTCCTATTTTTCATATTTTTCACATAATTTCATATTCTTCATATTTTTGGAATATTTTCATATTCTTCATATTTTCTCATATTTTCAAATTCTTCACATTTTCAGAATATTTTCATATTCTCCATATTTTCAGAATATTTTCATACTCTTCATATTTTTAGAATATTTTCATATTCTTCATATTTTTCGAATATTTTCATATTCTTCATATTTTCAGAATATTTTCATATTCTTCATATTTTTCTCATATTTTCATATTCTTCATATTTTTAGAATATTTTCATATTCTTCATATTCTTAGAATACTTTCATATTCTTCATATTTTCAGAATACTTTCATATTCTTCATATTTCTGGAATATTTTCATATTCTTCATATTTCTGGAATATTTTCATATTCTTTGTATTTTTCCACATTTTCATATTCTTCATATTTTTCTCATATTTTCATATTCTTCATAGTTTCAGAATACTTTCATATTCTTCATATTTTCAGAATATTTTCATATTCTTCATATGTTTGGAATAATTTCATATTCTTCATGTTCTTAGAATATTTTCATATTCTTCATATTTTTAGCATATTTTCATATTTTTCTCATATTGTCATATTCTTCATATTTTCCACACATTTTCATATTCTTCATATTTTTCTCATATTTTCATATTGTTCATATTTTCAGAATATTTTCATATTCTTCATATTTTTGGAATATTTTCATATTCTTCATATTTTCAGAATATTTTCATATTCTTCATATTTTTCACATAATTTCATATTCTTCATATTTTCAGAATATTTTCATATTCTTCATATTTTTCTCATATTTTCATATTCTTCATAGTTTCAGAATACTTTCATATTCTTCATATTTTCAGAATATTTTCATATTCTTCATATGTTTGGAATAATTTCATATTCTTCATGTTCTTAGAATATTTTCATATTCTTCATATTTTTAGCATATTTTCATATTTTTCTCATATTGTCATATTCTTCATATTTTCCACACATTTTCATATTCTTCATATTTTTCTCATATTTTCATATTGTTCATATTTTCAGAATATTTTCATATTCTTCATATTTTTGGAATATTTTCATATTCTTCATATTTTCAGAATATTTTCATATTCTTCATATTTTTCACATAATTTCATATTCTTCATATTTTCAGAATATTTTCATATTCTTCATATTTTTCACATAATTTCATATTCTTCATATTTTTGGTTAGTTTCATACTCTTCATATTTCTAGAATATTTTCATATTCTTCATATTTTTAGAATATTTTCATATTCTTCATATTTCTAGAATATTTTCATATTCTTCATATTTTTGGAATATTTTCATATTCTTCATATTTTTCTCATATTTTCATATTCTTCATATTTTTCTCATATTTTCATATTCTTCATATTTTTGGAATGTTTTCATATTCTTCATATTTTTGGAATGTTTTCATATTCTTCATATATCTGGAATATTTTCATATTCTTCGTATTTTTCACATATTTACATATTCTTCATATTTTTAGAACAGTTTCATATTCTTCATATTTTCAGAATATTTTCATATTCTTCATATTTTCAGAATGTTTTCATATTCTTCATATTTTCGGAATATTTTCATATTCTTCATATTTTTCACATATTTACATATTCTTCATATTTTTAGAACAGTTTCATATTCCTCATATTTTTCACATAATTTCATATTCTTCATATTTTTGGAATATTTTCATATTCTTCATATTTTTGGAATATTTTCATATTCCTCATATTTCTGAAATATTTTCATATTCCTCATATTTCTGAAATATTTTCATATTCTTCATATTTTTAGAATATTTTCATATTCTTCATATTTCTGAAATATTTTCATATTCTTCATATTTCTGGAATATTTTCATATTCTTCATATTTCTGGAATATTTTCATATTCTTCATATTTTCAGAATATTTTCATATTCTTCATATTTTTCTCATATTTTCATATTCTTCATATTTTCGGGATATTTTCATATTCTTCATATTTTCAGAATATTTTCATATTCTTCATATTTTTCGAATATTTTCATATTCTTCATATTTCTGGAATATTTTCATATTCTTCATATTTTTCGAATATTTTCATAGTCTTCATATTTTTGGAATATTTTCATATTCTTCATATTTTTCACACATTTATTTCCTGTGGTTATCTCTGAGTGAACTAGCCAAAAAGTAAGTGAAGAGGTGAGAGACAAGAAGTAATCACTTTGCAAAGTAGTGGTAAAATCAACCAACGTAAAACTGGTTTTAAGAAATTCGGAGAACTATAGAGTTGAGAGAAAGTTTTAAAACTGACTTTAGAGTCAGTTATCTAGGTCAGCCCACCTTTTATAGGTGACACTACCCAGGCTAACAGAGTGGAAGAGACTTGCCCAGAGTCACCGAACCAGACTAGACCAGTTCCCGATTCCCAGTCCAGTGTTTACTCCCCTTCATTGCTGCTGGGGGTTAGGACCTATTGCACAACAGCTCTATTTAATCATCCTGACAGCAATCCTGAGAATGATAAACTTTCTCTGCAACAATCTGACTCAGCTCAGGGTAGCAGCTTCACCAAATGCCCCATTAAAATGCAGTCAACTCCAAGGGGAGGTGAAAAGAAAGGAAGGGGGTGGTGGTCCAGAGGGCTTGGAAAAGTTTTTCCTAACCAAAAATATTGCCCGCACCCACATACCTGTGTGCCTGAAATTAACCACTGAAAATGTCTGCTGTAAGGCAAATTATCATCTTTAACATTTTGCTTGGATCTTTGGAGAGGCTCCTTAACAAAGAAGAAGGTCTTAATGGTATATGACACCAGACAAACACATTGTGATTGAACATGGCAGAATGACTAGACAGTGGTCTGAAATGTGTTAGGACCCATCAGGTACACATAGCAGCAGGTGCCTACTTTACCATCATCATTTCACATCAGAACAAAGCAACAGATTGCTTTGTGCTCTAATCATTTCCCTGTGATCAGATTTCACTTTTGGTGTCTGATGTCACGGTAAGGTACTTTAGTAGACCCAGTTTCCTTGATTACTTGAATAATTCACATTTTGATTCTGAATATGGGATGTTTTCAGCAGAACAAAGGCCCTTTAAATGGCAATTGCGATTTCAGCATTGAGACTCAGTTTGTCTGAACTCAAACTTCAAAATGTATTTCCCACACCTTAAGGTCATTTGCCTTCTTCTTTTTGTGGTCAAAAGTTAAGCAAGATGAGGATCGAAAGATAACCATTTGCTTTTGTTAATGAAGAGGTAGTTTTAACCAGAGCTGGTGTAATGATGGTTAGGAGGCCAAGGGCAGATTGCCATGCCTTGCTAAGAAACAAATGCAGGTGGAAAGGTGGAGAAAAATTAACGCAGATAACCTTTTAAGGAGGTTGACTAGGACCAAAAAGAGAAAGTCTTTTATTGAAATGTTTGGATGGATATTGATTGATTGGTTGATTTTAAAGGGCATAGGGGAGACATGAGCATTTCTATTACCTGGGGCGGGGGCGGGGGGGGGAGTCAGGTCCTTAGCTTCTCCATCCAAATATTGCAGAAATGTTAATATAACTGTAAACAAAGAGTCTGTCCAAGGTCATCCAGCCAACTGACCAAAGCATCAGAATTAAAATCCTGGTCCTTCAACAGCTTGTTTTCTTGGGTACATGAGGTCTCTCCATTTTGCAACTGTTTTTGATTTCAGTGGGTCATGGGAGGATGAAGGTGGTCATTTCTGTATAACTGCATTTGTAAAGAGCTATAATGTCCTCTTGGGCAGGGAAGGGATAAGGAGAATAAATACTTGATTAAGTTAACACTTTCCATTTGCCAGACACAAGGCTAAGTGCTTTACCTAAATAAGTTATTCAACCCTCATAGCAACATATGAAGCAGATTAAGTTATTATCTTTTCACAGACAAAGAAATTGTGGCTCGAAGAGATTTAGTAATTCACCTGAAATCACACCAGCAAAAGCCAAACAAAAAAAGGGGGGGGTTTAACCAGTAGATTATCCCATCTCTCATATGCTATTTCAAATCCTGAAAGATGATGCTGTGAAAGTGCTGCACTCAATATGCCAGCAAATTTGGAACATTCAACAGTGGCCACAGGACTGGAAAAGGTCAATTTTCATTCCAATCCCAAAGAAAGGCAATGCCAAAGAATGCTCAAACTACTGCACAATTAGTGATATTTTTAAATATCACAATTCATTTTTTCTAGGTACAGTCACATTTTTGTCCTGTTTTATTTCCAGAAAATGCTGTGAGACAACTGAGAACGTCAACTCCATTTGAGAACAGGGACAATGAAACATATTCTCTCTCTCTCCCCTGCTCCCACCTCTCTCTCATACACACACATACACACACCGTTAGGGAGGAAAGCCCATTAGAATGGAAATAATAGAGCCTAGATAGCTCAGTGGCCGAATTTGCCACAGAGCTGCCAGGACCCTTAAGAGAAGAGATTCAGTCCTCTGCTGTTTTTAGCCAGCAGCACCTGGTGTCCAGGGTAAAGGAAATAAGCCCATTCCATCAAAATGCCAGAATGTATGCCCGCAAGCAGGTTTATCGGAAGACCAGGTGAGAGGACTCATAAATAATAACTAGGAAAACTATTTCCAAGTGGAACAAACTCTTAAAATAATAAACGCAGCAGATCTTGACCACTGCTAGAATTCTTTCCTCTCCCCAGTGAACTACAGTGAGTCTCTTGGCATCACAGGGCTCTGTGCTGAGATGAGAATTTGCAATTAGCTTTAAGAATAAAAGAGTAAGTACAAATTGGCCCCATATAGCCTTGATTCATAACATACCACTTAAAAGACAGTATCCATCAGTTACAAAAAAGAGCCTCTGTGCGAAGGTCAGCCTAGGTATGGTTTGTTTGTAATTTTTGTGCAAGAGCTATGTCTTACTCATCGTTGCATCCCCAGCACCCAGCATAATGTCTGTCACATTGTTAGTACCCAATAAGTTTTGTTTAGTGATTAGTGAATATTAGCCAGGATATAATGATGCCATGTCTACCACTTTGCTCCAGTTCTCTAAAACCAAGGAATATATTTAGGATTATGTTAATCAAATATACTTAGTTGGATGAAGGTAACACTGGATTGACATCAAACAGCTCTAGCCTGAATTTCCTAGGGAATTGCCTCAGCTTTTAACTTACATGGTTTGTAGCATTTTGATTTAATGGAAGCAATTCCATTATTAATGGGTGAGTTTCTAGATCAGCTTGTAAAATTCAGTCAGTTAGTTCAGTCATTCAGTCATGTCCAGCTCTTTGCAGCACCATGGACTGCAGCACACCAGGCCTCCCAGTCCATCACCAACTCCCAGAGCCTGCTCAAACTCATGCCCATAGAGTCGGTGATGCCACCCAACCATCTCATTCTCTGTCAGCCCCTTCTCCTCTTGCCTTCAATTTTTCCCAGCAGCAGGGTCTTTTCAAATAAGTCAGTTCTTTGCATCAGGTGACCAAAGAATTGGAGTTTCAGCTTCAACATCACTCCTTCCAATGAATATTCAGGACTGATTTCCTTCAGGATGGACTGGTTGGATCTCCTTGCAGTCCAAGGGACTCTCAAGGGTCTTCTCCAACACCACAGTTCAAAAGCATCAATTCTTTGGCACTCAGCTTTCATTATGATCCAACTCTCACATCCATACATGACTACTGGAAAAACCATAGCTTTGACTAAGTGGACCTTTGTTGGCAAAGTAAGTCTCTGCTTTTTAATATACTGTCTAGGTTGGTCATAACTTCCCTCCCATGGAGTAAGCATCTTTTAATTTCATGGCTGCAGTCACCATCTGCAGTGATTTTGGAGCCCCCAAAAATAAAGTCTCTCACTGTTTCCATTGTTTCCCCATCTACTTACTATGAAGTAATGGGACTGGATGCCATGATCTTAGTTTTTTTAATGTTGAGTTTTAAGCCTGCTTTCTTACTCTTCTCTTTCACTTTCATCAGGAGGCTCTTTAGTTTCTCTTCGCTTTCTGCCATAAGGGTGGTGCCATTTGCATATTTTAGGTTATTGATATTTCTTCCGGCAATCCTGATTCCAGCTTGTGCTTCATCCAGCCCAGCATTTCGCATGATGTACTCTGCATATAAGCTACATAAGCAGGTGACAATATACAGCTTTGATGTACTCCTTGTAAAATTATTTTATCAGAATATAGAAAACTAATGGCATTCAATTATATTACAGACCTGTTTTCCCATTGTAATTATTCTTACTTGGCAATATTTATTTGAAGTTCCAGTCTAAGATGGCAGAAAGAGACTGCCTGCTGTTCAGATTCGGGAATTCCTTCTTAACTCTCCACTCTTTCTTACCTTCCATCACCTGTATTCACCTACCCACCTTCATCCAAATAAAGCCTACTTCTCCTCCTGCTTTCTGAATCTCAGTGAGTAGCACTTGTCATCTACCATTGACTAAAGTCTGACACTTTGGAGTCATTCTCCCTTAGTGTGCCCCCTCACTCACATTACATAGATCCACATCCACACAGACATGTCTAGTGGACTACCAGGTACTGATGATTCTATCCCAGCCACTGCTTTAGTTCAGGACATTATCTTTCTCGACTACTTCATATGGTTTCTGGGTTCCAGAGAGAAGAAATCTGTAAATATGGCAAGTCTTCTTGCCATTTCCATGCATAGAAAATTTACCTGAATTCCTAAGTTAGTACATATACTCAGGTGAAGACAACACTGAGGTAATAAATAAGGTTTTAGTAGTGGATAAACTCTCCAAAGAAGGACACAATCTTTCATCAGGACCTTGGAGAGAACCAGCAAAGGTAGCTGATAAATAGAACTAGGCAAGTTCTGTCAAAACTAGGATTATAAACGGGCAAATACTGGAAAGAAGTCAGCTTAGACTTTCCAGCCACAGGTTGACTTTCTGATCCTTAAATGCTTCAAGTCCAGTCCTGTGACAGGCTTTTGCACCAGATGTTTCCCTTGATTGCAGCCCTCTTCCCCCATATCTTTGCATTGCTGTCACCTTCTCACCATTCAGGTCTCAATCCAAATGACTGTGCAGTACAGCCTTTCCTCAATCACTCCTATCCCATTTCCCCATTTTACTTTCTTCATAACAATTATCATTGCTTGAAACTGTGTTATTTATTCATTTGTTTACATGACTATTGTCTCCCTAGGCTTCACAGAGAGTAAGCTTTGTGGGTGAATAGACCATGTCTATGTGATTAACTGTCATATATCTTTAGTGTTTAAAACATATCTGACACCTAGGAGGCAGTCTATAAATATTTGACAAATGAGAAAATGAAATAAGACAGGCAATTAGATTTGAAGTTTAGGAGACTAGTGAGGACCTTGAACTGAGAAGTTGGAGCTAATATCAGACACTAATTATTGAGTTTGGAGAAATAGGATTCGAGATGCCATGTACAGATTTGCGTTCGCATGACCCATGTAGGGCCAAACATCAAACACACCCATTGGGTAGCATGCAGACCAATACTGCATTTTAATTTCTAGAATAATTATTATAGTTTGAGTAAAAGCAAGATAGCCCTTATTTTGATCTCTGCAAAAGGAACAACACTTTTCCCTGCATTTTCTCTAGAAAGGGATTTTTATTCTCTCAGTGGCATTAAGTGGGAACTGACCAAGCAAATCAGTGGGTGGGTTGTTTGACCACTCCAGAGGTCAGTGAGTTAGGACTATTTCCCTTGAGCCCTCACTTCCAGAATTCTTAGAAATGAGAGAGTCCTGTGGCTTGGAAGCTTGGATCTTGCAATTTGTCTCTGCAAATGGAGAAGGCACACAAAGGGTGCTAGGGCAAACTATATGTCCAGGATTTTAATTAGGTACACATGTTTCATTTGGCCAATGCAGAGGTTTTAAATGTTTTTGATTAGTCACCAACATTATAAAAATCAGGAGATTTCTTATAAAGAAAGATTTCCAGCCTCTCTTAGAAATACAGAAGTTCTAGAAGTACTAGCCCTTGATTTCCCACATGACAAAAATCACCTGACATGGAGTGACAGCTGCCCCTTCAAACAGGACTTGTAGTCTCAACACCGCCTCTGTCTCCAGGTCTCCACCTACTTCACTCATTTACCATAACTACATGGCCTTTGAAGGTGTTTGAGTCTGAGGTCCTCCACTATGAAATACAAGAATTAGATGATTCTAAGAATTGGAGACATGGGAATAATTATGAAGGTAAACTATCTATAAGGAATCACAGTGTGCATTTCCCCAAAAAAGCAACTAATTTTTGGTATATTGCTATGGGTATGAAACTTGTATGTATTATAAGATATTTATGAGGATATTGACACCATTCACACAGTGGCTCCCTAAAAGAAGATCTAGGGAAATTGTGTTTATGTGTGTATGTGTTCACACATACACACAGATATGCACAGAGTAGATACTCAGTAAATATTTCTTGAATAAAGTAATGAGAGGCTCAAGAGCATTCATCAAAACCCTAAGCAATAATAAATATTATGAACTGCTGCTGTATACCTCACAGCTTATGAACTCACTCTACTTCTCTTTTTTCTCTTATTTTCCCCCAGTTGTAGTCCAAGACTGAGAATCTAATTGAGATATAATGAAAATTTATTAATTAATTGTAAATAGAAGGGGTTGATCAAGCACAGTTAGCCTACCTGCATTAGTTTGATGTGGTCTGAGAGTGAATTCATTACTATAGTGAAACCAGAACTTCTTAGTTTGGAGATATGGATTCTGGCCCTGATTCTGCCACTAACTGTAGTTCTTTGAATAAGTCACTTGGCTCTCTGGCCAAAGTTTGATTATCCATAAAATTATATGGTCTTCAGGGCTTCTCTCTGCTTTATGATCTCTCTTTATGTGGAAAACAAAGACACATCAGAGGTAAGAGCTAGAAACTCAGAGCCAGCAATGTCTAGCAAGGAAAGACCAAGAAGAGATTTTTTCCCCCCAATAATTAAGGCAAGGAAGTCTCCAAACGCATGGGCAACAATCCATGGAGGGACAAGAGTGGAACGTGAACTCATTAGCAGAATGTTGAGTAAAACTCAGGGAGGAAAAGAGAGTAATAGAGAGGGAGTCCAACTGTAGACTAAGAGAATTCTAAAGAAAAAAAATGGAAAAACTGCTGCTAATTAGGTCATTTAGAAACTGAACAACTGAATGTAATTCTTGCTGAAGCTATAAGGAAACAACCATGGGATGCACAATAATAACAAGAATACATGCTAATAGACAAAACTAGGATCCCCCAAGTAACTTAACAAGTCCCATGCAAGCTAGTAGATATCAAGTGGAAAACAGCACTTGAATTTCACACAGATTTTTAAAATATATTGAGGAAACATGTAGCAAAGGATCAGATAATATTTGCTGAATCAAATTCTGTTATTAAAAACTCTGGTGTGCTTCACTATTTAAAAATTTTAATGTGAAAAATTAAAAATTTGAAAAATCTCAGAGTGATTATTTCTTTTTATAAAAGAATTCACTGCCAGTATATTTTAAACAGAAATCTTTCACCCTTAAAATTAAAAAAAAAATTGAAACATTTCCTTTTACAAAAATCTTTCATTAACAAAAATGAGGTAGAGCTCAGAATCAATGCTTTATTTAGTCTTACATTCACGTCACCTAATGCAGTGTCAGGCACAGATGGACAGTTCAGTAACTTTCAGTGAATGGATTATGTGTGGTTTTCTACTGCTGCATAACAAACCACCCCAATTTAATGGCTTAAAATGACTTTACCTTTCACAGTTCCAAAGGTTGACTAGGCTCAATGGGAAATTCTTCTGGTGGTTTCACTTGGATTCTCTTGTGTGCTTACAGTCAGGTAAGAGCTTAGCATGGGTTCATCTGGAGGCTCAACCAGGATACTGGGTTGACATGGTCTCTCTCCCTCTCCATAATCTCAAGTTTCTTCCTCTCTATGTGGACTCTACATGTGGTCTTTGCAGCAGGGAAACGAGACCTCTTACATGGTGGTGGCTCAGGCATCCCCAAAGTACAAAATCAGAAAACTGCCATTGTCCATTGGTTAAAACAGATCAGTGGGCCAGCCCAGATTCAACGAGTAGGGGAACCACAGAAGAATATGAACAGGAGGTGTGATTCACTGGGGCATGTTCATAGACTAGCCACCCCAGTTTGCCTTCACTTTGGGCCCTTAACTTCCAAAGAGATAGGAAACAGGTTTAGAGTTATACAGCTACAAACATAGGCCATTTTAATGAAAATGGAAGAATGACTCAGAGCCAGAACCCAGGGGATAAAATCAAGAGCAGAGGTAAACCATTCCTAAAAAGCAAAACTGTACCTTAATCAAGGACTATCCTCTACCTTGAGTTAGAGAAATTAGGATATGCACCAGGTTGGATTTTAGAATTGTTATAAATCAGGAAATGCTCATGTCTCCCTTTTCTCCTCTTTTTGAACATGGGAGTCTGCTGAAGTTTTTCTGTCTCTTTCACCATTACATGAGAGAGATGGGTTGGGGGTGGGTGGATAATCTGCTCTTCTTCACTGGTCTCTGCACCTGAGAAAGTGCATATGAGAAGATGCCTTCGAGCAGTCACATCCATACCAGCACCTGATTTTGCTGACAATATCCTGGAATTTAAACTGATACCATATTTAGGATGAGATTTGCAGAGGTAAGCACATTTTTCATGTAGAAATGCCAGGAATCAGTAAGAGCCAGAGGATGGTACCCCGGTCTCCAAAGATGGCTCCCAATGAACAACATCTCTTTGAATTTACACCATGTGTAGACCCCTCCATCATTGAAGCTGAGCTTTCCTTGGAGTTGATTTAAATAACAGAATATGGCAGAACTGACACTATACCAGCTAGAGCCTAAGCTTTATAGACCTGGCAGCTTCCACTTTTTAGTTTTGAAAACCTTGAGTCTTCACATAAGAAGTCTGGCTTTCCTTCTGGAAAGATCACATTGACAGAAAACGTAGAGAGGCCACACGGAGAGACAGAGGAGGCCATTTAAAGTGGGAAAGAGGAGCAGCTATCCTGGCATCTCAGTCAAGCCTCCATCTAACTACAACTGCGTGACAGAACTCAAGAGTGATCAGCAGAAGAACTGCCCTGATAACCCCAGGCATCCCACAGAAATATGAAAGATAATAAAATCATTGTTTTAAGCCACCAAGGTTTTCAATAGCTTATTAATGCAGCTATAGATAAATAAAACAGTATCCATAAATGAATATGGACAAAGTACCCTATTTAGAGGAGTTACAGTTTCACATACTAACCATAAAGTTCTTTTCTCTATTCAAGAAATATTTACTAAGCCCCTACATCAGTTAACACATCCTTCTTATGTATAAAAGAAAGATTTAGGCTTATGGAAAAACATCTTTAATTGAAAACTGGAATGTTTAATTGAAAAAAACTTTCATCTATCATTTGCTTCAGCATCCTCAGACCTCAGGGGAGATAATTTTGATACATTAGCAACAGGAAACTATTGCAAACTCTTGGGGGAACAGTGACGTGATGGAAATGGTATTTGGAAAGGTTCATTTGGCAGTAGAAAACAGGGTTAGTGGCAGGGTTATTGAGGCACAATCTTAGATGCAAGTTGATCTGGATTGAAACCAGGGTAAATGGAAGAGGAAAGAACTTGATTACAGATCTTGAAATTTTGTTGAAAGAGTAAAAGAGAACATGTCCAAGATTACAGAAGCTGGGAGAATAATGGTGACAACAACAACTAAAGGAAGAATGTGGGACACTTGGAAAAAGAGTCATGAATGGGAAGAACAGATCCGTACAGATTTGGATTTAATCATTTGGATAAGAGGAAAATTGAACAGAGCTATCTGATAGGCAGCTGGTATTTTGTTAACTTAAAAACAAAACAAACAAGCAAAAAGACTAGGGCAGCAAACTACAGGTGAGAGAAAGGATAGGGATTCAGGAGATGATGATCTGCTTCTATGCTTACACCCTTGGATTCAACATGGCTTTGCCACACCAGCCAGTGAACCGTGTGGTCTAGGCCACAATGTCTAGATCTGAGACCTGGAATTCTGCAGACCTATCCAGTCATCCTGCTTCTAATGAAGATCCTAATGCATGTGGGAGGATCCAGGAAACAGTGGAGGGCTGAGTGCTAGCAAGGAGCAGATATCAAAGACCAAATCTCTGTGGAGCAGCCAGTGGCTAAGCTAGCAAAATTTGAACACAGAGCATATCATTTTCTGACTTCTCCCTCAAATTATCTTCAAAGTGGTACAATTTCATTACCAATTGTCTTGGACTGAATGTTTGTGTCCCACCTCAAATGTATTTCTTGAAGCCCTACCCCTAAGGTATAGCATCAGGAGGTAGGACTTTGGAGATGTGATTAAATTTAGATGATTTCATAAAGGTGGATCCCCCATGGTGGGACTAGTGCCCTTATAAGAAGAGGAGTAGACATCAGAGTTTCCTTTCTCTACCATGTGAGGATACAGCAACAAGACAGCCATTTGCAATCCAAGAAGAGAGCCCTTACCAAGAACCAAACTGGCCAGCATCTTCACCCTGGACTTACCAGCCTCCAGAACTGTGAGAAACAAATGTCTGTAAGCCAGCCAGCATGTGTTATGTTTTATAGCAGCCCATGCTGACTAAAACACTTTATCCTTTAAGTAGATACTATATTCTATATGGAAGTGAATTTGGTGAGCTTCCAATAAGTTCATAATGGTTTAGCATAAATGGAAAAGAATTAACAGTCCCTTGAACTGCAAGGAGACCAACCCAGTCAATCCGAAAAGAAATCAACCCTGAATGCTCATTGGAAGGACTGATATTGAAGCTGAAGCTCCAAAACTTCAGGCACCTGATGTGCAGAGCCAACTCACTGGAAAAGACCCTGATGCTGGGAAAGACTGAGGGCAGGAGGAGAAGAGGGTGACGGAGGATGCGATGGTTGGATGGCATCATGGACTCAATTGGCATGAGTGTGAGCAAACTCCTGGAGATAGTGAAAGACAGGAAGCCTGACATGCTGCTGTCCATGGGGCCACAAAGAGTTGGACATGACTTAGCAACTGAAAAACAACAAAAGCTCCCTTTGGGATCACTTTGTGTCTCCAACACCTGTGGTACTAGATATTCTTGCATTTAAGCTGTAAAGCAAAAATAAACAATGCTTGTGAAGATGATGGAACAGAAGCTGAGTTCTTTTCGTTCTAACATTCTATGTGACCACATGCTTTCTATTTGTGTTCAAAAGTTTAGAACATGAAACATCCCACCCTGCCTTCTCCCACTGATGATTTGAAAGAAGAGCAGTGAAACATATACATTACCATATGTAAAATAGATGACCAGCGCAAATTCAATGCATGAAGCAGGGAATCCAAAGCCTGCTCTGGGACAACCAGAGAGAGAGGGTGGGGAGGAAGGTGGGAAGGGCATTCAGGATGGGGGAGGGGGAAACATGAATACCTGTGGCTGATTCATGTTGATGCATGGCAAAAACCATCACAATATTGTAAAGTAGTTATTCCCCAATTAAAGTGAGTTACTCAATTTAAATAAATAAAACACTGAAACAGAGTGACCAGGGTGATTATTTGAAAACATGCTCAAATGAAACTGAAATCCAAATACCTCTGTAATGTACTCCTCAAGTGTGCAGTTGGGCCCTTGTGTGTTAAGGGCCCATTCTAGCTACATAATACAATTAAATCTCAATAGTATTGCAGTAACTGTTTAGGTCTTCAGGGCAGTTCAGTCGCTCAGTCGTGTCCAACTCTTTGCAACCCCATGAATCACAGCATGCCAGGCCTCCCTGTCCATCATCAATTCCCGGAGTTTACTCAAACTCATGTCCATTGAGTTGGTGATGCCATCCAGCCATCTCATCCTCTGTCGACCCCTTCTCCTCCTGCCCCCAATCCCTCCCAGCATCAGGGTCTTTTCCAATGAGTCAACTCTTCACATCAGGTGGCCAAAGTATTGGAGTTTCAGCTTCAGCATCAGTCCTTCCAATGAACACCCAGGCCTGATCTCCTTTAGGATGGACTGGTTGGATCTCCTTGCAGTCCAAGGGACTCTCAAGAGTCTTCTCCAACACCACAGTTCAAAAGCATCAATTTTTCGGCACTCAACTTTCTTCACAGTCCAACTCTCACATCCATACATGACCACTGGAAAAACCATAGATATTAAAGCTCCTCAAATAATTTCTTCCAGCTTCTGACTTCCATACCTGCAGCACTCCCATGGTAATACTGATATAATCTAGGAGACAACAGTATCAGTTTGTTGCTTTTTGTGTTTTCTGTTTTTGTTTTGTTTTGTTAGTTTATTGAAAGCCATGCTTGGGAGGAAATGACCGACTGACTGTTCTTGTGGATGGTTTGGCAGAACCCTGGAGGCAGAGAGCCTTCTCTATCTGACAGAAGGGTGGTTCCACTGGGTGTGAGGAATCTTCTTCCTACAAAAAAAAATAAATGAGTCATGATAAGAATAGAGTGCCAGACCTCCTTTGTACTCCTCATGTGGAAAGGAGAATGTGACCAAATCCCTGGTGAATACAGCCCTTTTCCTAAGAGGGAAGAGATAAAAGGCTGTCAGGGAGAAGAGAACTGCTATTGAAGCTACTGCCTGGTCTACTCTCTCCTAGAAGTTTCCTTTCTGTCTTCATTTCTATGTCCAAGATTTTCTCTTTGTGGCTTGCTGTTATATCTATAAAAATGCCTTTCACTTGGCAACATCTTAGCTAAGAAAAGCAAAATATCTACCATGAAAAAACACAGCATGTTGAACTTGGTGTTCCTTTAGACTTGAGACGGTATTCTCGGGGAAACTCTGGAGTTGCCTAAAGGAAGTAAGCCCCTTGTCGTGTATGATGGGTAACACGGGATGGCTCTGGAGACATTGCAGGGGAATTGGGCCTCATCTCGAGTTGATTTGGAGTACACGGAGCGCTTTCGTGTTGCATCTCGTGTTGCATCTCTAGACTTGTGACAGTCTTCTTGAGGACTATGTGGAATTTCATCTAGGAAGTCAAGGCTCCTTTCGTGTTTGATGGGGAACACGGATGTGGTCTGCATGCAATGCAGTGGAATCGGGCCCCATTTTGAGTTGATTTAGGGTACACGGAGCTCTTTTGTGTTGCTGCGGGGACCTCAGGGTCCCACTAGACTTGTGACAGTGTTCTTGGGAACTTTCTGGAGGTCCATCAAGGAAGTCAAGGCTCCTTTCATGTTTGATGAGGAACACGGACTTGCTCTGCACGTAGCATTGCAATTGGGCTTCATCTTGCAGCGATGGGGAAGTCTCATGGTTTTTCTTGAGTTGCAGCGTGAATCTGGGGTATGTTCTCATGTTACGGCGGGGATGGCCCTCAAAACTCGTGTTGGTTCAGCGACTTCAGGACTCCTGTCTAGTTGCCAGCAATACCTTGGGATTCTCCTCGAGGCTTGGCAGGGCAATAGGGACGGCTCTCAAGGTGAGACGGGAGACCCAGGCTGCCTTCTCAGTTGCCACAGGGATATTGGGATTCCTATCAATTTTCAAGTTGAGTCAGGCGTCGTCTCCTTTTGACGCCTTGAACACCATGCTCCTCTCGAGTTGTCAAAGGGATGTGAGGCCTCCTGTCGAGATAAGCCGGGGAACTAGGGCTTTCTCTAGGGTCTCCACAGGGTATTCAGGCATCCCTTCATCTTGGGAGATGAAAGACGAGCCTGCATTCAGGTCACTGCAGGGAAATCCGGCCTTCTTTCGCATCAGGGCATCTCGGTGTCCATTCCATTTGAGACAGCAAACTCAGGGTCCCTCTCACATACCTATAGCTGAGAGAAGACTCCTCTTGAGATGCTTGTGGAACGCTGCATTCCTCTTGAGTCGATGCCAGGGAATCCACTCTGATCTCGAGATGATTTCAGCTACACAGAGCTTTTCTCGAGTTGCTGTGCTGAACTTGGTGTTCCTCTAGACTTGGGACGGTGTTCTCGGGGGATCTCTGGAGTTGCCTGTAGGAAGTGAAGCCACTTGTTCTGCTTGATGGGGAACGCAGGATTGCTCAGGAGCCAATGCAAGGGCATCGGGCCTCATCTTGAGTTGATTTGGGGTACACAGAGCTCTTTCGTGTTGCTGCGGTGACCTCAGGGTCTCTCTAGACTTGTGACAGTGTTCTTGGGGACTCTATGGTGTTCCATCAAGGAAGTCAAGGCTCCTTTTGTGTTTTATGTGGAACCCGGAATTGCTCTGCACAAAATGCAGTGGAATCGGGCATCATCTTGGCGGAGAGGGGGAAGTCTCATGGTGTTTCTAGAGTTGCGGTGGGAACCTAGGGTATATTCTTGAGTTACGACGGGGATGGCCCTTCAAAACTCATGTTTGTTCAGCGACGTCAGGACTCCTGTCTAGTTGCAAGGGACACCTCGGGATTCTCTTCGAGGCTTGGCAGGGCAATAGGACCCCTCTCAAAGAGAGGCGGGAGACCCAGGGTCCCTTTGCTGGTGCCACAAGGATATTGGGATTAATATCAATTTTCAAGAGGAGTCAGGCATCATCTCCTTTTGAAGAATTGAACTCCGCGTGCCTCTCGAGGTTTCAAAAGGATGTGAGGCCTCCTGTCGTGATGAGGCAGGGAACTAGGGCTTTCTCTATGGTCTCCACAGGGTTTTCAGACATCCCTTCATTTTGGGAGATGAAAGACGAGCCTACATTTAAGTCACTGCAGGAAAATCCGGCCTTATTTCGAGTCAGGGCATCTCGGTGTCCATTCCACTTGAGGCAGCAAACTCAGGGTCCCTCTCACATACCTATAGGTGAGAGAAGCCTCCTCTTGAGGTGCTTGTGGAAAGTTGGCATTCCTCTTGAGTCGAAGCCAGGGAATCCGCTCTGATCTTGAGATGATTTGGGGTACATGGAGCTTTTCTCAAGTTGCTGTGCTGTCCTTGGTGTTCCTCTGGACTTGGGACGGTCTTCTTGGGAATTCCCTGGAGTTGCCTAAAGGAAGTCAAGCCACTTGTGTTTGATGTGGAACGCGAGATGGCTCTGGAGCCAATGTAGGGGAATCGGGCCTAATCGCAAGTTGATTTAGGGTACACGGAGCTCTTTCGTGTTGGTGCGGTGACCTCAGGATCCCTCTAGACTTGTGACAGTGTTCTTGGGGACTCTCTGGAGTTCCATCAAGGAAGTCAAGGCTCCTTTCCTGTTTGATGGGGAACACGGAATTGCTCTGCAGGCAAAGCAGGGGAATCAGGTCTCATCCAGCAGCGAGGGGGAAGTCTCATGGTTTTTCTCGAGTTGCGGTGGGAACCTATGGTATATTCTTGAGTTACGACGGGGATAGCCCTTCAAAACTCGTGTTTGTTCAGTGACGTCAAGACTCCTGTCTAGTTTCGAGGGACACCTCGGGATGTCCTCGAGGTTTGGCAGGGCAAAAGGGACGCCTCTCGATGTGAAGCGGGAGACCGAGTGTCCCGTTTCAGTTGCCACAGGGATATTGGGATTAATATCAATTTTCAAGATGAGACAGGCATCATCTCCTTTAGAAGCATTGAACTCCGTGTTTCTCTCGAGTTGTCAAAGGGATGTGAGGCCTCCTGTCGAGTTGATGCGAGGATCTAGGGCTCCCCTTAGGGTCTCCACAGGGGATTCAGACATCCCTTCATTGTGTGAGATGAAAGACGAGCCTGCATTCAAGTCACTGCAGGGAAATCCGGCCTTATTTCGAGTCAGGGCATCTAGGTGTCCACTCCACTTGAGGCAGCAAACTCAGGGTCCGTCTCACATACTTATAGCTGAGAGAAGCCTCCTCTTGAGGTGCTTGTGGAAAGTTGGCATTCCTCTTGAGTCAAATCCAGGGAATAAGCTCTCATCTTGAGTTGATTTGGGGTACACGGAGCTTTTTCATGTTGCTGCAATGACCTCAGGGTCCCTCTAGACTTGTGACAGTGTTCTTGGGGACTCTATGGAGTTCCACCAAGGAAGCCAATGCTCCTTTTGTGTTTGATGGGGAACACGGAATTGCTCTGCACGCAATGTAGGGGAATCTGGCCTCATCTCGTGGCGAGTGGGATGTCTCATGTTTTTTCTCAATTTTCGGCGGAAACCTGAGGTATATTCATGAATTACGACAGGGATGGCCCTTCAAAACTCGTGTTTGTTCAGCGATGTCAAGACTCCTGTCTAGTTGCAAGGGACAACTCAGGATTCTCCTTGAGACGTAGCAGGGCAATAGGGACGCCTCTCAAGGGGAGGTGGGAGACCCAGGGTCCCTTTGCAGTTGCCACAGGGGTATTGGGATTCCTATCAGTTTTCAAAAGGAGTCAGTCATCGTCTCCTTTTGAAGCACTGAACTCCGTGTTCCTCTCGAGTTGTCAAAGGGGTGTGAGGCCTCCTGATGAGATGAGGCATGGAACAAGGGCTTTCTCTAGGGTCTCCACAGGGGATTCAGACATCCCTTCATCTTGTGAGATGAAAGACGAGCCTGCATTCAAGTCACTGCAGGGAAATCCGGTCTTATTTTGAGTCAGGGCATCTCGGTGTCCATTCCATTTGAGGCAGCAAACTCAGGGTCCCTCTCACATACCTATAGGTGAGAGAAGCCTCCTCTTGAGGTGCTTGTGGAAAGTTGGCATTCCTCTTGAGTCAAAGCCAGGGAAGCAGCTCTCATCTCGAGTTGATTTGAGGTACACAGAGCTCTTTCTTGTTGCTGTGCTGACCTCAGGGTCCCTCTAGACTTGTGACAGTGTTCTTGGGGACTCTCTTGAGTTCCATCAAGTAAGCCAAGGCTCCTTTCGTGTTTGATGTGGAACACGGAATTGCTCTGCACGCAATGCATGGGATTCGGACCTCATCTCGCGTCGAGAAGTGCTAAAAATAAGGAGGTTATAAAGATTTTAATCCATGAAATTATCCCCAGGTTGGATTGCAACGGAGCTTTCAGAGTGACAATGGTTCTGCCTTAGAAGGTGTTGTAACTCTGGGGTGTCTAAAGCTCTAGGAATAAAATATCACTTACACTGTTCCTGTAAACCCTAATCCTCAGGGAAGTTTGAAAAAGCTAATGACATTATCAAAAGACATCTGCATAAATTAACTCGAGACACAGGACAATTGGTTTAAAGTCCTACTCATAGCTTTAATGAGGAGGGATGTTTAATGTTTCCTTTTAAATATATTTGTGGAAAGCCTTTCTTATGCATAGACATTGTTATAGACCCTGAAGTCTTGGACTTTACTAATTATGTAACTCAGCTCTCAGCTTTTCAACAGGCATTAACAGAACTCTGGGAGTTGACTCCTGACCCAGCTTGAGTCAAGCAAGCCTCTATTTGAGCCAGGAACCGAGATCCTCATAAAAACATTGGGGTCTGGGGGCCCATCCCTTGAGCGCCTCTGGGAAGGCCCTTACCAGGTTATTCTTTCTTGTCCCACAGCTGTCAAGGTGCCAGGAATTGATTTGTGGGTACATCACACTCGAGTTAAGAAGTGGCACCCTGACCAGAACTAAGTGACTTCATTTTATGTCTTTACTCTCTATGCTCTGGCTTTGTACTTTTCACTGACGTGATAATCTATGTAAGTCTACTTATGCTGACTCCAAAAATCCTGAGTCTGCTGTTTGAACCTCAAGACAATGCTTGGGCTCACTCCTACGCAGCATTTCACAATCAGTCTAACTTCTGGGTCTGTGGAGAGCTCCCCTCTTCATCAGTGGAAGGCTTCCCGTGGTGGACATCTCCACTTCAAGGAAAGGACTTTCTCCAAGTCTGCAAATACCTTCAACAACAATCACATGTGATGCCTCTTCTTAAACTGATGACATCTAAAGAACACTAAGATGGACTGATGTAACTATGGGCATAATGTGACTTTTCATTTTGATTTTAACTTGGTTTAATGACTATTTTGCCTTACATCTGTAACTGTATAATGGGGTTTTCTAACCGTCTAAAAGCTTTTAAGTTACAAATGGTTGTCCAAGCTCCTATGAGTGCCACAGCCTCCTCCAACTATTACTTGGCCCCTGGATCAGAGACCCTCATTATTAGGGTTAGGAGAATATGTTGCCTTAACAATTTAGGGACCACGCCCCTAGACAGCAGGAAGTATTTATGAAATGAAAACAACGCCCCTTTCCCTTGACAACATAATCCTCCTTAAACAAAAGGGGGAAATGAGAAAGTCAATTCCTCGGCAGATTGATAGGAAATCCAGGGGTCCCCAAGGAGAGAGGTGTCTGGAATTATCAAGGAGGAAGAAAGGACAAACTTTTTTTGTCCCTCTACATTCCTTAGGATTATATAGCAATAATGTATCCTGCTTGAGGACAGTCTCTGGAAAAAAAACTTTGGGCTAATCCTGTTATCTTAAGGTGTAAATTATGGGAGTAGGTCTAGCAAGGTCTTTACAACCTCCAGACATTCTTTTGATTCGCTGTAATAACTAATTACCTTGGACGTGTTGCAAGAGAGCATCAATGGCCAGACACACTGAAACCATAATCACAGGAAACCAGCCAATCTGATCACACGGACCACAGTCTTGTCTAACTCAATGAAATTAAGCCATGCTGTGTGGGGCCACCCAAGTCGGAAGGGTCATGGTGGAGAGGTCTGACAGAATGTGGTCCACTGGAGAAGGGAATGGTAAAACACTTCAATATTCTTGCCTCGAGAACCCCATGAACAGTATGAAAAGGCAAAATGATAGGATACTGAAAGAGGAACTCCCCAGGTCAGTAGGTGCCCAATATGCTACTGGAGTTCAGTGGAGAAATAACTCCAGAAAGAATGAAGGGATAGAGCCAAAGCAAAAACAACACTCAGTTGTGGATGTGACTGGTGATAGAAGCAAGGTCTGATGCTGTAAAGAGCGATATTGTATAGGAATCTGGAATGTTAGGTCCATGAATCAAGGCAAATTGGAAGTGGTCAAACAGGAGGTGGCAAGAGTGAATGTTGACATTCTAGGAAGCAGTGAACTAAAATGGACTAGAATGGGTGAATTTAACTCAGATGACCATTATATCTACTACTGTGGGCCAGAATCACTTAGAAGAAATGAATTGCCATCATGGTCAACAAAAGAGTCTGGAATGCAGTACTTGGATGCAATCTCAAAAATGACAGAATGATCTCTGTTCGTTTCCAAGGCAAACCATTCAATATCACGGTAATCCAAGCCTATACCCCAACCAGTAATGCTGCAGAAGCTGAAGTTGAACAGTTCTATGCAGACCTACAAGACCTTTTAGGAGTACAGAATGAAGCAGGACAAAGGCTAATAGCGTTTTGCCAAGAGAACACACTGGTCATAGCAAATGCCCTCTTCCAAGAACACAAGAGAAGAGTCTACACATGGATACCACCAGATGGTCAGCACTAAAATCAAATTGATTATATTCTTTGCAACCAAAGATGGAAAAGCTCTATACAGTCAGCAAAAACAAGACTGGGAACGGACTGTGGCTCAGATCATGAACTCCTTATTGCCAAATTCTGACTTAAATTGAAGAAAGTGGGGAAAACCACTAGACCATTCAAGTATGACCTAAATCAAATCCCTTATGAATATACAGTGGAAGTGAGAAATAGATTTAAGGGACTCGATCCAATAGACAGAGTGCCTGATGAACTATGGATGGAGGTTTGTGACATTGTACAGGAGACAGGGATCAAGACTATCCCCATGGAATAGAAATGCAAAAAGTCAAAATGGTTGTCTGAGGAGGCCTTACAAATAGCTGTGAAAAGAAGAGAAGCATAAAGCAAAGGAGAAAAGGAAACATATTCCCATTTGAATGCAGAGTTCCAAAGAATAGCAAGGAGAGATAAGAAAGCCATCCTCAGAGATCAATGCAAAGAAATAGAGGAAAAGAACAGAATGGGAGAGACTAGAGATCTCTTCAAGAAAATTAGAGATACCAAGGGAACATTTCATGCAAAAATGGGTTCGATAAAGGATAGAAATGCTGTGGACCTAGCAGAAGCAGAAGCTATTAAGAAGAGGTGGCAAGAATACACAGAAAAACTGTATAAAAAGATCTTCATGACCCAGATAATCACAATGGTGTGATCACTCACCTAGAGCCAGACATCCTGGAGTGTGAAGTCAAGTGGGAATTAGAAACCATCGCTAAGAACAAAGCTAGTGGAGGTGATGGAATTCCAGGTGAAGTATTTCAAATACTGAAAGATGATGCTGTGAAAGTGCTGCACTCATAATGCCAGCAAATTTGGAAAACTCAGCAGTGGCCACAGGACTGGAAAAGGTCAGTTTTCATTCCAATTAGAAAGAAAGGTAATCCCCAAAAATGCTCAAAATACCACACAATTATGCTCATCTCACACACTAGTAAAGTAATCCTCAAAATTCTCCAAGCCAGGCCTCAGCAATAGGTGAACTGTGAACTTCCAGATGTTCAAGCTGGCTTTAGAAAAGGCAGAGGAACCAGAGATCAAATTGCCAATATCTGCTGGATCATCGAAAAAGCAAGAGAGTTCCAGAAAAAAACATCTATTTCTGCTTTATTGACTACGCCAAAGCCTTCGACTGTGTGTATCACAATTAACTGTGGAAAATTCTGAAGGAGATGGGACTACCAGACCACCTGACCTGCCTCTTGAGAAACCTGTATGCAGTTCAGGAAGCAACAGTTAGAACTGGACATGGAACAACAGACTGGTTCCAAATAGGAAAAGAAGTATGTCAAGACTGTACGTTGTCACCCTGCTTATTTAACTTATATGCCGAGTACATCATGAGAAACGCTGGGCTGGAAGAAGCACAAGCTGGAATTAAGATTGCCAGGAGAAATATCAATAACCTCAGACATGCAGATGACACCACCCTTATGGCAGAAAGTGAAGAAGAACTAAAAAGCCTCTTGATGAAAGTGAAAGGGGAGAGTGAAAAAATTGGCTTACAGCTCAACATTCAGAAAACTAAGATCATGGCATCAGGTCCCATCACTCCATGGGAAATCAATGGGGAAACAGTGGAAGCAGTGTCAGACTTTATCTTTTTGGGCTCCAAAATCACTGCAGATGGTGATTGCAGTCATGAAATTAAAAGAAAATTACTCCTTGGAAGGGAAGTTATGACCAACCTAGATAGCGTATTAAAAAGCAGAGACACTACTTTGCCAACAAAGGTCCATCTGGTCAAGGCTATGGTTTTTCCAGTGGTCATGTATGGATGTGAGAATTGGACTGTGAAGAAAGTTGAGCACCGAAGAGTTTATGCTTTTGAATTGTGGTGTTGGAGAAGACTCTTGAGAGTCCCTTGGACTGCAAGGACATCCAACCAGTCCATCCTATAGGTGATCAGTCCTGGGTGTTCATTGGAACGACTGATTCTGAAGCTGAAACTCCAATAATTTGGCCACCTGGTGCGAAGAGCTGACTCATTGGAAAAGACTCTGATGCTGTGAGGGATTGGGGACAGGAGGAAAAGGGGATGATAGAGGATGAGATGGCTGGATGGCATCACCGACTCGATGTACATGGGTTCGAGTAAACTCCAGGAGTTGGTGACTGACAGGGAGGCTTGGCGTGCTGCGATTCTTGGGGTCCCAAAGAGTCAGACATGACTGAGCGACTGAACGGAACTGAACTGATCTGAATAACTAATTAAAAGTAAAGTAAAGTTGCTCAGTCGTGTCCAACTCTTTGTGGCCCCATGGACTGTAGCCTACAAGGCTCCTCTGTCCATGGGATTTTCCAGGCAAATGTACTGGAGTGGGTGGCCATTTCCTTCTCCAGGAGATCTTCCTGACCCAGGGATCTAACCTGGGTCTCCAGCATTGCAGACAGATGCTTTACCATCTGAGCGATATAATTCCATTGCTAACACTTGCAAGGGGATACTCTTTCTGCCCCCTTCTGATGCCTATGTCAGAAGCTTTCTCTATCTCCTTTATACTTTAATACAACTTTATTACACAAAAGCTCTAAGCAATCAAGCCTTGTCTCTGGCCCCGAATTGAATTCTTCTCCTCTGGAGACCAAGAATTCCAGTGTCTTTCCGTGGTTCAGCAATACCTTTCAAGATCATCCAGGAGATTCTGGCCATGTACCCCAGGAACATGGTCAGATGGGGGGCACCCTTGAGACTGTGGGCTTTTGACCCAGGTGCAGGGTGTTGGAGTGGCAGGAATCCTGGATAGTTTGCACATGTGACCCCAGGTAAAGGGTCTGGGAGGTAAGGTCACCTTGGAGACTGTGAATATGTTACCCAAGGTGCAGGGTGTAGGAGATAATGTTACCCTGGAGAATGTAGACTTCTAGCACAAGGGATAAGTTCTTGACATTGGGGTCTCATGGGAGACTGGATGATTCCACTCAGACAGTGTGTGGGGATGGGATTCACCATGGAGACTGTAGATATGTGATCTCAGGTACAGGATTTCCGAGGGGGTCACCCTGGAGCCTGTGAATATGTGATTCCAGGTGCAGGGTCTGCGAGGGAGTCACCATGGAACCTGTGTTTGTGTGACTCCAGGTGAGGTCTACAAAGTTTTAACAAACAGGAGGCTGTGGACATGTGACCCCTATTACAGGGTCTTGGAGGGGGTAACCCTTGTGGCCAGGGTCATGGGATGCAAGGTTATATGTCTGGGAGGTGGGGATACCCTGAGAGTATGGAAGTGTGACCCCAGGTACAGGTTCTGGGAGTTGGTGCCATCCTGAAAATGGTGGACATTTCACCCGAGGTATGGTTTCTGGGAGGTGGGGTCACCCTGAAGACTCTGGACATGTGACCCCAAATGCAGGGTCTGGGAGGTAGACTCACCATGGAAAAAGTGGACTTGTGACCCCAGGTACAGGATCTTGAGGGTGGGGTCACCTGGAGGCTGTGGACTTGTGACACCAGGTACAGGTTATACAGGGGGCCACCCTCGAGACTGTGGACATGTGATCACAGGTGTATGGTATGGGCAGTGCGGTAACCCAGGAGATTGTGGATATATGACAGTAGGTACAGGGTCTCAGGTATGTCACCATGGAAAGTGTGGACATGTGACCCCAGGTGCAGGTTTGGGTGGGGTCACCCTGGAGACTGCAGTCGTGTGACCCAAAGTTCAGGGTAGGAAAAGGGTTTCACCCTGCAGACTGTGGATATATGACCACAGGTACAGGATCTGGTGGTAGTCACTGTGGCAATGGTGGACATATGAAACCTAGTACAAGTTCACGGAGGGGGTCACCCTCCAAGACTGTGTACATGTGACCCTCGTTTCAGGGTCTGGGTTGAGGTCACTCTGGAAACTATTTGCCATGTGACTTAGGTGCAGGGTTAGGGGATGCGTTCACTTTGGAGATTGTGGTCATGTGACCCCAGATGCACCATTTGGGAGGCAAATCATCTTGGAGACTGGATACGTGACCCTTGATCCAGGGTCTGAATGGGATCCCCCAAGGTGAGATTGTGAATATGTGGCTCCAGGTGTAGGGCCTGCGAGGGAGTCACCTTGGAACCTGTGTTTGTGTGACTCCAGGTGGAGGGTCTGGGAAGTGATGACACTCTGGAGACTGTGAACATGTGACCCCATTACAGGGTCTTGGAGGGGGTAACCCTGGCATCCAAGATCATGGGACACCATGTTAAATGTCTGGGCGTGTGGTAACCCTGAGACTATGGAAGTGGGACCCCAGGTACAGGTTCTGGGAGTTGGGGCCAACCTGAGTGACTGTGGATGTTTCACCCTAGGTACAGTTTCTGGGAGGTGGGGTCACCCTGGAGACTCTCGACAAGTGACCCCAAGTGCAGAGTCTGGGAGGGGGGCTTATCCTGGAAACAGTGGACTTGTGACCCTAGGTACAGGATCTTAATGGAAGGGTCATCCTGGAGTCTGTTGACTTGTGACACCAGGTACAGGTTTAGGAGGGGGGTCACCCTGGATACTGTGGATGTGTGATCCCAGGTGCATGGTATGGGAAGTGGGGAAGCCCAGGAGACTGTATATATGACACTAGGTACAGGGTCTGGGGGATGACACCATGGAGAATATGGACTTGTGATCCCAGGTGCAGGTTCACAAGGTTCAGGGCACAAAATGGGTCTCATCAGGCAGACTGTTGAACTGTGACCACAGGTTCAGGATCTGTTGGTGGTCACTGTGGCAACGGTGATCGTGTGAAATCTGGAACAATTTCAGGGAAGAGGTCACCCGTGAGACAGTGGACATGTGACCTTAGGTGTAGGTACTGGTATGTGGTCACTCTGGAGACTGTGGATGTGTGAGTAAGGTGCAGGGTTAGCGGATGGGGTCACTTTGAAGATTGTGGACATATGACCCCAGATGCACTGATTGGGGAGGCAAGTCATCCTGGATACTGGACATTTGACCCTAGATGCAAGGTCTGAACTGGGTCCCCCAAGACACTCGGATATCTGAACCCAGGTACAGGGTCTGGGATTGGGGTGACCCAGGAAACTCTGTATATGTGACCTCAGGTACAGTGTCTGGGAGGTACGGGGTCACTCTGGGGACTGCAGGCATTTAATGGCAGGGAAATGGTCTGGAAGGGGTGTCACCCTGCACGATGTGGATATGTGAACCCAGGTGCAGTGGGTGAAGTGGGGTTCATGCTGGAAACTGTTGACATGTGACTCCAGGTGCAGGGTATGGGAGGGCAAACATCCTGGAGATTGTGGATGTGTGTAAATAAGCACAGGGTCTGGCAGGGGAGGGTTACCCTGGAATCTGTGGCCAAGTCACCAATGGTACAGGGTATGAGAGGTCGGGTCACACCAGATACTGAGAACATGTGACCCAAGTTACAGAGACCAGGAAGGAGGTCACCACGGAGCCTGTGAATCTGTTAGCACATGTGCAGAATCTGGGAAATGACATCACACAGAAGTCTGGGGACATGGGATGCCAGGTGAACGGTCTGGGAGGGAGTCACCCTGGAGTCAGTTGACGTGTGACCCCGGGTACAGGCACTTGTGCATGGGGAAAGCCTCGAGACTGTGGACATGTGATCCCAGTTACTAGCCCTTGAATGTGGGTAAATCCAGGAGATTCTGGACATGTGACCCCAGGTCCAGGGTGGGGAAGTTGGGGTCACCCTGGTGACTGTGCCAATGTGATCCCATGTACAGAGTCTGGGGAGGCGTGTCTTCCTGGCCACCATGTACATGTAACCCCAGGTACAGGGTTAGAGATACGGGGTCACCCTGGAGACTGGGGCAATGTGACCAGAATTACAATATTCTGTCAGGTGTAGTCACCCTGGCAACTGCAGAGGTGTGAGAGCTGGTGCATGATCTGGGAGGCATTGCCACCCAGGAGACCATGGATGTGTGACCCTAGGTTCACGGGCTTGGAATTGGTGTCACCCTAGAACCAGTGGGTGTTTGAACCCAGTACAATTGTTTGACAGGTGGTGTTACCCTGGGCGCTGTGGACATATGAACCCAGGTGCAAGTTCTGGTGAGTGGGGTCACCCTGAGACTATCTACGTGTGACCCTAGGTACAGGGTTTGGGAGTTGGTGAATGTGCCCATGTGACACCATGTACAGTGTCTAGGAGGGTGTTCACCCTAGAGACTGTGGGTATGTGTCCCAAGGTACAGTGTCTGGAATGTGGGTTCATGCTAGAATCTGTGGACATGTGATGCTGGATGCTGGGGTCAATAGTCCAGCATCTGGAAGACTGTGGTTATGTGAGCCCTGGTACAGTGATTTGGATGAGTCACCAGTGAGACTGTGGATATGTGGCTCCAAGTGCAGGGTCTATGAGGGAGTCAACCTGGAACCTCTGTTTGTGTGCCTGCAGGTGAAGGTTCTGGGAAGTGATGACACACAGCAGACTGTGGACATGTAAACCACATTACAGGGTCTTGGAGGGTGTAACCTTCTGGACCAGGGGCATGGAACAGGCTCAATGTCTATGGAAGAGTGACTCCAGGTACAGTTTCAGGGAGTTGGGACCATCCTGAAAACTGTGGACGTTTGTTCCCAGATAAAGTTTCTGGGAGGTGGGATCACACTGGAGACAGGAATGTGACCCCAGGTATGGGATCTTGAGGGTGGGGCCATCCTGGTGGCTGTGGACTTGTGACACAAGGTACAGGAATGGGATCAGGGTCACCTTGCAGACTGTGAGCGTGTGATCCCTGGTGCATGATATGGGAAGTGGGGTAACCTGGGAAACTGTGGATATATGACACTACGTACAGGGTCTGGGAGGATATATGACACTAGGTACTGGAGTGGGCAACCCACTCCAGTACTCTTGCCTGAAAAATCCCATGGATGGAGGAGCCTGGTAGGCTGCAGTCTATGGGGTCGCTAAGAGTCAGACACGACTGAGTGACTTCACTTTCACTTTTCACTCTCATGCTTTGGAGAAGGAAATGGCAACCCACTCCAGTGTTCTTGCCTAGAGAATCCAAGGGATGGAGGAGCCTGGTGGGCTGCCATCTATGGGGTCACAGAGTTGTACACGACTGGCATGACTTAGCAGCAGCAGCAGAAGCAGCAGCACACGGCCTGGGGGATGTCACCATGGAGAGTATGGACATGTGACCCCAGGTGCAGGTTTGGCAGGGGTGACCCTGGAGACTGGCTAGGTGGACCAAGGTTTAGGGTACAAAATGGTCTCACCCTGAAGACTGTGGATCCTGACCACAGGTACAGGATCTGGTGGTGGTCACTGTGGAGATGGTGCATGTGTGAAACCTGATAGAAGTTCAAGGAGGGGGTCAATATGGAGAAGGTGGAGGTGTGACCCTATGTGCAGGGTCTGGAGTGAGGTCATTCTGGAGACTGTGGCTGTGTGACTAAGGTGCAGGGTTAGGGAATGGGGTCACTTTGCAGAATGTGGACAGGTGACTCCACATGCACCGTTTGGGACATCCTGGAAACTGTGGACAAGTCACCAAAGTACAGGATATGAGAGGTGGTGTCACACTGGAGACTGAGGACATGGGATCCAAATTACAGGATCTGGGAAGGGGATCACCATGGAGACTGTGGATCTGTGACCACAGGTATAGAGTCTGGGAAGTGATATCACCCAGGAGACTGTAGACATAGGATGCCAGGTGAAGGGTCTGGGAGGGAGTCACCCTGGAGACTGTGGACGTGTGACCCCAGGTAAAGGCTCTTGAGGGTGGGGAAAGCCTGGTGACTGCGACCTGTGACCCCAAGTACAGGGTTGGGAATTTAGCGTCGCCCTGGAGACTGTGCCAATGCGACCCCAGGTACAGGGTCTGGGGAGAGGTGTCATCCTTGCCACCGTTGATATGTAACCCCAAGTACAGTGTCTGAGATGTGGGGTCACCCTGGAGACTGAGGCCATGTGACCGAAGGTACAATAGTCAGTGAGGTGGGTTCACCTTGGAGACTGTGGACGTGTAACCCCAGCTGCAGTGTCTGGGAGGGGTGTCAACCTGGAGACTGAGGACGTGTGAGACCAGGTGCATGATCTGGGAGGGGTTGTGACCCAGAAGACTATGGATCTGTGTCCCCAGTATCAGACTTTGGTGTGGATGTTACCATGGAGACTGTGGATGTTTGACACCAGGTGAAGGGACAGGGAAGGGCATCACCCTTGAGACCCTGGAGGTAGGATCCCAGATTCAGAGTCTGGGAAGGGAGTTCTTCAGGAGTCTGTGGAAATGTTATGTCAGAAAAAGGGCCTGCAGTGGTTACCCTGGTGACTATGTACATGTGACACATAATACAAATACTGAGATTGGGGGTCATCCTGGAGACTAGAGAAATGTAACCACAGGTGCAGATTCTGAGGACGGGGTCACCTTGGAGACTGTTGACATGTGACATCAGGTGCTTCATCTTGGAGGTAGATCATTCTGGAGATTCTGGACATGTGACCCCAGGAACAGGGTCTGAGAGGGGGTCACCCTTGAGACTGTGGGCTTTTGACCCAGGTACAGCATGTTGGAAGGGTGGTAACCCTGGAGAATGTGCACATTTGACACCATGTACAGGCTCTGGGAGGTGAGTTCACCCTGTTGACTATGGCTATGTGACCCAAGGTGTGACTCTGGAGACTATGGATATGTGACCCAAGGTGTGACTCTGGAGACTATGGATATTTCTCACCCAAACCAGGTCTGGGGATGGGGATCACACTGGAGGCTGTAGATATGTGACCCCAGGTGCAGGGTCTGCAAGAGGTACACCCTGGAGCCTGTGGATATGTGACCCTGGGTGCAGGATCTGGGTGCTTGGGTCACCCTGGAGACTGTGGTCATGTGAGCCCCAGTGTGGGGTTTTGGATGAGTCACCCTGGAGACTGTGGATAAGTGACTCCAGGTGCAGGGTCTGCAAGGGAGTAGCCTGGAAACTGTGATTGTGACTCCAGGTGAAGGGTCTGGGAAGTGATGACACACAGCAGACTGTGGACATGTGATCCCCATTACAGGGTCATGGAGAGGGTAACCCTGGCTAACAGGGACATGGGAAACCGGGTTCAATGTGTGGGAGGTGGGGTAACCCTTAGACTATGGAAGTGTGACCCCAGGTACAGGTTCTGGGAATTGGGTCCATCCTTAAAACTGTGGATGTTTCACACCGGTAGCTTCTGGGAGGTGGGGTCACCCTGAAGACTCTGGACATGTGACCACAAGTTCAAGTTCTTGGAGGTGGACTCGACATGGAAAGAGTGGACTTGTGACCCCAGGTACAGGATCTTGAGGATAGGGTCATCCTGGAGGCTGTGGATTTGTGACACCAGGTATAGATTTTGGAGGGTTCACACTGGAGACTCTGGATGTATGTTTCCTCTGCAGGAGAGCTCCAGTGAACCTAGGTCTGTCTGAAAAATTCTTGGATCATGTGGGGAAACACCCTGTGTGTTAATCTGGACACCCAGGTTCAAATTTGCATATTTTTCTCGGGTGGCCCTAAAGCGGTGTGACCTATCCACATCTTGAAAATCCGTCCAATGCCATTTTCTTACTTTTGACAGAGCTAACTTTGTTCCACCCCTGGGGTTTCTGAAGCACATGGGAGGCTCGCAATTCCTATCTTTGGGCCTATTTCCAGTGGAATGTCACCTCACAGAGGTGACCACAGTAAGGGACCCAGCACTCTGAGACATATTCCCGCAGTCTGCTTCCTCATGGGCAGTACCAATATCACCTAGATATGTGTTTGAAAGGTGGGAAAATGCACCGAGACACACGGCACAGACTCTCAAATTTCGGTCCTCTGAGCAGAACTGGCGGGTTCATGTCTTAGGAGCTAAAGAGTTCCTGCAAGAGAGAGGTTTGAAAACACACTCTCTGTGGATGCCTTTCCTTCCTTGAAGAAATATAGGTTTCCCAGTATCCTGCGAACTGAGAGTCACACAGTGCTTGAAAAGTGCTCGCTTAGACATGAGTTTTCAATGGTAATTTCCACTTGGGGCTGTAGCCAAACAGAGGGTCCCACACTCACTGGGAAAGGCAAAGCAATATCCAAATGTCTGTTCCATCCCGTTTTCTCTGTAGGAGAGCTCTAGTGAGCGTAAGTCTGTCTGGAAAATTCTTGGATCCTTTGGGGACACACCCTGTTTGTGAACCAGGAAACCAGAATGAGGGGGCACAATTCGTGTTTCTCTGTGGGCCTTAAAGCAGTGTGGCCTAGCAACAGCTTGAAAATCCATCCAATTGCTCTTTTCTTGATTCTGAGAGAGCTAGATTTGCTCCATCCTTTTTGATTTCTGAAGCAAGTGGGTGAATTGCAACTCCCAGCTATGGGCCTTTTTACAGTGGAATGCCACCTCGCAGAAGTGAGTATAGTGAGGGACCTAGCCCTCTTGGACACACTCTCACAGCCTGCTTCCTCATGTGCAGTGCCAGTATAACCTAGGAATGGCTTTGCAAGGCTTGGAAAGTGCAGGGAGAAACATGGCCTTGACTCTGGAATTTAGTTCCTCTGAGCAGTACTGGAGGCCTCCCATCTGGGAAGCTAAACAGTTCGTGCAAGATAGAGGGTTAAGAATACACTCTCTTTTGATGCCTTTCTTTCCTTGAAGGAAGATATCTTTCCCTGCATTCTGTGAACTGAGAGTCACACACTGCTTGAAAAGTGCTTGCTTGGAAGTCATCTTTCAGGGGCACTTTCTCCTTGAGTATGTGACAATAGGGAGGGGCAAACCAACTTCCAATGTCTGTTCCATCCCATTTTCCCAGCAGGAGAGGTCTAGTGAGCCTAGTTCTGTGGAAAATTCTTGGATCCTGCCGGGACACACCCTGTGTTTGAACCTGGATACCTGACCTACAGGGCACAATTCGCATTTTTCTCTCAGGGGGCCCTAAAGTGGTTCGGCCTAGCAACAGCTTGAAAATCCGTCCAATTGCTATTTTCTTACCTCTGACAGAGCTGGCTTTGCTCTACCTTTTGGGGTTTCTGAAGCAAGCGGGTCGCTCACACCTTGTAGCTTTGAGCCTGTCACTGGAATGTCATCTCACACAGTTGACCACAGGAAGGCACTCAGCCCTTTCAGACACACTCCTGCTGCCAGCTTTCTCATGGTCAGTACCGTTATGACCTAGGAATGTGTTTGCTGGACTCAGAAATTACAGGGAGACACATGGCCCTGACTCAGGAATTTAGGTCCTCTCAGCAGACCTGCTGGTCTCATGTTTTAGAAGCTCAAAATTTCCTGCAAGATAGAGATTTGAAAACACACTCTCTGTGGATGTCTTTCCTTCCTCAAAGGAAGATAGCTTTCTTCACATTCTGCGACCTGAGAGTCACACTCTGCTTGAAAAGTGCTTGCTTGGAAGTCTATTTTCAGTGGCAATATCTCTTTGAGTCTGTGACCATAGGTAGGGGTCCCACACTCACAGGGAAAGGCAAAGCAACCTCCAAATGGCTGTTCCGACCAGTTTTCTCTGTAGAAGAACTCTCGGGAACAAAGCTCTGTCTGGAAATTTCTTGAATCACGAGGGGACACATCCCGTGTGTGAACCTGAATACCGGACCTAGGGTGCACAATTTGTATTTTTCTCTCTGGGTGCCATAAAGAGGTGTGGCTAGCAATTGCTTGAAAATCCATCCAATTACTTTTTTCTTACTTCTGACAGTGCAACCTTTGGTCCACCATTCAGGATTTCTGAAGCAAGCTGGTGGCTCACAACTCCTAGCCATGTGCCGATTTGCCATGGAAAGTTACCTCACCTAGGTAAGCACAGTATGGTACTCGGCACTCTCAGACACACACCTGAAGCCTGTTTTCTCATGAGCAGTCCTGGCATTACTCAGAAATGTGTTTACAAAGCTCAGAAAATGCTCAAAAACACACTGCCCTTGCTCTGAAATTTAGGTCATCTGTACCAACCTAGAGGTCTCACATCTTAGTATCTAGACAGTTCCTGATATAGAGAGCCTGTTTCCTCATGGGCAGTCCTGGTATGACCAAGAAATGTGTTTACAAAGCTCAAAAAGTGCAGGAAAACACTTTGCCCTGACTCTGGAAGTGAGGTCCTCTGGGAAAATATGGAGAATTCACATCTTTGAAGCTAGACAGTTCCTAATAGATAGAGTCTTGAAAACACACTGTCTATAAATACATTTCCTTCCTCAATGGAACATAGGTTTCCAGCATTCCATGTCCATAGAGTCACATACTGCTTGAAAACACTTGTTGGAAGTCATTTTTCATTAGCAATTGCTCCTGATAGTGTGACCATAGGGAAGGCCACCAAACTCACAGGAAAAGGAAAAGTAACATTCAAAGGTCAGTTCCATCATGTTTTCTCTGTAGTGGAGATTCAGTGTGCCTAGGTCTGTCTGGAAAATTCTTGGATCCTGAGTGGACACATCCTGGGTGTGAACATGGACAGTGGACCTTGGTGGCAAAATTCACCTTTCTCTCTCAGTTGGCCAAAAACAGTACAGCATAACAACTACCTGGAAATGCATTTAGCTGCTGGTTTATTACTTCTGGCAGTGATTGCTTGGTACACCCTTTGGGATTTCTGAAGCAAGTAAGCAGCTAGCAACGCGTAGCCGCTGGCCCATTTACAGTGGAATGCTACATCGTTTGGTAAGTGCAGCATGGCACCCAGCAATCTCAGAAACCCTCCTGCAGCCTGTTTTTTCTTAAGGGCACTTCTGGTATGACCTAGGAATGTGTTTACAATGCTCAGAAAGTGTTCAGTTCCGTTCAGACGCTCAGTTGGATCCGACTCTTTGGGACCCCATGAATCGAAGCACACCAGGCCTCCCTGTCCATCACCAGCTCCCGGAGTTTACTCAAACTCATGACCATCGAGTTGGTGATGCCATCCAGCCATCTCATCCTCTGTCATCCCCTTCTCCTCCTGCCCCCAAGCCCTCCCAGCATCAGGGTCTTTCCCAATGAGTCAACTCTTCACATCCGGTGGCCAAAGTACTGGAGGTTCACTTTCAGCATCAGTCTTTCCAATGAACACCCAGGACTGATCTCCTTTAGGATGGACTGGTTGGATCTCCTTGCAGTCCAAGGGACTCTCAAGAGTCTTCTCCAACACCACGGTTCAAAAGCATCAATTCTTCAGTGCTCAGCTTTCTTCACAGTCCAACTGTTACATCCATACATGACCACTGGAAAAACCATAGCCTTGACCAGATGGACCTTTGTTGGCAAAGAAATGTCTCTGCTTTTTAATATGCTATCTAGGTTGGTCATAACTTTGCTTCCAAGAAATAAGCATCTTCTAATTTCATGGCTGCAATCAATATCTGCAGTGATTTTGGAGCCCCAAAAATAAAGTATGACACTGTTTCTACTGTTTCCCCATCTATTTTTCGTGAAGTGATGGGACCAGATGCCATGATCTTAGTTTTCTGAATGTTGAGCTTTAAGCCAACTTTTTCACTCTCCTCTTTCACTTGCATCAAGAGGCTTTTTAGTTCCTCTTCACTTTCTTCTATAAGGGTGGTGTCATCTGCATATCTGAGGTTATTGATGTTTTCCCGGCAGTCTTGATTCCAGCTTGTGCTTCTTCCAACCCAGTGTTTCTCATGATGTACTCTGCATATAAGTTAAATAAGCAGGATGACAATATACAGCCTTGACGTACTCCTTTTCCTATTGGGAACCAATCTGTTGTTCCATGTCCAGTTCTAACTGTTGCTTCCTGACCTGCACATAGGTTTCTCAAGAGGCAGGTCAGGTGGTCTGGTAGTCCCATCTCTTTCAGAATTTTCCACAGTTAATTGTGATACACACAGTCAAAGGCTTTGGCATAGTCAATAAAGCAGAAATAGATGTTTTTCTGGGACTCTCTTGCTTTTTCAATGATCCAACAGATGTTGGCAGTTTGATCTCTGGTTCCTCTGCCTTTTCTAAAACCAGCTTGAACATCTGGAAGTTCACGGTTCATGTATTGCTGAAGCCTGGCTTGGAGAATTTTGAGCATTACTTTACTAGTGTGTGAGATGAGTGCAATTGTGCAGTAGTGTGAGCATTCTTTGCTATTGCCTTTCTTTGGAATTGGAATAAAAACTGACCTTTTGCAGTCTTGTGGCCATTGCTGAGTATTCCAAATTTGCTGACCTATTGAGTACCGCACTTTCACAGCATCATCTTTTAGGATTTGAAATAGCTTAACTGGAATTCCATCACCTCCACTAGCTTTGTTCGTAGTGATGCTTTCTAAGGCCCACTTGACCTCACATTCCAGGATGTCTGGCTCTAGGTGACTGATCATACCATCGTAATTATCTGGGCCATGAAGATCTTTTTTGTACAGTTCTTCTGTGTATTCTTGCCACCTCTTCTTAATAGCTTCTGCTTCTGTTAGATCCATAGCATTTCTGTCCTTTATTGAACCCAGTCTTCACATGGAATGTTCCCTTGGTATCTCTAATTTTCTTGAAGAGATCTCTAGTCTTTCCCATTCTGTTGTTTTTTTTTCTATTTCTTTGCATTGATCAGAGTAAGGCTTTCTTATCTCTCCTTGCTATTCTTTGGAACTCTGCATTCAAATGGTGCAGGCTGTGACGGACCATGCAGAAGCATGGCAATGAGGAGCTACCTCTCACCCAAGGTCAGAGGCAGTGGCTGAGGGGAGCCACCCCATGCCCAAGGCCAGGGGCAGTGGCCGAGAGGAGCTACCTCATGCCTGAGGTCAGGGGAGGTGGCTGAGATGAGCTACCCCATGCCCAAGGTCAGGGGCTGTGGCCCAGAGGAGCAATCCCACGTCCAAAGAGCAGCAGCTGCACGGGTGCAGGAGGACCGAGAGGAGCTACTCCACATTCAAGGTCAGGAGGGGCGGCCTGAGGAGACACCCATCGTCCAAGGTAAGGAGGAGAGGCTGCGCTTTGCTGGAGCAGCTGTAAAGAGATACCCCACGTCCAAGGTAAGAGAAACTCAAGTAAGATGGTAGGTGTTGTGAGAGGGCATCAAAGGGCAGACACTGAAATCATAATCACAGAAAACTAGCCAATCTGATCACATGGACCATAACCTTGTCTAACTCAATGAAACTAAGCCATGTCGTGTGGAACACCCAAGACGGACGGGTCGTGGTGGACAGGTCTGACAGAATGTGGTCCACTGGAGAAGGGAATGGCAAACCACTTCAGTATTCTTACCTTGAGGACCCCATGAACAGTATGAAAAGGCAAAATGATAGGATACTGAAAGAGGAACTCCCCAGGTCGGTGGGTGCCCAATATCCTACTGGAGCTCAGTGGAGAAATAACTCCAGAAAGTTATGGAGCCAAAGCAAAAACAATACCCAGTTGTGGATGTGACTGGTGACAGAAGCAAGGTCCGATGCTGTAAAGAGCAATATCGCATAGGAACCTGGAATGTTAGGTCCATGAATCAAGGCAAATTGGAAGTGGTCAAACAGGATATGGCAAGAGTGAATGTCGACATTCTAGGAATCAGCAAATTACAATGGACAGGAATGGGTGAATTTAACTCAGATGACCATTATATCTACTACTGTGGGCAGGAACCCCTTACAAGAAATGGAGTAGCCATCATGGTCAACAATAGAGTCCAAAATATGGTACTTGGATGCAATCTCAGAAAGTGTAGGGAAACACAATGCTCTGACTCTGGAATTTGGGTCCTCAGGGCAAACCTGGAAGTCTCACATCTTTGAGTCTATACAGTTTGTGATACACAGAGGCCTGATAAAACACTCTCTGTTGATGCCTTACCTTCCTGGATGGAACATAATCTTCCCAGCTTTTTGTGTGCTGAGAGTCACACACTGCTTGAAAACGCTTGTTGGAAGTAATTTTTCAGTAGCAACTTCCCCTGATGTTGTGACCTTAGGGAAGACTGCCACACTCACAGGAAAAGGCAAAGGATCATCCAGACGTCTGCTCAATCACGTTTTCTTGATAGGAGCGATCCATTCAACCTAACTGTCTAGAACACTCATGGATACTGTTCCTACACATCCTATGTTTGAACCTGGATACTGGACCTTGGCAGCAAAATTTGCATTTTTTTCTCAGTTGGCCCTAAAACGGTTAGACCTAGTAACCACCTGAAAATGCATCTAATTGCTGTTTTCTTACTTCTGACAGTGATAGTGTTGGTGCACCCTTTGGGATTTATGAATCAAGCAGGAAGCTCTCCACTCCAAGCCACTGGCCCCTTTCCAGGGAGATGTCATCTCATTTAGGTTAGCACAATATGTCACCCAGCACTCTGAGACACACTCTTGCAGCATGACTTTTCATGGTCAGATCTGGTATGACCTAGGAATGTGTTTACAAATCTCAGAAAGTGGTGGGAAACACACTGCCCTGACTCTGGTATTTAGGTCCTCTGGGAAACTTGGAGGACTCACATGTTTGAATCTAGACAGTTCATGACAGGTAGAGGCCTGATAACATATTCTCTTGAGATGCCTTTCCTTCCTCAAAGGAATATAGCTTTCTCAGCATTCTGTGTGCTGAGTGTCACACACTGCTTGAAAACGCTTGTTGGAGGTCATTTTTCATTAGCAATTTCCCCTGGAGGTGTGACTGTAGGGAAGGTGCCACACTCACAGGTAAATTCAAAAGCACTTCCAAGCATCTGTTCAATCACGTTTTCTTGGTAGGGGCCATCCATTCAACGGAAGTCTATCTAGAAAATTCGTGGACACTGCGGGGAAACACCTATGTTTGAATCTGGATACCAGACTTTGGTGTTAAAATATGCATTTTTCTCTCACTTGGCCCTAAAACAGTGCAGCCGAGCAACTGCTTGAAATTCCATCTGAATGCTGTTTTCTTACTTCTGACAATGCTAGCTTTGGTTCACCCTTTGGGATTTCTGAAGCACGTGAATGACTTGCAACTCCTAGCTGCAGGCCCATTTCCAGTGGAATGACACCTCATCTATGTGACCACAGTATTTCACCCAGCACACTCTGATACACTCCCTCAGCATCCTTCCTTAGGAGCAGACCTGGTATGACCTAGGAATGCATTTAGAAGTCTCAGAAAGTGCAGCAAGACACACTGTCCTGACTCTGGAACTTAGGTCCTTTAAGCAGGCCTGAGCTCTCACATCTTAGAAGCTGAACAGTTCTTGCTATAAAAAACACACTCTCTGTTGATGCCTTTCCTTCATTGAAGGAACATAACTTTCCCAATGTACTGTGTGCTGAGAGTCACACACTGCTTGAAAGCGTTTGCTTGGAGTTCATTTTTCAGTCGCAATTTCCCCTGAGAGTGTGACAGTAGGGAAGCGCCCACAATCACAAGACAAGCAAGCAAGCATCCAAATGCCTGTTCCATCACGTTTTCTCTGTTAGAGAGGTCCAGTGAACCCAGGTCTATCTGGAAAGGTTTGGATTCTGTGGGGTCACATCCTGAGTGTGAACCTGAATACAGGACAAAATTCACCTTTTTCTCTCAGTTGGCACTAAAACGGTTTGGCATAGCAACTGCTTGAATATCGATCCAGTACTTGTTTTCTTATTTCTGACAGTGACAGATTTGGTCCACCCATGTAATTTCTGAAGCAAGCAGTCCGTTTGCCACTTCTATCTGGTGGTCCCTTTCCTGTGAAATGTCACATAATGTAGGTAGCACCACATGGCGCCCAGCTCTCTCAGACACACTCCGACAGCCTGTTTCCTCATTGGTCGTCCTGGTATGACCTAGGAATGTATTTACAAGGCTCAGAGATTATATGGAAACATATGCCCTGACTCTGGATTTTAGGTCATCTGGGCAAGACTGGAGGTCTCACGTCTTACAATCTAGACAGCTCCTAATAGATAGAGGCCTGGAAACACACTCTCTGTTGATTCCTTTCCTTACTCAAAGGGCCATTGCTTTCCCAACATTTTAGGGCCAACCTAGAGGAAAATGCGAATTTTCCCACCAAGGTCCATTACCCAGGTTCACACGCAGGATGTGTCCCCACAGCACTGAAGAATTTTCAAGACAGACCTAGGCTAACCCTAACCCTAACCCTAAACCTAACCCTAACCCTAGGATCTCTCCTACAGAGAAACATGATGGAACAGACGTTTGGATGATGTTTTGTCTTTTCCTGTGAGTGTGGTGGACTTCCCTATGGTCAAACCATCAAGGGAAATTGCTACCGAAAAATGACTTCCAGGCAAGCGTTTTCAAGCAGTATGTGACTCTCAGCACACAGAATGCTGGGAAAGCTATGTTCATTCGAGGAAGGAAAGGCATCAATAGAGAGTGTGTTTTCAGGCCTCTATCTATCAGGATCTGTCTATATTCTAAGATGTGAGATCTCCAGGCTTGTCCAGAGGACTCATCTTCCAGAGTCTGGGCAGTGTTTCCCTGCAAATTCTGAGCCTTGTAAGCACATTCCAAGATCACTCAGGAATGCCCATGATGAAACAGGCTATGGAAGAGTGTCCGTGTGTGCTGTGTGTCATTCTGTCCTTACCAAATGAACTGACATTCCACTGGAAATGGGCCAGGGACCAGGAGCTATGAACCGCCTGTTGCTTCAGAAATCCAGAAAGGTGGAACAAAGCTATCATTGTCAGAAGTAAGAAAACAGGTATTAAATGAACTTTCAGGCAGTTGTTAGGCCACAACGTTTTAAGCCCAATGGAGAGAATAATGCAAATTTTGCCACCAAGATCCGCTATTAAGATTCACATTCAGGATGTGTCCCTGCAGTATCCAAGAATTTTCCAGATAGGACTAGGCTCACTATATCTCACCTACAGAGCAAACGTGATGGAACAGACATTTGAATGTGGTTCCCTTTTACTGTGTTTGTGGGGCTTTCCCTCAAGTCACATCTTCAGGGGAAATTCTTAGTGATAAATGACCTCCAAGCAAGTATGTGACACTCAGGAAGCAGAATGTTTGGAAAACAATGTTCCTTCAAGGAAAGAAAGGCATCAGCAGAGAATGAATTTTCAGTCCTTTATCTATCAAGAATTGTCTAGATTCTAAGATGTGAGACCTCCAGTCTTACCCTCAGGACCTAACTTGCAGAGTCAGGGAAGTGTGTTTCCCTGCACTAGCCCAGGCTTTTAACCACCTTCCTACATCATCCCAGATCTGCCCATGAGGAAACAGGCTGCAGGAATGTGTTCAGACTGCTGAGTGCCATACTGTTGTTACCCAGGTGAGGTGACATTCCATTGTAAATAGGCCATCAGCAGCACTTGCGAGCCGCCTTCTTGCTTCTGAAATCCCAAAGGTGGGTCAAAAGCGGTCACTGTCAGAAGTAAAAAAAAAAAAAAAAAAAAAAAGCAATTGTATGGATTTTCTAGCAGTTGCAAATTTGGCCATCAAGGTCCGGTATCCACTGTCAGACTCAGGAGGTGTCTCTGCTGTATCTACCCATATTTCACAAAGACCTAGGCTCCCTGGCTGCTCCTATAGAGAAAATGTGATGGAACAGATGTTTGGATCTTGGATTGCCTTACCCTGTGAGTGTGGGGGACATCCTTACTGTCACAACATCACAAGAAATTGCTACTGAAAAATGACCTGCAAGCAAACGGTTTCAAGCAATGTGTGACTCTCAGCTCACAGAATACTGGGAAAGTACTGTTTCTTCGAGGAAGGAAGGGTATCAACAGAGAGTGTGTTTTCAGGCCTCTATCTATGAAGAACTCTCTTGATTCTAACAAGAGAGCCCTCCAGCCTTCCCAGAGAACCGAACTTCCAGAGTCAGGGCAGTGTCTTCCCTGCCTTTAAATGCTTTGTAAACGTATTCCTAGGTCACATTGAGACTGTCCATGAGGACACAAACTGTGGGAGTGTGTCTGAGTATACAGAGGGCCCATTATGTGCTTACTTAGATAAGGTGACATTCCACTGGAAATAGGCCCATGACTAGGGGTGGTGATCTGCTTGTTTGCTTCAGAAATCCCAAAGGGTGAACCAAAGTTATTGCTCTTCAAAGTAAGAAAACAGCAATTAGATGGATTTTCAAGCAGGTGCCAGGCCACACAGTTTTAGGGCAAACTGAAAGAAAAATGTGAATTGTGCCACCAGTTCTGGTATCCAGGTTCACACTTAGGATGTGGTCCTGCAGTATACACAATTTTCCAGACAGACCTAGGTTCTCTGGATCACTCCTAGAGACAAAATGTGATGCAACAGAAGTTTGGATGTTGGTTTGCCTTTTCCAGTGAGTGTGGGGGCCTTCCCTAAGGTTACACTGTCAGAGGAAGTTTCTACTGAAAAATGACCTCCAAAGAGCGTTTTCAAGCAGTGTGTGACTCTCAGCACAGAGAATGCAGGGAAAAGTATGTTTCTTCAAGGAAGAAAAGGCATCAACAGAGAGTGTGATATTAGGCCTGTATCTATTAGGAAGTGTCTAGAATCTAACATTGACCTCCAGGCTTGTCCAGGGGACCTAACTACCAGAGTCAAGGCACTGTTTTTCCTGCACTTTCCAAGCCCCCCAAAGACTCCCTAGCTCATATAGGGACTGCCCGTGAGGAAACAGACTGTAGGAGAGTGTCTGAGATTGTATGGTACCAATACTGTGCTTACCTAGATGAGATGACATTCCCCTGGGAATGGGCCAGAGGCTAGGAGTGGTGAGTCGCCTGCTTGATTCAGAAATCCCAAAGGATTGACCAAACCTATCATTGTCAGAAGGAAGAAAACAGCAATCGGATGGATTTCCAAGTAGTTGCAAGGCCGTAGCATTTTCCCAAATCAAGAGAAAAAATGTTATTTTTGCCCTCAAAATCCGGTATCCATGTCCAGACTCAGGATGACACCATGCAGTATCCACAAAGTTTCCAGACAGAACTAGTCTCAGTGGATCGATCCTACTGAGAAAATGTGATGGAACAGACGTTTGGATGCTAACTTGTCTTTCTCTATGAATGGGGAGTGCGGCATCCCCATGGTCACACCATCAGGGGAAAGTGCTACTGAAAAATGACCTCCATGCCAGCATATTCAAGCCGCGTGTGTCTCTCTGCACACAAAATGTTTGGAAAGTTATGTTCCTTCAAGAAAAGAAATGCATCAACAGAGAGTGCTTTCAGCCCTCTATCTATCAGGAACTGTCTACATTCTAAGTCGTGAGACCTTCAGTCTTTCCTAGGGATCCTAACACCCAGAGTCAGGGCAGTGTGTTTCCATGAACTTTTCAAGCCTTGTAAACACTTTCCAAGTATATACTGGGACTGCTCCTGAAGAAACAGGCTGCACGAGTGTATCCGAGTGTGTTGGGCAGCATACTGTGCTTACCTGCATGAGGTGCCAATACAATGGAAATCGGCTAGTGGCTGGAGTGGTGAGCAACCTGCTTGTTTCAGAAATTCCAAAGGGTGGACAAATCTATTCCTGTCAAAAGTAAGAAAACAGCAATTGGATGGATTTTCAAGGATTTGCTACGCTGAACCATTTTAGAACCAATGTGGTCCCAAAATGAGTGTGGGAGATAAAAATGAGAATTTTGCCACCAAGTTCATATATACAAGTTCACACTCAGGATGTGTCCCCACAATACCCACGAATTTTCCAGACAGACCTAGGCTCACTTGATCGCACCTAAAGACAAAATGTGATGGAGTACACGTTTGGATGTTGGTTTGCCTTTCCCCGTGAGTGTGGGAGCCTTCCCTACCATTGCACCTTCAGGGGAATTTTCTACTGACCAATGACCTACAAGCAAGTGTTTTCAAGCACCGTGTGACTCTCAGCACACAGAATGTTGGGAAAGCTATGTTCCTTCGAGGAAGGAAAGGCATCCATACGGAGTGTATTTTTAGGCCTCTATCTATCAGGAACTGTCTAGAACCCAAGGCATGAGACTTCAAGGCTTTCCCAGGGTCCTAACTGCCAGAGTTAGGGCACTGTGTTTCCCTGCACCTTCCAAGGCTTTAAACACATTCCTTATTCAAACTGGGACTGCCCATGAGGAAACAGGATGCAGGAGTATGTCTGAGAGGGCTGGGTGCCATACAGTGCTTAACTAGATGAGGTGACATTCCACTGGAAGTGGGCCAGCAGATAGGAGTAGCGAGCCGCCTGCTTGCTTTAGAAATCTCAAAGGTTTGACCAATGTTATCACTGTCATTATTAAGAGAGCAATTGGATGGATTTTCAGGCAGTTGCTAAGGCCGCACTCTTTTAGATCCAACCGACAAAAATTGCTAATTTTGCCAACAAATTCAAGGATGCAGATTCACACTCAGTATGTGTCCCTGTAGTATCCAAGAATTTTCCAGACAGACAGAGGATTATTGGATCTCTCCTAAAGAGAAAACTTGATAGAACAGACATTTGGTTGTTTGTTTTCTTTTTCCTGTGAGTTTGGGGGTCTTCCCTACAGTAACACAGTCATGGGAAATTGTTACTGAAAAATCACCTTCAAGCAAGGATTTTCTTTTCTTTTTTTTTTTTTTAATTAGTTGGAGGCTAATTACTTCACAACATTTCAGTGGGTTTTGTCATACATTGATATGAATCAGCCATAGATTTACACGTATTCCCAATCCCGATTCCCCCTCCCACCTCCCTCTCCACCCGATTCCTCTGGGTCTTCCCAGTGCACCAAGCCGGAGCACTTGTCTCATGCATCCCTCCTGGGCTGGTGATCTGTTTCGTCATAGATAATATACATGCTGTTCTTTCAAAACATCCCACCCTCACCTTCTCCCACAGAGTTCAAAAGTCTGTTCTGTATTTCTGTGTCTCTTTCTGTTTTGCATATAGGGTTATCATTACCATCTTTCTAAATTTCATATATATGTGTTAGTATGCTGTAATGGTCTTTATCTTTCTGGCTTACTTCACTCTGTATAAGGGGCTCCAGTTTCATCCATCTCATTAGGACTGGTTCAAATGAATTCTTTTTAATGGCTGAGTAATATTCCATGGTGTATATGTACCACAGCTTCCTTATCCATTCATCTGCTGATGGGCATTAGGTTGCTTCCATGTCCTGGCTATTATAAACAGTGTTGTGATGAACATTGGGGTGCACGTGTCTCTTTCAGATCTGGTTTCCTCAGTGTGTATGCCCAGAAGTGGGATTGCTGGGTCATATGGCAGTTCTATTTCCAGTTTTTAAAGAAATCTCCACACTGTTTTCCATAGCGGCTGTACTAGTTTGCATTCCCACCAACAGTGTAAGAGGGTTCCCTTTTCTCCACACCCTCTCCAGCATTTATTGCTTGTAGACTTTTGGATAGCAGCCATCCTGACTGGCGTGTAATGGTACCTCATTGTGGTTTTGATTTGCATTTCTCTAATAATGAGTGATGTTGAGCATCTTTTCATGTGTTTGTTAGCCATCTGTATGTCTTCTTTGGAGAAATGTCTGTTTAGTTCTTTGGCCCACTTTTTGATTGGGTCATTTATTTTTCTGGAATTGAGCTTCAAGAGTTGCTTGTATATTTTTGAGATTAGTCCTTTGTCTGTTTCTTCATTTGCTATTATTTTCTCCCAATCTGAGGGCTGTCTTTTCACCTTACTTATAGTTTCCTTTGTAGTGCAAAAGCTTTTAAGTTTCATTAGGTCCCATTTGTTTAGTTTTGCTTTTATTTCCAATATTCTGGGAGGTGGGTCATAGAGGATCTTGCTGTGATTTATGTCGGAGAGTGTTTTGCCTATGTTCTCCTCTAGGAGTTTTATAGTTTCTGGTCTTACATTTAGATCTTTAATCCATTTTGAGTTTATTTTTGTGTATGGTGCTAGAAAGTGTTCTAGTTTCATTCTTTTACAAGTGGTTGACCAGTTTTCCCAGCACCACTTGTTAAAGAGGTTGTCTTTTTTCCATTGTATATCCTCAAGCAAGGATTTTCAACCAGTGTGTTACTCTCATCACACAGAAATCTGGAATATCGATGTTACTTCAATGCACAAAAGACATAAAAGAGGGTGTTTTTCAGGCATCTATCTATCAGGAACTATCTAAAGTCTAAGATGTGAGAACTCCAGGTTTCCACAGAGGCCCTAATTTCCAAAGTCATAGCCAGTATGTTTCATTGCACTTTCAGAGCCTTATGAACACATTCCTGGCTCCTATTGGGTCTGATTCAGAGGAAACAGACTGTGAAATTGTCTAAGAGTGCTGAGAGCCATACTGTTGTTACCTAGATTATTTGACATTTTAATGGAAATGATCCAGCCCAATGAGGTTGCAAGCCACCTGCTTGTGTCAGAAATCTGAAAGATTTGACCAAACCTATTGATGTCAGAAGTAGGAAAATATGAATTGGATGGATTATCAGGCAGCTGCCAGCACACATCCTGTTAGTGCCAAAAGAGAGACAATGCTAATTTTGCCAAGAAGGTCAAATATTCAGGTTCACAGTCAGTATGTTTCCCTTGCAGTATCCAAGAAATTTCCAGAGAGACCTGGGACCATTGGATCCTTCGGACAGAGAAAAATTGATGGAAGAGACATTTTGATGTTTGCTTGCTTTTCCCTGTGAGTGTGGGAGTCTTCCCTACTGTAACACACGTGAGGGGAAATTTTTACTTAAAAATGATTTCCAGGCAAGTGTTTCCACTTAGCAGGTTACTCTCAGCAAACAGAATGCTGGGACACCTGTGTTCACTCGTGGAATGAGCGGCAATGAATAGGGTGCTCTTCAGGCATCTCTCCTTCCATGACTGCTGTCTGGATTCTAAGATGTGAGAAGACCACGCTTCCACAGATGCCCTAAATTCCAGAGACACAGCCAGTAAGTTTCCCTGAACTTTCCATGGTTCATGAGCACAGTACTCTATCTTACTGGGACTCCCCATGAGGAAAGAGTCTGGAGGAGTGTGTCTGACACAGCTGAGTGCCATACTGTTTTTAAGTAGTTTAATTGGCATTCCAATGGAAATGATCTTGCCACAAGGAGTTGCACGCTGCCTGCTTGCTTCAGAAATTCCAGTGTTTTGACCAAAGCTATTGCTGTCGTTAGTGGGAAAAGAGCAATTGTACTGATTTTCAAGGAGTTGCTAAACCCCAGCCTACTGTGGCCAACAAAGAGAAAATTCTCATTTGCCAACAAGGTCCAGAATCCAGGTTCACACTGAGCATGTGTCCAAGCACTATCCAAGAATTTTCCAGACAGACTTAGGATCACTGGATCCCTCCTACAGGGGACTTCACGGAACAGATGTTTTGACATTTGTTTACTTTTCTCTGTCAGTGTGGGGGCATTTCCCATGGTAACACAGGGGAGGGGAAATTGTTACTTCAAAATGACCTCCAGGCAAGAATTTCCAAGCAGTCTGTCACTCTCAGCAAACATAAGGCTGTGAAATCTATGTTTCTTTGATGAATGAAAGGCAAAAAATAAAAAAGAGTGTATTTCAGGCATCTATCAGAAACTGTCTAGATTCTAAAATGTTAAAACTGCAGATTTGCACAGAGCACCTAATTTTCAGAGTCACAGCCAGTATGTTTCCTTGCATTTCTGATACTAGTGAACCCATTCCTAGGTCCTCCTGGGACTGTCTATGAAGAAACAGGCTGTAGGAGTGTGTCTGATAGTGCTGAGTGCCATCTAGTCTGGTTACCTAATGAGTTTACCTGCCATTGGAAATGATCCAGTGGCAAGGAATTGAAAGTCCCATGTTTGCTGCAGAAATCCAAGAGGTCTGACCAAAGATAGTGCTGTCACAAGTAAGAAAACAGCAACTGGATGGATCTTCAGGTAGTTGCTACTCTGTGCCATTTTAGGACCACCTGAAAGAAAATGCTGATTTAGCCAACAAAGTCCAGGATCCAGCTTCACACTCAGTATGTGTCCATGCAGTATCCAAGCATTTTCCAGACAGACCTAGGATCACTGGATCTCTCCTACAGAGAAAACCTGATGGAACAAACGTTTGGATGTTAGTTTGCTTTTTCCCCGTGAGTGTGGGACCGTCCTGACTGTAACACAGTCAGGGGAAGTTCTTACTGAAAAATGAAATCCAAGCAAGCATTTTAGAGCAGTGAGTTACTCTCAGCACACAGAATGCTAGGAAATCTATGTTCCTTTGATGAAAGAAAAACATAAGAGTAGAGTGTTTTTCATGCATCTGTCTATCAGGAATTGTCTAGATTGTAAGATGTCAGAACTCCAGGTTTGCACAGAGATCTTAATTTCCAGTCATAGCCAGTGTACTTTCCTGCACTTTCTGAGCCTTTTGAACACATTCCTAGCTCATATTGGGTCTGCCCCTCAGGAAAAAGGCTTAGGAAATTATCTGAAAGTGCTGAGTGCCATAATGTTGTTACCTTGATTCGTTGACAATCTATTGGAAATGATCCTGCCACAAGGAGTTGCAAGCTGCCTGTTTGCATAGAAATAGAAATAATTTGACCAAACCCATTTATGTTGTAAGTAGGAAATTGTCAATTGGATGGATTCTCAGCCAGCTGTCAGCCCACACCCTTTTAATGCCAACAGAGAGAAAAGGTGAGTTTTGCCAACAAGGTTCAATATCCAGGTTCACACTCAGTATGTGTCCCTGCAGTGTCCAGGACTTTTCCAAACAAATCTAGGATCACTAGATCTCTCCTGCAGAGAAAACTTGATGGAACTTTTACTCTGAAGCAGGGTCAGTCTTGTTGAGGTGACTCCTTCCCCAAGGCCACAGCTGGGAGGCCTCACACCAAGGCCATAGAAGTGGGGCCCAGAACCAAGGTCACCTGTGAATCTGACTGAGCCCCCTTTGCAACTGTTGCCAAAAGCACCTGATCATCACTAATGAGCTTCCTGACTCCCTACCAGGCAAAGATGCCCACTCCAGTAAACACCCTATGGTACCCCACCCAATCACCTAATATCAACCTTCCAGCAGGAATTTTCTTTGTCTTGAAACTGTAAAAATTGGCTCTTAACCCAGGAAATCAGTCAACTTTCCCTAGTCTGTCAGGTGGTTGGCCCCCTGAGCTCACAGTGCCCACTTTATCTCTGCTGTTTGTTCTTAATACAAACTCACTCCCTTCTGAAATGCTCTATGTCTGGACATTCTTTTCCAACTCATGCTCAGACGGCCTCAACAAGCCTCCCATCACCAGGGCCACTTTCCTGGATCACACTCACCACTTGCTTGTCCACTCCCAGCTCAGAGCAGAAAGGCCCCCTCAGCCTGGTCCTTCCCTCTCACATCCTGTCCCTGGTCACCAGGAGCTCCCACCCAGAACCCTGGGCAGGCTGTCTTCTGTGTCCTGCAGAGGCCTCTGTGGTATCAGGTGAAGAAACAAGAGGCACCCATGAAGCCTCCCACTCCAGCACAGCAACCAGTACCCACCTACTGAACTCTTCACTCTGGATGGGCCTGGGGGTGTTTCAGGGAATGTCCCCCAACATGTCCTTGTTCTCATCCAATTCCAGCACTGCCCACGTGAGAGTCACTAAGCTACTCTGTGATAACTGCACAGAGAGAATCCTTGTTCACTCGCCCCTCCCAGGATACATGGTTCTTATGGGCAGGTGCCTCCCAGGATATGGGGCTCACCTGGGCAGGTACCCTGCAGGGCTCAGCACCCAGGAACTGTGCACAGAGCCCTCATTGCAAAGAGCCCGCAGCTCCTCTGTTGGACAGATCTGACCTTGAGACCCTCAGAGGAGGACCTGAGGTAACATACAGCAGCTTCAGGATAGCTTTGTGACCTTGGGCTTCACTGGTTGCAGCCTCCTTCCAGCAGGTTTTCCAGAGGGTCCCATAGCACCTAGGCACTGAGTCTGTCTCCACCCACCACCCATCCTCTCCCTGACCCCTGGGTCCCTCTCATTAGAAGAAGGCCTTCCTGAAATCCTCTCCCACTTAGAGGTCAGGTAAAAAGATTAGAAAACAAGTCAGAGCAGCAGCCCCATATCCATCCTGACCCAAAGGACCCACACCTGTTCCTGGAACCCTGGCCAGGACAACGAGGCCCATTTTCTGAAACCACAAGCCCAGGTGGGCAGACTGTCTGACCTGACTGGCCTGCCCTTTGGATGTGTGCCTGGGTTGAGGTCTATATAAACCTCCTCAAGTGCCTGCAGCTGTGCCTGATGCTGTCTTTCTGCTTAGATCTTGCAGGGCTGGCTTGTTAAGAGAGAGTGAGGGCCCATGGTGTTTCGGGGGATTGGGTCTCTGTTGGGCTCTGCTGGACCTTCTGCAGGAGGTGCTAAGCTGTCACTTCCTAAGGATGGGCTGTGTCGCCTGTTCCTGCTGTTGGAAATCTTCTCAGGCAGAGATTAGGAAGCAAGAAAACAGGCAATGGGAGCAGCACAGGAGGAGTAACTCAGGTAGGAAAGTGCAAAGCTTCCAGGTCACCCACGCCAGGACCATTCTGCCTGACCTACAGGAGCCATGTAAGTAAGCATGCTGTCACTGGAGTGGTTCCACTTTTCTCCAGCCTGTGAGGTCTTTGCAGATATTCAAGTGTTTTATCTGTGAAGGGCGGATGAGGTTCAGGAATGGCTAGCCTGGGGGTCAGCCAGCATTTACTTAGAGATGACTCCGTGGAGTCTCCCAGCTTCCCACTGAGGACCCTCCTTGGGATGGGAGGGGGTGGAGTATGTGCAAGGGCTGCTGGCTACACATGAGTAAGTCCCCATCCCTGACCATCTTCAGAATTGCTCATCCCTGAAGCAAGTGCCCTAATTGGGCTTTCACCTGTGCAACTAGTGGCTTCTTAATTAGCAATGTGGCCATTGATATTAAATGTCCTCCATCAGGACTGAGATGTTACACCACATGTACTGGTGTAAGAACCTGGGGAGGCGTGTGCATCCAGTACCCCTATGCACAGGCTTCAGACTTGACCCCTCAACATTCTGGAGCCCAGCCACTGCTTTAGCATTTCTGAGGGTCCAGTGCTGATTTTAAGGGTTCTGTAATCCACCCTTCATCTGCTTTAATGAGACCCACATTTCTAGGATCCTACAGAGCAGGGTCTGTGTGGCTGCTCTGTGGCTTCTCTAACATGATCACAAGCTGGGTGGTTTAAAACAACAGGAGTTCATCCTCCCCCAGTCCTGGAGACCAGACATCAGAAATCAAGGTGGCACAGGGCTGAGGTCCCTCCAGAGGCTCCAGGATAGGATCATTCCTGCCTTTTCCAACTTCAGGGGCTCCAGGGTTCCCTGGGCTTGTGGCCCCCTCCCTCCCATCTCTGCCTCTGCCTTTAAGAGGCTTCCCCTTTGTGTCCTCTTTCGTCTCTTTGAAGGAGTCTGTCAGTTGGATTGAAGGTCACCCTAACCCTAGATGACCTTACCTTGCTATCCTTAACCACATCTACAAAGACTCTTAGTCCAGATACGGCCCTGTTCTGGGGGGACACATCTTTGGTGGCCACCATTTACCCCATTCTCTCTGTATCAAATAACACTCATTTTAGGAGATCACCACAGACCCATAAAGACGGGCACAGAGAGCGGCCACACACATGGAGAGAATGAGGCCCTTGGAGTCACCTGGAATGGATGAAGGCCTGGCTTCATCAGGTGAGGGGAATCACAGGGAGGAGAGGAGTATGGTCTTGTTTAGGCTTCAAAAAGACCACGTTGGGGTGGGATGTGAGATGCACAATGGGGGCGGGGAGCTTCATCAGGGCCTGAAGGGGAGGTTAGGCTTGGACCAGGGCCATGGGTGTAGAGGGGACTTATTGTGGGGGCTGGTCATACACCCAGGAGGAAGAGCTCACAGTCACTGGGGAACAAGGACCTGGGAACCTGGGAGGTCTTCGTCTTTCTGAACCTGAAGCGGAAACGTTAAAATTTTACATCACCTCCTGCTCCTTCTGCCTCTGTAACTCAGCTTGCTCCTTGCAAAGTCTGGATCATGTAGGTCATGCAGTCTCAGAAAGTGGGGACTTAGAATACTCGGAGTTGGAGCTCGTCTCCCTTGCCCTTGCCCTTGCCCCTGCAATCCTTCTTGATCATGCCTGTTCATGATAATGAAGAGCCCGCCTCCCTGACACTCCCCTCACCCCAGGGGGAACTCCCCACTCTGCTGGAGCACCTGGCTGTTGGTGGCCACTGACAGCACTCTGGTCTCCTCAGGACCCACTAGGGCTTCAGCTTCGGGATACTGTGAGGTTCAGTTCAGGCAGATGGAATCTGGTCTCCTCAGAACCCACTGGGGCTTCAGTTTGGGGGCATTGTGGGGTTTAGTTCAGGTTGATGGGATCTGGTCTTCTCAGGATCTGCTGGGGGTTCAGGTTTTGGACATTGTGGGGTTCAGTTCAGGCTGACAGGAGATGGGTCACCACAAGACCCATGTGGTTTCAGCTTTGGGGCACTGTGGGGTTCAATTCAGGCTGATAGAATTTGATCTCCTCAGGACCTTATGGGGCTTCAGCTTTGTGACATTGTGGGGTTCAGTTCAGGCTGACAGGAGATGGGTCACCACAGGATCCATTGTATTTTGGCTTTGGGGCATTACGGGGTTTAGTTTTGGCTGATGGAACCTGGTCTCCTCAGGATCCCCTAGGACTTCAATTTTGGGGCATTGTGGGGTTCAGTTGAGGCTGACAGGACTCTGATCTCCTCAGAACCCATTGGTGCTTCAGCTTTGGGACATTGTGGGGTTCAGTTGAGTCTGACGGGAGTCTGGTTTCCTTAAGATTCCTGCCACGATGTGCTGCTGAAAGAAAAAGTGAGGAAAATTGGGAAGAAGCTTCTGTGGGTGGCTGTTGTTGAAAATCTGTCTTAAGAGGACCCAAGACTGTTAGGGCTTGATGTGGAAAGTTGTGGGATTTTAGTCAGTTTTCGTCTGTAGTATAAGATGGTGTCCTATATTGTTCCTTGGTGTGTGGTTTCCATTTTTCCCAGCATGGTTTATTGGGGGGGCGGGGGACTGTCCTTTCCCACATGTATGTTCTTAGTTCCTTTCTTGTAAATTAATTACCATGCACCTGTAGGCTTGCTTCTGAGCTCTCTTGACTATTTCTGTGCCAATTCTACACGTCTTCTGGTGACTTTAGGTCCATACTCTAGATTGAAGTCAGGGATAGACAGGCCACCAGCCTGTTCTGCTTTCTCAGGATCCCTTTGGCTCTTTTGGTTCCTTTGTGGCTCCACACAGATGTGAAGATTGCTTTTTGTTTCTGTGAAAAATGTCATTGAAATGTTGGCAGTGATTGCATGAATGTGTACGTTGCTTTGTTTAGCATGGATATTTTAATGGTATTTTCACCCATAAGCATGGGATATCTTTTTACTTGTGTCCATTCAGTTTCTTTGATCATTGTCTTGTAGTTTTTAGCTTTCAGGTCTTTCAATCCTTGGTTAGATTTCTAGTTATGTGGGGGAGGGGATGCAATAGTAAAAGGAATTATTTTCTTAATTTCTCTTTCTGATAGTTCATTATTAGTGTAGAGAATCACAAATGATCTTGCAGTTCTGCTGACTTTCTTTTTTCTTTTTTTTTGGCCCCGCAGCTCGACATGTTGGATCTTAGTTCGCTGACCAAGGATCAAACCTGTACCCCCTGCAGTGGAAGTGCAGTCTTAACCACTGGACTGCCAGGCAAGTCTGTGAATTCGCTTTTTAGTTCTGACAGTTGCTTTGGTGTAGTGTTATGTGCAAAACTAGAATTAAGACATCTCAGTTTCAGTTCCATCTGGTCATCCACAGCACCCAGGGCATGGTGTCTACTAATATACTCTTCCTATGGTGCCTTTTAATACCATGTGGTACATGGCAATTAACATCAAACTACTTTAGCTGAATTTGGCTAGGTTAAGTCTTGGCCTCTATTGCAATGTTCGATGTCATCTCTGATTTTCTGGCATGTGACTTACATGGCTGTATTGAAAAGTAACTTACTTTCTAGCAAAATTTCAAATGTGTCTACTTTAAATAGTGGTACAAAGTTTTCTACATTCACACCAAATACCACAATGTGTTTTACCCAAAACATGGTCACTTTCCTGGGGAACCAGCCCACAACCCCAAAATGGGGGATAATTATGGTTTCCACATTACAATCCCATCCATAGGACCAGTTCAACTTTCATCAGCTTCCCAAGATTTGTGCAACTGTCTTTCTTCATTCCAATGCAGTTTTCTTTTTCTGGAGCCATCACTGGGGCTTTCCCTCATGTTGAAAACCTTCATGGATTTAAAGTGACAAGATGACTGTGATCTGGGTGGCTTTTCAGTGTGGTTTCTTTCACTGAGAATGTTTTTAGTGCTTTTCCATGTTGTGCCATGCATCATTTTTTTCATAGTGCTTACAAACATATAACAACATTTATTATTTGAGTCATTTTAAGTATGAACTTCTATAGCATTAACTGCAATCACAATGTAAAAATTTCCCCACCATTCATCTCCAGAATCTTTCCCTTTTCCTGAAGTGACACTGTAACCATTAAATACTCATAACCCCCAATCCCTGGCCATCTTATTCTACTTGGAATTTGTCTTATATGGATATCTCATACTAGTGGAATCATAGAACATTTTTCCTTTTGTGTCAGCCTTGTTTCACTTCACCTAATGACTTGAAGTCTCATCTATATTATAGCATGTATGAGAGTTATCTTGTTTTTAAAGGTTGAATCATATCCCATTGTGTATATACTACATCGTGCTTATCCAGTCATCTGTTGAACACTTGTGCTGCTTCCTTGAATAATGCTGCTATGAATATGGGGTTTGAATATCTGTTCCAGTATTTGGTTTTAAATATTTTGAGTGTATAACCTGGACAGGAATTGATGGATTCTATGTTAACTCTGTGTTTAAGTCTTTGAAAAGCCCCCTATTATTTTCTGAAGCTGTGGCATTATTTTACTAGATTCCTTTATATGGCAGAGTAATGCATCTCATGGATGGAACTGCCCTATTTGCTCTTCCATTCACTTGTTGGTGGACCTTTTCATTGTTTTTAACTTGGGCTATCAAGAACACTGCTGCTGTAAATATTGGTGTACAAGTATATATTTGAAACCTCTTTTAAATTCTTTGGATGTATATCTAGGAGTGGAGTTACCAAAACGTATGATATTTCAGTTCAGTCACTCAGTCATGTCCGACTCTTTGTGACCCCGCGGACTGCAGCACACCAGGCTTCCCTATCCATCACCAACTCCCAGAGCTTGCTCAAACTCATGTCCATCGAGTTGGTGATGCCATCAACCATCTCATCCTCTGTTATCCCCTTCTGCTCCTGCCTTCAATCTTTCCCAGCATCAGGGTCTTTTCCAATGAGTCAGTTCTTCATATTAGGTGGCCAAGTATTGCAGTTTCAGCTTCAGCATCAGTACTTCCAATGAATATTCAGGGCTGATTTCCCTTAGGATTGACTTGTTGGATCTCCTTGCAGTCCAAGTGATGCTCAAGAGTCTTCTCCAACATCACAGTTCCAAAGCATCACTTCTTCAGTGCTCAGTTTTCTTTGTAGTCCAGCTGTAACATCAATACATGAGTTTTGGAACAACCATAGCTTTGAGTACATGGACCTTTGTTGGTAATGTCTCTGCTTTTTAATATGCTATCTAGGTTGGCCATAACTTTTATTTCAAGGAGCAGATGTCTTTTAATTTCATGGCTGCAGTCACCATCTTCAGTGATTTTGGAGCCCCCCCCCCCCAATAAAGTCTGTCACCATTTCCATTGTTTTCCCATCTATTTGCCATGAAGTGATGGGGCCGGATGCCATGATCTTAGTTTTCTGAATACTGAGTTTTAAGCCAACTTTTTCACTCTCCTCTTTCACTTGCATCAAGAGACTCCTTAGTTCTTCTTTGCTTTCTGCCATAAGAGTGGTGTCATCTGCATATCTGAAATTATTGATATTTCTCCTGGCAATTTTGATTCCAGCTTGTGCCTCATCCAGCCCCGGGATTTCACATGATATACTCTGCATATAAGTTAAAAAAGCAAGGTGCTGTACTCCTTTCCTGATTTGGAACCAGTCCATTGTTCCATGACTAGTTCTAATTGTTGCTTCTTCACCTGCATACAGATTTCTCAGGAGGCAGGTAAGGTGGTCTGGTATTCCCATATCTTTCAGAATTTTCCACAGTTTGTGGTGATCTGCACAGTCAAAGGCTTTGGCATTGTTAACAAAGCAGAAGTAAATATTCTTCTGGATGTTTCTCTCTCTTGCTCTTTCAATGATCCAACGGGTGTTGACAATTTGATCTCTGGCCCCTCTGTCTTTTCTAAATCCAGCTTGAACATCTAGAAATTCATGGTTCATTTACTGTTGAAGCCTGGCTTGGAGAAATTTGGTCATTACTTTGTTAACGTGTGAGATGAGTGCAACTGTGTGGTAGTTGGAACATTCTTTGGCTTTGCCTTTCTTTGGGATTGGAGTGAAAACTGACCTTTTCCAGTCCTGTGGCCACTGCTGAGTGATATAATTACATTTTTATGTTTTCAAGAAAATGCTTGTTTTGCACACATTGATTGCACCATTTTACCTCTCCACAAGTAAAGTTTTGAGTTTCAATTTTGTACATTTTCGCCAACATTTGTCATTTGTCTTTATTGCTGATTTTCCTCACGTCCATCCTGAGTGCCTTATTAAGGAGGAAGTCATAATGCAGGACCCACATTTGAGGAGAGGGGAGTTAGCTTCATATACTTGATGGACAGCTGAGTCTGTATCAATTATTTAGAATCTTTCTGTGTGAGATTTTTATTCAACCTTACTCATAAAACCTAATTTTTACTTTTTACCAGTTTGGACACCTGAAAATTATTTTAAACTTTTGGGAGCTTCCCTGGTGGCTCAGCCTGTAAAAGCATATGCTTGCAATGCAGGAGACCCGGGTTCAATCCCTGGGTGGGGAAGATGCCCTGGAGAAGGAAATGGCAACCCACTCCAGTACTCTTGCTTGGAAAATTTCATGAATGGAGGCACCTCGTAGCTTACAGTCCATGGGGTTGCAAAGAGTCAGACACGACTGAGCAACTTCACTTTCACTTTCTTTTGCCTATAATCCAGCCAATTAGACTGCTTAGTTCATTCTAGCTTTGGCTATTGAGAGCTTTTTCCATACTCTCCTGCTTTTATTTTAACTAATTCAGCTTTTATGGGGCTTTTTGGTCCTTCTTTCTCATATTTTAAGATTATGCTGCTTTACATATTTACTGTCTCAGTCCTAGTATCAGACACATATTTAAAGAGTCCTTGTCCCTTTTTATTAGAGCATATTAATAAAAACTTGTATGTGGGAACTTAATAATCTCAGCAGATAATGCATGGAAATACACATGCATGTATCCAGACTATGCATACACATGGTTATGAAGATTTTCACATGGAGTTATATGTTTCTGTATTAGGCTAAAGATAGTTTATAATGATGTCTCCAACCTGATCTCTTATGACACAGGTATTATAACCTTCTCCTTTTGTCTGCCTGTAACTTCCCACTCCAATGGTAAGAAACCTGGCTTCCACTACTCATCACTTATCAAATTCAGGGCTTGCTCCTTCAATGACTGATATGGTAGTTTCAGTCCTGTTAGCTACAAACCCCCGTGGAAAGAACTTACAGAGCCCATTGTTTATGTATGGTACATTTTGCCTTTGGCCTGCAGATTCCATTCATTTACACAGTGAACTTAGGTCAGATAATTTTGTCCTAATAGTGAGAGTGGCTTTTTAAAAATTTTCTTCTTCCTTTTAAATCTTTTGGCTGTGCCACAGCATGTGGGGTTTTAGGACCCTGACCAGGAATTGAACCCACCTTTCCTGCACTGACAACGTGGAGTCTTAACCACTGGGCCCCTAGGGAAGTCTGAAGCTTTTCATGTATTTCTCAATCTGTTAGATTCTTTGTTAAATTCTGCATTCCAGTCTTTGCCACTCCATACCATAAATAAATAAATGTGAATAGGTAATAAATTACTTGTGTTCTGAAAACAAAAATCTATGTGCTTAGACAAATGCATAGTGGCAGGAATTCCTCACTAAAGTACCATGTGAAATATTTCAGCCATATATTCCATAAACTGTTTATCATGTCTGTTTTACCTTTGCTAGAATGTCTTATAAGATCATACAGTGCGTAGCACTTGAGGCTGGATTTCTTCACTTAGTAATGTAAGTGTTAGATTCATGCTTTTCTTTATTTATTTTTATTTTTTTATAAATTGGTCTGTGGTTCATTCCTCTATATCTCTGAATGCTATTTTATTGCATTAGATGAGAGGAAAGATAATTTCCCCCCTAGTCTCAATGTTCTTCACTGAGATGTTCATAATGAAAGGGAGATGGATTGGAGAAAAACAATCAGAAGTTTAATATATGCCATGCATACCTCCTATATAGTTGAAAGATACCTGGGAAAACAGTCACTTTCTGAAATGGTCCAAGACTTTACCTTAAATGCTATCATCAGCTAAGAATGAAAGAAGGAGGTTAGGGAATGGAAGAAGCTATTTAAGGGAGATTATTAGGTGAAGCACAGTAAACAAAGGCATGGTGGTATGCAGATTAACTTCCAGGTCCATTCCATAGACCTTCTTGATATTTAGTCAAGTCATTTAGTGAAATCAAGTCAGTCTTGACACTTAGTCCATTCTTGATATTTAGTCATCCTCTATTTCCTGGTCCAGACAGGGACACATCCTTAAAGATGGAGATATCCTTAATAGATGTAAATCTACTTCATAAAATGGCATTTCGACTTGGTTTTCAAAGATCCTCCTGGGGCGGCTGTTTTTTTTTTTTTTTAATTAATCAGTCCAAAATAACCCTTTTGTCAAATGGGCATATTTTGGGTGTGCTGTTTTGTGCTCCCCTTGAAATGTGCATTCAGGGGAGGAGTGTCACCCTGGAGACTGTTGATATGTGACCCCATGGACAGGGACTGGGGTGGTCACCCTGGAGAATGTGGATATGTGACCCCAGGGTAATGGTCAGAAGGAAGTCACCCTGGAGACTGTGGAATTGTGAGCCCAGTTGCAAGGCTTGGGAAGGGGTCACTGTGGAGACTGTGGATGTGTGACTCCAGGTACAGTGTCTGGGAGGGATCACTCAGGGGACTGTAGATATGTGATCCTAGATATAGGGTTTGGGAGTGTGTCACCCTGCAGACTGTGGACATGTGACCCCAGGTGCATGGTCCAGTGTGTTGTGGTCACCCTGGAGATTGTGGAAGCGTGACCCCAGGTACTGGGTCTGGGAAGTGGGGTCATCCTGGAGATGTACACATGTGATTCCAGACACAGGATATTTCAGGTGGAGTTACCTTGGAAACTGGACGAGTGACCCCAGGTGCAGGGTCTGGGGTGAGGTCACTCTGGAGACTGTGGACGAGTGACAAATGTGCAGGGTTAGGGGATGGGGTCACCTTGGAGACTGTGGACATGTGGCCCCAGGTGCACGGTTTGGGAGGGACATCATTCTGGAGACTAGACATGTGACCATAGGTACAGGGTCTGAATGGGGTTACCCTGGACACTTGGATATCTAATCCCAGGTACAGGGTCTGGGATGGGAATGACCCAGGAGACTCTGGACATGTGACCTCAGGTACAGTGTATGGAGGGGTCACTCTGGAGATAGCAGACTTTTAACAATAGGTAAAGGGTCTTCAATGGGTGTCACCCTAGGAATGTGGACGTGTGGGCCCAGGTGCAGTGTGTGAAATGCAGTTCACCCTGGAGACAGTGGACATGTGAATCCAGCTACAGGGTAGGGGAGGGCGGTCATCCTGGAGATTGTGGACGTGTGACAACAAGTACAGGGTCTTGCAGGGAAGGGTCACCCTGGAAACTGTGGACAACTCACCCCAGGTACAGATTATGAGAGGTGGGGTCACACTGGAAACTGAGGACATGTAATCCTGATTCCAGGGTCTGGGAAGGGGTGACACTGGAGCCTGTGGACCTGTGACCACAGGTTCAGTGTTTGGGAAGTGACATCCCACAGGAGACTGTGGACATGTGACCCCAGGTGCAGAGTCCGAGAGGGAGTCACCCTGGAGACAGGATGTGTGACCCCAGGTACAGGCTCTTGAGGGTGGGGAAACCCTGGAGACTGTAGACATGTAAACTCAGGTACAGGATTTTGGATGAGTCATTCTGGAGACTGTGGATATGTGACTCCAGGGTGAGTGTCTGAGAGGGGCTCACCTTGGAGACTGTGTATGTGTGACCCCAGGTACAGGGTCTGGAAGTTGGGGTAACCCTGGTGACTGTGTCCATGTGACTCCAGGTACAGTGTCAGGGGAGGGTTGTCATCCTGGCCACCATGAACATGTGACTCCAGGTACAGGGTCTGAGATGTGAGGTCAGCCTGGAGACAGGCCAAGTAAACTGAGGTACAAAGTTTGGTGAGGTGGGGTCACACTGGAGACTGTAGATGTGTAACCACAGTTGCAAGGTCTAGAAGGGGTGTCACCCTGGAATCTATGGATGTGTGACCCTAGGTGGAAAAGGGAGTCACACTGGAGGCTGTGGCCACGTGACCCCAGGTGCAGAGCCTGAGACATGGGGTCACACTGGAGACTGTGGATGTGTGATGCCAGGTACAAGAAATGGGAGTGATGTTAACCTGGAGAATGTTGACATGTGAGACCAGGTGCATGAACTGGGAGGGGTTACCCCCTGGTGAAAGTGAGCATGTGATCCCCGCTTCAGGGTCTGTGAAGGGTGTCACTCTGGAGAATGTGGAAATCGGATCCCAGGGTTCCTCTTGAGTTGCAGCAGGGAATATGGGGTTTGTCTCGAGTTGCAGTGGGAAATTCAGGATTCCCTTTGAGTTGCATCAGGGGACTCAAAACTCCCCTAGAGTTGCGATGGGAACTCAGTGTTCCTCTCCAATTGCAGTGTGGGACTCAGGGTTCCACTTGAGGCATGGCGGGGAATTTGGGTTCCTCTCGAGTTGGAGGGTTACTCAGGGTTCTCCTCGATTTGTGGTTGGGCCTCCTCTCGAGTTTCCTTGGGGCAATACATCTCTAGCAGGGATGTGCAGGGTGACTCCTTTCTTATTGCAATGTGCAGGTGGCTACTCACTAGTTTTGGCATAGCTGTGGTTGGGGTCAGCTCTGTACTGTGGTGGGTTTGATTCTCTCTACTTGTGGTATGCAAGCTCCTCTCTACCTGTGGTGTGAGGTTCGTCTCTATTAGCAGTAGAGGGTCTCCTCTCAATGTGTGATTTCCATAGAGTTCCTCTCAAGTAGTGAGGGAGGGCTTCTCTCGAGTTGCAGGGCTATATCCTCTCTGGTTGGGGTGTGGGTGGCTCCATGGGGGAGGTCCTCTATTTTGGCAATAGGGGTTCCTCACTAACATTAGTGGGATTGCTTCTCTCTAGTTGTGAACGATGCCACTCAACTTACTTCAGGGAGCTCGTCTCTATTTGTGGCAGAGGGGCTTCTCTCTAGGAGTGATGTCCTGGGGGAATCCACTTTAGTTTTTCTGGGGGGATCTGCTTCAGTTTTATCTGAGGAGCCCCACTGTCATTATGGCCAGAGGCCCCTTTTCTTGTTATTGACTAGGGCTCCTGTCAAATTGCAGCAGGGAACTCGAAGTGCATCTTGAGTTACAGAAGGTGACTCAGGGATCCTTTAGAGTTGTGGTGGAGCCTCCTCTCGAGCTGCATTGGGGCAGATCCTCTCCAGTAGTGCTGTGCAGGCTAGTCCCTGTCTACCTCCATTGTGTGGGAGGCTACTCTCTAGTTACAGCATGGAGCTCCTCTCTAGTTGCAGTAGGGGTCCACTCTTTATTTGTGGCAGGTTGGCTCCTCTCTACTTGTCATTTGCAGAGTCCTATCTGTTCTGTCAGGGAGGCACCTCCTTAGTTGTGTAGTTGGGCTCCTCTCTAATTGCGGTAAAGAGTTCTCAAATTGTGATGGGTGTGGCTTCTCTCTGGTTGTGATGTGAAGGGGCCATTTTCTAGTTGCAATGTGCAAGAAGCTACTCTCTAGTTGTGGCAGTGGGTGTTTTCTTTAGTTGTGGCATGGTGGGCTACTTGCTAATTGTGGCAAGGGTCTTCTGTCTAATTGTGATTTGTGGGTATGCTCCTGTCTAATGGCGATCTTAAGGGGGGCTTATCTCTAGATAAGGCAGGGGTCTCCTTTTTAGTTGCAGTTTTGGCCTCCTCTTTCGTTTTGATCTGTGTGGGAGTTCCACTCTAGTTTTGATGTGAATGGGCACTTTTTTCTAATTGTGATGTGTTGGTCGCACTCCTGTCTGTCTGTGCAAGGGTTATTCACTCTAGTTATGGCAGTGGTGCTCCACTCCAGTTGCGATTTAAGGTGGGAGTGGCACCTCCGTAGTTGCAGCAATATGCTCCTTACTAGTTATGCCTGAATGTCAACTATCTAGTTGTGGCATGTATTCAACCCTCTAGTTTTGGTGGTTAGGTTTCACTATAGTTGTGATGTGCTGGGGTGGTCCTCCATAGGTGTGCTGTGCTTGGGGAAGTCCTCTTTAGTTGTGGAGTGGGAACTCCTGTCTTGTTGCATTGTGCTGTGCAACTCTTCTCCAGGTTCAATTTTCTGGCTCATTTCTATTTGTAGTTTGAGGGGCTACACGCTAGTAGTGGTGTAGCGCCTCCTCTCTGGATGTGCTGTGTGAGATTGCTCCTCTCTAGTTACAGGGTGTGGGGCCTCATTTTTACATGTGGTATCTGGGTGGGCTCCTCTCTAGTTCTGGTGGGCTACTCATCACGATGTGCATCAGAGGAATTCATGTTTCTCTCGAGTTGTGGTGGAGACATCATTTGAGCTATGGTGGGGTTGCTTCTGTCTTAATTGAAGCCAGGGAATCAGCTCTCATCTCGAGTTGATTTGGGGTACACGGAGCTCTTTCATGTTGCTGCGGGGAACTCAGGGTCCCTCTAGCTTGTGACAGTGTTCTTGGGGACTCTCTGGAGTTCCATCAAGGAAGTCAAGGCTCCTTTCGTGTTTGATGGGGAACACGGACTTGCTCTGCATGCAATGCAGGGGAATCGGGCCTCATCTTGTGGCAAGGGGGACGTCTCATGGTTTTTCTCGAGTTGCGGCGGGAACCTGGGGTATATTCTCGAGTTACAACGGGGATGGCCCTTCAAAACTCGTGTTTGTTCAGCAACGTCAGCACACTTGTCTAGTTGCGAGGGACACGTTGGGATTCTCCTCAAGGCTTGAAAGGGCAATAGGAACGCCTCTCGAGGTGAGGCAGGAGACCCAGGGTCCCTTTCCAGTTGCCACTGGGATACTGGGATTCCTGTTAATTTTCAAGAGGAGTCAGGCATCGTGTCCTTTTGAAGCATTGAACTCCACGTTCCTCTCAAGTTTTCAAAGGGATGTGAGGCCTCCTGTCGAGAAGAGGTGGGGAACTAGGGCTTTCTCTAGCGTCTCCACAGGGGATTCAGACATCTTGTGAGATGCAAGACGAGCCTGCATTCAAGTCACTGCAGGGAAATCCGGCCTGATTTCAAGTTAGGGCAGCTCGGTGTCCATTCCACTTGAGGCAGCAAATTCAGGGTCCCTCTCACATATGTATAGCTGAGAGAAGCCTCCTCTAGAGGTGCTTGTGGAAAGTTGGCATTCCTCTTGAGACAAAGCCAGGGTATCAGCTCTCATCTTGAGATAATTTGGGGTACACGGAGCTTTTCTCAAGTTGCCGTGCTGAATTTAGTGTTCCTCTATACTTGGGACGGTGTTCTCAGGGAATCTCTGGAGTTGCCTCAAGTAAGTCAAGCCACTTGTCGTGTTTGAAGGGGAATGCGGTATGGCTCTGGAGCCAAAGCAGGGGAATTGGGCCTCATCTCGAGTTGATTTGGGGTAAACAAAGCTCTTTCATGTTGCTGCGGGGACCACAGGGTCGCTCCAGACTTGTGACAGTGTTCTTGGGGACTCTCTGGAGTTCTATCATGGAAGTCAAGGCTCCTGTCCTGTTTGATGGTGAACACGGAATTGCTCTGCAGGCAATGAAGTGGAAACGGGCCTCATCTCGCGGAGAGTGAGAAGTCTCATGGTTTTTCTCGAGTTGCAGTGGGAACCTGGGGTATATTCTCGAGTTACGACAGGGAAGGCCCATCAAGAACCGTGTTTGTTCAGTGACGTCAGGAGTCCTGTCTAGTTGCGAGGGATACCTTGGGATTCTCCTCAAGGCTTGGCAGGGCAATAGGGATGCCTCTCGAGGTGAGGCTGGAGACCCAGGGTCCCTTTCCAATTGCCACAGGGACATTGGGGTTCCTATCAATTTTCAAGAGGAGTCAGCCATCGAGTCCTTTTGACACATTGAACTCCGCCTTCCTCTCGCGTTGTCAAAGGGATGTGAGGCCTCCTTTCGAGATAAGGCGAGGTACTAGGGCTTTCTCTATGGTCTCCACAGGGGATTCAGACATCCCTTCATCTTGTGAGATGAATGGCGAGCCTGCATTTAAGTCACTGCAGGGAAATCCGGCCTTATTTCGAGTCAGGGCATCTCCGTGTCCATTCCACTGGAGGCAGCAAACTCAGGGTCCCTCTCACATACCTATAGCTGAGAGAAGCCTCCTCTTGGGGTGCTTTTGGAAAGTTGGCATTCCTCTTCATTCGAAGGCAGGGAATCAGCTCTCATCTCGAAATGTTTTGGGATACACGGAGCTTTTCTCGAGTTGCTGTGTTGAACTTGATGTTCCTCTAGACTAGGGACGGTGTTCTCGGGGAATCTTTGGAGTTGCCTAAAGGAAGTCAAGCCACTTGTCCTGTTTGATGAGGAATGAGGGAGCCAATGCAGGGGAATTGGGCCTCATCTCGAGTTGATTGGGGGTACACAGAGCTCTTTTGTGTTGCTGTGGTGACCTCAGGGTCCGTCTAGATTTGTGACAGAGTTCTTGAGGACTCTCTGGAGTTTCATCTAGGAAGTCAAGGCTCCTTTCGTGTTTGATGGGGAACACGGACTTGCTCTTCACGCAATGCATTGGAATCGGGCCTCAAAACTGCAGCGAGGGAAAATCTCATGGTTTTTCTCAAGTTGAGGCGGGAACCTGGGTTATGTTCTCGAGTTAGGGCGGGGATGGCCCTTCAAAACTCGTGTTGGTTCAGCAATGTCAGGACTTCTGTCTCATTGTGAGGGACACCTCAGAATTCTCCTCAGGGCGTGGCAAGGCAATAGGGATGCCTCTCGAGGTGAGGTGGGTGACAGAGTTTCCCTCTGCAGTTTCCACAGGGATATTGGGATTCCTATCAATTTTCAAGAGGTGTCAGGCATCGTCTCCTTTTGAAGCATTGAACTCCGTGTGCCTCTCGGGTTTTCAAAGGGATCTGAGGCCTCCTGACGAGATAAGGCGGGGAACTAGAGCTTTCTCTGTGGTCTCCACAGGGGTTTCAGACATCCCTTCATTTTGTGAGATGAAAGACGAGGCTGCATTCAAGTTGCTGCATGGAAATCTGGCCTTATTTCGAATCAGGGCATCTCGGTGTCCATTCCACTTGAGGCAGCAAACTCAGGGTCCCTCTCACATACCTATAGCTGAGAGAAGCCTCCTCTTGGGGTGCTTTTGGAAAGTTGGCATTCCTCTTGAGTCGAATCCAGGGAATCAGCTCTCATCTCGATATGATTTCGTGTACATGGAACTTTTCTTCACTTACTGTGCTGATCTTGGTGTTCCTTTAGATATGGGATGGTGTCTCGGCGAGTCTCTTGAGTTGCCTAAAGGAAGTCAAGCCACTTGTCCTGTTTGATGAGGAATGCGGGATGACTCTGGAGCCAATGTTTGGGAATTGGTCCTCATCTCGAGTTGATTTGAGTTACATGAGCTCTTTCGTGTTGCTGCGGTGACCTCAGGGTCCCTCTAGACCTGTGACAGTGTTCTTGGGGACTATATGGAATTTCTTCTGAGAAGTCAAGGTTCCTTTCATGTTTGACGGGGAGCAAGGACTTGCTCTGCACTCCATGCAGGGGAATCGGGCCTCACCTCATGGCCAGGGGGAAGTGTCATTCGTTTTGTCGAGTTGCGTTGGGAACCTAGGGTATGTTCTCGAGTTATGGCGAGGATAGCCCTTCAAAACCCATGCTGGTTGAGTGGCGACAGGGCTCCTGTCTAGTTGTGAGGGACAACTTGGGATCTTCCTCGAGGCTTGGCAGGACAATAGGGACTCCTCTCGAGGTGAGGCGGGAGACCCAGTTCCCCTTTGCAGTTGCCACGGGAATATTGGGATTCCTATCAATTTTCAAGAGGTGTCAGGCATCGCCTCCTTTTGAAGCATTGAACTCCGCGTGCCTCTCGAGTTTTCAATGGGATGTGAGGCCTCCTGTCGAGATGAGGCGGGTAACTAGTGATTTGTCTACGGTCTCCACAGGGGATTCAGACATCCCTTCATCTTGGGAGATGAAAGATGAGCCTGCATTCAAGTTGCTGCATGGAAATCTGGCCTTATTTCGAATCAGGGCATCTCGGTGTCCATTCCACTTGAGGCAGCAAACTCAGGGTCCCTCTCACAGACCTATAGCTGAGAGAAGCCTCCTCTTGAGGTGCTTGTGGAAAGTTGGCATTCCTCTTGTGTCGAAGCCAGGGAATCAGCTGTCATCTCGAGATGATTTGGGGTGCACGGAGCTTTTCTCGAGTTGCTGTGCTGAACTTGGTGTTCCTGTAGACTTGGGACGGTGTTCCCCGGGAGTCTCTGGAGTTGCCTAAAGGAAGTCAAGCCACTTATCCTGTTTGATGTGGAATGCAGCATGTCTCTGGAGCCAATGCAGGGTTATCGGGCCTCCTCTCGAGTTGATTTGGGATACACGGAGCACTTTCGTGTTGCTGCAGTGACCTCAGGGTCCCTCTAGACTTGTGACAGTGTTCATGCGGACTTTCTGGAATTCCATCAAGGATGTCAATTCTCCTTTGTTGTTTGATGGGTAACATGTACTTTCTCTGCATGCAGTGCAGCAGAATCGGGCCTCATCTCGCGTCGAGGGGGAAGTCTCATAGTTTTTCTGGAGTTGCGGCAGGAACCAGGGGTATGTTCTCGAGTTACGGCGGGGATGGCCCTTCAAAACTCGTGTTGGTTCAGCGGCATCTGGACTCCTGTCTAATTGTGAGGGACACCTCGGGGTACTCCGCTAGGCTTGGCAGGACAATAGGGACGCCTCTCGAGACAAAGCGGGAGACTCAGGGTCCCTTTCCAGTTGCCACAGGGATATTGGGATTCCTATCAATTTTAAGTGGAGGCAGGCATCGTCTCCTTTTGAGGCATTGAAATCCGTATGCCTCTTGGATTGTCAAAGTGATGTGAGGCCTCCTGTCGTGATGAGGTCAGGAAATAGGGCTTTCTCTCGGGTCTCCACAGTGGATTCAGACATCCCTTCTTCTTGTGAGATGAAAGACGAGACTGCATTCAATTCACTGCAGGAAATCTGGCCTTATATCGAGTCAGGGAATCTCTGTGTACATTCCACTTGAGGCAACAAATTCAGCGACCCTCTCACATAGCTATAGCTGAGAGAAGCCTCCTCTTGACGTGCTAGTGGAAAGTTGGCATTTCTCTTGAGTCAAAATCAGGGAATCAGCTCTAATATTGAGATCATTTGGGGTACACGGAGCTTTTCTCGAGTTGCTGTGCTGAACTTGCTGTTCCTCTAGACTTGGGACGGTGTTCTCGGGGAATCTGTGGAGTTGCCTAAAGAAAATCAAGCCACTTTTCCTGTTTGATGAGGGATGCGGGTTGCTTTGTAGCCAATGCAGGGGAATCAGGCTTCATCTTGAGTTGATTTGGGGTATACGGAGCTCTTTCGTGTTGCTGCGGTGACGTCAGAGTCCCTCTAGACTTGTGACAGAGTTCTTGGGGACTATGTGGAGTTTCATCTTGGAAGTCAAGGCTCCTTTTGTGTTTGATGGGGAACACGGTCTTGCTCTGCATGCAATGCAGGGGAATCGGGCCTCATCTCATGGCGAGGGGGAATTCTCATGATCTTCTCGAGTTGTGGCAGGAACCTGGGGTATGTTCTTGAGTTAAGGTGTGTATGGCCTTTCAAAACTCGTGTTGGTTCAGCGACGTCAGGACTCCTATGTAGTTTGAGGAACACATCGGGATTCTCCTCGAGGCTTGGCAGGGCAATAAGGATGCCTCTCGAGGTGAGGCGGGAGACCCAGGGTCCCTTTCGAGTTGTCACAGGGATACTGAGATTCCTATCAATTTTCAAGAGGAGTCAGGCATCGTCTCCTTTTGAAGCATTGAACTCCACGTGCCTCTCGAGTTTTCAAAGGGATATGAGGCCTGCTGTCAAGATTAGGCGGGGAAATAGGGCTTTCTCTAGGGTCTCCACAAGGGATTCAGACATCCCTTCCTCTTGTGAGATGAAAGAAGAGCCTTCATTCAAGTCACAACAGGGAAATCCGGCCTTATTTCGAGTCACAGCATCTCGGTGACCATTCCACTTGAGACAGCTAACTCAAGGTCCCTCTCATATACTTATAGCTGAGTGAAGCCTCCTCTTGAGGGTCTTGAGGAAAGTTGGCATTCCTCTTGTATCGAAGCCAGGGAATCAGGTCTCATCTTGAGATGATTTGGGTTACATAGAGCTTTTCTCGAGTTGCTGGGCTGAACTTGGTGTTCCTCTAGACTTGAGACGGTATTCTCGGGGAATCTCTGGAGTTGCCTAAAGGAAATCAAGCCACTTGTCTTGTCTGATGGGGAATGCAGGATGGCTCTGGAGACAATGCAGGGGAATCGGGCCTCATCTCGAGTTGATTTCGTGTACACGGTGCACTTTCATGTTGCTTCGGGGACCTCAGGGTCCCTTTAGACTTGTGCCAGGATTCCTGGGGACTCTCTGGCATTCCACCAAGGAAGTCAAGGCTCCTTTCATGTTTGATGGGGAACACGGACTTGCTCTGTATGCAGTGCAAGGGAATCGGGCCTCATCTCTCGGCGAGGGGAAAGTCTCATGATTTTTCTTGATTTGCGGCGGGAATCAGGGTTATGTTCTCGAGTTACGGCGGGGATGGCACTTCAAAACTCGTTTTGGTTCAGCAACGTAAGGACTACTGTCTAGTTGTGAGGGACACCTTGGGATTTTCCTAGAGGCTTGGCAGGGCAATAGGGAAGCCTCTCGAGGTGAGGTGTGAGACCCAGTTTCCCCCTGCAGTTGCCACAGTGATATTGAGATTTCTATCAATTTTCAAGAGGAGTCAGGCATCGTCTCCTTTTGAGGCATGGAACTCCGCGTGCCTCTCGAGTATTCAAAGGGATGTGAGGACTCATGTCGAGATGATGCGGGGAACAAGGGATTTCTCTAGGGTCTCCACAGGGGATTCAGACATCCCTTCATCTTGTGAAATGAAAGATGAGCCTTCATTCAAGTCATTGCAGGGAATTCTGGACTTATTTCGAGTCAGGGCATCTCGGTGTCCATTCCACGTGAGGCAGCAAACTCAGGGTCCCTCTCACAGACCTATAGCTGAGAGAAGCCTCCTCTTAAAGTGCTTTTTGAATGTTGGCATTCTTCGTGAGTAAAGCCAGGGAATCAGCTCTCATCTCGGGATGATTTGGGGTACACAGAGCTTCTCTTGAGTTGCTGTGCTGAACTTGGTGTTCCTCTAGATATGGGACGGTATTCTCGGGGAATCTCTGGTGTTGCCTAAAGAAAGTCAAGCCACTTGTTGTGTTTGATGGGGAATGCGGGATGGCTCTGGAGACAATACAGGGGAATCCGGCCTCACCTCTAGGTGATTTGGAGTACACGGAGCACATTCGTGTTGCTGCGGGGACCTAAGGGTCCCTCTATACTTGTGACAGTGTTCCTGGGGACTCTCTGCAGTTCCATCTAGGAAGTCAAGGCTCCTTTCGTGTTTGATGGGGAACACAGACTTGCTCTTTATGCAGAGAAGGGGAATCATGCCTCCTCGTGGTGAGCGGAAAGTCTCATGGTTTTTCTCGAGTTGTGGTGGGAACCTGTGTTATGTTCTCGAGTTACGACGAGGATGGCCCTTCAAAACTCGTGTTGGATCAGCGACGTCAGGACTCCTGTCTAGTTGTGAGGGATACCTTGGAATTCTCCTCGAGATATGGCAGGTCAATAGGGACACCTCTCGAGGTGAGGGGGGAAACCCAGGTTCCGTTTGCAGTTGCCACATGGATATTGGGATTCCTATCAATTTTCAAGAGGTGTCATCCATCATCTCCTTTTGAAGCAATTAACCTTGTGTGCTTCTCCAGGTTTCAAAAGGATGTGAGGCTTCCTGTCGAGATGAGGTGGGGAACTAGGTCTTTCTCTGTGGTCTCCACACGGGATCCAGACATCCTTTCATCTTGGGAGATGCAAGATGAGCCTGCATTCAAGTCACTGCAGGGAAATCCGCCCTTATTTCGAGTCAGGGCATCTCGTTGTCCATTCCACTTTAGGCAGCAATCTCAGTGTCCCTCTTACATACCTATAGGTGAGAGAAGCCTCCTTGTGAGTTGCTTGTGGAAAGTTGGCATTCCTCTTGAGTCGAATCCAGGGAATCAGCTCTCATCTCGAGATGATTTGGGGTACATGGAGCTTTTCTCGTGTTGCTGTGCTGAACTTGGTGTTCCTCTAGATATGGGATGGTGCTCTCGGTGAATCTCTGGAGTTGCCTAAAGGAAGTTAAGCCACTTTTCTTGTTTGATGGGGAATGTTGGAAGGCTCTGGAGCCAATGCAGGGGAATCGGGCCTCATCTCGATTTGATTTGAGTTACACGAGCTCTTTTGTGTTGCTGCAGTGACCTCAGGTTCCCTCTAGAGCTGTGACAGTGTTCTTGGGGACTATGTGGAGTTTCATCTAGGAAGTCAAGGCTCCTTTCATGTTTGATGGGGAACACGGACTTGCTCTGCACTCAATGCAGGGGAATCGGGCCTCATCTCTAGTTGATTAGTGGTACACGGAAGTCTTTTGTGTTGCTGCAGTGACCTCAGGGTCACTCTAGACTTGTGACAGGAGAATCCTGAATTGTCCCTCACAACTAGACAGGAGCCTTGACGTCACTGAACAAACACGAGTTTTAAACGGCCATCCCCGTCGTAACTCGTGACTATACCCCAGGTTTCTGTCGACAATCGAGAAAAACCATGAGATATCCCACTCGCCACGAGATGAGGCACGATTCCCCTTTATTGCGTGCAGAGCAATTCCGTGTTCCACATCAAACATGAAATGAGCCTTGGCTTCCTTGATGGAACTGCTTAGATTCCCCAAGAACACTGTCACAAGTCTAGAGGGACCCTGAGGTCATTGCAGAAACATGAAAAGGCTCTGTGTTCCCCAAATCAACTTGAGATAGAGCTGATTCCCTGGCTTCGACTCAAGAGGAATGTCAATTTTCCACAAGCACCTCAAGAGGAGGCTTCTCTCAGCTCTAGGTATGTGAGAGGGACCCTGAGTTTGCTGCCTCAAGTGGAATGGATACCGAGATTCCCTGACTCAAAATAAGGCCGGATTTCCCTGCAGTGACTTGGATGCAGGCTCGTCTTTCATCTCCCAAAATGAAGGGATGTCTGAATCCTCTGTGGAGACCCTAGAGAAAGCCCTAGTTCCCCGATCATCTCGACAGGAGGCCTCACATCCCTTTGACACCTCAAGAGGGACACAGAGTTCAGTGCTTCAAAAGGAGACGATGCCCAACTCCTCTTGAAAATTGATAGGAATCCCCATATACCTGTGGCAACTGGAAAGGGACCCTGGGTCTCTCGCCTAACTTCGCGAGGCATCCCTGTTGCCCTGTCAAGCCTCAAGGAGAATCCCGAGGTGTCCCTCACAACTAGCCAGGAGTTCTGACATCGCTGAACAAACACGAGTTTTGATGGGCGTTCTTCATCGTAACTCGGGAATATACCCCAGGTGTCCGGGAACGTTTGACGGGAGGATTCCTACGTGCTATCTCTAATGAGTCCTTCGTCCCTTTTCAAGTGGAACAGCACACTGCTCCCAGGGACTGAGGTCATTGTCTGAGGCAGGCTTGGGTCTCCTTTCGTAATCATTTTCTTTAGGACAAAACTGCTTAGTCTCGTTCCCCTTTCTTGAGATATGGATTGTCTCCTGACCTTGTGACTAACATTACCCCTTAATCTCTTGGTAACGGTTGCTGTACGTTTGGTTTTCTGATCTCTATCATTCCCGAAAGAAGTTTCTTGTACTGCAGCCTGTATATACTCATAGAAAAATCATTAAAGCACCTTTGCTCCATTAGAGCTTTGGTCCCTGGGTCATTTTTGTCTCTCTCTCTCTTTCTCTCTCTCTCTTTTTCTGGCTGACTCTCTGGAGCGTGGAGACCTGTCATGCTCACTTTTCTGCCCTGGCTTCTAAGACCCCCTCGAGAGGGCGCCTGGTACTTTTGTGAGTGATGCAAGTCCTGTGTCAAGGACTTTATGGGTCCTCTGCATAAACCTAGGGATATCAGCCTCTTTCTCTCTTTTACTTTCTTATCGTGGACTCTGTACCACATGGTTCCAGTCCATTAAGGGACCCCAACAAATGTCGCCAAGGAACAGGGACACTGGGATACGTGGCATATCGGGTGGAGTGACTCAGGGACCTATTGAGGTTGGTAAGTACTAAGGCATGGGTTAAAAGGCTGGCCAGCCTGATTGTTTTTCTACTTTACTTCACCATTTGTTTAAATTTCAGGGACTTCTGGTTTCATGCCAATGAGTAGAGGCTTGCCTTCAAACAGTAGTTGAACATAAACCTTAGTTTTCTGATAAATGCAGTTTTGATTTATAAATTTGGCTCTGGGTCAAAGAAAATATTAAATGAGCAGCCACACAAGGAAAAAATATTCCAATTGATCTCTAGCCCCTATGAGCTCTTATTAAAGCCATAATTCTGCCATTTCAAGGTACATTCTAGCCCTTCCAATATTCAGCAACTGACACAACACTTATTACATAAATATAAATTATCTAAAATTATCTATGTCTCAATGTATGTCTTTGTTTTTAGATAGTGTGGGGTTAAAGAGCTCTATTTGGATTCAGCTTTACATGAACTGAAGGGTGTTCATTGTTGGGTATAATGTTTATTTAAATGTGAATGTGATTTAAATATAATTATTTGTTAACCTAGTTGGGACATGTCTTGAGTCATCAACATTATATAATACTTTTGTTATGCCTTGGTTTGGGGCAAGCTAAGTTTGTCAACAAAAAGGTAGCTCTTTATGTATAAATATATATATATATATATACATATATATATATATATATATATATATATATATATATATACACACACACACACACACACAAATTTATAGTCGAGATGAAAACTTTTAGGTAAGCTCTATTAAAAATAATTGTATTTTTGATAAAATGATCTATTATCTATAATCTGGAGTGGTCTCTTGTGATTAGAGTGACTTAGGTTTCTGGAGTTGTGCTGAACTAAGTAGTAGAAGTTTGTTGAATGGCTGGGTCATTTCCAAATGAAGTAGGATTTTAAAGCGTTAATTGCTGAACATTGGCTTACTCTTACAAGGGGTTTCTCTTGCAGAAGAGCTGAAGAGATTTTGAGCTGTTAATGAATATAAATATATATTTGTATATAAATGGATGTATATATAATATAATATGATTTGATAAATATGTTCAACGATCTATAAAATGCTAACATACAAGACATTTCATGGTTGCTATAGAAAAGTAAAATATATGCTTTTAATAAAAAGATATAAGAAATGGCAAATACATTGATGAATACAAAAATATTTTTTTAATTGTTGAAACATTTATTATAGAATAAAGTAGTATTTGCATAGGGTTTGCTAGGCTAGTTTTTCATTGTTGTTCTGGCTACAGCAAATGTTCCTTCTCCAAATTAGGCCAAATTAGAAATGAAAAAAATTTGGAGCAAACAACATTTAACAGAATTAACTTTGGTCAGCAGATACATTCAGACTGCAAATATATTGGAAAATGCAGTTGAAATGCTCTGGTGGATCACAATGAAAACCACAAAGCATGATATGTTTATTTGAAATAAACATTGCATTTGTTTATTGTGCTATCATATTTTGTTTTGGCCTTTTAACTTTTAGGGATGTTTAATGCTAGAATTTTAAAAGGGCTTATGACAAATGAAGGAAAATTTTATGGCAAATAGATGTAACTTATTGTCCTGAACTTTCTTCCTCTTCCTTCTTACATGTCTTGATCAATACAAATTCTTCTTTTCTAGGGGCAACACCTCTCTAAGGTAAGACTACACAACATGTTATAACCCACCTATCAACTTACTTCATGATAATGATAACATCTAATTCTATAAAAACAGACAATGACTCTGCCTGTATTTCTAAGCAGTTCAAACAATTTTTACATTCATTCTCTATTAAAAGACTGCAGACATTCCTTATAGTCCACAAACACAAGACATGATTGGACAAACACATTACACACTGTAACTGCAAATAAAAATATTAAATAAGAGGAAATACACAAGAACACTTTTGTCTTCCTTGTCCAGAGCAAACTTTACTAGATTCTGGTGTAGTGTAGTCTTTAAGCCTATAACTATTGTTGATGTGACTTTCTGTTTCCAATCTGTAAGATTCTTAAAGCAGGGCGAAAACGGCATAAAAAAAGACACCATTTCCCAAATGGATTATTTGTTTTAAAGAATATCAGAATGTGGAATGTTCGCATTCTTTCCAGGTCTGTCCTGGAAGTGTAGTCATCCTCTTTAACACACTGAACAGTGAGATTCAACAGTTGCTAAGCTGCATTTCTGTTTCAAGGACAAGGTCAAATATTTTTGGATGTGAGCAACATTTCATTTGTCAAGTTGTTCTGCATCACCTTTTCAATAATTTCACTTAGGAAAATATATTTGAATGGTTACTCCTAATCCTTTGCCCCAAATAACACAAACCACAGTCAAATACCAGTCCCAAACAGATTTCTGAATGATTTTTTTCTTTTGGACTAAAATATTTCCTAAGAATGTTTTCATCATTTTCCCTTCCCTTTCTTTGTTTCACTATTGTTAATATAGCCTTATTTGTTTTAAACTTTTTAAACTTACCACAAAGAGATGTTTCGACAAAAGCAAAAGCTCAAAAAAAAAAAAAAAAAAGAAGTTTTGAGACATTAAAGGACACCTCCTTTCCTTTGCCCATTTGATATCAAGACAGGTTGACTAATCAATGGAAATCTAAAAAACTAATCTTACAGGGAAAAGATATGCTTCTGTTTCTCCAGATGGATCCAACGAGCCTTGATTACCTTGATGGCACTCCAGAGAAACCCCAAGACACTGTCTCAAGTCTCGAGGGATTCTGAGGTCACTGCAACAACATGAAAGAGCTCCATGTACCCCAAATCAACTAGAGATGAGAGTTTAGTCCCTCGAATCCCAAAAGGATTTGACTCAATATGATTACCAACTTTCCACAAGCACCTCAAGTGGAAGCTTTCTCAGCCACAGGTATGTGAAAGGGACACGTAGTTTGCAGCCTCAATTGGAATAGACACCGAGATGCCCTGACTCGAAATAAGGCCGGATATCCCTGCAGTGACTTGAATGCAGGCTCGTCTTGTGTCTCCCGAGAAGGGATGTCTGAATCCCCTGTGGAGACTCTAGACAAAAACCTAGCTCCACACCTCATCATGACAGGAGGCCTCACATCCTTTGAAAACCCGAGAGGTACCAGGAGATCAATGCTTCAAAAGGAGACGATGCCTGAATTCTCTTGAAATTTGATAGGAATTCCAGTATCCCTGTGGAAGTGGAAAGGGAGAATGGGTTTCCCACCTCACATGGAGAGGCGTCCCTATTGCTCTGCCAAGCCTTGACGAGAATCTTGAGGTGTCCCTTGCAACTAGACAGGAGTCCTGACCTTGCTGAACAAACACGTGTCTTCAAGGGCCATCCCCATTGTAACACAAGAATATACCCCAGGTTCCCGGCGCAACTCGAGAAAAACCATAATTCCAACTCGCTACGAGATGAGGCTCGATTTCCTTGTATTGCACGCAAATCCATTCCGTGTTCCACATCGAACACGAAAGGATCCTTGATTTCCATGATGGCACACCAGAGACAACCCAAGAACACTGTCTCAAGTCTAGAGGGATGCTGAGGTCACTGTAGCAACACAAAATAGCTTCATGTACCCCAAATCAACTCGAGATGGGATCTTAGTCCCTGGCTTCGACTCAAGAGGAATACCAACTTTCCACAAGCAATTCAAGTGGAGGATTCTCTCAGCTATAGGTAGGTATGTGAGAGGAATCCTGAGTGTGTGACCTCAAGTGGAATGGACACCGAGATGCCCTGGCTCGAAATAAGGCCGGATATCCCTGCAGTGACTTGAGTGCAGACTCGTCTTCCATCTACCAAGACGAAGGGATGTCTGAATCCCCTGTGGAGACCCTAGAGAAATCCCTAGTTCTATGCCTCATCTCGACAGGAGACCTCACATCCTTTTGAGAAAGCCAGAGTCATTCAGAGTTCAAAGCTTCAAAAGGAGACGATGCCTGACTGCTCTTGAAAATTGATAGGAATCCCAATATCCCTGTGGCAACTGGAAAGGGAAACTGGGTCTCCCGCCTCACCTGGAGAGGCGTCCCTATTGCCCTACCAAGCCTCGAGGAGAATCCCGAGGTCTCCCTCGCAACTAGACAGGAGTCCTGACGTCGCTGAACAAAGACGAGTTTTGAACGGCCATCCCTGTGGTAACTCCACAATATACCCCAGGTTCCCGCCGCAACTCGAGAAAAACCATAAGACTTCCCCCTACCCTCGAGATGAGGCCCGATTCCAATGCCTTGTGTGCAAAGTCTTCCTGTGTTCCACCTCAAACACGAAAGGAGCCTTGACTTCCTTGATGGCACTCTAGAGAGTCCCCAAGAACACTTTCACAAGTCTAGAGGGACACAGACGTCACTGCAGCATCCAAAAAGAGGTCCATGTACACCAAATCACCTCGAGATAAGAGCTGATTCCCTGGCATCGTCTCAAGAGGAAAACCAACTTTCCACAAGCACTTCAAATGGAGAATTCTCTCAGCTATAGGTATGTTAGAGGGATCCTGAGTTTGCGGCCTCAAGTGAAATGGACACCGCGATGCCCTAACTCGAAATAAGGCCGGATATCCCGGCAGTTACTTGAATGCAGGATCATCTTGCATCTCCCACGATGAAGGGATGTCTGAATTCCCTGTGGAGACCCTAGAGAAAGCCCTAGTTCTGCACCTCATCTCAACAAGATGCCTCACATCCTTTGAAAACTCGAGCGGTATGTGGAGATTAATGTTTCAAAAGGAGACGATGCCTGACTCCTCTTGAAAATTGATAGAAATACCAATATACCTGTGGAAAGTGGAAAGGGACCCTGGGTCTCCCGACTCACCTGGAGAGGGGTCCCTATTGACCTGGAAGCATTGAAGAGAATCCCAATGTGTCCCTCGCAATGAGACCAGAGTCCTGACGTCACTGAACAAAGAAGAGTTTTGAAGGGCCATCTCCGTCATAACTCGACAATATACCACAGGTTCCCGCGGCAACTCGAGAAAAACCATGAGAATTCCCCTCGCCGAGAGATGAGGCCCGATTCATCTGCACTGCGTGCAAAGCCTTTCTGTGTTCTACCTGAAACACAAAAGGAGCCTTGACTTACTTGATGGCAATCTAGAGAGTCACCAAGAACACTGTCACAAGTCTAGAGAGACCCAGATGTCACCGCAGCAACACGAAAGAGTTCCGTGTACCCCAAATCACCTTGAGATAAGAGCTGATTCCCAGGCATCGTCTCAAGAGGAATATCAACTTTCCACAAGCACTTCAAGTGGAGGCTTCTCTCAGCTATAGGTATGTGAGAGGGATCCTGAGTTTGAAGCCTTGAATGAAATGGACACCGAGATGCCCTGACTCGAAATAAGCTGGATATCCCTGCAGTGACTTGAATGGAGGCTCATCTTGCATCTCCCACGATGAAGGGATGTTTGAATTCCCTTCGAGACCCTAGAGAAAGCCCTAGTTCTGTGCCTCATCTAGACAGGAGGCCTCACATCCCTTGAAAACCAGACAGGTACACGGAGATCAATGCTTCAAAAGGAGACGATGCCTGACTCCTCTTGAAAATTGATAGAAATACCAATATACCTGGGGAAAGTGGAAAGGGAACCTGGGTCTCCCGATTCATCTGGAGAGGCGTCCCTCTTGACCTGGAAGCATCGAGGAGAATCCCGAGGTGTCCCTCACAACTAGACAGGAGTCCTGACCTTGCTGAACAAACACAAGTTCTGGACGCCAACCCCGTCGTAACTCGAGAATATACCCCAGGTTCCCGCCGGAACTCGAGAAAAACCATGAGACTTCCCCCTCGCCGTGAGATGAGGCCCGAATCCCCTGCATTGCATGCAGAGCATGCAATTCCGTGTTCCACATCAAACCCGAAAGGAGCATTGATTTCCTTGCTGGCACTCCAGAGAAACCCCAAGAACACTGTTTCAAGGCTAGAGGGATCCTGAGGTCACTGTAGCAACACGAAAGAGCTCCGTGTACCCGAAATCAACTCAAGATGAGAGCTTAGTACCTGGCTTCGACTCAAGAGGAATACCAACTTTCCACAAGCAATGAAAGTGGAGGCTTCTCTCAGCAATAGGTAAGTGAGAGGTATCCTGATTTTGCACCCACAAGTGGAATGGACACCGAGATGCCCTGGCTCGAAATAAGGCTGGAAATCCCTGCAGTAACTTGAATGCAGGCTCGTCTTGCATCTCCCAAGATGAAGGGATGTCTGAATCCCCTGTGGAGACCCTAGAGAAATCCCTAGTTCTACGCCTCATCTCGACAGGAGGCCTCACATCTTTTGAAAATTCGAGAGGTTCGTGGAGACCATTGCTTCAAAAGGAGACGATGCCTGACTCCTCTTGAAAATTGATAGCAATCCCAATATCCCTGTGTCAAGTGGAAAGGGACACTGGGTCTCCTGCCTCACCTGGAGAGGCGTCCCAATTGCCCTGCCAAGCCTCGAAGAGAATCACGAGGTGTCCCTAGGAACTAGACAGGAGTCCTGACATTGCTGAACAAAGACGAGTTTTGAACGGCCATCCCCGTGGTAACTCCACAATATACCCCAGGTTCCCGCCGCAACTCAAGAAAAACCATAAGACTTCCCCCTACCCTCGAGATGAGGCCCGATTCCAATGCCTTGCATGCAAACCTTTCCGTGTTCCACCTCAAACATGAAAGGAGCCTTGACTTCCTTGATGGCACTCTAGAGAGTCCCCAAGAACACTTTCACAAGTCTAGAGGGACCCAGACGTCACCACGGCAACACGAAAGAGCTCTGTGTACCCCAAATCAACTCGAGATGAGAGCTTAGTCCCTGGATTCCACTCAAGAGGAATACCAACTTTCCACAAGCAGCACAAGAGGAGGCTTCTCTCAGCTTTAGGTATGTGAGAGGGATCCTGAGTTTGCGGCCCAAGTGAAATGGACACAGAGATGCCCTGACTCGAAATAAGCCAGATATCCCTGCAGTGACTTGAATGCAGGCTCATTTTTCATCTCCCATGATGAAGGGATGTCTGAATTCCCTGTGGAGACCCTAGTGAAAGCCCTAGTTCCCCGCTTCATCTCGACAGGAGGCCTCACATCCTTTGAAAACTCGAGCGGTACACGGAGATCAATGTTTCAAAAGGAGACGATGCCTGACTCCTCTTGAAAATTGACAGGAATCCCAATATCACTGTGGCAAGTGGAAAGGGACCCTGGGTCTCCTGCCTTACCTGGAGAGGCTTCCCTATTGCCCTGCCAAGCCTTGAGGAGAATCCTGAGGTTTCCCTCGCAACTAGACAAGAGTCCTGATGTCACTGAACAAACAGGAGTTTTGAAGGCCCATCCCCATCCTATCTCGAGAATATATCCCAGGTTCCCGCGGCAACATGAGAAAAACCATGAGACTTCCCCCACGACGAGTGATGAGGCCCGATTCTCTGCATTGTGTACAAAGCCATTCGGTGTTCCACTCAAACACGAAAGGAGCCTTGACTTCCTTAATGGCACTGTAGAAAGTCTCCAAGAACACTGACACAAGTTTAGAAGCACCCTCAGGTCATGCAGCAATACGAAAGAGCTCCGTGTACCTCAACAAAACTCGAGATGAGAGTTGATTCCCTGGCATCATCTCAAAAGGAATACCAACTTTCCACAAGCACTTCAAGAGGAGGCTTCTCTCACTATATATATGTGAGAGGGATCCTGAATTTGCGGCCTCAAGTGGAATGGACACCGATATGCCCCGACTCGAAATAAGGCCAGATGTCCCTGCAGTGATTTCAATGCAGTCTCGTCTTGCATCTCCCAAGATGAAGGGATGTCTCAATCCCATGTCGAGACCCGAGAGAAAGCCCTAGTTCCCCGCCTCATCTCGACAGAATGCCACACATCCTTTGAAAACTTGAGGGGTATGCGGAGATCAATGCTTCAAAAGGAGACGATGCCTGACTCCTCTTGAAAATTGATAGGAATTCCAATACCACTGTGGCAAGTGGAATGGGACCCTGGGTCTCCTGCCTCACATGGAGAGGCGTCCCTATTGCCCTGCCAAGCCTCGAGGAGAATCTCGAGGTGTCCCTCGCAACTAGACAGGAGTCCTGACGTCACTGAACAAACACGTGTTTGGAAGGGCCATCCCCATCGTAACTCGAGAATATACCCAAGGTTCCCGCCACAACTCGAGAAAAACCATGCGACTTCCCCCTCGCCATGAGTTGAGGCCCGATTCCACTGCATTGCATGCAGAGCAATTCTGTGTTCTAAATCAAACACGAAAGGAGCCTTGATTTCCTTGATGGCACTCCAGAGAAAAACCAAGAACACTGTCTCGAGTCTAGAGGGATCATGAGGTCACTGCAGCAAAAACATAGAGCTCCATGTACCCCAAATCATCTCGAGATGAGAGCTGATTTCCTGGATTCAAATCAAGAGGAATGCCAACTTTCCACAAGCACCACAAGAGGAGGCTTCTCTCAGCTATAGGTATGTGAGAGGGACCCTGAATTTGCGGCATCAAGTGGAATGGACAGCGAGATGCTCTGACTCGAAATAAGGCCGGATCTCCCTGCAGTGACTTGAATGCAGGCTCGTCTTGCATCTCCCAAGACGAAGGGATGTCTGAATCCCCTGTGGAGACCATAGAGAAAGACCTAGATCTCCACCTAATCGCGCCCGCAGGCCTCATATCCTTTGAAAACTCGGGAGGTATGCGGAGATCAGTGCTTCAAAAGGAGACGATGCCTGACTCCTCTTGACAATTGATAGGAATCCCAGGATCCCTGTGGCATGTGGAAAGGGACACTGGGTCTCCCGCCTCAGCTGGAGAGGCGTCCTAATTGCCCTGCCAAGCCTCGAGGAGAATCCCGAGGTGTCCCTCGCAACTAGGCAGGAGTCCTGACATCCCTGAACAAACACGTGTTTTGAAGGGCCATCCCCGTCATAAATCGAGAATATACCCGAGGTTCCCACTGGAACTTGAGAAAAACCATAAGTCTTCACCCTCGCTGCGAGAAGAGGCCCGATTCTGCTGCATTGGGTGCAGAGCAATTCCGTGTTGCACATCAAACACGAAAGGAGCCTTGATTTCCTTGATGGCAGTCCAGAGAAACCACAAGAACACTGTCTCAAGTCTAGAGGGATCATGAGGTCACTGCAGCAACAACAAAGAGCTCCATTTACCCGAAATCATCTCGAGATGAGACCTGATTTCCTGGCTTCAAATCAAGAGGAATGCCAACTTTCCACAAGCACCACAAGAGAAGGCTTCTCTCAGCTATATGTATGTGAGAGGGACCCTGAACTTGCGGCTTCAAGTGGAATCGGGACTGAGATGCCCTGACTTGAAATAAGGCTGGAATTCCCTGCAGGGTTGTGAATGCAAGCTGGTTTTCATCTCACAAGATGAGGGGATGTCTGAATTCCCTGGGGAGACACTAGAGAAATACCTCCCTCCCCGCCCCATCTCGACAGGAGGCCTCACATCCCTTTGAAAACTCCAGAGGGACGCAGAGTTTAGTGATTCACAAGGAGACGATGCTTGACTCCTCTTGAAAATTGACAGGAATCCCGTATCCCAGTGGCAACAGGAAAGGGACCCTGGGTCTGCTTCCTCACCTGAAGAGGCGTCCCAGTTGCCCTGCCGAGCCTCGAGGAGAATCCCGAGGTGTCCCTCGCAACTAGGCAGTAGTCCAGACATACTGAACAAATACATGTTTCGAAGGGCCATCCCCATCATAACTCGAGAATATAGCCCAGGTTCCTGCCACAACTCGAGAAAAACCATGAGACTTCCCCCTCCCCGGGATATGAGGCCTGATTCCGCTGCATTGCATGCAGAGCAATTCCGTGTTCCACATGAAACATGAAAGGAGCCTTGATTTCCTTGATGGCACTCCAGAGAAACCCCAAGAACACTGTCTCAAGTCTAGAGGGATCCTGAGGTCACTGCAGCAACGCGAAAGAGCTCCATGTACCGCAAATCATCTCGAGATGAGAGCTGATTTGCTGGCTTCAAATAAAGAGGAATGCCAAGGTTCAACAAGCACCACAAGAGGAGGCTTCTCTCAGATCTAAGTATGGCAGAGGGACCCTGAATTTGTGGCCTCAAATGGAATCGACACTGAGATGCCCTGAGTCGGAATAAGGCCGGAATTCCTTTCAGTGACATGAATGCAAGCTGGTTTTCATCTCACAAGATGAAGGGATGCCTAAAGCCCTGGGGAGACACTAGAGAAAGCCATAGCTCCCTGCCCCATGTCAACAGGAGGCCTTAGATCCATTTGACAAGTCGAGTGGAAAGCGGAGTTCAATGACTCAAAAGGAGACGATGCCTGACTCCTCTTGAAAATTGACAGGAATCCCAGTATCCCAGTGGCAACAGGAAAGGGACCCTGGGTCTGCTGCCTCACTTAGACAGGTGTTCCTATTGCCCTGCCAAGCCTCGAGGAGTATCCCGAGGTGTCCCTAACAACTAGACAGGAGTCCTGACGTCGATGAACAAACACGTGTTTTGAATGGCCATCCACGTTGTAACTCCAGAATATACCCCAGGTTCCCGACGCAACTCGAGAAAACCCATGAGACTTCCCCCTCGCTGCGAGATGAGGCCTGATTCCACTGCATTGCGTGCAGAGCAATTCCGTGTTCCACATCAAACACGAATGGAGCCTTGATTTCCTTGATGGCACTCCAGAGAAACCCGAAGAACACTGTTTCAAGGCTAGAGGGATCCTGATATCACTGTAGCAACACAAAAGGCTCCATGTACCCCAAATCAACTCGAGATGAGAGCTTAGTCCCTGGTTTCAACTCAAGAGGAATACCAACTTTCCACAAGCACCTCAAGAGGAGGTTTCTCTCAGCTATATGTACGAGAGAGGTACCCTGAATTTGCGGCCTCAAATGGAATAGACACTGAGATGCTCTGACTCGAAATAAGGCCGGAATTCCCTGCAGTGACCTGAATGCAAGCTGGTTTTCATCTCACAAGATGAAGGGATGTCTGAATCCCCTGGGGAGACACTAGAGAAAGCTCTAGCTCCCTGCCCCATCTCGAGAGCAGGCATCACATCCCTTTGCCAACTTGAGAGGAACGTGGAGTTCAATGATTCAAAAGGAGATGATGCCTGACTCCTGTTGAAAATTGACAGTAATTCTAGAATCCCAATGGCAACAGGAAAGGGACCCTGTGTCTGCTGCCTCACCTCGAGAGGAGTTCCTATTGCCCTTTCAAGCCTTGAGGAGAATCCCGAGGTGTCCCTCTCAACCAGGCAGGAGTCTTGACGTCGCTGAACAAACATGTGTTTTGAAGGGCCATCCCCGTCGTAACTCGAGAATATACCCAAGGTTCCCACCGCAACTCGACAATAACCATGCGACTTCCCCCTCGCCGCGAGATGAGGCCCGATTCCGCTGCATTGCGTGCAGAGCAATTCCGTGTTCTAAATCAAACATGAAAGGAGTCTTGATTTCCTTGATGGCACTCCAGAGAAACCCCAAGAACACTGTCTCAAGTCTAGAGGGATCATGAGGTCACTGCAGCAAAAACAGAGCTCCATGTACCCCAAATCATCTCGAGATGAGAGCTGATTTCCTGGATTCAAATCAAGAGGAATGCCAACTTTCCACAAGCACCACAAGAGGAGGCTTCTCTCAGCAATAGGTATGTGAGAGGGACCCTGAATTTGCGGCATCAAGTGGAATGGACAGCGAGATGCCCTGACTCGAAATAAGGCCGGATCTCCCTGCAGTGACTTGAATGCAGGCTTGTCTTGCATCTCCCAAGACGAAGGGATGTCTGAATCCCTTGTGGAGACCATAGAGAAAGACCTAGATCTCCGCCTAATCGCGCCCGGGGGCCTCATATCCTTTAAATATTCGAGAGGTATGCGGAGATCAATGCTTCAAAAGGAGACGATGCCTGACTGTTCTTGAAAATTGATAGGAATCCCAGTATCCCTGTGGCTTGTGGAAAGGGACCCTGGGTCTCCTGATTCACCTGGAGAGGCGTCCCAATTGCCCTGCCAAGCCTCGAGGAGAATCCCGAGGTGTCCCTCGCAACTAGACAGGAGACCTAACGTCGCTGAACAAACACGTGTTTTGAAGGGCCATCCCTGTCTTAACTCAAGAATATACCCCAGGTTCCCGCCGCAACTCGAGAAAAACCATGAGACTTCCCCCTCTCTCCGAGATGAGGCTCGATTCCCCTGCATTGTGTGCAGAGCAATTTCGTGTTCCACATCAAACACAGAAGGTGCCATGATTTCCTTGATGGCACTCCAGAGAAACCCCAAGAACACTGTCTCAAGTCTAGAGGGATCCTGAGGTCACTGCAGCAACAGCAAAGAGCTCCAGGTACCCCAAATCATCTCGAGATGGGAGCTGATTTCCTGGCTTCAAATCAAGAGGAATGCCAACTTTCCACAAGCACCACAAGAGGAGGCTTCTCTCAGGTATACGTATGTGAGAGGGACACTGAATTTGTGGCCTCATGTGGAATCAACACTGAGATGCCCTGACTAGAAATAAGGCCCGATTTCCCTGCAGTGAGGTGAATGCAAGCTGGTTTTCATCTCACAAGATGAAGCGATGTCTGAATCCCCTCGGGAGTCACTAGAGAAAGCCCTAGCACCCACCCATCTCGACATCAGGCCTCACATCCCTTTACAAATCGAGAGGAGCGCTTAGTTATATGATTCAAAAGGAGGCGATGTCTGACTCCTCTTAAAAATTGACAGGAATCCCAGTAACCCAGTGGCAACAGGAAAGGGACCCTGGGTCTACCGCCTCACATCGAGAGGTGTTCCTATTTTCCTGTCAATCCTCGAGGAGAATCCCGAGGTGTCCCTCGCAAGAAGGCAGGAGTCCTGATGTCGCTGAACAAATACGGGTTTTGAAGGGCCATGCCTGTCGTAACTCAAGAATATAACACACATTCCCGCTGCAACTCGAGAAAAACCATGAGACTTCCCCCTTGCCATGAGATGAGGCCGATTCTGCTGCATTGCATGCAGCACAATTCTGCATTCCACATCAAACACGAAAGGAGCCTTGATTTCCTTGATGGCACTACAGAGAAACCCAAAGAATACTGTCTCAAGTCTAGAGCTATCCTGAGGTCACGGCAGCAACACGAAAGAGCTCCGAGAGGAGAGCTTAGTCCCTAGCTTCGACTCAAGAGGCATAACAACTTTCCACAAGCACCTCAAGAGGAGGCTTCTCTCAACTATAGGTATGTGAGAGGGACCCTGAGTAGGCGGCCTCAAGTGGAATGGACACCGAGATGCCCTGATTCGAAATAAGTCCGGATATCCCTGCAGTGACTTGAATGCAGGCTCGTCTTGCATCTTCCAAGACGAAGTGATGTCTGATTCCCCTGTGGAGATCATAGAGAAAGACCTAAGTCCCTGCCTAATGGCGACTGGATGCCTCACATCCTTTGAAAACAAGAGAGGTACGCGGAGATCAATGCTTGAAAAGGATACCATGCCTGACTGCTCTTGAAAATTGATAGGAATCCCAGTATCCCTGTGGCAAGTGGAAAGGGACACTGCATCTCCTGCCTCAGCTGGAGAGGCGTCCCAATTGCCTTACCAAGCCTGGAGGAGAATCCCGAGGTGTCCCTCCCAACTAGACAGGAGTCCTGACATGGCTGAACAAACACTTGATTTCAAGGGCCATCCCCGTCGTAACTTGAGATTACACCTCAGGGTCCCGCAACTACTCGAGAAAAACAATGAGACTTGTCCCTTGCTGCGAGAAGAGGCCTGATTCCCCTGCATTGCGTGTAGAGCAATTCCGTTTTCCACATCAAACATGAAAGGAGCCTTGATTTCCTTGATGGCACACCGGAGAGCCCCAAGAACACTGTCTCAAGTCTAGAGGGATCCTGAGGTCACTGCAGCAACAACAAAGAGCTCAGTGTACCCCAAATCATCACGAGATGAGAGCTGATTTCCTGGCTTCAAACAAGAGGAATGCCAGCTATCCACAAGTTTCACAGGAGGTGGTTTCTCTCTGATATACTGATGTAAGAGAGACCCTGAATTTGCGGCCTCAAATGGAATCGACATCGAGATGCCCTGACTCGAAATAAGGCCGGAATTCCCAGCAGTGACTTGAATGCAAGCTGGCTTTCTTTTTTTTTTTTTAGGTTAGTTGAAGGCTAATTACTTCACAACATTTCAGTGGGTTTTGTCATACATTGATATGAATCAGCCATAGATTTACACGTATTCCCCATCCCGATCCCTGCTCCCACCTCCCTCTCCACCCGATTCCTCTGGGTCTTCCCAGTGCCCCAGGCCAGAGCACTTGTCTCATGCATCCCACCTGGGCTGGTGATCTGTTTCACCATAGATAGTATACATGCTGTTCTTTTGAAATATCCCACCCTCACATTCTCCCACAGAGTTCAAAAGTCTGTTCTGTATTTCTGTGTCTCTTTTTCTGTTTTGCATATAGGGTTATCGTTACCATCTTTCTAAATTCCATATATATGTGTTTGTATGCTGTAATGTTCTTTATCTTTCTGGCTTACTTCACTCTGTATAAGGGGCTCCAGCTTCTTCCATCTCATTAGGACTGGTTCAAATGAATTCTTTTTAATGGCTGAGTAATATTCCATGGTGTATATGTACCACAGCTTCCTTATCCATTCATCTGCTGATGGGCATCTAGGTTGCTTCCATGTCCTGGCTATTATAAACAGTGCTGCGATGAACATTGGGGTGCACGTGTCTCTTTCAGATCTGGTTTCCTCAGTGTGTATGCCCAGAAGTGGGATTGCTGGGTCATATGGCAGTTCTATTTCCAGTTTTTTAAGAAATCTCCACACTCTTTTCCATAGCGGCTGTACTAGTTTGCATTCCCACCAACAGTGTAAGAGGGTTCCCTTTTCTCCACACCCTCTCCAGCATTTATTGCTTGTAGACTTTTGGATAGCAGCCATCCTGACTGGCGTGTAATGGTACCTCATTGTGGTTTTGATTTGCATTTCTCTAATAATGAGTGATGTTGAGCATCTTTTCATGTGTTTGTTAGCCATCTGTATGTCTTCTTTGGAGAAATGTCTGTTTAGTTCTTTGGCCCATTTTTTGATTGGGTCATTTATTTTTCTGGAATTGAGCTGCAGGAGTTGCTTGTATATTTTTGAGATTAATCCTTTGTCTGTTTCTTCATTTGCTATTATTTTCTCCCAATCTGAGGGCTGTCTTTTCACCTTACTTATAGTTTCCTTTGTAGTGCAAAAGCTTTTAAGTTTCATTAGGTCCCATTTGTTTAGTTTTGCTTTTATTTCCAATATTCTGGGAGGTGGGTCATAGAGGATCTTGCTGTGATTTATGTTGGAGAGTGTTTTGCCTATGTTCTCCTCTAGGAGTTTTATAGTTTCTGGTCTTACATTTAGATTTTTAATCCATTTTGAGTTTATTTTTGTGTATGGTGTTAGAAAGTGTTCTAGTTTCATTCTTTTACAAGTGGTTGACCAGTTTTCCCAGCACCACTTGTTAAAGAGGTTGTCTTTTTACCATTGTATATCCTTGCCTCCTTTGTCAAAGATAAGGTGTCCATAGGTTCATGGATTTATCTCTGGGCTTTCTATTCTGTTCCATTGATCTATATTTCTGTCTTTGTGCCAGTACCATACTGTCTTGATGACTGTGGCTTTGTAGTAGAGTCTGAAGTCAGGCAGGTTGATTCCTCCAGTTCCATTCTTCTTTCTCAAGATTGGTTGGGCTATTCGAGGTTTTTTGTATTTCGATACAAATTGTGAAATTCTTTGGTCTAGTTCTGTGAAAAATACCGTTGGTAGCTTGATAGGGATTGCATTGAATCTGTAGATTGCTTTGGGTAGAATAGCCATTTTGACAATATTGATTCTTCCAATCCATGAACACGGTATGTTTCTCCATCTGTTGTGTCCTCTTTGAATTCTTTCATCAGTGTTTTATAGTTTTCTATGTATAGGTCTTTTGTTTCTTTAGGTAGATATACTCCTAAGTATTTTATTCTTTTTGTTGCAATGGTGAATGGTATTGTTTCCTTAATTTCTCTTTCTGTTTTTTCATTGTTAGTATATAGGAATGCAAGGGATTTCTGTGTGTTAATTTTATACCCTGCAACTTTACTATATTCATTGATTAGCTCTAGTAAGTTTCTGGTAGAGTCTTTAGGGTTTTCTATGTAGAGGATCATGTCATCTGCAAACAGTGAGAGTTTCACTTCTTCTTTTCCTATCTGGATTCCTTTTACTTCTTTTTCTGCTCTGATTGCTGTGGCCAAAACTTCCAACACTATGTTGAATAGTAGTGGTGAGAGTGGGCACCCTTGTCTTGTTCCTGATTTCAGGGGAAATGCTTTCAATTTTTCACCATTGAGGGTGATGCTTGCTGTGGGTTTGTCATATATAGCTTTTATTATGTTGAGGTATGTTCCTTCTATTCCTGCTTTCTGGAGAGTTTTAATCATAAATGAGTGTTGAATTTTGTCAAAGGCTTTCTCTGCATCTATTGAGATAATCATATGGTTTTTATCTTTCAATTTGTTAATGTGGTGTATTACATTGATTGGTTTGCGGATATTAAAGAATCCTTGCATTCCTGGGATAAAGCCCACTTGGTCATGGTGTATGATTTTTTTTAATATGTTGTTGGATTCTGTTTGCTAGAATTTTGTTAAGGATTTTTGCATCTATGTTCATCAGTGATATTGGCCTATAGTTTTCTTTTTTTGTGGCATCTTTGTCTGGTTTTGGAATTAGGCTGATGGTGGCCTCATAGAATGAGTTTGGAAGCTTACCTTCATCTGCAATTTTCTGGAAGAGTTTGAGTAAGATAGGTGTTAGCTCTTCTCTAAATTTTTGGTAGAATTCAGCTGTGAAGCCATCTGGTCCTGGGCTTTTGTTTGCTGGAAGATTTTTTATCACAGTTTCGATTTCCTTGCTTGTGATGTGTCTGTTAAGATCTTCTATTTCTTCCTGGTTCAGTTTTGGAAAGTTATACTTTTCTAAGAATTTGTCCATTTCATCCAAGTTGTCCATTTTATTGGCATAGAGCTGCTGGTAGTAGTCCCTTATGATCCTTTGTATTTCAGTGTTGTCTGTTGTGATCTTTCCATTTTCATTTCTAATTTTGTTAATTTGGTTCTTCTCTCTTTGTTTCTTAATGAGTCTTGCTAATGGTTTGTCAATTTTGTTTATTTTTTCAAAAAACCAGCTTTTAGCTTTGTTGATTTTTGCTATGGTCTCTTTAGTTTCTATTGCATTTATTTCTGCCCTGATTTTTAAGAGTTCTTTCCTTCTGCTAACCCTGGGGTTCTTCATTTCTTCCTTCTCTAATTGCTTTAGGTGTAGAATTAGGTTATTTATTTGGTTTTTTTCTTGTTTCTTGATGTAAGCCTGTAATGCTATGAACCTTCCCCATAGCACTGCTTTTACAGTGTCCCATAGGTTTTGGGTTGTTTTGTTTTCATTTTCATTCATTTCTATACATATTTTGATTTCTTTTTTGATTTCTTCTATGATTTGTTGGTTATTCAGAAGCGTGTTATTTAGCCTCCCTATGTTTGAAATTTTAACAATTTTTTCCCTGTAATTGAGATCTAATCTTACTGCACTGTGGTCAGAAAAGATGACTGGAATGATTTCAATTTTTTTGAATTTTCCAAGACCAGATTTATGGCCCAGGATGTGATCTATTCTGGAGAAGGTTCCGTGTGCACTTGAGAAAAGGGTAAAGTTGATTGTTTTGGGGTGAAATGTCCTATAGATATCAATTAGGTCTAGCTGGTCCATTGTGTCCTTTAAGGTTTGTGTTTCCTTGTTAATTTTCTGTTTAGTTGATCTATCCATAGTTGTGAGTGGGGTATTAAAGTCTCCCACTATTGTTGTGTTACTATTAATTTCCTCTTTCATACTCATTAGTGTTTGCTGTACATATTGCAGTTCTCCTATGTTGGGTGCATATATATTTATAATTGTTATATCTTCTTCTTCGATTGATCCTTTGATCATTATGTAGTGTCCTTCTTTGTCTCTTTTCACATCTTTTATTTGAAAGTCTATTTCATCTGATATGAGTATTGCGACTCCTGCTTTCTTTTGGTCTCCGTTTGCATGAAATATTTTTTTCCAGCCCTTCACTTTTAGTCTGTATGTGTCTCTTGTTTTGAGGTGGGTCTCTTGTAGACAGCATATATAGGGGTCTTGTTTTTGTATCCATTCAGCCAATCTTTGTCTTTTCGTTGGGGCATTCAACCCATTTACATTTAGGGTAATTATTGATAGGTGTGGTCCCATTGCCATTTACTTTGTTGTTTTGGGTTCACCTTTATACAACCTTTCTGCATTTCCTGTCTAGAAAAGATCCTTTAGCATTTGTTGAAGAGCTGGTTTGGTGGTGCTGAATTCTCTCAGCTTTTGCTTATCTGTAAAGCTTTTGAATTCTCCTTCATATCTGAATGAGATCCTTGCTGGATACAGTAATCTAGGTTGTAGGTTATTCTCTTTCATTACTTTCAGTACGTCCTGCCATTCCCTTCTGGCCTGGAGGGTTTCTATTGATAGATCAGCTGTTATCCTTATGGGAATCCCTTTGTGTGTTATTTGTTGTTTTTCCCTTGCTACTTTTAATATTTGTTCTTTGTGTTTGATCTTTGTTAATTTGATTAATATGTGTCTTGGGGTGTTTCGCCTTGGGTTTATCCTGTTTGGGACTCTCTGGGTTTCTTGGACTTGGGTGGCTATTTCCTTCCCCATTTTAGGGAAGTTTTCAGCTATTATCTCCTCGAGTATTTTCTCATGGCCTTTCTTTTTGTCTTCTTCTTCTGGAACTCCTATGATTCGAATGTTGGGGCGTTTCACATTGTCCCAGAGGTCCCTGAGGTTGTCCTCATTTCTTTTGATCCTTTTTTCTTTTTTCCTCTCTGCTTCATTTATTTCCACCATTTTATCTTCTACCTCACTTATCCTATCTTCTGCCTCCATTATTCTACTCTTGGTTCCCTCCAAAGTGTTTTTGATCTCATTCATTGCATTATTCATTTTTAATTGACTCTTTTTTATTTATTCTAGGTCTTTATTAAACATTTCTTGTATCTTTTCAATCTTTGTTTCCAGGCTATTTATCTGTAACTCCATTTTGTTTTCAAGATTTTGGATCATTTTTATTATCATTATTCTAAATTCTTTTTCTGGTAGATTCCCTATCTCCTCCTCTTTTGTTTGACTTGGTGGGCATTTTTCATGTTCCTTTACCTGTTGGGTATTTCTCTGCCTTTTCATCTTGTTTAGATTGCTGTGTCTGGAGTGGGCTTTCTGTATTCTGGAGATCTGTGGTTCCTTTTTATTGTGGAGGATTAACCCAGCGGGTGGGGTTAGACGATTGGCTTGTCAAGGTTTCCTGGTTAGGGAAGCTTGCATCAGTGTTCTGGTGCGTGGAACTTGATTTCTTCTCTTTGGAGAGCAATGGAGTGCCCAGCAATGTGTTTTGAGATGGGTCTATGTGTTAGGTGTGACCTTGGGCAGCCTGTATGTTGATGTTCAGGGCTATGTTCCTGCATTGCGGGAGAATTTGCGTGGTATGTTTTGCTCTTAAACTTATTGGCTCTTGGGTGGTGGTTGGTTTCAGTGTAGGTATGAAGGCTTTTGGACAGTCACTTATTACTTAAAGTTCCATGTAGTCAGGAGTTTTCTGGTGTTCTCAGGTTTTGGGCTTAAGTCTCCTGCCTCTGGATTTCAGTTTTATTCTTCCTGTAGTCTCAGGACTTCTCCAACTATACAGCCCTGATAATAAAACTTCTAGGTTAATGGCTAAAAGATTCTCCCCCATTAGGGACACCCAGAGAGGTTCACAGAGTTACATGAAGAAGAGGAGAGGGAGGAGGGAGATAGAGATGAGCAGGAGGAGAAAAATGGGGACTCAAGAGGAGAGAGACAGATCTACGCAGCTGTCTGTTCCCAGAGTGTTTTCCGTAGCCCAGTCACCTAGAAAGATTCACAGAATTGGATTGGGAAGAGAAGGGGAAAGGAGGAAATAGAGGTGTTCTGAGGTAGAAAACAGAGAGTCAAGATTGGGAGAGAATAATCTTCAGTTTAAAAATAGGGCTTCTCTTCTTTTTTTTTTTTTTTGTAAGGTTATAGTGTATTGAAAATGAAAATTAAGGAGTAGTAGAGGAGTACTAGAGGACTTCAAAAGAAATAAGAGAAAAAGAAAAATAGAGAAGAGAAGAGAAAAAGGAAAGAAAAAAAAAAGAAAAAAAAAAGAAAGAAAAAAAAATTTTTTTTTCCCTAATTAAAAAAATCATAAAAATCTATGGAAATGAAAGTTAAGAAGTAATGGGGGATTAATAGGGGATTTTAAAGGAAAATAAAAGAGAAAAAATAAATAAGAAAAAATAAAAAAAGAAGAAAAAAAAAGAAAAAAGTAAAATTACATCTATGAGTTTCTCTGGAGCTGTTGCGGTCAGTGTGGGTTCGGCTCAGTTTCAGATAGCTCCTCGTTCCAGCTTACGCTTTTCGATATCTACAGGACCCTTCTGGTTAGTCGGTGTTTTCTAGAGGGATTTTAATCTGTTGCACCAGTCCCTTCTGAAGCGGTTCCCTTTGTTTATTTGGCTTCTGTTTGCCGGTCTCTTCAGAGGCTCATTTCCGCCCTGACACAGGCGGGCGGAGGTGGACTCTTATTCAGGTAGCTAGTCCCGTCGCGCTGCTGGGAGGGGCTGACGCTGTGGGGATGGGCTGGCGCTGCCGGGAGGGGCTGATGCTGCTTTCTCTGTCTGCGCTGCTCAGGCTCCCGGCTGTTCTATATGGAGCGTGCCCCGCGCTGTGCGAGGTTCCAGCCCTCGGGTGTTCCACAAAAGCGCAGAACGAAAAGCTGCGCCTGCTTTCAGTGCCTTCCCCGTCAGAGCGGTCCAGGCAGCGAGGGGCTTGATGGGCGCACTCTCCCCAGGTGTGGCGTGACTACTCCCTTACACGGACCCAGTCTCAGTTTCCGCTGGTGCCAGTCGGGTGCCTGCACCTTCTGCACTCCGCATCCCCAGCCCCAGTCCACGCCCACGCCGGTCGGGTGCCTGCACCCTGTGTCTCGACGCGACCTTCCCCTCCCCTCTGCCTCCTGCCTCCGGCGGGGCTTGGCTGGTCCGCAGCCTGCGAGCTCTTCTCTGGATTTTCTCGGTCTCTTTGTTCTGCGAACGGCCGGCAGTGTGTTCGGGCCAGTTAATTTACTCTCTCTCTTTGGGTCTCCCACAGTTCAAGTTGGCAACTCACAGAAGCTCCCTCCAATTGTCCTCAGGGCCCTCAGGCCCGGACCCTACCCCAAGCAATGCCGCCTAAGATTCCCGGGACAGATCTCCGTCCTTAGCTCTTTTGTCTCACCTTTTATCTTTTATATTTTGTCCTACCTCCTTTTGAAGACAATGGGCTGCTTTTCTGGGCGCCTGATGACCTCAGCTAGCGATCAGAAGTTGTTTTGTGAAGTTTGCTCTGTGTTCAGTTATTCTTTTGATGAATTTGTAGGAGAGAAAGTGGTCTCCCTGTCCTACTCCTCCGCCATCTTGGCTCCTCCTGCAAGCTGGCTTTCATCTCACTAGATGAAGGGACGTCTGAATCCCCTGAGGAGACACTAGAGAAAGCCCGAGCTCCCCACCCCATCTCGAAAGGAGGCCTCACATCCCTTTTACAACTCGAGAGGAATGCGGAGTTCAATGAATAAAACGGAGACGATGTTTGACTCCACTTGAAAATTGACAGGAATCCCAGTATTCCAATGGCAAAAGGAAAGGGAGCCTGGATCTGCCGCCTCACCTCGAGAGGTGTTCCTATTGCCCTTTCAAGCCTCGAGGAGAATCCCGAGGTGTCCCTCCCAACTAGGCACGAGTTCTTTTGTTGCTGAACAAAGAAGTGTTTTGAAGGGCCATCCCCATCGTAACTCGAGAAAAACCATGAGACTTCCCCTCCCTGCGAGATGAGACCCAATTCCGCTGCATTGCATGCAGAGCAACTCTGTGTTCCACATCACACATGAAAGGAGCCTTGATTTCCTTGATGGCACTACAGAGAAACCCCGAGAACACTGTCTAAAGTGTAGAGGAATCCTGAGGTCATTGTAGCAACATGAAAGAGCTCCGTGTACCCAAAATCAACTGGAGATGAGAGCTAAGTCCCTGGTTTCGAATCAAGGGGAATACAAAGCTTCAAAAAGCACCTCAAGAGGAGGCTTCTCTCAGGTATAGGTATGTGAGAGGGACCCTGAGTTTGCGACCTGAAGTGGAATAGACATCGAAATACCCTGTCTCGATAAAGGCCGGATATCCCTGCAGTAACTTGAATGCAGGCTGGTCTTGCTTCTCCCAAGATGAAGGGATGTCTGAATCCCCAGTGGAGACCATTGAGAAAGACTTAGTTCCCCCCCTAATGGAGACCGGAGGCCTCACATCCTTTGAAAACTCGAGAGGTACACGGCGATCAATGCTTCAAAAAGAGACGATGCCTGACTGCTCTTGAAAATTGATAGGAATCCCAGTATCCTTGTGGCACGTGAAAAGGGACCCTGGGTCTCCCGCCTCAGCTGGAGAGGCGTCCCAATTGCCCTGCCAAGCCTCGAGGAGAATCCCAAGGTGTCCCTCGCAACTAGGCAGGAGTCCTGACGTCACTGAACAAACACGTGTTTTGAAGGGCCATCCCCATCGTAACTCGAGAATATACCCCAGCTTCCCGCCGCAACTGGAGAAAAACCATGAGACTTCCCCTTCGCCGCGAGATGAGGCCCGATTCCCTGCACTGCATGCAGAGCAATTCCGTGTTCCACATCAAACATGAAAGGAGCCTTGATTGCCTTGATGGCACTCCAGAGAAACCCAAACAACACTTTGTCAAGTCTAGACGGATCCTGAGGTCACTGCAGCAACAACAAAGAGCTCCATGTATCCCAAATCATCTCGAGATGAGAGCTGATTTCCTGGCTTCAAATCAAGAGGAATGCCAACTTTCCACAAGCACCACAAGAAGAGGCTTCTCTCAGCTATATGTATGTGAGAGGGACCCTGAATTTGCGGCCTCAAATCGAATCGACCCTGAGATGCCCTGACTCGAAATAAGGCCAGAATTCCCGGCAGTGACGTGAATGGAAGCTGGTTTTCATCTCACAAGATGAAGGAATGTCTGAATCCCCTGTAGAGACACTAGAGAAAGCCCTAACTCCCCACCCCATCTCTACAGCAGGCCTCACATTCCATTGCCAACTTGAGAGGAACGCAGAGTTCAATGATTCAAAAGTTGACGATGCATGACTCCTCTTGAAAATTGACAGGAATCCCAGTATCCCAGTGGCAACAGGAAAGGGACCCTGGGTCTGCCGCCTCACCACGAGAGTTGTTCCTATTTCCCTTTCAAGCATCGAGGAAAATTCCAAGGTGTCCCTCCCAACTAGGCAGGAGTCCTTTCGTCGCTGAAAAAACACGTGTTTTGAAGGACCATCCCCGTTGTATCTTGCATCACCCAGGTCCCCGCCGCACCTTGAGAAAAGCCATGAGACTTCCGCTCACCAGGAGATGAGGCCCGTATCTGCAGTATTGCGTGCAGAGCAATTCCGTGTTCCACATCAAACATGAAAGGAGCCTTGATTTCCTTGATGGCACTCCAGAGAAACCCCTCGGACACTGTCTCAAGTCTAGAGGGATCCTGAGGTCACTGCAGCAACACAAAAGAGCTCCATGTAGCCCAAACCATCTCGAGATGTGAGCTGATTTCCTGGCTTCAAATCAAGTGGAAGGCCAACTTTCCACAAGCACCTCAAGAGGAGGCTTCTCTCAGCTATATGTATGTGAGAGGCACCCTGAATTTGCAGCCTCAAATGGAATTGACACCGAGATGCCCTGACTCGAAATAAGGTCGGAATTCCATGCAGTGAGGTGAATGCCAACTGGTTGTCATCTCACAAGATGAAGGGATGTCTGAATTCCCTGGTGAGACACTAGAGAAAGCCCTAGCTCCCCTCCCCATCTCGACAGTAGCCCTCACATTCCTTTGACAACTCGAGAGGAACGCGGCATTCAGTGATTCAAAAAGAGACGATGCATGACTCCTCTTGAAAATTGACAGGAATCCCAGTATCCCAGTGGCAACAGGGAAGGGACGCTGGGTCTTCCGCCTCACCGGGAGAGGCGCCCCAATTGCCCTGTCAAGACTCAAGTAGAATACCGAGGTTTCCCTCTCAACTAGACAGGAGTCCTGATGTCGCTGAACAAACATGTGTTTTGAAGGACCATCCCTGTCGTAACTCGAGAATATACCCCATGTTCCCGCCGCAACTCGAGAACAACCATGAGACTTCCCCCTCGCCGTGAGATGAGGCCCGATTCCGCTGCACTGCATGCAGAGAAATTGTATGATCCACATCAAACACGAAAGGAGCATTGATTTCCTTGATGGCACTCCACCGAAACCCCAAGAACACTGTCTCAAGTGTAGAGGGATTCTGAGGTCACTGTAGCAACACGAAAGAGCTCCAGTACCCCAAATCAACTCTAGATGAGAGCTTCGTCCCTGGCTTCAACTTAAGAAGAAAACCAACTTTCCACAAGCACCTCAAGATGAGTCTTCTCTCAGCTATAGGTATGTGAGAGGGACCCTCAGTTTGCGGCCTCAAGTGGAATGGACAGTGAGATGCCCTGAGTTGAAATAAGGCTGGATATCCCTGCAGTGACTTGAATGCAGGCTCGTCTTGCATCTCCGAAGATGAAGGGATGTCTGATTCCCCTGTGGAGATCATAGAGAAAGAACTAGTTCCCTGCCTAATGGCGACTGGAGGCCTCACATCCTTTGAAAACTCGAGAGGTACATGGAGATCAAAGCTTCAAAAGGAACGATTCCTGACTGCTCTTGAAAATTGATAGGAATCCCAGTATCCTTGTGGCACGTGAAAAGGGACCCTGGGTCTCCTGCCTCAGCTGGAGAGGCGTCCCAATTGCCCTGCCAAACCTCGAGGAGAATCCCGAGGTGTCCCTCGCAACTAGGCAGGAGTCCTGACGTCGCTGAACAAACACGTGTTTTGAAGGGCCATCCCCATCGTAACTCGAGAATATACCCCAGCTTCCCGCCGCAACTGGAGAAAAACCATGAGACTTCCCCTTCGCCGCGAGATGAGGCCCGATTCCCTGCACCGCATGCAGAGCAATTCCGTGTTCCACATCAAACATGAAAGGAGCCTTGATTTCCTTGATGGCACTCCAGAGAAACCCAAACAACACTTTGTCAAGTCTAGACGGATCCTGAGGTCACTGCAGCAACAACAAAGAGCTCCATGTATCCCAAATCATCTCGAGATGAGAGCTGATTTCCTGGCTTCAAATCAAGAGGAATGCCAACTTTCCACAAGCACCACAAGAAGAGGCTTCTCTCAGCTATATGTATGTGAGAGGGACCCTGAATTTGCGGCCTCAAATCGAATCGACCCTGAGATGCCCTGACTCGAAATAAGGCCAGAATTCCCGGCAGTGACGTGAATGGAAGCTGGTTTTCATCTCACAAGATGAAGGAATGTCTGAATCCCCTGTAGAGACACTAGAGAAAGCCCTAACTCCCCACCCCATCTCTACAGCAGGCCTCACATTCCATTGCCAACTTGAGAGGAACGCAGAGTTCAATGATTCAAAAGTTGACGATGCATGACTCCTCTTGAAAATTGACAGGAATCCCAGTATCCCAGTGGCAACAGGAAAGGGACCCTGGGTCTGCCGCCTCACCACGAGAGTTGTTCCTATTTCCCTTTCAAGCATCGAGGAAAATTCCAAGGTGTCCCTCCCAACTAGGCAGGAGTCCTTTCGTCGCTGAAAAAACACGTGTTTTGAAGGACCATCCCCGTTGTATCTTGCATCACCCAGGTCCCCGCCGCACCTCGAGAAAAGCCATGAGACTTCTGCTCACCAGGAGATGAGGCCCGTATCTGCAGTATTGCGTGCAGAGCAATTCCGTGTTCCACATCAAACATGAAAGGAGCCTTGATTTCCTTGATGGCACTCCAGAGAAACCCCTCGGACACTGTCTCAAGTCTAGAGGGATCCTGAGGTCACTGCAGCAACACGAAAGAGCTCCGTGTACCCCAAATCAACTCGAGATGAGAGCTTAGTCCCTGGTTTCAACTCAAGTGGAATACCAAATTTCCACAAGGACCACAAGGAGAGTCTACTCTCTGCTATACGTATGTGAGAGGGACCTGAATTTGCGGCCTCAAATGGAATCTACACCGAGATGCCTTGACTTGAAATAAGGCCGGAATTCACTCCAGTGACGTGAATGCAAGCTGGTTTTCATCTCACAAGATGAAGGAATGTCTGAATCCCCTGGTGAGACACTAGAGAAATCCCTCGCTCCCCGCCCCATCTCGACAGGAGCCCTCACATCCTTTTGACAATTCGAGAGGAACGCGGATTTTAATCATTCAAAAGGAGACGATTGCTGACTCATCTTTAAAATTGAGAGGAATCACAGTATCCCAGTGGCAAAAGGAATGGGACACTGGGCCTGCCGCCTCACCTAGAGCTGTGTTCCTATTGCCCTTTCAAGCTTTGAAGAGAATCCCGAGGTGGCCCTCGAAACTAGGAAGGAGTCTTGACGTTGTTGAACAAACACGCGTTTTGAAGGGCCATCTCCGTCTTCACTCGAGAATATACCCCAGGTTCCCGCCGCAACTGGAGAAAAACCATGAGACTTCCCCCTCGCTGCGAGATGAGGCCTGATTCAGCTGCATTGTGTGTAGAGCAATTCCGTGTTCCATATCAAACACAAAAGGAGCCTTGATTTCCTTGATGGCACTACAGGGAAACCCCAAGAACACTGTCTCAAGTCTAGAGGGATCATGAGGTCACTGCAGCAACAACAAATGCTCCATGTACCCCAAATCATTTCGAGATGAGAACTGATTTCCTGGCTTCAAATCAAGAGGAATGCCAACTTTCCACAAGCACCACAAGAAGAGGCTTCTCTCAGCTATACATATGTGAGAGGGACCCTGAATTTGCGGCCTCAAATGGAATCGACCTTGAGATGCCCTGATTCGAAATAAGGCCGGAATTCCCTGCAGTGACGTGAATGCAAGCTGGTTTTCATCTCACAATATGAAGGGATGTCTGAATCCCCTGGGGAGACCCTAGAGAAAGCCATAGCTACCCGCCCCATCTCGGCAGCAGGCCTCACATTCCTTTGACAACTCTAGAGGAACGCGGAGTTCAATGATTCAAAAGTTGACGATGCATGACTCCTCTTGAAAATTGACAGGAATCCGAGTATCCCAGGGCAACAGGAAAGGGACGCTGAGTCGGCCGTCTCACCTCGAGAGTTGTTCCTATTGCCCTTTCAAGCATCGAGGAAAATTCCAAGGTGTCCCTCGCAACTAGGCAGGAGTCGTCACGTCACTGAACAAACACGTGTTTTGAAGGGCCATCCCGTTCGTAACTTGCATCTCCCCAGGTTCCCGCAATAACTCGAAAAAAACCCATGAGACTTCTGCTCGCCGGGAGATGAGGCCCGTATCTGCAGAATTGCGTGCAGAGCAATTCTGTATTCCACATCAAACATGAAAGGAGCCTTGATTTCCTTGATGGCACTCCAGAGCAACCACAAAAACACTGTCTCAAGTCTAGAGGGATCCTGAGGTCACTGCAGCAACATGAAAGAGCTCCATGTACCCCAAACAATCTCGAGATGAGAGCTGATTTCCTGGCTTCAAATCAAGAGGAATGCCAACTTTCAACAAGCACTACAAGAAGAGTCTTCTCTCAGCTACACCTATGTGAGAGCGACTCTGAATTTGCAGCCTCAAATGGAATCGACACCGAGATGCCCTGACTCGAAGTAAGGCCGGGATTCCCTGCAGTGACGTGAATGCTACTTGGTTTTCATCTCACAAGATGAAGGGATATCTGAATCCCCTGGGGAGACATTAGAGAAAGCCCTAGCTCCTGGCCCAGTCTCGACAGGAGGCCTCATATCCCTTTGACAACTGGAGAGGAATGCGGAGTTTAGTGATTCAAAAGGAGACAATGCCTGACTCCTCTTGAAAATTGACAGGAATCCCAGTATCACAGTGGCAACAGGAAAGGGACACTGGGTCTCCCACCTCACCTTGAGAGGTGTTTCTATTGCCCTTTCAAGCCTCAATGAGAATCCCGAGGTGTCCGTCGCAACTAGGCAGGAGTCAGACGTTACTGAACAAACACGTGTTTGGAAGGGCCATCCCCGTTGTAACTCGAGAATATAGCCGAGGTTCCCTCCGCAACTCGAGAAAAACCATGAGAAATCCATCTCGCTGGGAGATGAGCCCCGATTCTGCTGCTTTGCGTGCAGAGCAATTCCGTGTTGCACATCAAACATGAAAGGAGCCTTGATTTCCTTGATGGCACTCCAGAGAAACCCCAAGAACACTGTCTCAGGTCTAGAGGGATCCTGAGGTCACTGTAGCAACAGGAATGACCTCTGTGTACCCCAAATCAAATCAAGATGAGAGCTTAGTCCCTGGCTTTGACTCCAGAGGAATACCAACTTAACACAAGCACCTCAAGAGGAGGCTTCTCTCAGCTATAGGTATGTGACAGGGACCCTGAGTGTGCAGCCTCAAGTGGAATGGACACCGAGATGCCCTGACTGGAAATAAGGCCGGATATCCCTGAAGTGACATGAATGCATGCTCTTCGTGCATCTCCGAAGACGAATGTTTGTCTGAATGCCCTGTGGAGACCGTATAGAAAGACCAAGTTCCAACCTAATGGCGACCTGAGGCCTCACATCATTTGAAAATTCGAGAGGTACGCAGAGATCAATGCTTCAAAAGGAGACGATGCCTGACTGCTCTTGAAAATTGATAGGATTCCCAGTATGCCTGTGGCACGTGGGAAGGGACCCTGAGTCTCTCACCTCACCTGGAGAGGCGTCCCAATAGCTCTGTCACGCCTCGAGGAGAATCCGGAGGTGTCCCTCGCAACAAGGCAGGAGTCCTGACGTCGCTGAACAAACACGTGTTTGGAAGGGCCATCCCCGTCTTAACTCGAGAATATACCTACCACAGGTTCCCGCCGCAACTCGAGAAAAACCATGAGAGTTCCCCCTCGCTGCGAGATGAGGCCCGATTCCATGGCATTGTGTGCTGAACAATACGTTGTTCCACATCAAACACGAAAGGAGCCTTGATTTCCTTGATGGCACTCCAGAGAATCCCCAAGAACACTGTCTCAAGTCTAGAGGCGTCCTGAGGTCACTGTAGCAACACAAAAGAGCTCCTTGTACCCCAAATCAACTCGAGATGAGAGGTTAGTCCCTGGCTTCGAATCAAGAGGAATACCAACTTTCCACAAGCACCTCAAGAGGAGGCTTCTCTCCACTATAGGTATATGAGAGGGACCCTGAGTTTGCGGCCTCAAGTGGAATGGACACCGAGATGGCCTGACTCGAAATAAGGCCGAATATGCCTATAGTGACATGAATCCAGGCTCTCTTGCATCTCCCAAGAGGAAGGGTTGTCTGATTGCGCTGTGGAGATCATAGAGAAAGACCTCGTTCCCCGCCTAATGGCGACCGGAGGCCTCACAACCTTTGAAAACTGGAGAGGTACACGGAGATCAATGCTTCCAAAGGAGACGATGCCTGAGTCCTCTAGAAAATTGATAAGAATCCCAGTATGCCTGTGGCACGTGGAAAGGGTACCTGGGTCTCCCGCCTCACATGGAGAGGGTTAACAGTTGCCCTGCCAAGCCTCGAGGAGAATCCTGAGGTGTCCCTCACAACTAAACAGGAATCCTGACCTCGCTGAACAAACACATGTTTTGAAGAGCCATCCTCGTCTAACTCGAGAATATACCACAGTTTCCCACTACAACTCAAGAAAAACAATGAGTCTTCCCACTCGCCGCGAGATGAGGCCCAATTCCCTGCATTGCGTGCAGAGCAATTCCGTGTTCCACATCAAACATGAAAGGAGCCTTGATTTCCTTGATGGCACTACAGACAAACCAAAGAACACTGTCTCAAGTCTAGAGGGATCCTGAGGTCACTGTAGCAACACGAAAGGGCCCCATGTACCCCAAATTATCTCGAGATGAGAGCTTATTTCCTGGCTTCAAATCAAGAGGAATGCCAACTTTCTACAACCACCACAAGAGCAGGCCTCTATCAGCTATATGTATGTGAGAGGGACCCAGAGTTTGAGGCCTCAGTTAGAATGGACACCGCAATGCCCTGACTCGAAGTAAGGCCAGATATCCCTGCAGTGACTTGAATGCAGGCTCGTCTTGCATCTCCCAAGACGAAGGGATGTCTGAATCCCCTGTGGAGACCATAAAGACTTGGTTCCCTGCCTAATGGCGACCGGAGGCCTCACATCCTATGAAAACTCGAGAGGTACACGGACATCAATGCTTCCACAAGAGACGATGCATGACTGCTCTTGAAAATTGATAGGAATCCCAGTATCCCTGTGGCACGTGAAAAGGGACCCTGGGTCTCCCACCTCACCTGGAGAGGCGTCTCAATTGACCTGCCAAGCCGCGATGAGAATCACGAGGTGTCCCTCGCAACTAGACAGGAGTCCTGTCGTCGCTGAACAAACACGTGTTTGGAAGGGCGATCCCCATCGTAACTCGAGAATATACCCCCGGTTCCCGCTGCAATTTGAGAAAAACCATGAGACTTCCCCCTCGCCGCGAGATGAGGCCCGATTCCCCTGCATTGCGTGCAGAGGAATTCCATGTTCTACATCAAACATGAAAGGAGCCTTGATTGCCTTGATGGCACTCCAGAGCAACCACAAAAACACTGTCTTAAGTCTAGAGGGATCCTGAGGTCATTGCAGCAACACGAAAAGAGCTCCATGTAGCCCAAATCATTTTGAGATGAGAACTGATTTCCTGGCTTCAAATCAAGAGGAATGCCAACTTTCCAGAAGCACCACAAGAAGAGGCTTCTCTCAGCTATATGTATGTGACAGGGACCCTGAATTTGTGGCCTCAGATGGGATCGACCCTGAGATGCCCTGATTCGAAATAAGGCCGGAATTCCTTGCAGTGATGTGAAAGCAAGCGGTTTTCATCTCACAATATGAAGGGATGTCTGAATCCCCTGGGGAGACCCTAGAGAAAGCCCTTAGCTCCCCGAAACATCTCGACAGGAGGCCTCACATCCCTTTGACAACGCGAGAGGAATGCGGAGTTCAGTGATGCAAAAGGAGACGATGCATGACTCCTCTTGAAAATTGACAGGAATCCCAGGATCCCAGTGGCAACAGGAAAGGGACCCTGGGTCTGCCGCCGCACCTCGAGAGGTGTTCCTATTGCCCTTTCAAGCCTCGAGGAGAATGCCGAGGTGTCCATCGCAACTAGACAGGAGTCCTGATGTCGCTGAACAAACACATGTTTGGAAGGGCCATCCCAGTCATAACTTGAGAATACACTCCAGGTTCCCGCCGTAACTCGAGAAAAACCATGAGACTTCCCCCTCACCGAGATATGAGGCTAGATTCAGCTGCATTGCGTGCAGAGAAATTCTGTGTTCCATATCAAACACGAAAGGAGCCTTGATTTCCTTGATGGTACTCCAGAGAAACGAAATAACACTGTTTCAAGTCTAGAGGGATCCTGAGGTCACTGCAGCAACTAGAAAGAGCTTGATGTACCCCAAATCATTTCGAGATGAGAGCTGATTTCCTGACTTCAAAAAAAGAGAAAGGCCAACTTTCCACAAACATCACAAGAGGAGGCTTTTCTCAGCTATACATATGTGAGAGGGACCCTGAATTTGCGGATCAAATGGAATGACACTGAGATGACCTGCCTCGAAATAAGCCCGGAATTCCCTGCAGCGACCAGAATGCAAGCTGATTTTCATCTCACAAGATGAAGGGATGTATGAATCCCCTGGGGAGAACGTAGAGAAAGCCCTAGCTCCCTGTCCCATCTTGACAGCAGGACTCACATCCCTTTGACAACTAGAGAGGAAAGCAGAGTGCAATGATTCAAAAGGAGACGATGCCTGACTACCCTTGAAAATTGACAGGAATCCACGGAACCCAGTGGCAACAGGAAAGGGACACTGGTCTGCCGCCTCACCTCGAGAGGTGTTCTTATTGCCCTTTCAAACCTCGAGGAGAATGCTGAGGTGTCCCTCGCAACTAGACAGGAGTCCTGACGTCGATGAACAAACACGTGTTTGGAAGGGCCATCCCCGTCGTAACTCAAGAATATACCCCAGGTTCCCGCCGCAACTCGAGAAAAACCATGAGACTTCCCCCTGGCCGCGAGATGAGGCCCGATTCCCCTGCACTGTGTGCAGAGCAATTCCGTGTAGCACATCAAACATGAAAGGAGCCTTGATTTCCTTGATGGTACTCCAGAGAATCCCCAAGAACACTGTTTCAAGGCAAGAGGGATCCTGAGGTCACTGTAGCAACACGAAAGAGCTCCGTGGACCAAAAATCAACTCGAGATGAGAGGTTAGACCCTGGCTTTGACTGCAGAGGAATACCAACTTACCACAAGAACCTCAAGAGGAGGCTTCTCTCAGCTCTAGGTATGTGAGAGGGACCCTGATTTTGTGGCCTCAAGTGGAATGGACACCGAGATGCCCTGACTATAAATAAGGCCGGATATCCCTGCAGTGACTTGAATGCAGGCTCGCCTTGCATCTCCCAAGAGGAAAGGATGTCTGAATCCCCTGTGGAGACCACAGAGAAAGACCTAGATCCCCACGTCATCGCGACCGGAGGCCTTACATCCTTTGAAAACTCCAGAGGTACTCCGAGATCAATGCCTCAAAAGGAGACGATGCCTGACTCCTCTTGAAACTTGATAGGAGTCCCAGGATTCCTGTGGCACGTGGAAGGTGACACTTGGTCTCCTGCCTCAGCTGGAGATGCGCCCCAATTGGCCTGCCAAGCCTCGAGGAGAATCCCGAGGTATCGCTCCCAACTAGCCAGGAGTCCTGATGTCGCTGAACAAACACGTGTGTGGAAGGGCCATCCCCATCGTAACTCGAGAATACACCCAAGGTTCCAGCCGCAACTCGAGAAAAACCATGAGACTTCCCCCTGGCCGTGAGATGAGTCCCGATTCCCCTGCACTGCTTGCAGAGCAATGCCGTGTTGCACATCACACAGGAAAGGAGCCTTGATTTCCTTGATAGCACTCCAGAGAAACCCTAAGAACACTGTTGCAAGGCTAGAGGGATCCTGAGGTCACTCTAGCAACACGAAAGAGCTCCGTGGACCAAAATTCAACTCGAGATGAGAGGTTAGTCCCTGGCTTCGACTCCAGAGGAATACCACCTTACCACAAGCACCTCAAGAGGAGGCTTCTCTCAGCTCTAGGTATGTGAGAGGGACCCTGAGTTTGCGGCCTCAAGTGGAATGGACACCGCGATGCCCTGACTCGAAATAAGGCCGGATATCCCTGCAGTGACTTGAATGCAGGCTCGTCTTGCATCTCCCAAGACTAAAGGATGTCTGAATCCCCTGTGGAGACCACAGAGAGAGACCTAGTTCCCCACCTCATCACGACCGGAGGCCTCACATCCTTTGAAAACTCCAGAGGGACGCGGAGATCAGTGCCTCCAAAGGAGACGATGCCTGACTCCTCGTGAAACTTGATAGGAGTCCCAGGATCCCTGTGGCACTTGGAAAGGGACCCTTGGTCTCCCGCCTCAGCTGGAGAGGCGTCCCAATTTCCCTGCCAAGCCTCGAGGAGAATCCCGAGTTGTCCCTCGCAACTAGGCAGGAGTCCTGACGTCGCTGAACAAACACGTGTGTGGAAGGGAAATCCCCTTCGTAACTCGAGAATATACCCCAGGTTCCGGCCGCAACTCGAGAAAAACCATGAGACTTCCCCCTCGCCGCGAGATGAGGCCCGATTCCCATGCACTGCGTTCAGAGCAATGCCGTGTTGCACATCACACAGGAAAGGAGCCTTGATTTCTTTGATGGCACTCCAGAGAAACCCCAAGAACACTGTTTCAAGGCTAGAGGGATCCTGAGGTCACTGTAGCAACACGAAAGAGCTCCGTGGACCAAAAATCAACTCGAGATGAGAGGTTAGTCACTGGCTTCGACTCCAGAGGAATACCACCTTACCACAAGCACCTCAAGAGGAGGCTTCTGTCAGCTCTAGGTATGTGAGAGGGACCCTGAGTTTGCGGCCTCAAGTGGAATGGACACCGCGATTCCCTGACTCGAAATAAGGCCGGATATGCCTGCAGTGACTTGAATGCAGGCTCGTCTTGCATCTCCCAAGACGAAAGGATGTCTGAATCCCCTGTGGAGACCACAGAGAAAGACCTAGTTCCCCACCTCATCGCGACTGGAGGCCTCACATCCTTTGAAAACTCCAGAGGGATGCGGAGATCAGTGCCTAAAAAGGAGACGATGCCTGACGCCTCGTGAAACTTGATAGGAGTCCCAGGATTCCTGTGGCACGTGGAAAGGGACCCTTGGTCTCCCGCCTCAGCTGGAGAGGCGTCCCAATTGCCCTGTCAAGCCTCGAGGAGAATCCCGAGTTGTCCCTCGCAACTAGGCAGGAGTCCTGACGTCGCTGAACAAACACATGTGTGGGAGGGCCATCCCTGTCGTAACTCGAGAATATACCCCAGGTTCCCGCCGCAACTCGAGAAAAACCATGAGACTTCCCCCTCGCCGCGAGATGAGGCCCGATTCCCCTGCACTGCGTGCAGAGCAATGCCGTGTTGCACATCACACAGGAAAGGAGACTTGATTTTCTTGATGGCACTCCAGAGCAACCCCAAGAACACTGTTTCAAAGCTAGAGGGATCCTGAGATCACTGTAGCAACACGAAAGAGCTCCATGGACCAAAAATCAACTCGAGATGAGAGTTTAGTCCCTGGCTTCGACTCCAGAGGAATACCACCTTACCACAAGCACCTCAAGAGGAGGCTTCTCTCAGCTCTAGGTATGTGAGAGGGACCCTCAGTTTGCGGCCTCCAGTGGAATGGACACCGCGATGCCATGACTCGAAATAAGGCCGGATATGCCTGCAGTGACTTGAATGCAGGCTCGTCTTGCATCTCCCAAGACGAAAGGATGTCTGAATCCCCTGTGGAGACCACAGAGAAAGACCTAGTTCCCCACCTCATCGCGACCGGAGGCCTCACATCCTTGGAAAACTCCAGAGGGACGCGGAGATCAGTGCCTCCAAAGGAGACGATGCCTGACTCCTCGTGAAAATTGATAGGAGTCCCAGGATTCCTGTGGCACGTGGAAAGGGACCCTTGGTCTCCCGACTCAGGTGGAGAGGCGTCCCAATTGCCCTGCCAAGCCTCGAGGAGAATCCCGAGTTGTCCCTCGCAACTAGGCAGGAGTCCTGACGTCGCTGAACAAACACGTGTGTGGAAGGGCCATACCTGTCGTAACTCGAGATTATACCCCAGGTTCCCACCACAACTCGAGAAAAACCATGAGACTTCCCCCTCGCCGCGAAATGAGGCCCGATTCCCCTGCACTGCGTGCAGAGCAATGCCGTGTTGCACATCACACAGGAAAGGAGCCTTGATTTCCTTGATGGTACTCCAGAGAAAGCCCAAGAACACTGTTTCAAGGCTAGAGGGATCCTGAGGTCACTGTAGCAACACGAAAGAGCTCCGTGGACCAAAAATCAACTCGAGATGAAAGGTTAGTCCATGGCATCGACTCCAGAGGAATACCACCTTACCACAAGCACCTCAAGAGGAGGCTTCTCTCAGCTCTAGGTATGTGAGAGGGACCCTGAGTTTGCGGCCTCAAGTGGAATGGACACCGCGATGCCCTGACTCGAAATAAGGCCGGATATGCCTGCAGTGACTTGAATGCAGGCTCGTCTTGCATCTCCCAAGACGAAAGGATGTCTGAATCCCCTGTGGAGACCACAGAGAAAGACCTAGTTCCCCACCTCATCGCGAGCGGAGGCCTCACATCCTTTGAAAACTCCAGAGGAACGCGGAGATCAGTGCCTTCAAAGGAGACGATGCCTGACTCCTCGTGAAACTTGATAGGAGTCCCAGGATTCCTGTGGCACGTGGAAAGGGACCCTTGGTCTCCCGCCTCAGCTGGAGAGGCGTCCCAATTGCCCTGCCAAGCCTCGAGGAGAATCCCGAGTTGTCCCTCGCAACTAGGCAGGAGTCCTGACGTCGCTGAACAAACACGTGTGTGGAAGGGCCATCCCCGTCGTAACTTGAGAATATTCCCCAGGTTCCCGCCGCAACTCGAAAAAAACCATGAGACTTCCCACTCGCCGCGAGATGAGGCCTGATTCCCCTGCACTGCGTGCAGAGCAATGCCGTGTTGCACATCACACAGGAAAGGAGCCTTGATTTCCTTGATGGCACTCCAGAGAAAGCCCAAGAACACTGTTTCAAGGCTAGAGGGATCCTGAGGTCACTGTAGCAACACGAAAGAGCTCCGTGGACCAAAAATCAACTCGAGATGAGAGGTTAGTCCCTGGCTTCGACTCCAGAGGAATACAACCTTACCACAAGCACCTCAAGAGGAGGCTTCTCTCAGCTCTAGGTATGTGAGAGGGACCCTGAGTTTGCGGCCTCAAGTGGAATGGACACCGCGATGCCCTGACTCGAAATAAGGCCGGATATCCCTGCAGTGACTTGAATGCAGGCTTGTCTTCCATCTCCCAAGACGAAAGGATGTCTGAATCCGCTGTGGAGACCACAGAGAAAGACCTCATTACCCACCTCATCGCGATCGGAGGCCTCACATCCTTTGAAAACACCAGAGGGACGCGGAGATCAGTGCCTCCAAAGGAGACGATGCCTGACTCCTCGTGAAACTTGATAGGAGTCCCAGGATTCCTGTGGCACGTGGAAAGGGACCCTTGGTCTCCCGCCTCAGTTGGAGAGGCGTCCCAATTGCCTTTCCAGGCATCGAGGAGAATCCCGAGTTGTCCCTCGCAACCAGGCAGGAGTCCTGACGTCGCTGAACAAACACGTGTGTGGAAGGGCCATACCTGTCGTAACTCGAGATTATACCCCAGGTTCCCACCACAACTCGAGAAAAACCTTGAGAGTTCCCCCTCGCCGCGAAATGAGGCCCGATTCCCCTGCACTGCGTGCAGAGCAATGCCGTGTTGCACATCACACAGGAAAGGAGCCTTGATTTCCTTGATGGTACTCCAGAGAAAGCCCAAGAACACTGTTTCAAGGCTAGAGGGATCCTGAGGTCACTGTAGCAACACGAAAGAGCTCCGTGGACCAAAAATCAACTCGAGATGAGAGGTTAGTCCATGGCATCGACTCCAGAGGAATACCACCTTACCACAAGCACCTCAAGAGGAGGCTTCTCTCAGCTCTAAGTATGTGAGAGGGACCCTGAGTTTGCGGCCTCAAGTGGAATGGACACCGCGATGCCCTGACTCGAAATAAGGCCGGATATGCCTGCAGTGACTCGAATGCAGGCTCGTCTTGCATCTCCCAAGACGAAAGGATGTCTGAATCCCCTGTGGAGACCACAGAGAAAGACCTAGTTCCCCACCTCATCGCGACCGGAGGCCTCACATCCTTTGAAAACTCCAGAGCAACGCGTAGATCAGTGCCTTCAAAGGAGACGATGCCTGACTCCTCGTGAAACTTGATAGGAGTCCCAGGATTCCTGTGGCACGTGGAAAGGGACCCTTGGTCTCCCGCCTCAGCTGGAGAGGCGTCCCAATTGCCCTGCCAAGCCTCGAGGAGAATCCCGAGTTGTCCCTCGCAACTAGGCAGGAGTCCTGACGTCGCTGAACAAACACGTGTGTGGAAGGGCCATGCCCGTCGTAACTCGAGAATATACCCCAGGTTCCCGCCGTAACTCGAGATAAACCATGAGACTTCCCCCTCGCCGGGAGATGAGGCCCGATTCCCCTGCACTGCGTGCAGAGCAATGTCGTGTTGCACATCACACAGGAAAGGAGCCTTGATTTCCTTGATGGCACTCCAGAGAAACCCCAAGAACACTGTTTCAAGGCTAGAGGGATCCTGAGGTCACTGTAGCAACACGAAAGAGCTCCGTGGACCACAAATCAACTCGAGATGAGACGTTAGTCCCTGGCTTCGACTCCAGAGGAATCCCACGCTACCACAAGCACCTCAAGAGGAGGCTTCTCTCAGCTCTAAATATGTGAGAGTGACCCTGAGTTTGCGGCCTCAAGTGGAATGGACACCGCGATGCCCTGACTCGAAATAAGGCCGGATATCCCTGCAGTGACTTGAATGCAGGCTCGTCTTGCATCTCCCAAGACGAAAGGATGTCTGAATCCCCTGTGGAGACCACAGAGAAAGACCTAGTTCCCCACCTCATCGCGACCGGACGCCTCACATCCTTTGAAAAATCCAGAGGGAAGCGGAGAACAGTGCCTTCAAAGGAGACGATGCCTGACTCCTCGTGAAACTTGATAGGAGTCCCAGGATTCCTGTGGCACGTGGAAAGGGACCCTTGGTCTCCCGCCTCAGCTGGAGAGGCGTCCCAATTGCCCAGCCAAGCCTCGAGGAGAATCCGGAGTTGTCCCTCGCAACTAGGCAGGAGTCCTGACGTCGCTGAAAAAACACGTGTGTGGAAAGGCCATCCCCGTCGTAACTCGAGAATATACCCCAGGTTCCCGCCGCAACTCGAGAAAAACCATGAGACTTCCCCCTCGCCGCGAGATGAGGCCCGATTCCCCTGCACTGCATGCAGAGCAATGCCGTGTTGCACATCACACAGGAAAGGAGCCTTGATTTCCTTGATGGCACTCCAGAGAAACCCCAAGAACACTGTTTCAAGGCTAGAGGGATCCTGAGGTCACTGTAGCAACACGAAAGAACTCCGTGGACCAAAAATCAACTCGAGATGAGAGGTTAGTCCCTGGCTTCGACTCCAGAGGAATACCACCTTACCACAAGCACCTCAAGAGGAGGCTTCTCTCAGCTCTAGGTATGTGAGAGGGACCCTGAGTTTGCGGCCTCAAGTGGAATGGACACCGCGATGCCCTGACTCGAAATAAGGCCGGATATGCCTGCAGTGACTTGAATGCAGGCTCGTCTTGCATCGCCCAACACGAAAGGATGTCTGAATTCCCTGTGGAGACCACAGAGAAAGACCTAGTTCCCCAACTCATCGCGACCGGAGGCATCATATCCTTTGAAAACTCCAGAGGGACGCGGAGATCAGTGCCTCCAAAGGAGACGATGCCTGACTCCTCGTGAAACTTGATAGGAGTCCCAGGATTCCTGTGGCACGTGGAAAGGGACCCTTGGTCTCCCGCCTCAGCTGGAGAGGTGTCCCAAGTGCCCTGCCAAGCCTCGAGGAGAAGAATCCCGAGTTGTCCCTCGCAACTAGGCAGGAGTCCTGACGTCGCTGAACAAACACGTGTGTGGAAGGGCCATCCCCGTCGTAACTCGAGAATATACCCCAGGTTCCCGCCGCAACCCGAGAAAAACCATGAGATTTCCCCCTCGCCGCGAGATGAGGCCGGATTCCCCTGCACTGCGTGCAGAGCAAAGCCGTGTTGCACATCACACCGAAAAGGAGCGTTGATTTCCTTGATGGCACTCCAGAGAAACCCCAAGAACACTGTTTCAAGGCTAGAGGGATCCTGAGGTCACTGTAGCAACACGAAAGAGCTCCGTGGACTAAAAATCAACTCGAGATGAGACGTTAGTCCCTTGCTTCAACTCCAGAGGAATACCACCTTACCAGAAGCCCCTCAAGAGGAGGCTTCTTTCAGCTCTAGGTATGTGAGAGGGACCCTGAGTTTGCGGCCTCAAGTGGAATGGACACCGCGATGCACTGACTCGAAATAGGGCCGGATATCCCTGCAGTGAGTTGAATGCAGGCTCGTCTTGCATCTCCCAAGACGAAAGGATGTCTGAATCCCCTGTGGAGACCACAGAGAAAGACGTAGTTCCCCACCTCATCGCGATCGGAGGCCTCACATTATTTGAAAATTCCAGAGGGATGCGGAGATCAGTGCCTCCAAAGGAGACGATGCCTGACTCCTCGTGAAACTTGATAGGAGTCCCAGGATTCCTGTGGCACATGGAAAGGGACCCATGGTCGCCCGCCTCAGCTGGAGAGGCGTCCCAATTATCCTGCCACGCCTCGAGGAGAATCCCGAGTTCTCGCTCGCAACTAGGCAGCAGTCCTGACGTCACTGAACAAACACGTGTGTGGAGGGCCATCCCCGTCGTAACTCGAGAATATACCCCAGGTTCCCGCCGCAACTCGAGAAAAACCATGAGACTTCCCCCTCGCCGCGAGATGAGGCCCGATTCCCCTGCACTGCGTGCAGAGCAATGCCGTGTTGCACATCACACAGGAAAGGAGCCTTGATTTCCTTGATGGCACTCCAGAGAAACCCCAAGAACACTTTTCAAGGCTAGAGGGATCCTGAGGTCACTGTAGCAACACGAAAGAGCTCCGTGGACCAAAAATCAACTCGAGATGAGAGGCTAGTTCCTGGCTTCGACTCCAGAGGAATACCACCTTACCACAAGCACATCAAGAGGAGGCTTCTCTCAGCTCTAGGTATGTGAGAGGAACCCTGACTTTGCGGCCTCAAGTGGAATGGACACCGCGATGCCCTGACTCGAAATAAGCCCGGATATGCCTGCAGTGACTTGAATGCAGGCTCGTCTTGCATCTCCCAAGACGAAAGGATGTCTGAATCCCCTGTGGAGACCACAGAGAAAGATCTAGTTCCCCACCTCATCGCGACCGGAGGCATCACATCCTTTGAAAACTCCAGAGGGACGCGGAGATCAGTGCCTCCAAAGGAGACGATGCCTGACTCCTCGTGAAACTTGATAGGAGTCCCAGGATTCCTTTGGCACGTGGAAAGGGACCCTTGGTCTCCCGCCTCAGCTGGAGAGGGGTCCCAATTGCCCTGTCAAGCCTCGAGGAGAATCCCGAGTTTTCACTCGCAACTAGGCAGGAGTCCTGACGTCGCTGAACAAACACGTGTGTGGAGGGCCATCCCCGTCGTAACTCGAGAATATACCCCAGGTTCCCGCCGCAACTCGAGAAAAACCATGAGACTTCCCCCTCGCCGCGAAATGAGGCCAGATTCCCATGCACTGCATGCAGAGTAATGCCGTGTTGCACACCACACAAGAAAGGAGCCTTGATTTCCTTGATGGCACTCCAGAGAAAGCCCAAGAACACTGTTTCAAGGCTAGAGGGATCCTGAGGTCACTGTAGCAACACGAAAGAGCTCCGTGGAACACAAATCAACTAGAGATGAGAGGGTAGTCCCTCTCTTCGACTCCAGAGGAATACCACCTTACCAGAAGCACCTCAAGAGGAGGCTTCTCTCACCTCTAGGTATGTGAGAGGGACCCTGAGTTTGCGGCCTCAGGTGGAATGGACAACGCGATGCCCTGACTCGAAATAAGGCCGGATATGCCTGCAGTGACTCGAATGCAGGCTCGTCTTGCATCTCCCAAGACGAAAGGATGTCTGAATCCCCTGTGGAGACCACAGAGAAAGACCTAGTTCCCCACCTCATCGCGACCGGAGGCCTCACATCCTTTGAAAACACCAGAGTGACGCGGAGATCAGTGCCTCCAAAGGAGACGATGCCTGACTCCTCGTGAAACTTGATAGGAGTCCCAGGATTCCTGTGGCACGTGGAAAGGGACACTTGGTCTCCCGCCTCAGCTGGAGAGGCGTCCCAATTGCCCTGCCAAGCCTTGAGGAGAATCCCGAGTTGTCCCTCGCAACTAGGCAGGAGTCCTGACGTCGCTGAACAAACACGTGTGTGGAAGGGCCATCCCCGTCGTAACTCGAGAATATAGCCCAGGTTCCAGCGGCAACTCGAGAAAAACCATGAGAATTCCCCCTCGCCGCGAGATGAGGCCCGATTCCCCTGCACTGCGTGCAGAGCAATGCCGTGTTGCACATCACACAGGAAGGGAGCCTTGATTTCCTTGATGGCACTCCAGATAAAGCCCAAGAACACTGTTTCAAGGCTAGAGGGATCCTGAGGTCACTGTAGCAACACGAAAGAGCTCCGTGGACCACAAATCAACTCGAGATGAGAGGTTAGTCCCTGGCTTCGACTCCAGAGGAATACCACCTTACCACAAGCACCTCAAGAGGAGGCTTCTGTCAGCTCTAGGTATGTGAGAGGGACCCTGAGTTCGCGGCCTCAAGTGGAATGGACACCGCGATGCCCTGACTCGAAATAAGGCCGGATATGCCTGCAGTGACTTGAATGCAGGCTCGTCTTGCATCTCCCAAGACGAAAGGATGTCTGAATCCCCTGTGGAGACACAGAGAAAGACCTAGTGCCCCACCTCATCACGACCGGAGGCCTCACATCCTTTGAAAACTCCAGAGGGACGCGGAGATCAGTACCTCCAAAGGAGATGATGCCTGACTCCTCGTGAAACTTGATAGGAGTCCCAGGATTCCTGTGGAACGTGGAAAGGGACCCTTGGTCTCCCGCCTCAGCTGGAGAGGGGTCCCAATTGCCCTGCCAAGCCTCAAGGAGAATCCCGAGTTGTCCCTCGCAACTAGGCAGGAGTCCTGACGTCGCTGAACAAACACGTGTGTGGAAGGGCCATCCCCGTCGTAACTCGAGAATATAGCCCAGGTTCCCGCCGCAACTCGAGAAAAACCATGAGAATTCCCCCTCGCCGCGAGATGAGGCCCGATTCGCCTGCACTGCGTGCAGAGCAATGCCGTTTTGTACATCACACATGAAAGGAGCCTTGATTTCCTTGATGGCACTCCAGAGAAACGTCAAGAACACTGTTTCAAGGCTAGAGGGATCCTGAGGTCACTGTAGCAACACGAAAGAGCTCTGTGGACCAAAAATCAACTCGAGATGAGAGGTTAGTCCCTGGCTTAGACTCCAGAGCAATACCACCTTACCACAAGCACCTCAAGAGGAGGCTTCTCTCAGCTCTAGGTATGTGAGAGGAACCCTGACTTTGCGGCCTCAAGTGGAATGGACACCGCGATGCCCTGACTCGAAATAAGCCCGGATATGCCTGCAGTGACTTGAATGCAGGCTCGTCTTGCATCTCCCAAGACGAAAGGATGTCTGAATCCCCTGTGGAGACCACAGAGAAAGATCTAGTTCCCCACCTCATCGCGACCGGAGGCCTCACATCCTTTGAAAACTCCAGAGGGACGCGGAGATCAGTGCCTCCAAAGGAGACGATGCCTGACTCCTCGTGAAACTTGATAGGAGTCCCAGGATTCCTTTGGCACGTGGAAAGGGACCCTTGGTCTCCCGCCTCAGCTGGAGAGGGGTCCCAATTGCCCTGTCAAGCCTCGAGGAGAATCCCGAGTTTTCACTCGCAACTAGGCAGGAGTCCTGACGTCGCTGAACAAACACGTGTGTGGAAGGGCCATCCCCGTCGTAACTCGAGAATATACCCCAGGTTCCCGCCGCAACTCGAGAAAAACCATGAGACTTCCCCCTCGCCGTGAAATGAGGCCCGATTCCCATGCACTGCATGCAGAGTAATGCCGTGTTGCACACCACACAAGAAAGGAGCCTTGATTTCCTTGTGGCACTCCAGAGAAACCGCAAGAACACTGTTTCAAGGCTAGAGGGATCCTGAGGTCACTGTAGCAACACGAAAGAGCTCCGTGGACCAAAAATCAACTCGAGATGAGAGGTTAGTCCCTGGCTTAGACTCCAGAGCAATACCACCTTACCACAAGCACCTCAAGAGGAGGCTTCTCTCAGCTCTAGGTATGTGAGAGGGACCCTGAGTTTGCGGCCTCAAGTGGAATGGACACCGTGATGCCCTGACTCGAAATAAGGCCGGATATGCCTGCAGTGACTTGAATGCAGGCTCGTCTTGCATCTCCCAAGACGAAAGGATGTCTGAATCCCCTGTGGAGACCACAGAGAAAGACCTAGTTCCCCACCTCATCGCGACCGGAGGCCTCACATCCTTTGAAAACTCCAGAGGTACGCGGAGATCAGTGCCTCCAAAGGAGACGATGCCTGACTCCTCGTGAAACTTGATAGGAGTCCCAGGATTCCTGTGGCACATGGAAAGGGACCCATGGTCGCCCGCCTCAGCTGGAGAGGCGTCCCAATTGCCCTGCCAAGCCTCGAGGAGAATCCCGAGTTGTCCCTCGCAACCAGGCAGGAGTCCTGACGTCGCTGAACAAACACGTGTGTGGAAGGGTCATCCCCATCGTAACTCGAAAATATACCCCAGGTTCCCGCCGCAACTCGAGAAAAACCATGAGACTTCCCCCTCGCCGCGAAATGAGGCCCGATTCCCCTGAACTGCGTGCAGAGCAATGCTGTGTTGCACATCACACAGGAAAGGAGCCTTGATTTCCTTGATGGCACTCCAGAGAAACCCCAAGAACACTGTTTCAAGGCTGGAGGGATCCTGATGTCACTGTAGCAACACGAAAGAGCTCCGTGGACCAAAAATCAACTCGAGATGAGAGGTTAGGCCCTGGCTTCGACTCCAGAGGAATACCACCTTACCACAGGCACCTCAAGAGGAGGCATCTCCCACCTCTAGTTATGTGAGAGGGACCCTGAGTTTGCGGCCTCAAGTGGAATGGACACCGCGATGCCCTGACTCGAAATAAGGCCGGATATGCTTGCAGTGACTTGAATGCAGGCTCGTCTTGCATCTCCCAAGACGAAAGAATGTCTGAATCCCCTGTGGAGACCACAGAGAAAGACCTAGTTCCCCACCTCATCGCGACCGGAGGCCGCACATCCTTTGAAAACTCCAGAGGGACGCGGAGATCATTGCCTCCAAAGGAGACGATGCCTGACTCCTCGTGAAACTTGATAGGAGTCCCAGGATTCCTGTGGCACGTGGAAAGGGACTCTTGGTCTCCCGCCTCAGCTGCAGAGGCGTCCCAATTGCCCTGCCAAGCCTCGAGGAGAATCCCGAGTTGTCTCTCGCAACTAGGCAGGAGTCCTGACGTCGCTGAACAAACACGTGTGTGGAAGGGCCATCCCCGTCGTAACTCGAGAATATACCCCAGGTTCCCGCCGCAAGTCGAAAAAAACCATGAGACTTCCCCCTCGCCGCGAGATGAGGCCCGATTCCCCTGCACTGCGTGCAGAGCAATGCCCTGTTGCACATCACACAGGAAAGGAGCCTTGATTTCCTTGATGGCACTCCAGAGAAACCCCAAGAACACTGTTTCAAGGCTAGAGGGATCCTGAGGTCACTGTAGCAACACGAAAGAGCTCCGTGGACCACAAATATACTCGCGATGAGGGGTTAGTCCCTGGCTTCGACTCCAGAGGAATACCACCTTACCACAAGCACCTCAAGAGGAGGCTTCTCTCGGCTCTATGTATGTGAGAGGGACCCTGAGTTTGCGGCCTCAAGTGGAATGGACACCGCGATGCCCTGACTCGAAAAAAGGCCGGATATTCCTGCAGTGACTTGAATGCAGGCTCGTCTTGCATCTCCCAAGAGGAAAGGATGTCTGAATCCCCTGTGGAGACCACAGAGAAAGACCTAGTTCCCCACCTCATCGCGACCGGAGGCCTCACATCCTTTGACAACACCAGAGGGACGCGGAGATCAGTGCCTCCAAAGGAGAAGATGTCTGACTCCTTGTGAAACTTGATCGGAGTCCCAGGATTCCTTTGGCTCGTGGAAAGGGACACTTGGTCTCCCGCCTCATCTGGAGAGGAATCCCAGTTTCCCTGCCAAGCCTTGAGGAGAATCCCGAGTTGTCCCTCGCAACTAGGCAGGAGTCCTGACGTCGCTGAACAAACACGTGTGTGGAAGGGCCATCCCCGTAGTAACTCGAGAATATACCCCAGGTGCCTGCCGCAACTTGAGAAAAACCATGAGACTTCCCCCTCGCCGCGAGATGAGGCCCGATTCCCCTGCACTGCGTGCAGAGCAATGCCGTGTTGCACATCACACAGGAAAGGAGCCTTGATTTCCTTGATGGCACTCCAGAGAAACCCGAAGAACACTGTTTCAAGGCTAGAGGGATGCTGAGGTCACTGTAGCAACACGAAAGTGCTCCGTGGACCAGAAATCAACTCGAGATGAGAGGTTATTCCCTGGCTTCGACTCCAGAGGAATACCATCTTACCACAAGCACCTCAAGAGGAGGCTTCTCTCAGCTCTAGGTATGTGAGAGGGACCCTGAGTTTGCGGCCTCCAGTGGAATGGACACCGCGATGCCCTGACTCGAAATAAGGCCGGATTTCCCTGCAGTGGCTTGAATGCAGGGTCGTCTTGCATCTCCCAAGACGAAAGGGTGTCTGAATCCCCTGTGGAGACCACAGAGAAAGACCTAGTTCCCCACCTCATTGCGACCGGAGGCCGCACATCCTCTGAAAACTCCTGAGGGACACGGAGGTCAGTTCCTCCAAAGAAGACGAGGCCTGACTCCTCGAGAAACTTGATAGGAGTCCCAGGATTCCTGTGGCACGTAGAAAGGGACCCTTGGTCTCCCGGCTCAGCTGGAGAGGCGTCCCAATTGCCCTGCCAAGCCTCGAGGAGAATCCCGAGTTGTCCCTTGCAACTAGGCAGGAGTCCTGACGTCGCTGAACAAACACGTGTGTGGAAGGGCCATCCCCTTCGTAACTCGAGAATATACCCCAGGTTCCCGCCGCAACTCGAGAAAAACCATTCTAATTCCCCCTCGCCGCGAGATGAGGCCCGATTCGCCTGCACTGCGTGCCGAGCAATGCCGTGTTGCACATCACACAGGAAAGGAGCCTTGATTTCCTTGATGGCACTCCAGAGAAACCTCAAGAACACTGTTTCAAGGCTAGAGGCATCCTGAGGTCACTGTAGCAACAAGAAAGAGCTCCGTGGACCAATAGTCAACTCGAGATGAGAGGTTAGTCCCTGGCTTCGACTCCAGAGGAATACCACCTTAGCACAAGCACCTCAAGAGGAGGCTTCTCTCAGTTCTAGGTATGTGAGAGGGACCCTGAGTTTGCGGCCTCAAGTGGAATGGACACCGCGATGCCCTGACTCGAAATAAGGCCGGATATGCCTGCAGTGACTCGAATGCAGGCTCGTCTTGCATCTCCCAAGACGAAAGGATGTCTGAATCCCCTGTGGAGATCACAGAGAAAGACCTAGTTTCCCATCTCATCGCGACCGGAGGCATCACATCCTTTGAAAACTCCAGAGGGACGCGGAGATCAGTGCCTCCAAAGGAGACGATGCCTGACTCCTCGTGAAACTTGATAGGAGTCCCAGGATTCCTGTGGCACGTGAACAGGGAACGTTGGTCTCCCTCCTCAGCTGAAGAGGCGTCCCAATTGCCCTGCCAAGCCTCGAGGAGAATCCCGAGTTGTCCCTCGCAACTAGGCAGGAGTCCTGGCGTGGCTGAACAAACACGTGTGTGGAAGGGCCATCCCCGTCGTAACTCGAGAATATACCCCAGGTTCCCTCCGCAACTCGAGAAAAACCATGAGACTTCCCCCTCGCCGCGAGATGAGGCCCGATTCCCCTGAACTGCGAGCAGAGCAATGCCGTGTTGCACATCACACAGGAAAGGAGCCTTGATTTCCTTGATGGCACTCCAGAGAAACCCCAAGAACACTGTTTCAAGGCTAGAGGGATCCTGAGGTCACTGTAGCAAGACGAAAAAGCTCCGGGGACCAAAAATAAACTCGAGATGAGAGGTTAGTCCCTGGCTTCGACTCCAGAGGAATACCACCTTACCACAAACACCTCAAGATGCGGCTTCTCTCAGCTCTACGTATGTGAGAGGGACCTTGAGTTTGCGGCCTCAAGTGGAATGGACACCGCGATGCCGGGACTCGAAATAAGCCCGGATATCCCTGCAGTGACTTCAATGCAGGCTCGTCTTGCATCTCCCAAGATGAAAGGATGACTGAACCCCCCGTGGAGACCACAGGGAAAGACCTAGTTCCCCACCTCATCGCGACCGGAGGCCTCACATCCTTTGAAAACTCCAGAGGGACGCAGAGATCAGTGCCTCCAAAGGAGACGATGCCTGACTCCTCGTGAAACTTGATAGGAGTCCCAGGATTCCTGTGGCACGTGGAAAGGTAGCCTTGGTCTCCCGCCTCAGCTGGAGAGGAGTCCCAATTGCCCTGCCAAGCCTCGAGGAGAATCCCGAGTTGTCCCTCGCAACTAGGCAGGAGTCCTGACGTCGCTGAACAAACACGTGTGTGGAAGGCCCATTCCCGTCGTAACTCGAGAATATACCCCAGATTCCCGCCGCAACTTGAGAAAAACCATGAGACTTCCCCCTCGCCGCGAGATGAGGCCCGATTCCCCTGCACTGCGTGCAGAGCAATGCCGTGTTGCACATCACACAGGAAAGGAACCTTGATTTCCTTGATGGCACTCCAGAGAAACCTCAAGAACACTGTTTCAAGGCTAGAGGGATCCTGAGGTCACTGTAGCAACACGAAAGAGCTCCGTGGACCACAAATCAACTCGAGATGAGAGGTTAGTCCCTGGCTTCGACTCCAGAGGAATACCACCTTACCACAAGCACCTCTAGAAGAGGTTTCTCTCAGCTCTACGTATATGAGAGGGACCCTGAGTTTGCGGCCTCAAGTGGAATGGACACCGCGATGCCCTGACTCGAAATAAGGCCGGATATCCCTGCAGTGAGTTGAATGCAGGCTCGTCTTGCATCTCCCAAGCTGAAAGGATGTCTGAATCCCCTGTGGAGACCACAGGGAAAGACCTAGTTCCCCACCTCATGGCGACCGAAGTCCTCACAGCCTTTGAAAACTCCAGAGGGACGCGGAGATCAGTGCTTCCAAAGGAGACGATGCCTGACTCCTCGTGAAACTTGATAGGAGTCCCAGGATTCCTGTGGCACGTGAAGAGGGACACTTGATCTCCCACCTCAGCTGGAGAGGCGTTCCAATTGCCCTGCCAAGCCTCGAGGAGAATCCCGAGTTGTCCCTCACAACTAGGCAGGAGTCCTGACGTCGCTGAACAAACACGTGTGTGGAAGGGCCATCCCCGTCGTAACTCGAGAACATACCCCAGGTTCCCGCGGCAACTCGAGAAAAACCATGAGACTTCCCCTTCGCCGCGAGATGAGGCCCGATTCCCCTGCACTGCGTGCAGAGCAATGCCGTGTTGCACATCACACAGGAAAGGAGCCTTGATTTCCTTGATGGCACTCCAGAAAAAACCCAAGAACACTGTTTCAAGGCTAGAGGGATCCTGAGGTCACTGTAGCAAGACGAAAAAGCTTCGTGGAGATAAAATCAACTCGAGATGAGACGTTAGTCCCTGGCCTCGACTCCAGAGGAATACCACCTTACCACAAGCACCTCAAGAGGACGCTTCTCTCAGCTTTAGGTAGGTGAGAGGGACCCTGAGTTTGCGGCCTCCAATGGAATGGACACCGCGATGCCCTGACTCGAAATAAGGCTGGATTTCCCTGCAGTGACTTGAATGCAGGCTCGTCTTGCATCTCCCAAGACGAAAGGGTGTCTGAATCCCCTGTGGAGACCACAGAGAAAGACCCAGTTCCCCACCTCATTGCGACCGGAGGCCTCACATCCTCTGAAAACTCCTGAGGGACACGGAGATCAGTGCCTCCAAAGAAGACGATGCCTGACTCCTCGTGAAACTTGATAGGAGTCCCAGTATTCCTGTGGCACGTGGAAAGGGACCCTTGGTCTCCCGCCTCAGCTGGAGAGGCGTCCCAATTGCCTTGCCAAGCCTCGAGGAGAATCCCGAGTTGTCCCTCGCAACTAGGCAGGAGTCCTGACGTCGCTGAACAAACCACGTGTGTGGAAGGGCCATCTCCGTCGTAAATCGAGAATATACCCCAGGTTCCCTCCGCAACTCGAGAAAAACCATGAGACTTCCCCCTCGCCGCGAGATGAGGCCCGATTCCCCTGAACTGCGTGCAGAGCAATGCCGTGTTGCACATCACACAGGAAAGAAGCCTTGATTTCCTTGATGGCACTACAGAGAAAGCCCTAGAACACTGTTCCAAGGCTAGAGGGATCCTGAGGTCACTGTAGCAACACGAAAGAGCTCCGTGGACCAAAAATCAACTCGAGATGAGAGGTTAGTTCCTGGCTTCGACTCCAGAGGAATAGTACCTTACCACAAGCATCTCAAGAGGAGGCTTCTCTCAGCTCTAGGTATGTGAGAGGGACCCTGAGTTTGTGGCCTCAAGTGGAATGGACACCGCGATGCCCTGACTCGAAATAAGGCCGGATATCCCTGCAGTGACTTGAATGCAGGCTCGTCTTGCATCTCCCAACACGAAAGGATGTCTGAATCTCCAGTGGAGACCACAGAGAAAGACCTAGTTCCCCATCTCATCGCCACCGGAGGCCTCACATCCTTTGAAAACTCCAGAGGGACGCAGAGATCAGTGCCTCCAAAGGAGACGATGCCTGACTCCTCGTGAAACTTGATAGGAGTCCCAGGATCCCTGTGGCACTTGGAAAGGGACCCTTGGTCTCCCGCCTCAGCTGGAGAGGCGTCCCAATTGCCGTGCCAAGCCTCGAGGAGAATCCCGAGTTGTCCCTCGCAACTAGGCAGGAGTCCTGACGTCGCTGAACAAACACGTGTGTGGAAGGCCCATTCCCGTCGTAACTCGAGAATATACCCCAGATTCCCGCCGCAACTTGAGAAAAACCATGAGACTTCCCCCTCGCCGCGAGATGAGGCCCGATTCCCCTGCACTGCGTGCAGAGCAATGCCGTGTTGCACATCACACAGGAAAGGAACCTTGATTTCCTTGATGGCACTCCAGAGAAACCTCAAGAACACTGTTTCAAGGCTAGAGGGATCCTGAGGTTACTGTAGCAACACGAAAGAGCTCCGTGGACCACAAATCAACTCGAGATGAGAGGTTAGTCCCTGGCTTCGACTCCAGAGGAATACCACCTTACCACAAGCACCTCTAGAAGAGGTTTCTCTCAGCTCTACGTATATGAGAGGGACCCTGAGTTTGCGGCCTCAAGTGGAATGGACACCGCGATGCCCTGACTCGAAATAAGGCCGGATATCCCTGCAGTGAGTTGAATGCAGGCTCGTCTTGCATCTCCCAAGCTGAAAGGATGTCTGAATCCCCTGTGGAGACCACAGGGAAAGACCTAGTTCCCCACCTCATGGCGACCGAAGTCCTCACAGCCTTTGAAAACTCCAGAGGGACGCGGAGATCAGTGCTTCCAAAGGAGACGATGCCTGACTCCTCGTGAAACTTGATAGGAGTCCCAGGATTCCTGTGGCACGTGAAGAGGGACACTTGATCTCCCACCTCAGCTGGAGAGGCGTTCCAATTGCCCTGCCAAGCCTCGAGGAGAATCCCGAGTTGTCCCTCGCAACTAGGCAGGAGTCCTGACGTCGCTGAACAAACACGTGTGTGGAAGGGCCATCCCCGTCGTAACTCGAGAATATACCCCAGGTTCCCGCCGCAACTCGAGAAAAACCATGAGACTTCCCCCTCGCCGCCAGATGAGGCGCGATTCCCCTGCATTGAGTGCAGAGCAATTCCGAGTTGCACATCACACAGGAAAGGAGCCTTGATTTCCTTGATGGCACTCCAGAGAAACCCCAAGAACACTGTTTCAAGGCTAGAGAGATCTTGAGGTCACTGTAGCAACACGAAAGAGCTCCATGGAACAAAAATCAACTCAAGATGAGAGGTTATTCCCTGGCTTTGACTCCAGAGGAATACGACCTTACCACAAGCACCTCAAGAGGAGGCTTCTCTCAGCTCTAGGTATGTGAGAGGGACCCTGAGTTGGCGGCCTGAAGGTGAATGGACACCGCGATGTCCTGAGTCAAAATATGGCCGGATATCCCTGCAGTGACTTGAATGCAGGCTCGTCTTGCATCTCCCAAGACAAAAGGATGTCTGAATCCCCTGTGGAGACCACAGAGAAAGACCTAGTTCCCCACCTCATCGCTACCGGAGGCCTCACATCCTTTGAAAACTCCAGAGGGACCAGGGATCAGTGCCTCCAAAGGAGACGATGCCTGACTCCTCGTGAAACTTGATAGGAGTCTCAGGATTCCTATGGCACGTGGAGAGGGACACTTGATCTCCCACCTCAGCTGGAGAGGCGACCCAATTGCCCTGCCAAGCCTCGAGGAGAATCCCGAGTTGTCCCTCGCAACTAGGCAGGAGTCCTGACGTTGCTGAACAAACACGTGTGTGGAAGGGCCATCCCCGTCGTAACTCGAGAATATAGCCCAGGTTCCCGGCGCAACTCGAGAAAAACCATGAGACATCCCCCTCGCCGCCGGATGAGGCGAGATTCCCCTGCACTGCTTGCAGAGCAATGCCGTGTTGCACATCACACAGGAAAGGAGCCTTGATTTCCTTGATGGCACTCCAGAGAAACCCCAAGAACACTGTTTCAAGGCTAGAGGGATCCTGAGGTCACTGTAGCAACACGAAAGAGCGCCGTGGACCAAAAATCAACTCGAGATGAGAGGTTAGTCCCTGGCTTCGACTCCAGAGGAATACCACCTTACCACAAGCACCTCAAGAGGAGGCTTCTCTCAGCTCTAGGTATGTGAGAGGGACCCTCAGTTTGCGGCCTCCAGTGGAATGGACACCGCGATGCCCTGACTCGAAATAAGGCTGGATTTCCCTGCAGTGACTTGAATGCAGGCTCGTCTTGCATCTCCCAAGACGAAAGAATGTCTGAATCCCCTGTGGAGACCACAGAGAAAGACCTAGTTCCCCACCTCATCGCGACCGGAGGCCGCACATCCTTTGAAAACTCCAGAGGGACGCGGAGATCATTGCCTCCAAAGGAGACGATGCCTGACTCCTCGTGAAACTTGATAGGAGTCCCAGGATTCCTGTGGCACGTGGAAAGGGACTCTTGGTCTCCCGCCTCAGCTGCAGAGGCGTCCCAATTGCCCTGCCAAGCCTCGAGGAGAATCCCGAGTTGTCCTTCGGAACTAGGCAGGAGTCCTGACGTCGCTGAACAAACACGTGTGTGGTAGGGCCATCCCCGGCGTAACTCGAGAATATACCCCAGGTTCCCGCCGCAACTCGAGAAAAAACATGAGACTTCTCCCTCGCCGTGAGATGAGGCCCGATTCCCCTGCACTGTGTGCAGAGCAATGCCGTGTTGCACATCACACAGGAAAGGAGCCTTGATTTCCTTGATGGCACTCCAGAGAAACCCCAAGAACACTGTTTCAAGGCTAGAGGGATCCTGAGGTAACTGTAGCAACACGAAAGAGCTCCGTGGACCACAAATCAACTCGAGATGAGAGATTAGTCCCTGGCTTCGACTCCAGAGGAATACGACCTTACCACAAGCACCTCAAGAGGAGGCTTCTCTCAGTTCTAGGTATGTGAGAGGGACCCTGAATTTGCGGCCTCAAGCGGAATGGACATCGCGATGCCGTGACTCGAAATAAGGCCGGATATCCCAGCAGTGACTTGAATGCAGGCTCGTCTTGCATCTCCCAAGTCGAAAGGTTGTCTGAATCCCCTGTGGAGACCACAGAGAAAGACCTAGTTCCACACCTCATCGCGACCGGAGGCCTCACATCCTTTGAAAACTCCAGAGGGACCCGGAGATCAGTGCCTCCAAAGGAGACGATGCCTGACTCCTCGTGAAACTTGAAAGGAGTCCCAGGATTCCTGTGGCACGTGGAAAGGGAACCTTGGTCTCCCGCCTCAGCTGGAGAGGCGTCCCACTTGCCCTGCCAAGCCTCGAGGAGAATCCCGAGTTGTCCCTCGCAACCAGGCAGGAGTCCTGACGTCGCTGAACAAACACGTGTGTGGAAGGGCCATCCCCGACGTAACTCGAGAATATACCCCAGGTTCCCGCCGCAAGTCGAAAAAAACCATGAGACTTCCCCCTCGCCGCGAGATGAGGCCCGATTCCCCTGCACTGCGTGCAGAGCAATGCCCTGTTGCACATCACACAGGAAAGGAGCCTTGATTTCCTTGATGGCACTCCAGAGAAACCCCAAGAACACTGTTTCAAGGCTAGAGGGATCCTGAGGTCACTGTAGCAACACGAAAGAGCTCCGTGGACCACAAATATACTCGCGATGAGAGGTTAGTCCCTGGCTTCGACTCCAGAGGAATACCACCTTACCACAAGCACCTCAAGAGGAGGCTTCTCTCGGCTCTATGTATGTGAGAGGGACCCTGAGTTTGCGGCCTCAAGTGGAATGGACACCGCGATGCCCTGACTCGAAAAAAGGCCGGATATTCCTGCAGTGACTTGAATGCAGGCTCGTCTTGCATCTCCCAAGACGAAAGGATGTCTGAATCCCCTGTGGAGACCACAGAGAAAGACCTAGTTCCCCACCTCATCGCGACCGGAGGCCTCACATCCTTTGACAACACCAGAGGGACGCGGAGATCAGTTCCTCCAAAGGAGAAGATGTCTGACTCCTTGTGAAACTTGATCGGAGTCCCAGGATTCCTTTGGCTCGTGGAAAGGGACCCTTGGTCTCCCGCCTCATCTGGAGAGGAATCCCAGTTTCCCTGCCAAGCCTTGAGGAGAATCCCGAGTTGTCCCTCGCAACTAGGCAGGAGTCCTGACGTCGCTGAACAAACACGTGTGTGGAAGGGCCATCCCCGTAGTAACTCGAGAATATACCCCAGGTGCCTGCCGCAACTTGAGAAAAACCATGAGATTTCCCCCTCGCCGCGAGATGAGGCCCGATTCCCCTGCACTGCGTGCAGAGCAATGCCGTGTTGCACATCACACAGGAAAGGAGCCTTGATTTCCTTGATGGCACTCCAGAGAAACCCGAAGAACACTGTTTCAAGGCTAGAGGGATGCTGAGGTCACTGTAGCAACACGAAAGTGCTCCGTGGACCAGAAATCAACTCGAGATGAGAGGTTATTCCCTGGCTTCGACTCCAGAGAAATACCATCTTACCACAAGCACCTCAAGAGAAGACTTCTCTCAGCTCTAGGTATGTGAGAGGGACCCTGAGTTTGCGGCCTCCAGTGGAATGGACACCGCGATGCCCTGACTCGAAATAAGGCCGGATTTCCCTGAAGTGACTTGAATGCAGGCTCGTCTTGCATCTCCCAAGACGAAAGGGTGTCTGAATCCCCTGTGGAGACCACAGAGAAAGACCTAGTTCCCCACCTCATTGCGACCGGAGGCCGCACATCCTCTGAAAACTCCTGAGGGACACGGAGGTCAGTGCCTCCAAAGAAGACGAGGCCTGACTCCTCGAGAAACTTGATAGGAGTCCCAGGATTCCTGTGGCACGTAGAAAGGGACCCTTGGTCTCGCGGCTCAGCTGGAGAGGCATCCCAATGGCACTGCCAAGCCTCGAGGAGAATCCCGAGTTGTCCCTCGCAACTAGGCAGGAGTCCAGACGTCGCTGAACAAACACGTGGGTGGAAGGGCCATCCCCTTCGTAACTCGAGAATATACCCCAGGTTCCCGCCGCAACTCGAGAAAAACCATTCTAATTCCCCCTCGCCGCGAGATGAGGCCCGATTCCCATGCACTGCGTGCCGAGCAATGCCGTGTTGCACATCACACAGGAAAGGAGCCTTGATTTCCTTGATGGCACTCCAGAGAAACCCCAAGAACACTGTTTCAAGGCTAGAGGGATCCTGAGGTTACTGTAGCAACACGAAAGAGCTCCGTGGACCACAAATCAACTCGAGATGAGAGGTTAGTCCCTGGCTTCGACTCCAGAGGAATACCACCTTACCACAAGCACCTCTAGAAGAGGTTTCTCTCAGCTCTACGTATATGAGAGGGACCCTGAGTTTGCGGCCTCAAGTGGAATGGACACCGCGATGCCCTGACTCGAAATAAGGCCGGATATCCCTGCAGTGAGTTGAATGCAGGCTCGTCTTGCATCTCCCAAGCTGAAAGGATGTCTGAATCCCCTGTGGAGACCACAGGGAAAGACCTAGTTCCCCACCTCATGGCGACCGAAGTCCTCACAGCCTTTGAAAACTCCAGAGGGACGCGGAGATCAGTGCTTCCAAAGGAGACGATGCCTGACTCCTCGTGAAACTTGATAGGAGTCCCAGGATTCCTGTGGCACGTGAAGAGGGACACTTGATCTCCCACCTCAGCTGGAGAGGCGTTCCAATTGCCCTGCCAAGCCTCGAGGAGAATCCCGAGTTGTCCCTCACAACTAGGCAGGAGTCCTGACGTCGCTGAACAAACACGTGTGTGGAAGGGCCATCCCCGTCGTAACTCGAGAACATACCCCAGGTTCCCGCCGCAACTCGAGAAAAACCATGAGACTTCCCCTTCGCCGCGAGATGAGGCCCGATTCCCCTGCACTGCGTGCAGAGCAATGCCGTGTTGCACATCACACAGGAAAGGAGCCTTGATTTCCTTGATGGCACTCCAGAAAAAACCCAAGAACACTGTTTCAAGGCTAGAGGGATCCTGAGGTCACTGTAGCAAGACGAAAAAGCTTCGTGGAGATAAAATCAACTCGAGATGAGACGTTAGTCCCTGGCCTCGACTCCAGAGGAATACCACCTTACCACAAGCACCTCAAGAGGACGCTTCTCTCAGCTTTAGGTAGGTGAGAGGGACCCTGAGTTTGCGGCCTCCAATGGAATGGACACCGCGATGCCCTGACTCGAAATAAGGCTGGATTTCCCTGCAGTGACTTGAATGCAGGCTCGTCTTGCATCTCCCAAGACGAAAGGGTGTCTGAATCCCCTGTGGAGACCACAGAGAAAGACCCAGTTCCCCACCTCATTGCGACCGGAGGCCTCACATCCTCTGAAAACTCCTGAGGGACACGGAGATCAGTGCCTCCAAAGAAGACGATGCCTGACTCCTCGTGAAACTTGATAGGAGTCCCAGGATTCCTGTGGCACGTGGAAAGGGACCCTTGGTCTCCCGCCTCAGCTGGAGAGGCGTCCCAATTGCCTTGCCAAGCCTCGAGGAGAATCCCGAGTTGTCCCTCGCAACTAGGCAGGAGTCCTGACGTCACTGAACAAACCACGTGTGTGGAAGGGCCATCTCCGTCGTAAATCGAGAATATACCCCAGGTTCCCGCCGCAACTCGAGAAAAACCATGAGACTTCCCCCTCGCCGCGAGATGAGGCCCGATTCCCCTGAACTGCGTGCAGAGCAATGCCGTGTTGCACATCACACAGGAAAGAAGCCTTGATTTCCTTGATGGCACTACAGAGAAAGCCCTAGAACACTGTTCCAAGGCTAGAGGGATCCTGAGGTCACTGTAGCAACACGAAAGAGCTCCGTGGACCAAAAATCAACTCGAGATGAGAGGTTAGTTCCTGGCTTCGACTCCAGAGGAATAGTACCTTACCACAAGCATCTCAAGAGGAGGCTTCTCTCAGCTCTAGGTATGTGAGAGGGACCCTGAGTTTGTGGCCTCAAGTGGAATGGACACCGTGATGCCCTGACTCGAAATAAGGCCGGATATCCCTGCAGTGACTTGAATGCAGGCTCGTCTTGCATCTCCCAACACGAAAGGATGTCTGAATCTCCAGTGGAGACCACAGAGAAAGACCTAGTTCCCCATCTCATCGCCACCGGAGGCCTCACATCCTTTGAAAACTCCAGAGGGACGCAGAGATCAGTGCCTCCAAAGGAGACGATGCCTGACTCCTCGTGAAACTTGATAGGAGTCCCAGGATCCCTGTGGCACTTGGAAAGGGACCCTTGGTCTCCCGCCTCAGCTGGAGAGGCGTCCCAATTGCCGTGCCAAGCCTCGAGGAGAATCCCGAGTTGTCCCTCGCAACTAGGCAGGAGTCCTGACGTCGCTGAACAAACACGTGTGTGGAAGGCCCATTCCCGTCGTAACTCGAGAATATACCCCAGATTCCCGCCGCAACTTGAGAAAAACCATGAGACTTCCCCCTCGCCGCGAGATGAGGCCCGATTCCCCTGCACTGCGTGCAGAGCAATGCCGTGTTGCACATCACACAGGAAAGGAACCTTGATTTCCTTGATGGCACTCCAGAGAAACCTCAAGAACACTGTTTCAAGGCTAGAGGGATCCTGAGGTTACTGTAGCAACACGAAAGAGCTCCGTGGACCACAAATCAACTCGAGATGAGAGGTTAGTCCCTGGCTTCGACTCCAGAGGAATACCACCTTACCACAAGCACCTCTAGAAGAGGTTTCTCTCAGCTCTACGTATATGAGAGGGACCCTGAGTTTGCGGCCTCAAGTGGAATGGACACCGCGATGCCCTGACTCGAAATAAGGCCGGATATCCCTGCAGTGACTTGAATGCAGGCTCGTCTTGCATCTCCCAAGCTGAAAGGATGTCTGAATCCCCTGTGGAGACCACAGGGAAAGACCTAGTTCCCCACCTCATGGCGACCGAAGTCCTCACAGCCTTTGAAAACTCCAGAGGGACGCGGAGATCAGTGCTTCCAAAGGAGACGATGCCTGACTCCTCGTGAAACTTGATAGGAGTCCCAGGATTCCTGTGGCACGTGAAGAGGGACACTTGATCTCCCACCTCAGCTGGAGAGGCGTTCCAATTGCCCTGCCAAGCCTCGAGGAGAATCCCGAGTTGTCCCTCTCAACTAGGCAGGAGTCCTGACGTCGCTGAAGAAACACGTGTGTGGAAGGGCCATCCCCGTCGTAACTCGAGAATATACCCCAGGTTCCCGCCGCAACTCGAGAAAAACCATGAGACTTCCCCCTCGCCGCCAGATGAGGCGCGATTCCCCTGCACTGAGTGCAGAGCAATTCCGAGTTGCACATCACACATGAAAGGAGCCTTGATTTCCTTGATGGCACTCCAGAGAAAACCCAAGAACACTGTTTCAAGGCTAGAGAGATCTTGAGGTCACTGTAGCAACACGAAAGAGCTCCATGGAACAAAAATCAACTCAAGATGAGAGGTTATTCCCTGGCTTTGACTCCAGAGGAATACGACCTTACCACAAGCACCTCAAGAGGAGGCTTCTCTCAGCTCTAGGTATGTGAGAGGGACCCTGAGTTGGCGGCCTGAAGGTGAATGGACACCGCGATGTCCTGAGTCAAAATATGGCCGGATATCCCTGCAGTGACTTGAATGCAGGCCCGTCTTGCATCTCCCAAGACGAAAGGATGTCTGAATCCCCTGTGGAGACCACAGAGAAAGACCTAGTTCCCCACCTCATCGCTACCGGAGGCCTCACATCCTTTGAAAACTCCAGAGGGACCAGGGATCAGTGCCTCCAAAGGAGACGATGCCTGACTCCTCGTGAAACTTGATAGGAGTCTCAGGATTCATGTGGCACGTGGAGAGGGACACTTGATCTCCCACCTCAGCTGGAGAGGCGTCCCAATTGCCCTGCCAAGCCTCGAGGAGAATCCCGAGTTGTCCCTCGCAACTAGGCAGGAGTCCTGACGTCGCTGAACAAACACGTGTGTGGAAGGGCCATCCCCGTCGTAACTCGAGAATATACACCAGGTTCCCGCCGCAACTCGAGAAAAACCATGAGACATCCCCCTCGCCGCCGGATGAGGCGAGATTCCCCTGCACTGCTTGCAGAGCAATGCCGTGTTGCACATCACACATGAAAGGAGCCTTGATTTCCTTGATGGCACTCCAGAGAAACCCCAAGAACACTGTTTCAAGGCTAGAGGGATCCTGAGGTCACTGTAGCAACACGAAAGAGCGCCGTGGACCAAAAATCAACTCGAGATGAGAGGTTAGTCCCTGGCTTCGACTCCAGAGGAATACCACCTTACCACAAGCACCTCATGTGGAGGCTTCTCTCAGCTCTAAGTATGTGAGAGGGACCCTGAGTTTGCGGCCTGAAGTGGAATGGACACCGCGATGCCCTGACGCGAAATAAGGCCGGATATCCCTGCTGTGACTTGAATGCAGGCTCGTCTTGCATCTTCCAAGTCGAAAGGATGTCTGAATCCCCTGTGGAGACCACAGAGAAAAACCTAGTTCCCCACCTCATCGCGATCGGAGGCCTCACATCTTTTGAAAACTGCAGACGGATGCGGAGATCAGTGCCTCCAAAGGAGACGATGCCTGACTCCTCGTGAAACTTGATAGGAGTCCCAGGATTCCTGTGGCACGTGGAAAGGGACCCTTGGTCTCCCGCCTCAGCTGGAGAGGCGTCCCAATTGCCCTGCCAAGCCTCGAGGAGAATCCCGAGTTGTCCCTCGCAACTAGGCAGGAGTCCTGACGTCGCTGAACAAACACGTGTGTGGAAGGGCCATCCCCGTCGTAACTCGAGAATATACCCCAGGTTCCCGCCGCAACTCGAGAAAAACCATGAGACTTCCCCCTCGCCACGAGATGAGGCCTGATTCCCCTGCACTGCGTGCAGAGCAATGCCGTGTTGTACATCACACAGGAAAGGAGCCTTGATTTCCTTGATGGCACTCCAGAGAAACCCCAAGAACACTGTTTCAAGGCTAGAGGGATCCTGAGGTCACTGTAGCAACACGAAAGAGCTCCGTGGACCACAAATCAACTGGATATGAGAGGTTAGGCCCTGGGGTCGACTCCAGAGGAATACCACCTTACCACAAGCACCTCAAGAGGAGGCTTCTCTCAGCTCTAGGTATGTGAGAGGGACCCTGAGTTTGCGGCCTCAAGTGGAATGGACAACGCGATGCCCTGACTCAAAATAAGGCCGGATATGCCTGCAGGGACTTGAATGCAGGCTCGTCTTGCATCTCCCAAGACGAAAGGATGTCTGAATCCCCTGTGGAGACCACAGAGAAAGACCTAGTTCCCCACCTCATCGCGACCGGAGGCCTCACATCCTTGGAAAACTCCAGAGGGACGCGGAGATCAGTGCCTCCAAAGGAGACGATGCCTGACTCCTCGTGAAACTTGATAGGAGTCCCAGGATTCCTGTGGCACGTGGAAAGGGACCCTTGGTCTCCCGCCTCAGCTGGAGAGGCGTCCCAATTGCCCTGCCAAGCCTCGAGGAGAATCCCGAGTTGTCCCTCGGAACTAGGCAGGAGTCCTGACGTCGCTGAACAAACACGTGTGTGGAAGGCCCATTCCCGTCGTAACTCGAGAATATACCCCAGATTCCCGCCGCAACTTGAGAAAAACCATGAGACTTCCCCCTCGCCGCGAGATGAGGCCCGATTCCCCTGCACTGCGTGCAGAGCAATGCCGTGTTGCACATCACACAGGAAAGGAACCTTGATTTCCTTGATGGCACTCCAGAGAAACCTCAAGAACACTGTTTCAAGGCTAGAGGGATCCTGAGGTTACTGTAGCAACACGAAAGAGCTCCGTGGACCACAAATCAACTCGAGATGAGAGGTTAGTCCCTGGCTTCGACTCCAGAGGAATACCACCTTACCACAAGCACCTCTAGAAGAGGTTTCTCTCAGCTCTACGTATATGAGAGGGACCCTGAGTTTGCGGCCTCAAGTGGAATGGACACCGCGATGCCCTGACTCGAAATAAGGCCGGATATCCCTGCAGTGAGTTAAATGCAGGCTCGTCTTGCATCTCCCAAGCTGAAAGGATGTCTGAATCCCCTGTGGAGACCACAGGGAAAGACCTAGTTCCCCACCTCATGGCGACCGAAGTCCTCACAGCCTTTGAAAACTCCAGAGGGACGCGGAGATCAGTGCTTCCAAAGGAGACGATGCCTGACTCCTCGTGAAACTTGATAGGAGTCCCAGGATTCCTGTGGCACGTGAAGAGGGACACTTGATCTCCCACCTCAGCTGGAGAGGCGTTCCAATTGCCCTGCCAAGCCTCGAGGAGAATCCCGAGTTGTCCCTCACAACTAGGCAGGAGTCCTGACGTCGCTGAACAAACACGTGTGTGGAAGGGCCATCCCCGTCGTAACTCGAGAACATACCCCAGGTTCCCGCCGCAACTCGAGAAAAACCATGAGACTTCCCCTTCGCCGCGAGATGAGGCCCGATTCCCCTGCACTGCGTGCAGAGCAATGCCGTGTTGCACATCACACAGGAAAGGAGCCTTGATTTCCTTGATGGCACTCCAGAAAAAACCCAAGAACACTGTTTCAAGGCTAGAGGGATCCTGAGGTCACTGTAGCAAGACGAAAAAGCTTCGTGGAGATAAAATCAACTCGAGATGAGACGTTAGTCCCTGGTCTCGACTCCAGAGGAATACCACCTTACCACAAGCACCTCAAGAGGACGCTTCTCTCAGCTTTAGGTAGGTGAGAGGGACCCTGAGTTTGCGGCCTCCAATGGAATGGACACCGCGATGCCCTGACTCGAAATAAGGCTGGATTTCCGTGCAGTGACTTGAATGCAGGCTCGTCTTGCATCTCCCAAGACGAAAGGGTGTCTGAATCCCCTGTGGAGACCACAGAGAAAGACCCAGTTCCCCACCTCATTGCGACCGGAGGCCTCACATCCTCTGAAAACTCCTGAGGGACACGGAGATCAGTGCCTCCAAAGAAGACGATGCCTGACTCCTCGTGAAACTTGATAGGAGTCCCAGGATTCCTGTGGCACGTGGAAAGGGACCCTTGGTCTCCCGCCTCAGCTGGAGAGGCGTCCCAATTGCCTTGCCAAGCCTCGAGGAGAATCCCGAGTTGTCCCTCGCAACTAGGCAGGAGTCCTGACGTCGCTGAACAAACCACGTGTGTGGAAGGGCCATCTCCGTCGTAAATCGAGAATATACCCCAGGTTCCCGCCGCAACTCGAGAAAAACCATGAGACTTCCCCCTCGCCGCGAGATGAGGCCCGATTCCCCTGAACTGCGTGCAGAGCAATGCCGTGTTGCACATCACACAGGAAAGAAGCCTTGATTTCCTTGATGGCACTACAGAGAAAGCCCTAGAACACTGTTCCAAGGCTAGAGGGATCCTGAGGTCACTGTAGCAACACGAAAGAGCTCCGTGGACCAAAAATCAACTCGAGATGAGAGGTTAGTTCCTGGCTTCGACTCCAGAGGAATAGTACCTTACCACAAGCATCTCAAGAGGAGGCTTCTCTCAGCTCTAGGTATGTGAGAGGGACCCTGAGTTTGTGGCCTCAAGTGGAATGGACACCGTGATGCCCTGACTCGAAATAAGGCCGGATATCCCTGCAGTGACTTGAATGCAGGCTCGTCTTGCATCTCCCAACACGAAAGGATGTCTGAATCTCCAGTGGAGACCACAGAGAAAGACCTAGTTCCCCATCTCATCGCCACCGGAGGCCTCACATCCTTTGAAAACTCCAGAGGGACGCAGAGATCAGTGCCTCCAAAGGAGACGATGCCTGACTCCTCGTGAAACTTGATAGGAGTCCCAGGATCCCTGTGGCACTTGGAAAGGGACCCTTGGTCTCCCGCCTCAGCTGGAGAGGCGTCCCAATTGCCGTGCCAAGCCTCGAGGAGAATCCCGAGTTGTCCCTCGCAACTAGGCAGGAGTCCTGACGTCGCTGAACAAACACGTGTGTGGAAGGCCCATTCCCGTCGTAACTCGAGAATATACCCCAGATTCCCGCCGCAACTTGAGAAAAACCATGAGACTTCCCCCTCGCCGCGAGATGAGGCCCGATTCCCCTGCACTGCGTGCAGAGCAATGCCGTGTTGCACATCACACAGGAAAGGAACCTTGATTTCCTTGATGGCACTCCAGAGAAACCTCAAGAACACTGTTTCAAGGCTAGAGGGATCCTGAGGTTACTGTAGCAACACGAAAGAGCTCCGTGGACCACAAATCAACTCGAGATGAGAGGTTAGTCCCTGGCTTCGACTCCAGAGGAATACCACCTTACCACAAGCACCTCTAGAAGAGGTTTCTCTCAGCTCTACGTATATGAGAGGGACCCTGAGTTTGCGGCCTCAAGTGGAATGGACACCGCGATGCCCTGACTCGAAATAAGGCCGGACATCCCTGCAGTGACTTGAATGCAGGCTCGTCTTGCATCTCCCAAGCTGAAAGGATGTCTGAATCCCCTGTGGAGACCACAGGGAAAGACCTAGTTCCCCACCTCATGGCGACCGAAGTCCTCACAGCCTTTGAAAACTCCAGAGGGACGCGGAGATCAGTGCTTCCAAAGGAGACGATGCCTGACTCCTCGTGAAACTTGATAGGAGTCCCAGGATTCCTGTGGCACGTGAAGAGGGACACTTGATCTCCCACCTCAGCTGGAGAGGCGTTCCAATTGCCCTGCCAAGCCTCGAGGAGAATCCCGAGTTGTCCCTCGCAACTAGGCAGGAGTCCTGACGTCGCTGAACAAACACGTGTGTGGAAGGGCCATCCCCGTCGTAACTCGAGAATATACCCCAGGTTCCCGCCGCAACTCGAGAAAAACCATGAGACATCCCCCTCGCCGCCGGATGAGGCGAGATTCCCCTGCACTGCTTGCAGAGCAATGCCGTGTTGCACATCACACATGAAAGGAGCCTTGATTTCCTTGATGGCACTCCAGAGAAACCCCAAGAACACTGTTTCAAGGCTAGAGGGATCCTGAGGTCACTGTAGCAACACGAAAGAGCGCCGTGGACCAAAAATCAACTCGAGATGAGAGGTTAGTCCCTGGCTTCGACTCCAGAGGAATACCACCTTACCACAAGCACCTCATGTGGAGGCTTCTCTCAGCTCTAAGTATGTGAGAGGGACCCTGAGTTTGCGGCCTGAAGTGGAATGGACACCGCGATGCCCTGACGCGAAATAAGGCCGGATATCCCTGCTGTGACTTGAATGCAGGCTCGTCTTGCATCTTCCAAGTCGAAAGGATGTCTGAATCCCCTGTGGAGACCACAGAGAAAAACCTAGTTCCCCACCTCATCGCGATCGGAGGCCTCACATCTTTTGAAAACTGCAGACGGATGCGGAGATCAGTGCCTCCAAAGGAGACGATGCCTGACTCCTCGTGAAACTTGATAGGAGTCCCAGGATTCCTGTGGCACGTGGAAAGGGACCCTTGGTCTCCCGCCTCAGCTGGAGAGGCGTCCCAATTGCCCTGCCAAGCCTCGAGGAGAATCCCGAGTTGTCCCTCGCAACTAGGCAGGAGTCCTGACGTCGCTGAACAAACACGTGTGTGGAAGGGCCATCCCCGTCGTAACTCGAGAATATACCCCAGGTTCCCGCCGCAACTCGAGAAAAACCATGAGACTTCCCCCTCGCCACGAGATGAGGCCTGATTCCCCTGCACTGCGTGCAGAGCAATGCCGTGTTGTACATCACACAGGAAAGGAGCCTTGATTTCCTTGATGGCACTCCAGAGAAACCCCAAGAACACTGTTTCAAGGCTAGAGGGATCCTGAGGTCACTGTAGCAACACGAAAGAGCTCCGTGGACCACAAATCAACTGGATATGAGAGGTTAGGCCCTGGGGTCGACTCCAGAGGAATACCACCTTACCACAAGCACCTCAAGAGGAGGCTTCTCTCAGCTCTAGGTATGTGAGAGGGACCCTGAGTTTGCGGCCTCAAGTGGAATGGACACCGCGATGCCCTGACTCGAAATAAGGCCGGATATGCCTGCAGTGACTTGAATGCAGGCTCGTCTTGCATCTCCCAAGACGAAAGGATGTCTGAATCCCCTGTGGAGACCACAGAGAAAGACCTAGTTCCCCACCTCATGGCGACCGGAGGCCTCACATCCTTTGAAAACTCCAGAGGGACGCGGAGATCAGTGCCTACAAAGGAGACGATGCCTGACTCCTCGTGAAACTTGATAGGAGTCCGAGGATTCCTGTGGCACGTGGAGAGGGACACTTGATCTTCGGCCTCAGCTGGAGAGGCGTCCCAATTGCCCTGCCAAACCTCGCGGAGAATCCTGAGTTGTCCCTCGCAACTAGGCAGGAGTCCTGACGTCGCTGAACAAACACGTGTGTGGAAGGGCCATCCCCGTCGTAACTCGAGAATATACCCCAGGTTCCCGCCGCAACTCGAGAAAAACCATGAGACTTCCCCCTCGCCGCGAGATGAGGCCCGATTCGCCTGCACTGCTTGCAGAGCAATTCCGTGTTGCACATCACACAGGAAAGGAGCCTTGATTTCCTTGATGGCACTCCAGAAAAAGCCCAAGAACACTGTTTCAAGGCTAGAGGGATCCTGAGGTCACTGTAGCAACACGAAAGAGCTCCGTGGACCACAAATGAACTCGAGATTAGAGGTTAGTCCCTGGCTTTGACTCCAGATTAATACCACCTTACCACAAGCACCTCAAGAGGAGGCTTCTCTCAGCTCTAGATATGTGAGAGGGACCCTGAGTTTGCGGCCTCAAGTGGAATGGACACCGCGATGCCCTGACTTGAAATAAGGCCGGATATGCCTGCAGTGACTTGAATGCAGGCTCGTCTTGCATCTCCCAACACGAAAGGATGTCTGAATCTCCAGTGGAGACCACAGAGAAAGACCTAGTTCCCCATCTCATCGCCACCGGAGGCCTCACATCCTTTGAAAACTCCAGAGGGACGCTAAGATCAGTGCCTCCAAAGGAGACGATGCCTGACTCCTCGTGAAACTTGATAGGAGTCCCAGGATCCCTGTGGCACTTGGAAAGGGACCCTTGGTCTCCCGCCTCAGCTGGAGAGGCGTCCCAATTGCCGTGCCAAGCCTCGAGGAGAATCCCGAGTTGTCCCTCGCAACTAGGCAGGAGTCCTGACGTCGCTGAACAAACACGTGTGTGGAAGGCCCATTCCCGTCGTAACTCGAGAATATACCCCAGATTCCCGCCGCAACTTGAGAAAAACCATGAGACTTCCCCCTCGCCGCGAGATGAGGCCCGATTCCCCTGCACTGCGTGCAGAGCAATGCCGTGTTGCACATCACACAGGAAAGGAACCTTGATTTCCTTGATGGCACTCCAGAGAAACCTCAAGAACACTGTTTCAAGGCTAGAGGGATCCTGAGGTTACTGTAGCAACACGAAAGAGCTCCGTGGACCACAAATCAACTCGAGATGAGAGGTTAGTCCCTGGCTTCGACTCCAGAGGAATACCACCTTACCACAAGCACCTCTAGAAGAGGTTTCTCTCAGCTCTACGTATATGAGAGGGACCCTGAGTTTGCGGCCTCAAGTGGAATGGACACCGCGATGCCCTGACTCGAAATAAGGCCGGATATCCCTGCAGTGAGTTGAATGCAGGCTCGTCTTGCATCTCCCAAGCTGAAAGGATGTCTGAATCCCCTGTGGAGACCACAGGGAAAGACCTAGTTCCCCACCTCATGGCGACCGAAGTCCTCACAGCCTTTGAAAACTCCAGAGGGACGCGGAGATCAGTGCTTCCAAAGGAGACGATGCCTGACTCCTCGTGAAACTTGATAGGAGTCCCAGGATTCCTGTGGCACGTGAAGAGGGACACTTGATCTCCCACCTCAGCTGGAGAGGCGTTCCAATTGCCCTGCCAAGCCTCGAGGAGAATCCCGAGTTGTCCCTCGCAACTAGGCAGGAGTCCTGACGTCGCTGAACAAACACGTGTGTGGAAGGGCCATCCCCGTCGTAACTCGAGAATATACCCCAGGTTCCCGCCGCAACTCGAGAAAAACCATGAGACTTCCCCCTCGCCGCCAGATGAGGCGCGATTCCCCTGCACTGAGTGCAGAGCAATTCCGAGTTGCACATCACACAGGAAAGGAGCCTTGATTTCCTTGATGGCACTCCAGAGAAACCCCAAGAACACTGTTTCAAGGCTAGAGAGATCTTGAGGTCACTGTAGCAACACGAAAGAGCTCCATGGAACAAAAATCAACTCAAGATGAGAGGTTATTCCCTGGCTTTGACTCCAGAGGAATACGACCTTACCACAAGCACCTCAAGAGGAGGCTTCTCTCAGCTCTAGGTATGTGAGAGGGACCCTGAGTTGGCGGCCTGAAGGTGAATGGACACCGCGATGTCCTGAGTCAAAATATGGCCGGATATCCCTGCAGTGACTTGAATGCAGGCTCGTCTTGCATCTCCCAAGACCAAAGGATGTCTGAATCCCCTGTGGAGACCACAGAGAAAGACCTAGTTCCCCACCTCATCGCTACCGGAGGCCTCACATCCTTTGAAAACTCCAGAGGGACCAGGGATCAGTGCCTCCAAAGGAGACGATGCCTGACTCCTCGTGAAACTTGATAGGAGTCTCAGGATTCCTATGGCACGTGGAGAGGGACACTTGATCTCCCACCTCAGCTGGAGAGGCGTCCCAATTGCCCTGCCAAGCCTCGAGGAGAATCCCGAGTTGTCCCTCGCAACTAGGCAGGAGTCCTGACGTCGCTGAACAAACACGTGTGTGGAAGGGCCATCCCCGTCGTAACTCGAGAATATACCCCAGGTTCCCGCCGCAACTCGAGAAAAACCATGAGACATCCCCCTCGCCGCCGGATGAGGCGAGATTCCCCTGCACTGCTTGCAGAGCAATGCCGTGTTGCACATCACACAGGAAAGGAGCCTTGATTTCCTTGATGGCACTCCAGAGAAACCCCAAGAACACTGTTTCAAGGCTAGAGGGATCCTGAGGTCACTGTAGCAACACGAAAGAGCTCCGTGGACCAAAAATCAACTCGAGATAAGAGGTTAGTCAATGGCTTCGACTCCAGAGGAATACACCTTACCACAAGCACCTCAAGAGCAGGCTTCTCTCAGCTCTAGGTATGTGAGAGGGACCCTGAGATTGCGGCCTCAAGTGGAATGGACACCGCGATGCCCTGACTCAAAATAAGGCCGGATATCCCTGCAGTGACTTGAATGAAGGCTCGTCTTGCATCTCCCAAGTCGAAAGGATGTCTGAATACCCTGTGGAGACCACAGAGAAAGACCTAGTTCCCCACCTCATCGCGACCGGAGGCATCACATCCTTTGAAAACTCCAGAGGGACGCGGAGATCAGTGCCTCCAAAGGAGACGATGCCTGACTCCTCGTGAAACTTGATAGGAGTCCCAGGATTCCTGTGGCACGTGGAAAGGGAGCCTTGGTCACCCGCCTCAGCTGGAGAGGCGTCCCAATTGCCCTGCCAAGCCTCGAGGAGAATCCCGAGTTGTCCCTGGCAACTAGGCAGGAGTCCTGACGTCGCTGAACAAACACGTGTGTGGAAGGGCCATCCCCGTCGTAACTCGAGAATATACCCCAGGTTCCCGCCGCAACTCGAGAAAAACCATGAGACTTCCCCCTCGCCACGAGATGAGGCCTGATTCCCCTGCACTGCGTGCAGAGCAATGCCGTGTTGCACATCACACAGGAAAGGAGCCTTGATTTCCTTGATGGCACTCCAGAGAAACCCCAAGAACACTGTTTCAAGGCTAGAGGGATCCTGAGGTCACTGTAGCAACACGAAAGAGCTCCGTGGACCACAAATCAACTGGATATGAGAGGTTAGGCCCTGGGGTCGACTCCAGAGGAATACCACCTTACCACAAGCACCTCAAGAGGAGGCTTCTCTCAGCTCTAGGTATGTGAGAGGGACCCTGAGTTTGCGGCCTCAAGTGGAATGGACAACGCGATGCCCTGACTCGAAATAAGGCCGGATATGCCTGCAGTGACTTGAATGCAGGCTCGTCTTGCATCTCCCAAGACGAAAGGATGTCTGAATCCCCTGTGGAGACCACAGAGAAAGACCTAGTTCCCCACCTCATCGCGACCGGAGGCCTCACATCCTTTGAAAACACCACAGTGACGCGGAGATCAGTGCCTCCAAATGACACGATGCCTGACTCCTCCTGAAACTTGATAGGAGTCCCAGGATTCCTGTGGCACGTGGAAAGGGACCCTTGGTCTCCCGCCTCAGCTGAAGAGGCGTCCCAATTGCCCTGCCAAGCCTTGAGGAGAATCCCGAGTTGTCCCTCGCAACTAGGCAGGAGTCCTGACGTGGCTGAACAAACACGTGTGAGGAAGGGCCATCCCCGTCGTAACTCGAGAATATAGCCCAGGTTCCCGCCGCAACTCGAGAAAAACGATGAGAATTCCCCCTCGCCGCGAGATGAGGCCCGATTCCCCTGCACTGCGTGCAGAGCAATGCCGTGTTGCACATCACACAGGAAAGGAGCCTTGATTTCCTTGATGGCACTCCAGAGAAAGCCCAAGAACACTGTTTCAAGGCTAGAGGGATCGTGAGGTCACTGTAGCAACACGAAAGAGCTCCGTGGACCAAAAATCAACTCGAGATGAGAGGTTAGTGCCTGGCTTCGACTCCAGAGGAATACCATCTTACCACAAGCACCTCAAGATGCGGCTTCTCTCAGCTCTAGGTATGGGAGAGGGACCCTGAGTTTGTGGCCTCAAGTGGAATGGACACCGCGATGCCCTGACTCGAAATAAGGCCGGATATCCCTGCAGTGACTTGAATGCAGGCTCGTCTTGCATCTCCCAAGTCGAAAGGATGTCTGAATCCCCTGTGGAGACCACAGAGAAAGACATAGTTCCCCACCTCATCGCGACCGGAGGCCTCACATCCTTTAAAAACTCCAGAGGGACGCGGAGATCAGTGCCTCCAAAGGAGACGATGCCTGACTCCCCGTGAAACTTGATAGGAGTCCCAGGATTCCTGTGGAACGTGGAAAGGGACCCTTGGTCTCCCGCCTCAGCTGGAGAGGCGTCCCAATTGCCCTGCCAAGCCTTGAGGAGAATCCCGAGTTGTCCCTCGCAACTAGGCAGGAGTCCTGACGTCGCTGAACAAACACGTGTGTGGAAGGGCCATCCCCGTCGTAACTCGAGAATATACCCCAGGTTCCCGCCGCAACTCGAGAAAAACCATGAGACTTCCCCCTCGCCGCGAGATGAGGCCCGATTCCCCTGCACTGCGTGCAGAGCAATGCCGTGTTGCACATCACACAGGAAAGGAGCCTTGATTTCCTTGATGGCACTCCAGAGAAACCTCAAGAACACTGTTTCAAGGCTAGAGGGATCCTGAGGTCACTGTAGCAACAGGAAAGAGCTCCGTGGACCAAAAATCAACTTGAGATGAGAGGTTAGTCCCTGGCTTCGACTCCAGAGCAATACCACCTTACCACAAGCACCTCAAGAGGAGGCTTCTCTCAGCTCTAGGTATGTGAGAGGGACCCTGAGTTTGCGGCCTCAAGTGGAATGGACACCGCGATGCCCTGACTCGAAATAAGGCCGGATATGCCTGCAGTGACTTGAATGCAGGCTCGTCTTGCATCTCCCAAGACGAAAGGATGTCTGAATCCCCTGTGGAGACCACAGAGAAAGACCTAGTTCCCCACCTCATCGCGACCGGAGGCCTCACATCCTTTGAAAACTTCAGAGGGACGCGGAGATCAGTGCCTCCAAAGGAGACGATGCCTGACTCCTCGTGAAACTTGATAGGAGTCCCAGGATTCCTGTGGCACGTGGAAAGGGACCCTTGGTCTCCCGCCTCAGCTGGAGAGGCGTCCCAATTGCCCTGCCAAGCCTCGAGGAGAATCCCGAGTTGTCCCTCCCAATTAGGCAAGAGTCCTGACGTCGCTGAACAAACACGTGTGTGGAAAGGCCATCCCCGTCGTAACTCGAGAATATACCCCAGGTTCCCGCCGCAACTCGAGAAAAACCATGAGACTTCCCCTTCGCCGTGAGATGAGGCCCGATTCCCCTGCACTGCGTGCAGAGCAATGCCGTGTTGCACATCACACAGGAAAGGAGCCTTGATTTCCTTGATGGCACTCCAGGGAAACGCCAAGAACACTGTTTCAAGGCTAGAGGGATCCTGAGGTCACTGTAGCAACACGAAAGAGCTCCGTGGACCAAAAATCAACTCGAGATGAGAGGTTAGGCCCTGGCCTCGACTCCAGAGGAATACCACCTTACCACAAGCACCTCAAGAGGAGGCTTCTCTCAGCTTTAGGTAGGTGAGAGGGACCCTGAGTTTGCGGCCTCCAGTGGAATGGACACAGCGATGCCCTGACTCGAAATAAGGCTGGATTTCCCTGCAGTGACTTGAATGCAGGCTCGTCTTGCATCTCCCAAGACGAAAGGGTGTCTGAATCCCCTGTGGAGACCACAGAGAAAGACCTAGTTCCCCACCTCATTGCGACCGGAGGCCTCACATCCTCTGAAAACTCCTGAGGGACACGGAGATCAGTGCCTCCAAAGAAGACGAGGCCTGACTCCTCGTGAAACTTGATAGGAGTCCCAGGATTCCTGTGGCACGTGGAAAGGGAGCCTTGGTCTCCCGCCTCAGCTGGAGAGGCGTCCCAATTGCCTTGCCAAGCCTCGAGGAGAATCCCGAGTTGTCCCTCGTAACTAGGCAGGAGTCCTGACGTCGCTGAACAAACACGTGTGTGGAAGGGCCATCTCCGGCGTAACTCGAGAATATACCCCAGGTTCCCGCCGCAACTCGAGAAAAACCATGAGACTTCCCCCTCGCCGCGAGATGAGGCCCGATTCCCCTGCACTGCGTGCAGAGCAATGCCGTGTGGCACATCACACAGGAAAGAAGCCTTGATTTCCTTGATGGCACTACAGAGAAAGCCCTAGAACACTGTTCCAAGGCTAGAGGGATCCTGAGGTCACTGTAGCAACTCGAAAGAGCTCCGTGGACCAAAAATCAACTCGAGATGAGAGGTTAGTCCCTGGCTTCGACTCCAGAGGAATAGCACCTTACCACAAGCACCTCAAAAGGAGGCTTCTCTCAGCTCTAGGTATGTGAGAGGGACCCTGAGTTTGTGGCCTCAAGTGGAATGGACACCGCGATGCCCTGACTCGAAATAAGGCCGGATATCCCTGCAGTGACTTGAATGCAGGCTCGTCTTGCATCTCCCAAGACGAAAGGATGTCTGAATCTCCAGTGGAGACCACAGAGAAAGACCTAGTTCCCCATCTCATCGCGACCGGAGGCCTCACATCCTTTGAAAACTCCAGAGGGACGCGGAGATCAGTGCCTCCAAAAGAGACGATGCCTGACTCCTCGTGAAACTTGATAGGAGTCCCAGGATTCCTGTGGCACGTGGAAAGGGACACTTGGTCTCCCGCCTCAGTTGGAGAGGCGTGACAATTGCCCTGCCAAGCCTCGAGGAGAATCCCGAGTTGTCCATCGCAACTAGGCAGGAGTCCTGACGTCGCTGAACAAACACGTGTGTGGAAGGCCCATTCCCGTCGTAACTCGAGAATATACCCCAGGTTTCCACCGCAACTCGAGAAAAACCATGAGACTTCCCCCTCGCCGCGAGATGAGGCCCGATTCCCCTGCACTGCGTGCAGAGCAATGCCGTGTTGCACATCACACAGGAAAGGAGCCTTGATTTCCTTGATGGCACTCCAGAGAAAACTCAAGAACACTGTTTCAAGGCTAGAGGGATCCTGAGGTCACTGTAGCAACACGAAAGAGCTCCGTGGACCACAAATCAACTCGAGATGAGAGGTTAGTCCCTGGCTTCGACTCCAGAGCAATACCACCTTACCACAAGCACCTCTAGAAGAGGTTTCTCTCAGCTCTACGTATATGAGAGGGACCCTGAGTGTGCGGCCTAAAGTAGAATGGACACCGCGATGCCCTGACTCAAAATAAGGCCGGATATCCCTACAGTGACTTGAATGCAGGCTCGTCTTGCATCTGCCAAGACGAAAGGATGTCTGAATCCCCTGTGGAGACCACAGAGAAAGACCTAGTTCCCCACCTCATCGCGACCGGAGGCCTCACATCCTTTGAAAATTCCAGAGGGACGCGGAGTTCAGTGCCTCCAAGGAGACGATGCCTGACTCCTCTTGAAACTTGATAGGAGTCCCAGGATTACTGTGGCACGTGGAAAGGGACCCTTGGTCTCCCGCCTCAGCTGGAGAGGCGTCCCAATTGCACTGCCAAGCCTCGAGGAGAATCCCGAGTTGTCCCTCGTAACTAGGCAGGAGTCCTGACGTCGCTGAACAAACAGGTGTGTGGAAGGGCCATCCCCGTCGTAACTCGAGAATATACCCCAGGTTCCCGCCGCAACTCGAGAAAAACCATGAGACTTCCCCCTCGCCGCGAGATGAGGCCCGATTCGCCTGCACTGCTTGCAAAGCAATTCCGTGTTGCACATCACACAGGAAAGAAGCCTTGATTTCCTTGATGGCACTCCAGAAAAAGCCCAAGAACACTGTTTCAAGGCTAGAGGGATCCTGAGGTCAATGTAGCAACAGGAAAGAGCTCCGTAGACCACAAATGAACTCGAGATGAGAGGTTAGTCCCTGGCTTTGACTCCAGATTAATACCACCTTACCACAAGCACCTCAAGAGGAGGCTTCTCTCAGCTCTAGATATGTGAGAGGGACCCTGAGTTTGCGGCCTCAAGTGGAATGGACACCGCGATGCCCTGACTCGAAATAAGGCCGGATATCCCTGCAGTGAGTTGAATGCAGGCTCGTCTTGCATCTCCCAAGCTGAAAGGATATCTGAATACCCTGTGGAGACCACAGAGAAAGACCTAGTTCCCCACCTCATCGCGACCGGAGGCATCACATCCTTTGAAAACTCCAGAGGGACGCGGAGATCAGTGCCTCCAAAGGAGACGATGCCTGACTCCTCGTGAAACTTGATAGGAGTCCCAGGATTCCTGTGGCACGTGAAGAGGGACACTTGATCTCCCACCTCAGCTGGAGAGGCGTTCCAATTGCCCTGCCAAGCCTCGAGGAGAATCCCGAGTTGTCCCTCGCAACTAGGCAGGAGTCCTGACGTCGCTGAACAAACACGTGTGTGGAAGGGCCATCCCCGTCGTAACTCGAGAATATACCCCAGGTTCCCGCCGCAACTCGAGAAAAACCATGAGACTTCCCCCTCGCCGCCAGATGAGGCGCGATTCCCCTGCACTGAGTGCAGAGCAATTCCGAGTTGCACACCACACAGGAAAGGAGCCTTGATTTCCTTGATGGCACTCCAGAGAAACGCCAAGAACACTGTTTCAAGGCTAGAGAGATCTTGAGGTCACTGTAGCAACACGAAAGAGCTCCATGGAACAAAAATCAACTCGAGATGAGAGGTTATTCCCTGGCTTTGACTCCAGAGGAATACGACCTTACCACAAGCACCTCAAGAGGAGGCTTCTCTCAGCTCTAGGTATGTGAGAGGGACCCTGAGTTGGCGGCCTGAAGGTGAATGGACACCGCGATGTCCTGAGTCAAAATATGGCCGGATATCCCTGCAGTGACTTGAATGCAGGCTCGTCTTGCATCTCCCAAGACAAAAGGATGTCTGAATCCCCTGTGGAGACCACAGAGAAAGACCTAGTTCCCCACCTCATCGCTACCGGAGGCCTCACATCCTTTGAAAACTCCAGAGGGACCAGGGATCAGTGCCTCCAAAGGAGACGATGCCTGACTCCTCGTGAAACTTGATAGGAGTCTCAGGATTCCTGTGGCACGTGGAGAGGGACACTTGATCTCCCACCTCAGCTGGAGAGGCGTCCCAATTGCCCTGCCAAGCCTCGAGGAGAATCCCGAGTTGTCCCTCGCAACTAGGCAGGAGTCCTGACGTCGCTGAACAAACACGTGTGTGGAAGGGCCATCCCCGTCGTAACTCGAGAATATACACCAGGTTCCCGCCGCAACTCGAGAAAAACCATGAGACATCCCCCTCGCCGCCGGATGAGGCGAGATTCCCCTGCACTGCTTGCAGAGCAATGCCGTGTTGCACATCACACATGAAAGGAGCCTTGATTTCCTTGATGGCACTCCAGAGAAACCCCAAGAACACTGTTTCAAGGCTAGAGGGATCCTGAGGTCACTGTAGCAACACGAAAGAGCGCCGTGGACCAAAAATCAACTCGAGATGAGAGGTTAGTCCCTGGCTTCGACTCCAGAGGAATACCACCTTACCACAAGCACCTCATGTGGAGGCTTCTCTCAGCTCTAAGTATGTGAGAGGGACCCTGAGTTTGCGGCCTGAAGTGGAATGGACACCGCGATGCCCTGACGCGAAATAAGGCCGGATATCCCTGCTGTGACTTGAATGCAGGCTCGTCTTGCATCTTCCAAGTCGAAAGAATGTCTGAATCCCCTGTGGAGACCACAGAGAAAAACCTAGTTCCCCACCTCATCGCGATCGGAGGCCTCACATCTTTTGAAAACTGCAGACGGATGCGGAGATCAGTGCCTCCAAAGGAGACGATGCCTGACTCCTCGTGAAACTTGATAGGAGTCCCAGGATTCCTGTGGCACGTGGAAAGGGACCCTTGGTCTCCCGCCTCAGCTGGAGAGGCGTCCCAATTGCCCTGCCAAGCCTCGAGGAGAATCCCGAGTTGTCCCTCGCAACTAGGCAGGAGTCCTGACGTCGCTGAACAAACACGGGTGTGGAAGGGCCATCCCCGTCGTAACTCGAGAATATACCCCAGGTTCCCGCCGCAACTCGAGAAAAACCATGAGACTTCCCCCTCGCCACGAGATGAGGCCCAATTCCCCTGCACTGCGTGCAGAGCAATGCCGTGTTGCACATCACACAGGAAAGGAGCCTTGATTTCCTTGATGGCACTCCACAGAAACCCCAAGAACACTGTTTCAATGCTAGAGGGATCCTGAGGTCACTGTAGCAACACGAAAGAGCTCCGTGGACCAAAAATCAACTCGAGATGAGAGTTTAGTCCCTGGCTTCGACTCCATAGGAATACCACCTTACTACAAGCACCTGAAGAGGAGGCTTCCCTGAGCTCTATGTATGTGAGAGGGACCCTGAGTTTGCGGCCTCAAATGGAATGGATACGGCGATGCACTGACTCGAAATAAGGCCGGATATCCCTGCAGTGACTTGAATGCAGGCTCGTCTTGCATCTCCCAAGATGAAAGAATGTCTGAATCCCCTGTGGAGACCACAGAGAAAGACCTAGTTCCCCACCTCATCGCGACCGGAGGCCTCACATCCTTTGAAAACACCACAGTGACGCGGAGATCAGTGCCTCCAAATGACACGATGCCTGACTCCTCCTGAAACTTGATAGGAGTCCCAGGATTCCTGTGGCACGTGGAAAGGGACCCTTGGTCTCCCGCCTCAGCTGAAGAGGCGTCCCAATTGCCCTGCCAAGCCTTGAGGAGAATCCCGAGTTGTCCCTCGCAACTAGGCAGGAGTCCTGACGTCGCTGAACAAACACGTGTGTGGAAGGGCCATCCCCGGCGTAACTCGAGAATATAGCCCAGGTTCCCGCCGCAACTCGAGAAAAACCATGAGAATTCCCCCTCGCCGCGAGATGAGGCCCGATTCCCCTGCACTGCGTGCAGAGCAATGCCGTGTTGCACATCACACATGAAAGGAGCCTTGATTTCCTTGATGGCACTCCAGAGAAACCCCAAGAACACTGTTTCAAGGCTAGAGGGATCCTGAGGTCACTGTAGCCACACGAAAGAGCTCCGTGGACCAAAAATCAACTCGAGATGAGAGGTTAGTGCCTGGCTTCGACTCCAGAGGAATACCATCTTACCACAAGCACCTCAAGATGCGGCTTCTCTCAGCTCTAGGTATGTGAGAGGGACCCTGAGTTTGCGGCCTCAAGTGGAATGGACACCGCGATGCCCTGACTCGAAATAAGGCCGGATATCCCTGCAGTGACTTGAATGCAGGCTCGTCTTGCATCTCCCAAGTCGAAAGGATGTCTGAATCCCCTGTGGAGACCACAGAGAAAAACCTAGTTCCCCACCTCATCGCAACCGGAGGCCTCACATCCTTTGAAAACTCCAGAGGGACGCGGAGATCAGTGCCTCCAAAGGAGACGCTGCCTGACTCCCCGTGAAACTTGATAGGAGTCCCAGGATTCCTGTAGCACGTGGAAAGGGACCCTTGGTCTCCCGCCTCAGCTGGAGAGGCGTCCCAATTGCCCTGCCAAGCCTTGAGGAGAATCCCGAGTTGTCCCTCGCAACTAGGCAGGAGTCCTGACGTCGCTGAACAAACACGTGTGTGGAAGGGCCATCCCCGTCGTAACTCGAGAATATACCCCAGGTTCCCGCCGCAACTCGAGAAAAACCATGAGACTTCCCCCTCGCCGCGAGATGAGGCCCGATTCCCCTGCACTGCGTGCAGAGCAATGCCGTGTGGCACATCACACAGGAAAGGAGCCTTGATTTCCTTGATGGCACTCCAGAGAAACCTCAAGAACACTGTTTCAAGGCTAGAGGGATCCTGAGGTCACTGTAGCAACACGAAAGAGCTCCGTGGACCAAAAATCAACTTGAGATGAGAGGTTAGTCCCTGGCTTCGACTCCAGAGCAATACCACCTTACCACAAGCACCTCAAGAGGAGGCTTCTCTCAGCTCTAGGTATGTGAGAGGGACCCTGAGTTTGCGGCCTCAAGTGGAATGGACACCGCGATGCCCTGACTCGAAATAAGGCCGGATATGCCTGCAGTGACTTGAATGCAGGCTCGTCTTGCATCTCCCAAGACGAAAGGATGTCTGAATCCCCTGTGGAGACCACAGAGAAAGACCTAGTTCCCCACCTCATCGCGACCGGAGGCCTCACATCCTTTGAAAACTTCAGAGGGACGCGGAGATCAGTGCCTCCAAAGGAGACGATGCCTGACTCCTCGTGAAACTTGATAGGAGTCCCAGGATTCCTGTGGCACGTGGAAAGGGACCCTTGGTCTCCCGCCTCAGCTGGAGAGGCGTCCCAATTGCCCTGCCAAGCCTCGAGGAGAATCCCGAGTTGTCCCTCCCAATTAGGCAGGAGTCCTGACGTCGCTGAACAAACACGTGTGTGGAAAGGCCATCCCAGTCGTAACTCGAGAATATACCCCAGGTTCCCGCCGCAACTCGAGAAAAACCATGAGACTTCCCCCTCGCCGTGAGATGAGGCCCGATTCCCCTGCACTGCGTGCAGAGCAATGCCGTGTTGCACATCACACAGGAAAGGAGCGTTGATTTCCTTGATGGCACTCCAGAGAAACGCCAAGAACACTGTTTCAAGGCTAGAGGGATCCTGAGGTCACTGTAGCAACACGAAAGATCTCCGTGGACCAAAAATCAACTCGAGATGAGAGGTTAGGCCCTGGCCTCGACTCCAGAGGAATACCACCTTACCACAAGCACCTCAAGAGGAGGCTTCTCTCAGCTTTAGGTAGGTGAGAGGGACCCTGAGTTTGCGGCCTCCAGTGGAATGGACACAGCGATGCCCTGACTCGAAATAAGGCTGGATTTCCCTGCAGTGACTTGAATGCAGGCTCGTCTTGCATCTCCCAAGACGAAAGGGTGTCTGAATCCCCTGTGGAGACCACAGAGAAAGACCTAGTTCCCCACCTCATTGCGACCGGAGGCCTCACATCCTCTGAAAACTCCTGAGGGACACGGAGATCAATGCCTCCAAAGAAGACGAGGCCTGACTCCTCGTGAAACTTGATAGGAGTCCCAGGATTCCTGTGGCACGTGGAAAGGGAGCCTTGGTCTCCCGCCTCAGCTGGAGAGGCGTCCCAATTGCCTTGCCAAGCCTCGAGGAGAATCCCGAGTTGTCCCTCGTAACTAGGCAGGAGTCCTGACGTCGCTGAACAAACACGTGTGTGGAAGGGCCATCTCCGGCGTAACTCGAGAATATACCCAAGGTTCCCGCCGCAACTCGAGAAAAACCATGAGACTTCCCCCTCGCCACGAGATGAGGCCCGATTCCCCTGCACTGCGTGCAGAGCAATGCCGTGTTGCACATCACACAGGAAAGAAGCCTTGATTTCCTTGATGGCACTACAGAGAAAGCCCTAGAACACTGTTCCAAGGCTAGAGGGATCCTGAGGTCACTGTAGCAACACGAAAGAGCTCCGTGGACCAAAAATCAACTCGAGATGAGAGGTTAGTCCCTGACTTCGACTCCAGAGGAATACCACCTTACCACAAGCACCTCAAGAGGAGGCTTCTCTCAGCTCTAGGTATGTGAGAGGGTCCCTGAGTTTGTGGCCTCAAGTGGAATGGACACCGCGATGCCCTGACTCGAAATAAGGCCGGATATCCCTGCAGTGACTTGAATGCAGGCTCGTCTTGCATCTCCCAAGACGAAAGGATGTCTGAATCTCCAGTGGAGACCACAGAGAAAGACCTATTTCCCCATCTCATCGCCACCGGAGGCCTCACATCCTTTGAAAACTCCAGAGGGACGCGGAGATCAGTGCCTCCAAAAGAGACGATGCCTGACTCCTCGTGAAACTTGATAGGAGTCCCAGGATTCCTGTGGCACGTGAAGAGGGACACTTGATCTCCCACCTCAGCTGGAGAGGCGTTCCAATTGCCCTGCCAAGCCTCGAGGAGAATCCCGAGTTGTCCCTCTCAACTAGGCAGGAGTCCTGACGTCGCTGAACAAACACGTGTGTGGAAGGGCCATCCCCGTCGTGACTCGAGAATATACCCCAGGTTCCCGCCGCAACTCGAGAAAAACCATGAGACTTCCCCCTCGCCGCCAGATGAGGCGCGATTCCCCTGCACTGAGTGCAGAGCAATTCCGAGTTGCACACCACACAGGAAAGGAGCCTTGATTTCCTTGATGGCACTCCAGAGAAACCCCAAGAACACTGTTTCAAGGCTAGAGAGATCTTGAGGTCACTGTAGCAACACGAAAGAGCTCCATGGAACAAAAATCAACTCGAGATGAGAGGTTATTCCCTGGCTTTGACTCCAGAGGAATACGACCTTACCACAAGCACCTCAAGAGGAGGCTTCTCTCAGCTCTAGGTATGTGAGAGGGACCCTGAGTTGGCGGCCTGAAGGTAAATGGACACCGCGATGTCCTGAGTCAAAATAAGGCCGGATATCCCAGCAGTGACTTGAATGCAGGCTCGTCTTGCATCTCCCAAGACAAAAGGATGTCTGAATCCCCTGTGGAGACCACAGAGAAAGACCTAGTTCCCCACCTCATCGCTACCGGAGGCCTCACATCCTTTGAAAACTCCAGAGGGACCAGGGATCAGTGCCTCCAAAGGAGACGATGTCTGACTCCTCGTGAAACTTGATAGGAGTCTCAGGATTCCTGTGGCTCGTGAAGAGGGACACTTGATCTCCTGCCTCAGCTGGAGAGGCGTCCCAATTGCCCTGCCAAGCCTCGAGGAGAATCCCGAGTTGTCCCTCGCAACTAGGCAGGAGTCCTGACGTCGCTGAACAAACACGTGTGTGGAAGGGCCATCCCCGTCGTAACACGAGAATATACCCCAGGTTCCCGCCGCAACTCGAGAAAAACCATGAGACATCCCCCTCGCCGCGAGATGAGGCCCGATTCCCCTGCACTGCGTGCAGAGCAATGCCGTGTTGCACATCACACAGGAAAGGAGCCTTGATTTCCTTGATGGCACTCCAGAGAAACCCGAAGAACACTGTTTCAAGGCTAGAGGGATCCTGAGGTCACTGGAGCAACACGAAAGAGCTCCGTGGACCACAAATCAACTCGAGATGAGAGGTTAGTGCCTGGCTTCGACTCCAGAGGAATACCACCTTACCACAAGCACCTCAAGAGGACGCTTCTCTCAGCTTTAGTTATGTGAGAGGGACCCTGAGTTTGCGGCCTCAAGTGGAATGGACACCGCGATGCCCTGACTTGAAATAAGGCCGGATATGCCTGCAGTGACTTGAATACAGGCTCGTCTTGCATCTCCCAAGACGAAAGGATGTCTGAATCCCCTGTGGAGACCACAGAGAAAGACCTAGTTCCCCACCTCATCGCGACCGGAGGCCTCACATCCTTTGAAAACTCCAGAGGGACGCTAAGATCAGTGCCTCCAAAGGAGACGATGCCTGACTCCTCGTGAAACTTGATAGGAGTCCCAGGATTTCTGTGACAGGTGGAAAGGGACCCTTGGTCTCCCGCCTCAGCTGCAGAGGCGTCCCAATTGCCCTGCCAAGCCTCGAGGAGAATCCCGAGTAGTCCCTCGCAACTAGGCAGGAGTCCTGACGTCGCTGAACAAACAGGTGTGTGGAAGGGCCATCCCCGTCGTAACTCGAGAATATACCCCAGGTTCCCGCCGCAACTCGAGAAAAACCATGAGACTTCCCCCTCGCCACGAGATGAGGCCCGATTCCCCTGCACTGCGTGCAGAGCAATTCCGTGTTGCACATCACACAGGAAAGGAGCCTTGATTTCCTTGATGGCACTCCAGAGAAACCCCAAGAACACTGTTTCAAGGCTAGAGGGATCCTGAGGTCACTGTAGCAACACGAAAGAGCTCCGTGGACCACAAATCAACTCGAGATGAGAGGTTAGTGCCTGGCTTCGACTCCAGAGGAATACCACCTTACCACAAGCACATCTAGAGGAGGCTTCTCTCAGCTCTAGGTATGTGAGAGGGACCCTGAGTTTGCGGCCTCAAGTGGAATGGACAACGCGATGCCCTGACTCGAAATAAGGCCGGATATGCCTGCAGTGACTTGAATGCAGGCTCGTCTTGCATCTCCCAAGACGAAAGGATGTCTGAATCCCCTGTGGAGACCACAGAGAAAGACCTAGTTCCCCACCTCATCGCGACCGGAGGCCTCACATCCTTTGAAAACACCACAGTGACGCGGAGATCAGTGCCTCCAAATGACACGATGCCTGACTCCCCCTGAAACTTGATAGGAGTCCCAGGATTCCTGTGGCACGTGGAAAGGGACACTTGGTCTCCCGCCTCAGCTGAAGAGGCGTCCCAATTGCCCTGCCAAGCCTTGAGGAGAATCCCGAGTTGTCCCTCGCAACTAGGCAGGAGTCCTGACGTCGCTGAACAAACACGTGTGTGGAAGGGCCATCTCCGGCGTAACTCGAGAATATACCCAAGGTTCCCGCCGCAACTCGAGAAAAACCATGAGACTTCCCCCTCGCCACGAGATGAGGCCCGATTCCCCTGCACTGCGTGCAGAGCAATGCCGTGTTGCACATCACACAGGAAAGAAGCCTTGATTTCCTTGATGGCACTCCAGAGAAACCCCAAGAACACTGTTCCAAGGCTAGAGGGATCCTGAGGTCACTGTAGCAACACGAAAGAGCTCCGTGGACCAAAAATCAACTCGAGATGAGAGGTTAGTCACTGGCTTCGACTCCAGAGGAATACCACCTTACCACAAGCACCTCAAGAGGAGGCTTCTCTCAGCTCTAGGTATGTGAGAGGGTCCCTGAGTTTGTGGCCTCAAGTGGAATGGACACCGCGATGCCCTGACTCGAAATAAGGCCGGATATCCCTGCAGTGACTTGAATGCAGGCTCGTCTTGCATCTCCCAAGACGAAAGGATGTCTGAATCTCCAGTGGAGACCACAGAGAAAGACCTATTTCCCCATCTCATCGCCACCGGAGGCCTCACATCCTTTGAAAACTCCAGAGGGACGCGGAGATCAGTGCCTCCAAAAGAGACGATGCCTGACTCCTCGTGAAACTTGATAGGAGTCCCAGGATTCCTGTGGCACGTGAAGAGGGACACTTGATCTCCCACCTCAGCTGGAGAGGCGTTCCAATTTCCCTGCCAAGCCTCGCGGAGAATCCCGAGTTGTCCCTCTCAACTAGGCAGGAGTCCTGACGTCGCTGAACAAACACGTGTGTGGAAGGGCCATTCCCGTCGTAACTCGAGAATATACCCCAGGTTCCCGCCGCAACTCGAGAAAAACCATGAGACTTCCCCCTCGCCGCCAGATGAGGCGCGATTCCCCTGCACTGAGTGCAGAGCAATTCCGAGTTGCACACCACACAGGAAAGGAGCCTTGATTTCCTTGATGGCACTCCAGAGAAACCCCAAGAACACTGTTTCAAGGCTAGAGAGATCTTGAGGTCACTGTAGCAACACGAAAGAGCTCCATGGAACAAAAATCAACTCGAGATGAGAGGTTATTCCCTGGCTTTGACTCCAGAGGAATACGACCTTACCACAAGCACCTCAAGAGGAGGCTTCTCTCAGCTCTAGGTATGTGAGAGGGACCCTGAGTTGGCGGCCTGAAGGTGAATGGACACCGCGATGTCCTGAGTCAAAATAAGGCCGGATATCCCTGCAGTGACTTGAATGCAGGCTCGTCTTGCATCTCCCAAGACCAAAGGATGTCTGAATCCCCTGTGGAGACCACAGAGAAAGACCTAGTTCCCCACCTCATCGCTACCGGAGGCCTCACATCCTTTGAAAACTCCAGAGGGACCAGGGATCAGTGCCTCCAAAGGAGACGATGCCTGACTCCTCGTGAAACTTGATAGGAGTCTCAGGATTCCTGTGGCACGTGAAGAGGGACACTTGATCTCCCGCCTCAGCTGGAGAGGCGTCCCAATTGCCCTGCCAAGCCTCGAGGAGAATCCCGAGTTGTCCCTCGCAACTAGGCAGGAGTCCTGACGTCGCTGAACAAACACGTGTGTGGAAGGGCCATCCCCGTCGTAACTCGAGAATATACCCCAGGTTCCCGCCGCAACTCGAGAAAAACCATGAGACATCCCCCTCGCCGCGAGATGAGGCCCGATTCCCCTGCACTGCGTGCAGAGCAATGCCGTGTTGCACATCACACAGGAAAGGAGCCTTGATTTCCTTGATGGCACTCCAGAGAAACCCCAAGAACACTGTTTCAAGGCTAGAGGGATCCTGAGGTCACTGGAGCAACACGAAAGAGCTCCGTGGACCACAAATCAACTCGAGATGAGAGGTTAGTGCCTGGCTTCGACTCCAGAGGAATACCACCTTACCACAAGCACATCTAGAGGAGGCTTCTCTCAGCTCTAGGTATGTGAGAGGGACCCTGAGTTTGCGGCCTCAAGTGGAATGGACACCGCGATGCCCTGACTTGAAATAATGCCGGATATGCCTGCAGTGACTTGAATACAGGCTCGTCTTGCATCTCCCAAGACGAAAGGATGTCTGAATCCCCTGTGGAGACCACAGAGAAAGACCTAGTTCCCCACCTCATCGCGACCGGAGGCCTCACATCCTTTGAAAACTCCAGAGGGACGCTGAGATCAGTGCCTCCAAAGGAGACGATGCCTGACTCCTCGTGAAACTTGATAGGAGTCCCAGGATTTCTGTGACAGGTGGAAAGGGACCCTTGGTCTCCCGCCTCAGCTGGAGAGGCGTCCCAATTGCCCTGCCAAGCCTCGAGGAGAATCCCGAGTTGTCCCTCGCAACTAGGCAGGAGTCCTGACGTCGCTGAACAAACACGTGTGTGGAAGGGCCATCCCCGTCGGAACTCGAGAATATACCCCAGGTTCGCTCCGCAACTCGAGAAAAACCATGAGACTTCGCCCTCGCCGCGAGATGAGGCCCGATTCCCCTGCACTGAGTGCAGAGCAATGCCGTGTTGCACATCACACAGGAAAGGAGCCTTGATTTCCTTGATGGCACTCCAGAGAAACCCCAAGAACACTGTTTCAAGGCTAGAGGGATCCTGAGGTCAATGTAGCAACACGAAAGAGCTCCGTGTACCAAAAATCAACTCAAGATGAGAGGTTAGTCCCTGGCTTCGACTCCAGAGGAATACCACCTTACCACAAGCACCTCAAGAGGAGGCTTCTCTCAGCTCTAGGTATGTGAGAGGGACCCTGAGTTTGCGGCCTCAAGTGAAATGGACACTGCGATGCCCTGACTCGAAATAAGGCCGGATATCCCTGCAGTGACTTGAATGCAGGCTCGTCTTGCATCTCCCAAGACGAAAGGATGTCTGAATCTCTTGTGGAGACCACAGAGAAAGACCTAGTTCCCCACCTCATCGCGACCGGAGGCCTCACATCCTTTGAAAACTCCAGAGGGACGCGGAGATCAGTACCTCCAAAGGAGACGATGCCTGACTCCTCGTGAAAATTGATAGGAGTCCCAGGATTCCTGTGGCACGTGGAAAGGGACCCTTGGTCTCCCGCCTCAGCTGGAGAGGCGTCCCAATTGCCCTGCCAAGCCTCGACGAGAATCCCGAGTTGTCCCTCGCAACTAGGCAGGCGTCGTGACGTGGCTGAACAAACACGTGTGTGGAAGGGCCATCCCCGTCGTAACTCGAGAAAATACCCCAGGTTCCCGCCGCAACTTGAGAAAAACCATGAGACTTCCCCCTCGCCGCGAGATGAGGCCCGATTCCCTGCACTGCGTGCAGAGCAATTCCGTGTTACACATCACACAGGAAAGGAGCCTTGATTTCCTTGATGGCACTCCAGAGAAAGCCCAAGAACACTGTTTCAAGGCTAGAGGGAACCTGAGGTCACTGTAGCAACACGAAAGAGCTCCGTGGACCAAAAATCAACTCGAGATGAGAGGTTAGTCCCTGGCTTCGACTCCAGAGGAATGCAACCTTACCACAAGCACCTCAATAGGAGGCTTCTCTCAGCTCTAGGTATGTGAGAGGGACCCTGAGTTTGCGGCCTCAAGTGGAATGGACACCGCGATGCCCTGACTCGAAATAAGGCCGGATATTCCTGCAGTGACTTGAATGCAGGCTCGTCTTGCATCTCCCAAGACGAAAGGATGTCTGAATCCCCTGTGGAGACCACAGAGAAAGACCTAGTTCCCCACCTCATGGCGACCGGAGGCCTCACATCCTTTGAAAACTCCAGAGGGACGCGGAGATCAGTGCCTCCAAAGGAGACGACGCCTGACTCCTCGGGAAACTTGATAGGAGTCCCAGGATTCCCGTGGCACGTGGAAAGGGACCCTTGGTCTCCCGCCTCAGCTGGAGAGGCGTCCCAATTGCCCTGCCAAGCCTCGAGGAGAATCCCGAGTTGTCCCTCGCAACTAGGCAGGAGTCCTGACTTTGCTGAACAAACACGTGTGTGGAAGGGTCATCCCCGTCGTAACTCGAGAATATACCCCAGGTTCCCGCCGCAACTCGAGAAAAACCATGAGACTTCCCCCTCGCCGCGAGATGAGGCCCGATTCCCCTGCACTGCGTGCAGAGCAATGCCGTGTTGCACATCACACAGGAAAGGAGCCTTGATTTCCTTGATGGCACTCCAGAGAAACCCCAAGAACACTGTTTCAAGGCTAGAGGGATCCTGAGGTCACTGTAGCAACACGAAAGAGCTCCGTGGACCAAAAATCAACTCGAGAGGAGAGGTTAGTCCCTGGCTTCGACTCCAGAGGAATACCACCTTACCACAAGCACCTCAAGAGGAGGCTTCTCTCAGCTCTAGGTATGTGAGAGGGACCCTGAGTTTGCGGCCTCAAGTGGAATGGACACCGCGATGCCCTGACTCGAAATAAGGCCGGATATCCCTGCAGTGACTTGAATGCAGGCTCGTCTTGCATCTCCCAAGACGAAAGGATGTCTGAATCCCATGTGGAGACCACAGAGAAAGACCTAGTTCCCCACCTCATCGCAACCGGAGGCCTCACATTCTTTGAAAACTCCACAGGGACGCGTAGATCAGTGCGTCCAAAGGAGACGATGCCTGACTCCTCGTGAAACTTGATAGGAGTCCCAGGATTCCTGTGGCACGTGGAAAGGGACCCTTGGTCTCCCGCCTCAGCTGGAGAGGCGTCCCAATTGCCCTGCTAAGCCTTGAGGAGAATCCCGAGTTGTCCCTAGCAACTAGGCAGGAGTCCTGACGTCGCTGAACAAACACGTGTGTGGAAGGGCCATCCCCGTCGTAACTCGAGAATATACCCCAGGTTCCCTCCACAATTCGAGAAAAACCATGAGACTTCCCCCTCGCCGCGAGATGAGGCCCAATTCCCCTGCACTGCGTGCAGAGCTATGCCATTTGCACATCACACAGGAAAGGAGCCTTGATTTCCTTGATGGCACTCCAGAGAAAGCCCAAGAACACTCTTTCAAGGATAGAGGGATCCTGAGGTCACTATAGCAACACCAAATAGCTCCGAGGACCAAAAATCAACTCGAAATGAGAGGTTAGTCCCTGGCTTCGACTCCAGAGGAATACCACCTTACCACAACCACCTCAAGAGGCGGCTTCTCTCAGCTCTACGTGTGTGAGAGGGACCCTGAGTTTGCGGCCTCAAGTGGAATGGACACCACGATGCCCTGACTCGAAATAAGGCCGGATATCCCTGCAGTGACTTGAATGCAGGTTCGTCTTGCATCTCCCAAGACGAAAGGATGTCTGAATCCCCTGTGGAGACCACAGAGAAAGACCTAGTTCCCAACCACATCGTGACCGGAGGCCTCACATCCTTTGAAAATTCCAGAGGGACGCGGAGATCATTGCCTCCAAAGGAGACGAGGACTGACTGCTCGTGAAATTTGATAGGAGTCCCAGGATTCCTGTGGCACGTGGAAAGGGACCCTTGGTCTCCCGCCTCAGCTGGAGAGGCGTCCCAATTGCCCTGCCTAGCCTCGAGGAGAATCCCGAGTTGTCCCTCGCAACTAGGCAGGAGTCCTGACGTCGCTGAACAAACACGTGTGTGGAAGGGCCATCCCCGTCATAACTCGAGAATATACCCCAGGTTCCCGCCGCAACTCGAGAAAAACCATGAGACTTCCCCCTCACCGCGAGATGAGGCCCGATTACCCTGCACTGCGTGCACAGCAATTCCGTGTTGAACATCACACAGGAAAGGAGCCGTGATTTCCTTGATGGCACTCCAGAGAAACCCCAAGAACACTCTTTCAAGGTTAGAGGGATCCTGAGGTCAATGTAGCAACACGAAAGAGCTCCGTGGACCAAAAATCAACTCGAGATGAGAGGTTAGTCCCTGGCTTCGACTCCAGAGGAATACCACCTTACCAGAAGCACCTCAAGAGGAGGCTTCTCTGAGCTCTAGGTATGTGAAAGGGACCCTGAGTTTGCGGCCTCAAGTGGAATGGACACCGCGATGCCCTGACTCGATATAAGGCCGGATATCCCTGCAGTGACTTGAATGCAGGCTCGTCTTGCATCTCCCAAGACGAATGATGACTGAATCCAATGTGGAGACCACAGAGAAAGACGTAGTTCCCCACCTCATCGCGACCGGAGACCTCACATCCTTTTAAAGCTCCAAGGGAGGCGGAGATCAGTGTCTCCCAAGGAGACAATGCCTGACTCCCCGTGAAACTTGATAGGACTCCCAGGATTCCTGTGGCACGTGGAAAGGGACACTTGGTCTCCCGCCTCAGCTGGAGAGGCGTCCCAACTGCCCTGCCAAACCTCGAGGAGAATCCCGAGTTGTCCCTCGCAACTAGGCAAGAGTCCTGACCTCCCTGGGCAAACACGTGTGTGGAAGGGCCATCCCCGTCGTAACTCGAGAATATACCCCAGGTTCCCGCCGCAACTCGAGAAAAACCATGAGACTTCCCCCTCGCCGCGAGATGAGGCCCGATTCCCCTGCACTGTGTGCAGAGCAATGCCGTGTTGCACATCACACAGGAAAGGAGCTTTGATTTAGTTGATGGCACTCCAGAGAAAGCCCAAGAACACTGTTTCAAGGCTAGAGGGATACTGAGGTCACTGTAGCAACACGAAAGAGCTCCGTGGACCACAAATCAAGTCGAGATGAGAGGTTAGTCCCTGGCTTCTACTCCAGAGGAATACCACCTTACCACAAGCACCTCAAGAGGAGGCTTCTCTCAGCTCTATATATGTGAGAGGGACCCTGAGTTTGCGGCCTCAAGTGGAATGGACACCGCGATGCCCTGACTCGAAATAAGGCCGGATATGCCTGCAGTGACTTGAATGCAGGCTAGTCTTGCATCTCCCAAGACGAAAGGATGTCTGAATCCCCTGTGGAGACCACAGAGAAAGACCTAGTTCCCCACCTCAACGCGACCGGAGGCCTCACATCCTTTGAAAACTGCCCAGGGACGCGGAGATCAGTGCCTCCAAAGGAGACGATGCCTGACTCCTCTTGAAACTTGATAGGAGCCCCAGGCTTCTTGTGGCATGTGGAAAGGGACCCTTGGTCTCCTGCCTCAGCTGGAGAGGCGTCCCAATTGCCCTGCCAAGCCTCCAGGAGGATCCCGAGTTGTCCCTCGCAACTATGCAGGAGTCCTGACGTCGCTGAACAAACAGCTGTGTGGAAACGCCATCCCCGTCGTAACTCGAGAATATACCCCAGTTTCCCGCCGCAACTCGAGAAAAACCATGAGACTTCCCCCTCGCCGCGAGATGAGGCCCGATTCCCCTGCACTGCGTGCAGAGCAATGCCGTGTTGCACATCATACAGGAAAGGAGCCTTGATTTCCTTGATGGCACTCCAGAGAAAGCCCAAGAACACTGTTTCAAGGCTAGAGGGATCCTGAGGTCACTGTAGCAACACGAAATAGCTCCGTGGACCAAAAATCAACTCGAGATGAGAGGTTAGGCCCTGGCTTCGACTCCAGAGGAATATCACCTTACCACAAGCACCTCAAGAGGAGGCTTCTCTCAGCTCTAGGTATGTGAGAGGCACCCTGAGTTTGCGGCCTCAAGTGGAATGGACACCGCGATGCCCTGACTCGAAATAAGGCCGGATATCCCTGCAGTGACTTGAATGCAGGCTCGTCTTGCATCTCCCAAGACGAAAGGATGTCTGAATCCCCTGTGGAGACCACAGAGAAAGACCTAGTTCCCCACCTCATGGCGACCGGAGGCCTCACATCCTTTGAAAACTCCAGAGGGACGCGGAGATCAGTGCCTCCAAAGGAGACGATGCCTGACTCCTCGTGAAAATTGATAGGAGTCCCAGGATTCCTGTGGCTAGTGGAAAGGGACCCTTGGTCTCCCGCCTCAACTGGAGAGGCGTCCCAATTGCCCTGCCAAGCCTCGAGGAGAATCCCGAGTTGTCCCTCGCAACTAGGCAGGAGTCCTGACGTCGCTGAACAAACACGTGGGTGGAAGGGCCATCCCCGTCGTAACTCGAGAATATACCCCAGGTTCCCGCCGCAACTCGAGAAAAACCATGAGACTTCCCCCTCGCTGCGAGATGAGGCCCGATTCCCCTGCACTGTGTTCAGAGCAATGCAGGGTTGCACATCACACAGGAAAGGAGCCTTGATTTCCTTGATGGCACTCCAGAGAAAGCCCAAGAACACTGTTTCAAGGATAGAGGGATTCTGAGGTCCCTGTAGCAACAAGAAAGAACTCCTTGGACCAAAAATCAACTCGAGATGAGAGGTTAGTCCTTGGCTTCGAATCCAGAGGAATACCACCTTACCACAAGCACCTCAAGTGGAGGCTTCTCTCAGCTCTAGGTATGTGAGAGGGACCCTGAGTTTGCGGCCTCAAGTGGAATGCACACCGCGATGTCCTGACTCAAAATAAGACCGGATATCCCTGCAGTGACTTGAATGCAGGCTTGTCTTGCATCTCCCAATTCGAAAGTATGTCTGAATCCCCTGTGGAGACCACAGAGAAAGACCTAGTTCCCCACCTCATCGCGCCCGGAGGCCTCACATCCTTTGAAAATTCCTGAGGTGTGCGGAGATCAGTGCCTCCAAAGGAGACGACGCGTGACTCCTCGTGAAACTTGATAAGAGTCCCAGGATTCCTGTGGAACGTCGAAAGGGAGCCTTGGTCTCCCGCCTCAGCTGGAGAGGCGTCCCAATTGCCCTGCCAAGCCTCGAGGAGAATCCGGAGTTGTCCCTCGCAACTAGGCAGGAGTCCTGACGTCGCTGAAAAAACACGTGTGTGGAAGGCCCATGCCCGTCGTAACTCGAGAATATACCCGAGGTTCCCGCCGCAACTCGAGAAAAACCATGAGACTTCCCCCTCGCCGCGAGATGAGGCCCAATTCCCCTGCACTGCGTGCAGAGCAATGCCGTGTTCCACATCACACAGGAAAGGAGCCTTGATTTCCTTGATGGCACTCCACAGAAACCCCAAGAACACTGTTTCAATGCTAGAGGGATCCTGAGGTCACTGTAGCAACACGAAAGAGCTCCGTGGACCAAAAATCAACTCGAGATGAGAGTTTAGTCCCTGGCTTCGACTCCATAGGAATACCACCTTACTACAAGCACCTGAAGAGGAGGCTTCCCTGAGCTCTAGGTATGTGAGAGGGACCCTGAGTTTGCGGCCTCAAATGGAATGGACACGGCGATGCCCTGACTCGAAATAAGGCCGGATATCCCTGCAGTGACTTGAATGCAGGCTCGTCTTGCATTTCCCAAGATGAAAGAATGTCTGAATCCCCTGTGGAGACCACAAAGAAAGACCTAGTTCCCCACCTCATCGCGACCGGAGGCCTCACATCCTTTGAAAACTTCAGAGGTACACGGAGATCAGTGCCTCCAAAGCAGACGATGCCTGACTCCTCGTGAAACTTGATAGGAGTCCCAGGATTCCTGTGGCATGTGGAAAGGGACACTTGGTCTCCCGCCTCAGCTGGAGAGGCGTCCCAATTGCCTTGCGAAGCCTCGAGGAGAATCCCGAATTGTCCCTCACAACTAGGCAGGAGTCCTGACGTCGCCGAACAACCACGTGGGTGGAAGGGCCATCCCCGGCGTAACTCGAGAATATACCCCAGGTTCCCGCCGCAACTCGAGAAAAACCATGAGACTTCCCCCTTGCCGGGAGATGAGGCCCAATTCCCCTGCACTGTGTGTAGAGCAATTCCGTGTTGCACATCACACATGAAAGGAGCCTGGATTTCCTTGATGGCACTGCTGAGAAACCCCAAGAACACTGTTTCAAGGCTAGAGGGATCCTGAGGTCACTGTAGTAACACGAAAGTGCTCCGTGGACCAAAAATCAACTCGAGATGAGAGGTTAGTCCCTGGCTTCGACTCCAGAGGAATACCACCTTACCACAAGCACCTCAAGAGGAGGCTTCTCTCAGCTCTAGGTATGTGAGAGGGACCCTGAGTTTGCGGCCTCAAGTGGAATGGACACTGCGATGCCCTGACTCGAAATAATGCCGGATATCCCTGCAGTGACTTGAATGCAGGCTCGTCTTGCATCTCCCAAGACGAAAGGATGTCTGAATCCCCTGTGGAGACCACAGAGAAAGACCTACTTCCCCACCTCATCGCGACCGGAGGCCTCACATCCTTTGAAAACTCCAGAGGTACGCGGAGATCAGTGCCTCCAAAGGAGACGATGCCTGACTCCTCGTGAAACTTGATAGGAGTCCCAGGATTCCTGTGGCACGTGGAAAGGGACCCTTGGTCTCCCGCCTCAGCTGGAGAGGCGTCCCAATTGCCCTGCCAAGCCTCGAGGAGAATCCCGAGTTGTCCCTCGCAACTAGGCAGGAGTCCTGACGTGGCTAAGCAAACACGTGGGTGGAAGGGCCATCCCCGTCATAACTCGAGAATATACCCGAGGTTCCCACCGCAACTCGAGAAAAACCATGAGACTTCTCCCTCGCCGCAAAATGAGGCACGATATCCTGCACTGCGGGGAGAGAAACTCCGTGTTGCACATCACACATGAAAGGAGCCTTGATTTCCTTGATGGCACTCCAGAGAAACCCCAAGAACACTGTTTCAAGGCTAGAGGGATGCTGAGGTCACTGTAGCAACACGAAAGAGCTCCATTGACCAAAAATCAACTCGAGATGAGAGGTTAGTCCCTGGCTTCGACTCCAGAGGAATACCACCTTACCACAAGCACCTCAAGAGGAGGCTTCTCTCAGCTCTAGGTATGTGAGAGGGACCCTGAGTTTGCGGCCTCAAGTGGAATGGACACTGGGATGCCCTGACGTGAAATAAGGCTGGATATGCCTGCAGTGACTTGAATGCAGGCTCGTCTTGCATCTCCCAAGATGAAAGGATGTCTGAGTCCCCTGTGGAGACCACAGAGAAAGACCTAGTTCCCCACCTCATCGCGACCGGAGGCCTCACATCCTTTGAAAACTCCAGAGGTACACGGAGATCAGTGCCTCCAAAGGAGACGATGCCTGACTTCTCATGAAACTTGATAGAAGTCCGAGGATTGCTGTGGCACGTGGAAAGGGACCTTTGGTCTACCGCCACAGATGGAGAGGCATTCCAATTGCCCTGCCCAGCCTCGAGGAGAATCCCGAGTTGTCCCTCACAACTAGGCAGGAGTCCTGACGTGGCTGAACAAACACGTGTGTGGAAGGGCCATCCCCGTCATAACTCGAGAGTATACCCCAGGTTCCCACCGCAACTCGAGAAAAACCATGAGACTTCCCCCTCGCCGCGAGATGAGGCCCGATTCCCCTGCACTGCGTGCAGAGCAATTCCGTGTTGCACATCAGACATGAAAAGAGCCTTGATTTCCTTGATGGCACTCCAGAGAACCCCCAAGAACACTGTTTCAAGGCTAGAGGGATCCTGAGGTCACTGTAGCCACACGAAAGAGCTCCGTGGACCAAAAATCATCTCGAGATGAGAGGTTAGTCCCTGGCTTTGACTCCAGAGGAATACTACCTTACCACAAGCACCTCAAGAGGAGGCTTCTCTCAGCTCTAGGTATGTGAGAGGGACCCTGAGTTTGCGTCCTCAAGTCGAATGGACACCGCGATGCCCTGACTTGAAATAAGGCCGGATATCCCTGCAGTGACTTGAATGCAGGCTAGTCTTGCATCTCCCAAGACGAAAGGATGTCTGAATCCCCTGTGGAGACCACAGAGAAAGACCTAGTTCCCCACCTCATCACGACCGGAGGCCTCACATCCTTTGAAAACTCCAGAGGTACGCGGAGATCAGTGCCTCCAAAGGAGACGATGCCTGACTCCTCGTGAAACTTGATAGGAGTCCCAGGATTCCTGTGGCTCGTGGAAAGGGACCCTTGGTCTCCCGCCTCAGCTGGAGAGGCGTCCCAATTGCCCTGCCAAGCCTCGAGGAGAATCCCGAGTTGTCCCTCGCAACTAGGCAGGAGTCCTGCCGTCGCTGAACAAACACGTGTGTGGAAGGACCATCCCCGTCGTAACTCGAGAATATACCCCAGGTTCCCGCCGCAACTCGAGAAAAACCATGAGACTTCCCCCTCGCCGCGAGATGAGGCCCGATTCCCCTGCACTGCATGCAGAGCAATTCCGTGTTGCACATCACACATGAAAGGAGCCTTGATTTCCTTGATGGCACTCCAGAGAAACCCCAAGAACACTGTTTCAAGGCTAGAGGGATCCTGAGGTCACTGTAGCAACATGAAAGAGCTCCGTGGACCAAGAATCAAGTTGAGATGAGAGGTTAGTCCCTGGCTTCGACTCCAGAGGAATACCACCTTACCACAAGCACCTCAAGAGGAGGCTTCTCTCAGCTCTAGGTATGTGAGAGGGACCCTGAGTTTGCGGCCTCAATTGGAATGGACACTGTGATGCCCTGACTCGAAATAAAGCTGGATATCCCTGCGGTGACTTGAATGCAGGCTCGTCTTGCATCTCCCAAGACGAAAGGATGTCTGAATCCCCTGTGGAGACCACAGAGAAAGACCTAGTTCCCCACCTCATCGCGACCGGAGACCTCACATCCTTTGAAAGCTCCAAGGGAGGCGGAGATCAGTGCCTCCCAAGGAGACAATGCCTGACTCCTCGTGAAACTTGATAGGAGTCCCAGGATTCCTGTGGCACGTGGAAAGGGACCCTTGGTCTCCCGCCTCATCTGGAGAGGCGTCCCAACTGCCCTGCCACGCCTCGAGGAGAATCCCGAGTTGTCCCTCGCAACTAGGCAGGAGTCCTGACGTCGCTGAACAAACACGTGTGTGGAAGGCCATCCCCGTCGTAACTCGAGAATATACCCCAGATTCCCGCCGCAACTCGAGAAAAACCATGAGACTTCCCCCTCGCCGTGAGATGAGGCCCGATTCCCCTGCACTGCGTGCAGAGCAATGCCGTGTTGCCCATCACACAGGAAAGGAGCCTTGATTTCCTTGATGGCACTCCAGAGAAACCCCAAGAACACTGTTTCAAGGCTAGAGGGATCCTGAGGTCACTGTAGCAACACAAAAGAGCTCCGTGTACCACAAATCAACTCGAGATGAGAGGTTAGTCCCGGGCTTCGACTCCAGAGGAATACCACCTTACCACAAGCACCTCAAGAGGAGGCTTCTCTCATCTCTAGGTATGTGAGAGGGACCCTGAGTTTGCGGCCCCAAGTGGAATGGATACCGCGATACCCTGACTCGAAATAAGGCCGGATATCCCTGCAGTGACTTGAATGCAGGCTCGTCTTGCATCTCCCAGATGAAAGTATGTCTGAATCCCCTGTGGAGACCACAGAGAAAGACCTAGCTCCCCACCTCATCGCGACCGGAGGCCTCACATCCTTGGAAAACTCCAGAGGGACGCGGAGATCAGTGCCTACAAAGGAGACGATGCCTGACTCCTCATGAAACTTGATAGGAGTCCCTGGATTCCTGTGGCACGTGGAAAGGGAGCATTGGTCTCCCGCCTCAGCTGGACAGGCGTCCCAATTGCCCTGCCAAGCTTCGAGGAGAATCCCGAGTTGTCCCTCGCAACTAGGCAGGAGTCCTGACGTCGCTGAACAAACACGTGTGTGGAAGGGCCATCCCCGTCGTAACTCGAGAATATACCCCAGGTTCCCGCCGCAACTCGAGAAAAACCATGAGACTTCCCCCTCGCTGCGAGATGAGGCTCGATTCCCCTGCACTGCGTTCAGAGCAATGCAGGGTTGCACATCACACAGGAAAGGAGCCTTGATTTCCTTGATGGCACTCCAGAGAAAGCCCAAGAACACTGTTTCAAGGATAGAGGGATCCTGAGGTCACTGTAGCAACAACAAAGAACTCCTTGGACCAAAAATCAACTCGAGATGAGAGATTAGTCCTTGGCTTCGAATCCAGAGGAATACCACCTTACCACAAGCACCTCAAGTGGAGGCTTCTCTCAGCTCTAGGTATGTGAGAGGGACCCTGAATTTGCGGCCTCAAGTGGAATGCACACCGCGATGTCCTGACTCAAAATAAGACCGGATATCCCTGCAGTGACTTGAATGCAGGCTTGTCTTGCATCTCCCAATTCGAAAGGATGTCTGAATCCCCTGTGGAGACCACAGAGAAAGACCTAGTTCCCCACCTCATCGCGACCGGAGGCCTCACATCCTTGGAAAACTCCAGAGGGACGCGGAGATCAGTTCCTCCAAAGGAGACGATGCGTGACTCCTCGTGAAACTTGATAAGAGTCCCAGGATTACTGTGGAACGTGGAAAGGGAGCCTTGGTCTACCGCCTCAGCTGGAGAGGCGTCCCAATTGCCCTGCCAAACCTCGAGGAGAATCCCGAGTTGTCCCTCGCAACTAGGCAGGAGTCCTGACATCGCTGAAAAAACACGTGTGTGGAAGGCCCATCCCCGTCGTAACTCGAGAATATACCCCAGGTTCCCGCCGCAACTCGAGAAAAACCATGAGACTTCCCCCTCGCCGCGAGATGAGGCCCAATTCCCCTGCACTGTGTGCAGAGCAATGCCGTGTTGCACATCACACAGGAAAGGAGCCTTGATTTCCTTGATGGCACTCCACAGAAACCCCAAGAACACTGTTTCAATGCTAGAGGGATCCTGAGGTCACTGTAGCAACACGAAAGAGCTCCGTGGACCAAAAATCAACTCGAGATGAGAGTTTAGTCCCTGGCTTCGACTCCATAGGAATACCACCTTACTACAAGCACCTGACGAGGAGGCTTCCCTGAGCTCTAGGTATGTGAGAGGGACCCTGAGTTTGCGGCCTCAAATGGAATGGACACGGCGATGCCCTGACTCGAAATAAGGCCGGATATCCCTGCAGTGACTTGAATGCAGGCTCGTCTTGCATCTCCCAAGATGAAAGAATGTCTGAATCCCCTGTGGAGACCACAAAGAAAGACCTAGTTCCCCACCTCATCGCGACCGGAGGCCTCACATCCTTTGAAAACTTCAGAGGTTCACGGAGATTAGTGCCTCCAAAGCAGACGATGCCTGACTCCTCGTCAAACTTGATAGGAGTCCCAGGATTCCTGTGGCACGTGGAAAGGGACCCTTGGTCTCCCGCCTCAGCTGGAGAGGCGTCCCAATTGCCCTGCCAAGCCTCGAGGAGAATCCCGAGTTGTCCCTCGCAACTAGGTAGGAGTCCTGACGTCGCTGAACAAACACGTGGGTGGAAGGGCCATCCCCATCGTAACTCGATAATATAGCCCAGGTTCCCGCCGCAACTCGAGAAAAACCATGAGACTTCCCCCTCGCCGCGAGATGAGGCCCGATTCCCCTGCACTGCGTGCAGAGCAATGCCGTGTTGCACATCACACAGGAAAGGAGCCTTGATTTCCTTGATGGCACTCCAGAGAAACCCGAAGAACACTGTTTCAAGGTTAGAGGGATCCAGAGGTCACTGTAGCCACACGAAAGAGCTCCGTGGACCAAAAATCAACTCGAGATGAGAGGTTAGTCCCTGGCTTCGACTCCAGAGGAACACCACCTTACCACAAGCACCTCAAGAGGAGGCTTCTCTCAGCTCTAGGTATGTGAGAGGGACCCTGAGTTTGCGGCCTCAAGTGGAATGGACACCGCGATGCCCTGACTCAAAATAAGGCCGGATAGCCCTGCAGTGACTTGAATGCAGGCTCGTCTTGCATTTCCCAAGACGAAAGGATGTCTGAATCCCCCGTGGAGACCACAGGGAAAGACCTAGTTCCCCACCTCATCGCGACCGGAGGCCTCACATCCTTTGAAAACTCCAGAGGGACGCAGAGATCAGTGCCTCCAAAGGAGACGATGCCTGACTCCTCATGAAACTTGATAGGAGTCCCAGGATTCCTGTGGCACGTGGAAAGGGACCCTTGGTCTCCTGCCTCAGCTGGAGAGGCGTCCCAATTGCCCTGCCAAGCCTCGAGGAGAATCTCGAAATGTCCCTCGCAACTAGGCAGGAGTCCTGACGTCGCTGAACAAACACGTGTGTGGATGGGCCATTCCCATCGTAACTCGAGAATATACCCCAGGTTCCCGCCGCAACTCGAGAAAAACCATGAGACTTCCCCCTCGCCGCGAGATGAGGCCCGATTCCCCTGCACTGCGTGCAGAGCAATTCCGTGTTCAACATCACACAGGAAAGGAGCCTTGATTTCCTTGATGGCACTCCAGAGAAACCCCAAGACCACTGTTTCAAGGATAGAGGGATCCTGAGGTCACTGTAGCAACATGAAAGAGCTCCGTGGACCAAGAATCAAGTCGAGATGAGAGGTTAGTCCCTGGCTTCGACTCCAGAGGAATACCACCTTACCACAAGCACCTCAAGAGGACGCTTCTCTCAGCTCTAGGTATGTGAGAGGGACCCTGAGTTTGCGGCCTCAAGTGGAATGGACACTGTGATGCCCTGACGCGAAATAAAGCCTGATATCCCCGCGGTGACTTGAATGCAGGCTCGTCTTGCATCTCCCAAGACGAAAGGATGTCTGAATCCCCTGTGGAGACCACAGAGAAAGACCTAGTTCCCCACCTCATCGCGACCGGAGGCCTCACATCCTTTGAAAACTCCAGAGGTACGCGGAGATCAGTGCCTCCAAAGGAGCCAATGCCTGACTCCTCGTCAAACTTGATAGGAGTCCCAGGATTCCTGTGGCACGTGGAAAGGGACCCTTGGTCTCCCGCCTCAGCTGGAGAGGCGTCCCAATTGCCCTGCCAAGCCTCGAGGGGAATCCCGAGTTGTCCCTCGCAACTAGGTAGGAGTCCTGACGTCGCTGAACAAACACGTGGGTGGAAGGGCCATCCCCATCGTAACTCGATAATATAGCCCAGGTTCCCGCCGCAACTCCAGAAAAACCATGAGACTTCCCCCTCGCCGCGAGATGAGGCCCGATTCCCCTGCACTGCGTGCAGAGCAATTCCGTGTTGCACATCACACATGAAAGGAGCCTTGATTTCCTTGATGGCACTCCAGAGAAACCCCAAGAACACTGTTTCAAGGCTAGAGGGAACCTGAGGTCACTGTAGCAACACGAAAGAGCTCCGTGAACCAAAAATCAACTCGAGATGAGAGGTCAGTCCCTGGCTTCGACTTCAGAGGACTACCACCTTACCACAAGCACCTCAACAGGAGGCTTCTCTCAGCTCTAAGTATGTGAGAGGGACCCTGAGTTTGCGGCCTCAAGTGGAATGGACACCGCGATTCCCTGACTCGAAATAAGGCCGGATATCCCTGCAGTGACTTGAATGCAGGCTCGTCTTGCATCTCCCAAGACGAAAGGATGTCTGAATCCCCTGTGGAGACCACAGAGAAAGACCTAGTTCCCCACCTCATCGCGACCGGAGGCCTCACATCCTTTGAAAACTCCAGAGGTACGCGGAGATCAGTGCCTCCAAAGGAGAGGATGCCTGACTCCTCGGGAAACTTGATAGGAGTCCCAGGATTCCTGTGGCACGTGGAAAGGGACCCTTGGTCTCCCGCCTCAGCTGGAGAGGCGTCCCAATTGCCCTGCCAAGCCTCGAGGAGAATCCCGAGTTGTCCCTCGCAACTAGGCAGGAGTCCTGACGTCGCTGAACAAACACGTGTGTGGATGGGCCATTCCCATCGTAACTCGATAATATAGCCCAGGTTCCCGGCGCAACTCGAGAAAAACCATGAGACTTCCCCCTCGCCGCGAGATGAGGCCCGATTCCCCTGCACTGCTTGCAGAGCAATTCCGTGTTGCACATCACACATGAAAGGAGCCTTGATTTCCTTGATGGCACTCCAGAGAAACCCCAAGAACACTGTTTCAAGGCTAGAGGCACCCTGAGGTCACTGTAGCAACATGAAAGAGCTCCGTGGACCAAAAATCAACTCGAGATGAGAGGTTAGTCCCTGGCTTCGACTCCAGAGGAATACCACCTTACCACAAGCACCTCAAGAGGAGGCTTCTCTCAGCTCTAGGTATGTGAGAGGGACCCTGAGTTTGCGGCCTCAAGTGGAATGGACACTGCGATGCCCTGACGCGAAATAAGGTCGGATATCCCTGCAGTGACTTGAATGCAGGCTCGTCTTGCATCTCCCAAGATGAAAGGATGTCTGAATCCCCTTTGGCGACCACAGAGAAAGACCTAGTTCCCCACTTCATGGCGACCGGAGGCCTCACATCCTTTGAAAACTCCAGAGGTACGCGGAGATCAGTGCCTCCAAAGGAGCCGATGCCTGACTACTCGTGAAACTTGATAGGAGTCCCAGGATTCCTGTGGCACGTGGAAAGGGACCCTTGGTCTCCCGCCTCAGGTGGAGAGGCGTCCCAATTGCCCTGCCAACCCTCGAGGAGAATCCCCAGTTGTCCCTCGCAACTAGGCAGGAGTCCTGACGTCGCTGAACAAACATGTGGATGGAAGGGCCATCCCCGTCGTAACTCGAGAATACACCCCAGGTTCCCGCCGCAACTCGAGAAAAACCATGAAACTTCCCCCTCGCCGCTAGATGAGGCCCAATTCCCCTGCCCTGCGTGCAGAGAAATTCCATCTTGCACATCACACATGAAAGGAGCCTTGATTTCCTTGATGGCTCTCCAGAGAAACCCCAAGAACACTGTTTCAAGGCTAGAGTGATCCTGAGGTCACTGTAGCAACAAGAAAGAGCTCCGTGGACCACAAATCAACTCGAGATGAGAGGGTAGTCCCTGGGTTCGATTCCAGAGGAATACCACCTTACCACAAGCACCTCAAGAGTGGGCTTCTCTCAGCTCTAGGTATGTAAGAGGGACCGTGAGTTTGCGGCCTCAAGTGGAATGGACACCGCGATGCCCTGACTCGAAATAAGGCCGGATATACCTGCAGTGACTTGAATGCAGGCTCGTCTTGCATCTCCCAAGACGAAAGGATGTCTGAATTCCCTGTGGAGACCACCGAGAAAGACCTAGTTCCCCACCTCATCGCGACCGGAGGCCTCACATCCTTTGAAAACTCCAGAGGTACGCGGAGATCAGTGCCTCCAAGGGAGACGATGCCTGACTCCTCGTGAAACTTGATAGGAGTCCCAGGATTCCTGTGGCACGTGGAAAGGGACCCTTGGTCTCCCCCCTCAGCTGGAGAGGCGTCCCAATTGCCCTGCCAAGCCTCGAGGAGAATCCCGAGTTGTCCCTCGCAACTGGGCAGGAGTTCTGCCGTCGCTGAACAAAAACTTGTGTGGAAGGGCCATCCCCGTCGTAACTCGAGAATATACCCCAGGTTCCCGCCGCAAGTCGAGAAAAACCATGAGACTTCCCCCTCTCCGAGAAATGTGGCCCGATTCGCCTGCACTGCGTTCAGAGCAATTCCGTGTTGCACATCAGACATGAAAGGTGCCTTGATTTCCTTGATGGCACTCCAGAGAAACCCCAAGAACACTGTTTCAAGGCTAGAGGGATCCTGAGGTCAATGTAGCAACACGAAAGACCTCCGTGGACCAAAAATCAACTCGAGATGAGAGGTTAGTCCCTGGCTTCGACTCCAGAGGAATACCACCTTACAACAAGCACCTCAAGAGGAGGCTTCTCTCAGCTCTAGCTATGTGAGAGGGACCCTGAGTTGGCGGCCTCAAGTGGAATGGACACCGCGATGTCCTCACTCGAAATAAGGCCAGATATCCCTGCAGTGACTTGAATGCAGGCTCGTCTTGCATCTCCGAAGACAAAAGGATGTCTGAATCCCCTGTGGAGACCACAGAAAAAGACCTAGTTCCCCACCTCATCGCGATCGGAGGCCTCACATCCTTTGAAAACTCCAGAGGTACGCGGAGATCAGTGCCTCCAAAGGAGACGACGCCTGACTGCTCGTGAAACTTGATAGGAGTCCCAGGATTCCTGTGGCACGTGGAAAGGGACCCTTGGTCTCCCGCCTCAGCTGGAGAGGCGTCCCAATTGCCCTGCCAAGCCTCGAGGAGAATCCCGAGTTGTCCCTCGCAACTAGGCAGGAGTCCTGACGTCGCAGAACAAACACGTGGGTGGAAGGGCCATCCCCGTCGTAACTCGAGAATATACCCCAGGTTCCCGCCGCAACTCGAGAAAAACCATGAGACTTCCCACTCGCCGCGAGATGAGGCCCGATTCCCCTGCACTGCGTGCAGAGTAATTCCGTGTTGCACATCACACATGAAAGGAGCCTTGATTTCCTTGATGGCACTCCAGAGAAACCCCAAGAACACTGTTTCAAGGCTAGAGGGATCCTGAGGTCACTGTAGCAATACGAAAGAGCTCCATGGACCAAAAATCAACTCGAGATGAGAGGTTAGTCCCTGGCTTCGACTCCAGAGGAATACCACCTTAACACAAGCACCTCAAGAGGAGGCTTCACTCAGCTCTAGGTATGTGAGAGGGACCCTGAGTTTGCGGCCTCAAGTGGAATGGACACCGCGATGCCCTGACTCGAAATAAGGCCGGATATCCCTGCAGTGACTTGAATGCAGGCTCGCCTTGCATCTCCCAAGACGAAAGGATGTCTGAATCCCCTGTGGAGACCACAGAGAAAGACCTACTTCCCCACTTCATGGCGAACGGAGGCCTCACATTCTTTGAATACTCCAGAGGTACGCGGAGATCAGTGCCTCCAAAGGAGACGATGCCTGACTCCTCGTCAAACTTGATAGGAGTCCCAGGATTCCTGTGCACGTGGAAAGGGACCCTTGATCTCCCGCCTCAGCTGGAGAGGCGTCCCAATTGCCCTGCCAAGCCTCGAGGAGAATCCCAAGTTGTCCCTCGCAACTAGGAAGGAGTCCTGACGTCGCTGAACAAACACGTGGTTGGAAGGGCCATCCCCGTCGTAACTCGATAATATACCCCAGGTTCCTGCCGTAACTCGAGAAAAACCATGAGACTTCCCCCTCGCCGCGAGATGAGGCCCGATTCCCCTGCACTGCGTGCAGAGCAATTTCGTGTTGCACATCACACATGAAAGGAGCCTTGATTTCCTTGGTGGCACTCCAGAGAAACCCCAAGAACACTGTTTCAAGGCTAGAGGGATCCTGAGGTCACTGTAGCAACACGAAAGAGCTCCGTGGACCAAAAATCAACTCGAGATGAGAGGTTAGTCCCTGGCTTCGACTCCAGAGGAATACCACCTTACCACAAGCACCTCAAGAGGAGGCTTCTCTCAGCTCTAGGTATGTGAGAGGGACCCTGAGTTTGCGGCCTCAAGTGGAATGGACACCGCGATGCCCTGACTCGAAATAATGCCGGATATCCCTGCAGTGACTTGAATGCAGGCTCGTCTTGCATCTCCCAAGACGAAAGGTTGTCTGAATCCCCTGTGGAGACCACAGAGAAAGACCTAGTTTCCCACCTCATGGGGACCGGAGGCCTCACATCCTTTGAAAACTCCAGAGGTACGAGGAGATCAGTGCCTCCACAGGAGACGATGCCTGACTCCTCGTGAAACTTGATAGGAGTCCCAGGATTACTGTGCACGTGGAAAGGGACCCTTGGTCTCCCTCCTCAGCTGGAGAGGCGTCCCCATTGCCCTGCCAAGCCTCGAGGAGAATCCCGAGTTGTCCCTCGCAACTAGGCAGGAGTCCTGACGTCGCTGAACAAACACGTGGGTGGAAGGGCCATCCCCGTCGTAACTCGAGAATATACCCCAGGTTCCCGCCGCAACTGGAGAAAAACCATGAGACTTCCCCCTCGCCGCGAGATGACGCCCGGTTCCCCTGCACTGCGTGCAGAGCAATTCCGTGTAGCACATCACACATGAAAGGAGCCTTGATTTCCTTGATGGCACTCCAGAGAAACCCCAAGAACACTGTTTCAAGGCTAGAGGGATCCTGAGGTCACTGTAGCAACACAAAAGAGCTCCATGGACCAAAAATCAACTCGAGATGAGAGGTTAGTCCCTGGCTTCGACTCCAGAGGAATACCACCTTACCACAAGCACCTCAAGAGGAGGCTTCTCTCAGCTCTAGGTATGTGAGAGGGACCCTGAGTTTGCGACCTCAAGTGGAATGGACACCGCGATGCCCTGACTCGAAATAAGGCCGGATGTCCCTGCAGTGACTTGAATGCAGGCTCGTCTTGCATCTCCCAAGACGAAAGGATGTCTGAATCCCCTGTGGAGACCACAGAGAAAGAACTACTTCCCCACTTCATCGCGACCGGAGGCCTCACATCCTTTGAAAACTCCAGAGGTACATGGAGATCAGTGCCTCCAAAGGAGACGATGCCTGACTCCTCGTGAAACTTGATAGGAGTCCCAGGATTCCTGTGGCACGTGGAAAGGGACCCTTGGTCTCCCGCCTCAGCTGGAGAGGCGTCCCAATTGCCCTGCCAAGCCTCGAGGAGAATCCCGAGTTGTCCCTCACAACTAGGCAGGAGTCCTGACGTCGCTGAACAAACACGTGGGTGGAAGGGCCATCCCCGTCGTAACTCAAGAATATACCCCAGGTTCCCGCCGCAACTCGAGAGAAACCATGAGACTTCCCCCTCGTCGCGAGATGAGGCCCGATTCCCCTACACTGCGTGCAGTGCAATGCCGTGTTCAACATCACACAGGAAAGGAGCCTTGATTTCCTTGATGGCACTCCAGAGAAACCCCAAGAACACTGTTTCAAGGCTAGAGGGATCCTGAGGTCACTGTAGCCATACGAAAGAGCTACATGGACCAAAAATCAACTCGAGATGATAGGTTAGTCCCTGGCTTCGACTCCAGAGGAATACCACCTTACCACAAGCACCTCAAGAGGAGGCTTCTCTCAGCTGTAGGTATGTGAGAGGGACCCTGAGATTGCGGCCTCAAGTGGAATGTACACCGCGATGCCCTGACTCGAAATAAGGCCGGATATGCCTGCAGTGACTTGAATGCAGGCTCGTCTTGCATCTCCCAAGACGAAAGGATGTCTGAATCCCCTGTGGAGACCACAGAGAAAGACCTACTTCTCCACTTCATGGCGAACGGAGGCCTCACATCCTTTGAAAACTCCAGAGGTACGCGGAGATCAGTGCCTCCAAAGAAGAAGATGCCTGACTCCTCGTGAAACTTGATAGGAGTCCCAGGATTCCTGTGCACGTGGAAAGGGACCCTTCATCTCCCGCCTCAGCTGGAGAGGCGTCCCAATTGCCCTGCTAAGCCTCGAGGAGAATCCCGAGTTGTCCCTCGCAACTAGGAAGGAGTCCTGACGTCGCTGAAGAAACACGTGGTTGGAAGGGCCATCCCCGTCGTAACTCGAGAATATACCCCAGGTTCCTGCCGCAACTCGAGAAAAACCAAGAGACTTCCCCCTCGCCGCGAGATGAGGCCCGATTCCCCTGCACTGCGTGCAGAGCAATTTCGTGTTGCACATCACACATGAAAGGAGCCTTGATTTCCTTGGTGGCACTCCAGAGAAACCCCAAGAACACTGTTTCAAGGCTAGAGGGATCCTGAGGTCACTGTAGCAACACGAAAGAGCTCCGTGGACCAAAAATCAACTCGAGATGAGAGGTTAGTCCCTGGCTTCGACTCCAGAGGAATACCACCTTACCACAAGCACCCCAAGAGGAGGCTTCTCTCAGCTCTAGCTATGTTCTGAGTTTGCGGCCTCAAGTGGAATGGACACCGCAATGCCCTGACTCGAAATAAGGCCGGATATCCCTGCAGTGACTTGAATGCAGGCTCGTCTTGCATCTCCCAAGACGAAAGGATGTCTGAATCCCCTTTGGAGACCACAGAGAAAGACCTAGTTCCCCACCTCATCGTGACCGGAGGCCTCACATCCTTTGAAAACTCCAGAGGTACGCGGAGATCAGTGCCTCCAAAGGAGACGATGCCTGACTCCTCGTGAAACTTGATAGGAGTCCCAGGATTTCTGTGGCACGTGGAAAGGGACCCTTGGTCTCCCGCCTCAGCTGGAGAGGCGTCCCAATTGCCCTGCCAAGCCTCGAGGAGAATCCCGAGTTGTCCCTCGCAACTAGGCAGGAGTCCTGACGTCGCTGAACAAACACGTGGTTGGAAGGGCCATCCCCGTCGTAACTCGAGAATATACCCCAGGTTCCCGCCGCAACTCGAGAAAAACCATGAGACTTCCGACTCGCCGAGAAAGGTGGCCCGATTCCCCTGCACTGCGTTCAGAGCAATTACGTGTTGCACATCACACATGAAAGGTGCCTTGATTTCCTTGATGGCACTACAGAGAAACCCCAAGAACACTGTTTCAAGGCTAGAGGGATGCTGAGGTCACTGTAGCAACACGAAAGAGCTCCGTGGACCAAAAATCAACTCGAGATGAGAGGTTAGTCCCTGGCTTCGACTCCAGAGGAATACCACCTTACCACAAGCACCTCAAGAGGAGGCTTCTCTCAGCTCTAGGTATGTGAGAGGGACCCTGAGTTTGCGGCCTCAAGTGGAATGGAAACGGCGATTCCCTGACTCGAAATAAGGCCGGATATCCCTGCAGTGACTTGAATGCAGGCTCGTCTTGCATCTCCCAAGACGAAAGGTTGTCTGAATCCCCTGTGGAGACCACAGAGAAAGACCTAGTTTCCCACCTCATGGCGACCGGAGGCCTCACATCCTTTGAAAACTCCAGAGGGACGAGGAGATCAGTGCCTCCACAGGAGGCGATGCCTGACTCCTCGTCAAACTTGATAGGAGTCCCAGGATTCCTGTGGCACGTGGAAAGGGACTCTTGGTCTCCCGCCTCAGCTGGAGAGGCCTCCCAATTGCCCTGCGAAGCCCCGAGGAGAATCCCGAGTTGTCCCTCGCAACTAGGCAGGAGTCCTGCCGTCGCTGAACAAACACGTGGGTGGAAGAGCCATCCCCGTCGTAACTCGAGAATATACCCCAGGTTCCCGCCGCTACTGGAGAAAAACCATGAGACTTCCCCCTCGCCGCGAGATGAGGCCCGATTCCCCTGCACTGCGTGCAGAGCAATTCCGTGTTGCACATCACACATGAAAGGAGCCTTGATTTCCTTGATGGCACTCCAGAAAAACCCCAAGAACACTGTTTCAAGGCTAGAGGGAACCTGAGGTCACTGTAGCAATACGAAAGAGCTCCATGGACCAAAAATCAACTCGAGATGAGAGGTTAGTCCCTGGCTTCGACTCCAGAGGAATACCACCTTAACACAAGCACCTCAAGAGGAGGCTTCACTCAGCTCTAGGTATGTGAGAGGGACCCTGAGTTTGCGGCCTCAAGTGGAATGGACACCGCGATGCCCTGACTCGAAATAAGGCCGGATATCCCTGCAGTGACTTGAATGCAGGCTCGCCTTGCATCTCCCAAGACGAAAGGATGTCTGAATCCCCTGTGGAGACCACAGAGAAAGACCTACTTCCCCACTTCATGGCGAACGGAGGCCTCACATTCTTTGAATACTCCAGAGGTACGCGGAGATCAGTGCCTCCAAAGGAGACGATGCCTGACTCCTCGTGAAACTTGATAGGAGTCCCAGGATTCCTGTGCACGTGGAAAGGGACCCTTGATCTCCCGCCTCAGCTGGAGAGGCGTCCCAATTGCCCTGCCAAGCCTCGAGGAGAATCCCAAGTTGTCCCTCGCAACTAGGAAGGAGTCCTGACGTCGCTGAACAAACACGTGGTTGGAAGGGCCATCCCCGTCGTAACTCGATAATATACCCCAGGTTCATGCCGTAACTCGAGAAAAACCATGAGACTTCCCCCTCGCCGCGAGATGAGGCCCGATTCCCCTGCACTGCGTGCAGAGCAATTTCGTGTTGCACATCACACATGAAAGGAGCCTTGATTTCCTTGGTGGCACTCCAGAGAAACCCCAAGAACACTGTTTCAAGGCTAGAGGGATCCTGAGGTCACTGTAGCAACACGAAAGAGCTCCGTGGACCAAAAATCAACTCGAGATGAGAGGTTAGTCCCTGGCTTCGACTCCAGAGGAATACCACCTTACCACAAGCACCTCAAGAGGAGGCTTCTCTCAGCTCTAGATATGTGAGAGGGACCCTGAGTTTGCGGCCTCAAGTGGAATGGACACCGCGATGCCCTGACTCGAAATAAGGCCGGATATCCCTGCAGTGACTTGAATGCAGGCTCGTCTTGCATCTCCCAAGACGAAAGGTTGTCTGAATCCCCTGTGGAGACCACAGAGAAAGACCTAGTTTCCCACCTCATGGCGACCGGAGGCCTCACATCCTTTGAAAACTCCAGAGGTACGCGGAGATCAGTGCCTCCACAGGAGACGATGCCTGACTCCTCGTGAAACTTGATAGGAGTCCCAGGATTACTGTGCACGTGGAAAGGGACCCTTGGTCTCCCGCCTCAGCTGGAGAGGCGTCCCCATTGCCCTGCCAAGCCTCGAGGAGAATCCCGAGTTGTCCCTCGCAACTAGGCAGGAGTCCTGACGTCGCTGAACAAACACGTGGGTGGAAGGGCCATCCCCGTCGTAACTCGAGAATATACCCCAGGTTCCCGCCGCAACTGGAGAAAAACCATGAGACTTCCCCCTCGCCGCGAGATGACGCCCGGTTCCCCTGCACTGCGTGCAGAGCAATTCCGTGTTGCACATCACACATGAAAGGAGCCTTGATTTCCTTGATGGCACTCCAGAGAAACCCCAAGAACACTGTTTCAAGGCTAGAGGGATCCTGAGGTCACTGTAGCAACACAAAAGAGCTCCATGGACCAAAAATCAACTCGAGATGAGAGGTTAGTCCCTGGCTTTGACTCCAGAGGAATACCACCTTAACACAAGCACCTCAAGAGGAGGCTTCTCTCAGCTCTAGGTATGTGAGAGGGACCCTGAGTTTGCGACCTCAAGTGGAATGGACACCGCGATGCCCTGACTCGAAATAAGGCCGGATATCCCTGCAGTGACTTGAATGCAGGCTCGTCTTGCATCTCCCAAGACGAAAGGATGTCTGAATCCCCTGTGGAGACCACAGAGAAAGAACTACCTCCCCACTTCATCGCGAACGGAGGCCTCACATTCTTTGAAAATTTCAGAGGTACGCGGAGATCAGTGCCTCCAAAGGAGACGATGCCTGACTCCTCGTGAAACTTGATAGGAGTCCCAGGATTCCTGTGCACGTGGAAAGGGACCCTTGATCTCCCGCCTCAGCTGGAGAGGCGTCCCAATTGCCCTGCCAAGCCTCGAGGAGAATCCCGAGTTGTCCCTCACAACTAGGCAGGAGTCCTGACGTCGCTGAACAAACACGTGGGTGGAAGGGCCATCCCCGTCGTAACTCGAGAATATACCCCAGGTTCCCGCCGCAACTCGAGAGAAACCATGAGACTTCCCCCTCGTCGCGAGATGAGGCCCGATTCCCCTGCACTGCGTGCAGTGCAATGCCGTGTTCAACATCACACAGGAAAGGAGCCTTGATTTCCTTGATGGCACTCCAGAGAAACCCCAAGAACACTGTTTCAAGGCTAGAGGGATCCTGAGGTCACTGTAGCAATACGAAAGAGCTCCATGGACCAAAAATCAACTCGAGATGAGAGTTTAGTCCCTGGCTTCGACTCCAGAGGAATACCACCTTACCACAAGCACCTCAAGAGGAGGCTTCTCTCAGCTGTAGGTATGTGAGAGGGACCCTGAGATTGCGGCCTCAAGTGGAATGTACACCGCGATGCCCTGACTCGAAATAAGGCCGGATATGCCTGCAGTGACTTGAATGCAGGCTCGTCTTGCATCTCCCAAGACGAAAGGATGTCTGAATCCCCTGTGGAGACCACAGAGAAAGACCTACGTCTCCACTTCATGGCGAACGGAGGCCTCACATCCTTTGAAAACTCCAGAGGTACGCGGAGATCAGTGCCTCCAAAGAAGAAGATGCCTGACTCCTCGTGAAACTTGATAGGAGTCCCAGGATTCCTGTGCACGTGGAAAGGGACCCTTCATCTCCCGCCTCAGCTGGAGAGGCGTCCCAATTGCCCTGCTAAGCCTCGAGGAGAATCCCGAGTTGTCCCTCGCAACTAGGAAGGAGTCCTGACGTCGCTGAAGAAACACGTGGTTGGAAGGGCCATCCCCGTCGTAACTCGAGAATATACCCCAGGTTCCTGCCGCAACTCGAGAAAAACCAAGAGACTTCCCCCTCGCCGCGAGATGAGGCCCGATTCCCCTGCACTGCGTGCAGAGCAATTTCGTGTTGCACATCACACTTGAAAGGAGCCTTGATTTCCTTGGTGGCACTCCAGAGAAACCCCAAGAACACTGTTTCAAGGCTAGAGGGATCCTGAGGTCACTGTAGCAACACGAAAGAGCTCCGTGGACCAAAAATCAACTCGAGATGAGAGGTTAGTCCCTGGCTTCGACTCCAGAGGAATACCACCTTACCACAAGCACCCCAAGAGGAGGCTTCTCTCAGCTCTAGCTATGTTCTGAGTTTGCGGCCTCAAGTGGAATGGACACCGCAATGCCCTGACTCGAAATAAGGCCGGATATCCCTGCAGTGACTTGAATGCAGGCTCGTCTTGCATCTCCCAAGACGAAAGGATGTCTGAATCCCCTTTGGAGACCACAGAGAAAGACCTAGTTCCCCGTGTCATCGTGACCGGAGGCCTCACATCCTTTGAAAACCCCAGAGGTACGCGGAGATCAGTGCCTCCAAAGGAGACGATGCCTGACTCCTCGTGAAACTTGATAGGAGTCCCAGGATTTCTGTGGCACGTGGAAAGGGACCCTTGGTCTCCCGCCTCAGCTGGAGAGGCGTCCCAATTGCCCTGCCAAGCCTCGAGGAGAATCCCGAGTTGTCCCTCGCAACTAGGCAGGAGTCCTGACGTCGCTGAACAAACACGTGGTTGGAAGGGCCATCCCCGTCGTAACTCGAGAATATACCCCAGGTTCCCGCCGCAACTCGAGAAAAACCATGAAACTTCCGACTCGCCGAGAAAGGTGGCCCGATTCCCCTGCACTGCGTTCAGAGCAATTACGTGTTGCACATCACACATGAAAGGTGCCTTGATTTCCTTGATGGCACTCCAGAGAAACCCTAAGAACACTGTTTCAAGGCTAGAGGGATGCTGAGGTCACTGTAGCAACACAAAAGAGCTCCGTGGACCAAAAATCAACTCGAGATGAGAGGTTAGTCCCTGGCTTCGACTCCAGAGGAATACCACCTTACCACAAGCACCTCAAGAGGAGGCTTCTCTCAGCTCTAGGTATGTGAGAGGGACCCTGAGTTTGCGGCCTCAAGTGGAATGGAAACGGCGATTCCCTGACTCGAAATAAGGCCGGATATCCCTGCAGTGACTTGAATGCAGGCTCGTCTTGCATCTCCCAAGACGAAAGGTTGTCTGAATCCCCTGTGGAGACCACAGAGAAAGACCTAGTTTCCCACCTCATGGCGACCGGAGGCCTCACATCCTTTGAAAACTCCAGAGGGACGAGGAGATCAGTGCCTCCACAGGAGGCGATGCCTGACTCCTCGTGAAACTTGATAGGAGTCCCAGGATTACTGTGCACGTGGAAAGGGACCCTTGGTCTCCCGTCTCAGCTGGAGAGGCGTCCCAATTGCCCTGCTAAGCCTCGAAAGAATCCCGAGTTGTCCCGCGCAACTAGGAAGGAGTCCTGACGTCGCTGAACAAACACGTGGTTGGAAGGGCCATCCCCGTCGTAACTCGAGAATATACCCCAGGTTCCTGCCGCAACTCGAGAAAAACCAAGAGACTTCCCCCTCGCCGCGAGATGAGGCCCGATTCCCCTGCACTGCGTGCAGAGCAATTTCGTGTTGCACATCACACATGAAAGGAGCCTTGATTTCCTTGGTGGCACTCCAGAGAAACCCCAAGAACACTGTTTCAAGGCTAGAGGGATCCTGAGGTCACTGTAGCAACACGAAAGAGCTCCGTGGACCAAAAATCAACTCGAGATGAGAGGTTAGTCCCTGGCTTCGACTTCAGAGGAATACCACCTTACCACAAGCACCTCAAGAGGAGGCTTCTCTCAGCTCTAGGTATGTGAGAGGGACCCTGAGTTTGCGGCCTCAAGTGGAATGGACACCGCAATGCCCTGGCACGAAATAAGGCCGGATATCCCTGCAGTGACTTGAATGCAGGCTCGTCTTGCATCTCCCAAGACGAAAGGTTGTCTGAATCCCCTGTGGAGACCACAGAGAAAGACCTAGTTCCCCACCTCATGGCGACCGGAGGCCTCACATCCTTTGAAAACTCCAGAGGTACGCGGAGATCAGTGCCTCCAAAGGAGACGATGCCTGACTCCTCGTCAAACTTGATAGGAGTCCCAGGATTCCTGTGGCACGTGGAAAGGGACTCTTGGTCTCCCGCCTCAGCTGGAGAGGCGTCCCAATTGCCCTGCGAAGCCTCGAGGAGAATCCCGAGTTGTCCCTCGCAACTAGGCAGGAGTCCTGCCGTCGCTGAACAAACACGTGGGTGGAAGAGCCATCCCCGTCGTAACTCGAGAATATACCCCAGGTTCCCGCCGCTACTCGAGAAAAACCATGAGACTTCCCCCTCGCCGCGAGATGAGGCCCGATTCCCCTGCACTGCGTGCAGAGCAATTCCGTGTTGCACATCACACATGAAAGGAGCCTTGATTTCCTTGATGGCACTCCAGAGAAACCCCAAGAACACTGTTTCCAGGCTAGAGGCACCCTGAGGTCACTGTAGCAACACGAAAGAGCTCCGTGGACCAAAAATCAACTCGAGATGAGGGGTTAGTCCCTGGCTTCGACTCCAGAGGAATACCACCTTAACACAAGCACCTCAAGAGGAGGCTTCTCTCAGCTCTATGTATGTGAGAGGGACCCTGATTTTGCGGCCTCAAGTGGAATGGACACCGCGATGCCCTGACTCAAAATAAGGCCGGATATCCCTGCAGTGACTTGAATGCAGGCTCGTCTTGCATCTCCCAAGACGAAAGGATGTCTGAATCCCCTGTGGAGACCTCAGAGAAAGATCTAGTTCCCCACCTCATCGCGACCGGAGGCCTCATATCCTTTGAAAACTCCAGAGGTACGCGGAGATCAGTGCCTCCAAAGGAGACGATGCCTGACTCCTCGTGAAACTTGATAGGTGTCCCAGGATTCCTGTGGCATATGGAAAGGGACACTTGGTCTCCCGCCTCAGCTGGAGAGGCGTCCCTATTGCCCTGCCAAGCCTCGAGGAGAATCCCGAGTTGTCCCTCGCAACTAGGCAGGAGTCCGGACGTCGCTGAAGAAAGACGTGTATGGAAGGGCCATCCCCGTCATAACTCGAGAATATACCCCAGGGTCCCGCCGCAACTTGAGAAAAACCATGAGACTTCCCCCTCGCCGCGAGTTGAGGCTCGATTCTCCTGCACTGCATGCAGAGCAATTTCGTGTTGCACATCAAACATGAAAGGAGCCTTGATTTCCTTGATGGCACTCCAGAGAAACCCCAAGAACACTGTTTCAAGGCTAGAGGTATCCTGAGGTTACTGTAGCAACACGAAAGAACTCCGTGGACCAAAAATCCACTCGAGATGAGAGGTTAGTCCCTGGCTTCGACTCCAGAGGAATACCACCTTACCACAAGCACCTCAAGAGGAGGCTTCTCTCAGCTCTAGGTATGTGAGAGGGACCCTGAGTTTGCGGCCTCAAGTGGAATGGACACCGCGAAGCCCTGACTCAAAATAAGGGCGGATATCCCTGCAGTGACTTGAATGCAGGCTCGTCTTGCATCTCCCAAGACGAAAGGATGTCTGAATCCCCTGTGGAGACCACAGAGAAAGACCTAGTTCCCCACCTCATCGCGACCGGAGGCCTCACATCCCTTGAAAACTCCAGAGGTACGCGGAGATCAGTGTCTCCAAAGGAGACGATGCTTGACTCCTCGTGAAACTTCTTAGGAGTCCCAGGATTCCTGTGGCACGTGGAAAGGGACACTTGGTCTCCCGCCTCAGCTGGAGAGGCGTCCCAATTGCCCTGCCAAGCCTCGAGGAGAATCCCGAGTTGTCCCTCGCAACTAGGCAGGAGTCCTGACGTTGCTGAACAAACACGTGGGTGGAAGGGCCATCCCCGTCGTAACTCGAGAATATACCATAGGTCCCGCCGCAGCTCGAGAAAAACCATGAGACTTCCCCCTCGCCGCAAGATGAGGCCCGATTCCCCTGCACTGCGTGCAGAGCAATTCCGTGTTGCACATCACACATGAAAGGAGCCTTGATTTCCTTGATGGCACTCCAGAGAAACCCCAAGAACACTGTTTCCAGGCTAGAGGGATCCTGAGGTCACTGTAGCAACACGAAAGAGCTCCATGGACCAAAAATCAACTCGAGATGAGAGGTTAGTCTCTGACTTCGACTCCAGAGGAATACCACCTTACCACAAGCACCTCAAGAGGAGGCTTCTCTCAGCTCTAGGTATGTGAGAGGGACCCTGAGTTTGCGGCCTCAAGTGGAATGTACACCGCGATGCCCTGACTCGAAATAAGGCCGGATATCCCTTCAGTGACTTGAATGCAGGCTCGTCTTGCATCTCCCAAGCCGAAAGGATGTATGAATCCCCTGTGGAGACCACAGAGAAAGACCTAGTTCCCCACCTCATCGTGACCGGAGGCCTCACATCCTTTGAAAACTCCCGAGGTACGCGGAGATCAGTGCCTCCAAAGGAGACGATGCCTGACTCCTCGTGAAACTTGATAGGAGTCCCAGGATTTCTGTGGCACGTGGAAAGGGACCCTTGGTCTCCCGCCTCAGCTGGAGAGGTGTCCCAATTGCCCTGCCAAGCCTCGAGGAGAATCCCGAGTTGTCCCTCGCAACTAGGCAGGAGTCCTGACGTCGCTGAACAAACACGTGGTTGGAAGGGCCATCCCCGTCGTAACTCGAGAATATACCCCAGGTTCCCGCCGCAACTCGAGAAAAACCATGAGACTTCCGACTCGCCGAGAAAGGTGGCCCGATTCCCCTGCACTGCGTTCAGAGCAATTCCGTGTTGCACATCACACATGAAAGGTGCCTTGATTTCCTTGATGGCACTCCAGAGAAACCCCAAGAACACTGTTTCAAGGCTAGAGGGATGCTGAGGTCACTGTAGCAACACGAAAGAGCTCCGTGGACCAAAAATCAACTCGAGATGAGAGGTTAGTCCCTGGCTTCGACTCCAGAGGAATACCACCTTACCACAAGCACCTCAAGAGGAGGCTTCTCTCAGCTCTAGGTATGTGAGAGGGACCCTGAGTTTGCGGCCTCAAGTGGAATGGACACCGCGAAGTCCTGACTCGAAATAAGGGTGGATATCCCTGCAGTGAGTTGAATGCAGGCTCGTCTTGCATCTCCCAAGACAAAAGGATGTCTGAATCCCCTGTGGAGACCACAGAGAAAGACCTAGTTCCCCACCTCATCGCGACCGGAGGCCTCACATCCTTTGAAAACTCCAGAGGTACGCGGAGATCAGTGTCTCCAAAGGAGACGATGCTTGACTCCTCGTGAAACTTCTTAGGAGTCCCAGGATTCCTGTGGCACGTGGAAAGGGACCTTTGGTCTCCCGCCTCAGCTCGAGAGGCGTCCCAATTGCCCTACCAAGCCTCGAGGAGAATCCCGAGTTGTCCCTCGCAACTAGGCAGGAGTCCAGACGTTGCAGAACAAACACGTGGGTGGAAGGGCCATCCCCGTCGTAACTCGAGAATATACCCCAGGTCCCGCCGCAGCTCGAGAAAAACCATGAGACTTCCCCCTCGCCGCAAGATGAGGCCCGATTCCCCTGCACTGCGTGCAGAGCAATTCCGTGTTGCACATCACACATGAAAGGAGCCTTGATTTCTTTGATGGCACTCCAGAGAAACCCGAAGAACACTGTTTCCAGGATAGAGGGATCATGAGGTCACTGTAGCAACACGAAAGAGCTCCATGGACCAAAAATCAACTCGAGATGAGAGGTTAGTCCCTGGCTTCGACTCCAGAGGAATACCACCTTACCACAAGCACCTCAAGAGGAGGCTTCTCTCAGCTCTAGGTATGTGAGAGGGACCCTGACTTTGCGGCCTCAAGTGGAATGGACACCGCGATGCCCTGACTCGAAATAAGGCCGGATATCCCTGCAGTGACTTGAATGCAGGCTCGTCTTGCATCTGCCAAGACGAAAGGTTGTCTGAATCCCCTGTGGAGACCACAGAGAAAGACCTAGTTTCCCACCTCATGGCGACCGGAGGCCTCACATCCTTTGAAAACTCCAGAGGGACGAGGAGATCAGTGCCTCCACAGGAGACGATGCCTGACTCCTCGTGAAACTTGATAGGAGTCCCAGGATTACTGTGCACGTGGAAAGGGACCCTTGGTCTCCCGCCTCAGCTGGAGAGGCGTCCCCATTGCCATGCCAAGCCTCGAGGAGAATCCCGAGTTGTCCCTCGCAACTAGGAAGGAGTCCTGACGTCGCTGAACAAACACGTGGGTGGAAGGGCCATCCCCGTTGTAACTCGAGAATATACCCCAGGTTCCCGCCGCAACTTGAGAAAAACCATGAGACTTCCCCCTCGCCGCGAGATGACGCCCGGTTCCCCTGCACTGCGTGCAGAGTAATTCCGTGTTGCACATCACACATGAAAGGAGCCTTGATTTCCTTGATGGCACTCCAGAGAAACCCCAAGAACACTGTTTCAAGGCTAGAGGGATCCTGAGGTCACTGTAGCAACACGAAAGAGCTCCATGGACCAAAAATCAACTCGAGATGAGAGGTTAGTCCCTGGCTTCGACTCCAGAGGAATACCACCTTAACACAAGCACCTCAAGAGGAGGCTTCTCTCAGCTCCATGTATGTGAGAGGGACCCTGATTTTGCGGCCTCAAGTGGAATAGACACCGCGATGCCCTGACTGAAAATAAATTCGGATATCCGTGCAGTGACTTGAATGCAGGCTCGTCTTGCATCTCCCAAGACGAAAGGATGTCTGAATCCCCTGTGGAGACGTCAGAGAAAGATCTAGTTCCCCACCTCATCGCGACCGGAGGCCTCATATCCTTTGAAAACTCCAGAGGTACGCGGAGATCAGTGCCTCCAAAGGAGACGATGCCTGACTCCTCGTGAAACTTGATAGGTGTCCAAGGATTCCTGTGGCATATGGAAAGGGACCCTTGGTCTCCCGCCTCAGCTGGAGAGGCGTCCCAATTGCCCTGCCAAGCCTCGAGGAGAATCCCGAGTTGTCCCTCGCAACTAGGCAGGAGTCCTGACGTCGCTGAACAAAGACGTGTATGGAAGGGCCATCCCCGTCATAACTCGAGAATATACCCCAGGGTCCCGCCGCAACTTGAGAAAAACCATGAGACTTCCCCCTCGCCCCGAGTTGAGGCTCGATTCTCCTGCACTGCATGCAGAGAAATTTCGTGTTGCACATCAAACATGAAAGGAGCCTTGATTTCCTTGATGGCACTCCAGAGAAACCCCAAGAACACTGTTTCAAGGCTAGAGGTATCCTGAGGTTACTGTAGCAACACGAAAGAACTCCGTGGACCAAAAATCCACTCGAGATGAGAGGTTAGTCCCTGGCTTCGACTCCAGAGGAATACCACCTTACCACAAGCACCTCAAGAGGAGGCTTCTCTCAGCTCTAGGTATGTGAGAGGGACCCTGAGTTTGCGGCCTCAAGTGGAATGGACACTGCGATGCCCTGACGCGAAATAAGGCCGGATATCCCTGCAGTGACTTGAATGCAGGCTCGTCTTGCATTTCCCAAGACGAAAGGATGTCTGAATCCCCTGTGGTGACCTCAGAGAAAGATCTAGTTCCCCACCTCATCGCGACCGGAGGCCTCATATCCTTTGAAAACTTCAGAGGTACATGGACATCAGTGCCTCCAAAGGAGACGATGCCTGACTCCTCGTGAAACTTGATAGGAGTCGCAGGATTCCTGTGGCACGTGGAAAGGGACACTTGGTCTCCCGCCTCAGCTGGAGAGGCGTCCCAATTGCCCTGCCAAGCCTCGAGGAGAATCCCGAGTTGTCCCTCGCAACTAGGCAGGAGTCCTGACGTCGCTGAACAAACACGTGTATGGAAGGGCCATCCCCGTCATAACTCGAGAATATACCCCAGGGTCCCGCCGCAACATGAGAAAAACCATGAGACTTCACCCTCGCCGCGAGTTGAGGCTCGATTCTCCTGCACTGCATGCAGAGCAATTTCGTGTTGCACATCAAACATGAAAGGAGCCTTGATTTCCTTGATGACACTCCAGAGAAACCCCAAGAAGACTGTTTCAAGGCTAGAGGGATCCTGAGGTTACTGTAGCAACACGAAAGAGCTCTGTGGACCAAAAATCCACTCGAGATGAGAGGTTAGTCCCTGGCTTCGACTCCAGAGGAATACCACCTTACCACAAGCACCTCAAGAGGAGGCTTCTCTCAGCTCTAGGTATGTGAGAGGGACCCTGAGTTTGCGGCCTCAAGTGGAATGGACACTGCGATGCCCTGACGCGAAATAAGGCCGGATATCCCTGCAGTGACTTGAATGCAGGCTCGTCTTGCATCTCCCAAGACGAAAGGATGTCTGAATCCCCTGTGGAGACCACAGAGAAAGACCAAGTTCCTGACTTTATGGCGACCAGAGGCCTCACATCCTTTGAAAACTTCAGAGGTACATGGAGATCAGTGAATCCAAAGGAGACGATGCCTGACTCCTTGTGAAACTTGATAGGAGTTCCAGGATTCCTGTGGCATGTGGAAAGGGACCCTTGGTCTCCCGTCTCAGCTGGAGAGGCGTCCCAATTGCCCTGCCAAGCCTCGAGGAGAATGCCGAGTTGTCCCTCGCAACTATGCAGGAGTCCTGACGTCGCTGAACAAACACGTGGATGGAAGGGCCATCCCCGTCGTAACTCGAGAATATACCCCAGGTTCCCGCCGGAACTCGAGAAAAACCATGAGACTTCCGACTCGCCGAGAAATGTGGCCCGATTCCCCTGCACTGCGTTCAGAGCAATTCCGTGTTGCACATCACACATGAAAGGTGCCTTGATTTCCTTGATGGCACTCCAGAGAAACCCCAAGAACACTGTTTCAAGGCTAGAGGGATGCTGAGGTCACTGTAGCAACACGAAAGAGCTCCGTGGACCAAAAATCAACTCGAGATGAGAGGTTAGTCCCTGGCTTCGACTCCAGAGGAATACCACCTTACCACAAGCACCTCAAGAGGAGGCTTCTCTCATCTCCAGCTATGTGAGAGGGACCCTGAGTTTGCGGCCTCAAGTGGAATGGACACCGCGATGTCGTGACTCGAAATAAGGCCGGATATCCCTGCAGTGAGTTGAATGCAGGCTCGTCTTGCATCTCCCAAGACAAAAGGATGTCTGAATCCCCTGTGGAGACCACAGAGAAAGACCTAGTTCCCCACCTCATCGCGACCGGAGGCCTCACATCCCTTGAAAACTCCAGAGGTACGCGGAGATCAGTGTCGCCAAAGGAGACGATGCTTGACTCCTCGTGAAACTTCTTAGGAGTCCCAGGATTCCTGTGGCACGTGGAAAGGGACCCTTGGTCTCCCGCCTCAGCTGGAGAGGCGTCCCAATTGCCCTGCCAAGCCTCGAGGAGAATCCCGAGTTGTCCCTCGCAACTAGGCAGGAGTCCTGACGTTGCTGAACAAACACATGGGTGGAAGGGCCATCCCCGTCGTAACTCGAGAATATACCCCAGGTCCCGCCGCAGCTCGAGAAAAACCATGAGACTTCCCCCTCGCCGCAAGATGAGGCCCGATTCCCCTGCACTGCGTGCAGAGCAATTCCGTGTTGCACATCACACATGAAAGGAGCCTTGATTTCCTTGATGGCACTCCAGAGAAACCCCAAGAACACTGTTTCCAGGATAGAGGGATCCTGAGGTCACTGTAGCAACACGAAAGAGCTCCATGGACCAAAAATCAACTCGAGATGAGAGGTTAGTCCCTGGCTTCGACTCCAGAGGAATACCACCTTACCACAAGCACCTCAAGAGGAGGCTTCTCTCAGCTCTAGGTATGTGAGAGGGACCCTGAGTTTGCGGCCTCAAGTGGAATGGACACCGCGATGCCCTGACTCGAAATAAGGCCGGATATCCCTGCAGTGACTTGAATGCAGGCTCGTCTTGCATCTCCCATGACGAAAGGTTGTCTGAATCCCCTGTGGAGACCACAGAGAAAGACCTAGTTTCTCACCTCATGGCGACCGGAGGCCTCACATCCTTTGAAAACTCCAGAGGGACGAGGAGATCAGTGCCTCCACAGGAGACGATGCCTGACTCCTCGTGAAACTTGATAGGAGTCCCAGGATTTCTGTGCACGTGGAAAGGGACCCTTGGTCTCCCGCCTCAGCTGGAGAGGCGTCCCCATTGCCCTGCCAAGCCTCGAGGAGAATCCCGAGTTGTCCCTCGCAACTAGGCAGGAGTCCTGACGTCGCTGAACAAACACGTGGGTGGAAGGGCCATCCCCGTCGTAACTTGAGAATATACCCCAGGTTCCCGCCGCAACTCGAGAGAAACCATGAGACTTCCCCCTCGCCGCGAGATGAGGCCCGATTCCCCTGCACTGCCTGCAGTGCAATGCCGTGTTCAACATCACACAGGAAAGGAGCCTTGATTTCCTTGATGGCACTCCAGAGAAACCCCAAGAACACTGTTTCAAGGCTAAAGGGATCCTGAGGTCACTATAGCAATACGAAAGAGCTCCATGGACCAAAAATCAACTCGAGATGAGAGGTTAGTCCCTGGCTTCGACTCCAGAGGAATACCACCTTAACACAAGCACCTTAAGAGGAGGCTTCTCTCAGCTCTAGGTATGTAAGAGGGACCCTGAGTTTGCGGCCTCAAGTGGAATGGACACCGCGATGCCCTGACTCGAAATAAGGCCAGATATCCCTGCAGTTACTTGAATGCAGGCTCGCCTTGCATCTCCCAAGACGAAAGGATGTCTGAATCCCCTGTGGAGACCACAGAGAAAGACCTACTTCCCCACTTCATGGCGAACGGAGGCCTCACATTCTTTGAAAACTTCAGAGGTACGCGGAGATCAGTGCCTCCAAAGGAGAAGATGCCTGACTCCTCGTGAAACTTGATAGGAGTCCCAGGATTCCTGTGCACGTGGAAAGGGACCCTTGATCTCCCGCCTCAGCTGGAGAGGCGTCCCAATTGCCCTGCCAAGCCTCGAGGAGAATCCCGAGTTGTCCCTCGCAACTAGGAAGGAGTCCTGACGTCGCTGAACAAACACGTGGGTGGAAGGGCCATCCCCGTCGTAACTCAAGAATATACCCCAGGTTCCCGCCGCAACTCGAGAAAAACCATGAGACTTCCCCCTCACCGCGAGATGACGCCCGGTTCCCCTGCACTGCGTGCAGAGCAATTCCGTGTGGCACATCACACATGAAAGGAGCCTTGATTTCCTTGATGGCACTCCAGAGAAACCCCAAGAACACTATTTCAAGGCTAGAGGGATCCTGAGGTCACTGTAGCAACACGAAAGAGCTCCGTGGACCAACAATCAACACGAGATGAGAGGTTAGTCCCTGGCTTCGACTCCAGAGGAATACCACCTTACCACAAGCACCTCAAGAGGAGGCTTCTCTCAGCTCTAGGTATGTGAGAGGGACCCTGAGTTTGCGGCCTCAAGTGGAATGGACACCGCGATGCCCTGACTCGAAATAAGGCCGGATATCCCTGCAGTGACTTGAATGCAGGCTCGTCTTGCATCTCCCAAGACGAAAGGATGTCTGAATCCCCTGTGGAGACCACAGAGAAAGACCTAGTTCTCCACCTCATCGCGACCTGAGGCCTCACATCCTTTGAAAACTCCAGAGGTACGCGGAGATCAGTGCCTCCAAAGGAGACGATGCCTGACTCCTCCTGAAACTTGATAGGAGTCACAGGATTCCAGTGGCACGTGGAAAGGGACCCTTGGTCTTCCGCCTCAGCTGGAGGGGCGTCCCAATTGCCCTGCCAAGCCTCGAGGAGAATCCCGAGTTGTCCCTCGCAACTAGGCAGGAGTCCTGACGTCGCTGAACAAACACGTGGGTGGACGGGCCATCCCCATTGTAACTCGAGAATATACCCCAGGTTCCCGCCGCAACTCCAGAAAAACCATGAGACTTCCCCCTCGCTGCGAGATGAGGCCCGATTTCCCTGCACTGCGTGCAGAGCAATTCCGTGTTGCACATCACACATGAAAGGAGCCTTGATTTCCTTGATGGCACTCCAGAGAAACCCCAAGAACACTGTTTCAAGGCTAGAGGGATCCTGAGGTCACTGTAGCAACACGAAAGAGCTCCGTGGACCAAAAATCAACTCGAGATGAGATGTTAGTCCCTGGCTTCGACTCCAGAGGAATACCACCTTACCACAAGCACCTCAAGAGGAGGCTTCTCTCAGCTCTAGGTATGTGAGAGGGACCCTGAGTTTGCGGCCTCAAGTGGAATGGACACCGCGATGCCCTGACTCGAAATAAGGCCGGATATCCCTGCAGTGACTTGAATGCAGGCTCGTCTTGCATCTCCCAAGACGAAAGGATGTCTGAATCCCCTGTGGAGACCACAGAGAAAGACCTAGTTCTCCACCTCATCGCGACCTGAGGCCTCACATCCTTTGAAAACTCCAGAGGTACGCGGAGATCAGTGCCTCCAAAGGAGACGATGCCTGACTCCTCCTGAAACTTGATAGGAGTCACAGGATTCCAGTGGCACGTGGAAAGGGACCCTTGGTCTTCCGCCTCAGCTGGAGGGGCGTCCCAATTGCCCTGCCAAGCCTCGAGGAGAATCCCGAGTTGTCCCTCGCAACTAGGCAGGAGTCCTGACGTCGCTGAACAAACACGTGGGTGGACGGGCCATCCCCATTGTAACTCGAGAATATACCCCAGGTTCCCGCCGCAACTCCAGAAAAACCATGAGACTTCCCCCTCGCTGCGAGATGAGGCCCGATTTCCCTGCACTGCGTGCAGAGCAATTCCGTGTTGCACATCACACATGAAAGGAGCCTTGATTTCCTTGATGGCACTCCAGAGAAACCCCAAGAACACTGTTTCAAGGCTAGAGGGATCCTGAGGTCACTGTAGCAACACGAAAGAGCTCCGTGGACCAAAAATCAACTCGAGATGAGATGTTAGTCCCTGGCTTCGACTCCAGAGGAATACCACCTTACCACAAGCACCTCAAGAGGAGGCTTCTCTCAGCTCTAGGTATGTGAGAGGGACCCTGAGTTTGCGGCCTCAAGTGGAATGGACACCGCGATGCCCTGACTCGAAATAAGGCCGGATATCCCTGCAGTGACTTGAATGCAGGCTCGTCTTGCATCTCCCAAGACGAAAGGATGTATGAATCCCCTGTGGAGACCACAGAGAAAGACCTAGTTCCCCACTTCAACGCGACCGGAGGCCTCACATCCTTTGAAAACTCCAGAGGTACGTGGAGATCAGTGCCTCCAAAGGAGACGATGCCTGACTCCTCGTGAAACTTGATAGGAGTCCCAGGATTCCTGTGGCACGTGGAAAGGGACCCTTGGTCTCCCGCCTCAGCTGGAGAGGCGTCCCAATTGCCCTGCCAAGCCTCGAGGAGAATCCCGAGTTGTCCCTCGCAACTAGGCAGGAGTCCTGCCGTCGCTGAACAAACACGTGTGTGGAAGGGCCATCCCCGTCGTAACTCGAGAATATACCCCAGGTTCCCGCCGCAAGTCGAGAAAAACCATGAGACTTCCCCCTCGCCGCGAGACGAGGCCTGATTCCCCTGCCCTGCATGCAGAGCAATTCCGTGTTGCACATCACACATGAAAGGAGCCTTGATTTCCTTGATGGCACTCCAGAGAAACCCCAAGAACACTGTTTCAAGGCTAGAGGGATCCTCAGGTCACTGTAGCAACACGAAAGAGCTCCGTGGACCAAAAATCAACTCGAGATGAGAGGTTAGTCCCTGGCTTCGACTCCAGAGGAATACCACCTTACCACAAGCACCTCAAGAGGAGACTTCTCTCAGCTCTAGCTATGTGAGAGGGACCCTGAGTTTGCGGCCTCAAGTGGAATGGACACCGCGATGCCCTGACTCGAAATAAGGCCGGATATCCCTGCAGTGGCTTGAATGCAGGTTCGTCTTGCATCTCCCAAGACGAAAGGATGTCTGAATCCCCTGTGGAAACCACAGAGAAAGACCTAGTTCCCCACCTCATCGCGACCGGAGGCCTCACATCCTTTGAAAACTCCAGAGGTACGCGGAGATCAGTGCCTCCAAAGGAGACGATGCCTGACTCCTCGTGAAACTTGATAGGAGTCCCAGGATTCCTGTGCTCGTGGAAAGGGACCCTTGGTCTCCCGCCTCAGCTGGAGAGGCGTCCCAATTGCCCTTCCAAGCCTCGAGGAGAATCCCGAGTTGTCCCTCGCAACTAGGCAGGAGTACTGACGTCGCTGAACAAACACGAGGGTGGAAGGGGCATCCCCATCGTAACTCGAGAATATACCCGAGGTTCCCGCCGCAACTCGAGAAAAACCATGAGACTTCCCCCTCGCTGCGAGATGAGGCCCAATTGCCCTACACTGCGTGCAGAGCAATTCCGTGGTACACAACACACATGAAAGGAGCCTTGATTTCCTTCATGGCAATCCAGAGAAACCACAAGAACACTGTTTCAAGGCTAGAGGGATCCTGAGGTCACTGTAGCAACACAAAAGAGCTGCGTGGACCAAAAGTCAACTCGAGATGAGAGGTTAGTTCCTAACTTTGACTCCAGAGGAATAACACCTTACCACAAGCACCTCAAGAGGAGGCTTCTCGCAGCTGTAGGTATGTGAGAGGGACCCTGAGTTTGCGGCCTCAAGTGGAATGGACACCGCGATGCCCTGACTCGAAATAAGGCCGGATATCCCTGCAGTGACTTGAATGCAGGCTTGTCTTGCATCTCACAAGACGAAAGGATGTCTGAATCCCCTGTGCAGACCACAGAGAAAGACCTAGTTCCCCACCTCATCGCGACCGGAGGCCTCACATCCTTTGAAAACTCGAGAGGTACGCGGAGATCAGTGCCTCCAAAGGAGACGATGCCTGACTCCTCGTGAAACTTGATAGGAGTCCCAGGATTCCTGTGGCACGTGGAAAGGGACACTTGGTCTCCCGCCTCCGCTGGAGAGGCGTCCCAATGGCCCGGCCAAGCCTCGAGGAGAATCCCGAGTTGTCCCTCGCAACTAGGCAGGAGTCCTGACGTCCCTGAACAAACACGTGGGTGGAAGGGCCATCCCCATCGTAACTCGATAACATAGCCCAGGTTCCCGCCGCAACTCGAGAAAAACCATGAGACTTCCTCCTCGCAGCGAGATGAGGCCCGATTCCCCTGCACTGCATGCAGAGCAATTCCGTGTGGCACATCACACATGAAAGGAGCCTTGGTTTCCTTGATGGCACTCGAGAGAAACCCCAAGAACACTGTTTCAAGGCTAGAGGGATCCTGAGGTCACTGTAGCAACACAAAAGAGCTCCGTGGACCAAAAATCAACTCGAGATGAGAGGTTAGTCCCTGGCTTCGACTCCAGAGGAATACCACCTTACCACAAGCACCTCAAGAGGAGGCTTCTCTCAGCTCTAGGTATGTGAGAGGGACCCTGAGTATGCAGCCTCAAGTGGAATGGACACCAATATGCCCTGACTCGAAATAAGGCCGGATATCCCTGCAGTGACTTGAATGCAGGCTTGTCTTGCATCTCACAAGACGAAAGGATGTCTGAATCCCCTGTGCAGACCACAGAGAAAGACCTAGTTCCCCACCTCATCGCGACCGGAGGCCTCACATCCTTTGAAAACTCGAGAGGTACGCGGAGATCAGTGCCTCCAAAGGAGACGATGCCTGACTCCTCTGAAACTTGATAGGAGTCCCAGGATTCCTGTGGCACGTGAAAAGGGACCCTTGGTCTCCCGCCTCAGCTGGAGAGGCGTCCCAATTGCCCTGCCAAGCCTCGAGGAGAATCCCGATTTGTCCCTTGCAACTAGGCAGGTGTCCTGACATCGCTGAACAAACACGTGTGTGGAAGGGCCATCCCCAGCGTACGTCGAGAATATATCCCAGGTTCCCGCCACAACTCGAGAAAAACCATGATACTTCCCTCTCGCCGCGAGATGAGGCCCGATTCCCCTACACTGCGTGCAGAGCAATTCCGTGTGGCACATCACACATGAAAGGAGCCTTGATTTCCTTGATGGCACTCCAGAGAAAACCCAAGAACACTGTTTCAAGGCTAGAGGGATTCTGAGGTCACTGTAGCAACACGAAAGAGCTCCATGGACCAAAAATCAACTCGAGATGAGAGGTTAGTCCCTGGCTTCGACTCCAGAGGAATACCACCTTACCACAAGCACCTCAAGAGGAGGCTTCTCTCAGCTCTAGGTATGTGAGAGGGACCCTGAGTTTGCGGCCTCAAGTGGAATGGACACCGCGATGCCCTGACTCGAAATAAGGCCGGATATCCCTGCAGTGACTTGAATGCAGGCTCGTCTTGCATCTCGCAAGAAGAAAGGATGTCTGAATCCCCTGTGGAGACCACAGAGAAAGACCTAGTTCCCCACCTCATCGCGACCTGAGTCCTCACATCCTTTGAAAACTCCAGAGGTACGCGGAGATCAGTGCCTCCAAAGGAGACGATGCCTGACTCCTCGTCAAAATTGATAGGAGTCCCAGGATCCTGTGGCACGTGGAAAGGGACCTTTGGTCTCCCGTCTCAGCTGGAGAGTCGTCGCAATTGCCCTGCCAAGCCTCGAGGAGAATCCCGAGTTGTCCCTCGCAACTAGGCAGGAGTCCTGACGTCGCTGAACAAACCCGTGGGTGGAAGGGCCATCCCCGTCGTAACTCGAGAATATACCCCAGGTTCCCGCCGCAACTCGAGAAAAAACATGAGACTTCCCCCTCGCCGCGAGATGAGGCCCGATTCCCCTGCACTGCGTGCAGAGCAATTCCGTCTTGCACATCACACATGAAAGGAGCCTTGTTTTCCTTGATGACACTCCAGAGAAACCCCAAGAACACTGTTTCAAGGCTAGAGGGATCCTGAGGTCACTGTAGCAACACGAAAGAGCTCCGTGGACCAAAAATCAACTCGAGATGAGAGGTTAGTCCCTGGCTTCGACTCCAGAGGAATACCACCTTACCACAAGCACCTCAAGAGGAGGCTTCTCTCAGCTCTAGGTATGTGAGAGGGACCCTGAGTTTGCGGCCTCAAGTGGAATGGACACCGCGATGCCCTGACTTGAAATAAGGCCGGATATCCCTGCAGTGACTTGAATGGAGGCTGGCCTTGCATCTCCCAAGACGGAAGGATGTCTGAATCCCCTGTGGAGACCACAGAAAAAGACCTAGTTCCCCACCTCATCGCGACCGGAGGCCTCACATCCTTTGAAAACTCCAGAGGTACACGGAGATCAGTGCCTCCAAAGGAGACGATGCCTGACTCCTCGTGAAACTTGATAGGAGTCCCAGGATTCCTGTGGCACCTAGAAAGGGACACTTGGTCTCCCGCCTCAGCTGGAGAGGCGTCCCAATTGCCCTGCCAAGCCTCGAGGAGAATCCCGAGTTGTCCCTCGCAACTAGGCAGGAGTCCTGACGTCGCTGAACAAACCCGTGGGTGGAAGGGCCATCCCCGTCGTAACTCAAGAATATACCCCAGGTTCCCGCCGCAACTCGAGAAAAACCATGAGACTTTCCCCTCGCCGCGAGATGAGGCCCGATTCCCCTGCACTGCGTGCAGAGCAATTCCGTGTTGCACATCACACATGAAAGGAGCCTTGATTTCCTTCATGGCACTCCAGAGAAACCCCAAGAACACTGTTTCAAGGCTAGAGGGATCCTGAGGTCACTGTAGCAACACGAAAGAGCTCCGTGGACCAAAAATCAACTCGAGATGAGAGGTTAGTCCCTGGCTTCGACTCCAGAGGAATACCACCTTACCACAAGCACCTCAAGAGGAGGCTTCTCTCAGCTCTAGGTATGTGAGAGGGACCCTGAGTTTGCAGCCTCAAGTGGAATGGACACCGCGATGCCCTGATTCTAAATAAGGCGGGATATCCCTGCAGTGACTTGAATGCAGGCTCGTCTTGCATCTCCCAAGACGAAAGGATGTCTGAATCCCCTGTGGAGACCACAGAGAAAGACCTAGTTCCCCAGCTCATCGCGACCGGAGGCCTCACATCCTTTGAAAACTCCAGAGGTACGCGGAGATCAGTGCCTCCAAAGGAGACGATGCCTGACTCCTCGTGAAACTTGATAGGAGTCCCAGGATTCCTGTGGCACGTGGAAAGGGACCCTTGGTCTCCCGCCTCAGCTGGAGAGGCGTCCCAATTGCCCTGCCAAGCCTCGAGGAGAATCCCGAGTTGTCCCTCGCAACTAGGCAGAAGTCCTGACGTCGCTGAACAAACACGTGGGTAGAAGGGCCATCCCCATCGTAACTCGAGAATATACCCCAGGTTCCCGCCGCAACTCGAGAAAAACCATGACACTTCCCCCTCGCCGCGAGATGAGGCCCGATTTCCCTGCACTGCATGCAGAGCAATTCCGTGTTGCACATCACACATGAAAGGAGCCTTGATTTCCTTGGTGGCACTGCAGAGAAACCCCAAGAATACTGTTTCAAGGCTGGAGGGATCCTGAGGTCACTGTAGCAACACGAAAGAGCTCCGTGGACCAAAAATCAACCCGAGATGAGAGGTCAGTCCCTGGCTTGGACTCCAGAGGAATACCACCTTACCACAAGCACCTCAAGAGGAGGCTTCTCTCAGCTCTAGGTATGTGAGAGGGACCCTGAGTTTGCGGCCTCAAGTGGAATGGACACCGCGATGCCCTGACTGGAAATAAGGCCGGATATCCCTGCAGTGACTTGAATGCAGGCTCGTCTTGCATCTCCCAAGACGAAAGGATGTCTGAATTCCCTGTGGAGACCACAGAGAAAGACCTAGTTCCCCACCTCATCGCGACTGGAGGCCTCAAATGCTTTGAAAACTCCAGAGGTACACGGAGATCAGTGCCTCCAAAGGAGACGATGCCTGACTCCTCGTGAAACTTGATAGGAGTCCCAGGATTCCTGTGGCACGTGGAAAGGGACCCTTGGTCTCCCGCCTCAGCTGGAGAGGCGTCCCAATTGCCCTGCCAAGCCTCGAGGAGGATCCCGAGTTGTCCCTCGCAACTAGGCAGGAGTCCTGACATCGCTGAACAAACACGAAGGTGCAAGGGCCATCCCCATCGTAACTCGATAATATAGCCCAGGTTCCCGATGCAACTCGTCAAAAACCATGAGACTTCCCCCTCGCCGCGAGATGAGGCCCGATTCCCCTACACTGCGTGCAGAGCAATTCCGTGTTGCACATCACACATGAAAGGAGCCTTGATTTCCTTGATGGCACTCCAGAGAAACCCCAAGAATACTGTTTCAAGGCTAGAGGGATCCTGAGGTCACTGTAGCAACACGAAAGAGCTCCGTGGACCAAAAATCAACTCGAGATGAGAGGTTAGTCCCTGGCTTCGACTCCAGAGGAATACCACCTTACCACAAGCACCTCAAGTGGAGGCTTCTCTTAGCTCTAGGTATGTGAGAGGGACCCTGATTTTGCAGCCTCAAGTGGAATGGACACCACGATGCACTGACGTGAAATAAGGCCGGATATCTCTGCAGTGACTAGAATGCAGGCTCGTCTTGCATCTCCCAAGATGAAAGGATGTCTGAATCCCCTGTGGAGACCACAGAGAAAGACCTAGTTCCCCACCTCATCGCGACCTGAGTCCTCACATCCTTTGAAAACTCCAGAGGTACGCGGAGATCAGTGCCTCCAAAGGAGCCAATTCCTGACTCCTCGTGAAACTTGATAGGAGTCCCAGGATTCCTGTGCACGTAGAAAGGGACCCTTGGTCTCCCGCCTCAGCTGGAGAGGCGTCCCAATTGCCTTGCCAAGCCTCGAGGAGAATCCCGAGTTGTCCCTCGCAACTAGGCAGGAGTCCTGTCGTCGCTGAGCAAACACGTGGGTGGAAGGGCCATCCCCATCGTAACTCGAGAATATACCCCAGGTTCCCGCCGCAACTCGAGAAAAACCATGAGACTTCCCCCTCGCTGCGAGATGAGGCCCGATTTCCCTGCCCTGCCTGCAGAGCAACTCCGTGTTGCACATCACACATGAAAGGAGCCTTGATTTCCTTGATGGCACTCCAGAGAAACCCCAAGAACACTGTTTCAAGGCTAGAGGGATCCTGAGGTCACTGTAGCAACACGAAAGAGCTCCGTGGACCAAGAATCAACTCGACATGAGAGGTTAGTCCCTAACTTCGACTCCAGAGGAATACCAACTTACCACAAGCACCTCAAGAGGAGGCTTCTCTCAGTTCTAGCTATGTGAGATGGACTCTGAGTTTGCGGCCTCAAGTGGAATGGACACCGCGATGCCCTGACGCGAAATAAAGCCAGATATCCCTGCAGTGACTTGAATGCAGACTCGTCTTGTATCTCCCAAGACGAAAGGATGTCTGAATCCCCTGTGGAGACCACAGAAAAAGACCTAGTTCCCCACCTCATGGCGACCGGAGGCCTCACATCCTTTGAAAACTCCAGAGGTACGCAGAGATCAGTGCCTCCAAAGGAGACGATGCCTGACTCCTCGTGAAACTTGATAGGAGTCCCAGGATTCCTGTGGCACGTGGAAAGGGACCCTTGGTCTTCCGCCTCAGCTGGAGAGGCGTCCCAATTGCCCTGCCAAGCCTCGAGGAGAATCCCGAGTTGTCCCTCGCAACTAGGCAGGAGTCCTGAAGTCGCTGAGCAAACACGTGTGTGGAAGGGCCATCCCCGTCGTAACTCGAGAATATACCCCAGGTTCCCGCCGCAACTCGAGAAAAACCATGACACTTCCCCCTCGCCGCGAGATGAGGCCCGATTCCCCTACACTGCGTGCAGAGCAATTCCGTGTTGCACATCACACATGAAAGGAGCCTTTATTTCCTTGATGGCACTCCAGAGAAACCCCAAGAACACTGTTTCAAGGCTAGAGGGATCCTGAGGTCACTGTAGCAACACGAAAGAGCTCCATGGACCAAGAATCAACTCGAGATGAGAGGTTAGTCCCTGGCTTCGACTCCAGAGGAATACCACCTTACCACAAGCACCTCAAGAGGAGGCTTCTCTCAGCTCTAGGTATGTGAGAAGGACCCTGAGTTTGCGGCCTCAAGTGGAATGGACACCGCGATGCCCTGACGCGAAATAAGACCGGATATCCCTGCAGTGACTTGAATGCAGGCTCGTCTTCCATCTCCCAAGATGAAAGGATGTCTGAATCCCCTGTGGAGACCACAGAGAAAGACCTAGTTCCCCACCTCATCGCGACCGGAGGCCTCACATCCTTTGAAAACTCCAGAGGTACGCGGAGATCAGTGCCTCCAAAGGAGACGATGCCTGACTCCTCGTGAAACTTGATAGGAGTCCCAGGATTCCTGTGGCACGTGGAAAGGGCCCCTTGGTCTCCCGCCTCAGCTGGAGAGGCGTCCCAATTGCCCTGCCAAGCCTCGAGGAGAATCCAGAGTTATCCCTCGCAACTAGGCAGGAGTCCTGACGTCGCTGAACAAACACATGGGTGGAAGGGCCATCCCCGTAGTAACTCGAGAATATACCGCAGGTTTCCACCGCAACTCGAGTAAAAACCATGAGACTTCCCCCTCGCCGCGAGATGAGGCCCGATTCCCCTACACTGCGTGCAGAGCAATTCCGTGTTGCACATCACACATGAAAGGAGCCTTGATTTCCTTGATGGCAATCCAGAGAAACCCCAAGAACACTGTTTCAAGGCTAGAGGGATCCTGAGGTCACTGTAGCAACACGAAAGAGCTCCGTGGACCAAAAATCAACTCGAGATGACGGGTTAGTCCCTGGCTTCGACTCCAGAGGAATACCACCTTACCACAAGCACCTCAAGAGGAGGCTTCTCTCAGCTCTAGGTATGTGAGAGGGACCCTGAGTTTGCAGCCGCAAATGGAATGAACACCGCTATGCCCTGACTCGAAATAAGGCCGGATATCCCTGCAGTGACTAGAATGCAGGCTCGTCTTGCATCTCCCAAGACGAAAGGATGTCTGAATACCCTGTGGAGACCACAGAGAAAGACCTAGTTCCCCACCTCATCGCGACCGGAGGCCTCACATCCTTTGAAAACTCCAGAGGTACGCGGAGATAAGTGTCTCCGAAGGAGACGATGCCTGACTCCTCGTGAAACTTGATAGGAGTCCCAGGATTCCTGTGGCACGTGGAAAGGGACCCTTAGTCTCCCGCCTCAGCTGGAGAGGCGTCCCAATTGCCCTGCCAAGCCTCGAGGAAAATCCCGAGTTGTCCCTCGCAACTAGGCAGGAGTCCTGACGTCACTGAACAAAGACGAGGGTGGAAGGGCCATCCCCATCGTAACTCGAGAATATACCCGAGGTTCCCGCCGCAACTCGAGAAAAACCATGAGACTTCCCCCTCGCCGCGAGATGAGGCCCGATTGCCCTACACTGCGTGCAGAGCAATTCCGTGGCACACATCACACATGAAAGGAGCCTTGATTTCCTTCATGGCAATCCAGAGAAACCCCAAGAACACTGTTTCAAGGCTAGAGGGATCCTGAGGTCACTGTAGCAACACAAAAGAGCTGCGTGGACCAAAAGTCAACTCGAGATGAAAGGTTAGTCCCTAACTTTGACTCCAGAGGAATACCACCTTACCACAAGCACCTCAAGAGGAGGCTTCTCGCAGCTCTAGGTATGTGAGAGTCACCCTGAGTTTGCAGCCTCAAGTGGAATGGACACCGCTATGCCCTGACTCGAAATAAGGCCGGATATTCCTGCAGTGACTTGAATGCAGGCTCGTCTTGCATCTCACAAGACGAAAGGATGTCTGAATCCCCTGTGCAGACCACAGAGAAAGACCTAGTTCCCCACCTCATCGCGACCGGAGGCCTCACATCCTTTGAAAACTCGAGAGGTACGCGGAGATCAGTGCCTCCAAAGGAGACGATGCCTGACTCCTCTGAAACTTGATAGGAGTCCCAGGATTCCTGTGGCACGTGAAAAGGGACCCTTGGTCTCCCGTCTCAGCTGGAGAGGCGTCCCAATTGCCCTGCCAAGCCTCGAGGAGAATCTCGATTTGTCCCTTGCAACTAGGCAGGTGTCCTGACATCGCTGAACAAACACGTGTGTGGAAGGGCCATCCCCATCGTACGTCGAGAATATACCCCAGGTTCCCGCCACAACTCGAGAAAAACCATGATACTTCCCTCCGCCGCGAGATGAGGCCCGATTCCCCTACACTGCGTGCAGAGCAATTCCGTGTGGCACATCACACATGAAAGGAGCCTTGATTTCCTTGATGGCACTCCAGAGAAAACCCAAGAACACTGTTTCAAGGCTAGAGGGATTCTGAGGTCACTGTAGCAACACGAAAGAGCTCCATGGACCAAAAATCAACTCGAGATGAGAGGTTAGTCCCTGGCTTCGACTCCAGAGGAATACCACCTTACCACAAGCACCTCAAGAGGAGGCTTCTCTCAGCTCTAGGTATGTGAGAGGGACCCTGAGTTTGCGGCCTCAAGTGGAATGGACACCGCGATGCCCTGAATCGAAATAAGGCTGGATATCCCTGCAGTGACTTGAATGCAGGCTCGTCTTGCATCTCGCAAGAAGAAAGGATGTCTGAATCCCCTGTGGAGACCACAGAGAAAGACCTAGTTCCCCACCTCATCGCGACCTGAGTCCTCACATCCTTTGAAAACTCCAGAGGTACGCGGAGATCAGTGCCTCCAAAGGAGACGATGCCTGACTCCTCGTCAAAATTGATAGGAGTCCCAGGATCCTGTGGCACGTGGAAAGGGATCCTTGGTCTCCCGCCTCAGGTGGAGAGTCGTCGCAATTGCCCTGCCAAGCCTCGAGGAGAATCGCGAGTTGTCCCTCGCAACTAGGCAGGAGTCCTGACGTCGCTGAACAAACACGTGGGTGGAAGGGCCATCCCCGTCGTAACTCGAGAATATACCCCAGGTTCCCGCCGCAACTCGAGAAAAACCATGAGACTTCCCCCTCGCCGCGAGATGAGGCCCGATTCCCCTGCACTGCGTGCAGAGCAATTCCGTCTTGCACATCACACATGAAAGGAGCCTTGTTTTCCTTGATGACACTCCAGAGAAACCCCAAGAACACTGTTTCAAGGCTAGAGGGATCCTGAGGTCACTGTAGCAACACGAAAGAGCTCCGTGACCAAAAATCAACTCGAGATGAGAGGTTAGTCCCTGGCTTCGACTCCGGAGGAATACCACCTTACCACAAGCACCTCAAGAGGAGGCTTCTCTCAGCTCTAGGTATGTGAGGGGGAACCTGAGTTTGAGGCCTCAAGTGGAATGGACACCGCGATGTCCTGACTCGAAATAAGGCGGGATATCCCTGCAGTGACTTGAATGCAGGCTCGTCTTGCATCTCCCAAGACGAAAGGATGTCTGAATCCCCTGTGGAGACCACAGAGAAAGACCTAGTTCCCCACCTCATCGCGACCGGAGGCCTCACATCCTTTGAAAACTCCAGAGGTACGCGGAGATCAGTGCCTCCAAAGGAGACGATGCCTGACTCCTCGTGAAACTTGATAGGAGTCCCAGGATTCCTGTGGCACGTGGAAAGGGACACTTGGTCTCCCGCCTCAGCTGGAGAGGCGTACAAATTGCCCTGCCAAGCCTAGAGGAGAATCCCGAGTTGTCCCTCGCAACTAGGCAGGAGTCCTGACGTCGCTGAACAAACACGTGGGTAGAAGGGCCATCCCCATCGAAACTGGAGAATATACCCCAGGTTCCCGCCGCAACTCGAGAAAAACCATGACACTTCCCCCTCGCCGCGAGATGAGGCCCGATTTCCCTGCACTGCATGCAGAGCAATTCCGTGTTGCACATCACACATGAAAGGAGGCTTGATTTCCTTGGTGGCACGGCAGAGAAACCCCAAGAATACTGTTTCAAGGCTAGAGGGATCCTGAGGTCACTGTAGCAACACGAAAGAGCTCCGTGGACGAAAAATCAACTCGAGATGAGAGGTTAGTCCCTGGCTTCGACTCCGGAGGAATACCACCTTACCACAAGCACCTCAAGAGGAGGCTTCTCTCAGCTCTAGGTATGTGAGAGGGACCCTGAGTTTGCGGCCTCAAGTGCAATGGACACTGCGATGCCCTGACTCGAAATAAGGCCGGATATCCCTGCAGTGACTTGAATGCAGGCTCGTTTTGCATCTCCCAAGACGAAAGGATGTCTGAATCCCCTGTGGAGACCACACAGAAAGACCTAGTTCCCCACCTCATCGCGACCGGAGGCCTCACATCCTTTGAAAACTCCAGAGGTACGCGGAGATCAGTGTCTCCAAAGGAGACGATGCCTGACTCCTCGTGAAACTTTATAGGAGTCCCAGGATTCCTGTGGCACGTGGAAAGGGACACTTGGTCTCCCGCCTCAGCTGGAGAGGCGTCCCAATTGCCCTGCCAAGCCTCGAGGAGAATCCCGAGTTGTCCCTCGCAACTAGGCAGGAGTCCTGACGTCGCTGAACAAACACGTGGGTGGAAGGGCCATCCCCGTCGTAACTCGAGAATATACCACAGGTTCCCGCCGCAACTCGAGAAAAAGCATGAGACTTCCCCCTCGCCGCGAAACGAGGCCCGATTCCCCTGCACTGCGTTCAGAGCAATTCCGTGTTGCACATCACACATGAAAGGAGCCTTGATTTCCTTGATGGCACTCCAGAGAAACCCCAAGAACACTGTTTCAAGGCTAGATGGATCCTGAGGTCACTGTAGCAACACGAAAGAGCTCCGTGACCAAAAATCAACTCGAGATGAGAGGTTAGTCCCTGGCTTCGACTCCAGAGGAATACCACCTTACCACAAGCACCTCAAGAGGAGGCTTCTCTCAGCTCTAGGTATGTGAGGGGGAACCTGAGTTTGAGGCCTCAAGTGGAATGGACACCGCGATGTCCTGACTCGAAATAAGGCGGGATATCCCTGCAGTGACTTGAATGCAGGCTCGTCTTGCATCTCCCAAGACGAAAGGATGTCTCAATCCCCTGTGGAGACCACAGAGAAAGACCTAGTTCCCCACCTCATCGCGACCGGAGGCCTCACATCCTTTGAAAACTCCAGAAGTACGCGGAGATCAGTGCCTCCAAAGGAGACGATGCCTGACTCCTCGTGAAACTTGATAGGAGTCCCAGGACTCCTGTGGCACGTGGAAAGGGACCCTTGGTCTCCCGCCTCAGCTGGAGAGGCGTCCCAATTGCCCTGCCAAGCCTCGAGGAGAATCCCGAGTTGTCCCTCGCAACTAGGCAGGAGTCCTGACGTCGCTGAACAAACACGTGGGTAGAAAGGCCATCCCCATCGAAACTCGAGAATATACCCCAGGTTCCCGCCGCAACTCGAGAAAAACCATGACACTTCCCCCTCGCCGCGAGATGAGGCCCGATTTCCCTGCACTGCATGCAGAGCAATTCCGTGTTGCACATCACACATGAAAGGAGCCTTGATTTCCTTGGTGGCACTGCAGAGAAACCCCAAGAATACTGTTTCAAGGCTAGAGGGATCCTGAGGTCACTGTAGCAACACGAAAGAGCTCCGTGGACGAAAAATCAACTCGAGATGAGAGGTTAGTCCCTGGCTTCGACTCCGGAGGAATACCACCTTACCACAAGCACCTCAAGAGGAGGCTTCTCTCAGCTCTAGGTATGTGAGAGGGACCCTGAGTTTGCGGCCTCAAGTGCAATGGACACTGCGATGCCCTGACTCGAAATAAGGCCGGATATCCCTGCAGTGACTTGAATGCAGGCTCGTTTTGCATCTCCCAAGACGAAAGGATGTCTGAATCCCCTGTGGAGACCACACAGAAAGACCTAGTTCCCCACCTCATCGCGACCGGAGGCCTCACATCCTTTGAAAACTCCAGAGGTACGCGGAGATCAGTGTCTCCAAAGGAGACGATGCCTGACTCCTCGTGAAACTTTATAGGAGTCCCAGGATTCCTGTGGCACGTGGAAAGGGACACTTGGTCTCCCGCCTCAGCTGGAGAGGCGTCCCAATTGCCCTGCCAAGCCTCGAGGAGAATCCCGAGTTGTCCCTCGCAACTAGGCAGGAGTCCTGACGTCGCTGAACAAACACGTGGGTGGAAGGGCCATCCCCGTCGTAACTCGAGAATATACCACAGGTTCCCGCCGCAACTCGAGAAAAAGCATGAGACTTCCCCCTCGCCGCGAAACGAGGCCCGATTCCCCTGCACTGCGTTCAGAGCAATTCCGTGTTGCACATCACACATGAAAGGAGCCTTGATTTCCTTGATGGCACTCCAGAGAAACCCCAAGAACACTGTTTCAAGGCTAGATGGATCCTGAGGTCACTGTAGCAACACGAAAGAGCTTCGTGGACGAAAAATCAACTCGAGATGAGAGGTTAGTCCCTGGCTTCGACTCCAGAGGAATACCACCTTACCACAAGCACCTCAAGAGGAGGCTTCTCTCAGCTCTAGGTATGTGAGAGGGACCCTGAGTTTGCGGCCTCAAGTGGAATGGACACCGCGATGCCCTGACTCGAAATAAGGCCGGATATCCCTGCAGTGACTTGAATGCAGGCTCGTCTTGCATCTCCCAAGACGAAAGGATGTCTGAATCCCCTGTGGAGACCACAGAAAAAGACCTAGTTCCCCACCTCATCACGAACTGAGGCCTCACATCCTTTGAAAACTCCAGAGGTACGCGGAGATCAGTGCCTCCAAAGGAGACGATGCCTGACTCCTCGTGAAACTTGATAGGAGTCCCAGGATTCCTGTGGCACGTGGAAAGGAACTCTTGGTCCTCCGCCTCAGCTGGAGAGGCGTCCCAATCGCCCTGCCAAGCCTCGAGGAGAATCCCGAGTTGTCCCTCGAAACTAGGCAGGAGTGCTGACGTCGCTGAACAAACACGTGGGTGGAAGGGCCATTCCCGTCATAACTCGAGAATATACCCCAGGTTCCCGCCACAACTCGAGAAAAACCATGAGACTTCCCCCTCGCCGCGAGATGAGGTCCGATTCCCCTGCACTGCATGCCGAGCAATTCCGTGTTGCACATCACACATGAAAGGAGCCTTGATTTCCTTGATGGCACTCCAGAGAAACCCCAAGAACACTGTTTCAAGGCTAGAGGGATCCTGAGGTCACTGGAGCAACACGAAAGAGCTCCGTGGACCAAAAATCAACTCGAGATGAGAGGTTAGTCCCTGGCTTCGACTCCAGAGGAATACCACCTTACCAAAAGCACCTCAAGAGGAGGCTTCTCTCAGCTCTAGGTATGTGAGAGGGTCCCTGAGTTTGCGGCCTCAAGTGGAATGGACACTGCGATGCCCTGACACAAAATAAGGCCGGATATCCCTGCAGTGACTTGAATGCAGGCTCGTCTTGCATCTCCCCAGATGAAAGGATGTCTGAATCCTCTGTGGAGACCACATAGAATGAGCTAGTTTCCCACCTCATCGCGACCGGAGGCCTCACATCCTTTGAAAACTCTAGAGGTACGCGGAGATCAGTGCCTCCAAAGGAGACGATGCCTGACTCCTCGTGAAACTTGATAGGAGTCCCAGGATTCCTGTGGCACGTGGAAAGGGACCCTTGGTCTCCCGCCTCAGCTGGAAAGGCATCCCAATTGCCCTGCCAAGCCTTGAGGAGAATCCCGAGTTGTCCCTTGCAACTAGGCAGGAGTCCTGACGTCGCTGAACAAACACGTGTGTGGAAGGGCCATCCCCGTCGTAACTCGAGAATATATCCCAGGTTCCCGCCGCAACTCGAGAAAAACTATGAGACATCCCCCTCGCCGCAAAATGAGGTCCGATACCCCTGCACTGCGTGCAGAACAATTCCGTGTTGCACATCACACATGAAATGAGCCTTGATTTCCTTGATGGCACTCCAGAGAAATCCCAAGAACACTGTTTCAAGGCTAGAGGGATCCTGAGGTCACTGTAGCAACAAGAAAGATCTCCGTGGACAAAAAATCAACTCGAGATGAGAGGTTAGTCCCTGGCTTCGACTCCAGAGGAATACCACCTTACCACAAGCACTACAGGAGCATGTTTCTCTCAGCTCTAGGTATGTGAGAGGGACCCTGAGTTTGCGGCCTCAAGTGGAATGGACACCGCGATGCCCTGACTCGAAATAAGGCCGGATATCCCTGCCGTGACTTGAATGCAGGCTCGTCTTTCATCTCCCAAGATGAAAAGATGTCTGAATCCCCTGTGGAGACCACAGAGAAAGACCTAGTTCCCCACCTCATCGCGACCGGAGGCCTCACATCCTTTGAAAACTCCAGAGGTACGCGGAGATCAGTGCCTCCAAAGAAGACGATGCCTGAATCCTCAAGAAAGTTGATAGGAGTCCCAGGATCCCTGTGGCACGTGGAAAGGGACCCTTGGTCCTCCGCCTTAGCTGGAGAGGCGTCCCAATTGCCCTGGCAAGCCTCGAGGAGAATCCCGAGTTGTCCCTCGCAACTAGGCAGGAGTCCTAACGTCCCTGAACAAACACGTGGGTGGAAGGGCCATCCCCATCGTAACTCGAGAATATACCCCAGGTTCCCGCCGCAACTCGAGAAAAACCATGAGACTTCCCCCTCGCCGCGAGATGAGGCCCGATTCCCCTGCACTGGGTGCAGAGTAATTCCGTCTTGCACATCACACATGAAAGGAGCCTTGATTTCCTTGATGGCACTCCAGAGAAACCCCAAGAACACTGTTTCAAGGCTAGAGGGATCCTGAGGCCACTGTAGCAACACGAAAGAGCTCCGTGGACCAAAAATCAACTCCAGATGAGAGGTTAGTCTCTGGATTCGACTCCAGAGGAATACCACTTTACCACAGGCACCTCAAGAGGACGCTTCTCTCAGCTCTAGGTATGTGAGAGGGACCCTGAGTTTGCGGCCTCAAGTGGAATGGACACCGCGATGCCATGACTCGAAATAAGGCCGGATATCCCTGCAGTGACTTGAATGCAGGCTCGTCTTGCATCTCCCAAGACAAAAGGATGTCTGAATCCCCTGTGGAGACCACAGAGAAAGACCTAGTTCCCCACCTCATCGCGACCGGAGGCCTCACATCCTTTGAAAACTCCAGAGGTACGCGGAGATCAGTGCCTCCAAAGGAGGCGATGCCTGACTCCTCGTGAAACTTCATAGGAGTCCCAGGATTCCTGTCGCACGTGGAAAGGATCCCTTGGTCTCCCGCCTCAGCTGGAGAGGCGTCCCAATTGCCCTGCCAAGCCTCGAGGAGAATCCCGAGTTGTCCCTCGCAACTAGGCAGGAGTCCTGACGTCGCTGAACAAACACGTGGGTGGAAGGGCCATCCCCGTCGTAACTCGAGAATATACCCCAGGTTCCCGCCGCAACTAGAGAAAAACCATGAGACTTCCCCCTCGCCGCGAGATGAGGCCCGATTCCCCTGCACGGCGTGCAGAGCAATTCTGTGTTGCACATTACACATGAACGGAGCCTTGATTTCCTTGATGCCACTCCAGAGAAACCCCAAGACCACTGTTTCAAGGCTGGAGGAATCCTGAGGTCACTGTAGCAACACGAAAGAGCTCCGTGGACCAAAAATCAACTCGAGATGAGAGGTTAGTCCCTGGCTTCGACTCCAGAGGAATACCACCTTACCACAAGCACCTCAAGAGGAGGCTTCTCTCAGCTCTAGGCATGTGAGAGGGACCCTGATTTTGCGGCCTCAAGTGGAATGGACACTGAGATGCCCTGACGCGAAATAAGGCCGGATATCCTTGCCGTGACTTGAATGCAGGCTCGTCTTGCATCTCCCAAGATGAAAGGAAGTCTGAATCCCCTGTGGAGACCGCAGAGAAAGACCTAGTTCCCCACCTCATCGCGACCGAAGGCCTCACATCCTTTGAAAACTCCAGAGGTACGCGGAGAACAGTGCCTTCAAAGGAGACGATGCCTGATTACTCGTAAAACTTGATAGGAGTCCCAGGATCCCTGTGGCACGTGGAAAGGAACCCTTGGTCTCCGGCCTCAGCTGGAGAGGCGTCCCAATTGCCCTGCCAAGCTTCGAGGAAAATCCCGAGTTGTCCCTCGGAACTAGGCAGGAGTCCTGACGTCGCTGAACAAACACGTGTGTGGAAGGGCCATCCCCGTCGTAACTCGAGAATATACCCCAGGTTCCCGCCGCAACTCGAGAAACACCATGAGACTTCCCCCTCGCCGCGAGATGAGGCCCGATTCCCCTGCACTGCATGCAGAGCAATTCCGTGTTGCACATCACACATGAAAGGAGCCTTGATTTCCTTGGTGGCACTACAGAGAAACCCCACGAACACTGGTTCAAGGCTAAAGGGATCCTGAGGCCAGTGTAGCAACATCAAAGAGCTCCGTGGACCAAAAATCAACTCGAGGTGAGGGGTTAGTCCCTGGCTTCGACTCCAGAGGAATACCACCTTACCACAAGCACCTCAAGAGGAGGCTTCTCTCAGCTCTAGGTATGTGAGAGGGACCCTGAATTTGCGGCCTCAAGTGGAATGGACACCGCGATGCCCTGACTCGAATTAAGGCCGGATATCCCTGCAGTGACTTGAATGCAGGCTCGTCTAGCATCTCCCAAGATGAAAGGATGTCTGAATCCCCTGTGGAGACCACAGAGAAAGACATAGTTCCCCACCTCATCGCGACCGGAGGCCTCACATCCTTTGAAAACTCCAGAAGTACGCGGAGATCAGTGCCTCCAAAGGAGACGATGCCTGACTCCTCGTGAAACTTGATAGGAGTCCCAGGATTCCTGTGGCACGTGGAAAGGGACCCTTGGTCTCCCGCCTCAGCTGGAGAGGCGTCCCAATTGCCCTGCCAAGCCTCGAGGAGATTCCCGAGTTGTCCCTCGCAACTAGGCAGGAGTCCTGACTTGGCTGAACAAACACGTCGGTGGAAGGCCCATCCCCATCGTAACTCGAGAATATACCCCAGGTTCCCACTGCAACTCCAGAAAAACCATGAGACTTCCGCCTCGCCGCGAGATGAGGCCCGATTCCCCTGCACTGCGTGCAGAGCAATTCCGTGTTGCACATCACACATGAAAGGAGCCTTGATTTCCTTGATGGCACTTCAGAGAAACCCCAAGAACACTGTTTTAAGGCTAGAGGGATCCTGAGGCCACTGTAGCAACACGAAAGAGCTCCGTGGTCCAAAAATCAACTCCAGATGAGAGGTTAGTCCCTGGATTCGACTCCAGAGGAATACCACCTTACCACAAGCACCTCAAGAGGAGGCTTCTCTCAGCTCTAGGTATGTGAGAGGGACCCTGAGTTTGCGGCCTCAAGTGGAATGGACACCGCGATGCCCTGACTCGAAATAAGGCCGGACATCCCTGCAGTGACTTGAATGCAGGCTCGTCTTGCATCTCCCAAGACGAAAGGATGTCTGAATCCCCTGTGGAGACCACAGAGAAAGACCTAGTTCCCATCCTCATCGCGACCGGAGGCCTCACATCCTTTGAAAACACCAGAGACCCCCCGGAGATCAGTGCCTCCAAAGGAGGCGATGCCTGACTCCTCGTGAAACTTGATAGGAGCCCCAAGATTCCTGTGGCACGTGGAAAGGGACCCTTGGTCTCCCGCCTCAGGTGGAGAGGCGTCCCAATTGCCCTGCCAAGCCTTGAGGAGAATCCCGAGGTGTCCCTCGCAGCTAGGCAGGAGTCCTGACGTGGCTGAACAAACACGTGTGTGGAAGGGCCATCCCCGTCGTAACTCGAGAATATACCCCAGGTTCCCGCCGCAACTAGAGAAAAACCATGAGACTTCCCCCTCGCCGCAAGATGAGGCCCGATTCCCCCTGCACTGCGTGCAGAGCAATTCCGTCTTGCACATCACACATGAAAGGAGCCTTGATTTCCTTGATGGCACTCCAGAGAAACCCCAAGACCACTGTTTCAAGGCTCGAGGGATCTGAGGTCACTGTAGCAACACGAAAGAGCTCCGTGGACCAAAAATCAACTCGAGATGAGAGGTTAGTCCCTGGCTTCGACTCCAGAGGAATACCACCTTACCACAAGCACCTCAAGAGGAGGCTTCTCTCAGCTCTAGGTATGTGAGAGGGACCCTGAGTTTGCGGCCTCAAGTGGAATGGACACCGCGATGCCCTGACTCGAAATAAGGCCGGATATCCCTGCAGTGACTTGAATGCAGGCTCGTCTTGCATCTCCCAAGACGAAAGGATGTCTGAATCCCCTGTGCAGACCACAGAAAAAGACCTAGATCCCCACCTCATCACGACCGGAGGCCTCACATCCTTTGAAAACTCCAGAGGTATGCGGAGATCAGTGCTTCCAAAGGAGACGAAGCCTGACTCCTCGTGAAACTTGATAGGAGTCCCAGGATTCCTGTGGCACGTGGAAAGGGACACTTGGTCTCCCGCCTAAGATGGAGAGGAGTCCCAATTGCCCTACCAAACCTCGAGGTGAATCCCGAGCTGTCCCTCGCAACTAGGCAGGAGTCCTGACGTCGCTGAACAAACACGTGTGTGGAAGCGCCATCCCCGTCGTAGCTCGAGAATATACCCCAGGTTCCCGCCGCAACTCCAGAAAAACCATGAGACTTCCCCCTCGCCGCGAGATGAGGCCCGATTCCCCTGCACTGCGTGCAGAGCAATTCCGTGTTGCACATGACACATGAAAGGAGCCTTGATTTCCTTGATGGCACTCCAGAGAAACCCCAAGAACACTGTTTAAAGGCTAGAGGGAACCTGAGGTCACTGTAGCAACACAAAAGAGCTTAGTGGACCAAAAATCAACTCGAGATGAGAGGTTAGTCCCTGGCTTCGACTCCAGAGGAATACCACCTTACCACAAGCACCTCAAGAGTAGGCTTCTCTCAGCTCTAGGTATGTGAGAGGGACCCTGAGTTTGCGGCCTCAAGTGGAATGCACACCGCGATGCCCTGACTCAAAATAAGGCCGGATATCCCTGCAGTGACTTGAATGCAGGCTCGTCTTGCATCTCCCAAGACGAAAGGATGTCTGAATCCCCTGTGGAGACCACAGAAAAAGACCTAGTTCCCCACCTCATCGCGACCGGAGGCCTCACATCCTTTGAAAACTCCAGAGGTATGCGGAGATCAGTGCCTCCAAAGGAGACGATGCCTGACTCCTCGTGAAACTTGATAGGAGTCCCAGGATTCCTGTGGCACGTGGAAAGGGACACTTGGTCTCCCACCTCAGCTGGAGAGGCGTCTCAATTGCCCTGGCAAGCCTCGAGGAGAATCCCGAGTTGTCCCTCGCAACTAGGCAGGAGTCCTGCCGTCGCTGAACAAACACGTGTGTGGAAGGGCCATCCCCGTCGTAACTCGAGAATATACCCCAGGTTCCCGCCGCAACTCGAGAAAAACCATGACTCTTCCCCTTCGCGCGAGATGAGGCCAGATTCCCCAGCACTGTGTGCAGAGCAATTCCGTGTTGCACATCACACATGAAAGGAGCCTTGATTTCCTTGATGGCACTCCAGGGAAACCCCAAGAACACTCTTTTAAGGCTAGAGGCATCCTGAGGTCACTGTAGCAACACGAAAGAGCTCCGTGGACCAAAAATCAACTCGAGATGAGAGGTTAGTCCCTGGCTTCGACTCCAGAGGAATAACACCTTACCACAAGCACCTCAAGAGGAAGCTTCTCTGAGCTCTAGGTATGTGAGAGGGACCCTGAGTTTGCGGCCTCAAGTGGAATGGACACCGCGATGCCCTGACGCAAAATAAGGCCGGATATCCCTGCAGTGACTTGAATGCAGGCTCGTCTTGCATCTCCCAAGATGAAAGGATGTCTGAATCCCCTTCGCGACCGGAGGCCTCACATCCTTTGAAAACTCCAGAGGTACGCGGAGATCAGTGCCTCCAAAGGGGACGATGCCTGACTCCTGGTGAAACTTGATAGGAGTCCCAGGATTTCTGTGGCACGTGGAAAGGGACACTTGGTCTCCCGCCTCACCTGGAGAGGCGTCTCAATTGCCCTACCAAGCCTCGAGGAGAATCCCGAGTTGTCCCTCGCAAATAGGCAGAAGTCTTGACGTCGCTGAACAAACACGTGGGTGGAAGGGCCGTCCCCGTCGTAACTCGAGAATATACCCCAGGTTCCCGCCGCAACTCGAGAAAAACCATGAGTCTTCCCCCTCGCCGCGAGATGAGGCCCGATTCCTCTGCACTGCGTGCAGAGCAATTCCATCTTGCACATTACACATGAAAGGAGCCTTGATTTCATTGATGGCACTCCAGAGAAACCCCATGAACACTGTTTCAAGGCTAGAGGGATCCTGAGGTCACTGTAGACACACGAAAGAGCTCCGTGGACCAAGAATCAACTCGAGATGAGAGGTTATTCCCTCGCTTCGACTCCAGAGGAATACCACATTACCACAAGCACCTCAAGAGGAGGCTTCTCTCAGCTCTAGGTATGTGAGAGGGACCCTGAATTTGCGGCCTCAAGTGGAATGGACACCGCGATGCCCTGACTCGAAATAAGGCCGGATAACCCTGCAGTGTCTTGAATGCAGGCTCGTCTTGCATCTCCCACGGCGAAAGGATGTCTGAATCCCTTGTGGAGACCACAGAGCAACACCTAGTTCCCCACCTCATCACGACCGGAGGCCTCACATTCTTTGAAAACTCCAGAGGTACGCGGAGATCAGTGCCTCCAAAGGAGACGATGCCTGACTCCTTGTGAAACTTGATAGGAGTCCCAGGTTTCCTGTGGCACGTGGAAAGGGACCCTTGGTCTCCCCCCTCAGCTGGAGAGGCGTCCCAATTGCCCTGCCAAGCCTCGAGGAGAATCCCGAGTTGTCCCTCGCAACTAGGCAGGAGTCCTGACGTCGCTGAACAAACACGTGGGTGGAAGGGCCATCCCCGTCATAACTCGAGAATATACCCCTGGTTCCCGCCAAAACTTGAGAAAAACCATGAGACTTCCCCCTCGCCGCGAGATGAGGCCCGATTCCCCTGCACTGCGTGCAGAGCAATTCCGACTTACACATCACACATGAAAGGAGCCTTGATTTCCTTGATGGCACTCCAAAGAAACCCCAAGAACACTGTTTCAAAGCTAGAGGGTTCCTGAGGTCACTGTAGCAACAAGATAGAGCTTCGTGGACCAAAAATCAACTCCAGATGAGAGGTTAGTCCCTGGCTTCGACTCCAGAGGAATACCACATTACCACAAGCACCTCAAGAGGAGGCTTCTCTCATCTCTATGTATGTGAGAGGGACCCTGAGTTTGAGGCCTCAATTGGAATGGACACCGCGATGCCCTGACTCAAAATAAGGCCGGATATCCCTGCAGTGACTTGAATGCAGGCTCGTCTTGCATCTCCCAAGACGAAAGGATGTCTGAATCCCCTGTGGAGACCACAGAAAAAGACCTAGTTCCCCACCTCATCGCGACCGGAGGCCTCACATCCTTTGAAAACTCCAGAGGTATGCGGAGATCAGTGCCTCCAAAGGAGACGATGCCTGACTCCTCGTGAAACTTGATAGGAGTCCCAGGATTCCTGTGGCACGTGGAAAGGGACACTTGGTCTCCCACCTCAGCTGGAGAGGCGTCTCAATTGCCCTGGCAAGCCTCGAGGAGAATCCCGAGTTGTCCCTCGCAACTAGGCAGGAGTCCTGCCGTCGCTGAACAAACACGTGTGTGGAAGGGCCATCCCCGTCGTAACTCGAGAATATACCCCAGGTTCCCGCCGCAACTCGAGAAAAACCATGACTCTTCCCCTTCGCGCGAGATGAGGCCAGATTCCCCAGCACTGTGTGCAGAGCAATTCCGTGTTGCACATCACACATGAAAGGAGCCTTGATTTCCTTGATGGCACTCCAGGGAAACCCCAAGAACACTCTTTTAAGGCTAGAGGCATCCTGAGGTCACTGTAGCAACACGAAAGAGCTCCGTGGACCAAAAATCAACTCGAGATGAGAGGTTAGTCCCTGGCTTCGACTCCAGAGGAATAACACCTTACCACAAGCACCTCAAGAGGAAGCTTCTCTGAGCTCTAGGTATGTGAGAGGGACCCTGAGTTTGCGGCCTCAAGTGGAATGGACACCGCGATGCCCTGACGCAAAATAAGGCCGGATATCCCTGCAGTGACTTGAATGCAGGCTCGTCTTGCATCTCCCAAGATGAAAGGATGTCTGAATCCCCTTCGCGACCGGAGGCCTCACATCCTTTGAAAACTCCAGAGGTACGCGGAGATCAGTGCCTCCAAAGGGGACGATGCCTGACTCCTGGTGAAACTTGATAGGAGTCCCAGGATTTCTGTGGCACGTGGAAAGGGACACTTGGTCTCCCGCCTCACCTGGAGAGGCGTCTCAATTGCCCTACCAAGCCTCGAGGAGAATCCCGAGTTGTCCCTCGCAAATAGGCAGAAGTCTTGACGTCGCTGAACAAACACGTGGGTGGAAGGGCCGTCCCCGTCGTAACTCGAGAATATACCCCAGGTTCCCGCCGCAACTCGAGAAAAACCATGAGTCTTCCCCCTCGCCGCGAGATGAGGCCCGATTCCTCTGCACTGCGTGCAGAGCAATTCCATCTTGCACATTACACATGAAAGGAGCCTTGATTTCATTGATGGCACTCCAGAGAAACCCCATGAACACTGTTTCAAGGCTAGAGGGATCCTGAGGTCACTGTAGACACACGAAAGAGCTCCGTGGACCAAGAATCAACTCGAGATGAGAGGTTATTCCCTCGCTTCGACTCCAGAGGAATACCACATTACCACAAGCACCTCAAGAGGAGGCTTCTCTCAGCTCTAGGTATGTGAGAGGGACCCTGAATTTGCGGCCTCAAGTGGAATGGACACCGCGATGCCCTGACTCGAAATAAGGCCGGATAACCCTGCAGTGTCTTGAATGCAGGCTCGTCTTGCATCTCCCACGGCGAAAGGATGTCTGAATCCCTTGTGGAGACCACAGAGCAACACCTAGTTCCCCACCTCATCACGACCGGAGGCCTCACATTCTTTGAAAACTCCAGAGGTACGCGGAGATCAGTGCCTCCAAAGGAGACGATGCCTGACTCCTTGTGAAACTTGATAGGAGTCCCAGGATTCCTGTGGCACGTGGAAAGGGACCCTTGGTCTCCCCCCTCAGCTGGAGAGGCGTCCCAATTGCCCTGCCAAGCCTCGAGGAGAATCCCGAGTTGTCCCTCGCAACTAGGCAGGAGTCCTGACGTCGCTGAACAAACACGTGGGTGGAAGGGCCATCCCCGTCATAACTCGAGAATATACCCCTGGTTCCCGCCAAAACTTGAGAAAAACCATGAGACTTCCCCCTCGCCGCGAGATGAGGCCCGATTCCCCTGCACTGCGTGCAGAGCAATTCCGACTTACACATCACACATGAAAGGAGCCTTGATTTCCTTGATGGCACTCCAAAGAAACCCCAAGAACACTGTTTCAAAGCTAGAGGGATCCTGAGGTCACTGTAGCAACAAGATAGAGCTTCGTGGACCAAAAATCAACTCCAGATGAGAGGTTAGTCCCTGGCTTCGACTCCAGAGGAATACCACATTACCACAAGCACCTCAAGAGGAGGCTTCTCTCATCTCTATGTATGTGAGAGGGACCCTGAGTTTGAGGCCTCAATTGGAATGGACACCGCGATGCACTGACTCGAAATAAGGCCGGATATCCCTGCAGTGACTTGAATGCAGGCTCGACTTGCATCTCATAAGACGAAAGTATGTCTGAATCCCCTGTGGAGACCACAGAGAAAGACCTAGTTCCCCACCTCATCGCGACCGGAGGCCTCACATTCTTTGAAAACTCCAGAGGTACGCGGAGATCAGTGCCTCCAAAGGAGACGATGCCTGACTCCTCGTGAAACTTGATAGGAGCACCAGGATTCCTGTGGCAAGTGGATAGGGATCCTTCGTCTCCCGCCTCAGATGGAGAGGCGTCCCAATTGCCCTGCCAGGCCTCGAGGAGAATCCCGAGTGGTGCCTCGCAACTAGGTAGGAGTCCTGACGTCGCTGAACAAACACGTGTGTGGAAGGGCCATCCCCTTCGTAACTCGAGAATATACCCCAGGTTCCCGCTGCAACTCGAGAAAAACCATAAGACTTCCCCCTCGCCGCGAGATGAGGCCCGATTCCCCTGCACTGCGTGCAGAGCAATTCCGTGTTGCACATCACACAGGAAAGGAGCTTTGATTTCCTTGATGGCACTCCAGAGAAACCCCAAGAACACTGTTTCAAGGCTAGAGGGATCCTGAGGTCACTGTAGCAACACGAAAGAGCTCCGTGGACTACAAATCAACTCGAGATGAGAGGTTATTCCCTGGCTTCAACTCCAGAGGAATACAACCTAACCACAAGCACCTCAAGAGGAGGCTTCTCTCAGCTCTAGGTATGTGAGAGGGACCCTGAGTTTGCGGCCTCAAGTGGAATGGACACCTTGATGCCCTGACTCAAAATAAGGCCGGATATCCCTGCAGTGACTTGAATGCAGGCTCGTCTTGCATCTCCCAAGACGAAAGGATGTCTGAATCCCCTGTGGAGACCACAGAGAAAGACCTGGTTCCCCACCTCATCGCGACCAGAGGCCTCACATCCTTTGAAAACTCCAGAGGTACGCGGAGATCAGTGCCTCCAATGGAGACGATGCCTGACTCCTCGTGAAACTTGATAGGAGTCCCAGGATTCCTGTGGCACGTGGAAAGGGACCCTTGGTCTCCCGCCTCAGCTGGAGAGGCGTCCCAATTTCCCTGCCAAGCCTCGCGGAGAATCCCGAGTTGTCCCTCGCAACTAGGCAGGAGTCCTGACGTCGCTGAACAAACACGTGTGTGGAAGGGCATCCCTGTCGTAATCCGAGAATATACCCCAGGTTCTCGCCGCAACTCGAGAAAAACCATGAGACTTCCCCCTCGACGCGAGATGAGGCCCGATTCCCCTGCACTGCGTGCAGAGCAATTCCATGTTGCACATCACACATGAAAGGAGCCTTGATTTCCTTGATGGCACTCCAGAGAAACCCCAAGAACACGGTTTCAAGGCTAGGGGGATCCTCAGGTTACTGTAGCAACACGAAAGAGCTCCGTGGATCAAAAATCAACTAAAGATAAGAGGTTAGTCCATGGTTTCGACTCCAGAGGAATACCACCTTACCACAAGCACCTCAAGAGGAGGCTTCTCTCAGCTCTACGTATGTGAGAGGGACCCTTAGTTTGCGGCCTCAAGTGGAATGGACACTGCGATGCCCTGACTCGAAATAAGGCCGGATATCCCTGCAGTGACTTGAATGCAGGCTCGTCTTGCATCTCCCAAGACGAAAGGATGTCTGAATCCCCTGTGGAGACCACAGAGAAAGACCTGGTTCCCCACCTCATCGCGACCAGAGGCCTCACATCCTTTGAAAACTCCAGAGGTACGCGGAGATCAGTGCCTCCAAAGGAGACGATTCCTGACTCCTCGTGAAGCTTCTTAGGAGTCCCAGGATTCCTGTGGCACGTGGAAAGGGACACTTGGTCTCCCGCCTCAGCTGGAGAGGCGTCTCAATTGCCCTGCCAAGCCTCGAGGAGAATCCTGAGTCGTCCCTCGCAACTAGGCAGGAGTCCTGGCGTGGCTGAACAAACATGTGGGTGGAAGGGCCATCCCCGTCGTAACTCGAGAATATACCCCAGGTTCCCGCCGCAACTCGAGAAAAACCATGAGACTTCCCCCTCGCCGCGAGATGAGGCCCGATTCCCCTGCACTGCGTGCAGAGCAACTCCGTGTTGCACATCACACATGAAAGGAGCCTTGATTTCCTTGATGGCACTCCAGAGAAACCCCAAGAACACTGTTTCCAGGCTCGAGGGATCCTGAGGTCACTGTAGCAACACGAAAGAGCTCCGTGGATCAAAAATGAACTCGAGATGAGAGGTTAGTCCCTGGCTTCGACTCCAGAGGAATACCACCTTACCACAAGCACCTCAAGAGGAGGCTTCTCTCAGCTCTACGTATGTGAGAGGGACCCTGAGTTTGCGGCCTCAAGTGGAATGGACACCGCGATGCCCTGACTCGAAATAAGGCCGCATATCCCTGCAGTGACTTGAATGCAGGCTCCTCTTGCATCTCTGAAGATGAAAGGATGTCTGAATCCCCTGTGGAGACCACAGAGAAAGACCTAGTTCCCCACCTCATCGCGACCAGAGGCCTCACATCCTTTGAAAACTCCAGAGGTACGCGGAGATCAGTTCCTCCAAAGGAGATGATGCCTGACTCCTCGTGAAGCTTCATAGGAGTCCCAGGATTCCTGTGGCACGTGGAAAGGGACCCTTAGTCTCCCTCCTCAGCTGGAGAGGCGTCTCAATTGCCCTGCCAAGCCTCGAGGAGAATCCCGAGTTGTCCCTCGCAACTAGGCAGGAGTCCTGACGTCGCTGAACAAACACGTGGGTGGAAGGGCCATCCCCGTCGTAACTCGAGAATATACCCCAGGTTCCCGCCGCAACTCGATAAAAATGATGAAACCCCCTCACCGCGAGATGAGGCCTGATTCCCCTGCACTGCGTGCAAAGCAATTCCGTGTTGCACATCACACATGAAAGGAGCCTTGATTTCCTTGATGGCACTCCAAAGAAACCCCAAGAACACTGTTTCAAGGCTCGAGGGATCCTGAGGTCACTGCAGCAACACGAAAGAGCTCCGTGGACCAAAAATCAACTCGAGATGAGAGGTAAGTCCCTGGCTTCGACTCCAGAGGAATACCACCTTATCACAGCACCTCAAGAGGAGGCTTCTCTCAGCTCTAGGTATGTGAGAGGGACCCTAAGTTAGCGGCCCCAAGTGGGATGGACACCGCGATGCCCTGACTCGAAATAAGGCCGGATATCCCTGCAGTGACTTGAATGCAGGCTCGTCTTGCATCTCCCAAGACGAAAGGATGTCTGAATCCCCTGTGCAGACCACAGAGAAAGACCTAGTTCCCGACCTCATCGCGACCGGAGGCCTCACATCCTTTGAAAACTCCAGAGGTACGCGGAGATCAGTGCCTCCAAAGGAGCCAATGCCTGACTCCTCGTGAAACTTGATAGGAGTCCCAGGATTCCGGTGGCAGTTGGAAAGGGACCCTTGGTCTCCTTCCTCAGCTGGAGAGGCGTCCCAATTGCACTGCCAAGCCTCGAGGAGAATCCTGCGTTGTCCCTCACAACTAGGCAGGAGTCCTGACTTGGCTGAACAAACACGTCGGTGGAAGGCCCATCCCCATCGTAACTCGAGAATATACCCCAGGTTCCCACCGCAACTCCAGAAAAACCATGAGACTTCTGCCTCGCCGCGAGATGAGGCCCGATTCCCCTGCACTGAGTGCAGAGCAATTCCGTGTTGCACATCACACATGAAAGGAGCCTTGATTTCCTTGATGGCACTCCAGAGAAACCCCAATAACACTGTTTTAAGGCTAGAGGGATCCTGAGGCCACTGTAGCAACACGAAAGAGCTCCGTGGACCAAAAATCAACTCGAGATGAGAGGTTAGTCCCTGGATTCGACTCCAGAGGAATACCACCTTACCACAAGCACCTCAAGAGGAGGCTTCTCTCAGTTCTAGGTATGTGAGAGGGACCCTGAGTTTGCGGCCTCAAGTGGAATGGACACCGCGATGCCCTGACTCGAAATAAGGCCGGACATCCCTGCAGTGACTTGAATGCAGGCTCGTCTTGCATCTCCCAAGACGAAAGGATGTCTGAATCCCCTGTGGAGACCACAGAGAAAGACCTAGTTCCCATCCTCATCGCGACCGGAGGCCTCACATCCTTTGAAAACACCAGAGACCCCCGGAGATCAGTGCCTCCAAAGGAGGCGATGCCTGACTCCTCGTGAAACTTGATAGGAGTCCCAGGATTCCTGTGGCACGTGGAAAGGGACCCTTGGTCTCCCGCCTCAGGTGGAGAGGCGTCCCAATTGCCCTGCCAAGCCTTGAGGAGAATCCCGAGGTGTCCCTCGCAGCTAGGCAGGAGTCCTGACGTGGCTGAACAAACACGTGGGTGGAAGGGCCATCCCCGTCGTAACTCGAGAATATACCCCAGGTTCCCGCCGCAACTAGAGAAAAACCGTGAGACTTCCCCCTCGCCGCGAGATGAGTCCAGATTCCCCTGCACTGCGTGCAGAGCAATTCCGTCTTGCACATCACACATGAAAGGAGCCTTGATTTCCTTGATGGCACTCCAGAGAAACCCCAAGACCACTGTTTCAAGGCTCGAGGGATCTGAGGTCACTGTAGCAACACGAAAGAGCTCCGTGGACCAAAAATCAACTCGAGATGAGAGGTTAGTCCCTGGCTTCGACTCCAGAGGAATACCACCTTACCACAAGCACCTCAAGAGGAGGCTTCTCTCAGCTCTAGGTATGTGAGAGGGACCCTGAGTTTGAGGCCTCAATTGGAATGGACACCGCGATGCACTGACTCGAAATAAGGCCGGATATCCCTGCAGTGACTTGAATGCAGGCTCGACTTGCATCTCACAAGACGAAAGTATGTCTGAATCCCCTGTGGAGACCACAGAGAAAGACCTAGTTCCCCACCTCATCGCGACCGGAGGCCTCACATTCTTTGAAAACTCCAGAGGTACGCGGAGATCAGTGCCTCCAAAGGAGACGATGCCTGACTCCTCGTGAAACTTGATAGGAGCACCAGGATTCCTGTGGCAAGTGGATAGGGATCCTTCGTCTCCCGCCTCAGATGGAGAGGCGTCCCAATTGCCCTGCCAGGCCTCGAGGAGAATCCCGAGTGGTGCCTCGCAACTAGGTAGGAGTCCTGACGTGGCTGAACAAACACGTGTGTGGAAGGGCCATCCCCTTCGTAACTCGAGAATATACCCCAGGTTCCCGCTGCAACTCGAGAAAAACCAAAAGACTTCCCCCTCGCCGCGAGATGAGGCCCGATTCCCCTGCACTGCGTGCAGAGCAATTCCGTGTTGCACATCACACAGGAAAGGAGCTTTGATTTCCTTGATGGCACTCCAGAGAAACCCCAAGAACACTGTTTCAAGGCTAGAGGGATCCTGAGGTCACTGTAGCAACACGAAAGAGCTCCGTGGACTACAAATCAACTCGAGATGAGAGGTTATTCCCTGGCTTCGACTCCAGAGGTATACAACCTAACCACAAGCACCTCAAGAGGAGGCTTCTCTCAGCTCTAGGTATGTGAGAGGGACCCTGAGTTTGCGGCCTCAAGTGGAATGGACACCTTGATGCCCTGACTCAAAATAAGGCCGGATATCCCTGCAGTGACTTGAATGCAGGCTCGTCTTGCCTCTCCCAAGATGAAAGGATGTCTGAGTCCCCTGTGGAGACCACAGAGAAAGACCTGGTTCCCCACCTCATCGCGACCAGAGGCCTCACATCCTTTGAAAACTCCAGAGGTACGCGGAGATCAGTGCCTCCAATGGAGACGATGCCTGACTCCTCGTGAAACTTGATAGGAGTCCCAGGATTCCTGTGGCACGTGGAAAGGGACCCTTGGTCTCCCGCCTCAGCTGGAGAGGCGTCCCAATTGCCCTGCCAAGCCTCGCGGAGAATCCCGAGTTGTCCCTCGCAACTAGGCAGGAGTCCTGACGTCGCTGAACAAACACGTGTGTGGAAGGGCATCCCTGTCGTAATCCGAGAATATACCCCAGGTTCTCGCCGCAACTCGAGAAAAACCATGAGACTTCCCCCTCGACGCGAGATGAGGCCCGATTCCCCTGCACTGCGTGCAGAGCAATTCCATGTTGCACATCACACATGAAAGGAGCCTTGATTTCCTTGATGGCACTCCAGAGAAACCCCAAGAACACGGTTTCAAGGCTAGGGGGATCCTCAGGTTACTGTAGCAACACGAAAGAGCTCCGTGGATCAAAAATCAACTAAAGATGAGAGGTTAGTCCATGGTTTCGACTCCAGAGGAATATCACCTTACCACAAGCACCTCAAGAGGAGGCTTCTCTCAGCTCTACGTATGTGAGAGGGACCCTTAGTTTGCGGCCTCAAGTGGAATGGACACTGCGATGCCCTGACTCGAAATAAGGCCGGATATCCCTGCAGTGACTTGAATGCAGGCTCGTCTTTCATCTCCCAAGACGAAAGGATGTCTGAATCCCCTGTGGAGACCACAGAGAAAGACCTGGTTCCCCACCTCATCGCGACCAGAGGCCTCACATCCTTTGAAAACTCCAGAGGTACGCGGAGATCAGTGCCTCCAAAGGAGACGATTCCTGACTCCTCGTGAAGCTTCTTAGGAGTCCCAGGATTCCTGTGGCACGTGGAAAGGGACACTTGGTCTCCCGCCTCAGCTGGAGAGGCGTCTCAATTGCCCTGCCAAGCCTCGAGGAGAATCCTGAGTCGTCCCTCGCAACTAGGCAGGAGTCCTGGCGTGGCTGAACAAACATGTGGGTGGAAGGGCCATCCCCGTCGTAACTCGAGAATATACCCCAGGTTCCCGCCGCAACTCGAGAAAAACCATGAGACTTCCCCCTCGCCGCGAGATGAGGCCCGATTCCCCTGCACTGCGTGCAGAGCAACTCCGTGTTGCACATCACACATGAAAGGAGCCTTGATTTCCTTGATGGCACTCCAGAGAAACCCCAAGAACACTGTTTCCAGGCTCGAGGGATCCTGAGGTCACTGTAGCAACACGAAAGAGCTCCGTGGATCAAAAATCAACTCGAGATGAGAGGTTAGTCCCTGGCTTCGACTCCAGAGGAATACCACCTTACCACAAGCACCTCAAGAGGAGGCTTCTCTCAGCTCTACGTATGTGAGAGGGACCCTGAGTTTGCGGCCTCAAGTGGAATGGACACCGCGATGCCCTGACTCGAAATAAGGCCGCATATCCCTGCAGTGACTTGAATGCAGGCTCCTCTTGCATCTCTGAAGATGAAAGGATGTCTGAATCCCCTGTGGAGACCACAGAGAAAGACCTAGTTCCCCACCTCATCGCGACCAGAGGCCTCACATCCTTTGAAAACTCCAGAGGTACGCGGAGATCAGTTCCTCCAAAGGAGATGATGCCTGACTCCTCGTGAAGCTTCATAGGAGTCCCAGGATTCCTGTGGCACGTGGAAAGGGACCCTTAGTCTCCCTCCTCAGCTGGAGAGGCGTCTCAATTGCCCTGCCAAGCCTCGAGGAGAATCCCGAGTTGTCCCTCGCAACTAGGCAGGAGTCCTGACGTCGCTGAACAAACACGTGGGTGGAAGGGCCATCCCCGTCGTAACTCGAGAATATACCCCAGGTTCCCGCCACAACTCGATAAAAATGATGAAACCCCCTCACCGCGAGATGAGGCCTGATTCCCCTGCACTGCGTGCAAAGCAATTCCGTGTTGCACATCACACATGAAAGGAGCCTTGATTTCCTTGATGGCACTCCAAAGAAACCCCAAGAACACTGTTTCAAGGCTCGAGGGATCCTGAGGTCACTGCAGCAACACGAAAGAGCTCCGTGGACCAAAAATCAACTCGAGATGAGAGGTAAGTCCCTGGCTTCGACTCCAGAGGAATACCACCTTATCACAGCACCTCAAGAGGAGGCTTCTCTCAGCTCTAGGTATGTGAGAGGGACCCTAAGTTAGCGGCCCCAAGTGGGATGGACACCGCGATGCCCTGACTCGAAATAAGGCCGGATATCCCTGCAGTGACTTGAATGCAGGCTCGTCTTGCATCTCCCAAGACGAAAGGATGTCTGAATCCCCTGTGCAGACCACAGAGAAAGACCTAGTTCCCGACCTCATCGCGACCGGAGGCCTCACATCCTTTGAAAACTCCAGAGGTACGCGGAGATCAGTGCCTCCAAAGGAGCCAATGCCTGACTCCTCGTGAAACTTGATAGGAGTCCCAGGATTCCGGTGGCAGTTGGAAAGGGACCCTTGGTCTCCTTCCTCAGCTGGAGAGGCGTCCCAATTGCACTGCCAAGCCTCGAGGAGAATCCTGCGTTGTCCCTCACAACTAGGCAGGAGTCCTGACTTGGCTGAACAAACACGTCGGTGGAAGGCCCATCCCCATCGTAACTCGAGAATATACCCCAGGTTCCCACCGCAACTCCAGAAAAACCATGAGACTTCTGCCTCGCCGCGAGATGAGGCCTGATTCCCCTGCACTGAGTGCAGAGCAATTCCGTGTTGCACATCACACATGAAAGGAGCCTTGATTTCCTTGATGGCACTCCAGAGAAACCCCAATAACACTGTTTTAAGGCTAGAGGGATCCTGAGGCCACTGTAGCAACACGAAAGAGCTCCGTGGACCAAAAATCAACTCGAGATGAGAGGTTAGTCCCTGGATTCGACTCCAGAGGAATACCACCTTACCACAAGCACCTCAAGAGGAGGCTTCTCTCAGTTCTAGGTATGTGAGAGGGACCCTGAGTTTGCGGCCTCAAGTGGAATGGACACCGCGATGCCCTGACTCGAAATAAGGCCGGACATCCCTGCAGTGACTTGAATGCAGGCTCGTCTTGCATCTCCCAAGACGAAAGGATGTCTGAATCCCCTGTGGAGACCACAGAGAAAGACCTAGTTCCCATCCTCATCGCGACCGGAGGCCTCACATCCTTTGAAAACACCAGAGACCCCCGGAGATCAGTGCCTCCAAAGGAGGCGATGCCTGACTCCTCGTGAAACTTGATAGGAGTCCCAGGATTCCTGTGGCACGTGGAAAGGGACCCTTGGTCTCCCGCTTCAGCTGGAGAGGCGTACCAACTGCCCTGCCAAGCCTCGAGGAGAATCCCGAGTTGTCCCTCGCAACTAGGCAGGAGTCCTGACGTCGCTGAACTAACTCGTGTGTGGAAGCGCCATCCCGTCGAAACTCAAGAATATACGGCAGGTTCCCGCCGCAACTCGAGAAAAACCATGAGACTTCCCCCTCGCCGCGAGATGAGGCCCGATTCCCCTGCACTGCATGCAGAGCAATTCCGTGTTGTACATCAAACAAGAAAGGAGCCTTGATTTCCTTGATGGCACTACAGAGAAACCACAAGAACACTGTTTCAAGGCTAGAGGCACCCTGAGGTCACTGTAGCAACACGAAAGAGCTCCGTGGACCAAAAATCAACTCGAGATGAGAGGTTAGTCCCTGGCTTCGACTCCAGAGGAATAACACTTTACCACAAGCACCTCAAGAGGAGGCTTCTCTAAGATCTAGGTATGTGAGAGGGACCCTGAGTTTGCGGCCTCAAGTGGAATGGACACTGCGATGCCCTGATGCAAAATAAGGCCGCATATCCCTGCAGTGACTTGAATGCAGGCTCGTCTTGCATCTCCCAAGATGAAAGGATGTCTGAGTCCCCTGTGGAGACAACAGAGAAAGACCTAGTTCCCCACCTCATCGAGACCGGAGGCCTCACATCCTTTGAAAACTCCAGAGGGACGCGGAGATCAGTGCCTCCAAAGGCGACGATGGCTGACTCCTCGTGAAACTTGATAGGCGTCCCAGGATTCCTGTGGCACGTGGAAAGGGCCCCTTGGTCTCCCGCCTCAGCTGGAGAGCCGTCCCAATTGCCCTGGCAAGCCTCGAGGAGAATCCCGAGTTGTCCCTCGCAACTAGGCAGGAGTCCTGACGTCGCTGAACAAACACGTGTGTGAAAGGGCCATCCCCGTCGTAACTCGAGAATATACCCCAGGTTCCGGCCGCAACTCGAGAAAAACCATGAGACTTCCCCCTCGCCGCGAGATGAGGCCCGATTCCCATGCACTGTGTGCAGAGCAATTCCGTGTTGCACATCACACAGGAAAGGAGCCCTGATTTCCTTGATGGCACTGCAGAGAAACCCCAAGAACACTGTTTCAAGGTTAGAGGGATCCTGAGGTCACTCTAGCCACACGAAAGAGCTCCGGGGACCAAAAATCAACTCGAGATGAGAGGTTAGTCCCTGGCTTCGAATCCAGAGGAATACCACCTTACCACAAGCACCTCAAGAGGAGGCTTCTCTCAGCTCTAGGCATGTGAGAGGGACCCTGATTTTGCGGCCTCAAGTGGAATGGACACTGCGATGCCCTGACACGAAATAAGGCCGGATATCCCTGCAGTGACTTGAATGCAGGCTCGTCTTGCATCTCCCAAGATGAAAGGATGTCTGAATCCCCTGTGGAGACCGCAGAGAAAGACCTAGTTCCCCACCTCATCGCGACCGAAGGCCTCACATCCTTTGAAAACTCCAGAGGTACGCGGAGAACAGTGCCTTCAAAGGAGACGATGCCTGATTACTCCTGAAACTTGATAGGAGTCCCAGGATCCATGTGGCACGTGGAAAGGAACCCTTGGTCTCCCGCCTCAGCTGGAGAGGCGTCTCAATTGCCCTGCCATTTCTCGAGGAGATTCCCGAGTTGTCCCTCGCAACTAGGCAGGAGTCCTGACGTCGCTGAACAAACACGTGTGTGGAAGCGCCATCCCCGTCGTAGCTCGAGAATATACCCCAGGTTCCCGCCGCAACTCCAGAAAAACCATGAGACTTCCCCCTCGCCGGGAGATGAGGCCCGATTCCCCTGCACTGCGTGCAGAGCAATTCCGTGTTGCACATGACACATGAAAGGAGCCTTGATTTCCTTGATGGCACTCCAGAGAAACCCCAAGAACACTGTTTAAAGGCTAGAGGGAACCTGAGGTCACTGTAGCAACACAAAAGAGCTTAGTGGACCAAAAATCAACTCGAGATGAGAGGTTAGTCCCTGGCTTCGACTCCAGAGGAATACCACCTTACCACAAGCACCTCAAGAGTAGGCTTCTCTCAGCTCTAGGTATGTGAGAGGGACCCTGAGTTTGCGGCCTCAAGTGGAATGCACACCGCGATGCCCTGACTCAAAATAAGGCCGGATATCCCTGCAGTGACTTGAATGCAGGCTCGTGTTGCATCTCCCAAGACGAAAGGATGTCTGAATCCCCTGTGGAGACCACAGAAAAAGACCTAGTTCCCCACCTCATCGCGACCGGAGGCCTCACATCCTTTGAAAACTCCAGAGGTACGCGGAGATCAGTGCCTCCAAAGGAGACGATGCCTGACTCCTCGTGAAACTTGATAGGAGTCCCAGGATTCCTGTGGCACGTGGAAAGGGACACTTGGTCTCCCACCTCAGCTGGAGAGGCGTCTCAATTGCCCTGGCAAGCCTCGAGGAGAATCCCGAGTTGTCCCTCGCAACTAGGCAGGAGTCCTGCCGTCGCTGAACAAACACGTGTGTGGAAGGGCCATCCCCGTCGTAACTCGAGAATATACCCCAGGTTCCCGCCGCAACTCGAGAAAAACCATGACTCTTCCCCTTCGGGCGAGATGAGGCCAGATTCCCCAGCACTGTGTGCAGAGCAATTCCGTGTTGCACATCACACATGAAAGGAGCCTTGATTTCCTTGATGGCACTCCAGGGAAACCCCAAGAACACTCTTTTAAGGCTAGAGGCATCCTGAGGTCACTGTAGCAACACGAAAGAGCTCCGTGGACCAAAAATCAACTCGAGATGAGAGGTTAGTCCCTGGCTTCGACTCCAGAGGAATAACACCTTACCACAAGCACCTCAAGAGGAAGCTTCTCTCAGCTCTAGGTATGGGAGAGGGACCCTGAGTTTGCGGCCTCAAGTGGAATGGACACCGCGATGCCCTGACGCAAAATAAGGCCGGATATCCCTGCAGTGACTTGAATGCAGGCTCGTCTTGCATCTCCCAAGATGAAAGGATGTCTGAATCCCCTTCGCGACCGGAGGCCTCACATCCTTTGAAAACTCCAGAGGTACGCGGAGATCAGTGCCTCCAAAGGGGACGATGCCTGACTCCTGGTGAAACTTGATAGGAGTCCCAGGATTTCTGTGGCACGTGGAAAGGGACACTTGGTCTCCCGCCTCACTTGGAGAGGCGTCTCAATTCCCCTACCAAGCCTCGAGGAGAATCCCGAGTTGTCCCTCGCAAATAGGCAGAAGTCTTGACGTCGCTGAACAAACACGTGGGTGGAAGGGCCGTCCCCGTCGTAACTCGAGAATATACCCCAGGTTCCCGCCGCAACTCGAGAAAAACCATGAGTCTTCCCCCTCGCCGCGAGATGAGGCCCGATTCCTCTGCACTGCGTGCAGAGCAATTCCATCTTGCACATCACACATGAAAGGAGCCTTGATTTCATTGATGGCACTCCAGAGAAACCCCATGAACACTGTTTCAAGGCTAGAGGGATCCTGAGGTCACTGTAGCCACACGAAAGAGCTCCGTGGACCAAGAATCAACTCGAGATGAGAGGTTATTCCCTCGCTTCGACTCCAGAGGAATACCACATTACCACAAGCACCTCAAGAGGAGGCTTCTCTCAGCTCTAGGTATGTGAGAGGGACCCTGAATTTGCGGCCTCAAGTGGAATGGACACCGCGATGCCCTGACTCGAAATAAGGCCGGATAACCCTGCAGTGTCTTGAATGCAGGCTCGTCTTGCATCTCCCACGGCGAAAGGATGTCTGAATCCCTTGTGGAGACCACAGAGCAACACCTAGTTCCCCACCTCATCACGACCGGAGGCCTCACATTCTTTGAAAACTCCAGAGGTACGCGGAGATCAGTGCCTCCAAAGGAGACAATGCCTGACTCCTCGTGAAACTTGATAGGACTCCCAGGATTCCTGTGGCACGTGGAAAGGGACACTTGGTTTCCCGCCTCAGCTGGAGAGGCGTCCCAATTGCCTGCCAAGCCTCGAGGAGAATCGCGCGTTTTCCCTCGCAACTAGGCAGGAGTCCTGACGTCGCTGAACAAACACATGGGTGGAAGGGCCATCCCCTTCGTAACTCGAGAATATACCCCAGGTTCCCGCCGCAACTCGAGAAAAACCATGAAACCCCCTCGCCATGAGATGAGGCATGATTCCCCTGCACTGCGTGCAGAGCAATTCCGTGTTGTACATCACACATGAAAGGAGCCTTGATTACCTTGATGGCACTCCCTAGAAAACCCAAGAACACTGTTTCAAGGCTCAAGGGCTCCTGAGGTCCCTGTAGCAACACGAAAGAGCTCCGTGGACCACAAATCAGCTCGAGATGAGAGGTGAGTCCCTGGCTTCGACTCCAGAGGAATACCACCTTACCACAAGCACCTCAAGAGGAGGCTTCTCTCAGTTCTAGGTATGTGAGAGGGACCCTGAGTTTGTGGCCTCAAGTGGAATGGACACCGCGATGCCCTGACTCGAAATAAGGCCGGATATCCCTGCAGTGAGTTGAATGCAGGCACGTCTTGCATCTCCCAAGATGAAAGGATGTCTGAATCCCCTGTGGAGACCACAGAGAAAGACCTAGTTCCCCACCTCATCGCGACCGGAGGCCTCACATCCTTTGAAAACTCCAGAGGTACGCGGAGATCAGAGCCTCCAAAGGAGACGATGCCTGACTCCTCGTGAAACTTGATAGGAGTCCCAGGATTCCTGTGGCACGTGGAAAGGGTCCCTTGGTCTCCCGCCTCAGCTAGAGAGGCGTCCCAATTGCCCTGCCAAGCCTCGAGGAGAATCCCGAGTTGTCCCTCGCAACTAGGCAGGAGTCCTGACGTCGCTGAACAAACACGTGGGTGGAAGGGCTATCCCCGTCGTAACTCGAGAATATACCCCAGGTTCCCGCCGCAACTCGAGAAAAACCATGAGACTTCCCCCTCGCCGCGAGATGAGGCCCGATTCCCCTGCACTGCGTGCAGAGCAATTCCATGTTACACATCACACATGAAAGGAGCCTTGATTTCCTTGATGGCACTCCAAAGAATACCCAAGAACACTGTTTCAAGGCTAGAGGGATCCTGAGGTCACTGTAGCAACACGAAAGAGCTCCGTGGACCAGAAATCAACTCGAGATGAGAGGTTAGTCCCTGGCTTCGACTCCAGAGGTATACCATCTTACCACAAGTACCTCAAGAGGAGGCTTCTCTCAGCTCTAGGTATGTGAGAGGGACCCTGAGTTTGCGGCCTCAAGTGGAATGGACACCGCGATGCCCTGACTCGAAATAAGGCCGGATATCCCTGCAGTGACTTGAATGCAGGCTCGTCTTGCATCTCCCAAGAAGAAAGGATGTCTGAATCCCCTGTGGAGACCACAGAGAAAGACCTAGTCCCCCACCTCATCGCGACCGGGGGCCTCACATGCTTTGAAAACTCCAGAGGTACGCTGAGATCAGTGCCTCCAAAGGAGACGATGCCTGACTCCTCGTGAAACTTGATAGTAGTCCCAGGATTCCTGTGGCACGTGGAAAGGGACCCTTGGTCTCCCGCTTCAGCTGGAGAGGCGTCTCAATTGCCCTGCCAAGCCTCGAGGAGAATCCCGAGTTGTCCCTCGCAACTAGGCAGGAGTCCTGACGTGGCTGAACAAACACGTGTGTGGAAGGGCATCCACGTCATAACTCGAGAATATACCCCAGGTTCCCGCCGCAACTCGAGAAAAACCATGAGACTTCCCCCTCGACGCGAGATGAGGCCCGATTCCCCTGCACTGCGTGCAGAGGAATTCCGGGTTGCACATCACACAGGAAAGGAGCCTTGATTTTCTTGATGGCACTCCAGAGAAACCCCAAGAACACTGTTTCAAGGCTAGAGGGATCCTGAGGTCACTGTAGCAACACGAAAGACCTCGGTGGACCAAAAATCATCTCGAGATGAGAGGTGAGTCCCTGGCTTCGACTCCAGAGGAATACCACCTTACCACAAGCACCTCAAGAGGAGGCTTCTCTCAGCTCTAGGTATGTGAGAGGGACCCTGAGTTTGCGGCCGCAAGTGGAATGCACACCGCGATGCCCTGACTCGAAATAAGGCCGGATATCCCTGCAGTGACTTGAATGCAGGCTCGTCTTGCATCTCCCATGAAGAAAGGATGTCTGAATCCCCTGTGGAGACCACAGAGAAAGACCTAGTTCCCCACCTCATCACGACCGGAGGCCTCACATCCTTTGAAAACTCCAGAGGTACGCGGAGATCAGTGCCTCCAAAGGAGACGATGCCTGACTCCTCGTGAAACTTGATAGGAGTCCCAGGATTCCTGTGGCACCTGGAAAGGGACTCTTGGTCTCCCGCCTCAGATGGAGAGGCGTCCCAATTGCCCTGCCGAGCCTCGAGGATAATCCCGAGTTGTCCCTCGCAACTAGGCAGGAGTCCTGACGTCGCTGAACAAACACGAAGGTGGAAGGGCCATCCCCGTCGTAACTCGAGAATATACCCCAGGTTCCCGCCGCAATTCGAGAAAAATCATGAGAATTCCCTCTCGCCGCGAGATGAGGCCCGATTCCTCTGCACTGCGTGCAGAGCAATTCCATCTTGCACATCACACATGAAAGCAGCCTTGATTTCCTTGATGGCACTCCAGAGAAACCCCATGAACACTGTTTCAAGGCTAGAGGGATTCTGAGGTTACTGTAGCCACACGAAAGAGCTCCGTGGACCAAAAATCAACTCGAGATGAGAGGTTATTCCCTCGCTTCGATTCCAGAGGAATACCACATAACCACAAGGACCACATGAGGAGGCTTCTCTCAGCTCTAGGTATGTGAGAGGGACCCTGAATTTGCGGTCTCAAGTGGAATGGACACCGCGATGCCCTGACTCGAAATAAGGCCGGATATCCCTGCAGTGACTTGAATGCAGGCTCCTCTTGCATCTCCCAAGAAGAAAGGATGTCTGAATCCCCTGTGGAGACCACAGAGAAAGACCTAGTTCCCCACCTCATCGCGACCGGAGGCCTCACATCCTTTGAAAACTCCAGAGGTATGCGCAGATCAGTCCCTTCAAAGGAGACAATGCCTGACTCCTCGTGAAACTTGATAGGCGTCTCAGGATTCCTGTGGCACGTGGATAGGGAGCCTTGGTCTCCCGCCTCAGCTGGAGAGGCCTCCCAATTGCCCGGCCAAGCCTCGAGGAGAATCCCGAGTTGTCCCTCGCAACTAGGCAGGAGTCCTGACGTGGCTGAACAAACACGTGTGTGGAAGGGCCATCCCCGTCGTAACTCGAGTATATACCCCAGGTTACCGCCGCAACTCGAGAAAAACCATGAGACTTCCCCCTCGCCGCGAGATAAGGCCCAATTCCCCTGCACTGCGTGCAGAGAAATTCCGTGTTGCACATCACACAGGAAAGGAGCCTTGATTTCCTTGATGGCACTCCAGAGAAACCCCAAGAACACTGTTTCAAGGCTAGAGGGATCGTGAGGTCACTGTAGCAACACGAAAGAGCTCCGTGGAACAAAAATCAACTCGAGATGAGAGGTTAGTCCCTGGCTTCGACTCCAGAGGAATACCACCTTACCACAAGCACCTCAAGAGGTGGTTTCTCTCAACTCTAGGTATGTGAGAGGGACCCTGAGTTTGCGGCCTCAAGTGGAATGGACACCGCGATGCCCTGACTCGAAATAAGGCCGGATATCGCTGCAGTGACTTGAATGCAGGCTCGTCTTGCATGTCCCAAGATGAATGGAGGTTTGAATCCCATTTGGAGACCACAGAGAAAGCCCTCGTTCCGCACCTCATCATGACTGGAGGCCTCACATCCTTTGAAAACTCCAGAGGTACGCGGAGATCAGTGCCTCCAAAGGAGACGATGCCTGACTCCTCGTGAAACTTGATAGGAGTCCCAGGATTGCTGTGGCACGTGGAAAGGGACACTTAGTCTCCCGCCTCAGCTGGAGAGGCGTACCAATTGCTCTGCCAAGCCTCGAGGAGAATCCCGAGTTGTCCCTCGCAACTAGGCAGGAGTCCTGACGTCGCTGAAAAAACACGTGTGTGGCATGGACATCCCCGTCGTAACTCGAGAATATACCCCAGGTTCCCGCCGCAACTCGCGAAAAACCATGACTCTTCCCACTCGCCGCGAGATGAGGCCCGATTTCCCTGCACTGCGTGCAGAGCAATTCCGTGTTGCACATCACACATGAAAGGAGGCTTTATTTCCTTCATGGCACTCCAGAGAAAACCCAAGAACACTGTTTCAAGGCTAGAGGGATCCTGAGGTCACTGTAGCAACACAAAAGAGCTCCGTGAACCAAGGATCAACTCGAGATGAGAGGTTAGTCCCTGGCTTCGACTCCAGAGGAATACCACCTTACCACAAGCACCTCAAGAGGAGGCTTCTCTCAGCTCTAGGTATGTGACAGGGACCCGGAGTTTGCGGCCTCAAGTGAAATGGACACCGCGATGCCGTGGCTCGAAATAAGGCCGGATATCCCTGCACTGACTTGAATGCAGGCTCGTCTTGCATCTCCGAAGACGAAATGATGTCTGAATCCCCTGTGGAGACCACAGAGAAAGACCTAGTTCCCCACCTCATCGCGACCGGAGGCCTCAAATCCTTTGAACACTCCAGAGGTATACAGAGATCAGTGCCTCCAAAGGGGACGATGCCTGACCCCTCGTGAAACTTTATAGGAGTCCCAGGATTCCTGTGGCATGTGGAAAGGGACCCTTGGTCTCCCGCCTCAGCTGGAGAGGCGTCCCAATTGCCCTGCAAAGCCTCGAGGAGAATCCCGAGTTGTCCTTCGCAACTAGGCAGGAGTCCTGACATGGTTGAAGAAACACGTGTGTGGAAGTGCCATCCCCATCGTAACTCGAGAATATACCACAGGTTCCCCCCGCAACTCGAGAAAAACCATGAGATTTCCCCCTCGCCGCGAGATGAGGCCCGATTCCCCTGCACTGAGTGCAACTCAATTCCGTGTTGCACATCACACATGAAAGGAGCCTTGATTTCCTTGATGTCACTCCAGAGAAAACCCAAGAACACTGTTTCAAGGCTAGAGGGATCCTGAGGTCACTGTAGCAACACGAAAGAGCTCCGTGTACCAAAAATCAACTCGAGATGAGAGGGTAGTCCCTGGCTTCGACTCCAGAGGAATACCACCTTACCACAAGCACCTCAAGAGGAGGCTTCTCTCAGCTCTAGGTATGTGAGAGGGACCCTGAGTTTGCGGCCTCAAGTGGAATGGACACCGCGATGCCCTGACTCAATAGAAGGCCGGATATCCCTTCAGGGTCTTGAATGCAGGCTCGTCTTGCCTCTCCCAAGATGAAAGGATGTCTGAATTCCCTGTGGATACAACAGAGAAAGTCCTGGTTCCCCACCTCATCGCGACCGGAGGCCTCACATCCTTTGATAACTCCAGAGGTACGTGGAGATCAGGGCCTCCAATGGAGACGATGCCTGACTCCTCTTGAAACTTGATAGGAGTCCCAGGATTAATGTGGCACGTGGAAAGGGACCCGTGGTCTCCCGCCTCAGCTGGAGAGGCGTCCCAATTGCCCTGCCAAGCCTCGAGGAGAATCCCGAGTTGTCCCTCACAACTAGGCAGGAGTCCTGACGTCGCTGAACAAACACGTGTGTGGAACGGCCATCCCCGTCGTAACTCGAGAATATACCCCAGGTTCCCGCCAATACTCGAGAAAAACCATGAGACTTCCCCCTCGCCGCGAGATGAGGCCCGATTCCCCTGCACTGCGTTCAGAGCAATTCCGTGTTGCATATCACACATGAAAGGAGCCTTGATTTCCTTGATGGCACTCCAGAGAAACCCGAAGAACACTGTTTCAAGGCTAGAGGGATCCTGAGGTCTCTGTAGCAACACGAAAGAGCTCCGTGGACCAAAAATCAACTCGAGATGAGAGGTTAATCCCTGGCTTCGACTCCAGAGGAATACCACCTTACCACAAGCACCTCAAGAGGAGGCTTCTCTCAGCTCTAGGTATGTGAGAGGGACCCTGAGTTTGCGGCCTCAAGTGGAATGGACACCGCGATGCCCTGACTCGAAATAAGGCCGGATATCCCTGCAATGACTTGAATGCAGGCTCGTTTTGCCTCTCCCAAGACGAAATGATGACTGAATCCCCTGTGGAGACCACAGAGAAAGACCTGGTTCCCCACCTCATCGCGACTGGAGGCCTCACATCCTTTGAAAACTCCAGAGGTACGCGGAGATCAGTGCCTCCAAAGGAGACGATGCCTGACTCCTCGTGAAACTTGATAGGAGTCCCAGGATTCCTGTGACACGTGGAAAGGGACCCTTGGTCTCCCGCCTCAGCTGGAGAGGCGTCCCAATTGCCCTGCCAAGCCTCGAGGAGAATCCCGAGTTGTCCCTCGCAACTAGACAGGAATCCTGACGTCACTGAACAAACACGTGGTTGGAAGGGCCATCCCTGTCGTAACTCGAGAATATACCCCAGGTTCCCGCCACAACTCGAGAAAAACCATGAGACTTCCCCTTCGCCGCGAGATGAGGCCCGATTCCCCTGCACTGCGTGCAGAGCAATTCCGTCTTGCACATCACACATGAAAGGAGCCTTGATTTCCTTGATGGCACTCCAGAGAGACCCCAAGAACACTGTTTCAAGGTTAGAGCGATCCTGAGGTCACTGTAGCAACAAGAAAGAGCTTCGTGGACCAAGAATCAACATGAGATGAGAGGTTAATCCCTGGCTTAGACTCCAGAGGAATACCACCTTACCACAAGCACCTCAAGAGGAGGCTTCTCTCAGCTCTAGGTATGTGAGAGGGACCCTGAGTTTGCAGCCTCAAGTGGAATGTACACCGCGATGCCCTTACTCGAAATAAGGCCGGAAATCCGTGCAGTGACTTGAATGCAGGCTCGTCTTGCATCTCCCAAGAAGAAAGGATGTTGGAATCCACTGTGGAGACCACAGAGAAACACCTAGTTTCCCACCTCATCGCGACCGGAGGCCTCACATTCTTTGAAAACTCCAGAGGTACGCGGAGGTGAGTGCCTCCAAAGGAGACGACGCCTGACTCTTCGTGAAGCTTGTTAGGAGTCCCAGGATTCCTGTGGCACGTGGAAAGGGACCCTTGGTCTCCCGCCTCAGCTGGAGAGGCGTCTCAATTGCCCTGCCAAGCCTCGAGGAGAATCCCGAGTTGTTCCTCGCAACTAGGCAGGAGTCCTGACGTCGCTGAACAAACACGTGGGTGGAAGGGCCATCGCCGTCGTAACTCGAGAATATACCCCAGGTTCCCGCCGCAACTCGATAAAAATCATGAAACCCCCTCACCGCGAGATGAGGCCTGAATCTCCTGCACGGCGTGCAGAGCAATTCCATGTTGCACATCACACATGAAAGGAGCCTTGATATCCTTTATAGCACTCCAGAGAAAACCCAAGAACACTGTTTTAAGGCTAGAGGGATCCTGAGGTCACTGTAGCAACACGAAAGAGCTCCGTGGGCCAAAAATCAACTCGAGATGAGAGGTTAGTCCCTGGCTTCGACTCCAGAGGAATACCACCTTACCATAAGCACCTCAAGAGGAGGCTTCTCTCAGCTCTAGGTATGTGAGAGGGACCCTGAGTTTGCGGCCTCAAGTGGGATGCACACCGTGAAGCCCTGACTCGAAATAAGGCCGGATATCCCTGCAGTGACTTGAATGCAGGCTCGTCTTGCATCTCCCAAGACGAAAGGATGTCTGAATCCCCTGTGGAGACCACAGAGAAAGACCTAGTTCCCCACCTCATCGCGACTGGAGGCCTCACATCCTTTGAAAACTCCAGAGGTACGCGGAGATCAGCGCCTTCAAAGGAGACGATGCCTGACTCCTCGTGAAAATTGATAGGAGTCCCAGGATTCCTGTGGCACGTGGAAAGGGACCCTTGGTCTCCCGCCTCAGCTGGAGAGGCGTCCCAATTCCCCTGCCAGGCTTCTAGTAGAATCCCGATTTGTCCTTCGCAACTAGGCAGGAGTCCTGACGTGGCTGAACAAACACGTGGGTGGAAGGGCATCCCCGTCGTAACTCGAGAATATACCCCAGGTTCCCGCCGCAACTCGAGAAAAACCATGAGATTTCCCCCTCGCCGCGAGATGAGGCCCGATTCTCCTGCACTCTGTGCAGAGCAATTCCGTGTTGCACATCACACATGAAAGGAGCCTTGATTTCCTTGATGCCACTCCAGAGAAACCCCAAGAACACTGTTTCAAGGCTAGAGGGATCCTGAGGTCACTGTAGCCACACGAAAGAGCTCCGTGGACCAAAAATCAACTCGAGATGAGAGGTTAGTCCCTGGCTTCGACTCCAGAGGAATACCACCTTACCACAAGCACCTCAAGAGGAGGCTTCTCTCAGCTCTAGGTATGTGAGAGGGACCCTGAATTTGTGGCCTCAAGTGGAATGGACACTGCGATGCCCTGACTCGAAATAAGGCCGGATATCCCTGCAGTGACATGAATGCAGGCTCGTCTTGCATCTCCCAAGACGAAAGGATGTCTGAATCCCTTGTGAGGACCACAGAGAAACATCTAGTTCCCCACCTCATCGCGACCGGATTCCTCACATCCTTTGAAAACTCCAGATGTCGGCGGAGATCAGTTCCTCCAAAGGAGACGATGCCTGACTCCTTGTGAAGCTTCTGATGAGTCCCAGGATTCCTGTGGCACGTGGAAAGGGACACTTGGTCTCCCGCCTCAGCTGGAGAGGCGTCCCCATTGCCCTGCCAAGCCTGGAGGAGAATCCCGAGTTGTCCCTCGCAACTAGGCAGGAGTCCTGACGTGTCTGAACAAACACGTGTGTGGAAGGGCATCCCCGTCGTAACTCGAGAATATACCCCAGGTTCCCGCCTCAACTCGAGAAAAACCATGAGACTTCCCACTTGCAGCGAGATGAGGCCCGATTCCCCTGCACTGTGTGCAGAGCAATTCCGTGTTGCACATGACACATGAAAGGAGACTTGATTTCCTTGATGGCACTCCAGAAAAACCCCAAGAAAACTGCTTCAAGGCTAGAGGGATCCTGAGGTCACTGTAGCAACACGAAAGAGCTCAGTGGACCAAACATCAATTCGAGATGAGAGGTTAGTCCCTGGCTTCGACTTCAGAGGAATACCACCTCACCACAAGCACCTCAAGAGGAGGCTTCTCTCAGCTCTAGGTATGTGAGAGGGACCCTGAGTTTGCGGCCTCAAGTGGAATGGACACCGCGATGCCCGGACTCGAAATAAGGCCGGATATCCGTGCAGTGACTTGAATGCAGGCTCGTCTTGCATCTCCCAAGATGAAAGGATGTCTGAATCCCCTGTGGAGACCACAGAGAAAGACCTAGTTCCCCACCTCATCGCGACCGGAGGCCTCACATCCTTTGAAAACTCCAGAGGTACGCGGAGATCAGTGCCTCCAAAGGAGACGATGCCTGACTCCTTGTGAAACTTGATAGGAGTCCCAGGATTCCTGTGGCACGTGGAAAGGGACCCTTGGTCTCCCCCCTCAGCTGGAGAGGCGTCCCAATTGCCCTGCCAAGCCTCGAGGAGAATCCCGAGTTGTCCCTCGCAACTAGGCAGGAGTCCTGACGTCGCTGAACAAACACGTGGGTGGAAGGGCCATCCCCGTCATAACTCGAGAATATACCCCTGGTTCCCGCCAAAACTTGAGAAAAACCATGAGACTTCCCCCTCGCCGCGAGATGAGGCCCGATTCCCCTGCACTGCGTGCAGAGCAATTCCGACTTGCACATCACACATGAAAGGAGCCTTGATTTCCTTGATGGCACTCCACAGAAACCCCAAGAACACTGTTTCAAAGCTAGAGGGATCCTGAGGTCACTGTAGCAACAAGATAGAGCTTCGTGGACCAAAAATCAACTCGAGATGAGAGGTTAGTCCCTGGCTTCGACTCCAGAGGAATACCACATTACCACAAGCACCTCAAGAGGAGGCTTCTCTCATCTCTATGTATGTGAGAGGGACCCTGAGTTTGAGGCCTCAATTGGAATGGACACCGCGATGCACTGACTCGAAATAAGGCCGCATATCCCTGCAGTGACTTGAATGCAGGCTCGACTTGCATCTCACAAGACGAAAGTATGTCTGAATCCCCTGTGGAGACCACAGAGAAAGACCTAGTTCCCCACCTCATCGCGACCGGAGGCCTCACATTCTTTGAAAACTCCAGAGGTACGCGGAGATCAGTGCCTCCAAAGGAGACGATGCCTGACTCCTCGTGAAACTTGATAGGAGCACCAGGATTCCTGTGGCAAGTGGATAGGGACCCTTCGTCTCCCGCCTCAGATGGAGAGGCGTCCCAATTGCCCTGCCAGGCCTCGAGGAGAATCCCGAGTGGTGCCTCGCAACTAGGTAGGAGTCCTGACGTGGCTGAACAAACACGTGTGTGGAAGGGCCATCCCCGTCGTAACTCGAGAATATACCCCAGGTTCCCGCTGCAACTCGAGAAAAACCATAAGACTTCCCGTTCGCCGCGAGATGAGGCCCGATTCCCCTGCACTGCGTGCAGAGCAATTCCGTGTTGCACATCACACAGGAAAGGAGCCTTGATTTCCTTGATGGCACTCCAGAGAAACCCCAAGAACACTGTTTCAAGGCTAGAGGGATCCTGAGGTCACTGTAGCAACACGAAAGAGCTCCGTGGACTACAAATCAACTCGAGATGAGAGGTTATTCCCTGGCTTCGACTCCAGAGGAATACCACCTAACCACAAGCACCTCAAGAGGAGGCTTCTCTCAGCTCTAGGTATGTGAGAGGGACCCTTAGTTTGCGGCCTCAAGTGGAATGGACACCTTGATGCCCTGACTCAAAATAAGGCCGGATATCCCTGCAGTGACTTGAATGCAGGCTCGTCTTGCCTCTCCCAAGATGAAAGGATGTCTGAGTCCCCTGTGAAGACCACAGAGAAAGACCTGGTTCCCCACCTCATCGTGACCAGAGGCCTCACATCCTTTGAAAACTCCAGAGGTACGCGAAGATCAGTGCCTCCAATGGAGACGATGCCTGACTCCTCGTGAAACTTGATAGAAGTCCCAGGATTCCTGTGGCACGTGGAAAGGGACCCTTGGTCTCCCGCCTCAGCTGGAGAGGCGTCCCAATTGCTCTGCCAAGACTCGAGGAGAATCCCGAGTTGTCCCTCGCAACTAGGCAGGAGTCCTGACGTCGCTGAACAAACACGTGTGTGGAAGGGCATCCCTGTCGTAATCCGAGAATATACCCCAGGTTCTCGCCGCAACTCGAGAAAAACCATGGGACTTCCCCCTCGACGCGAGATGAGGCCCGATTCCCCTGCACTGCGTGCAGAGCAATTCCATCTTGCACATCACACATGAAAGGAGCCTTGATTTCCTTGATGGCACTCCAGAGAAACCCCAAGAACACGGTTTCAAGGCTAGAGGGATCCTCAGGTTACTGTAGCAACACGAAAGAGCTCCGTGGATCAAAAATCAACTAAAGATGAGAGGTTAGTCCATGGTTTCGACTCCAGAGGAATACCACCTTACCACAAGCACCTCAAGAGGAGGCTTCTCTCAGCTCTACGTATGTGAGAGGGACCCTTAGTTTGCGGCCTCAAGTGGAATGGACACTGCGATGCCCTGACTCGAAATAAGGTCGGATATCCCTGCAGTGACTTGAATGCAGGCTCGTCTTTCATCTCCCAAGACGAAAGGATGTCTGAATCCCCTGTGGAGACCACAGAGAAAGACCTGGTTCCCCACCTCATCGCGACCGGAGGCCTCACATCCTTTGAAAACTCCAGAGGTACGCGGAGATCAGTGCCTCCAAAGGAGACGATTCCTGACTCCTCGTGAAGCTTCTTAGGAGTCCCAGGATTCCTGTGGCACGTGGAAAGGGACACTTGGTCTCCCACCTCAGCTGGAGAGGCTTCTCAATTGCCCTGCCAAGCCTCGAGGAGAATCCTGAGTCGTCCCTCGCAACTAGGCAGGAGTCCTGGCGTGGCTGAACAAACATGTGGGTGGAAGGGCCCTCCCCGTCGTAACTCGAGAATATACCCCAGGTTCCCGCCGCAACTCGAGAAAAACCATGAGACTTCCCCCTCGCCGAGAGATGAGGCCCGATTCCCCTGCACTGCGTGCAGAGCAATTCCGTGTTGCACATCACACAGGAAAGGAGCCTTGATTTCCTTGATGGCACTCCAGAGAAACCCCAAGAACACTGTTTCCAGGCTCGAGGGATCCTGAGGTCACTGTAGCAACACGAAAGAGCTCCGTGGACCAAAAATCAACTCGAGATGAGAGGTTAGTCCCTGGCTTCGACTCCAGAGGAATACCACCTTACCACAAGCACCTCAAGAGGAGGCTTCTCTCAGCTCTACGTATGTGAGAGGGACCCTGAGTTTGCGGCCTCAAGTGGAATGGACACCGCGATGCCCTGACTCGAAATAAGGCCGGATATCCCTGCAGTGACTTGAATGCAGGCTCGTCTTGCATCTCTGAAGATGAAAGGATGTCTGAATCCCCTGTGGAGACCACAGAGAAAGACCTAGTTCCCCACCTCATCGCGACCGGAGGCCTCACATCCTTTGAAAACTCCAGAGGTACGCGGAGATCAGTTCCTCCAAAGGAGATGATGCCTGACTCCTCGTGAAGCTTCTTAGGAGTCCCAGGATTCCTGTGGCACGTGGAAAGGGACCCTTAGTCTCCCTCCTCAGCTGGAGAGGCGTCTCAATTGCCCTGCCAAGCCTCGAGGAGAATCCCGAGTTGTTCCTCGCAACTAGGCAGGAGTCCTGACGTCGCTGAACAAACACGTGGGTGGAAGGGCCATCCCCGTCGTAACTCGAGAATATACCCCAGGTTCCCGCCGCAACTCGATAAAAATGATGAAACCCCCTCACCGCGAGATGAGGCCTGATTCCCCTGCACTGCGTGCAAAGCAATTCCGTGTTGCACATCACACATGAAAGGAACCTTGATATCCTTTATAGCACTCCAGAGAAAACCCAAGAACACTGTTTCAAGGCTAGAGGGATCCTGAGGTCACTGTAGCAACACAAAAGAGCTCCGTGGACCAGAAATCAACTCGAGATGAGAGGTTAGTCCCTGGCTTCGACTCCAGAGGTATACCATCTTACCACAAGTACCTCAAGAGGAGGCTTCTCTCAGCTCTAGGTATGTGAGAGGGACCCTGAGTTTGCGGCCTCAAGTGGAATGGACACCGCGATGCCCTGACTCGAAATAAGGCCGGATATCCCTGCAGTGACTTGAATGCAGGCTCGTCTTGCATCTCCCAAGAAGAAAGGATGTCTGAATCCCCTGTGGAGACCACAGAGAAAGACCTAGTCCCCCACCTCATCGCGACCGGGGGCCTCACATGCTTTGAAAACTCCAGAGGTACGCTGAGATCAGTGCCTCCAAAGGAGACGATGCCTGACTCCTCGTGAAACTTGATAGTAGTCCCAGGATTCCTGTGGCACGTGGAAAGGGACCCTTGGTCTCCCGCCTCAGCTGGAGAGGCGTCTCAATTGCCCTGCCAAGCCTCGAGGAGAATCCCGAGTTGTCCCTCGCAACTAGGCAGGAGTCCTGACGTGGCTGAACAAACACGTGTGTGGAAGGGCATCCACGTCATAACTCGAGAATATACCCCAGGTTCCCGCCGCAACTCGAGAAAAACCATGAGACTTCCCCCTCGACGCGAGATGAGGCCCGATTCCCCTGCACTGCGTGCAGAGGAATTCCGGGTTGCACATCACACAGGAAAGGAGCCTTGATTTTCTTGATGGCACTCCAGAGAAACCCCAAGAACACTGTTTCAAGGCTAGAGGGATCCTGAGGTCTCTGTAGCAACACGAAAGACCTCGGTGGAGCAAAAATCATCTCGAGATGAGAGGTGAGTCCCTGGCTTCGACTCCAGAGGAATACCACCTTACCACAAGCACCTCAAGAGGAGGCTTCTCTCAGCTCTAGGTATGTGAGAGGGACCCTGAGTTTGCGGCCGCAAGTGGAATGCACACCGCGATGCCCTGACTCGAAATAAGGCCGGATATCCCTGCAGTGACTTGAATGCAGGCTCGTCTTGCATCTCCCATGAAGAAAGGATGTCTGAATCCCCTGTGGAGACCACAGAAAAAGACCTAGTTCCCCACCTCATCGCGACCGGAGGCCTCACATCCTTTGAAAACTCCAGAGGTACGCGGAGATCAGTGCCTCCAAAGGAGACGATGCCTGACTCCTCGTGAAACTTGATAGGAGTCCCAGGATTCCTGTGGCACCTGGAAAGGGACTCTTGGTCTCCCGCCTCAGATGGAGAGGCGTCCCAATTGCCCTGCCGAGCCTCGAGGATAATCCCGAGTTGTCCCTCGCAACTAGGCAGGAGTCCTGACGTCGCTGAACAAACACGAAGGTGGAAGGGCCATCCCCGTCGTAACTCGAGAATATACCCCAGGTTCCCGCCGCAATTCGAAAAAAATCATGAGACTTCCCTCTCGCCGCGAGATGAGGCCCGATTCCTCTGCACAGCGTGCAGAGCAATTCCATCTTGCACATCACACATGAAAGCAGCCTTGATTTCCTTGATGGCACTCCAGAGAAACCCCATGAACACTGTTTCAAGGCTAGAGGGATTCTGAGGTTACTGTAGCCACACGAAAGAGCTCCGTGGACCAAAAATCAACTCGAGATGAGAGGTTATTCCCTCGCTTCGATTCCAGAGGAATACCACATAACCACAAGGACCACATGAGGAGGCTTCTCTCAGCTCTAGGTATGTGAGAGGGACCCTGAATTTGCGGTCTCAAGTGGAATGGACACCGCGATGCCCTGACTCGAAATAAGGCCGGATATCCCTGCAGTGACTTGAATGCAGGCTCCTCTTGCATCTCCCAAGACGAAAGGATGTCTGAATCCCCTGTGGAGACCACAGAGAAAGACCTAGTTCCCCACCTCATCGCGACCGGAGGCCTCACATCCTTTGAAAACTCCAGAGGTATGCGCAGATCAGTCCCTTCAAAGGAGACAATGCCTGACTCCTCGTGAAACTTGATAGGCGTCTCAGGATTCCTGTGGCACGTGGATAGGGAGCCTTGGTCTCCCGCCTCAGCTGGAGAGGCCTCCCAATTGCCCGGCCAAGCCTCGAGGAGAATCCCGAGTTGTCCCTCGCAACTAGGCAGGAGTCCTGACGTGGCTGAACAAACACGTGTGTGGAAGGGCCATCCCCGTCGTAACTCGAGTATATACCCCAGGTTACCGCCGCAACTCGAGAAAAACCATGAGACTTCCCCCTCGCCGCGAGATAAGGCCCAATTCCCCTGCACTGCGTGCAGAGAAATTCCGTGTTGCACATCACACAGGAAAGGAGTCTTGATTTCCTTGATGGCACTCCAGAGAAACCCCAAGAACACTGTTTCAAGGCTAGAGGGATCGTGAGGTCACTGTAGCAACACGAAAGAGCTCCGTGGAACAAAAATCAACTCGAGATGAGAGGTTAGTCCCTGGCTTCGACTCCAGAGGAATACCACCTTACCACAAGCACCTCAAGAGGTGGTTTCTCTCAACTCTAGGTATGTGAGAGGGACCCTGAGTTTGCGGCCTCAAGTGGAATGGACACCGCGATGCCCTGACTCGAAATAAGGCCGGATATCGCTGCAGTGACTTGAATGCAGGCTCGTCTTGCATGTCCCAAGATGAATGGAGGTTTGAATCCCATTTGGAGACCACAGAGAAAGCCCTCGTTCCGCACCTCATCATGACTGGAAGCCTCACATCCTTTGAAAACTCCAGAGGTACGCGGAGATCAGTGCCTCCAAAGGAGACGATGCCTGACTCCTCGTGAAACTTGATAGGAGTCCCAGGATTGCTGTGGCACGTGGAAAGGGACACTTAGTCTCCCGCCTCAGCTGGAGAGGCGTACCAATTGCTCTGCCAAGCCTCGAGGAGAATCCCGAGTTGTCCCTCGCAACTAGGCAGGAGTCCTGACGCCGCTGAAAAAACACGTGTGTGGCATGGACATCCCCGTCGTAACTCGAGAATATACCCCAGGTTCCCGCCGCAACTCGCGAAAAACCATGACTCTTCCCACTCGCCGCGAGATGAGGCCCGATTTCCCTGCACTGCGTGCAGAGCAATTCCGTGTTGCACATCACACATGAAAGGAGGCTTTATTTCCTTCATGGCACTCCAGAGAAAACCCAAGAACACTGTTTCAAGGCTAGAGGGATCCTGAGGTCACTGTAGCAACACAAAAGAGCTCCGTGAACCAAGGATCAACTCGAGATGAGAGGTTAGTCCCTGGCTTCGACTCCAGAGGAATACCACCTTACCACAAGCACCTCAAGAGGAGGCTTCTCTCAGCTCTAGGTATGTGACAGGGACCCGGAGTTTGCGGCCTCAAGTGAAATGGACACCGCGATGCCGTGGCTCGAAATAAGGCCGGATATCCCTGCACTGACTTGAATGCAGGCTCGTCTTGCATCTCCGAAGACGAAATGATGTCTGAATCCCCTGTGGAGACCACAGAGAAAGACCTAGTTCCCCACCTCATCGCGACCGGAGGCCTCAAATCCTTTGAACACTCCAGAGGTATACAGAGATCAGTGCCTCCAAAGGGGACGATGCCTGACCCCTCGTGAAACTTTATAGGAGTCCCAGGATTCCTGTGGCATGTGGAAAGGGACCCTTGGTCTCCCGCCTCAGCTGGAGAGGCGTCCCAATTGCCCTGCAAAGCCTCGAGGAGAATCCCGAGTTGTCCTTCGCAACTAGGCAGGAGTCCTGACATGGTTGAAGAAACACGTGTGTGGAAGTGCCATCCCCATCGTAACTCGAGAATATACCACAGGTTCCCCCCACAACTCGAGAAAAACCATGAGATTTCCCCCTCGCCGCGAGATGAGGCCCGATTCCCCTGCACTGAGTGCAACTCAATTCCGTGTTGCACATCACACATGAAAGGAGCCTTGATTTCCTTGATGTCACTCCAGAGAAAACCCAAGAACACTGTTTCAAGGCTAGAGGGATCCTGAGGTCACTGTAGCAACACGAAAGAGCTCCGTGGACCAAAAATCAACTCGAGATGAGAGGGTAGTCCCTGGCTTCGACTCCAGAGGAATACCACCTTACCACAAGCACCTCAAGAGGAGGCTTCTCTCAGCTCTAGGTATGTGAGAGGGACCCTGAGTTTGCGGCCTCAAGTGGAATGGACACCGCGATGCCCTGACTCAATAGAAGGCCGGATATCCCTTCAGGGTCTTGAATGCAGGCTCGTCTTGCCTCTCCCAAGATGAAAGGATGTCTGAATTCCCTGTGGATACCACAGAGAAAGTCCTGGTTCCCCACCTCATCGCGACCGGAGGCCTCACATCCTTTGATAACTCCAGAGGTACGTGGAGATCAGGGCCTCCAATGGAGACGATGCCTGACTCCTCTTGAAACTTGATAGGAGTCCCAGGATTAATGTGGCACGTGGAAAGGGACCCGTGGTCTCCCGCCTCAGCTGGAGAGGCGTCCCAATTGCCCTGCCAAGCCTCGAGGAGAATCCCGAGTTGTCCCTCACAACTAGGCAGGAGTCCTGACGTCGCTGAACAAACACGTGTGTGGAACGGCCATCCCCGTCGTAACTCGAGAATATACCCCAGGTTCCCGCCAATACTCGAGAAAAACCATGAGACTTCCCCCTCGCCGCGAGATGAGGCCCGATTCCCCTGCACTGCGTTCAGAGCAATTCCGTGTTGCATATCACACATGAAAGGAGCCTTGATTTCCTTGATGGCACTCCAGAGAAACCCGAAGAACACTGTTTCAAGGCTAGAGGGATCCTGAGGTCTCTGTAGCAACACGAAAGAGCTCCGTGGACCAAAAATCAACTCGAGATGAGAGGTTAATCCCTGGCTTCGACTCCAGAGGAATACCACCTTACCACAAGCACCTCAAGAGGAGGCTTCTCTCAGCTCTAGGTATGTGAGAGGGACCCTGAGTTTGCGGCCTCAAGTGGAATGGACACCGCGATGCCCTGACTCGAAATAAGGCCGGATATCCCTGCAATGACTTGAATGCAGGCTCGTTTTGCCTCTCCCAAGACGAAATGATGACTGAATCCCCTGTGGAGACCACAGAGAAAGACCTGGTTCCCCACCTCATCGCGACTGGAGGCCTCACATCCTTTGAAAACTCCAGAGGTACGCGGAGATCAGTGCCTCCAAAGGAGACGATGCCTGACTCCTCGTGAAACTTGATAGGAGTCCCAGGATTCCTGTGACACGTGGAAAGGGACCCTTGGTCTCCCGCCTCAGCTGGAGAGGCGTCCCAATTGCCCTGCCAAGCCTCGAGGAGAATCCCGAGTTGTCCCTCGCAACTAGACAGGAATCCTGACGTCACTGAACAAACATGTGGTTGGAAGGGCCATCCCTGTCGTAACTCGAGAATATACCCCAGGTTCCCGCCACAACTCGAGAAAAACCATGAGACTTCCCCTTCGCCGCGAGATGAGGCCCGATTCCCCTGCACTGCGTGCAGAGCAATTCCGTCTTGCACATCACACATGAAAGGAGCCTTGATTTCCTTGATGGCACTCCAGAGAGACCCCAAGAACACTGTTTCAAGGTTAGAGCGATCCTGAGGTCACTGTAGCAACAAGAAAGAGCTTCGTGGACCAAGAATCAACATGAGATGAGAGGTTAATCCCTGGCTTAGACTCCAGAGGAATACCACCTTACCACAAGCACCTCAAGAGGAGGCTTCTCTCAGCTCTAGGTATGTGAGAGGGACCCTGAGTTTGCAGCCTCAAGTGGAATGTACACCGCGATGCCCTTACTCGAAATAAGGCCGGAAATCCGTGCAGTGACTTGAATGCAGGCTCGTCTTGCATCTCCCAAGACGAAAGGATGTCTGAATCCACTGTGGAGACCACAGAGAAACACCTAGTTTCCCACCTCATCGCGACCGGAGGCCTCACATTCTTTGAAAACTCCAGAGGTACGCGGAGGTGAGTGCCTCCAAAGGAGACGACGCCTGACTCTTCGTGAAGCTTGTTAGGAGTCCCAGGATTCCTGTGGCACGTGGAAAGGGACCCTTGGTCTCCCGCCTCAGCTGGAGAGGCGTCTCAATTGCCCTGCCAAGCCTCGAGGAGAATCCCGAGTTGTTCCTCGCAACTAGGCAGGAGTCCTGACGTCGCTGAACAAACACGTGGGTGGAAGGGCCATCGCCGTCGTAACTCGAGAATATACCCCAGGTTCCCGCCGCAACTCGATAAAAATCATGAAACCCCCTCACCGCGAGATGAGGCCTGAATCTCCTGCACGGCGTGCAGAGCAATTCCATGTTGCACATCACACATGAAAGGAGCCTTGATATCCTTTATAGCACTCCAGAGAAAACCCAAGAACACTGTTTCAAGGCTACAGGGATCCTGAGGTCACTGTAGCAACACGAAAGAGCTCCGTGGGCCAAAAATCAACTCGAGATGAGAGGTTAGTCCCTGGCTTCGACTCCAGAGGAATACCACCTTACCATAAGCACCTCAAGAGGAGGCTTCTCTCAGCTCTAGGTATGTGAGAGGGACCCTGAGTTTGCGGCCTCAAGTGGGATGCACACCGTGAAGCCCTGACTCGAAATAAGGCCGGATATCCCTGCAGTGACTTGAATGCAGGCTCGTCTTGCATCTCCCAAGACGAAAGGATGTCTGAATCCCCTGTGGAGACCACAGAGAAAGACCTAGTTCCCCACCTCATCGCGACTGGAGGCCTCACATCCTTTGAAAACTCCAGAGGTACGCGGAGATCAGCGCCTTCAAAGGAGACGATGCCTGACTCCTCGTGAAAATTGATAGGAGTCCCAGGATTCCTGTGGCACGTGGAAAGGGACCCTTGGTCTCCCGCCTCAGCTGGAGAGGCGTCCCAATTGCCCTGCCAGGCTTCTAGTAGAATCCCGATTTGTCCTTCGCAACTAGGCAGGAGTCCTGACGTGGCTGAACAAACACGTGGGTGGAAGGGCATCCCCGTCGTAACTCGAGAATATACCCCAGGTTCCCGCCGCAACTCGAGAAAAACCATGAGATTTCCCCCTCGCCGCGAGATGAGGCCCGATTCTCCTGCACTCTGTGCAGAGCAATTCCGTGTTGCACATCACACATGAAAGGAGCCTTGATTTCCTTGATGCCACTCCAGAGAAACCCCAAGAACACTGTTTCAAGGCTAGAGGGATCCTGAGGTCACTGTAGCCACACGAAAGAGCTCCGTGGACCAAAAATCAACTCGAGATGAGAGGTTAGTTCCTGGCTTCGACTCAGGAGAAATACCAAATTACCACAAGCACCTCAAGAGGAGGCTTCTCTCAGCTCTAGGTATGTGAGAGGGACCCTGAGTTTGCGGCCTCAAGTGGAATGGACACCGCGATGCCCTGACTCGAAATAAGGCCGGATATCCCTTCAGTGACTTGAATGCAGGCTCGTCTTGCATCTCCCAAGACGAAAGGATGTCTGAATCCCCTGTGGATACCACAGAGAAAAACCTAGTTCCCCACCTCATGGCGACCGGAGGCCTCACATCCTTTGAAAACTCCAGAGGACGCCGAGATCAGTGCCTCCGAAGGAGACGATGCCTGACTCCTCGTGAAACTTGATAGGAGTCCCAAGACTCCTGTGGCACATGGAAAGGCACACTTGGTCTCCCGCCTCAGCTGGAGAGGCGTCTCAATTGCACTGCCAAGCCTCGAGGAGAATCCCGAGTTGTCCCTCGCAACTAGGCAGGAGTCCTGACGTCGCTGAACAAACACGTGGGTGGAAGGGCCATCCCCGTTGTAACTCGAGAATATACCCAAGGTTTCCTCAGCAACCTGAGAAAAACCATGAGATTTCCACCTCGCCGCGAGATGAGGACCGATTCCCCTTCACTGCCTGCAGAGCAATGCCATGTTGCACATCACACAGGAAAGGAGCCTTGATTTCCTTGATGGCACTCCAGAGAAACCCCAAGAACACTGTTTCAAGGCTAGAGGGATCCTGAGGTCACTGTAGCAACACGAAAGAGCTCCGTGGACCAAAAATCAACTCGAGATGAGAGGTTAATCCCTGGCTTTGACTCCAGAGGAATACCACCTTACCACAAGCACCTCAAGAGGAGGTTTCTCTCAGCTCTAGCTATGTGAGAGGGACCCTGAGTTTGCGGCCTCAAGTGGAATGGACACCGCGATGCCCTGACTCGAAATAAGGCCGGATATCCCTGCAGTGACTTGAATGCAGGCTCGTCTTGCATGTCCCAAGACGAAAGGATGTCTGAATCCCCTGTGGAGACCACAGAGAAAGACCTAGTTCCCCACCTCATCGCGACCGGAGGCCTCACATCCTTTGAAAACTCTAGAGGTACGCGGAGATCAGTGCCTCCAAAGGAGACAATGCCTGACTCCTCGTGAAACTTCTTAGGAGTCCCAGGATTCCTGTGCAACGTGGAAAGGGACCCTTGGTCTCCCGCTTCAGCTGGAGAGGCGTCTCAATTGCCCTGCCAAGCCTCGAGGAGAATCCCGAGTTGTCCCTCGCAACTAGGCAGGTGTCCTGACGTCGCTGAACAAACACGTGTGTGGAAGGAACATCCCCGTCGTAACTCGAGAATATACCCCAGGTTCCCGCCGCAACTCGAGAAAAACAATGAGACTTCCCCCTCGCCGTGAGATGAGGCCCGATTCCCCTGCACTGCATGCAGAGCAATTCCGTGTTGCACATCACACATGAAAGGAGCCTTGATTTCCTTGATGGCACTTCAGAGAAACCCCAAAAACACTGTTTCAAAGCTAGAGGGATCCTGAGGTCACTGTAGCCACACGAAAGAGCTCCGAGGACCAAAAATCAACTCGAGATGAGAGGTTAGTCCCTGGCTTCGACTCCAGAGGAATACCACCTTACCACAAGCACCTCAAGAGGAGGCTTCTCTCAGCTCTAGCTATGTGAGAGGGACCCTGAGTTTGCGGCCTCAAGTGGAATAGACAACGCGATGCCCTGACTCGAAATAAGGCCGGATATGCTTGCAGTGACTTGAATGCAGGCTCGTCTTGCATCTACCAAAACGAAAGGATGTCTGAATCCCCTGTGGAGACCACAGAGAAAGACCTAGTTCCCCACCTCATCGCGACCGGAGGCCTCAAATCCTTTGAACACTCCAGAGGTATACAGAGATCAGTGCCTCCAAAGGGGACGATGCCTGACCCCTCGTGAAACTTTATAGGAGTCCCAGGATTCCTGTGGCATGTGGAAAGGGACCCTTGGTCTCCCGCCTCAGCTGGAGAGGCGTCCCAATTGCCCTGCAAAGCCTCGAGGAGAATCCCGAGTTGTCCTTCGCAACTAGGCAGGAGTCCTGACATGGTTGAAGAAACACGTGTGTGGAAGTGCCATCCCCATCGTAACTCGAGAATATACCACAGGTTCCCCCCGCAACTCGAGAAAAACCATGAGATTTCCCCCTCGCCGCGAGATGAGGCCCGATTCCCCTGCACTGAGTGCAACTCAATTCCGTGTTGCACATCACACATGAAAGGAGCCTTGATTTCCTTGATGTCACTCCAGAGAAAACCCAAGAACACTGTTTCAAGGCTAGAGGGATCCTGAGGTCACTGTAGCAACACGAAAGAGCTCCGTGGACCAAAAATCAACTCGAGATGAGAGGGTAGTCCCTGGCTTCGACTCCAGAGGAATACCACCTTACCACAAGCACCTCAAGAGGAGGCTTCTCTCAGCTCTAGGTATGTGAGAGGGACCCTGAGTTTGCGGCCTCAAGTGGAATGGACACCGCGATGCCCTGACTCAATAGAAGGCCGGATATCCCTTCAGGGTCTTGAATGCAGGCTCGTCTTGCCTCTCCCAAGATGAAAGGATGTCTGAATTCCCTGTGGATACCACAGAGAAAGTCCTGGTTCCCCACCTCATCGCGACCGGAGGCCTCACATCCTTTGATAACTCCAGAGGTACGTGGAGATCAGGGCCTCCAATGGAGACGATGCCTGACTCCTCTTGAAACTTGATAGGAGTCCCAGGATTAATGTGGCACGTGGAAAGGGACCCGTGGTCTCCCGCCTCAGCTGGAGAGGCGTCCCAATTGCCCTGCCAAGCCTCGAGGAGAATCCCGAGTTGTCCCTCACAACTAGGCAGGAGTCCTGACGTCGCTGAACAAACACGTGTGTGGAAGGGCCATCCCCGTCGTAACTCGAGAATATACCCCAGGTTCCCGCCAATACTCGAGAAAAACCATAAGACTTCCCCCTCGCCGCGAGATGAGGCCCGATTCCCCTGCACTGCGTTCAGAGCAATTCCGTGTTGCATATCACACATGAAAGGAGCCTTGATTTCCTTGATGGCACTCCAGAGAAACCCCAAGAACACTGTTTCAAGGCTAGAGGGATCCTGAGGTCTCTGTAGCAACACGAAAGAGCTCCATGGACCAAAAATCAACTCGAGATGAGAGGTTAATCCCTGGCTTGGACTCAAGAGGAATACCACCTTACCACAAGCACCTCAAGAGGAGGCTTCTCTCAGCTCTAGGTATGTGAGAGGGACCCTGAGTTTGCAGCCTCAAGTGGAATGGACACCGCGATGCCCTGACTCGAAATAAGGCCGGATATCCCTGCAATGACTTGAATGCAGGCTCGTTTTGCCTCTCCCAAGACGAAATGATGACTGAATCCCCTGTGGAGACCACAGAGAAAGACCTGGTTCCCCACCTCATCGCGACCGGAGGCCTCACATCCTTTGAAAACTCCAGAGGTACGCGGAGATCAGTGCCTCCAAAGGAGACGATGCCTGACTCCTCGTGAAACTTGAGAGGAGTCCCAGGATTCCTGTGACACGTGGAAAGGGACCCTTGGTCTCCCGCCTCAGCTGGAGAGGCGTCCCAATTGCCCTGCCAAGCCTCGAGGAGAATCCCGAGTTGTCCCTCGCAACTAGACAGGAGTCCTGACGTCACTGAACAAACACGTGGTTGGAAGGGCCATCCCTGTCGTAACTCGAGAATATACCCCAGGTTCCCGCCACAACTCGAGAAAAACCATGAGACTTCCCCTTCGCCGCGAGATGAGGCCCGATTCCCCTGCACTGCGTGCAGAGCAATTCCGTCTTGCACATCACACATGAAGGGAGCCTTGATTTCCTTGATGGCACTCCAGAGAGACCCCAAGAACACTGTTTCAAGGCTAGAGCGATCCTGAGGTCACTGTAGCAACAAGAAAGAGCTTCGTGGACCAAGAATCAACATGAGATGAGAGGTTAATCCCTGGCTTAGACTCCAGAGGAATACCACCTTACCACAAGCACCTCAAGAGGAGGCTTCTCTCAGCTCTAGGTATGTGAGAGGGACCCTGAGTTTGCAGCCTCAAGTGGAATGGACACCGCGATGCCCTTACTCGAAATAAGGCCGGATATCCGTGCAGTGACTTGAATGCAGGCTCGTCTTGCATCTCCCAAGAAGAAAGGATGTTGGAATCCACTGTGGAGACCACAGAGAAACACCTAGTTTCCCACCTCATCGCGACCGGAGGCCTCACATCCTTTGAAAACTCCAGAGGTACGCGGAGGTGAGTGCCTCCAAAGGAGACGACGCCTGACTCTTCGTGAAGCTTGTTAGGAGTCCCAGGATTCCTGTGGCACGTGGAAAGGGACCCTTGGTCTCCCGCCTCAGCTGGAGAGGCGTCTCAATTGCCCTGCCAAGCCTCGAGGAGAATCCCGAGTTGTCCCTCGCAACTAGGCAGGAGTCCTGACGTCGCTGAACAAACACGTGGGTGGAAGGGCCATCGCCGTCGTAACTCGAGAATATACCCCAGGTTCCCGCCGCAACTCGATAAAAATCATGAAACCCCTCACCGCGAGATGAGGCCTGAATCCCCTGCACGGCGTGCAGAGCAATTCCATGTTGCACATCACACATGAAAGGAGCCTTGATATCCTTTATAGCACTCCAGAGAAAACCCAAGAACACTGTTTCAAGGCTACAGGGATCCTGAGGTCACTGTAGCAACACGAAAGAGCTCCGTGGGCCAAAAATCAACTCGAGATGAGAGGTTAGTCCCTGGCTTCGACTTCAGAGGAATACCACCTTACCATAAGCACCTCAAGAGGAGGCTTCTCTCAGCTCTAGGTATGTGAGAGGGACCCTGAGTTTGCGGCCTCAAGTGGGATGCACACCGTGAAGCCCTGACTCGAAATAAGGCCGGATATCCCTGCAGTGACTTGAATGCAGGCTCGTCTTGCATCTCCCAAGACGAAAGGATGTCTGAATCCCCTGTGGAGACCACAGAGAAAGACCTAGTTCCCCACCTCATCGCGACTGGAGGCCTCACATCCTTTGAAAACTCCAGAGGTACGCGGAGATCAGTGCCTTCAAAGGAGACGATGCCTGACTCCTCGTGAAAATTGATAGGAGTCCCAGGATTCCTGTGGCACGTGGAAAGGGACCCTTGGTCTCCCGCCTCAGCTGGAGAGGCGTCCCAATTGCCCTGCCAGGCTTCTAGTAGAATCCCGATCTGTCCTTCGCAACTAGGCAGGAGTCCTGACGTGGCTGAACAAACACGTGGGTGGAAGGGCATCCCCGTCGTAACTCGAGAATATACCCCAGGTTCCCGCCGCAACTCGAGAAAAACCATGAGACTTCCCCCTCGCCGCGAGATGAGGCCCGATTCTCCTGCACTCTGTGCAGAGCAATTCCGTGTTGCACATCACACATGAAAGGAGCCTTGATTTCCTTGATGCCACTCCAGAGAAACCCCAAGAACACTGTTTCAAGGCTAGAGGGATCCTGAGGTCACTGTAGCCACACGAAAGAGCTCCGTGGACCAAAAATCAACTCGAGATGAGAGGTTAGTTCCTGGCTTCGACTCCAGAGAAATACCAAATTACCACAAGCACCTCAAGAGGAGGCTTCTCTCAGCTCTAGGTATGTGAGAGGGACCCTGACTTTGCGGCCTCAAGTGGAATGGACACCGCGATGCCCTGACTCGAAATAAGGCCGGTTATCCCTTCAGTGACTTGAATGCAGGCTCGTCTTGCATCTCCCAAGACGAAAGGATGTCTGAATCCCCTGTGGATACCACAGAGAAAAACCTAGTTCCCCACCTCATCGCGACAGGAGGCCTCACATCCTTTGAAAACTCCAGAGGACGCCGAGATCAGTGCCTCCAAAGGAGACGATGCCTGACTCCTCGTGAAACTTGATAGGAGTCCCAAGACTCCTGTGGCACATGGAAAGGCACACTTGGTCTCCCGCCTCAGCTGGAGAGGCGTCTCAATTGCACTGCCAAGCCTCGAGGAGAATCCCGAGTTGTCCCTCGCAACTAGGCAGGAGTCCTGACGTCGCTGAACAAACACGTGGGTGGAAGGGCCATCCCCGTTGTAACTCGAGAATATACCCAAGGTTTCCCCAGCAACCTGAGAAAAACCATGAGATTTTCACCTCGCCGTGAGATGAGGACCGATTCCCCTTCACTGCCTGCAGAGCAATGCCATGTTGCACATCACACAGGAAAGGAGCCTTGATTTCCTTGATGGCACTCCAGAAAAACCCCAAGAACACTGTTTCAAGGCTAGAGGGATCCTGAGGTCACTGTAGCAACACGAAAGAGCTCCGTGGACCAAAAATCAACTCGAGATGAGAGGTTAATCCCTGGCTTTGACTCCAGAGGAATACCACCTTACCACAAGCACCTCAAGAGGAGGTTTCTCTCAGCTCTAGCTATGTGAGAGGGACCCTGAGTTTGCGGCCTCAAGTGGAATGGACACCGCGATGCCCTGACTCGAAATAAGGCCGGATATCCCTGCAGTGACTTGAATGCAGGCTCGTCTTGCATGTCCCAAGACGAAAGGATGTCTGAATCCCCTGTGGAGACCACAGAGAAAGACCTAGTTCCCCACCTCATCGCGACCGGAGGCCTCACATCCTTTGAAAACTCTAGAGGTACGCGGAGATCAGTGCCTCCAAAGGAGACGAAGCCTGACTCCTCGTGAAACTTCTTAGGAGTCCCAGGATTCCTGTGCAACGTGGAAAGGGACCCTTGGTCTCCCGCTTCAGCTGGAGAGGCGTCTCAATTGCCCTGCCAAGCCTCGAGGAGAATCCCGAGTTGTCCCTCGCAACTAGGCAGGTGTCCTGACGTCGCTGAACAAACACGTGTGTGGAAGGGCCATCCCCGTCGTAACTCGAGAATATACCCCAGGTTCCCGCCGCAACTCGAGAAAAACAATGAGACTTCGCCCTCGCCGTGAGATGAGGCCCGATTCCCCTGCACTGCATGCAGAGCAATTCCGTGTTGCACATCACACATGAAAGGAGCCTTGATTTCCTTGATGGCACTTCAGAGAAACCCCAAAAACACTGTTTCAAAGCTAGAGGGATCCTGAGGTCACTGTAGCCACACGAAAGAGCTCCGAGGACCAAAAATCAACTCGAGATGAGAGGTTAGTCCCTGGCTTCGACTCCAGAGGAATACCACCTTACCACAAGCACCTCAAGAGGAGGCTTCTCTCAGCTCTAGCTATGTGAGAGGGACCCTGAGTTTGCGGCCTCAAGTGGAATAGACAACGCGATGCCCTGACTCGAAATAAGGCCGGATATCCTTGCAGTGACTTGAATGCAGGCTCGTCTTGCATCTACCAAAACGAAAGGATGTCTGAATCCCCTGTGGAGACCACAGAGAAAGACCTAGTTCCCCACTTCATCGCGACCGGAGGCCTCACATCCTTTGAAAACTCCAGAGGTACACGGAGATCAGTGCCTCCCAAGGAGACGATGCCTGACTCCTCGTGAAACTTGATAGGAGTCCCAGGATTCCTGTGGCACGTGGAAAGGGACACTTGGTCTCCCGCCTCAGCTGGAGAGGCGTCCCAATTTCCCTGCCAAGCCTCGAGGAGAATCCCGAGTTGTTCCTCGCAACTAGGCTGGAGTCCTGCCGTCGTTGAACAAACACGTGTGTGGAAGGGCCATTCCAGTCGTAACTCGAGAATATACCCCAGGTTCCCGCCACAACCCGAAAAAAACCATGAGACTTCCCCCTCGCCGCGAGATGAGGCCCGATTCCCCTGCACTACGTGCAGAGCAATTCCGTGTTGCACATCACACATGAAAGGAGCCTTGATTTCCTTGATGGCACTCCAGAGAAACCCCGAGAACACCGTTTCAAGGCTAGAGGGATCCTGAGGTCACTGCAGCAACACGAAAGAGCTCCGTGGACCAAAAATCAACTCGAGATGAGAGGTTAGTCCCTGGCTTCGACTCCAGAGGAATACCACCTTACCACAAGCACCTCAAGAGGAGGCTTCTCTCAGCTCTAGCTATGTGAGGGGGAACCTGAGTTTGAGGCCTCAAGTGGAATGGACACTGCGATGCCCTGACGCGAAATCAGGCCGGATATGCCTGCAGTGACTTGAATGCAGGCTCGTCTTGCATCTCCCAAGACGAAAGGATGTCTGAATCCCCTGTGGAGACCACAGCGAAAGACCTAGTTCCCCACCTCATCGCGACCGGAGGCCTCAAATCCTTTGAAAACTCCAGAGGTACGCGGAGATCAGTGCCTCCAAAGGAGACGATGCCTGACTCCTCGTGAAACTTGATAGGAGTCCCAGGATTCCTGTGGCACGTGGCAAGGGACCCTTGGTCTCCCGCCTCAGCTGAAGAGGCGTCCCAATTGCCCTGCCAAGCCTCGAGGAGAATCCCGAGTTGTCCCTCGCAACTAGGCAGGCGTCCTGACGTCACTGAACAAACACGTGTGTGGAAGGGCCATCCCCGTTGTAACTCGAGAATATACCCCAGGATTCCGCCGCAACTCGAGAAAAACCATGAGACTTCCCCCTCGCCGCGAGATGAGGCCCGATTCCCCTGCACTGCGTGCAGAGCAATTCCGTGTTGCACATCACACATGAAAGGAGCCTTGATTTCCTTGATGGCACTCCAGAGAAACCCCAAAAACACTGTTTCAAGGCTAGAGGGATCCTGAGGTCACCGTAGCGACACGAAAGAGCTCCGTGGACCAAAAATCAACTCGAGATGAGAGTTTAGTCCCTGGCTTCGACTCCAGAGGAACACCTCCTTACCACAAGCACTTCAAGAGGCGGCTTATCTCAGCTCTAGGTATGTGAGAGGGACCCTGAGTTTGCGGCCTCAAGTGGAATGGACACCGCGATGCCCTGTTTCGAAATAAGGCCGGATATCCCTTCAGTGACTTGAATGCAGGCTCGTCTTGTATCTCCCAAGACGAAAGGATGTCTGAATCCCCTGTGAAGACCACAGAGAAAGACCTAGTTCCCCACCTCATCGCGACCGGAGGCCTCACATCCTTTGAAAACTCCAGAGGTACGCGGAGATCAGTGCCTCCAAAGGAGACGATGCCTGACTTCTCGTGAAACTTGATAGGAGTCCCAGGATTCCTGTGGCACGTGGAAAGGGACCCTTGGTCTCCCGCCTCAGCTGGAGAGGCGTCCCAATTGCCCTGCCAAGCCTCGAGGAGAATCCCGAGTTGTCCCTCGCAACTAGGCAGGAGTCCTGCCGTCGCTGAACAAACACGTGGGTGGAAGGGCCATCCCCGTCGTAACTCGAGAATATACCCCAGGTTCCCGCCGCAACTCGAGAAAAACCATGAGACTTCCCCCTCGCCGCGAGATGAGGCCCGATTCCACTGCACTGCATGCAGAGCAATGCCGTGTTGCACATCACACACGAAAGGCGCCTTGATTTCCTTGATGGCACTCCAGAGAAACCCCAAGAACACTGTTTCAAGGCTAGAGGGATCCTGAGGTCACTGTAGCAACACGAAAGAGCTCCGTGGACCAAGGATCAACTCGAGATGAGAGGTTAGTCCCTGGCTTCGACTCCAGAGGAATACCACCTTACCACAAGCACCTCAAGAGGAGGCTTCTCTCAGCTCTAGGTATGTGAGAGGGACCCTGAGTTTGCGGCCTCAAGTGGAATGGACACCGCGATGCCCTGACTCGAAATCAGGCCGGATATCCCTGCAGTGACTTGAATGCAGGCTCGTCTTGCATCTCCCAAGATGAAAGGATGTCTGAATCCCCTGTGGAGACCACAGAGAAAGACCTAGTTCCCCACCTCATGGCGACCCGAGGCCTCACATCCTTTGAAAACTCCAGAGGAATACAGAGATCAGTGCCTCCAAAGGAGACGATGCCTGACTCCTCGTGAAACTTGATAGGAGTCCCAGGATTCCTGTGGCACGTGGAAAGGGACCCTTGGTCTCCCGCCTCAGCTGGAGAGGAGTCCCAATTGTCCTGCCAAGCCTCGAGGAGAATCCCGAGTTGTCCCTCGCAACTAGGCAGGAGTTCTGAAGTCGCTGAACAAACACGTGGGTGGAAGGGCCATCCCCGTCGTAACTCGAGAATATACCCCAGGTTCCCGCCGCAATTCGAGAAAAACCATGAGACTTCCCCCTCGCCGCGAGATGAGGCCCGATTCCCCTTCACTGCCTGCAGAGCAATTCTGTGTTGCACAACACACATGAAAGGAGCCTTGATTTCCTTGATGGCACTCCAGAGAAACCCCAAAAACACTGTTTCAAGGCTAGAGGGATCCTGAGGTCACTGTAGCAGCACGAAAGAGCTCCATGGACCAAAAATCAACTCGAGATGAGAGGTTAGTCCCTGGCTTCGACTCCAGAGGAACCTAACCACAAGCACCTCAAGAGGAGGCTTCTCTCAGCTCTAGGTATGTGAGAGGGACCCTGAGTTTGCGGCCTCAAGTGGAATGGACACGGCGATGCCCTGACGTGAAATAAGGCCGGATATCCCTGCAGTGACTTGAATGCAGGCTCGTCTTGCATCTCCCAAGATGAAAGGACGTCTGAACCCCTGTGGAGACCACAGAGAAAGACCTAGTTCCCCACCTCATGGCGACCGGAGGCCTCACATCCTTTGAAAACTCCAGAGGTACGCAGAGATCAGTGCCTCCAAAGGAGACGATGCCTGACTCCTCGTGAAACTTGATAGGAGTCCCAGGATTCCTGTGGCACGTGGAAAGGGACCCTTGGTCTCCCGCCTCCCCTGGAGAGGCGTCCCAAGTGCCCTGCCAAGCCTCGAGGAGAATCCCGAGTTGTCACCCACAACTAGGCAGGAGTCCTGACGTTGCTGAACAAACACGTGTTTGAAAGGGCCATCACCGTCGTAACTCGAGAATATACCCCAGGTTCCCGCCGCAACTCGAGAAAAACCATGAGACTTCCCCCTCGCCACGAGATGAGGCCCGATTCCCCTGCACTGCGTGCAGAGCAATTCCGTGTTGCACATCACACATGAAAGGAGCCTTGATTTTCTTGATGGCACTCCAGAGAAACCCCAAGAACACTGTTTCAAGGCTAGAGGGATCCTGAGGTCACTGTAGCAAGACGAAAGAGCTCCGTGGACCAAAAATCAACTCGAGATGAGAGGTTAGTCCCTGGCTTCGACTCCAGAGGAATACCACCTTACCACAAGCACCTCAAGAGGAGGCTTCTCTCAGCTCTATATATGTGAGAGGGACCCTGAGTTTGCGGCCTCAAGTGGAATGGACACCGCGATGCCCTGACTCGAAATAAGGCCGGATATCCCTGCAGTGACTTGAATGCAGGCTCGTCTTGCATCTCCCAAGACGAAAGGATGTCTGAATCCCCTGTGGAGACCACAGAGAAAGACCTAGTTCCCCACCTCATCAGGACCGGAGGCCTCACATCCTTTGAAAACTCAAGAGGTACGCGGAGATCAGTGCCTCCAAAGGAGACGATGCCTGACTCCTCGTGAAACTTTATAGGAGTCCCAGGATTCCTGTGGTACGTGGAAAGGGACCCTTGGTCTCTCGCCTCAGCTGGAGAGGCATCCCAAATGCCCTGCCAAGCCTCGAGGAGAATCCCGAGTTGTCCCTCGCAACTAGGCTGGAGTCCTGCCGTTGCTGAACAAACACTTGTGTGGAAGGGATATCCCGTCGTAACTCGAGAATATACCCCAGGTTCCCGCCGCAACTCGAGAAAAACCAAGAGACTTCCCCCTCGCCGCGAGATGAGGCCCGATTCCCCTGCACTGCGTGCAGAGCAATTCCGTGTTGCACATCACACAGGAAAGGAGCCTTGATTTCCTTGATGGCACTCCAGAGAAACCCCAAGAACACTGTTCAAGGTTAGAGGGATCCTGAGGTCACTGTAGCAACCCGAAATAGCTCCGTGGACCACAAATCAACTCGAGATGAGAGGTTAGTCCCTGGCCTCGACTCCAGAGGAATACCACCTTACCACAAGCACCTCAAGAGGAGGCTTCTCTCAGCTCTAGGTATGTGAGAGGGACCCTGAGTTTGCGGCCTCAAGTGGAATGGACACCGCGATGCCCTGAGTCGAATTAAGGCCGGATATCCCTTCAGTGACTTGAATGCAGGCTCGTCTTGCAGCTCCCAAGATGAAAGGATGTTTGAATCCCCTGTGGAGACCACAGAGAAAGACCTAGTTCCCCACCTCATCGCGACCGGAGGCCTCACATCCTTGGAAAACTTCAGAGGGACGCGGAGATCAGTGCCTCCAAAGGAGATGATGCCGGACTCCTCGTGAAACTTGATAGGAGTCCCAGGATTCCTGTGGCACGTGGAAAGGGACCCTTGGTCTCCCGCCTCAGCTGGAGAGGAGTCCCAATTGTCCTGCCAAGCCTCGAGGAGAATCCCGAGTTGTCCCTCGCAACTAGGCAGGAGTTCTGAAGTCGCTGAACAAACACGTGGGTGGAAGGGCCATCCCCGTCGTAACTCGAGAATATACCCCAGGTTCCCGCCGCAACTCGAGAAAAACCATGAGACTTCCCCCTCGCCGCGAGATGAGGCCCGATTCCCCTTCACTGCCTGCAGAGCAATTCTGTGTTGCACAACACACATGAAAGGAGCCTTGATTTCCTTGATGGCACTCCAGAGAAACCCCAAAAACACTGTTTCAAGGCTAGAGGGATCCTGAGGTCACTGTAGCAGCACGAAAGAGCTCCATGGACCAAAAATCAACTCGAGATGAGAGGTTAGTCCCTGGCTTCGACTCCAGAGGAACCTAACCACAAGCACCTCAAGAGGAGGCTTCTCTCAGCTCTAGGTATGTGAGAGGGACCCTGAGTTTGCGGCCTCAAGTGGAATGGACACGGCGATGCCCTGACGTGAAATAAGGCCGGATATCCCTGCAGTGACTTGAATGCAGGCTCGTCTTGCATCTCCCAAGATGAAAGGACGTCTGAACCCCTGTGGAGACCACAGAGAAAGACCTAGTTCCCCACCTCATGGCGACCGGAGGCCTCACATCCTTTGAAAACTCCAGAGGTACGCAGAGATCAGTGCCTCCAAAGGAGACGATGCCTGACTCCTCGTGAAACTTGATAGGAGTCCCAGGATTCCTGTGGCACGTGGAAAGGGACCCTTGGTCTCCCGCCTCCCCTGGAGAGGCGTCCCAAGTGCCCTGCCAAGCCTCGAGGAGAATCCCGAGTTGTCACCCACAACTAGGCAGGAGTCCTGACGTTGCTGAACAAACACGTGTTTGAAAGGGCCATCACCGTCGTAACTCGAGAATATACCCCAGGTTCCCGCCGCAACTCGAGAAAAACCATGAGACTTCCCCCTCGCCACGAGATGAGGCCCGATTCCCCTGCACTGCGTGCAGAGCAATTCCGTGTTGCACATCACACATGAAAGGAGCCTTGATTTTCTTGATGGCACTCCAGAGAAACCCCAAGAACACTGTTTCAAGGCTAGAGGGATCCTGAGGTCACTGTAGCAACACGAAAGAGCTCCGTGGACCAAAAATCAACTCGAGATGAGAGGTTAGTCCCTGGCTTCGACTCCAGAGGAATACCACCTTACCACAAGCACCTCAAGAGGAGGCTTCTCTCAGCTCTATATATGTGAGAGGGACCCTGAGTTTGCGGCCTCAAGTGGAATGGACACCGCGATGCCCTGACTCGAAATAAGGCCGGATATCCCTGCAGTGACTTGAATGCAGGCTCGTCTTGCATCTCCCAAGACGAAAGGATGTCTGAATCCCCTGTGGAGACCACAGAGAAAGACCTAGTTCCCCACCTCATCAGGACCGGAGGCCTCACATCCTTTGAAAACTCAAGAGGTACGCGGAGATCAGTGCCTCCAAAGGAGACGATGCCTGACTCCTCGTGAAACTTTATAGGAGTCCCAGGATTCCTGTGGTACGTGGAAAGGGACCCTTGGTCTCTCGCCTCAGCTGGAGAGGCATCCCAAATGCCCTGCCAAGCCTCGAGGAGAATCCCGAGTTGTCCCTCGCAACTAGGCTGGAGTCCTGCCGTTGCTGAACAAACACTTGTGTGGAAGGGATATCCCGTCGTAACTCGAGAATATACCCCAGGTTCCCGCCGCAACTCGAGAAAAACCAAGAGACTTCCCCCTCGCCGCGAGATGAGGCCCGATTCCCCTGCACTGCGTGCAGAGCAATTCCGTGTTGCACATCACACAGGAAAGGAGCCTTGATTTCCTTGATGGCACTCCAGAGAAACCCCAAGAACACTGTTCAAGGTTAGAGGGATCCTGAGGTCACTGTAGCAACCCGAAATAGCTCCGTGGACCACAAATCAACTCGAGATGAGAGGTTAGTCCCTGGCCTCGACTCCAGAGGAATACCACCTTACCACAAGCACCTCAAGAGGAGGCTTCTCTCAGCTCTAGGTATGTGAGAGGGACCCTGAGTTTGCGGCCTCAAGTGGAATGGACACCGCGATGCCCTGAGTCGAATTAAGGCCGGATATCCCTTCAGTGACTTGAATGCAGGCTCGTCTTGCAGCTCCCAAGATGAAAGGATGTTTGAATCCCCTGTGGAGACCACAGAGAAAGACCTAGTTCCCCACCTCATCGCGACCGGAGGCCTCACATCCTTGGAAAACTTCAGAGGGACGCGGAGATCAGTGCCTCCAAAGGAGATGATGCCGGACTCCTCGTGAAACTTTATAGGAGTCCCAGGATTCCTGTGGCACGTGGAAAGGGACCCTTGGTCTCCCGCCTCAGCTGAAGAGGCGTCCCAATTGCCCTGCCAAGCCTCGAGGAAAATCCCGAGTTGTCCCTCGCAACTAGGCAGGAGTCCTGACGTCGCTGAACAAACACGTGTGTGGAAGGGCCATCCCCGTCGTAACTCGAGAATATACCCAAGGTTTCCACAGCAACTTGAGAAAAACCATGAGATTTCCACCTCGCCGTGAGATGAGGACCGATTCCCCTGCACTGCATGCAGAGCAATTCCGTGTTGCACATCACACATGAAAGGAGCCTTGATTTCCTTGATGGCACTTCAGAGAAACCCCAAGAACACTGTTTCAAAGCTAGAGGGATCCTGAGGTCACTGTAGCCACACGAAAGAGCTCCGAGGACCAAAAATCAACTCGAGATGAGAGGTTAGTCCCTGGCTTCGACTCCAGAGGAATACCACTTTACCACAAGCACCTCAAGAGGAGGCTTCTCTCAGCTCTAGCTATGTGAGAGGGACCCTGAGTTTGCGGCCTCAAGTGGAATAGACAACGCGATGCCCTGACTCGAAATAAGGCCGGATATCCCTGCAGTGACTTGAATGCAGGCTCGTCTTGCATCTACCAAAACGAAAGGATGTCTGAATCCCCTGTGGAGACCACAGAGAAAGACCTAGTTCCCCACCTCATCGCGACCGGAGGCCTCACATCCTTTGAAAACTCCAGAGGTAGACGGAGATCAGTGCCTCCCAAGGAGACGATGCCTGACTCCTCGTGAAACTTGATAGGAGCCCCAGGATTCCTCTGGCACGTGGAAAGGGACACTTGGTCTCCCGCCTCAGCTGGAGAGGCGTCCCAATTGCCCTGCCAAGCCTCGAGGTGAATCCCGAGTTGTTCCTCGCAACTAGGCTGGAGTCCTGCCGTCGCTGAACAAACACGTGTGTGGAAGGGCCATCCCAGTCGTAACTCGGGAATATACCCCAGGTTCCCGCCACAACCCGAAAAAAACCATGAGACTTCCCCCTCGCCGCGAGATGAGGCCCGATTCCCCTGCACTACGTGCAGAGCAATTCCGTGTTGCACATCACACATGAAAGGAGCCTTGATTTCCTTGATGGCACTCCAGAGAAACCCCAAGAACACTGTTTCAAGGCTAGAGGGATCCTGAGGTCACTGTAGCGACACAAAAGAGCTCCGTGGACCAAAAATCAACTCGAGATGAGAGGTTAGTCCCTGGCTTCGACTCCAGAGCAACACCACCTTACCACAAGCACCTCAAGAGGAGGCTTCTCTCAGCTCTAGGTATGTGAGAGGGACCCTGAGTTTGCGGCCTCAAGTGGAATGGACACGGCGATGCCCTGACGTGAAATAAGGCCGGATATCCCTGCAGTGACTTGAATGCAGGCTCGTCTTGCATCTCCCAAGATGAAAGGACGTCTGAACCCCTGTGGAGACCACAGAGAAAGACCTAGTTCCCCACCTCATGGCGACCGGAGGCCTCACATCCTTTGAAAACTCCAGAGGTATGCGGAGATCAGTGCCTCCAAAGGAGACGATGCCTGACTCCTCGTGAAACTTGATAGGAGTCCCAGGATTCCTGTGGCACGTGGAAAGGGACCCTTGGTCTCCCGCCTCAGCTGGAGAGGCGTCCCAAGTGCCCTGCCAAGCCTCGAGGAGAATCCCGAGTTGTCCCTCACAACTAGGCAGGAGTCCTGACGTTGCTGAACAAACACATGTTTGAAAGGGCCATCACCGTCGTAACTCGAGAATATAGCCCAGGTTCCCGCCGCAACTCGAGAAAAACCATGAGACTTCCCCCTCGCCACGAGATGAGGCCCGATTCCCCTGCACTGCGTGCAGAGCAATTCCGTGTTGCACATCACACATGAAAGGAGCCTTGATTTCCTTGATGGCACTCCAGAGAAACCCCAAGAACACTGTTTGAAGGCTAGAGGGATCCTGAGGTCACTGTAGCAAGACGAAAGTGCTCCGTGGACCAAAAATCAACTCGAGATGAGAGGTTAGTCCCTGGCTTCGACTCCAGATGAATACCACGTTACCACAAGCACCTCAAGAGGAGGCTTCTCTCAGCTCTAGGTGTGTGAGAGGGACCCTGAGTTTGCGGCCTCAAGTGGAATGGACACCGCGATGCCCTGACTCGAAATAAGGCCGGATATCCCTGCAGTGACTTGAATGCTGGCTCGTCTTTCATCTCCCAAGACGAAAGGATGTCTGAATCCCCTGTGGAGACCACAGAGAAAGACCTAGTTCCCCACCTCATCGCGCCCAGAGGCCTCACATCCTTTGAAAACTTCAGAGGTACGCGGAGATCAGTGCCTCCAAAGGAGACGATGCCTGACTCCTCGTGAAACTTGATAGGAGTCCCAGGATTCCTGTGGCACGTGGAAAGGGACACTTGGTGTCCTGCCTCAGCTGGAGAGGTGTCCCAATTGCCCTGCCAAGCTTCGAGGAGAATCCCGAGTTGTCCCTGGCAACTAGGCAGGAGTCCTGAAGTCGGTGAACAAACACGTGTGTGGAAGGGCCATCCCCGTCGTAACTCGAGTATATACCCCATGTTCCCGCCGCAACTCGAGAAAAACCATGAGACTTCCCCCTCGCCGCGAGATGAGGCCCGATTCCCCTGCACTGTGTGCAGAGCAATTCCGTGTTGCACATCACACATGAAAGGAGCCTTGATTTCTTTGATGGCACTCCAGAGAAACCCCAAGAACACTGTTTCAAAGCTAGAGGGATCCTGAGGTCACTGTAGCAACACGAAAGAGCTCTGTGGACCAAAAATCAACTCGAGATGAGAGGTTAGTCCCTGGCTTCGACTCCAGAGGAATACCACCTTACCACAAGCACCTCAAGAGGAGGCTTCTCTCAGCTCTATATATGTGAGAGGGACCCTGAGTTTGCGGCCTCAAGTGGAATGGACACCGCGATGCCCTGACTCGAAATAAGGCCGGATATCCCTGCAGTGACTTGAATGCAGGCTCGTCTTGCATCTCCCAAGACGAAAGGATGTCTGAATCCCCTGTGGAGACCACAGAGAAAGACCTAGTTCCCCACCTCATCAGGACCGGAGGCCTCACATCCTTTGAAAACTCCAGAGGTACGCGGAGATCAGTGCCTCCAAAGGAGACGATGCCTGACTCCTCGTGAAACTTTATAGGAGTCCCAGGATTCTTGTGGCACGTGGAAAGGGACCCTTGGTCTCCCGCCTCAGCTGGAGAAGCGTCCCAATTGCCCTGCCAAGCCTCGAGGAGAATCCCGAGTTGTCCCTCGCAACTAGGCAGGAGTCCTGAAGTCGCTGAACAAACACGTGTGTGGAAGGGTCATCCCCGTCGTAACTCGAGAATATACCCCAGGTTCCCGCCGCAACTCGAGAAAAACCATGAGACTTCCCCCTCGTCGCGAGATGAGGCCCGATTCCCCTGCACTGTGTGCAGAGCAATTCCGTGTTGCACATCACACATGAAAGGAGCCTTGATTTCTTTGATGGCACTCCAGAGAAACCCCAAGAACACTGTTTCAAAGCTAGAGGGATCCTGAGGTCACTGTAGCAACACGAAAGAGCTCCGTGGACCAAAAATCAACTCGAGATGAGAGGTTAGTCCCTGGTTTCGACTCCAGAGGAATACCACTTTACCACAAGCACCTCAAGAGGAGGCTTCTCTCAGCTCTAGGTGTGTGAGAGGGACCCTGAGTTTGCGGCCTCAAGTGGAATGGACACCGCGATGCCCTGACTCGAAATATGGCCGGATATCCCTGCAGTGACTTGAATGCAGGCTCGTCTTTCATCTCCCAAGACGAAAGGATGTCTGAATCCCCTGTGGAGACCACAGAGAAAGACCTAGTTCACCACCTCATCGCGACCAGAGGCCTCACATCCTTTGAAAACTTCAGAGGTACGCGGAGATCAGTGCCTCAAAAGGAGACGATGCCTGACTCCTCGTGAAACTTGATAGGAGTCCCAGGATTCCTGTGGCACGTGGAAAGGGACACTTGGTGTCCTGCCTCAGCTGGAGAGGCGTCCCAATTGCCCTGCCAAGCCTCGAGGAGAATCCCGAGTTGTCCCTCGCAACTAGGCAGGAGTCCTGAAGTCGCTGAACAAACACGTGTGTGGAAGGGCCATCCCCGTCGTAACTCGAGAATATACCCCAGGTTCCCGCCGCAACTCGAGAAAAACCATGAGACTTCCCCCTCGTCGCGAGATGAGGCCCGATTCCCCTGCACTGCGTGCAGAGCAATTCCGTGTTGCACATCACACATGAAAGGAGCCTTGATTTCTTTGATATCACTCCAGAGAAACCCCAAGAACACTGTTTCAAAGCTAGAGGGATCCTGAGGTCACTGTAGCAACACGAAAGAGCTCCGTGGACCAAAAATCAACTCGAGATGAGAGGTTAGTCCCTGGCTTCGACTCCAGAGGAATACCACCTTACCACAAGCACCTCAAGAGGAGGCTTCTCTCAGCGCTATATATGTGAGAGGGACCCTGAGTTTGCGGCCTCAAGTGGAATGGACACCGCGATGCCCTGACTCGAAATAAGGCCGGATATCCCTGCAGTGACTTGAATGCAGGCTCGTCTTGCATCTCCCAAGACGAAAGGATGTCTGAATCCCCTGTGGAGACCACAGAGAAAGACCTAGTTCCCCACCTCATCAGGACCGGAGGCCTCACATCCTTTGAAAACTCAAGAGGTACGCGGAGATCAGTGCCTCCAAAGGAGACGATGCCTGACTCCTCGTGAAACTTTATAGGAGTCCCAGGATTCCTGTGGTACGTGGAAAGGGACCCTTGGTCTCTCGCCTCAGCTGGAGAGGCATCCCAAATGCCCTGCCAAGCCTCGAGGAGAATCCCGAGTTGTCCCTCGCAACTAGGCTGGAGTCCTGCCGTTGCTGAACAAACACTTGTGTGGAAGGGATATCCCGTAGTAACTCGAGAATATACCCCAGGTTCCCGCCGCAACTCGAGAAAAACCAAGAGACTTCCCCCTCGCCGCGAGATGAGGCCCGATTCCCCTGCACTGCGTGCAGAGCAATTCCGTGTTGCACATCACACAGGAAAGGAGCCTTGATTTCCTTGATGGCACTCCAGAGAAACCCCAAGAACACTGTTCAAGGTTAGAGGGATCCTGAGGTCACTGTAGCAACCCGAAATAGCTCCGTGGACCACAAATCAACTCGAGATGAGAGGTTAGTCCCTGGCCTCGACTCCAGAGGAATACCACCTTACCACAAGCACCTCAAGAGGAGGCTTCTCTCAGCTCTAGGTATGTGAGAGGGACCCTGAGTTTGCGGCCTCAAGTGGAATGGACACCGCGATGCCCTGAGTCGAATTAAGGCCGGATATCCCTTCAGTGACTTGAATGCAGGCTCGTCTTGCAGCTCCCAAGATGAAAGGATGTTTGAATCCCCTGTGGAGACCACAGAGAAAGACCTAGTTCCCCACCTCATCGCGACCGGAGGCCTCACATCCTTGGAAAACTTCAGAGGGACGCGGAGATCAGTGCCTCCAAAGGAGATGATGCCGGACTCCTCGTGAAACTTTATAGGAGTCCCAGGATTCCTGTGGCACGTGGAAAGGGACCCTTGGTCTCCCGCCTCAGCTGAAGAGGCGTCCCAATTGCCCTGCCAAGCCTCGAGGAAAATCCCGAGTTGTCCCTCGCAACTAGGCAGGAGTCCTGACGTCGCTGAACAAACACGTGTGTGGAAGGGCCATCCCCGTCGTAACTCGAGAATATACCCAAGGTTTCCACAGCAACTTGAGAAAAACCATGAGATTTCCACCTCGCCGCGAGATGAGGACCGATTCCCCTGCACTGCATGCAGAGCAATTCCGTGTTGCACATCACACATGAAAGGAGCCTTGATTTCCTTGATGGCACTTCAGAGAAACCCCAAGAACACTGTTTCAAAGCTAGAGGGATCCTGAGGTCACTGTAGCCACACGAAAGAGCTCCGAGGACCAAAAATCAACTCGAGATGAGAGGTTAGTCCCTGGCTTCGACTCCAGAGGAATACCACTTTACCACAAGCACCTCAAGAGGAGGCTTCTCTCAGCTCTAGCTATGTGAGAGGGACCCTGAATTTGCGGCGTCAAGTGGAATAGACAACGCGATGCCCTGACTCGAAATAAGGCCGGATATCCCTGCAGTGACTTGAATGCAGGCTCGTCTTGCATCTACCAAAACGAAAGGATGTCTGAATCCCCTGTGGAGACCACAGAGAAAGACCTAGTTCCCCACTTCATCGCGACCGGAGGCCTCACATCCTTTGAAAACTCCAGAGGTAGACGGAGATCAGTGCCTCCCAAGGAGACGATGCCTGACTCCTCGTGAAACTTGATAGGAGCCCCAGGATTCCTCTGGCACGTGGAAAGGGACACTTGGTCTCCCGCCTCAGCTGGAGAGGCGTCCCAATTGCCCTGCCAAGCCTCGAGGTGAATCCCGAGTTGTTCCTCGCAACTAGGCTGGAGTCCTGCCGTCGCTGAACAAACACGTGTGTGGAAGGGCCATCCCAGTCGTAACTCGGGAATATACCCCAGGTTCCCGCCACAACCCGAAAAAAACCATGAGACTTCCCCCTCGACGCGAGATGAGGCCCGATTCCCCTGCACTACGTGCAGAGCAATTCCGTGTTGCACATCACACATGAAAGGAGCCTTGATTTCCTTGATGGCACTCCAGAGAAACCCCAAGAACACTGTTTCAAGGCTAGAGGGATCCTGAGGTCACTGTAGCGACACAAAAGAGCTCCGTGGACCAAAAATCAACTCGAGATGAGAGGTTAGTCCCTGGCTTCGACTCCAGAGCAACACCACCTTACCACAAGCACCTCAAGAGGAGGCTTCTCTCAGCTCTAGGTATGTGAGAGGGACCCTGAGTTTGCGGCCTCAAGTGGAATGGACACGGCGATGCCCTGACGTGAAATAAGGCCGGATATCCCTGCAGTGACTTGAATGCAGGCTCGTCTTGCATCTCCCAAGATGAAAGGACGTCTGAACCCCTGTGGAGACCACAGAGAAAGACCTAGTTCCCCACCTCATGGCGACCGGAGGCCTCACATCCTTTGAAAACTCCAAAGGTATGCGGAGATCAGTGCCTCCAAAGGAGACGATGCCTGACTCCTCGTGAAACTTGATAGGAGTCCCAGGATTCCTGTGGCACGTGGAAAGGGACCCTTGGTCTCCCGCCTCAGCTGGAGAGGCGTCCCAAGTGCCCTGCCAAGCCTCGAGGAGAATCCCGAGTTGTCCCTCACAACTAGGCAGGAGTCCTGACGTTGCTGAACAAACACATGTTTGAAAGGGCCATCACCGTCGTAACTCGAGAATATACCCCAGGTTCCCGCCGCAACTCGAGAAAAACCATGAGACTTCCCCCTCGCCACGAGATGAGGCCCGATTCCCCTGCACTGCGTGCAGAGCAATTCCGTGTTGCACATCACACATGAAAGGAGCCTTGATTTCCTTGATGGCACTCCAGAGAAACCCCAAGAACACTGTTTCAAGGCTAGAGGGATCCTGAGGTCACTGTAGCAACACGAAAGAGCTCCGTGGACCAAAAATCAACTCGAGATGAGAGGTTAGTCCCTGGCTTCGACTCCAGATGAATACCACGTTACCACAAGCACCTCAAGAGGAGGCTTCTCTCAGCTCTAGGTGTGTGAGAGGGACCCTGAGTTTGCGGCCTCAAGTGGAATGGACACCGCGATGCCCTGACTCGAAATAAGGCCGGATATCCCTGCAGTGACTTGAATGCTGGCTCGTCTTTCATCTCCCAAGACGAAAGGATGTCTGAATCCCCTGTGGAGACCACAGAGAAAGACCTAGTTCCCCACCTCATCGCGCCCAGAGGCCTCACATCCTTTGAAAACTTCAGAGGTACGCGGAGATCAGTGCCTCCAAAGGAGACGATGCCTGACTCCTCGTGAAACTTGATAGGAGTCCCAGGATTCCTGTGGCACGTGGAAAGGGACACTTGGTGTCCTGCCTCAGCTGGAGAGGTGTCCCAATTGCCCTGCCAAGCTTCGAGGAGAATCCCGAGTTGTCCCTGGCAACTAGGCAGGAGTCCTGAAGTCGGTGAACAAACACGTGTGTGGAAGGGCCATCCCCGTCGTAACTCGAGTATATACCCCATGTTCCCGCCGCAACTCGAGAAAAACCATGAGACTTCCCCCTCGCCGCGAGATGAGGCCCGATTCCCCTGCACTGTGTGCAGAGCAATTCCGTGTTGCACATCACACATGAAAGGAGCCTTGATTTCTTTGATGGCACTCCAGAGAAACCCCAAGAACACTGTTTCAAAGCTAGAGGGATCCTGAGGTCACTGTAGCAACACGAAAGAGCTCTGTGGACCAAAAATCAACTCGAGATGAGAGGTTAGTCCCTGGCTTCGACTCCAGAGGAATACCACCTTACCACAAGCACCTCAAGAGGAGGCTTCTCTCAGCTCTATATATGTGAGAGGGACCCTGAGTTTGCGGCCTCAAGTGGAATGGACACCGCGATGCCCTGACTCGAAATAAGGCCGGATATCCCTCCAGTGACTTGAATGCAGGCTCGTCTTGCATCTCCCAAGACGAAAGGATGTCTGAATCCCCTGTGGAGACCACAGAGAAAGACCTAGTTCCCCACCTCATCAGGACCGGAGGCCTCACATCCTTTGAAAACTCCAGAGGTACGCGGAGATCAGTGCCTCCAAAGGAGACGATGCCTGACTCCTCGTGAAACTTTATTGGAGTCCCAGGATTCTTGTGGCACGTGGAAAGGGACCCTTGGTCTCCCGCCTCAGCTGGAGAAGCGTCCCAATTGCCCTGCCAAGCCTCGAGGAGAATCCCGAGTTGTCCCTCGCAACTAGGCAGGAGTCCTGAAGTCGCTGAACAAACACGTGTGTGGAAGGGTCATCCCCGTCGTAACTCGAGAATATAGCCCAGGTTCCCGCCGCAACTCGAGAAAAACCATGAGACTTCCCCCTCGTCGCGAGATGAGGCCCGATTCCCCTGCACTGTGTGCAGAGCAATTCCGTGTTGCACATCACACATGAAAGGAGCCTTGATTTCTTTGATGGCACTCCAGAGAAACCCCAAGAACACTGTTTCAAAGCTAGAGGGATCCTGAGGTCACTGTAGCAACACGAAAGAGCTCCGTAGACCAAAAATCAACTCGAGATGAGAGGTTAGTCCCTGGTTTCGACTCCAGAGGAATACCACTTTACCACAAGCACCTCAAGAGGAGGCTTCTCTCAGCTCTAGGTGTGTGAGAGGGACCCTGAGTTTGCGGCCTCAAGTGGAATGGACACCGCGATGCCCTGACTCGAAATAAGGCCGGATATCCCTGCAGTGACTTGAATGCAGGCTCGTCTTTCATCTCCCAAGACGAAAGGATGTCTGAATCCCCTGTGGAGACCACAGAGAAAGACCTAGTTCACCACCTCATCGCGACCAGAGGCCTCACATCCTTTGAAAACTTCAGAGGTACGCGGAGATCAGTGCCTCAAAAGGAGACGATGCCTGACTCCTCGTGAAACTTGATAGGAGTCCCAGGATTCCTGTGGCACGTGGAAAGGGACACTTGGTGTCCTGCCTCAGCTGGAGAGGCGTCCCAATTGCCCTGCCAAGCCTCGAGGAGAATCCCGAGTTGTCCCTCGCAACTAGGCAGGAGTCCTGACGTTGCTGAACAAACACGTGTGTGGAAGGGCCATTCCCGTCGTAACTCGAGAATATACCCCAGGTTCCCGCCGCAACTCGAGAAAAACCATGAGACTTCCCCCTCGTCGCGAGATGAGGCCCGATTCCCCTGCACTGCGTGCAGAGCAATTCCGTGTTGCACATCACACATGAAAGGAGCCTTGATTTCTTTGATATCACTCCAGAGAAACCCCAAGAACACTGTTTCAAAGCTAGAGGGATCCTGAGGTCACTGTAGCAACACGAAAGAGCTCCGTGGACCAAAAATCAACTCGAGATGAGAGGTTAGTCCCTGGCTTCGACTCCAGAGGAATACCACCTTACCACAAGCACCTCAAGAGGAGGCTTCTCTCAGCTCTATATATGTGAGAGGGACCCTGAGTTTGCGGCCTCAAGTGGAATGGACACCGCGATGCCCTGACTCGAAATAAGGCAGGATATCCCTGCAGTGAATTGAATGCAGGCTCGTCTTGCATCTCCCAAGACGAAAGGATGTCTGAATCCCCTGTGGAGACCACAGAGAAAGACCTAGTTCCCCACCTCATCAGGACCGGAGGCCTCACATCCTTTGAAAACTCCAGAGGTACGCGCAGATCAGTGCCTCCAAAGGAGACGATGCCTGACTCCTCGTGAAACTTTATAGGAGTCCCAGGATTCCTGTGGCACGTGGAAAGGGACCCTTGGTCTCCCGCCTCAGCTGGAGAAGCGTCCCCATTGCCTGCCAAGCCTCGAGGAGAATCCCGAGTTGTCCCTCGCAACTAGGCAGGAGTCCTGACGTCGCTGAAGAAACACGTGGGTGGAAGGTCCATTCCCGTCGTAATTCGAGAATATACCCCAGGTCCCGCCGCAACTCGAGAAAAACCATTAGACTTCCCCCTCGCCGCGAGATGAGGCCCGATTCCCCTGCACTGCGTGCAGAGCAATTCCGTGTTGCACATAACACATGAAAGGAGCCTTGATTTCCTTGATGGCACTCCAGAGAAACCCCAAGAACACTGTTTCAAGGCTAGAGGGATCCTGAGGTCACTGTAGCAACACGAAAGAGCTCCGTGGACCAAAAATCAACTCGAGATGAGAGGTTATTCCATGGCTTTGACTCCGGAGGAATACGACCTTACCAGAAACACCTCAAGAGGAGGCTTCTCTCAGCTCTAGGTATGTGAGAGGGACCCTGAGTTTGCGGCCTCAAGTGGAATGGACACTGCGATGCCCTGACTCGAAATAAGGCCGGATATCCCTGCAGTGACTTGAATGCAGGCTCGTCTTGCATCTCCCAAGACGAAAGGATGTCTGAATCCCCTGTGAAGACCACAGAGAAAGACCTAGTTCCCCACCTCATGGAGACCGGAGGCCTCACATCCTTTGTAAACACCAGAGGTACGCGGAGATCCTTGCCTCCAAAGGAGACGATGCCTGACTCCTCGTTAAACTTGATAGGAGTCCCAGGTTACCTGTGGCACTTGGAAAGGGACACTTGATCTCCCCCCTCAGCTGGAGAGGTGTCCCAATTGCCCTGCCAAGCCTCGAGGAGAATCCCGATTTGTCCCTCACAACTAGGCAGGAGTCCTGACGTCGCTGAACAAGCACGTGTGTGGAAGGGCCATCCCCGTCGTAACTCGAGAATATACCCCAGGTTCCCGCCGCAACTCGAGAAAAACCATGAGACTTCCCCCTCGCCGCGAGATGAGGCCCGATTCCCCTGCACTGCGTGCAGAGCAATTCCGTGTTGCACATCACACATGAAAGGAGCCTTGATTTCCTTGATGGCATTCCAGAGAATCCCCAAGAACACTGTTTCAAGGCTAGAGGGATCCTGAGGTCACTGTAGCAACACAAAAGAGCTCCGTGGACCAAAAATCAACTCGAGATGAGAGGTTAGTCCCTGGCTTCGACTCCAGAGGAATACCACCTTACCACAAGTACCTCAAGAGGAGGCTTCTCTCAGCTCTAGGTATGTGAGAGGGACCCTGAGTTTGTGGCCTCAAGTGGAATGGACACGGCGATGCCCTGACGCGAAATAAGGCTGGATATCCCTGCAGTGACTTGAATGCAGGCTCGTCTTGCATCTCCCAAGATGAAAGGACGTCTGAACCCCGGTGGAGACCACAGAGAAAGACCTAGTTCCCCACCTCATCGCGACCGGAGGCCTTACATCCTTTGAAAACTCCAGAGTTACGCGGAGATCAGTGCCTCCAAAGGAGACGATGCCTGACTCCTCGTGAAACTTGATAGGAGTCCCAGGATTCCTGTGGCACGTGGAAAGGGACACTTGTTCTCCCGGCTCAGCTGGAGAGGGGTCCCAATTGCCCTGCCAAGCCTCGAGGAGAATCCCGATTTGTCCCTCACAACTAGGCAGGTGTCCTGACGTCGCTGAACAAACACGTGTGTGAAAGGGCCATCCCTGTCGTAACTCGAGAATATACCCCAGGTTCCCGCCGCAAATCGAGAAAAACCATGAGACTTCCCACTCGCCACGAGATGAGGCCCGATTCCCCTGCACTCCGTGCAGAGCAATTCCGTGTTGCACATCACACATGAAAGGAGCCTTGATTTCCTTGATGGCACTCCAGAGAAACCCCAAGAACACTGTTTCAAGGCTAGAGGGATCCTGAGGTCACTGTAGCAAGACGAAAGAGCTCCGTGGACCAAAAATCAACTCGAGATGAGAGGTTAGTCCCTGGCTTCGACTCCAGAGGAATACCACCTTACCACAAGCACCTCAAGAGGAGGCTTCTCTCAGCTCTAGGTATGTGAGAGGGACCCTGAGTTTGCGGCCTCAAGTGGAATGGACACCGCGATGCCCTCACTTGAAATAAGGCTGGATATCTCTGCAGTGACTTGAATGCAGGCTCGTCTTGCATCTCCCAAGACGAAAGGATGTCTGAATCCCCTGTGGAGACCACAGAGAAAGACCTGGTTCCCCACCTCATGGCGACCGGAGGCCTCACATCCTTTGAAAACTCCAGAGGTACGCGGAGATCAGTGCCTCCAAAGGAGACGATGCCTGACTCCTCGTGAAACTTGATAGGAGTCCCAGGATTCCTGTGGCACGTGGAAAGGGACCCTTGGTCTCCCGCCTCAGCTGGAGAGGCGTCCCAAGTGCCCTGCCAAGCCTCGAGGAGAATCCCGAGTTGTCCCTCGCAACTAGGCACGAGTCCTGATGTCGCTGAACAAACACGTGGGTGGAAGGGCCATCCCCGTCGTAACTCGAGAATATACCCCAGGTTCCCGCCGCAACTCGAGAAAAACCATGAGACTTCCCCCTCGCCGCGAGATGAGGCCCGATTCCCCTGCACTGCGTGCAGAGCAATTCCGTGATGCACATCACACACGAAAGGAGCCTTGATTTCCTTGATGGCACTCCAGAGAAACCCCAAGAACACTGTTTAAAGGCTAGAGGGTTCCTGAGGTCACTGTAGCAACACGAAAGAGCTCCGTGGACCAAAAATCAACTCGAGATGAGAGGTTAGTCCCTGGCTTCGACTCCAGAGGAACCTTATCACAAGCACCTCAAGAGGAGGCTTCTCTCAGCTCTAGGTATGTGAGAGGGACCCTGATTTTGCGGCCTCAAGTGGAATGGACACCGCGATGCCCTGACTCGAAATAAGGCAGGATATCCCTGCAGTGACTTGAATGCAGGCTCGTCTTGCATCTCCCAAGACGAAACAATGTCTGAATCCCCTGTGGAGACCACAGAGAAAGACCTAGTTCCCCACCTCATCGCGACCGGAAGCCTCACATCCTTTGAAAACTCCAGAGGTATACAGAGATCAGTGCCTCCAAAGGAGACGATGCCTGACTCCTCGTGAAACTTTATAGGAGTTCCAGTATTCCTGTGGCACGTGGAAAGGGACCCTTGGTCTCCCGCCTCAGCTGGAGAGGCGTCCCAATTGCCCTGCCAAGCCTCGAGGAGAATCCCGAATTGTCTCTCGCAAGTAGGCAGGAGTCCTTACGTCGCTGAAGAAACACGTGGGTGGAAGGGCAATCCCCTTTGTAACTCGAGAATATACCCCAGGTTCCCGCCGCAACTCGAGAAAAACTATGAGACTTTCCCCTCGCCGTGAGATGAGGCCCGATTCCCCTGCACTGTGTGCAGAGCAATTCCGTGTTGCACATCAAACAGGAAAGGAGCCTTGATTTCCTTGATGGCACTCCAGAGAATCCCCAAGAACTCTGTTTCAAGGCTAGAGGGATCCTGAGGTCACTGTAGCAACACGAAAGAGCTCCGTGGACCAAAAATCAATTCGAGATGAGAGGTTAGTCCCTGGCTTCGACTCCAGAGGAATACCACTTTACCACAAGCACCTCAAGAGGAGGCTTCTCACAGCTCTAGGTATGTGAGTGGGACCCTCATTTTGCGGCTTCAAGTGGAATGGATACCGCGATGCCCTGACGTGAAATAAGGCCGGATATCACTACAGTGACTTGAATGCAGGCTCGTCTTTTATCTCCCAAGACGAAAGGATGTCTGAATCCCCTGTGGAGACCACAGAGAAAGACCTGGTTGCCCACCTCATCGCGACCAGAGGCCTCACATCCTTTGAAAACTCCAGAGGTACGCGGAAATCAGTGCCTCCAAAGGAGACGATGCCTGACTCCTCGTGAAACTTGATAGGAGTCCCAGGATTCCTGTGGCACGTGGAAAGGAACCCTTGGTCTCCCGCCTCAGCTGGAGAGGCGTTCCAATTGCCCTGCCAAGCCTCAAGGAGAATCCCGAGTTGTCCCTCGCAACTAGGCAGGAGTCTTGACGTCGCTGAACAAACACGTGAGTGGAAGGGCCATCCCCGTCGTAACTCGAGAATATACCCCAGGTTCCCGCCGCAACTCGAAAAAAACCATGAGACTTCCCCCTCGCCGCGAGATGAGGCCCGATTCCCTGCACTGCATGCAGAGCAATTCCGTGTTGTACATCACACATAAAAGCAGCCTTGATTTCTTTGATGGCACTCCAGAGAAACCCCAAGAACACTGTTTCAAGGCTAGAGGGATCCTGAGGTCACTGTAGCAACACGATAGAGCTCCGTGGCCCAAAAATCAACTCGAGATGAGAGGTTAGTCCCTGGCTTCGACTCCAGAGGAATACCACCTTACCACAAGCACCTCAAGAGGAGGCTTCTCTCAGCTCTAGCTATGTGAGAGGGACCCTGAGTTTGCGGCCTCAAGTGGAATGGACACCGCGATGCCCTGAATCGAAATAAGGCTGGATATCCCTGCAGTGACTTGAATGCAGGCTCGTCTTGCATCTCCCAAGACGAAAGGATGTCTGAATCCCCTGTGGAGACCACAGAGAAAGACCTAGTTCGCCACCTCATCGCGACCGGAGGCCTCACATCCTTTGAAAACTCCAGAGGTACGCGGAGATCAGTGCCTCCAAAGGAGACGATGCCTGACTCCTCGTGAAACTTGGTAGGAGTCCCAGGATTACTGTGGCACGTGGAAAGGGACCCTTGGTCTCCCGCCTCAGTTGGAGAGGCGTTCCAATTGCCCTGCCAAGCCTCGAGGAGAATCCCGAGTTGTCCCTCGCAACTAGGCAGGAGTCCTGACGTTGTTGAACAAACACGTGTGTGGAAGGGCCATCCCCGTCGTAACTCGAGAATATACCCCAGGTTTCCGCAGCAACTCGAGAAAAACCATGAGACTTCCCCCTCACCGCGAGATGAGGCCCGATTCCCCTGCACTGCGTGCAGAGCAATTCCGTGTTGCACATCTCACATGAAAGGAGCCTTGATTTCCTTGATGGCACTCCAGAGAAACCCCAAGAACACTGTTTCAAGGCTAGAGGGATCCTGAGGTCACTGTAGCAACAGGAAAGAGCTCCGTGGACCAAAAATCAACTCGAGATTAGAGGTTAGTCCCTGGCTTCGACTCCAGAGGAATACCACCTTACCACAAGCACCTCAAGAGGAGGCTTCTCTCAGCTCTAGGTATGTGAGAGGGACCCTGAGTTTGCGGCCTCAAGTGGAATGGACACCGCGATGCCCTGACTCGAAATAAGGCCGGATATTCCTGCAGTGACTTGAATGCAGGCTCGTCTTGCATCTCCCAAGACGAAAGGATGTCTGAATCCCCTGTGGAGACCACAGAGAAAGACCTAGTTCGCCACCTCATCGCGACCGGAGGCCTCACATCCTTTGAAAACTCCAGAGGTACGCGGAGATCAGTGCCTCCAAAGGAGACGATGCCTGACTCGTCGTGAAACTTGACAGGAGACCCAGAATTCCTGTGGCACGTGGAAAGGGACGCTTGGTCTCCCGCCTCAGCTGGAGAGGCGTCAAAATTGCCCTGCCAAGCCTCGAGGAGAATCCCGAGTTGTCCCTCGCAACTAGGCAGGAGTCCTGACGTCGCTGAACAAGCACGTGTGTAGAAGGGCCCTCCCCGTCGTAACTCGAGAATATACCCCAGGTTCCCGCCGCAACTCGAGAAACACCATGAGACTTCCCCCTCGCCGCGAGATGAGGCCCGATTCCCCTGCACTGCGTGCAGAGCAATTCCGTGTTGCACATCTCACATGAAAGGAGCCTTGATTTCCTTGATGGCACTCCAGAGAAACCCCAAGAACACTGTTTCAAGGCTAGAGGGATCCTGAGGTCACTGTAGCAACAGGAAAGAGCTCCGTGGACCAAAAATCAACTCGAGATGAGAGGTTAGTCCCTGGCTTCGACTCCAGAGGAATACCACCTTACCACAAGCACCTCAAGAGGAGGCTTCTCTCAGCTCTAGGTATGTGAGGGGGAACCTGAGTTTGAGGCCTCAAGTGGAATGGAGACTGCGATGCCCTGACGCGAAATCAGGCCGGATATGCCTGCAGTGACTTGAATGCAGGCTCGTCTTGCATCTCCCAAGACGAAAGGATGTCTGAATCCCCTGTGGAGACCACAGCGAAAGACCTAGTTCCCCACCTCATCGCGACCGGAGGCCTCAAATCCTTTGAAAACTCCAGAGGTACGCGGAGATCAGTGCCTCCAAAGGAGACGATGCCTGACTCCTCGTGAAACTTGATAGGAGTCCCAGGATTCCTGTGGCACGTGGAAAGGGACCCTTGGTCTCCCGCCTCAGCTGAAGAGGCGTCCCAATTGCCCTGCCAAGCCTCGAGGAGAATCCCGAGTTGTCCCTCGCAACTAGGCAGGAGTCCTGACGTCACTGAAAAAACACGTGTGTGGAAGGGCCATCCCCGTCGTAACTCGAGAATATACCCCAGGTTCCCGCCGCAACTCGAGAAAAACCATGAGACTTCCCCCTCGCCGCGAGATGAGGCCCGATTCCCCTGCACTGCGTGCAGAGCAATTCCGTGTTGCACATCACACATGAAAGGAGCCTTGATTTCCTTGATGGCACTCCAGAGAAACCCCAAGAACACTGTTTCAAGGCTAGAGGGATCCTGAGGTCACTGTAGCGACACGAAAGAGCTCCGTGGACCAAAAATCAACTCGAGATGAGAGGTTAGTCCCTGGCTTCGACTCCAGAGGAACACCACCTTACCACAAGCACCTCAAGAGGAGGCTTATCTCAGCTCTAGGTATGTGAGAGGGACCCTGAGTTTGCGGCCTCAAGTGGAATGGACACCGCGATGCCCTGGTTCGAAATAAGGCCGGATATCCCGTCAGTGACTTGAATGCAGGCTCGTCTTGTATCTCCCAAGACGAAAGGATGTCTGAATCCCCTGTGGAGACCACAGAGAAAGACCTAGTTCCCCACCTCATCGCGATCGGAGGCCTCACATCCTTTGAAAACTCCAGAGGTACGCGGAGATCAGTGCCTCCAAAGGAGACGATGCCTGACTCCTCGTGAAACTTGATAGGAGTCCCAGGATTCCTGTGGCACGTGGAAAGGGACACTTCGTCTCCCGCCTCAGCTGGAGAGGCGTCCCAATTGCCCTGCCAAGCCTCGAGGAGAATCCCGAGTTGTCCCTCGCAACTAGGCAGGAGTCCTGCCGTCGCTGAACAAACACGTGGCTGGAAGAGCCATCCCCGTCGTAACTCGAGAATATACCCCAGGTTCCCGCCGCAACTCGAGAAAAACCATGAGACTTCCCCCTCGCCGCGAGATGAGGCCCGATTCCCCTGCACTGCGTGCAGAGCAATGCCGTGTTGCACATCACACACGAAAGGAGCCTAGATTTCCTTGATGGCACTCCAGAGAAACCCCAAGAACACTGTTTCAAGGCTAGAAGGATCCTGAGGTCACTGTAGCAACACGAAAGAGCTCCGTGGACCAAGGATCAACTCGAGATGAGAGGTTAGTCCCTGGCTTCGACTCCAGAGGAATACCACCTTACCACAAGCACCTCAAGAGGAGGCTTCTCTCAGCTCTAGGTATGTGACAGGGACCCGGAGTTTGCGGCCTCAAGTGTAATGGACACCGCGATGCCCTGACTCGAAATAAGGCCGGATATCCCTTCAGTGACTTGAATGCAGGCTCGTCTTGCATCTCCCAAGACGAGAGGATGTCTGAATCCCCTGTGGAGACCACAGAGAAAGACCTAGTTCCCCACCTTATGGCGACCGGAGGCCTCACATCCTTTGTAAACACCAGAGGTACGCGGAGATCCTTGCCTCCAAAGGAGACGATGCCTGACTCCTCGTCACACTTGATAGGAGTCCCAGGATTTCTGTGGCACGTGGAATGGGACCCTTGGTCTCCCGCCTCAGCTGGAGAGGCGTCCCAATTGCCCTGCCAAGCCTCCAGGAGAATCCCGAGTTGTCCCTCGCAACTAGGCAGGAGTCCTGACGTCGCTGAACAAACACGTGTGTGGAAGGGCCATCCCCGTCGTAACTCGAGAATATACCCTAGGTTCCCGCTGCAACTCGAGAAAAACCATGAGACTTCCCCCTCGCCGCGAGATGAGGCCCAATTCCCCTGCACTGCATGCAGAGCAATTCCGTGTTGCACATCACACATGAAAGGAGCCTTGATTTCCTTGATGGCACTCCAGAGAAACCCCAAGAACACTGTTTCAAGGCTAGAGGGATCCTGAGGTCACTGTAGCAACAGGAAAGAGCTCCGTGGACCAAAAATCAACTCGAGATGAGAGGTTAGTCCCTGGCTTCGACTCCAGAGGAATACCACCTTACCACAAGCACCTCAAGAGGAGGCTTCTCTCAGCTCTAGGTATGTGAGAGGGATCCTGAGTTTGCGGCCTCAAGTGGAATGGACACCGCGATGCCCTGACTCGAAATAAGGCCGGACATCCCTGCAGTGACTTGAATGCAGGCTCGTCTTTCATCTCCCAAGACGAAAGGATGCCTGAATCCCCTGTGGAGACCACAGAGAAAGACCTAGTTCCCCACCTCATAGCGCCCAGAGGCCTCACATCCTTTGAAAACTTCAGAGGTACGCGGAGATCAGTGCCTCCAAAGGAGACGATGCCTGACTCCTCGTGAAACTTGATAGGAGTCCCAGGATTCCTGTGGCACGTGGAAAGGGACACTTGGTGTCCTCTCTCAGCTGGAGAGGCGTCCCAATTGCCGTGCCAAGCCTCGAGGAGAATGCCGAGTTGTCCCTCGCAACTAGGCAGAAGTCCTGAAGTCGCTGAACAAACACGTGTGTGGAAGGGCCATCCCCGTCGTAACTCGAGAATATACCCCATGTTCCCGCCGCAACTCGAGAAAAACCATGAGACTTCCCCCTCGTCGCGAGATGAGGCCCGATTCCCCTGCACTGTGTGCAGAGCAATTCCGTGTTGCACATCACACATGAAAGGAGCCTTGATTTCTTTGATGGCACTCCAGAGAAACCCCAAGAACACTGTTTCAAAGCTAGAGGGATCCTGAGGTCACTGTAGCAACACGAAAGAGCTCCGTGGACCAAAAATCAACTCGAGATGAGAGGTTAGTCCCTGGCTTCGACTCCAGAGGAATACCAGTTTACCACAAGCACCTCAAGAGGAGGCTTCTCTCAGCTCTATATATGTGAGAGGGACCCTGAGTTTGCGGCCTCAAGTGGAATGGACACCGCGATGCCCTGACTCGAAATAAGGCCGGATATCCCTGCAGTGACTTGAATGCAGGTTCGTCTTGCATCTCCGAAGACGAAAGGATGTCTGAATCCCCTGTGGAGACCACAGAGAAAGACCTAGTTCCCCACCTCATCAGGACCGGAGGCCTCACATCCTTTGAAAACTCCAGAGGTACGCGGAGATCATTGTGTCAAAAGGAGACGATGCCTGACTCCTCGTGAAACTTGATAGGAGTCCCAGGATTCCTGTGGCACGTGGAAAGGGACCCTTGGTCTCCCGCCTCAGCTGGAGAGGCGTCCCAATTGCCCTGCCAAGCCTCCAGAAGAATCCCGAGTTGTCCCTCGCAACTAGGCAGGAGTCCTGCCGTCGCTGAACAAACACGTGGGTGGAAGGGCCATTCCTGTCGTAACTCGAGAATATACCCCAGGTTCCCACCGCAACTCGAGAAAAACCATGAGACTTCCCCTTCGCCACGAGATGAGGCCTGATTCCACTGGACTGCGTGCAGAGCAATTCCGTGTTGCACATCACACATGAAAGGAGCCTTGATTTCCTTGATGGCACTCCAGAGAAACCCCAAGAACACTGTTTCAAGGCTAGAGGGATCCTGAGGTCACTGTAGCAACAGGAAAGAACTCCGTGGACCAAAAATCAACTCGAGATGAGAGGCTAGACCCTGGCTTCGACTCCAGAGGAATACCACCTTACCACAAGCACCTCAAGAGGAGGCTTCTCTCAGCTCTAGGTATGTGAGAGGGACCCTGACTTTGCGGCCTCAAGTGGAATGGACACCGCGATGCCCTGACTCGAAATAAGGCCGGATATCCCTGCAGTGACTTGAATGCAGGCTCGTCTTGCATCTCCCAAGACGAAAGGATGTCTGAATCCCCTGTGGAGATCACAGAGAAAGACCTAGTTCCCCACCTCATCGCGACCGGAGGCCTCACATCCTTTGAAAACTCCAGAGGTACGCGGAGATCAGTGCCTCCAAAGGAGAAGATGCCTGACTCCTCGTGAAACTTGATAGTAGTCCCAGGATTCCTGTGGCACGTGGAAAGGGACCCTTGGTCTCCCGCCTCAGCTGGAGAGGCGTCGCAAGTGCCCTGCCAAGCCTCGAGGAGAATCCCGAGTTGTCTCTCACAACTAGGTAGGAGTCCTGACGTTGCTGAACAAACACGTGTTTGAAAGGGCCATCACCGTCGTAACTCGAGAATGTACCCCAGGTTCCCGCCGCAACTCGAGAAAAACCATGAGACTTCCCCCTCGCCACGAAATGAGGCCCGATTCCCCTGCACTGCGTGCAGAGCAATTCCGTGTTGCACATCACACATGAAAGGAGACTTGATTTCCTTGATGGCACTCCAGAGAAACCCCAAGAACACTGTTTCAAGGCTAGAGGGATCCTGAGGTCACTGTAGCAAGACGAAAGAGCTCCGTGGACCAAAAATCAACTTGAGATGAGAGGTTAGTCCCTGGCTTCGACTCCAGAGGAATACCACGTTACCACAAGCACCTCAAGAGGAGGCTTCTCTCAGCTCTAGGTGTGTGAGAGGGACCCTGAGTTTGCGGCCTCAAGTGGAATGGACACCGCGATGCCCTGACTCGAAATAAGGCCGGATATCCCTGCAGTGACTTGAATGCAGGCTCGTCTTTCATCTCCCAAGACGAAAGGATGTCTGAATCCCCTGTGGAGACCACAGAGAAAGACCTAGTTCCCCACCTCATCGCGCCCAGAGGCCTCACATCCTTTGAAAACTTCAGAGGTACGCGGAGATCAGTGCCTCCAAAGGAGACGATGCCTGACTCCTCGTGAAACTTGATAGGAGTCCCAGGATTCCTGTGGCACGTGGAAAGGGACACTTGGTGTCCTGTCTCAGCTGGAGAGGCGTCCCAATTGCCGTGCCAAGCCTCGAGGAGAATGCCGAGTTGTCCCTCGCAACTAGGCAGGAGTCCTGAAGTCGCTGAACAAACACGTGTGTGGAAGGGCCATCCCCGTCGTAACTCGAGAATATACCCCATGTTCCCGCCGCAACTCGAGAAAAACCATGAGACTTCCCCCTCGTCGCGAGATGAGGCCCGATTCCCCTGCACTGTGTGCAGAGCAATTCCGTGTTGCACATCACACATGAAAGGAGCCTTGATTTCTTTGATGGCACTCCAGAGAAACCCCAAGAACACTGTTTCAAAGCTAGAGGGATCCTGAGGTCACTGTAGCAACACGAAAGAGCTCCGTGGACCAAAAATCAACTCGAGATGAGAGGTTAGTCCCTGGCTTCGACTCCAGAGGAATACCACCTTACCACAAGCACCTCAAGAGGAGGCTTCTCTCAGCTCTATATATGTGAGAGGGACCCTGAGTTTGCGGCCTCAAGTGGAATGGACACCGCGATGCCCTGACTCGAAATAAGGCCGGATATCCCTCCAGTGACTTGAATGCAGGCTCGTCTTGCATCTCCCAAGACGAAAGGATGTCTGAATCCCCTGTGGAGACCACAGAGAAAGACCTAGTTCCCCACCTCATCAGGACCGGAGGCCTCACATCCTTTGAAAACTCCAGAGGTACGCGGAGATCAGTGCCTCCAAAGGAGACGATGCCTGACTCCTCGTGAAACTTGATAGGAGTCCCAGGATTCCTGTGGCACGTGGAAAGGGACACTTGGTGTCCTGTGTCAGCTGGAGAGGCGTCCCAATTGCCGTGCCAAGCCTCGAGGAGAATGCCGAGTTGTCCCTCGCAACTAGGCAGGAGTCCTGAAGTTGCTGAACAAACACGTGTGTGGAAGGGCCATCCCCGTCGTAACTCGAGAATATACCCCAGGTTCCCGCCGCAACTCGAGAAAAACCATGAGACTTCCCCCTCGTCGCGAGATGAGGCCCGATTCCCCTGCACTGTGTGCAGAGCAATTCCGTGTTGCACATCACACATGAAAGGAGCCTTGATTTCTTTGATGGCACTCCAGAGAAACCCCAAGAACACTGTTTCAAAGCTAGAGGGATCCTGAGGTCACTGTAGCAACACGAAAGAGCTCCGTGGACCAAAAATCAACTCGAGATGAGAGGTTAGTCCCTGGCTTCGACTCCAGAGGAATACCACCTTACCACAAGCACCTCAAGAGGAGGCTTCTCTCAGCTCTATATATGTGAGAGGGACCCTGAGTTTGCGGCCTCAAGTGGAATGGACACCGCGATGCCCTGACTCGAAATAAGGCCGGATATCCCTCCAGTGACTTGAATGCAGGCTCGTCTTGCATCTCCCAAGACGAAAGGATGTCTGAATCCCCTGTGGAGACCACAGAGAAAGACCTAGTTCCCCACCTCATCAGGACCGGAGGCCTCACATCCTTTGAAAACTCCAGAGGTACGCGGAGATCAGTGCCTCCAAAGGAGACGATGCCTGACTCCTCGTGAAACTTTATAGGAGTCCCAGGATTCCTGTGGCACGTGGAAAGGGACCCTTTATCTCCCGCCTCAGCTGGAGAAGCGTCCCAATTGCCCTGCCAAGCCTCGAGGAAAATCCCGAGTTGTCCCTCGCAACTAGGCAGGAGTCCTGAAGTCGCTGAACAAACACGTGTGTGGAAGGGCCATCCCCGTCGTAACTCGAGAATATACCCCAGGTTCCCGCCGCAACTCGAGAAAAACCATGAGACTTCCCCCTCGTCGCGAGATGAGGCCCGATTCCCCTGCACTGTGTGCAGAGCAATTCCGTGTTGCACATCACACATGAAAGGAGCCTTGATTTCTTTGATGGCACTCCAGAGAAACCCCAAGAACACTGTTTCAAAGCTAGAGGGATCCTGAGGTCACTGTAGCAACACGAAAGAGCTCCGTGGGCCAAAAATCAACTCGAGATGAGAGGTTAGTCCCTGGCTTCGACTCCAGAGGAATACCAGTTTACCACAAGCACCTCAAGAGGAGGCTTCTCTCAGCTCTAGGTGTGTGAGAGGGACCCTGAGTTTGCGGCCTCAAGTGGAATGGACACCGCGATGCCCTGACTCGAAATAAGGCCGGATATCCCTGCAGTGACTTGAATGCAGGCTCGTCTTTCATCTCCCAAGACGAAAGGATGTCTGAATCCCCTGTGGAGACCACAGAGAAAGACCTAGTTCCCCACCTCATCGCGACCAGAGGCCTCACATCCTTTGAAAACTTCAGAGGTACGCAGAGATCAGTGCCTCCAAAGGAGACGATGCCTGACTCCTCGTGAAACTTGATAGGAGTCCCAGGATTCCTGTGGCACATGGAAAGGGACACTTGGTGTCCTGCCTCAGCTGGAGAGGCGTCCCAATTGCCCTGCCAAGCCTCGAGGAGAATCCCGAGTTGTCCCTCGCAACTAGGCAGGAGTCCTGAAGTCGCTGAACAAACACGTGTGTGGAAGGGCCATCCCCGTCGTTACTCGAGAATATACCCCAGGTTCCCGCCGCAACTCGAGAAAAACCATGAGACTTCCCCCTCGCCGCGAGATGAGGCCCGATTCCCCTGCACTGCGTGCAGAGCAATTCCGTGTTGCACATCACACATGAAAGGAGCCTTGATTTCTTTGATGGCACTCCAGAGAAACCCCAAGAACACTGTTTCAAAGCTAGAGGGATCCTGAGGTCACTGTAGCAACACGAAAGAGCTCCGTGGACCAAAAATCAACTCGAGATGAGAGGTTAGTCCCTGGCTTCGACTCCAGAGGAATACCACCTTACCACAAGCACCTCAAGTGGAGGCTTCTCTCAGCCCTATATATGTGAGAGGGACCCTGAGTTTGCGGCCTCAAGTGGAATGGACACTGCGATGCCCTGACTCGAAATAAGGCAGGATATCCCTGCAGTGACTTGAATGCAGGCTCGTCTTGCATCTCCCAAGACGAAAGGATGTCTGAATCCCCTGTGGAGACCACAAAGAAAGACCAAGTTCCCCACCTCATCAGGACCGGAGGCCTCACATTCTTTGAAAACTCCAGAGGTACGCGGAGATCAGTGCCTCCAAAGGAGACGATGCCTGACTCCTCGTGAAACTTGATAGGAGTCCCAGGATTCCTGTGGCACGTGGAAAGGGACCCTTGGTCTCCCGCCTCAGCTGGAGAGGCGTCCCAATTGCCCTGCCAAGCCTCCAGGAGAATCCCGAGTTGTCCCTCGCAACTAGGCAGGAGTCCTGCCGTCGCTGAACAAACACGTGGCTGGAAGGGCCATCCCCGTCGTAACTCGAGAATATACCCCAGGTTCCCGCCGCAACTCGAGAAAAACCATGAGACTTCCCCCTCGCCGCGAGATGAGGCCCGATTCCCCTGCACTGCGTGCAGAGCAATTCCGTGTTGCACATCACACATGAAAGGAGCCTTGATTTCTTTGATGGCACTCCAGAGAAACCCCAAGAACACTGTTTCAAAGCTAGAGGGATCCTGAGGTCACTGTAGCAACACGAAAGAGCTCCGTGGACCAAAAATCAACTCGAGATGAGAGGTTAGTCCCTGGCTTCGACTCCAGAGGAATACCACCTTACCACAAGCACCTCAAGAGGAGGCTTCTCTCAGCTCTAGGTATGTGAGAGGGACCCTGAGTTTGCGGCCTCAAGTGGAATGGACACCGCGATGCCCTGACTCGAAATAAGGCCGGATATCCCTGCAGTGACTTGAATGCAGGCTCGACTTGCATCTCCCAAGATGAAAGGATGTCTGAATCCCCTGTGGATACCACAGAGAAAAACCTAGTTCCCCACCTCATCGCGACCGGAGGCCTCACATCCTTTGAAAACTCCAGAGGTACGCGGAGATCAGTGCCTCCAAAGGAGACGATGCCTGACTCCTCGTGAAACTTGATAGGAGTCCCAAGACTCCTGTGGCACATGGAAAGGGACCCTTGGTCTCCCGCCTCAGCTGGAGAGGCGTCCCAATTGCACTGCCAAGCCTCGAGGAGAATCCCGAGTTGTCCCTCGCAACTAGGCAGGAGTCCTGAAGTCGCTGAACAAACACGTGGGTGGAAGGGCCATCCCCGTTGTAACTCGAGACTACACCCCAGGTTCCCGCCGCAACTCGAAAAAAACCATGAGACTTCCCCCTCGCCGCGAGATGAGGCCCGAATCTCCTGCACTGCGTGCAGAGTAATTCCGTGTTGCACATCACACATGAAAGGAGCCTTGATTTCCTTGATGGCACTCCAGAGAAACCCCAAGAACACTGTTTCAAGGCTAGAGGGATCCTGAGGTCACTGTAGCAACAGGAAAGAGCTCCGTGGACCAAAAATCAACTCGAGATGAGAGGTTAGTCCCTGGCTTCGACTCAAGAGGAATACCACCTTACCACAAGCACCTCAAGAGGAGGCTTCTCTCAGCTCTAGGTATGTGAGAGGGACCCTGAGTTTGCGGCCTCAAGTGGAATGGACACCGCGATGCCCTGACTCGAAATAAGGCCGGATATCCCTGCAGTGACTTGAATGCAGGCTCGTCTTGCATCTCCCAAGACGAAAGGATGTCTGAATCCCCTGTGGAGACGACAGAGAAAGACGTAGTTCGCCACCTCATCGCGACCGGAGGCCTCACATCCTTTGAAAACTCCAGAGGTATGCGGAGATCAGTGCCTCCAAAGGAGACGATGCCTGACTCCTCGTGAAACTTGGTTGGAGTCCCAGGATTACTGTGGCACGTGGAAAGGGACCCTTGGTCTCCCGCCTCAGCTGGAGAGGCGTCCCAATTGCCCTGCCAAGCCTCGAGGAGAATCCCGAGTTGTCCCTCGCAACTAGGCAGGAATCCTGACGTCGCTGAACAAGCACGTGTGTAGAAGGGCCCTCCCCGTCGTAACTCGAGAATATACCCCAGGTTCCCGCAGCAACTCGAGAAACACCATGAGACTTCCCCCTCGCCGCGAGATGAGGCCCGATTCCCCTGCACTGCGTGCAGAGCAATTCCGTGTTGCACATCTCACATGAAAGGAGCCTTGATTTCCTTGATGGCACTCCAGAGAAACCCCAAGAAAACTGTTTCAAGGCTAGAGGGATCCTGAGGTCACTGTAGCAACAGGAAAGAGCTCCGTGGACCAAAAATCAACTCGAGATGAGAGGTTAGTCCCTGGCTTCGACTCAAGAGGAATACCACCTTACCACAAGCACCTCAAGAGGAGGCTTCTCTCAGCTCTAGGTATGTGAGAGGGACCCTGAGTTTGCGGCCTCAAGTGGAATGGACACCGCGATGCCCTGACTCGAAATAAGGCCGGATATCCCTGCAGTGACTTGAATGCAGGCTCCTCTTGCATCTCCCAAGACGAAAGGATGTCTGAATCCCCTGTGGAGACCACCGAAAAAGACCTAGTTCGCCACCTCATCGCGACTGGAGGCCTCACATCCTTTGAAAACTCCAGAGGTACGCGGAGATCAGTGCCTCCAAAGGAGACGATGCCTGACTCCTCGTGAAACTTGGTAGGAGCCCCAGGATTACTGTGGCACGTGGAAAGTGACCCTTGGTCTCCCGCCTCAGTTGGAGAGGCGTCCCAATTGCCCTGCCAAGCCTCGAGGAGAATCCCGAGTTGTCCCTCGCAACTAGGCAGGAGTCCTGACGTCGCTGAAGAAACACGTGGGTGGAAGGGCCATCCCTATCGTAACTCGAGAATATACCCCAGGTTCCCGCCGCAACTCGAGAAAAACCATGAGACTTCCCCCTCGCCGCGAGATGAGGCCCGATTCCCCTGCACTGCGTGCAGAGCAATTCCGTGTTGCACATCACACATGAAAGGAGCCTTGATTTCCTTGATGGCACTCCAGAGAAACCCCAAGAACACTGTTTCAAGGCTAGAGGGATCCTGAGGTCACTGGAGCAACATGAAAGAGCTCTGTGGACCAAAAATCAACTCGAGATGAGAGGTTAGTCCCTGGCTTCGACTCCAGAGGAACACCACCTTACCACAAGCACCTCAAGAGGAGGCTTCTCTCAGCTCTAGGTATGTGAGAGGGATCCTGAGTTTGCGGCCTCAAGTGGAATGGACACCGAGATGCCCTGACTCGAAATAAGGCTGGATATCCCTGCAGTGACTTGAATGCAGGCTCGTCTTGCATCTCCCAAGACGAAAGGATGTCTGAATCCCCTGTGGAGACCACAGAGAAAGACCTAGTTCCCCACCTCATCGCGACCGGAGGCCTCACATCCTTTGAAAACTCCAGAGGTACGCGGAGATCAGTGCCTCCAAAGGAGACGATGCCTGACTCCTCGTGAAACTTGGTAGGAGTCCCAGGATTCCTGTGGCACGTGGAAAGGGACCCTTGGTCTCCCGCCTCAGCTGGAGAGGCGTCCCAATTGCCTTGCCAAGCCTCGAGGAGAATCCCGAGTTGTCCCTCGCAACTAGGCAGGAGTCCTGACGTCGCTAAAGAAACACGTGGGTGGAAGGGCCATCCCTGTCGTAACTCGAGAATATACCCCAGGTTCCCGCCGCAACTCGAGAAAAGCCATGAGACTTCCCCCTCGCCGCGAGATGAGGCCCGATTCCCCTGCACAGCGTGCAGAGCAATTCCGTGTTGCACATCACACATGAAAGGAGCCTTGATTTCCTTGATGGCACTCCAGAGAAACCCCAAGAACACTGTTTGAAGGCTAGAGGGATCCTGAGGTCACTGTAGCAACACGAAAGAGCTCCGTGGACCAAAAATCAACTCGAGATGAGAGGTTAGTCCCTGGCTTCAACTCCAGAGGAATACCACCTTACCACAAGCACCTCAAGAGGAGGCTTCTCTCATCTCCAGGTATGTGAGAGGGATCCTGAGTTTGCGGCCTCAAGTGGAATGGAAAGCGCGAAGCCCTTACTCGAAATAAGGCCGGATATCCCTGCAGTGACTTGAATGCAGGCTCGTCTTGCATCTCCCAAGACGAAGGGATGTCTGAATCCCCTGTGGAGACCACAGAGAAAGACCTAGTTCCCCACCTCATCGCGACCGGAGGCCTCACATCCTTTGAAAACTCCAGAGGTACGCGGAGATCAGTGCCTCCAAAAGAAACGATGCCTGACTCCTCGTGAAACTTGATAGGAGTCCCAGGATTCCTGTGGCACGTGGAAAGGGACCCTTGGTCTCCAGCCTCAGCTGGAGAGGCGTCCCTATTGCCCTGCCAAGCCTCGAGGAGAATCCCGAGTTGTCCCTCGCAATTAGGCAGGAGTCCTGACGTCGCTGAAGAAATAAGTGTGTGGAAGGGCCATCCCCGTCGTAACTCGAGAATATACCCCAGGTTTCCGCCGCAAGTCGAGAAAAACCATGAGACTTCCCCCTCGCCGCGAGATGAGGCCCAATTCCCCTGCAGTGCGTGCAGAGCATTTCCATGTTGCACATCGCACATGAAAGGAGCCTTGATTTCCTTGATGGCACTCCAGAGAAACCCCAAGAACACTGTTTCAAGGCTAGAGGGATCCTGAGGTCATTGTAGCAACAAGAAAGAGCTCCATGGACGAAAAATCAACTCGAGATGAGAGGTTAGTCCCTGGCTTCGACTCCAGAGGAATACCACCTTACCACAAGCACCTCAAGAGGAGGTTTCTCTCAGCTCTAGGTATGTGAGAGGGACCCTGAGTGTGCGGCCACTAGTCGAACGGAAACCGCGAAGCCCTGACTCAACCTAAGGCCGGATATCAATTCAGTAACTTGAATACAGGCTCGTCTTGCATCTCCAAAGACGAAAGGATGTCTGAATCCCCTCTGGAGACCACAGAGAAAGATCTAGTTCCCCACCTCATCGCGACCGGAGGCCTCCCATCCTTTGACAATTCCAGAGGTACACGGAGATTAGTGCCTCCAAAGAAGACGATGCCTGACTCCTCGTGAAACTTGATAGGAGTTCCAGGATTCCTGTGGCACGTGGAAAGGGAAACTTGGTCTCCCGCCTCTGCTGGAGAGGCATTCCAATTGCCCTGCCAAGCCTCGAGGAGAATCCCGAGTTGTCCCTCACAACTAGGCAGGAGTCCTGACGTCGCTGAACAAACACGTGGGTGGCAGGGCCATCCCCGTCGTAACTCGAGAATATACCCCAGGTTACCGCCGCAACTCGAGAAAAACCATGAGACTTCCCCCTCGCCGCAAGATGAGGCCTGATTCCCCTGCACTGCGTGCAGAGCAATTCCGTGCTGCACATCACACATGAAAGGAGACTTGACTTCCTTGATGTCACTCCAGAGAAACCCCAAGAACACTGTTTCAAGGCTAGAGGGATCCTGAGGCCACTGTAGCAACACGAAAGAGCTCCGTGGACCAGAAATCAACTCGAGATGAGAGGTTAGTCCCTGGCTTCGACTCCAGAGGAATACCACCTTACCACAAGCACCCCAAGAGGAGGCTTCTCTCAGCTCTAAGTATGTGAGAGGGAGCCTGAGTTTGCTGCTTCTATTCGGATGGACACCGCGATGCTCTGACTCAAAATAAGGCCGGATATCCCTGCAGTGACTTGAATGCAGGCTCGTCTTGCAACTCCCAAGACGAAAGGATGTCTGAATCCCCTGTTGAGACCACAGAGAAAGACCTAGTTCCCCACCTCATTGCGACCGGAGGCCTCACATCCTTTGAAAACTCCAAACTTAAGTGGAGATCAGTGCCTCCAAAGGAGACGATGCCTGACTCCTCGTGAAACTAGATAGGAGTCCCAGAAATCCTGTGGCATGTGGAAAGGGACCCTTGGTCTTCTGCCTCAGCTGGAGAGGCGTCCCGATTGCCCTGTCAAGCCTCGAGGAGAATCCCGAGTTGTCCCTCGCAACTAGGCAGGAGTACTGACGTCGCTGAACAAACACGTGAGTGAAAGGGCCATCCCCGGCGTAACTCGAGAATATACCCCAGGTTTCCACCGCAACTCCAGAAAAACCATGAGACTTCCCCTCGCCACGAGATGAGGCCCGATTCCCATGCACTCGTGCAGAGCAATTACGTGTTGCACATCACACATGAAAGGAGCCTTGATTTCCTTGATGGCACTCCAGAGAAACCCCAAGAACACTGTTTCAAGGCTAGAGGGATCCTGAGGTCACTGTAGCAACAGGAAAGAGCTGCCTGTACCAGAAATCAAGTCGAGATGAGAGGTTAGTCCCAGGCTTCGACTCCAGAGGAATACCACCTTACCACAAACACCTGAAGAGGAGGCTTCTCTCAGCTCTAGGTATGTGAGAGGGACCCTGAGTTTGCGGCCTCAAGTGGAATGGACACGGGGATGCCCTGAGTCAAAATAAGGCCAGATATCCCTGCAGTGTCTTGAATGCAGGCTCGTCTTGCATCTCACAAGACGAAAGATGTCTGAATCCCCTGTGGAGACCACAGAGAAAGACTTTGTTCCCCACCTCATCGCATCCGGAGGACTCACATCCTTTGAAAACTCCAGAGGTACGCGGAGATCAGTGCCTCCAAAGGAGACGATGCCTGACACCTCGTGAAACTTTATAGGAGTCCCAGGATTCCTGTGGCACGTGGAAAGGCAACCTTGGTCTCCCGCCTTAGCTGGAGAGGCGTCCCAATTGCCCTGCCAAGCCTCGAGGAGAATCCCGACTTGTCCCTCGCAACTAGGCAGGAGTCCTGACGTCGCTGAACAAACACGTGTGTGGAAGGGCCATCCCCGTCGTAACTCGAGAATATACCCCAGGTTCCCGCCGCAACTCGAGAAAAACCATGAGACTTCCCCCTCTTCGCGAGATAAGGCCTGATTCAACTGCACTGCATGCAGAGCAATTCCGTACTGCACATCACACATGGAATGAGCCTTGATTTCCTTGATGGCACTCCAGAGAAACCCCAAGAACACTGTTTCAAGGCTCGAGGGATCCTGAGGTCACTGTAGCAACAAGAAAGATCTCCATGGACCAAAAATCAACTCGAGATGAGAGGTTAGTCCCTGGCTTCGACTCCAGAGGAATACCACCTTACCACAAGCACCTCAAGAGGAGGCTTCTCTCAGCTCTAGGTATGTGAGAGGGACCCTGAGTTTGCGGCCTCAAGTGGAATGGACACCGCGATGCCCTGACTCGAAATAAGGCCGGATATCCCTGCAGTGACTTGAATGCAGGCTCGTCTTTCATCTCCCAAGACAAAAGGATGTCTGAATCCCCTGTGGAGACCACAGAGAAAGACCTAGTTCCCCATCTCATCGCGACAGGAGGGCTCACATCCTTTGAAAACTCCAGAGGTACACGGTGATCAGTGCCTCCAAAGGAGACGATGCCTGACTCCGCGTGAAACTTGATAGGAGTCCCAGGATTCCTGTGGCACGTGGAAAGGGACCCTTGGTCTCCCGCCTCAGCTGGAGAGGCGTCCCAATTGCCCTGCCAAGCCTCGAGGACAATCCCGAGTAGTCCCTGGCAACTAGGCAGGAGTCCTGACGTTGCTGAACAAACACGTGTGTGGAAGGGCCATCCCCGTCGTAACTCGAGAATATACCCCAGGTTCCCGCCAGAATTTGAGAAAAACCATTAGACTTCCCCCTCGCCGCAAGATGAGGCCCGATTCCCCTGCACTGCATGCAGAGCAATTCCGTGTTGCACATCACACATGAAAGGAGGCTTGATTTCCTTGATTGCACTCCAGAGAAACCCCAAGAACACTGTTTCAAGGCTAGAGGGATCCTGAGGTCACTGTAGCAACACGAAAGAGCTTCGTGGACCAAAAATCAACTCGAGATGAGAGGTTAGTCCCTGGCTTCGACTCCAGAGGAATACCACCTTACCACAAGCACCTCAAGAGGAGGCTTCTCTCAGCTCTGTGTATGTGAGAGGGACCCTGAGTTTGCGGCCCCAGGTGGAATGGACACCGCGATGCCCTGACTGGAAATAAGGCCGGATATCCCTGCAGTGACTTGAATGCAGGCTCGTCTTGCATCTCCCAAGACGAAAGGATGTCTGAATCCCCTGAGGAGACCACAGAGAAAGACCTAGTTCCCCACCTCATCGCGCCCGGAGGCCTCACATCCTTTGAAAACTCCAGAGGTACGCGGAGATCAGTGCCTCCAAAGGACACGATGCCTTACTCCTCGTGAAACTTGATAGGACTCCGAGGATTCTTATGGCACGTGGAAAGGGACACTTGGTCTCCCGCCTCACCTGGAGAGGCGTCCCAATTGCCCTGCCAAGCCTCGAGGAGAATCCCGAGTAGTCCCTCGCAACTAGGCAGGAGTCCTGACGTCGCTGAACAATCACGTGTGTGGAAGGGCCATCCCCGTCGTAACTCGAGAATATACCTCAGGTTCCCGCCGCAACTCGAGAAAAACCATGAGACTTCCCCCTCGCCGCGAGATGAGGCCCGATTCCCCTGCACTGCGTGCAGAGCAATTCCGTGTTGCACATCACACATGAAAGGAGCCTTGATTTCCTTGATGGCACTCCAGAGAAACCCCAAGAACACTGTTTCAAGGCTAGAGGGATCCTGAGATCACTGTAGCAACAGAAAAGAGCTCCGTGGACTAAAAATCAACTCGAGATTAGAGGTAAGTCCCTGGATTCGACTCCAGAGGTATACCACCTTACCACAAGCACCTCAAGAGGAGGCTTCTCTCAGCTCTAGGTATGTGAGAGGGACCTTAAGTTTGCGGCCTCAAGTGGAATGGACACCGCGATGCCCTGACTCAAAATAAGGCCGGATATCCCTGCAGTGACTTGAATGCAGGCTTGTCTTGCATCTCCCAAGACGAAAGGATGTCTGAATCCCCTGTGGAGACCACAGAGAAAGACCTAGTTCCCCACCTCATCGCGACCGGAGGCCTCACATCCTTTGAAAACTCCAGAGGTAAGTGGAGATCAGTGCCTCCAAAGGAGACGATGCCTGACTCCTCGTGAAACTAGATAGGAGTCCCAGAAATCCTGTGGCATGTGGAAAGGGACACTTGGTCTTCTGCCTCAGCTGGAGAGGCGTCCCAATTGCCCTGTCAAGCCTCGAGGAGAATCCCAAGTTGTCCCTCGCAACTAGGCAGGAGTACTGACGTCGCTGAACAAACACGTGAGTGAAAGGGCCATCCCCGGTGTAACTCGAGAATATACCCCAGGTTTCCACCGCAACTCCAGAAAAACCATGAGAATTCCCCTCGCCACGAGATGAGGCCCGATTCCCATGCACTCGTGCAGAGCAATTACGTGTTGCACATCACACATGAAAGGAGCCTTGATTTCCTTGATGGCACTCCAGAGAATCCCCAAGAACACTGTTTCAAGGCTAGAGGGATCCTGAGGTCACTGTAGCAACAGGAAAGAGCTGCCTTTACCAGAAATCAAGTCGAGATGAGAGGTTAGTCCCTGGCTTCGACTCCAGAGGAATACCACCTTACCACAAACACCTCAAGAGGAGGCTTCTCTCAGCTCTAGGTATGTGAGAGGGACCCTGAGTTTGCGGCCTCAAGTGGAATGGACACGGGGATGCCCTGAGTCAAAATAAGGCCGGATATCCCTGCAGTGACTTGAATGCAGGCTCGTCTTGCATCTCACAAGACGAAAGATGTCTGAATCCCCTGTGGAGACCACAGAGAAAGACCTAGTTCCGCACCTCATCGCGACCGGAGGCCTCACATCCTTTGAAAACTCCAGAGGTACGCGGAGAACAGTGCCTGCAAAGGAGACGATGCTTGACTCCTCGTGAAACTTGATAGGACTCCCAGGATTCCTGTGGCACGTGGAAAGGGACCCTTGGTCTTCCGCCTCAGCTGGAGAGGCGTCCCAATTGCCCTGCCAAGCCTCGAGGAGAATCCCGAGTTGTCCCTCGAAACTAGGCAGGCGTCCTGACGTCGCTGACAAAAACGTGTGTGGAAGGGCCATCCCCGTCGTAACTCGAGAATATACCCCAGGTTCCCGCCATAATTTGAGAAAAACGATGAGACTTCCTCCTCGCCGCGAGATGAGGCCCGATTCCCCTGCACTGCATGCAGAGCAATTCCGTGTTGCACATCACACATGAAAGGAGCCTTGATTTCCTTGATGGCACTCCAGTGAAACCCCAAGAACACTGTTTCAAGGCTCGAGGGATCCTGAGGTCACTGTAGCAACACGAAAGAGCTCCGTGGACCAAAAATCAACTCGAGATGAGAGGTTAGTCCCTGACTTCGACTCCAGAGGAATACCACCTTACCACAAGCACCTGAAGAGGAGGCTTCTCTCAGCTCTAGGTATGTGAGAGGGACCCTGAGTTTGCGGCCTCAAGTGGAATGCACACCGCAATGCCCTGACTCGAAATAACGCCGGATATCCCTGCTGTGACTTGAATGCAGGCTCGTCTTGCATCTCCCAAGAGAAAAGGTTGTCTGAATCCCCTGTGGAGACAACAGAGAAAGACCTAGTTCCCCACCTCATAGCGACATGAGGCCGCACATCCTTTGAAAACTCCAGAGGTACGCGGAGATCATTGTGTCAAAAGGAGACGATGCCTGACTCCTCGTGAATCTTGATAGGAGTCCCAGGATTCCTTTAGCACGTGGAAAGGGACCCTTGGTCTCCCGCCTCAGCTGGAGAGGCATCCCAATTGCCCTGCCTAGCCTCGAGGAGATCCCGAGTTGTCCCTCACACCTAGGCAAGAGTCCTGACGTCGCTGAACAAACACGTGTGTGGAAGGGCCATCCCCTTCATACCTTGAGAATATACCCCAGGATCCCGCCGCAAGTCGAGAAAAACCATGAGACTTCCCCCTCGCCATGAGACGAGGCACGATTCCCCTGCACTGCGTGCAGAGCAATTCCGTGTTGCACATCAAACATGAAAGGAGCCTTGATTTCCTTGATGGCACTCCAGAGAAACCCCAAGAACACTGTTTCAAGGCTAGAGGGATCCTGAGGTCACTGTAGCAACACGAAAGAGCTCCGAGGACCAAGAATCAACTCGAGATGAGAGGTTAGTCCCTGGCTTCGACTCCCGAGGAATACCACCTTACCACAAGTACCTCAACAGGAGGCTTCTCTCAGCTCTAGGTATGTGAGAGGGACCCTGAGTTAGCGGCCTCAAGTGGAATGGACACCGCGATGCCCTGACTCGAAATAAGGCCGGATGTCCCTGCAGTGACTTGAATGCAGGCTCGTCTTCCTCTCCCAAGAAGAAAGGATGTCTGAATCTCCTGTGCAGACCACAGAGAAAGACCTAGTTCCCCACCTCATCGCGACCGGAGGCCTCACATCCTTTGAAAACTCCAGAGGTATGCGGAGATCGGTGCCTCCAAAGGAGACGATGCCTGACGCCTCGTGAAACTTGATAGGAGTCCCAGGATTCCTGTGGCACGTGGATAGGGACTCTTGGTCTCCCGCCTCAGCTGGATAGGCGTCCCAATTGCCCTGCCAAGCCTCGAGGAGAATCCCGAGTTGTCCCTTGCAACTAGGCAGGAGTCCTGACGTTTCTGAACAAACACGTGGGTGGAAGGGCCATCCCCGTCGTAACTCGAGAATATACCCCAGGTTCCCGCCGCAACTCGAGAAAAACCATGAGACTTCCCCCTCGCCGCGAGATGAGGCCCGATTCCCCTGCACTGCGTGCAGAGCAATTCCGTGTTGCACATCACACATGAAAGGAGCCTTGATTTCCTTGATGGCACTCCAGAGAAACCCCAAGAACACTGTTTCAAGGCTAGAGGGATCCTGAGGTCACTGTAGCAACAGGAAAGAGCTCCGTGGACCAAAAATCAACTCGAGATGAGAGGTTAGTCCCTGGCTTCGACTCCAGAGGAATACCACCTTACCACAAGCACCTCAAGAGGAGGCTTCTCTCAGCTCTAGGTATGTGAGAGGGACCCTGAGTTAGCGGCCTCAAGTGGAATGGACACCGCGATACCCTGACTCGAAATAAGGCCAGATGTCCCTGCAGTGACTTGAATGCAGGCTTGTCTTGCCTCTCCCAAGACGAAAGGATGTCTGAGTCCCCTGTGGAGACCACAGAGAAAGACCTAGTTCCCCACCTCATTGCGACCGGAGGCCTCACATCCTTTTAAAACTCCAGAGGTACGCGGAGATCAGTGCCTCCAAAGGAGACGATGCCTGACTCCGCGTGAAACTTGATAGGAGTCCCAGGATTCCTGCGGCACGTGGAAAGGGAAACTTGGTCTCCCGCCTCAGCTGGAGAAGCGTCCCAATTGCCCTACCAAGCCTCGAGGAGAATCCCGAGTTGTCCCTCGCAACTAGGGAGGAGTCTTGACGTCGCTGAACAAACATGTACTTGGAAGGGTCATCCCCGTCGTAACTCGAGAATATACCCCAGGTTCCCGCCGCAACTCCAGAAAAACCATGAGACTTCCCCCTCGCCGCGAGATGAGGCCCGATTCCCCTGCACTGCGTGCAGAGCAATTCCGTGATGCACATCACACATGAAAGGAGCCTTGATTTCCTTGATGGCACTACAGAGAAACCCCAAGTACACTATTTCAAGGCTAGAGGGATCCTGATGTCACTGTAGCAACATGAAAGAGCTCCGTGGACCAAGAATCAACTCGAGATGAAGGGTTAGTCCCTGGCTTCGACTCCAGAGGAATACCACCTTACCACAAGCACCTCAAGAGGAGGCTTCTCTCAGCTCTAGGTATGTGAGAGGGACCCTGAGTTTGCGGCGTCAAGTGGAATGGACACGGCGATGCCCTGACTCGAAATAAGGCCGGATATCCATGCAGTGACTTGAATGCAGGCTCGACTTGCATCTCCCAAGACGAAAGAATGTCTCAATCCCCTGTTCAGACCACAGAGAAAGACCTAGTTCCCCACCTCATCGCGACCGGAGGTCTCACATCCTTTTAGAACTCCAGAGGTACGCGGAGATCAGTGCCTCCAGAGGAGACGATGCCTGACTCCTCGTGAAACTTGATAGAAGTCCCAGGATTCCTGTGACACGTGGAAAGGGACCCTTGGTCTCCCGCCTCAGCTGGAGAGGCATCCCAATTGCCCTGCCAAGCTTCGAGGAGAATCCCGAGTTGTCCCTCGCAACTAGGCAGGAGTCCTGACGTCGATGAACAAACACTTGTGTGGAACGCCATCCCCGCGATAACTCGAGTATATACCCCAGGTCCCCTCCGCAACTCGAGAAAAACCATGAGACTTCCCCCTCGCCGCGAAATGAGGCCCGATTCCCCTGCAGTACATGCCCAGCAATTCCGTGTTGCACATCACACATGAAAGGAGCCTTGATTTCCTCGATGGCACTCCAGAGAAACCCCAAGAACACTGTTTCAAGGCGAGAGGGATCCTGAGGTCACTGCAGCAACACGAAAGAGCTCCGTGGACCAAGAATCAACTCGAGATGAGAGGGTAGTCCCTGGCTTCGACTCCAGAGGAATACCACCTTACCACAAGCACTTCAAGAGGAGGCTTTTCTCAGCTCTAGGTATGTGAGAGGGACCCTTAGTTTGCGGCCTCAAGTGGAATGGACACCGCGATGCCCTGACTCGAAATAAGGCCTGATATCCCTGCAGTGGCTTGAATGCAGGCTCGTCTTGCATCTCCCAAGACGAAAGGATGTCTGAATCCCCTGTGCAGACCACAGAGAAAGACCTAGTTCCCCACCTCATCGCGACCGGAGGCCTCACATCCTTTGAAAACTCCAGAGGTACGCGGAGATCAGTGCCTCCAAAGGAGACGATGCCTGACTCCTCATGAAACTTGATAGGAGTCCCAGGATTTCTTTAGCACGTGGATAGGGACCCTTGGTATCCTGCCTCAGCTGGAGAGGCGTCCCAATTGCCCTGCCAGGCCTCGAGGAGAATCTCGAGTTGTCCCTCGCAACTAGGCAGGAGTTCTGACGTCGCTGAACAAACATGTGTGTGGAAGGGCCATCCCCGTCGTAACTCGAGAATTTACCCCAGGTTCCCGCCGCAACTAGAGAAAAACCATGAGACTTCCCCCTCGCCGAGAGAGGAACCCCGATTCCCCTGCACTGCGTGCAGAGCAATTCCGTGTTGCACATCACACATGAAAGGAGCCTTGATTTCCTTGATGGCACTCCAGAGAAACCCCAAGAACACTGTTTCAAGGCTAGAGGGATCCTGAGGTCACTGCAGCAACATGAAAGAGCTCCGTGGACCAAAAATCAACTCGAGATGAGAGGTTAGTCCCTGGCTCCGACTCCAGAGGAATAGCACCTTACCACAAGCACCTCAAGAGGAGGCTTCTCTCAGCTCTTGGTATGTGATAGGGACCCTGAGTTTGCGGCCTCAAGTGGAATGGACACCGCGATGCCCTGATGCGAATTAAGGCCGGATATCCCTGCAGTGACTTGAATGCAGGCTCGTCTTGCATCTCCCAAGACGAAAGGATGTCTGAATCCCCTGTGCAGACCACAGAGAAAGACCTAGTTCCCCACCTCACCGCGACCGGAGGGCTCACATCCTTTTAAAACTCCAGAGGTACGCGGAGATCAGTGCCTCCAAAGGAGACGATGCCTGACTCCTCGTGAAACTTGATAGGAGTCCCAGGATTCCTGTGGCACGTGGATAGGGACCCTTGGTCTCCTGCCTCAGCTGAAGAGGCGTCCCTATTTCCCTGCCAGGCCTCGAGGAGAATCCCGAGTTGTCCCTCGCAACTAGGCAGGAGTCCTGACGTCGCTGAACAAACACGTGTGTGGAAGGGCCATCCCCGTCGTAACTCGAGAATATATCCCAGGTTCCCGCCGCAACTCCAGAAAAACCATGAGACTTCCCCCTCGCCGCGAGATGAGGCCCGATTCCCCTGCACTGCGTGCAGAGCAATTCCGTGTTGCACATCACACATGAAAGGAGCCTTGATTTCCTTGATGGCACTACAGAGAAACCCCAAGAACACTGTTTCAAGGCTAGAGGGATCCTTAGGTCTCTGTAGCAACATGAAAGAGCTCCGTGGACGAAGAATCAACTCGAGATGAGGGGTTAGTCCCTGGCTTCGACTCCAGAGGAATACCATCTTACCACAAGCACCTCAAGAGGAGGCTTCTCTCAGCTCTAGGTATGTGAGAGGGACCCTGAGTTTGCGGCCTCAAGTAGAATGGACACCGCGATGCCCTGACTCGAAATAAGGCCGGATATCCGTGCAGTGACTTGAATGCAGGCTCGACTTGCATCTCCCAAGACGAAAGGATGTCTGAATCACCTGTGCAGACCACAGAGAAAGACCTAGTTCCCCACCTCATCGCGACCGGAGGCCTCACATCCTTTGAGAACTCCAGAGGTACGCGCAGATCAGTGCCTCCAAAGGAGACGATGCCTGACTCCTCATGAAACTTGATAGGAGTCCCAGGATTTCTTTAGCACGTGGATAGGGACCCTTGGTCTCCTGCCTCAGCTGGAGAGGCGTCCCAATTGCCCTGCCAAGCCTCGAGGAGAATCCCGAGTTGTCCCTCGCAACTAGGCAGGAGTCCTGACGTCGCTGAACAAACATGTGTGTGGAAGGGCCATCCCCGTCGTAACTCGAGAATATACCCCAGGTTCCCGCCGCAACTCGAGAAAAACCATGAGACTTCCCCCTCGCCGCGAGATGAGGCCCGATTCCCCTGCACTGCGTGCAGAGTAATTCCGTGTTGCACATCACACATGAAAGGAGCCTTGATTTCCTTGATGGCACTCTAGAGAAACCCCAAGAACACTGTTTCAAGGCTAGAGGGATCCTGAGGTCACTGTAGCCACAGGAAAGAGCTCCGTGGACCCAAAATGAACTCGAGATGAGAGGTTAGTCCCTCGCTTCGACTCCAGAGGAATACCACATTACCACAAGCACCTCAAAAGGATGCTTCTCTCAGCTCTAGGTATGTGAGAGGGACTCTGAATATGTGGCCTCAAGTGGAATGGACACCGCAATGCCCTGACTCTAAATAAGGCCGGATATCCCTGCAGTGACTTGAATGCAGGCTCGTCTTGCATCTCCCAAGATGAAAGGATGTCTGAAACCCGTGTGGAGACCACAGAGAAAGACCTAGTTACCCACCTCATCGCGACCGGAGGCCTCACATCTTTTGAAAACTCCAGAGGTATGAGGAGATCGCTGCCTCCAAAGGAGACGATGCCTGACGCCTCGTGAAACTTGATAGGAGTCCCAGGATTCCTGTGGCACGTGGATAGGGACTCTTGGTCTCCCGCCTCAGCTGGAGAGGCGTCCCAATTGCCCTGCCAAGCCTCGAGGAGAATCCCGAGTTGTCCCTCGCAACTAGGAAATAGTCCTTACGTCGCTGAAGAAGCACGTGGGTGGAAGGGCCATCCCCGTCGTAACTCGAGAATATACCCCAGGTTCCCGCCGCAACTTGAGAAAAACCATGAGACTTCCCCCTCGCCGCGATACGAGGCCCGATTCCCCTGCCCTGCGTGCAGAGCAATTCCGTGTTGCACATCACACATGAAAGGAGCCTTGATTTCCTTGATGGCACTCCAGAGAAACCCAAAGAACACTGTTTCAAAGCTAGAGGGATCCTGAGGTCATTGTAGCAACACGAAAGAGCTCCGTGGACAAAAAATCAACTCGAGATGAGAGGTTAGTCCCTGGCTTCGACTCCAGAGGAATACCACCTTATCACAAGCACCTCAATAGGAGGCTTCTCTCAGCTCTAGGTATGTGAGAGGGACCCTGAGTTTGCGGCCTAAAGTGAAATGGACACCGCGATGCCATGAATCGAAATAAGGCCCGATATCCATGCAGTGACTTGAATGCAGGCTCGTCTTGCATCTCCCATGACGAAAGGATGTCTGAATCCCCTGTGGAGACCACAGAGAAAGACCTAGTTCCCCACCTCATCGTGATCGGAGGCCTCACATCCTTTGAAAACTCCAGAGGTACGCGGAAATCAGTGCCTCCAAAGGAGACGATGCCTGACTCCTCGTGAAACTGGATAGGAGTCCCAGAATTCCTGTGGCACGTGGAAAGGAACACTTGGTCTCCCGTCTAAGCTGGAGAGGCATCCCAATTGCCCTGTCAAGCCTCGAGGAGAATCCCGAGTTGTCGCTCGCAACAGGGAAGGAGTCCTGACATCGCTGAACAAACACGTGTGTGGAAGGGCCATCCCCGTCGTAACTCGAGAATATACCCCAGGTTTCCGCTGCAACTCGAGAAAAACCATGAGACTTCCCCCGCGCCGCGAGATGAGGCCCGATTCCCCTGCACTGCGTGCAGAGCAATTCCGTGTTGCACATCACACATGAAAGGAGCCTTGATTTCCTTGATGGCACTCCAGAGAAACGCCAAGAACACTTTTTCAAGGTTAGAGGGATCCTGCGGTCACTGTAGCAGCAGGAAAGAGCTCCGTGGACGAAAAATCAACTCGAGATGAGAGGTTAGTTCCTGGCTTCGACTCCAGAGGAATACCACCTTACCACAAGCACCTCAAGAGGAGGCTTCTCTCAGCTCTAGGTATGTGAGAGGGACCCTGAGTTTGCGGCCTCAAGTAGAATGGACACCGCGATGCCCTGACTCGAAATAAGGCCGGATATCCCTGCAGTGACTTGAATGCAGGCTAGTCTTGCCTCTCCCAAGAAGAAAGGATGTCTGAATCCCCTGTGCAGACCACAGAGAAAGGCCTAGTTCCCCACCTCATCGCGACCGGAGGCCTCACATCCTTTGAAAACTCCAGAGGTACGCGGAGATCAGTGCCTCCAAAGGAGACGATGCCTGACTGCTCGTGAAACTTGATAGGAGTCCCAGGATTCCTGTGGCACGTGAAAAGGGACCCTTGGTCTCCCCCCTCAGCTGGAGAGAGCGTCCCAATTGCCCCACCAAGCCTCGAGGAGAATCCCGAGTTGTCCATCGCAACTAGGCAGGAGTCCTGACGTGGCTGGACAAACACGTGGGTGGTAGGGCCATCCCCGTCGTAACTCGAGAATATACCCCAGGTTCCCGCCGCAACTCGAGAAAAACCATGAGACTTCCCCCTCGCCGCGAGATGAGGCCCGATTCCCCTGCACTGCGTGCAGAGCAATTCCGTGTTGCACATTACACATGAAAGGAGCCTTGATTTCCTTGATGGCACTCCAGAGAAACCCCAAGAACACTGTTTCAAGGCTAGAGGAATCCTGAGGTCACTGTAGCAACACGAAAGAGCTCGGTGGACCAAAAATCAACTCGAGATGAGGGGTTAGTCCCTGGCTTCGACTCCAGAGGAATACCACCTTAAAACAAGCACCTCAAGAGGAGGCTTCTCTCAGCTCTAGGTATGTGAGAGGGACCCTGAGTTAGCGGCCTCAAGTGGAATGGACACCGCGATGCCCTGACTCGAAATAAGGCCGGATATCCCTGCAGTGACTTGAAAGCAGGCTCGTCTTGCATCTCCCAAGACAAAAGGATGTCTGAAGCCCCTGTGGAGACCACAGAGAAAGACCTAGTTCCCCACCTCATCGCGACCGGAGGCCTCACATCCTTGGAAAACTCCAGAGGTATGCGGAGATCAGTGCCTCCAAAGGAGACGATGCCTGACTCCACGTGAAACTTGATAGGATTCCCAGGATTCCTGTGGCACGTGGTAAGAGACCCATGGTCTCCCGCCTGAGCTGGGGAGGCGTCCCAATTGTCCTGCCAAGCTTCGAGGAGAATCCCGAATTGTCCCTCGCAATTAGGCAGGAGTCCTGACGTGGCTGAACTAACACGTGTGTGGAAGGGCCATCCCCGTCGTAACTCGAGAATATACCCCAGGTTCCCGCCGCAACTGGAGAAAAACCATGAGACTTTCCCCTCGCCGCGAGATGAGGCCCGATTTCCCTGCACTGCGTGCAGAGCAATTCCGTGTTGCACATCACACATGAAAGGAGCCTTGATTACCTTGATGGCACTCCAGAGAAACCCCACGAACACTGTTTCAAGGCTAGAGGGATCCTGAGGTCACTGTAGCAACACGAAAGAGACCGTGGACCAAAAATCAACTCGAGATGAGAGGTTATTCCCTGGCTTCGACTCCAGAGGAATACCACCTTAGCACAAGCACCTCAAGAAGAGGCTTCTCTCAGCTCTAGATATGTGAGAGGCTTCTCTCAGCTCTAGATATGTGAGAGGCACCCTGAGTTTGCGGCCTCAAGTGGAATGGACACCGCGATGCCCTGACTCGAAATAAGGCCAGATATCCCTGCAGTGACTTGAATGCAGGCTCGTCTTGCATCTCCCAAGACGAAAGGATGTCTGAATCCCCTGTGGAGACCACAGAGAAAGACCTAGTTCCCCACCTCATCGCGACCGGAGGCCTCACATCCTTTGAAAACTCCAGAGGTATGCGGAGATCAGTGCCTCCAAAGGAGACGATGCCTGACTCCTCGTGAAACTTGATAGGAGTCCCAGGATTCCTGTGGCACGTGGATAGGGACCCTTGGTCCCCCGCCTCAGCTGGAGAGGCGCCCCAATTGCCCTGCCAATCCTCGAGGAGAATCCCGAGTTGTCCCTCGCAACTAGGCAGGAGTCCTTTCGTCGCTGAACAAACACGTGGGTGGAAGGGCCATCCCCGTGGTAACACGAGAATATACCCCAGGTTCCCGCCGCAACTCGAGAGAAGCCATGAGACTTCCCACTTGCCCCGAAATGAGGCCCAATTCCCCTGCACTGCGTGCAGAGCAATTCCGTGTTGCATATCACACATGAAAGGAGCCTTGATTTCCTTGATGGCACTCCAGAGAAACCCCAAGAACACTGTTTCAAGGCTACAGGGTTCCTGAGGTCACTGTAGCAACACGAAAGAGCTTCGTGGACCAAAAATCAACTCGAGATGAGAGGTTAGTCCCTGGCTTTGACACCAGAGCAATACAACCTTACCACAAGCACCTCAAGAGGAGGTTTCTCTCAGGTCTAGGAATGTGAGAGGGACCCTGATTTTGCGGCATCTAGTCGAATGGACACCGTGATTCCCTGACTCAAAATAAGGCCAGATATCTCTGAAGTGACTTGAATGCCGGCTCGGCTTGCATCTCCCAAGATGAAAGAATGTTTGAATCCCTTGTGGACACCACAGAGAAAGACCTAGTTCCCCACCTCATCGCGATCAGAGGTCTCAAATTCTTTGAAAACTCCAGAGGTATGCGAAGATCAGTGCCTCCAAAGGAGACGATGCCTGACTCCTCGTGAAACTTGATAGGAATCCCAGGATTCCTGTGGCACGTGGATAGGGACCCTTGGTCTCCTGCCTCAGCTGGAGAGGCGTCCCAATTTCCCTGCCAGGCCTCGAGGAGAATCCCGAGTTGTCCCTCGCAACTAGGCAGGAGTCCTGACGTCGCTGAACAAACATTTGTGTGGAAGGGCCATCCCCTTCGTAACTCGAGAATATACCCCAGGTTCCCGCCGCAACTCCAGAAAAACCATGAGACTTCCCCCTCGCCGCGAGATGAGGCCCGATTCCTCTGCACTGCGTGCAGAGCAATTCCGTGTTGCACATCACACATGAAAGGAGCCTTGATTTCCTTGATGGCACTCCAGAGAAACCCCAAGAACACTGTTTCAAGGCTAGAGGGATCCTGAGGTCACTGTGGCAACACGAAAGAGCTCGGTGTTCCAAAAATCAACTCGAGATGAGAGGTTAGTCCCTGGCTTCGACTCCAGAGGAATACCACCTTACCACAAGCACTTCAAGAGGAGGCTTCTCTCAGCTCTAGGTATGTGAGAGGGACCCTGAGTTTGCGGCCTCAAGTGGAATGGACACCGCGATGCCCTGACTCGAAATAAGGCCGGATATCCCTGCAGTGACTTGAAAGCAGGCTCGTCTTGCATCTCCCAAGACAAAAGGATGTCTGAATCCCCTGTGGAGACCACAGAGAAAGACCTGGTTCCCCACCTCATCGCCACCAGAAGCCCCACATCCTTGGAAAACTCGAGAGGTATGCGGAGATCAGTGCCTCCAAAGGAGACAATGCCTGACTCCTCGTGAAAGTTGATAGGAGTCCCAGGATTCCTGTGGCACGTGTTAAGAGACCCATGGTCTCCCGCCTCAGCTGGAGAGGCGTCCCAATTGCCCTGCCAAGCCTCGAGGAGAATCCCGAGTTGTCCATCGAAACTAGACAGGAGTCCTGACGTGGGTGAACTAACACGTGGGTGGAAGGGCCATCCCCGTCGTAACTCGGGCATATACCCCAGGTTCCCGCCGCAACTCGAGAAAAACCATGAGACTTCCCCCTCGGCGCGAGATGAGGACCGATTCCCCTGCACTGCGTGCAGACCAATTACGTGTTGCACATCACACATGAAAGAGGCCTTGATTTCTTTAATGGCACTCCAGAGAAACCCAAAGAACACTGTTTCTAGGCTAGAGGGATGCTGATGTCACTGTAGCAACATGAAAGAGCTCCGTGGATCAAGAATCAACTCGAGATGAGAGGTTAGTCCTTGGCTTCGACTCCAGAGGAATACCACCTTATCACAAGCACCTCAAGAGGAGGCTTCTCTCAGCTCTAGGTATGTGAGAGGATCCCTGAGATTGCGGCCTCAAGTGGAATAGACACCGCGATGCCCTGACTCGAAATCAGGCCGGGTAGACCTGCAGTGATTAGAATGCAGGCTCGTCTTGTGTCTCCCAAGATGAAAGGATGTCTGAATCCCCTGTGGAGACCACAGAGAAAGACCTAGTTCCCAACCTCATCGTGACCGGAGGCCTCACATCCTTTGAAATCTCCAAAGGTACGCGGAGATTAGTGCCTCCCAAGGAGACGATGCCTGACTCCTCGTGAAACTTGATAAGAGTCCCAGGATTCCTGTGGCACGTGGAAAGGGACTCTTGGTCTCCCGCCTCAGCCAGAGAGGCGTCCCAATTGCCCTGCCAAGCCTCGAGGAGAATCCCGAGTTGTCCCTCGCAACTAGGCAGGAGTCCTGACGTCGCTGAACAAACACGTGGGTGGAAGGGCCATCCCCGTCGTAACTCGAGAATATACCCCAGGTTCCCGCCGCAACTCGAGAAAAACCATGAGACTTCCCCCTCGCCGCGAGATGAGGCCCGATTCTCCTACACTGCGTGCAGAGTAATTCCGTCTTGCACATCACACATGAAAGGAGCCTTGATTTCCTTGATGGCACTCCAGAGAAACCCCAAGAACACTGTTTCAAGGCTAGAGGGATCCTGAGGTCACTGTAGCAACACGAAAGAGCTCCGTGGACCCAAAATCAACTCGAGAGGAGAGGTTATTCCCTCGCTTCGACTCCAGAGGAATACCACCTTACCACAAGCACCTCAAGAGGAGGCTTCTCTCAGCTATAGGTATGTGAGAGGGACCCTGAATTTGTGGCCTCAAGTGGAATGGACACCGCGATGCCCTGACTCGAAATAAGGCCGGATATCCCTGCAGTGACTTGAATGCAGGCTCGTCTTGCATCTCCCAAGATGAAAGGATGTCTGAAACACCTGTGGAGACCACAAAGAAAGATCTAGTTCCCCACCTCATCGCGACCGGAGGCCTCACATCTTTTGAAAACTCCAGAGGTATGCGGAGATCGGTTCCTCCAAAGGAGACGATGCCTGACGCCCCGTGAAACTTGATAGGAGTCCCAGGATTCCTGTGGCACGTGGATAGGGACCCTTGGTCTCCCGCCTCAGCTGGAGAGGCGTCCCAATTGCCCTGCCAAGCATCGAGGAGAATCCCGAGTTGTCCCTCGCAACTAGGAAGGAGTCCTTACGTCGCTGAAGATGCACGTGGGTGGAAGGGCCATCCCTGTCGTAACTCGAGAATATACCCCAGGTTCCCGCCGCAACTTGAGAAAAACCATGAGACTTCCCCCTCGCAGCGAGATGAGGCCCGATTCCCCTGCACTGCGTGCAGAGCAATTCCTTGTTGCACATCACACATGAAAGGAGCCTTGATTTCCTTGATGGCACTCCAGAGAAACCCCAAGAGCAATGTTTCAAAGCTAGAGGGATCCTGAGGTCATTGTAGCAACACGAAAGAGCTCCGTGGACCAAAAATCAACTCGAGATGAGAGGTTAGTCCCTGGCTTCGACTCCAGAGGAATCCCACCTTATCACAATCACCTCAAGAGGAGGCTTCTCTCAGCTCTAGGTATGTGAGAGGGACCCTGAGTTTGCAGCCTCAAATGAAATGGACAGCGCGATGCCATGACTCGAAATAAGGCCGGATATCCATGCAGTGACTTGAATGCAGGCTCGTCTTGCATCTCCCATGACGAAAGGATGTCTGAATCCCCTGTGGAGACTACAGAGAAAGACCTAGTTCCCCACCTCATCGTGACCGGAGGCCTCACATCCTTTGAAAACTCCAGAGGTACGCGGAAATCAGTGCCTCCAAAGGAGACGATGCCTGACTCCTCGTGAAACTTGATAGGAGTACCAGGATTCCTGTGGCACGTGGAAAGGAACACTTGGTCTCCCGCCTCAGCTGGAGAGGCATCCCAATTGCCCTGCCAAGCCTCGAGGAGAATCTCGAGTTGTCCCTTGCAACTAGGCTGGAGTCCTGACGTGGCTGAACAAACACGTGGGTGGAAGGGCCATACCCGTCGTAACTCGAGAATATACCCCAGGTTCCCGCCGCAACTCGAGAAAAACCATGAGACTTCCCCCTCGCTGCGAGATGAGGCACAATTCCCCTGCACTCGTGCAGAGCAATTCCGTGTTGCACATCACACATGAAAGGAGCCTTGATTTCCTTGATGGCACTCCAGAGAAACCCCAAGAACACTGTTTCAAGGCTAGAGGGATCCTGCGGTCACTGTAGCAACAGGAAAGAGCTCCATGGACCAAAAATCAACTCGAGATGAGAGGTTAGTCTCTGGCTTCGACTCCAGAGGAATACCACCTTACCACAAGCACCTCAAGAGGAGGCTTCTCTCAGCTCTAGGTATGTGAGAGGGACCCTGAGTTAGCGGCCTCAAGTGGAATGGACACCGCGATGCCCTGACTCGAAATAAGGACCGATGTCACTGCAGTGACGTGAGTGCAGGCTCGTCTTGCCTCTCCCAAGACGAAAGAATGTCTGAATCCCCTGTGAAGACCACAGAGAAAGACCAAGTTCCCCACCTCATCGCGACCGGAGGCCTCACATCCTTTGAAAACTCCAGAGGTACGCGGAGATCAGTGCCTCCAAAGGAGACGATGCCTGACTCCTCGTGAAACTTGATAGGAGTCCCATTATTCCTGCGGCACGTGGAAAGGGACACTTGGTCTCCCGCCTCAGCTGGAGAGGCGTCCCAATTGCCCTCCCAAGCCTCGAGGAGAATCCCGAGTTGTCCCTCGCCACTAGGCAGGAGTCTTGACGTCGCTGTACAAACACGTGCTTGGAAGGGTCATCCCCGTCGTAACTCGAGAATATACCCCAGGTTCCCGCCGCAACTCAAGAAAAACCATGAGACTTCCCCCTCGCCGCGAAATGAGGCCCGATTCCTCTGCACTGCGTGCAGAGCAATTCCATCTTGCACATCACACATGAAAGGAGCTTTGATTTGCTTGATGGCACTCCAGAGAAACCCCAAGAACACTGTTTCAAGGCTAGAGGGATCCTGAGGTCACTGTAGCAACACGAAAGAGCTCCGTGGACCCAAAATCAACTTGAGATGAGAGGTTAGTCCCTGGCTTCGATTCCAGAGAAATACCACATTACCACAAGCACCTCAAGAGGAGTCTTCTCTCAGCTCTATGTATGTGAGAGGGAACCTGAGTTTGCGGCCTCAAGAGGAATGGACACCGCGATGCCCTGACTCGAAATAAGGCCGGATATCCCTGCAGTGACTTGAATGCAGGCTCGTCTTGCATCTCCCAAGACGAAAGGATGTCTGAATCCCCTGTGGAGACTACAGAGAAAGACCTAGTTCCCCACCTCATCGCGACCGGAGGCCTCACATCCTTTGAAAACTCCAGAGGTATGCGGAGATCAGTGCCTCCAAAGGAGATGATGCCTGACTCCTCGTGAAACTTGATAGGAGTCCCAGGATTCCTGTGGCACGTGGATAGGGACCCTTGGTCTCCTGCCTCAGCTGGAGAGGCGTCCCAATTTCCCTGCCAGGCCTCGAGGAGAATCCCGAGTTGTCCCTCGCAACTAGGCAGGAGTCCTGACGTCACTGAACAAACTTGTGTGTGTTGAAGGGCCATCCCCGTCGTAACTCGAGAATATACCCCAGGTTCCCGCCGCAACTAGAGAAAAACCATGAGACTTCCCCCTCGCCGCGAGATGAGGCCCGATTCCCCTGCACTGCGTGCAGAGCAATTCCGTGTTGCACATCACACATGAAAGGAGCCTTGATTTCCTTGATGGCACTCCAGAGAAACCCCAAGAACACTCTTTCAAGGCTCGAGGGATCCTGAGGTCACTGTAGCAACAAGAAAGAGCTCCGTGGACCCAAAATCAACTCAAGATGAGAGGTTAGTCCCTGGCGTCGACTCCAGAGGAATACCACCTTACCACAAGCACCTCAAGAGGAGGCTTCTCTCAGCTCTAGGTATGTGAGAGGGACCCTGAGTTTGCGGCCTCAAGTGGAATGGACACCGCGATGCCCTGACTCGAAATAAGGCCGCATATCCCTGCAGTGATTTGAATGCAGGCTCGTCTTGCATCTCCCAAGATGAAAGGATGTTTGAATCCCCTGTGGATACCACAGAGAAAGACCTAGTTCCCCACCTCATCGCGACTGGAGGCCTCACATCCTTTGAAAACTCCAGAGGTACGCGGAGATCAGTGCCTCCAAAGGAGACGATGCCTGACTCTTTGTCAAAATTGATGGGAGTCCCAGGATTCCTGTGGCACGTGGAAAGGGACCCTTGGTCTCCCGCCTCAGCTGCAGAGGCGTCCCAATTGCCCTGCCAAGCCTCGAGGAGAATCCCGAGTTGTCCCTCGCAACTAGGCAGGAGTCTTGATGTCGCTGAACAAACATGTGTGTGGAAGTGCCATCCCCGTCGTTACTCGAGAATATACCCCAGGTTCCCGCCGCAACTCGAGAAAAACCATGAGACTTCCCCCTCGCCGCGAGATGAGGTCCGATTCCCCTGCACTGCATGCAGAGCAATTCCGTGTTGCACATCACACATGAAAGGAGCCTTGATTTCCTTGATGGCACTCCAGAGAAACCCCAAGAACACTGTTTCAAGGCTCGAGGGATCCTGAGGTCACTGTAGCAACACGAAAGAGCTCCATGGACCAAAAATCAACTCGAGATGAGAGGTTAGTCCCTGGCTTCGACTCCAGAGGAATACCACCTTACCATAAGCACCTCAAGAGGAGGCTTCTCTCAGCTCTAGGTATGTGAGAGGGACCCTGAGTTTGTGGCCTCAAATGGGATGTACACCGGGATGCGCTGACTCGAAATAAGGCCGGATATCCCTGCAGTGACTTGAATGCAGGCTCGTCTTGCATCTCCCAAGACGAAAGGATGTCTGAATCCCCTGTGGAGACCACAGAGAAAGACCTAGTTCCCCACCTCATCGCGACCGGAGGCCTCACATCCTTTGAAAACTCCAGAGGTACGTGGAGATCAGTGCCTCCAAAGTAGACGATGCCTGACTCCTCGTGAAACTTGATAGGAGTCCCAGAATTCCTGTGGCACGTGGAAAGGGACCCTTGGTCTCCCGCCTCAGCTGGAGAGGCATCCCAATTGCCCTGCCAAGCCTCGAGGAGAATCCCGAGTTGTCCCTCGCAACTAGGCAGGAGTCCTGACGTCGCTGAACAAACACGTGTGTGGGAGGGCCATCCCCGTCGCAACTCCAGAATATACCCCAGGTTCCCGCCGCAACTGGAGAAAAACCATGAGACTTCCCCCTCGCCGCGAGATGAGGCCCGATTTCCCTGCAATGCGTGCAGAGCAATTCCGTGTTGCACATCACACATGAAAGGAGCCTTGATTTCCTTGATGGCACTCCAGAGAAACCCCAAGAACACTGTTTCAAGGCTCGAGGGATCCTGAGGTCACTGTAGCAACACGAAAGAGCTCCATGGACCAAAAATCAACTCGAGATGAGAGGTTAGTCCCTGGCTTCGACTCCAGAGGAATACCACCTTACCATAAGCACCTCAAGAGGAGGCTTCTCTCAGCTCTAGGTATGTGAGAGGGACCCTGAGTTTGTGGCCTCAAATGGGATGGACACCGGGATGCGCTGACTCGAAATAAGGCCGGATATCCCTGCAGTGACTTGAATGCAGGCTCGTCTTGCATCTCCCAAGACGAAAGGATGTCTGAATCCCCTGTGGAGACCACAGAGAAAGACCTAGTTCCCCACCTCATCGCGACCGGAGGCCTCACATCCTTTGAAAACTCCAGAGGTACGTGGAGATCAGTGCCTCCAAAGTAGACGATGCCTGACTCCTCGTGAAACTTGATAGGAGTCCCAGAATTCCTGTGGCACGTGGAAAGGGACCCTTGGTCTCCCGCCTCAGCTGGAGAGGCATCCCAATTGCCCTGCCAAGCCTCGAGGAGAATCCCGAGTTGTCCCTCGCAACTAGGCAGGAGTCCTGACGTCGCTGAACAAACACGTGTGTGGGAGGGCCATCCCCGTCGCAACTCCAGAATATACCCCAGGTTCCCGCCGCAACTGGAGAAAAACCATGAGACTTCCCCCTCGCCGCGAGATGAGGCCCGATTTCTCTGCAATGCGTGCAGAGCAATTCCGTGTTGCACATCACACATGAAAGGAGCCTTGATTTCCTTGATGGCACTCCAGAGAAACCCCAAGAACACTGTTTCAAGGATAGAGGGATCCTGAGGTCACTGTAGCAACACGAAAGAGCTCCGTGGACCCAAAATCAACTCGAGATGAGAGGTTATTCCCTCGCTTCGACTCCAGAGGAATACCACCTTACCACAAGCACCTCAAGAAGAGGCTTCTCTCAGCTCTAGATATGTGAGAGGCTTCTCTCAGCTCTAGGTATGTGAGAGGGACCCTGAGTTTGCGGCCTCAAGTGGAATGGACACCACGATGCCCTGACTCGAAATAAGGCCGGATATCCGTGCAGTGACTTGAATGCAGGCTCGTCTTGCATCTCCCAAGATGAAAGGATGTCTGAAACCCCTGTGGAGACCACAGAGAAACACCTAGTTCTCCACCTCAGCGCGACCGGAGGCCTCACATCTTTTGAAAACTCCAGAGATACGCGGAGATCAGTGCCTCCAAAGGAAACGATGCCTGACGCCTCGTGAAACTTGATAGGAGTCCCAGGATTCCTGTGGCACGTGGAAAGGGACCCTTGGTCTCCCGACACAGCTGGAGAGGCGTCTCAATTGCCCTACCAAGCCTCGAGGAGAATCCCGAGTTGTCCCTCGCAACTAGGCAGGAGTCCTGACGTCACTGAACAAACACGTGTGTGGAAGGGCCATCCCCGTCGTAACTCGAGAATATACCCCAGGACCCGCCGCAACTCGAGAAAAACCATGAGACTTCCCCCTCGCTGCGAGATGAGGCCCGATTCCCCTGCACTGCGTGCAGAGCAATTCCGTGTTGCACATCACACATGAAAGGAGCCTTGATTACCTTGATGGCACTCCAGAGAAACCCAAGAACACTGTTTCAAGGCTAGAGGGATCCTGAGGTCACTGTAGCAACACGAAAGAGACCGTGGACCACAAATCAACTCGAGATGAGAGGTTATTCCCTGGCTTCGACTCCAGAGGAATACCACCTTACCACAAGCACCTCAAGAAGAGGCTTCTCTCAGCTCTAGATATGTGAGAGGCTTCTCTCAGCTCTAGCGATGTGAGAGGGACCCTGAGTTTGCGGCCTCAAGTGGAATGGACACTGCGATGCCCTGACTCGAAATAAGGCCAGATATCTCTGCAGTGACTTGAATGCAGGCTCGTCTTGCATCTCCCAAGACGAAAGGATGTCTGAATCCCCTGTGGAGACCACAGAGAAAGACCTCGTTCCCCACCTCACGGCGACCGGAGGCCTCACATCCTTTGAAAACTCCAGAGGTATGCGGAGATCAGTGCCTCCAAAAGAGACGATGCCTGACTCCTCGTGAAACTTGATAGGAGTCCCAGGATTCCTGTGGCACGTGGAAAGGGACCCTTGGTCTCCCGCCTCAGCTGGAGAGGCGTCCCAATTGCCCTGCCAAGCCTCGAGGAGAATCCCGAGTTGTCCCTCGCAACTAGGCAGGAGTCCTGCCGTCGCTGAACAAACACGTGTGTGGAAGGGCCATTCCCGTCGTAACTCGAGAATATACCCCAGGTTCCCGCCGCAACTCGAGAAAAACCATGAGACTTCCCCCTCGCCGCGAGATGAGGCCTGATTCCCCTGCACTGCGTGCAGAGCAATTCCGAGTTGCACATCACACATGAAAGGAGCCTTGATTTCCTTGATTGCACTCCAGAGAAACCCCAAGAACACTGTTTCAAGGCTAGAGGCACCCTGAGGTCACTGTAGCAACACGAAAGAGCTCCGTGGACCAAAAATCAACTCGAGATGAGAGGTTAGTCCCTGGCTTCGACTCCAGAGGAATACCACCTTACCACAAGCACCTCAAGAGGAGGCTTCTCTCAGCTCTAGGTATGTGAGAGGGACCCTGAGTTTGCGGCCTCAAGTGGAATGGACACCGCGATGCCCTGACTCGAAATAAGGCCGGATATCCCTGCAGTGACTTGAATGCAGGCTCGTCTTGCATCTCCCAAGACGAAAGGATGTCTGAATCCCCTGTGGAGACCACAGAGAAAGACCTAGTTCCGCACCTCATCGCGACCGGAGGCCTCACATCCTTTGAAAATTCCAGAGGTACGCAGAGATCAGTGCCTCCAAAGGAGACGATGCCTGATTCCTCGAGAAAATTGATAGGAGTCCCAGGATTCCTGTGGCACGTGGAAAGGGAAGCTTGGTCTCCCCCCTCAGCTGGAGAGGCTTCCCAATTGCCCTGCCAAGCCTCGAGGAGAATCCCGAGTTGTCCCTCGCAACTAGGCAGGAGTCCTGACGTCGCTGAACAAACACTTGTGTGGAAGGGCCATCCCCGTCGTAACTCGAGAATGTACCCCAGGTTCCCGCCGCAACTCGAGAAAAACCATGAGACTTCCCCCTCGCCGCGAGATGAGGCCCGATTCCCCTGCACTGCGTGCAGAGCAATTCCGAGTTGCACATCACACATGAAAGGAGCCTTGATTTCCTTGATGGCACTCCAGAGAAACCCCAAGAACACTGTTTCAAGGCTAGAGGAACCCTGAGGTCACTGTAGCAACACGAAAGAGCTCCGTGGACCAAAAATCAACTCGAGATGAGAGGTTAGTCCCTGGCTTCGACTCCAGAGGAATACCACCTTACCACAAGCACCTCAAGAGGAGGCTTCTCTCAGCTCTAGCTAAGTGAGAGGGACCCTGAGTTTGTGGCCTCAAGTGGAATGGACACCGCGACGCTCTGACTCGAAATAAGGCCGGATATCCCTGCAGTGACTTGAATGCAGGCTCGTCTTGCATCTCCCAAGACGAAAGGATGTCTGAATCCCCTGTGGAGACCACAGAGAAAAACCTAGTTCACAACCTCATCGCGACCGGAGGCCTCACATCCTTTGAAAACTCCAGAGGTACGCGGAGATCAGTGCCTCCAAAAGAGACGATGCCTGACTCCTCGTGAAACTTGATAGGAGTCCCAGGATTCCTGTGGCACGTGGAAAGGGACCCTTGGTCTCCCGCCTCAGCTGGAGAGGCGTCCCAATTGCCCTGCCAAGCCTCGAGGAGAATCCCGAGTTGTCCCTCGCAACTAGGCAGGAGTCCTGACGTCACTGAACAAACACGTGGGTGGAAGGGCCATCCCCGTCGTAACTCGAGAATATACCCCAGGTTCCCGCCGCAACTCGAGAAAAACCATGAGACTTCCCCCTCGCCGCGAGATGAGGCCCGATTCCCCTGCACTGCGTGCAGAGCAATTCCGTGTTGCACATCACACATCAAATAAGCCTTTATTTCCTTGATGGCACTCCAGAGAAACCCGAAGAACACTGTTTCCAGGCTAGAGGGATCCTGAGGTCACTGTAGCAACACGAAAGAGCTCCGTGGACCAAAAATCAACTCGAGATGAGAGGTTAGTCCCTGGCTTCGACTCCAGGGGAATACCACCTTACCACAAGCACCTCAAGAGGAGGCTTCTCTCAGCTCTAGCTATGTGAGAGGGACCCTGAGTTTGCAGCCTCAAATGGAATGGACACCGCGAAGCCCTGACTCGACATAAGGGCGGATATCCCTGCAGTGACTTGAATGCAGGCTCGGCTTGCATCTCCCAAGAGGAAAGGATGTCTGAATCCCCTGTGGAGACCACAGAGAAAGACCTACTTCCCCACCTCATCGCGACCGGAGGCCTCACATCCTTTGAAAACTCCAGAGGTACGTGGAGATCAGTGCCTCCAAAGGAGACGATGCCTGACTCCTCGTGAAACTTGATAGGAGTCCCAGGATTCCTGTGGCACGTGGAAAGGGACCCTTGGACTCCCGCCTAAGCTGGAGAGGCGTCCCAATTGCCCTGCCAAGCCTCGAGGAGAATCCCGAGTTGTCCCTCGCAACTAGGCAGGAGTCCTGACGTGGCTGAACAAACACGTGGGTGGAAGGGGCATCCCCGTCGTAACTCAAGAATATACCCCAGGTTCCCGCCGCAACTCGAGAAAAACCATGAGACTTCCCCCTCGCCGTGAGATGAGGCCCGATTCCCCTACACTCGTGCAGAGCAATTCCGTGTTGCACATCACACATGAAAGGAGCCTTGATTTCCTTGATGGCACTCCAGAGAAACCCCAAGAACACCGTTTCAAAGCTAGAGGGATCCTGAGGTCACTGTAGCAACACGAAAGAGCTCCGTGGCCCAAAAATCAGCTCGAGATGAGGGGTTAGTCCCTGGCTTCGACTCCAGAGGAATACCACCTTACCACAAGCACCTCAAGAAGAGGCTGCTCTCAGCTCTATGTATGTGAGAGGGACCCTGATTTTGCGGCTTAAAGTGGAATGGACACCGCGATGCCCTGACTCGAAATAAGGCCGGATATCCCTGCAGTGACTTGAATGCAGGCTCGTCTTGCATCTCCCAAGACGAAAGGATGTCTGAATCCCCTGTGGAGACCACAGAGAAAGACCTAGTTCCCCACCTCATCGCGACCGGAGGCCTCACATCCTTTGAAAACTCCAGAGGTACGCGGAGATCAGTGCCTCCAAAGGAGACGATGCCTGACTCCTCGTGACTTGATAGGAGTCCCAGGATTCCTGTGGCACGTGGAAAGGGACCCTTGGTCTCCCGCCTCAGCTGGAGAGGCGTCCCAATTGCCCTGCCAAGCCTCGAGGAGAATCCCGAGTTGTCCCTCGCAACTAGGCAGGAGTCCTGACGTCGCTGAACAAACACGTGGCTGGAAGGGCCATCCCCGACGTAACTCGAGAATATACCCCAGGTTCCCGCCGCAACTCGAGAAAAACCATGAGACTTCCCCCTCGCCGCAAGATGAGGCCCGATTCCCCTGCACTGCGTGCAGAGCAATTCCGTGTTGCACATCACACATGAAAGGAGCCTTGATTTCCTTGATGGCACTCCAGAGAAACCCCAAGAACACTGTTTCAAGGCTAGAGGGATCCTGAGGTCACTGTAACAACACGAAAGAGCTCCGTGGACCACAAATCAAATGGAGATGAGAGGTTAGTCCCTGGCTTCGACTCCAGAGGAATACCACCTTACCACAAGCACCTCAAGAGGAGGCTTCTCTCAGCTCTAGCTATGTGAGAGGGACCCTGAGTTTGTGGCCTCAAGTGGAATGGACACTGCGATGCCCTGACTTGAAATAAGGCCGGATATCCCTGCAGTGACTTGAATGCAGGCTCGTCTTGCATCTCCCAAGACGAAAGGATGTCTGAATCCCCTGTGGAGACCACAGAGAAAGACCTAGTTCCCCACCTCATCGCGACCGGAGGCCTCACATTCTTTGAAAACTCCAGAGGTACGCGGAGATCAGTGCCTCCAAAGGAGACGATGCCTGACTCCTCGTGAAACTTGATAGGAGTCCGAGGATTCCTGTGGCACGTGGAAAGGGACCCTTGGTCTCCCGCCTCAGCTGGAGAGGCATCCCAATTGCCCTGCTAAGCCTCGAGGAGAATCCCGAGTTGTCCCTCGCAACTAGGCAGGAGTCCTGACGTCGCTGAACAAACACGTGGCTGGAAGGGCCATCCCCGTCGTAACTCGAGAATATACCCCAGGTTCCCGCCGCAACTCGAGAAAAACCATGAGACTTCCCCCTCGCCGCAAGATGAGGCCCGATTCCCCTGCACTGTGTGCAGAGCAATTCCGTGTTGCACATCACAGATGAAAGGAGCCTTGATTTCCTTGATGGCACTCCAGAGAAACCCCAAGAACACTGTTTCAAGGCTAGAGGGATCCTGAGATCACTGTAGCAACACAAAAGAGCTCTGTGGATGAAAAATCACCTCGAGATGATAGGTTAGTCCCTGGCTTCGACTCCAGAGGAATACCACCTTACCACAAGCACCTCAAGAGGAGGCTTCTCTCAGCTCTAGCTATGTGAGAGGGACCCTGAGTTTGCGGCCTCAAGTGGAATGGACACCGCGATGCCCTGACTCGAAATAAGGCCGGATATCCCTGCAGTGACTTGAATGCAGGCTCGTCTTGCATCTCCCAAGACGAAAGGATGTCTGAATCCCCTGTGGAGACCACAGAGAAAGACCTAGTTCCCCACCTCATCGCGACCGGAGGCCTCACATCCTTTGAAAACTCCAGAGGTACGCGGAGATCAGTGCCTCCAAAGGAGACGATGCCTGACTCCTCGTGAAACTTGATAGGAGTCCCAGGATTCCTGTGGCACGTGGAAAGGGACACTTGGTCTCCAGCCTCAGCTGGAGAGGCGTCCTAATTGCCCTGCCAAGCCTCGAGGAGAATCCCGAGTTGTCCCTCGCAACTAGGCTGGAGTCCTGACGTCGCTGAAGAAACACGTGGGTGGAAGGGCCATCCCCGTCGTAACTCGAGAATATACCCCAGGTTCCCGCCGCAACTCGAGAAAAACCATGAGACTGCCCCCTCGCCACGAGATGAGGCCCGTTTCCCCTGCACTGCGTGCAGAGCAATTCCGTGTTGCACATCACACATGAAAGGAGCCTTGATATCCTTGATGGCACTCCAGAGAAACCCCAAGAACACTGTTTCAAGGCTAGAGGGATCGTGAGGTCACTGTAGCAACACGAAAGAGCTCCATGGACCAAAAATCAACTCGAGATGAGAGGTTAGTCCCTGGCTTCGACTCCAGAGGAATACCACCTTACCACAAGCACCTCAAGAGGAGGCTTCTCTCAGCTCTAGGCATGTGAGAGGGACCCTGATTTTGCGGCCTCAAGTGGAATGGACACCGCGATGCCCTGACGCGAAATAAGGCCGGATATCCCTGCAGTGACTTGAATGCAGGCTCGTCTTGCATCTCCCAAGACGAAAGGATGTCTGAATCTCCTGCGGAGACCACAGAGAAAGACCTAGTTCCCCACCTCATTGCGACTGAAGGCCTCACATCCTTTGAAAACTCCAGAGGTACGCGGAGATCAGTGCCTCCAAAGGAGACAATGCCTGACTCCTCGTGAAACTTGATAGGAGTCCCAGGATTCCTATGGCACGTGGAAAGGGACCCTTGGTCTCCCGCCTCAGCTGGAGAGGCGTCCCAATTGCCCTGCCAAGCCTCGAGGAGAATCCCGAGCTGTCCCTCGCAACTAGGCAGGAGTCCTGATGTCGCTGAACAAACACGTGGGTGGAAGGGCCATCCCCGTCGTAATTCGAGAATATACCCCAGGTTCCCGCCGCAACTCGAGAAAAACGATGAGACTTCCCCCTCGCCGCGAGATGAGGCCCGATTCCCCTGCACTGCGTGCAGAGCAATTCAGTGTCGCACAACACACATGAAAGGAGGCTTGATTTCCTTGATGGAACTCCAGAGAAACCCCAAGAACACTGTTTCAAGGCTAGAGGGATCCTGAGGTCACTGTAGCAACACGAAAGAGCTCTGTGGATGAAAAATCACCTCGAGATGATAGGTTAGTCCCTGGCTTCGACTCCAGAGGAATACCACCTTACCACAAGCACCTCAAGAGGAGGCTTCTCTCAGCTCTAGGTATGTGAGAGGGACCCTGAGTTTGCGGCCTCAAGTGGAATGGACACCGCGATGCCCTGACTCGAAATAAGGCCGGATATCCCTGCAGTGACTTGAATGCAGGCTCGTCTTGCATCTCCCAAGACGAAAGGATGTCTGAATCCCCTGTGGAGACCACAGAGAAAGACCTAGTTCCCCACCTCATCGCGACCGGAGGCCTCACATCCTTTGAAAACTCCAGAGGTACCCAGAGATCAGTGCCTCCAAAGGAGACGATGCCTGACTCCTCGTGAAACTTGATAGGAGTCCCAGGATTCCTGTGGCACGTGGAAAGGGACCCTTGGTCTCCCGCCTCAGCTGGAGAGGCATCCCAATTGCCCTGCCAAGCCTCGAGGAGAATCCCGAGTTGTCCCTCGCAACTAGGCAGGAGTCCTGATGTCGCTGAATAAACACGTGGGTGGAAGGGCCATCCCCGTCGTAACTCGAGAATGCACCCCAGGTTCCCGCCGCAACTCGAGAAAAACCATGAGACTTCCCCCTCGCCGCGAGATGAGGCCCGATTCCCCTGCACTGCGTGCAGAGCAATTGTGTGTTGCACATCACACATGAAAGGAGACTTGATTTCCTTGATGGCACTCCAGAGAAACCCCAAGAACACTGTTTCAAGGCTAGAGGGATCCTGAGGTCACTGTAGCAACACGAGAGAGCTCCGTGGCCCAAAAATAAACTCGAGATGAGAGGTTAGTCCCTGGCTTCGACTCCAGAGGAATACCACCTTACCACAAGCACCTCAAGAGGAGGCCTCTCTCAGTTCTAGGTATGTGAGAGGGACCCTGATTTTGCGGCCTCAAGTGGAATGGACACCGCGATGCCCTGACTCAAAATAAGGCCAGATATCCGTGCAGTGACTTGAATGCAGGCTAGTCTTGCATTTCCCAAGACGAAAGGATGTCTGAATCCCCTGTGGAGATCTCAGAGAAAGATCTAGTTCCCCACCTCATCGCGACCGGAGGCCTCATATCCTTTGAAAACTCCAGAGGTACGCGGAGATCAGTGCCTCCAAAGGAGACGATGCCTGACTCCTCGTGAAACTTGATAGGTGTCCCAGGATTCCTGTGGCACGTGGAAAGGGACCCTTGGTGTCCCGCCTCAGCTGGAGAGGCGTCCCAATTGCCCTGCCAAGCCTCGAGGAGAATCCCGAGTTGTCCCTCCCAACTAGGCAGGAGTCCTGACGTCACTGAACAAACACGTGTATGGAAGGGCCATCCCCGTCATAACTCGAGAATATACCCCAGGGTCCCGCCGCAACTTGAGAAAAACCATGAGACTTCCCCCTCGCCGCGAGAAGAGGCTCGATTCTCCTGCACTGCATGCAGAGCAATTTCGTGTTGCACATCAAACATGAAAGGAGCCTTGATTTCCTTGATGACACTCCAGAGAAACCCCAAGAACACTGTTTCAAGGCTAGAGGTATCCTGAGGTCACTGTAGCAACACAAAAGAACTCCGTGGACCAAAAATCCACTCGAGATGAGAGGTTAGTCCCTGGCTTCGACTCCAGAGGAATACCACCTTACCACAAGCACTTCAAGAGGAGGCTTCTCTCAGCTCTAGCTATGTGAGAGGGACCCTGATTTTGCGGCCTCAAGTGGAATGGACACCGCGATGCCCTGGCTCGAAATAAGGCCGGATATCCCTGCAGTGACACGAGTGCAGGCTCATCTTGCATTTCCCAAGACGAAAGGATGTCTGAATCCCCTGTGGAGACCACAGCGAAAGACCTAGTTCCCCACCTCATCGCGACCGGAGGCCTCACATCCTTTGAAAACTCCAGAGGTACGCGGAGATCAGTGCCTCCAAAGGAGACGATGCCTGACTCCTCGTGAAACTTGATAGGAGTCCCAGGATTCCTGTGGCACGTGGAAAGGGACCCTTGGTCTCCCGCCTCAGCTGGAGAGGCGTCCCAATTGCCCTGCCAAGCCTTGAGGAGAATCCCGAGTGGTCCCTCGCAACTAGGCAGGAGTCCTGAAGTCGCTGAAGAAACACGTGGGTGGAAGGGCCATCCCCGTCGTAACTCGAGAATATACCCCAGGTTCCCGCCGCAACTCGAGAAAACAATGAGACTTCCCCCTCGCCGCGAGATGAGGCCCGATTCCCCTGCACTGCATGCAGAGCAATTCCGTGTTGCACATCAAACATGAAAGGAGCCTTGATTTCCTTGATGGCACTCCAGAGAAACCCCAAGAACACTGTTTCAAGGCTAGAGCGATCCTGAGGTCACTGTAACAACACGAAAGAGCTCCGTGGACCAAAAATCAACTCGAGATGACAGGTTAGTCCCTAGCTTCGACTCCAGAGGAATACCACCTTACCACAAGCACCTCAAGAGGACGCTTCTCTCACCTCTAAGTATGTGAGACGGACCCTGATTTTGCGGCCTAAAGTGGAATGGACACTGCGATGCCCTGACGCGAAATAAGCCCGGATATCCCTGCAGTGACTTGAATGCAGGCTCGTCTTGCATCTCCCAAGATGAAAGGATGTCTGAATCCCCTGTGGAGACCACAGAGAAAGACGTAGTTCCCCACCTCATCGCGACCGGAGGCCTCACATCCTTTGAAAACTCCAGAGGTACGCGGAGATCAGTGCCTCCAAAGGAGACGATGCCTGACTCCTCGTGAAACTTGATAGGAGTCCCAGGATTCCTGTGGCACGTGGAAAGGGACCCTTGGTCTCCCGCCTCAGCTGGAGAGGCGTCCCAATTGCCCTGCCAAGCCTCGAGGAGAATCCCGAGTTGTCCCTCGCAACTAGGCAGGAGTCCTGACGTCGCTGAAGAAACACGTGCGTGGAAGGGCCATCCCCGTCGTAACTCGAGAATATACCCCAGGTTCCCGCCGCAACTCGAGAAAAACCATGAGACTTCCCCCTCGCCGCGAGATGAGGCCCGATTCCCCTGCACTGCATGCAGAGCAATTCCGTGTTGCCCATCAAACATGAAAGGAGCCTTGATTTCCTTGATGGCACTCCAGAGAAACCCCAAGAACACTGTTTCAAGGCTAGAGGGATCCTGCGGTCAATGTAGCAACACGAAAGAGCTCCGTGGCCCAAAAATCAACTCGAGAAGAGAGGTTAGTCCCTGGCTTCGACTCCAGAGCAATATCACCTTACCACAAGCACCTCAAGAGGAGGCTTCTCTCAGCTCTAGCTAAGTGAGAGGGTCCCTGAGTTTGTGGCCTCAAGTGGAATGGACAGCACAACGCCCTGACTTGAAATAAGGCCGGATATCCCTGCAGTGACTTGAATACAGGCTCATCTTGCATCTCCCAAGACGAAAGGATGTCTGAATCCCCTGTGGAGACCACAGAGAAAGACCTAGTTCCCCACTTCATGGCGACCAGAGACCTCACATCCTTTGAAAACTCCAGAGGTACGCGGACATCAGTGCCTCCAAAGGAGACGATGCCTGACTCCTCGTGAAACTTGATAGGAGTCCCAGGATTCCTGTGGCACGTGGAAAGGGACACTTGGTCTCCCGCCTCAGCTGGAGAGGCGTCCCAGTTGCCCTGCCAACCCTCGAGGAGAATCCCGAGTTGTCCCTCGCAACTAGGCAGGAGTCCTGACGTCGCTGAACAAACACGTGGCTGGAAGGGCCATCCCCGTCGTAACTCGAGAATATACCCCAGGTTCCCGCCGCAACTCGAGAAAAACCATGAGACTTCCCCCTCGCCACGAGATGAGGCCTGATTCCCCTGCACTGCGTGCAGAGCAATTCCGTGTTGCACATCACACATGAAAGGAGCCTGGATTTCCTTGATGGCACTCTAGAGAAACCCCAAGAACACTGTTTCAAGGCTAGAGGGATCCTGAGGTCACTGTAGCAACACGAAAGAGCTCCGTGGCCCAAAAATCAACTCGAGATGAGAGGTTAGTCCCTGGCTTCGACTCCAGAGGAATACCACCTTACCACAAGCACCTCAAGAGGAGGCTTCTCTCAGCTCTAGGTATGTGAGAGGGACCCTGAGTTTGCGGCGTCAAGTGGAATGGACACCGCGATGCCCTGACGCGAAATAAGGCCGCATATCCCTTCAGTGACTTGAATGCAAGCTCGTCTTGCATCTCCCACGATGAAAGGATGTCTGAATCCCCTGTGGAGACCACAGAGAAAGACCTAGTTCCCCACCTCATCGCGACCGGAGGCCTCACATCCTTTGAAAACTTCAGAGGTACACGGAGATCAGTGCCTCCAAAGCAGACGATGCCTGACTCCTCGTGAAACTTGATAGGAGTCCCAGGATTCCTGTGGCACGTGGAAAGGGACCCTTGGTCTCCCGCCTCAGCTGGAGAGGCGTCCCAATTGCCCTGCCAAGCCTCGCGGAGAATCCCGAGTTGTCCCTCGCAACTAGGCAGGAGTCCTGACGTGGCTGAACAAACACGTGGGTGGAAGGGCCATCCCCGTCGTAACTCGAGAATATACCCCAGGTTCCCGCCGCAACTCGAGAAAAACCATGAGACTTCCCCCTCTCCTTGAGATGAGGCCCGATTCCCCTACACTACGTGCAGAGCAATTCCGTGTTGCACATCACACATGAAAGGAGCCTTAATTTCCTTGATGGCACTCCAGAGAAACCCCAAGAACACTGTTTCCAGGCTAGAGGGATACTGAAGTCACTGTAGCAACACGAAAGAGCTCCGTGGACCAAAAATCAACTCGAGATGAGAGGTTAGTCCCTGGCTTCGACTCCAGAGGAATACCACCTTACCACAAGCACCTCAAGAGGAGGCTTCTCTCAGCTCTAGGTATGTGAGAGGGACCCAGAGGTTGCAGCCTCAAGTCGAATCGACACCACGATGCCCTGACTCGTAATAAGGCCGGATATCCCTGCAGTGACTTGAATGCAGGCTCGTCTTGCATCTCCCAAGACGAAAGGATGTCTGAATCCCCTGTGGAGACCACAGAGAAAGACCTAGTTCCCCACCTCATCGCGACCGGAGGCCTCACATCCTTTGAAAACTCCAGAGGTACACGGAGATCAGTGCTTTCAAAGGAGACGATGCCTGACTCCTCATGAAACTTGATAGGAGTCCCAGGATTCCTGTGGCACGTGGAAAGGGACCCTAGGTTTCCCGCCTCAGCTGGAGAGGCGTCCCAATTGCCCTGCCAAGCCTCGAGGAGAATCCCGAGTTGTCCCTCGCAACTAGGCAGGAGTCCTGACGTGGCTGAACAAACACGTGGGTGGAAGGGCCATCCCCGTCGTAACTCGAGAATATACCCCAGGTTCCCGCCGCAACTCGAGGAAAACCATGAGACTTCCCCTCGCTGCGAGATGAGGCCCGATTCCCCTACACTGCGTGCAGAGCAATTCCGTGTTGCACATCACACATGAAAGGAGCCTTAATTTCCTTCATGGCACTCCAGAGAAACCCCAAGAACACTGTTTCCAGGCTAGAGGGATCCTGAAGTCACTGTAGCAACACGAAAGAGCTCCGTGGACCAAAAATCAACTCGAGATGAGAGGTTAGTCCCTGGCTTCGACTCCAGAGGAATACCACCTTACCACAAGCACCTCAAGAGGAGGCTTCTCTCAGCTCTAGGTATGTGAGAGGGACCCTGAGGTTGAAGCCTCAAGTCAAATGGACACCACGATGCTCTGACTCGAAATAAGGCCGCATATCCCTGCAGTGACTTGAATGCAGGCTCGTCTTGCATCTCCCAAGACGAAAGGATATCTGAATCAACTGTGGAGACCACAGAGAAAGACCTAGTTCCCCACCTCATCGCGACCGGAGGCCTCACATCCTTTGAAAACTCCAGAGGTACGCGGAGATCAGTGCCTTCAAAGGAGACGATGCCTGACTCCTCGTGAAACTTGATAGGAGTCCCAGGATTCCTGTGGCACGTGGAAAGGGACCCTTGGTCTCCCGCCTCAGCTGGAGAGGCATCCCAATTGCCCTGCCAAGCCTCGAGGAGAATCCCGAGTTGTCCCTCGCAACTAGGCAGGAGTCCTGACGTCGCTGAACAAACACGTGGGTGGAAGGGCCATCCCCATCGTAACTCGATAATATAGCCCAGGTTCCCGCCGCAACTCAAGAAAAACCATGAGACTTCCCACTCGCCGCGAGATGAGGCCCGATTCCCCTACACTACGTGCAGAGCAATTCCGTGTTGCACATCACACATGAAAGGAGCCTTGATTTCTTTGATGGCACTCCAGAGAAACCCCAAGAACACTGTTTCCAGGCTAGAGGTTTCCTGAGGTCACTGTAGCCACACGAAAGAGCTCCGTGGACCAAAAATCAACTCGAGATGAGAGGTTAGTCCCTGGCTTCGACTCCAGAGGAATACCACCTTACCACAAGCACCTCAAGAGGAGGCTTCTCTCAACTCTAGGTATGTGAGAGGGACCCTGATTTTGCGGCCTCAAGTGGAATGGACACTGCGATGCCCTGACGCGAAATAAGGCCGGATATCCCTGCAATGACTTGAATGCAGGCTCATCTTGCATCTCCCAAGACGAAAGGATGTCTGAATCTCCTGTGGAGACCAGAGAGAAAGACATAGTTCCCCACCTCATTGCGACCGGAAGCCTCACATCCTTTGAAAACTCCAGAGGTATGCGGAGATCAGTGCCTCCATAGGAGACGATGCCTGACTCCTCGTGAAACTTGATAGGAGTCCCAGGATTCCTGTGGCACGTGGAAAGGGACCCTTGGTCTCCCGCCTCAGCTGGAGAGCCGTCCCAATTGCCCTGCCAAGCCTCGAGGAGAATCCCGAGCTGTCCCTCGCAACTGGGCAGGAGTCCTGAGGTCGCTCAACAAACACGTGGCTGGAAGGGCCATCCCTGTCGTAATTCGAAAATATACCCCAGGTCCCCACCGCAACTCGAGAAAAACCATGAGACTTCCCCCTCGCCGCGAGATGAGGCACGATTCCCCTGCACTGCATGCAGAGCAATTCCGTGATGCACATCACACATGAAGGGAGCCTTGATTTCCTTGATGGCACTCCAGAGAAACCCCAAGAACACTGTTTCAAGGCTAGAGGGATCCTGAGGTTACTGTAGCAACACGAAAGAGCTCCGTGGACCAAAAATCAACTCGAGATGAGAGGTTAGTCCCTGGCTTCGACTCCAGAGGAATACCACCTTACCACAAGCACCTCAAGAGGAGGCTTCTCTCAGCTCTAGGTATGTGAGAGGGACCCTGAGTTTGCGGCGTCAAGTGAAATGGACACCGCGATGCCCTGACGCGAAATAAGGCCGCATATCCCTTCAGTGACTTGAATGCAAGCTCGTCTTGCATCTCCCACGATGAAAGGATGTCTGAATCCCCTGTGGAGACCACAGAGAAAGACCTAGTTCCCCACCTCATCGCGACCGGAGGCCTCACATCCTTTGAAAACTTCAGAGGTACACGGAGATCAGTGCCTCCAAAGCAGACGATGCCTGACTCCTCGTGAAACTTGATAGGAGTCCCAGGATTCCTGTGGCACGTGGAAAGGGACCCTTCGTCTCCCGCCTCAGCTGGAGAGGCGTCCCAATTGCCCTGCCAAGCCTCGCGGAGAATCCCGAGTTGTCCCTCGCAACTAGGCAGGAGTCCTGACGTGGGTGAACAAACACGTGGGTGGAAGGGCCATCCCCGTCGTAACTCGAGAATATACCCCAGGTTCCCGCCGCAACTCGAGAAAAACCATGAGACTTCCCCCTCGCCGCGAGATGAGGCCTGATTCCCCTACACTACGTGCAGAGCAATTCCGTGTTGCACATCACACATGAAAGGAGCCTTAATTTCCTTGATGGCACTCCAGACAAACCCCAAGAACACTGTTTCCAGGCTAGAGGGATACTGAAGTCACTGTAGCAACACGAAAGAGCTCCGTGGACCGAAAATCAACTCGAGATGAGAGGTTAGTCCCTGGCTTCGACTCCAGAGGAATACCACCTTACGACAAGCACCTCAAGAGGAGGCTTCTCTCAGCTCTAGGTATGTGAGAGGGACCCAGAGGTTGCAGCCTCAAGTCGAATCGACACCACGATGCCCTGACTCGTAATAAGGCCGGATATCCCTGCAGTGACTTGAATGCAGGCTCGTCTTGCATCTCCCAAGACGAAAGGATGTCTGAATCCCCTGTGGAGACCACAGAGAAAGACCTAGTTCCCCACCTCATCGCGACCGGAGGCCTCACATCCTTTGAAAACTCCAGAGGTACGCGGAGATCAGTGCCTTCAAAGGAGACGATGCCTGACTCCTCATGAAACTTGATAGGAGTCCCAGGATTCCTGTGGCACGTGGAAAGGGACCCTAGGTTTCCCGCCTCAGCTGGAGAGGCGTCCCAATTGCCCTGCCAAGCCTCGAGGAGAATCCCGAGTTGTCCCTCGCAACTAGGCAGGAGTCCTGACGTGGCTGAACAAACACGTGGGTGGAAGGGCCATCCCCGTCGTAACTCGAGAATATACCCCAGGTTCCCGCCGCAACTCAAGGAAAACCATGAGACTTCCCCCTCGCTGCGAGATGAGGCCCGATTCCCCTACACTGCGTGCAGAGCAATTCCGTGTTGTACATCACACATGAAAGGAGCCTTAATTTCCTTCATGGCACTCCAGAGAAACCCCAAGAACACTGTTATCAGGCTAGAGGGATCCTGAAGTCACTGTAGCAACACGAAAGAGCTCCGTGGACCAAAAATCAACTCGAGATGAGAGGTTAGTCCCTGGCTTCGACTCCAGAGGAATACCACCTTACCACAAGCACCTCAAGAGGAGGCTTCTCTCAGCTCTAGGTATGTGAGAGGGACCCTGAGGTTGAAGCCTCAAGTCAAATGGACACCACGATGCTCTGACTCGAAATAAGGCCGGATATCCCTGCAGTGACTTGAATGCAGGCTCGTCTTGCATCTCCCAAGACGAAAGGATATCTGAATCCCCTGTGGAGACCACAGAGAAAGACCTAGTTCCCCACCTCATCGCGACCGGAGGCCTCACATCCTTTGAAAACTCCAGAGGTACGCGGAGATCAGTGCCTTCAAAGGAGACGATGCCTGACTCCTCGTGAAACTTGATAGGAGTCCCAGGATTCCTGTGGCACGTGGAAAGGGACCCTTGGTCTCCCGCCTCAGCTGGAGAGGCATCCCAATTGCCCTGCCAAGCCTCGAGGAGAATCCCGAGTTGTCCCTCGCAACTAGGCAGGAGTCCTGACGTCGCTGAACAAACACGTGGGTGGAAGGGCCATCCCCATCGTAACTCGATAATATAGCCCAGGTTCCCGCCGCAACTCAAGAAAAACCATGAGACTTCCCACTCGCCGCGAGATGAGGCCCGATTCCCCTACACTACGTGCAGAGCAATTCCGTGTTGCACATCACACATGAAAGGAGCCTTGATTTCCTTGATGGCACTCCAGAGAAAACCCAAGAACACTGTTTCAAGGCTAGAGGTTTCCTGAGGTCACTGTAGCCACACGAAAGAGCTCCGTGGACCAAAAATCAACTCGAGATGAGAGGTTAGTCCCTGGCTTCGACTCCAGAGGAATACCACCTTACCACAAGCACCTCAAGAGGAGGCTTCTCTCAACTCTAGGTATGTGAGAGGGACCCTGATGTTGCGGCCTCAAGTGGAATGGACACCGCGATGCCCTGACGCGAAATAAGGCCGGATATCCCTGCAGTGACTTGAATGCAGGCTCGTCTTGCATCTCCCAAGACGAAAGGATGTCTGAATCCCCTGTGGAGACCACAGAGAAAGACCTAGTTCCCCACCTCATCGCGACCGGTGGCCTCACATCCTTTGAAAACTCCAGAGGTATGCGGAGATCAGTGCCTCCAAAGGAGAGGACGCCTGACTCCTCGTGAAACTTGACAGGAGTCCCAGGATTCCTGTGGCACGTGGAAAGGGACACTTGGTCTCCCGCCTCAGCTGGAGAGGCGTCCCAATTTCCCTGCCAAGCCTCGAGGAGAATCCCGAGTTGTCCCTCGCAACTAGGCAGGAGTCCTGACATCGCTGCACAAACACGTGGGTGGATGGGCCATTCCCATCGTAACTGGATAATATAGCCCAGGTTCCCGCCGCAACTCGAAATAAACCATGAAACTTCCCCCTCGCCGCGAGATGAGGCCCGATTCCTCTACACTGCGGGCAGAGAAATTCCGTGTTGCACATCACACATGAAAGGAGCCTTGATTTCCTTGATGGCACTCCAGAGAAACCTCAAGAACACTGTTTCAAGGCTAGAGGGATCCTGAGGTCACTGTAGCAAAACGAAAGAGCTCCGTGGACCAAAAATCAACTCGAGATGAGGGGTTAGTCCCTGGCTTCGACTCCAGAGGAATACCACCTTACCACAAGCACCTCAAGAGGAGGCTTCTCTCAGCTCTAGGTATGTGAGAGGGACCCTGAGTTAGCGGCCTCAAGTGGAATGGAAACCGCTATGCCCTGACTCGAAATAAGGCTGGATATCCCAGCAGTGACTAGAATGCAGGCTTGTCTTGCATCTCCCAAGACGAAAGGATGTCTGAATCCCCTGTGGAGACCACAGAGAAAGACCTAGTTCCCCACCTCATCGCGACCGGAAGCCTCACATCCTTTGAAAACTCCAGAGGTACGCGGAGATCAGTGCCTCTAAAGGATCCAATGCCTGACTCCTCGTCAAACTTGATAGGAGTCCCAGGTTTCGTGTGGCACGTGGAAAGGGACCCTTGGTCTCCCGCCTCAGCTGGAGAGGCGTCCCAGTTGCCTTGCCAAGCCTCGAGGAGAATCCCGAGTTGTCCCTCGCAACTAGGCAGGAGTCCTGCCGTCGCTGAACAAACACGTGGGTGGAAGGGGCATCCCCGACGTAACTCGTGAATATACCCCAGGTTCCCGCCGCAACTCGAGAAAAACCATGAGACTTCCCCCTCGCCGCGAGATGAGGCCCGATTCCCCTGCACTGCGTGCAGAGCAATTCCGTGTTGCACATCACACATGAAAGGAGCCTTGATTTCCTTGATGGCACTCCAGAGAAACCCCAAGAACACTGTTTCAAGGCTAGAGGGATCCTGAGGTCACTGTAGCAACACGAAAGAGCTCCGTGGACCAAGAATCAACTCGAGATGAGAGGTTAGTCCCTGGCTTCGACTCCAGAGGAATACCACCTTACCACAAGCACCTCAAGAGGAGGCTTCTCTCAGCTCTAGGTATCTGAGAGGGACCCTGAGTTTGCGGCCTCAAGTGGAATGGACACTGTGATGCCCTGACGCGAAATAAGGCCGGATATCCCTGCAGTGACTTGAATGCAGGCTCGTCTTGCATCTCCCAAGACGAAAGGATGTCTGAATCCCCTGTGGAGACCACAGAGAAAGACCTAGTTCCCCACCTCATCGCGACCGGAGGCCTCACATGCTTTGAAAACTCCAGAGGTACGCGGAGATCAGTGCCTCCAAAGGAGACGATGCCTGACTCCTTGTGAAACTTGATAGGAGTCCCAGGATTCCTGTGGCACGTGGAAAGGGACCCTTGGTCTCCCGCCTCAGCTGGAGAGGCGTCCCAATTGCCCTGCCAAGCCTCGAGGAGAATCCCGAGTTGTCCCTCGCAACTAGGCAGGAGTCCTGACGTGGCTGAACAAACACGTGGGTGGAAGGGCCATCCCAGTCATAACTCGAGAATATACCAAAGGTTCCCGCCGCTACTTGAGAAAAACTATGAGACTTCCCCCTCGCCGCGAGATGAGGCTCGATTCTCCTGCACTGCATGAAGAGCAATTCCGTGATGCACATCAAACATGAAGGGAGTCTTGATTTTCTTGATGGCACTCCAGAGAAACCCCAAGAACACTGTTTCCAGGCTAGAGGGATCCTGAGGTCACTGTAGCAACACGAAAGTGCTGCATGGACCAAAAATCAACTCGAGATGAGAGGGTAGTCCCTGGCTTCGACTCAAGAGGAATACCACCTTACCACAAGCACCTCAAGAGGAGGCTTCTCTCAGCTCTAGGTATGTGAGAGGGACCCTGAGTTTGCGGCCTCAAGTGGAATGGACACTGCGATGCCCTGACGCGAAATAAGGCCGGATATCCCTGCAGTGACTTGAATGCAGGCTCGTCTTGCATCTCCCAAGACGAACGGATGTCTGAATCCCCTGTGGAGACCACAGAGAAAGACCTAGGTCCCCACCTCATCGCGACCGGAGGGCTCACTTCCTTTGAAAACTCCAGAGGTATGCGGAGATCAGTGCCTCCAAAGGAGAGGATGCCTGACTCCTCGTGAAACTTGATAGGAGTCCCAGGATTCCTGTGGCACGTGGAAAGGGACACTTGGTCTCCCGCCTCAGCTGGAGAGGCGTCCCAATTGCCCTGCCAAGCCTCGAGGAGAATCCCGAGTTGTCCCTCGCAACTAGGCAGGAGTCCTGCCGTCGCTGAACAAACACGTTGGTGGAAGGGGCATCCCCGACGTAACTCGTGAATATACCCCCGGTTCCCGCCGCAACTCGAGAAAAACAATGAGACTTTCCCCTCGCCGCGAGATGAGGCTCGATTCTCCTGCACTGCATGAAGAGCAATTCCGTGTTGCACATCAAACATGAGGGAGTCTTGATTTTCTTGATGGCACTCCAGAGAAACCCCAAGAACACTGTTTCCAGGCTAGAGGGATCCTGAGGTCACTGTAGCAACACGAAAGTGCTGCGTGGACCAAAAATCAACTCGAGATGAGAGGGTAGTCCCTGGCTTCGACTCAAGAGGAATACCACCTTACCACAAGCACCTCAAGCGGAGGCTTCTCTCAGCTCTAGGTATGTGAGAGGGACCCTGAGTTTGCGGCCTCAAGTGGAATGGACACCGCGATGCCCTGACTCGAAATAAGGGCGGGTATCCCTGCAGTGACTTGAATGCAGGCTCGTCTTGCATCTCCCAAGACGAAAGGATGTCTGAATCCCCTGTGGAGACCACAGAGAAAGACCTAGTTCCCCACCTCATCGCGACCGGAGGCCTCACATCCTTTGAAAATTCCAGAGGTACGCGGAGATCAGTGCCTCCAAAGGAGACGATGCCTGACTCCTCGTGAAACTTGATAGGAGTCCCAGGATTCCTGTGGCACGTGGAAAGGGACCCTTGGTCTCCCGCCTCAGCTGGAGAGGCGTCCCAATTGCCCTGCCAAGCCTCGAGGAGAATCCCGAGTTGTCCCTCGCAACTAGGCAGGAGTCCTGACGTCGTTGAACAAACACGTGGGTGGAAGGGCCATCCCCATCGTAACTCGAGAATATACCCCAGGTTCCCGCCGCAACTCGAGGAAAACCATGAGACTTCCCCCTCAATGCGAGATGAAGCCCGATTCCCCTACACTGCGTGCAGAGCAATTCCGTGTTGCACATCACACATGAAAGGAGCCTTGATTTCCTTCATGGCACTCCAGAGAAAACCCAAGAACACTGTTTAAAGGCTAAAGGGATCCTGAGGTCACTGTAGCAACATGAAAGAGCTCCGTGGACCAAGATTCAACTCGAGTTGAGAGGTTAGTCCCTGGCTTCGACTCCAGAGGAATACCACCTTACCACAAGCACCTCAAGAGGAGGCTTCTCTCAGTTCTAAGTATGTGAGAGGGACCCTGAGTTTGCGGCCTCAAGTGGAATGGACACTGCGATGCCCTGACGCAAAATAAGGCCGGATATCCCTGCAGTGACTTGAATGCAGGCTCGTCTTGCATCTCCCAAGACGAAAGGATGTCTGAATCCCCTGTGCAGACCACAGAGGAAGACCTAGTTCCCCACCTCATCGCGACCGGAGGCCTCACATCCTTTGAAAACTCCAGAGGTACGCGGAGATCAGTGCCTCCAAAGGAGACAATGCCTGACTCCTCGTGAAACTTGATAGGAGTCCCAGGATTCCTGTGGCACGTGGAAAGGGACCGTTGGTCTCCCGCCTCAGCTGGAGAGGCGTCCGAATTGCCTGCCAAGCCTCGTGGAGAATCCCGAGTTGTCCCTCGCAACTAGGCAGGAGTCCTGACGTCGCTGAACAAACACGTGGGTGGAAGGGCCATCCCCATCGTAACTCGAGAATATACCCCAGGTTCCCGCCGCAACTCGAGAAAAACCATGAGACTTCCCCCTCGCCGCGAGATGAGGCCCGATTCCCCTGCACTGCGTGCAGAGCAATTCCGTGTTGCACATCACACATGAAAGGAGCCTAGATTTCCTTGATGGCACTCCAGAGAAACCCCAAGAACACTGTTTCAAGGCTAGAGGGATCCTGACGTCACTGTAGCAACACGAAAGTGCTCCGTGGACCAAAAATCAACTCGAGATGAGAGGTTAGTCCCTGGCTTCGACTCCAGAGGAATACCACCTTACCACAAGCACCTCAAGAGGAGGCTTCTCTCAGCTCTAGGTATGTGAGAGGGTCCCTGAGTTTGCAGCCTCAAGTGGAATGGACACCGCGATGCACTGACTCGAAATAAGGCCGGATATCCCTGCAGTGACTTGAATGCAGGCTCGTCTTGCATCTCCCAAGACGAACGGATGTCTGAATCCCCTGTGGAGACCACAGACAAAGACCTAGTTCCCCACCTCATCGCGACCGGAGGCCTCACATCCTTTAAAAACTCCAGAGGTACGCGGAGATCAGTGCCTCCAAAGGAGACGATGCCTGACTCCTCGTGAAACTTGATAGGAGACCCAGGATTCCTGTGGCACGTGGAAAGGGACCCTTGGTCTCCCGCCTCAGCTGGAGAGGCGTCCCAATTGCCCTGCCAAGCCTCGAGGAGAATCCCGAGTTGTCCCTCGCAACTAGGCAGGAGTCCTGCCGTCGCTGAACAAACACGTGGGTGGAAGGGGCATCCCCGACGTAACTCGTGAATATACCCCAGGTTCCCGACGCAACTCAAGAAAAACCATGAGACTTCCCCCTCGCCGCGAGATGAGGCCCGATTTCCCTGCACTGCGTGCAGAGCAATTCCGTTTTGCACATCACACATGAAAGGAGCCTTGATTTCCTTGATGGCACTCCAGAGAAACCCCAAGAACACTGTTTCAAGGCTAGAGGGATCCTGTGGTCACTGTAGCCACACGAAAGAGCTCCGTGGACCAAGAATCAACTCGAGATGAGAGGTTAGTCCCTGGCTTCGACTCCAGAGGAATATCACCTTACCACAAGCACCTCAAGAGGAGGCTTCTCTCAGCTCTAGGTATGTGAGAGGGACCCTGAGTTTGCGGCCTCAAGTGGAATGGACACTGTGATGCCCTGACTCGAAATAAGGCCGGATATCCCTGCAGTGACTTGAATGCAGGCTCGTCTTGCATCTCCCAAGACGAAAGGATGTCTGAATCCCCTGTGGAGACCACAGAGAAAGACCTAGTTCCCCACCTCATCGCGACCGGAGGCCTCACATCCTTTGAAAATTCCAGAGGTACGCGGAGATCAGTGCCTCCAAAGGAGACGATGCCTGACTCCTCGTGAAACTTGATAGGAGTCCCAGGATTCCTGTGGCACGTGGAAAGGGACCCTTGGTCTCCCGCCTCAGCTGGAGAGGCGTCCCAATTGCCCTGCCAAGCCTCGAGGAGAATCCCGAGTTGTCCCTCGCAACTAGGCAGGAGTCCTGACGTCGTTGAACAAACACGTGGGTGGAAGGGCCATCCCCATCGTAACTCGAGAATATACCCCAGGTTCCCGCCGCAACTCGAGAAAAACCATGAGACTTCCCCCTCAATGCGAGATGAAGCCCGATTCCCCTACACTGCGTGCAGAGCAATTCCGTGTTGCACATCACACATGAAAGGAGCCTTGATTTCCTTCATGGCACTCCAGAGAAAACCCAAGAACACTGTTTAAAGGCTAAAGGGATCCTGAGGTCACTGTAGCAACATGAAAGAGCTCCGTGGACCAAGATTCAACTCGAGTTGAGAGGTTAGTCCCTGGCTTCGACTCCAGAGGAATACCACCTTACCACAAGCACCTCAAGAGGAGGCTTCTCTCAGTTCTAAGTATGTGAGAGGGACCCTGAGTTTGCGGCCTCAAGTGGAATGGACACTGCGATGCCCTGACGCAAAATAAGGCCGGATATCCCTGCAGTGACTTGAATGCAGGCTCGTCTTGCATCTCCCAAGACGAAAGGATGTCTGAATCCCCTGTGCAGACCACAGAGGAAGACCTAGTTCCCCACCTCATCGCGACCGGAGGCCTCACATCCTTTGAAAACTCCAGAGGTACGCGGAGATCAGTGCCTCCAAAGGAGACAATGCCTGACTCCTCGTGAAACTTGATAGGAGTCCCAGGATCCCTGTGGCACGTGGAAAGGGACCGTTGGTCTCCCGCCTCAGCTGGAGAGGCGTCCGAATTGCCTGCCAAGCCTCGTGGAGAATCCCGAGTTGTCCCTCGCAACTAGGCAGGAGTCCTGACGTCGCTGAACAAACACGTGGGTGGAAGGGCCATCCCCATCGTAACTCGAGAATATACCCCAGGTTCCCGCCGCAACTCGAGAAAAACCATGAGACTTCCCCCTCGCCGCGAGATGAGGCCCGATTCCCCTGCACTGCGTGCAGAGCAATTCCGTGTTGCACATCACACATGAAAGGAGCCTAGATTTCCTTGATGGCACTCCAGAGAAACCCCAAGAACACTGTTTCAAGGCTAGAGGGATCCTGACGTCACTGTAGCAACACGAAAGTGCTCCGTGGACCAAAAATCAACTCGAGATGAGAGGTTAGTCCCTGGCTTCGACTCCAGAGGAATACCACCTTACCACAAGCACCTCAAGAGGAGGCTTCTCTCAGCTCTAGGTATGTGAGAGGGTCCCTGAGTTTGCAGCCTCAAGTGGAATGGACACCGCGATGCACTGACTCGAAATAAGGCCGGATATCCCTGCAGTGACTTGAATGCAGGCTCGTCTTGCATCTCCCAAGACGAACGGATGTCTGAATCCCCTGTGGAGACCACAGACAAAGACCTAGTTCCCCACCTCATCGCGACCGGAGGCCTCACATCCTTTAAAAACTCCAGAGGTACGCGGAGATCAGTGCCTCCAAAGGAGACGATGCCTGACTCCTCGTGAAACTTGATAGGAGACCCAGGATTCCTGTGGCACGTGGAAAGGGACCCTTGGTCTCCCGCCTCAGCTGGAGAGGCGTCCCAATTGCCCTGCCAAGCCTCGAGGAGAATCCCGAGTTGTCCCTCGCAACTAGGCAGGAGTCCTGCCGTCGCTGAACAAACACGTGGGTGGAAGGGGCATCCCCGACGTAACTCGTGAATATACCCCAGGTTCCCGACGCAACTCGAGAAAAACCATGAGACTTCCCCCTCGCCGCGAGATGAGGCCCGATTTCCCTGCACTGCGTGCAGAGCAATTCCGTTTTGCACATCACACATGAAAGGAGCCTTGATTTCCTTGATGGCACTCCAGAGAAACCCCAAGAACACTGTTTCAAGGCTAGAGGGATCCTGTGGTTACTGTAGCCACACGAAAGAGCTCCGTGGACCAAGAATCAACTCGAGATGAGAGGTTAGTCCCTGGCTTCGACTCCAGAGGATTATCACCTTACCACAAGCACCTCAAGAGGAGGCTTCTCTCAGCTCTAGGTATGTGAGAGGGACCCTGAGTTTGCGGCCTCAAGTGGAATGGACACTGTGATGCCCTGACTCGAAATAAGGCCGGATATCCCTGCAGTGACTTGAATGCAGGCTCGTCTTGCATCTCCCAAGACGAAAGGATGTCTGAATCCCCTGTGGAGACCACAGAGAAAGACCTAGTTCCCCACCTCATCACGACCGGTGGCCTCACATCCTTTGAAAACTCCAGAGGTATGCGGAGATCAGTGCCTCCAAAGGAGAGGACGCCTGACTCCTCGTGAAACTTGATAGGAGTCCCAGGATCCCTGTGGCACGTGGAAAGGGACCGTTGGTCTCCCGCCTCAGCTGGAGAGGCGTCCGAATTGCCTGCCAAGCCTCGTGGAGAATCCCGAGTTGTCCCTCGCAACTAGGCAGGAGTCCTGACGTCGCTGAACAAACACGTGGGTGGAAGGGCCATCCCCGTCGTAACTCGAGAATATACCCCAGGTTCCCGCCGCAACTCGAGAAAAACCATGAGACTTCCCCCTCGCCGCGAGATGAGGCCCGATTCCCCTGCACTGCGTGCAGAGCAATTCCGTGTTGCACATCACACATGAAAGGAGCCTAGATTTCCTTGATGGCACTCCAGAGAAACCCCAAGAACACTGTTTCAAGGCTAGAGGGATCCTGACGTCACTGTAGCAACACGAAAGTGCTCCGTGGACCAAAAATCAACTCGAGATGAGAGGTTAGTCCCTGGCTTCGACTCCAGAGGAATACCACCTTACCACAAGCACCTCAAGAGGAGGCTTCTCTCAGCTCTAGGTATGTGAGAGGGTCCCTGAGTTTGCAGCCTCAAGTGGAATGGACACCGCGATGCACTGACTCGAAATAAGGCCGGATATCCCTGCAGTGACTTGAATGCAGGCTCGTCTTGCATCTCCCAAAACGAAAGGATGTCTGAATCCCCTGTGGAGACCACAGAGAAAGACCTAGTTTCCCATCTCATCGCGATCGGAGGCCTCACATCCTTTGAAAACCCCAGAGGAACGCGGAGATCAGTGCTTCCAAAGGAAACGATGCCTGACTCCTCATGAAACTTGATAGGAGTCCCAGGATTTCTGTGGCCCGTGGAAAGGGACCCTTGGTCTCCCGCCTCAGCTGGAGAGGAGTCCCAATTGCCCTGCCAAGCCTCGAGGAGAATCCCGAGTTGTCCCTCGCAACTAGGCAGGAGTCCTGCCGTCGCTGAACAAACACGTGTGTGGAAGGGCCATCCCCGTCGTAACTCGAGAATATACCCCAGGTTCCCGCCGCAACTGGAGAAAAACCATGAGACTTCCCCCTCGCCGCGAGATGAGGCCCGATTCCCCTGCACTGCGTGCAGAGCAATTCGGTGTTGCACATCACACATGAAAGGAGCCTTGATTTCCTTGATGGCACTCCAGAGAAACCCCAAGAACACTGTTTCAAGGCTAGAGGGATCCTGTGGTCACTGTAGCCACACGAAAGAGCTCCGTGGACCAAGAATCAACTCGAGATGAGAGGTTAGTCCCTGGCTTCGACTCCAGAGGAATACCACCTTACCACAAGCACCTCAAGAGGAGGCTTCTCTCAGCTCTAGCTATGTGAGAGGGACCCTGAGTTTGCGGCCTCAAGTGGAATGGACACTGTGATGCCCTGACTCGAAATAAGGCCGGATATCCCTGCAGTGACTTGAATGCAGGCTCGTCTTGCATCTCCCAAGACGAAAGGATGTCTGAATCCCCTGTGGAGACCAGAGAGAAAGACCTAGTTCCCCACCTCATCGCGACCGGAAGCCTCACATCCTTTAAAAACTCCAGAGGTACGCGGAGATCAGTGCCTCCAAAGGAGACGATGCCTGACTCCTCTGAAACGTGATAGGAGTCCCAGGATTCCTGTGGCATGTGGAAAGGGACTCTTGGTCTCCCGGCTCAGCTGGAGAGGCGTCCCAAATTCCCTGCCAAGCCTCGAGGAGAATCCCAAGTTGTCCCTCGCAACTAGGCAGGAGTCCTGACCCGGCTGAACAAACACATGGGTGGAAGGGCCATCCCCGTCATAACTCGAGAATATACCCCAGGTTCCCACCGCAACTCGAGAAAAACCATGAGACGTCCCCCTCGCCGCGAGATGAAGCTCGATTCTCCTGCAGTGCATGCAGAGCAATTCCGTGCTGCACATCACACATGAAAGGAGCCTTGATTTTCTTGATGGCACTCTAGAGAAACCCCAAGAACACTGTTTCAAGGCTAGAGGGATCCTGAGGTCACTGTAGCAACATGAAAAAGCTCCGTGGACCAGAAATCAACTCGAGATGAGAGGTTAGTCCCTGGCTTCGACTCCAGAGAAATACCACCTTACCACAAGCACCTCAAGAGGAGGCTTCTCTCAGCTCTATGTATGTGAGAGGGACCCTGAGTTTGCGGCCTCAAGTGGAATGGACACTGCGATGCCCTGACGCGAAATAAGGCCGGATATCCCTGCAGTGACTTGAATGCAGGCTCGTCTTGCATCTCCCAAGATGAAAGGATGTCTGAGTCCCCTGTGGAGACCACAGAGAAAGACCTAGTTCCCGAACTCATCGCTACCGGAGGCCTCACATCCTTTGAAAACTCCAGAGGTATGCGGAGATCAGTGCCTCCAAAGGAGACGATGCCTGACTCCTCGTGAAACTTGATAGGAGACCCAGGATTCCTGTGGCACGTGGAAAGGGACCCTTGGTCTCCCGCCTCAGCTAGAGAGGCGTCCCAATTGCCCTGCCAAGCCTCGAGGAGAATCCCGAGTTGTCCCTCGCAACTAGGCAGGAGTCCAGCCGTCGCTGAACAAACACGTGGGTGGAAGGGGCATCCCCGTCGTAACTCGTGAATATACCCCTGGTTCCAGCCGCAACTCGAGAAAAACCATGAGACTTCCCCCTCGCCGCGAGATGAGGCCCGATTCCCCTGCACTGCGTGCAGAGCAATGCCGTGTTGCACATCACACAGGAAAGGAGCCTTGATTTCCTTGATGGCACTCCAGAGAATCCTCAAGAACACTGTTTCAAGGCTAGAGGGATCCTGAGGTCACTGTAGCAACACGAAAAAGCTCCGTGGACCAAAAATCAACTCGAGATGAGGGGTTAGTCCCTGGCTTCGACTCCAGAGGCATACCACCTTACCACAAGCACCTCAAGAGGAGGTTTCTCTCAGCTCTAGGTATGTGAGAGGGACCCTGAGTTAGCGGCCTCAAGTGGAATGGAAACCGCTATGCCCTGACTCGAAATAAGGCTGGATATCCCAGCAGTGACTAGAATGCAGGCTTGTCTTGCATCTCCCAAGACGAAAGGATGTCTGAATCCCCTGTGGAGACCACAGAGAAAGACGTAGTTCCCCACCTCATCGCGACCGGAAGCCTCACATCCTTTGAAAACTGCAGAGGTACGCGGAGATCAGTGCCTCCAAAGGATCCAATGCCTGACTCCTCGTCAAACTTGATAGGAGTCCCAGGTTTCCTGTGGCACGTGGAAAGGGACCCTTGGTCTCCCACCTCAGCTGGAGAGGCGTCCCAGTTGCCCTGCCAAGCCTCGAGGAGAATCCCGAGTTGTCCCTCGCAACTAGGCAGGAGTCCTGCCGTCGCTGAACAAACACGTGGGTGGAAGGGGCATCCCCGACGTAACTCGTGAATATACCCCAGGTTCCCGCCGCAACTCGAGAAAAACCATGAGACTTCCCCCTCGCCTTGAGATGAGGCCCGATTCCCCTGCACTGCGTGCAGAGCAATTCCGTGTTGCACATCACACATGAAAGGAGCCTTGATTTCCTTGATGGCACTCCAGAGAAACCCCAAGAACACTGTTTCAAGGCTAGAGGGATCCTGAGGTCACTGTAGCAACACGAAAGAGCTCCGTGGACCAAGAATCAACTCGAGATGAGAGGGTAGTCCCTGGCTTCGACTCCAGAGGAATACCACCTTACCACAAGCACCTCAAGAGGAGGCTTTTCTCAGCTCTAGGTATGTGAGAGGGACCCTGAGTTTGCGGCCTCAAGTGGAATGGACACTGCGATGCCCTGACGCGAAATAAGGCCGGATATCCCTGCAGTGACTTGAATGCAGGCTCGTCTTGCATCTCCCAAGACGAAAGGATGTCTGAATCCCCTGTGGAGACCACAGAGAAAGACCTAGTTCCCCACCTCATCGCGACCGGAGGCCTCACATCCTTTGAAAACTCCACAGGTATGCGGAGATCAGTGCCTCCAAAGGAGACGATGCCTGACTCCTCGTGAAACTTGATAGGAGTCCCAGGATTCCTGTGGCACGTGGAAAGGGAACTTTGGTCTACCTCCTCAGATGGAGAGGCGTCCCAATTTCCCTGCCAAGCCTCGAGGAGAATCCCGAGTTGTCCCTCGCAACTAGGCAGGAGTCCTGAAGTCTCTGAACAAACACGTGGGTGGAAGGGCCATCCCCGTCATAAGTCGAGAATATACCCCAGGTTCCCACCGCAACTCGAGAAAAACCAAGAGAGGTCCCCCTCGCCGCAAGATGAAGCTCGATTCTTCTGCACTGCATGCAGAGCAATTCCGTGTTGCACATCACACAGGAAAGGAGCCTTGATTTCCTTGATGGCACTCCAGAGAAACCCCAAGAACACTGTTTCAAGGCTAGAGGGATCCTGACGTCACTGTAGCAATACGAAAGAGCTCCGTGGACCAAAAATCAACTCGAGATGAGAGGTTAGTCCCTGGCTTCGACTCCAGAGGAATACCACCTTACCACAAGCACCTCAAGAGGAGGCTTCTCTCAGCTCTAGGTATGTGAGAGGGACACTGAGTTTGCGGCCTCAAGTGGAATGGACACCGCGATGCCCTGACTCGAAATAAGGCCGGATATCCCTGCAGTGACTTGAATGCAGGCTCGTCTTGCATCTCCCAAGACGAAAGGATGTCTGAATCCCCTGTGGAGACCACAGAGAAAGACCTAGTTCCCCACCTCATCGCGACCGGAGGCCTCACATCCTTTGAAAACTCCAGAGGTACGCGGAGATCAGTGCCTCCAAAGGAGACGATGCCTGACTCCTCGTGAAACTTGATAGGAGTCCCAGGATTCCTGTGGCACGTGGAAAGGGACCCTTGGTCTCCCGCCTCACCTGGAGAGGCGTCCCAATTGCCCTGCCAAGCCTCGAGGAGAATCCCGAGTTGTCCCTCGCAACTAGGCAGGAGTCCTGCCGTCGCTGAACAAACACGTGTGTGGAAGGGCCATCCCCGTCGTAACTCGAGAATATACCCCAGGTTTCCGCCGCAACTCGAGAAAAACCATGAGACTTCCCCCTCGCCGCGAGATGAGGCCAGATTCCCCTGCACTGCGTGCAGAGCAATACCGTGTTGCACGTCACACATGAAAGGAGCCTTGATTTCCTTGATGGCACTCCAGAGAAATCCCAAGAACATTGTTTCAAGGCTAGAGGAATCCTGAGGTCACTGTAGCAACACAAAAGAGCTCTGTGGACCAAGAATCAACTCGAGATGAGAGGTTAGTCCCTGGCTTCGACTCCAGAGGAATACCACCTTACCACAAGCACCTCAAGAGGAGGCTTCTCTCAGCTCTAGGTATGTGAGAGGGACCCTGAGTTTGCGGCCTCAAGTGGAATGGACACCGCGATGCCCTGACTCGAAATAAGGCCGGATATCCCTGCAGTGACTTGAATGCAGGCTCGTCTTGCATCTCCCAAGACGAAAGGATGTCTGAATCCCCTGTGGAGACCACAGAGAAAGACCTAGTTCTCCACCTCATCGCGACCGGAGGCCTCACATCCTTTGATAACTCCAGAGGTACGCAGAGATCAGTGCCTCCAAAGGAGACGATGCCTGACTCCTCGTGGAACTTGATAGGAGTCCCAGGATTCCTGTGGCACGTGGAAAGAGACACTTGGTCTCCCGCCTCAGCTGGAGAGGCGTCCCAATTGCCCTGCCAAGCCTCGAGGAGAATCCCGAGTTGTCCCTCGCAACTAGGCAGGAGTATTGACGTCGCTGAACAAACACATGGGTGGAAGTGCCATCCCCGTCATACCTCGAGTATATACCCCAGGTTCCCGCCGCAACTCGAGAAAAACCATGAGACTTCCCCTTCGCCGCAAAATGAGGCCCGATATCCTGCACTGTGTGCAGAGCAATTCCGTGTTGCACATCACACATGAAAGGAGCCTTGATTTCCTTGATGGCACTCCAGAGAAACCCCAAGAACACTGTTTCAAGGCCAGAGGGATTCTGAGGTCACTGTAGCAACACGAAAGAGCTCTGTGGACCAAAAATCAACTCGAGATGAGAGGGTAGTCCCTGGCTTCGACTCCAGAGGAATACCACCTTACCACAAGCACCTCAAGAGGAGGCTTCTCTCAGCTCTAGGTATGTGAGAGGGACCCTGAGTTTGCGGCCTCAAGTGGAATGGAAACCGCTATGCCCTGACTCGAAATAAGGCTGGATATCCCTGCAGTGACTAGAATGCAGGCTTGTCTTGCATCTCCCAAGACGAAAGGATGTCTGAATCCCCTGTGGAGACCACAGAGAAAGACCTAGTTCCCCACCTCATCGCGACCAGATGCCTCACATCCTTTGAAAACTTCAGAGGTACGCGGAGATCAGTGCCTCCAAAGGAGACGATGCCTGACTCCTCGTGAAACGTGATAGAAGTCCCAGGATTCCTGTGGCACGTGGAAAGGGACCCTTGGTCTCCCGACTCAGCTGGAGAGGCATCCCAATTGCCCTGCCAAGCCTCGAGGAGAATCCCGAGTTGTCCCTCGCAACTAGGCAGGAGTCCTGACGTCACTGAACAAACACGTGGGTGGAAGGGGCATCCCCGACGTAACTCGTGAATATACCCCAGGTTCCCGCCGCAACTCGAGAAAAACCATGAGACTTCCCCCTCGCCTTGAGATGAGGCCCGATTCCCCTGCACTGCGTGCAGAGCAATTCCGTGTTGCACATCACACATGAAAGGAGCCTTGATTTCCTTGATGGCACTCCAGAGAAACCCCAAGAACACTGTTTCAAGGCTAGAGGGATCCTGAGGTCACTGTAGCAACACGAAAGAGCTCCGTGGACCAAGAATCAACTCGAGATGAGAGGTTAGTCCCTGGCTTCGACTCCAGAGGAATACCACCTTACCACAAGCACCTCAAGAGGAGGCTTCTCTCAGCTCTAGGTATGTGAGAGGGACCCTGAGTTTGCGGCCTCAAGTGGAATGGACACTGTGATGCCCTGACGCGAAATAAGGCCGGATAACCCTGCAGTGACTTGAATGCAGGCTCGTCTTGCATCTCCCAAGACGAAAGGATGTCTGAATCCCCTGTGGAGACCACAGAGAAAGACCTAGTTCACCACGTCATCGCGACCGGAGGCCTCACATCCTTTGAAAACTCCAGAGGTACGCGGAGATCAGTGCCTCCAAAGAAGACGATGCCTGACTCCTATTGAAACTTGATAGGAGTCCCAGGATTCCTGTGGCACGTGGAAAGGGACCCTTGGTCTCCCGCCTCAGCTGGAGAGGCGTCCCAATTGCCCTGCCAAGCCTCGAGGAGAATCCCGAGTTGTCCCTCGCAACTAGGCAGGAGTCCTGCCGTCGCTGAACAAACACGTGGGTGGAAGGGGCATCCCCGACGTAACTCGTGAATATACCCCAGGTTCCCGACGCAACTCGAGAAAAACCATGAGACTTCCCCCTCGCCGCGAGATGAGGCCCGATTCCCCTGCACTGCGTGCAGAGCAATTCCGTGTTGCACATCACACATGAAAGGAGCCTTGATTTCCTTGATGGCACTCCAGAGAAACCCCAAGAACACTGTTTCAAGGCTAGAGGGATCCTGTGGTCACTGTAGCCACACGAAAGAGCTCCGTGGACCAAGAATCAACTCGAGATGAGAGGTTAGTCCCTGGCTTCGACTCCAGAGGAATATCACCTTACCACAAGCACCTCAAGAGGAGGCTTCTCTCAGCTCTAGGTATGTGAGAGGGACCCTGAGTTTGCGGCCTCAAGTGGAATGGACACTGTGATGCCCTGACGCGAAATAAGGCCGGATATCCCTGCAGTGACTTGAATGCAGGCTCGTCTTGCATCTCCCAAGACGAAAGGATGTCTGAATCCCCTGTGGAGACCACAGAGAAAGACCTAGTTCCCCACCTCATCGTGACCGGTGGCCTCACATCCTTTGAAAACTCCAGAGGTATGCGGAGATCAGTGCCTCCAAAGGAGAGGACGCCTGACTCCTCGTGAAACTTGACAGGAGTCCCAGGATTCCTGTGGCACGTGGAAAGGGACACTTGGTCTCCCGCCTCAGCTGGAGAGGCGTCCCAATTTCCCTGCCAAGCCTCGAGGAGAATCCGGAGTTGTCCCTCGCAACTAGGCAGGAGTTCTGACATCGCTGCACAAACACGTGGGTGGATGGGCCATTCCCATCGTAACTCGATAATATAGCCCAGGTTCCCGCCGCAACTCGAAATAAACCATGAAACTTCCCCCTCGCCGCGAGATGAGGCCCGATTCCTCTACACTGCGGGCAGAGAAATTCCGTGTTGCACATCACACATGAAAGGAGCCTTGATTTCCTTGATGGCACTCCAGAGAAACCTCAAGAACACTGTTTCAAGGCTAGAGGGATCCTGAGGTCACTGTAGCAACACGAAAGAGCTCCGTGGACCAAAAATCAACTCGAGATGAGGGGTTAGTCCCTGGCTTCGACTCCAGAGGAATACCACCTTACCACAAGCACCTCAAGAGGAGGCTTCTCTCAGCTCTATGTATGTGAGAGGGACCCTGAGTTAGCGGCCTCAAGTGGAATGGAAACCGCTATGCCCTGACTCGAAATAAGGCTGGATATCCCAGCAGTGACTAGAATGCAGGCTTGTCTTGCATCTCCCAAGACGAAAGGATGTCTGAATCCCCTGTGGAGACCACAGAGAAAGACCTAGTTCCCCACCTCATCGCGACCGGAGGCCTCACATCCTTTGAAAACTCCACAGGTACGCGGAGATCAGTGCCTCTAAAGGATCCAATGCCTGACTCCTCGTCAAACTTGATAGGAGTCCCAGGTTTCCTGTGGCACGTGGAAAGGGACCCTTGGTCTCCCGCCTCAGCTGGAGAGGCGTCCCAGTTGCCCTGCCAAGCCTCGAGGAGAATCCCGAGTTGTCCCTCGCAACTAGGCAGGAGTCCTGCCGTCGCTGAACAAACACGTGGGTGGAAGGGGCATCCCCGACGGAACTCGTGAATATACCCCAGGTTCCCGCCGCAACTCGAGAAAAACCATGAGACTTCCCCCTCGCCGCGAGATGAGGCCCGATTCCCCTGCACTGCGTGCAGAGCAATTCCGTGTTGCACATCACACATGAAAGGAGCCTTGATTTCCTTGATGGCACTCCAGAGAAACCCCAAGAACACTGTTTCAAGGCTAGAGGGATCCTGAGGTCACTGTAGCAACACGAAAGAGCTCCGTGGACCAAGAATCAACTCGAGATGAGAGGTTAGTCCCTGGCTTCGACTCCAGAGGAATACCACCTTACCACAAGCACCTCAAGAGGAGGCTTCTCTCAGCTCTAGGTATGTGAGAGGGACCCTGAGTTTGCGGCCTCAAGTGGAATGGACACTGTGATGCCCTGACGCGAAATAAGGCCGGATATCCCTGCAGTGACTTGAATGCAGGCTCGTCTTGCATCTCCCAAGACGAAAGGATGTCTGAATCCCCTGTGGAGACCACAGAGAAAGACCTAGTTCCCCACCTCATCGCGACCGGAGGCCTCACATGCTTTGAAAACTCCAGAGGTACGCGGAGATCAGTGCCTCCAAAGGAGACGATGCCTGACTCCTCGTGAAACTTGATAGGAGTCCCAGGATTCCTGTGGCACGTGGAAAGGGACCCTTGGTCTCCCGCCTCAGCTGGAGAGGCGTCCCAATTGCCCTGCCAAGCCTCGAGGAGAATCCCGAGTTGTCCCTCGCAACTAGGCAGGAGTCCTGACGTGGCTGAACAAACACGTGGGTGGAAGGGCCATCCCAGTCATAACTCGAGAATATACCAAAGGTTCCCGCCGCAACTTGAGAAAAACTATGAGACTTCCCCCTCGCCGCGAGATGAGGCTCGATTCTCCTGCACTGCATGAAGAGCAATTCCGTGTTGCACATCAAACATGAAGGGAGTCTTGATTTTCTTGATGGCACTCCAGAGAAACCCCAAGAACACTGTTTCCAGGCTAGAGGGATCCTGAGGTCACTGTAGCAACACGAAAGTGCTGCGTGGACCAAAAATCAACTTGAGATGAGAGGGTAGTCCCTGGCTTCGACTCAAGAGTAATACCACCTTACCACAAGCACCTCAAGAGGAGGCTTCTCTCAGCTCTAGGTATGTGAGAGGGACCCTGAGTTTGCGGCCTCAAGTGGAATGGACACTGCGATGCCCTGACGCGAAATAAGGCCGGATATCCCTTCAGTGACTTGATGCAGGCTTGTCTTGCATCTCCCAAGACGAACGGATGTCTGAATCCCCTGTGGAGACCACAGAGAAAGACCTAGGTCCCCACCTCATCGCGACCGGAGGGCTCACTTCCTTTGAAAACTCCAGAGGTATGCGGAGATCCGTGCCTCCAAAGGAGAGGATGCCTGACTCCTCGTGAAACTTGATAGGAGTCCCAGGATTCCTGTGGCACGTGGAAAGGGACACTTGGTCTCCCGCCTCAGCTGGAGAGGCGTCCCAATTGCCCTGCCAAGCCTCGAGGAGAATCCCGAGTTGTCCCTCGCAACTAGGCAGGAGTCCTGCCGTCGCTGAACAAACACGTGGGTGGAAGGGGCATCCCCGACGTAACTCGTGAATATACCCCAGGTTCCCGCCGCAACTCGAGAAAAACAATGAGACTTTCCCCTCGCCGCGAGATGAGGCTCGATTCTCCTGCACTACATGAAGAGCAATTCCGTGTTGCACATCAAACATGAGGGAGTCTTGATTTTCTTGATGGCACTCCAGAGAAACCCCAAGAACACTGTTTCCAGGCTAGAGGGATCCTGAGGTCACTGAAGAAACACGAAAGTGATGCGTGGACCAAAAATCAACTCGAGATGAGAGGGTAGTCCCTGGCTTCGCTCAAGAGGAATACCACCTTACCACAAGCACCTCAAGCGGAGGCTTCTCTCAGCTCTAGCTATGTGAGAGGGACCCTGAGTTTGCGGCCTCAAGTGGAATGGACACCGCGATGCCCTGACTCGAAATAAGGGCGGATATCCCTGCAGTGACTTGAATGCAGGCTCGTCTTGCATCTCCCAAGACGAAAGGATGTCTGAATCCCCTGTGGAGACCACAGAGAAAGACCTAGTTCACCACCTCATCGCGACCGGAGGCCTCACATCCTTTGAAAATTCCAGAGGTACGCGGAGATCAGTGCCTCCAAAGGAGACGATGCCTGACTCCTCGTGAAACTTGATAGGAGTCCCAGGATTCCTGTGGCACGTGGAAAGGGACCCTTGGACTCCCGCCTCAGCTGGAGAGGCGTCCCAATTGCCCTGCCAAGCCTCGAGGAGAATCCCGAGTTGTCCCTCGCAACTAGGCAGGAGTCCTGACGTCGTTGAACAAACACGTGGGTGGAAGGGCCATCCCCATCGTAACTCGAGAATATACCCCAGGTTCCCGCCGCAACTCGAGAAAAACCATGAGACTTCCCCCTCAATGCGAGATGAAGCCCGATTCCCCTACACTGCGTGCAGAGCAATTCCGTGTTGCACATCACACATGAAAGGAGCCTTGATTTCCTTCATGGCACTCCAGAGAAAACCCAAGAACACTGTTTAAAGGCTAAAGGGATCCTGAGGTCACTGTAGCAACATGAAAGAGCTCCGTGGACCAAAAATCAACTCGAGATGAGAGGTTAGTCCCTGGCTTCGACTCCAGAGGAATACCACCTTACCACAAGCACCTCAAGAGGAGGCTTCTCTCAGTTCTAAGTATGTGAGAGGGACCCTGAGTTTGCGGCCTCAAGTGGAATGGACACTGCGATGCCCTGACGCAAAATAAGGCCGGATATCCCTGCAGTGACTTGAATGCAGGCTCGTCTTGCATCTCCCAAGACGAAAGGATGTCTGAATCCCCTGTGCAGACCACAGAGGAAGACCTAGTTCCCCACCTCATCGCGACCGGAGGCCTCACATCCTTTGAAAACTCCAGAGGTACGCGGAGATCAGTGCCTCCAAAGGAGACAATGCCTGACTCCTCGTGAAACTTGATAGGAGTCCCAGGATCCCTGTGGCACGTGGAAAGGGACCGTTGGTCTCCCGCCTCAGCTGGAGAGGCGTCCGAATTGCCTGCCAAGCCTCGTGGAGAATCCCGAGTTGTCCCTCGCAACTAGGCAGGAGTCCTGACGTCGCTGAACAAACACGTGGGTGGAAGGGCCATCCCCATCGTAACTCGAGAATATACCCCAGGTTCCCGCCGCAACTCGAGAAAAACCATGAGACTTCCCCCTCGCCGCGAGATGAGGCCCGATTCCCCTGCACTGCGTGCAGAGCAATTCCGTGTTGTACATCACACATGAAAGGAGCCTAGATTTCCTTGATGGCACTCCAGAGAAACCCCAAGAACACTGTTTCAAGGCTAGAGGGATCCTGACGTCACTGTAGCAACACGAAAGTGCTCCGTGGACCAAAAATCAATTCGAGATGAGAGGTTAGTCCCTGGCTTCGACTCCAGAGGAATACCACCTTACCACAAGCACCTCAAGAGGAGGCTTCTCTCAGCTCTAGGTATGTGAGAGGGTCCCTGAGTTTGCAGCCTCAAGTGGAATGGACACCGCGATGCCCTGACTCGAAATAAGGCCGGATATCCCTGCAGTGACTTGAATGCAGGCTCGTCTTGCATCTCCCAAAACGAAAGGATGTCTGAATCCCCTGTGGAGACCACAGAGAAAGACCTAGTTTCCCATCTCATCGCGATCGGAGGCCTCACATCCTTTGAAAACCCCAGAGGAACGCGGAGATCAGTGCTTCCAAAGGAAACGATGCCTGACTCCTCATGAAACTTGATAGGAGTCCCAGGATTCCTGTGGCACGTGGAAAGGGACCCTTGGTCTCCCGCCTCAGCTGGAGAGGAGTCCCAATTGCCCTGCCAAGCCTCGAGGAGAATCCCGAGTTGTCCCTCGCAACTAGGCAGGAGTCCTGCCGTCGCTGAACAAACACGTGTGTGGAAGGGCCATCCCCGTCGTAACTCGAGAATATACCCCAGGTTCCCGCCGCAACTGGAGAAAAACCATGAGACTTCCCCCTCGCCGCGAGATGAGGCCCGATTCCCCTGCACTGCGTGCAGAGCAATTCGGTGTTGCACATCACACATGAAAGGAGCCTTGATTTCCTTGATGGCACTCCAGAGAAACCCCAAGAACACTGTTTCAAGGCTAGAGGGATCCTGTGGTCACTGTAGCCACACGAAAGAGCTCCGTGGACCAAGAATCAACTCGAGATGAGAGGTTAGTCCCTGGCTTCGACTCCAGAGGAATACCACCTTACCACAAGCACCTCAAGAGGAGGCTTCTCTCAGCTCTAGGTATGTGAGAGGGACCCTGAGTTTGCGGCCTCAAGTGGAATGGACACTGTGATGCCCTGACGCGAAATAAGGCCGGATATCCCTGCAGTGACTTGAATGCAGGCTCGTCTTGCATCTCCCAAGACGAAAGGATGTCTGAATCCCCTGTGGAGACCAGAGAGAAAGACCTAGTTCCCCACCTCATCGCGACCGGAAGCCTCACATCCTTTAAAAACTCCAGAGGTACGCGGAGATCAGTGCCTCCAAAGGAGACGATGCCTGACTCCTCGTGAAACTTGATAGGAGTCCCAGGATTCCTGTGGCACGTGGAAAGGGACCCTTGGTCTCCCGCCTCAGCTGGAGAGGCGTCCCAATTGCCCTGCCAAGCCTCGAGGAGAATCCCGAGTTGTCCCTCGCAACTAGGCAGGAGTCCTGACGTGGCTGAACAAACACGTGGATGGAAGGGGCATCCCCGACGTAACTCGTGAATATACCCCAGGTTCCAGCCGCTACTCGAGAAAAACCATGAGACTTCCCCCTCGCCGCGAGATGAGGCCCGATTCCCCTGCACTGCGTGCAGAGCAATTCCGTGTTGCACATCACACATGAAAGGAGCCTTGATTTCCTTGATGGCACTCCAGAGAAACCCCAAGAACACTGTTTCAAGGCTAGAGGGATCCTGAGGTCACTGTAGCAGCAAGAAAGAGCTCCGTGGACCAAAAATCAACTCGAGATGAGGGGTTAGTCCCTGGCTTCGACTCCAGAGGAATACCACCTTACCACAAGCACCTCAAGAGGAGGCTTCTCTCAGCTCTAGGTATGTGAGAGGGACCCTGAGTTAGCGGCCTCAAGTGGAATGGAAACCGCTATGCCCTGACTCGAAATAAGGCTGGATATCCCAGCAGTGACTAGAATGCAGGCTTGTCTTGCATCTCCCAAGACGAAAGGATGTCTGAATCCCCTGTGGAGACCACAGAGAAAGACCTAGTTCCCCACCTCATCGCGACCGGAAGCCTCACATCCTTTGAAAACTGCAGAGGTACGCGGAGATCAGTGCCTCCAAAGGATCCAATGCCTGACTCCTCGTCAAACTTGATAGGAGTCCCAGGTTTCCTGTGGCACGTGGAAAGGGACCCTTGGTCTCCCGCCTCAGCTGGAGAGGCGTCCCAGTTGCCCTGCCAAGCCTCGAGGAGAATCCCGAGTTGTCCCTCGCAACTAGGCAGGAGTCCTGCCGTCGCTGAACAAACACGTGGGTGGAAGGGGCATCCCCGACGTAACTCGTGAATATACCCCAGGTTCCCGCCGCAACTCGAGAAAAACCATGAGACTTCCCCCTCGCCGCGAGATGAGGCCCGATTCCCCTGCACTGCGTGCAGAGCAATTCCGTGTTGCACATCACACATGAAAGGAGCCTTGATTTCCTTGATGGCACTCCAGAGAAACCCCAAGAACACTGTTTCAAGGCTAGAGGGATCCTGAGGTCACTGTAGCAACACGAAAGAGCTCCGTGGACCAAGAATCAACTCGAGATGAGAGGTTAGTCCCTGGCTTCGACTCCAGAGGAATACCACCTTACCACAAGCACCTCAAGAGGAGGCTTCTCTCAGCTCTAGGTATGTGAGAGGGACCCTGAGTTTGCGGCCTCAAGTGGAATGGACACTGTGATGCCCTGACGCGAAATAAGGCCGGATATCCCTGCAGTGACTTGAATGCAGGCTCGTCTTACATCTCCCAAGACGAAAGGATGTCTGAATCCCCTGTGGAGACCACAGAGAAAGACCTAGGTCCCCACCTCATCGCGAACGGCGGCCTCACATCCTTTGAAAACTCCAGAGGTATGTGGAGATCAGTGCCTCCAAAGGAGAGGATGCCTGACTCCTCGGGAAACTTGATAGGAGTCCCAGGATTCCTGTGGCACGTGGAAAGGGACACTTGGTCTCCCGCCTCAGCTGGAGAGGCGTCCCAATTGCCCTGCCAAGCCTCGACGAGAATCCCGACTTGTCCCTCGCAACTAGGCAGTAGTCCTGACGTCGCTGCACAAACACGTGGGTGGATGGGCCATTCCCATCGTAACTCGATAATATAGCCCAGGTTCCCGCCGCAACTCGAAATAAACCATGAACCTTCCCCCTCGCCGCGAGATGAGGCCCGATTCCCCTACACTGCGTGCAGAGAAATTCCGTGTTGCACATCACACATGAAAGGAGCCTTGATTTCCTTGATGGCACTCCAGAGAAACCTCAAGAACACTGTTTCAAGGCTAGAGGGATCCTGAGGTCACTGTTGCAACACGAAAGAGCTCCGTGGACCAAAAATCAACTCGAGATGAGGGGTTAGTCCCTGGCTTCGACTAAAGAGGAATACCACCTTACCACAAGCACCTCAAGAGGAGGCTTCTCTCAGCTCTAGGTATGTGAGAGGGACCCTGAGTTAGCGGCCTCAAGTGGAATGGAACCCGCTATGCCCTGACTCAAAATAAGGCTGGATATCCCTGCAGTGACTAGAATGCAGGCTTGTCTTGCATCTCCCAAGACGAAATGATGTATGAATCCCCTGTGGAGACCACAGAGAAAGATCTAGTTCCCCACCTCATCGCGACCGGAGGCCTCACATCCTTTGAAAACTCCAGAGGTACGCGGAGATCAGTGCCTCCAAAGGAGACGATGCCTGACTCCTCGTGAAACTTGATAGGAGTCCCAGGATTCCTGTGGCACGTGGAAAGGGACCTTTGGTCTACCTCCTCAGATGGAGAGGCGTCCGAATTGCCCTGCCAAGCCTCGAGGAGAATCCCGAGTTGTCCTTTGCAACTAGGCAGGAGTCCTGACGTCGCTGAACAAACACGTGGGTGGAAGGGCCATCCCCGTCATAACTCGAGAATATACCCCAGGTTCCCACCGCAACTCGAGAAAAACCATGAGACGTCCCCCTCGCCGCGAGATGAAGCTCGATTCTCCTGCACTGCATGCAGAGCAATTCCGTGCTGCACATCACACATGAAAGGAGCCTTGATTTTCTTGATGGCACTCTAGAGAAACCCCAAGAACACTGTTTCAAGGCTAGTGGGATCCTGAGGTCACTGTAGCAACACGAAAGAGCTCCGTGGACCAAAAATCAACTCGAGATGAGAGGTTAGTCCCTGGCTTCGACTCCAGAGGAATACCACCTTACCACAAGCACCTCAAGAGGAGGCTTCTCTCAGCTCTAGGTATGTGAGAGGGACCCTGAGTTTGCAGTCTCAAGTCGAATGGACACCAGGATGCCCTGACTCGAAATAAGGCCAGATATCCCTGCAGTGACTAGAATGCAGGCTAGTCTTGCATCTCCCAAGACGAAAGGATGTCTGAATCCCCTGTGGAGACCACAGAGAAAGACCTAGTTCCCCACCTCATCGCGACCGGAGGCCTCACATCCTTTGAAAACTCCAGAGGTACGCGGAGATCAGTGCCTCCAAAGGAGACGATGCCTGACTCCTCGTGAATCTTTATAGGAGTCCCAGGATTCCTGTGGCACGTGGAAAGGGACCCTTGGTCTCCCGCCTCAGCTGGAGAGGCGTCCCAATTGCCCTGCCAAGCCTCGAGGAGAATCCCGAGTTGTCCCTTGCAACTAGGCAGGAGTCCTGACGTGGCTGAACAAACACGTGGGTGGAAGGGTCATCCCCGTCATAACTCGAGAATATACCCAAGGTTCCCGCCGCAACTCGAGAAAAACAATGAGACTTCCCCCTCGCCGCGAGATGAGGCTCGATTCTCCTGCACTGCATGAAGAGCAATTCCGTGTTGCACATCAAACATGAAGGGAGTCTTGATTTTCTTGATGGCACTCCAGTGAAACCCCAAGAACACTGTTTCCAGGCTAGAGGGATCCTGAGGTCACTGTAGCAACACGAAAGTGCTGCGTGGACCAAAAATCAACTCGAGATGAGAGGTTATTCCCTGGCTTCGACTCAAGAGGAATACCACCTTACCACAAGCACCTCAAGAGGAGGCTTCTCTCAGCTCTAGGTATGTGAGAGGGACCCTGAGTTTGCGGCCTCAAGTGGAATGGACACTGCGATGCCCTGATGCGAAATAAGGCCGGATATCCCTGCAGTGACTTGAATGCAGGCTCGTCTTGCATCTCCCAAGACGAAAGGATGTCTGAATCCCCTGTGGAGACAACAGAGAAAGACCTAGTTCCCAACCTCATCGCGACCGGAGGCCTCGCATCCTTTGAAAACTCCAGAGGTATGCGGAGATCAGTGCCTCCAAAGGAGAGGATGCCTGACTCCTCGGGAAACTTGATAGGAGTCCCAGGATTCCTGTGGCACGTGGAAAGGGACCCTTGGTCTCCTGCCTCAGCTGGAGAGGCGTCCCAATTGCCTTGCCAAGCCTCGAGGAGAATCCCGACTTGTCCCTCGCAACTAGGCAGGAGTCCTGACGTCGCTGCACAAACACGTGGGTGGATGGGCCATTCCCATCGTAACTTGATAATATAGCCCAGGTTCCCGCCGCAACTCGAAATAAACCATGAAACTTCCCCCTCGCCGCGAGATGAGGCCTGATTCCCCTGCACTGCGTGCAGAGCAATTCCGAGTTGCACATCACACATGAAAGGAGCCTTGATTTCCTTGATTGCACTCCAGAGAAACCCCAAGAACACTGTTTCAAGGCTAGAGGCACCCTGAGGTCACTGTAGCAACACGAAAGAGCTCCGTGGACCAAAAATCAACTCGAGATGAGAGGTTAGTCCCTGGCTTCGACTCCAGAGGAATACCACCTTACCACAAGCACCTCAAGAGGAGGCTTCTCTCAGCTCTAGGTATGTGACAGGGACCCTGAGTTTGCGGCCTAAAGTGGAATGGACACCGCGATGCCCTGACTCGAAATAAGGCCGGATATCCCTGCAGTGACTTGAATGCAGGCTCGTCTTGCATCTCCCAAGACGAAAGGATGTCTGAATCCCCTGTGGAGACCACAGAGAAAGACCTAGTTCCGCACCTCATCGTGACCGGAGGCCTCACATCCTTTGAAAATTCCAGAGGTACGCAGAGATCAGTGCCTCCAAAGGAGACGATGCCTGATTCCTCGAGAAAATTATTAGGAGTCCCAGGATTCCTGTGGTTCGTGGAAAGGGAACCTTGGTCTCCCCCCTCAGCTGGAGAGGCTTCCCAATTGCCCTGCCAAGCCTCGAGGAGAATGCCGAGTTGTCCCTCGCAACTAGGCAGGAGTCCTGATGTCGCTGAACAAACACTTGTGTGGAAGGGCCATCCCCGTCATAACTCGAGAATATACCCCAGGTTCCCGCCGCAACTCGAGAAAAACCATGAGACTTCCCCCTCGCCGCGAGATGAGGCCCGATTCCCCTGCACTGCGTGCAGAGCAATTCCGAGTTGCACATCACACATGAAAGGAGCCTTGATTTCCTTGATGGCACTCCAGAGAAACCCCAAGAACACTGTTTCAAGGCTAGAGGAACCCTGAGGTCACTGTAGCAACACGAAAGAGCTCCGTGGACCAAAAATCAACTCGAGATGAGAAGTTATTCCCTGGCTTCGACTCCAGAGGAATACCACCTTACCACAAGCACCTCAAGAGGAGGCTTCTCTCAGCTCTAGCTAAGTGAGAGGGACCCTGAGTTTGTGGCCTCAAGTGGAATGGACACCGCGACGCTCTGACTCGAAATAAGGCCGGATATCCCTGCAGTGACTTGAATGCAGGCTCGTCTTGCATCTCCCAAGACGAAAGGATGTCTGAATCCCCTGTGGAGACCACAGAGAAAGACCTAGTTCACAACCTCATCGCGACCGGAGGCCTCACATCCTTTGAAAACTCCAGAGGTACGCGGAGATCAGTGCCTCCAAAAGAGACGATGCCTGACTCCTCGTGAAACTTGATAGGAGTCCCAGAATTCCTGTGGCACGTGGAAAGGGACCCTTGGTCTCCCGCCTCAGCTGGAGAGGCGTCCCAATTGCCCTGCCAAGCCTCGAGGAGAATCCCGAGTTGTCCCTCGCAACTAGGCAGGAGTCCTGACGTCACTGAACAAACACGTGCTTGGAAGGGCCATCCCCGTCGGAACTCGAGAATATACCCCAGGTTCCCGCCGCAACTCGAGAAAAACCATGAGACTTCCCCCTCGCCGCGAGATGAGGCCCGATTCCCCTGCACTGCGTGCATAGCAATTCCGTGTTGCACATCACACATCAAAGAAGCCTTGATTTCCTTGATGGCACTCCAGAGAAACCCCAAGAACACTGTTTCCAGGCTAGAGGGATCCTGAGGTCACTGTAGCAACACGAAAGAGCTCCGTGGACCAAAAATCAACTCGAGATGAGAGGTTAGTCCCTGGCTTCGACTCCAGGGGAATACCACCTTACCACAAGCACCTCAAGAGGAGGCTTCTCTCAGCTCTAGCTATGTGAGAGGGACCCTGAGTTTGCAGCCTCAAATGGAATGGACACCGCGAAGCCCTGACTCGACATAAGGGCGGATATCCCTGCAGTGACTTGAATGCAGGCTCGTCTTGCATCTCCCAAGAGGAAAGGATGTCTGAATCCCCTGTGGAGACCACAGAGAAAGACCTAGTTCCCCACCTCATCGCGACCGGAGGCCTCACATCCTTTGAAAACTCCAGAGGTACGCGGAGATCAGTGCCTCCAAAGGAGACGATGCCTGACTCCTCGTGAAACTTGATAGGAGTCCCAGGATTCCTGTGGCACGTGGAAAGGGACCCTTGGACTCACGCCTAAGCTGGAGAGGCGTCCCAATTGCCCTGCCAAGCCTCGAGGAGAATCCCGAGTTGTCCCTCGCAACTAGGCAGAAGTCCTGACGTGGCTGAACAAACACGTGGGTGGAAGGGGCATCCCCGTCGTAACTCAAGAATATACCCCAGGTTCCCGCCGCAACGCGAGAAAAACCATGAGACTTCCCCCTCGCCGCGAGATGAGGCCCGATTCCACTACACTCGTGCAGAGCAATTCCGTGTTGCACATCACACATGAAAGGAGCCTTGATTTCCTTGATGGCACTCCAGAGAAACCCCAAGAACACCGTTTCAAAGCTAGAGGGATCCTGAGGTCACTGTAGCAACACGAAAGAGCTCCGTGGCCCAAAAATCAACTCGAGATGAGGGGTTAGTCCCTGGCTTCGACTCCAGAGGAATACCACCTTACCACAAGCACCTCAAGAGGAGGCTTCTCTCAGCTCTAGGTATGTGAGAGGGACCCTGAGTTTGTGGCCTCAAGTGGAATGGACACTGCGATGCCCTGACTCGAAATAAGGCCGGATATTCCTGCAGTGACTTGAATACAGGCTCGTCTTGCATCTCCCAAGACGAAAGGATGTCTGAATCCCCTGTGGAGACCACAGAGAAAGACCTAGTTCCCCACCTCATCGCGACCGGAGGCCTCACATCCTTTGAAAACTCCAGAGGTACGCGGAGATCAGTGCCTCCAAAGGAGATGATGCCTGACTCCTCGTGAAACTTGATAGGAGTCCCAGGATTCCTGTGGCACGTGGAAAGGGACACTTGGTCTCCCGCCTCAGCTGGAGAGGCGTCCCAATTGCCCTGCCAAGCCTCGAGGAGAATCCCGAGTTGTCCCTCGCAACTAGGCAGGAGTCCTGACGTCGTTGAAGAAACACGTGTGTGGAAGGGCCATCCCCGTCGTAACTCGAGAATATACCCCAGCTTCCCGCCGCAACTCGAGAAAAACCATGAGACTTTCCCCTCGCCGCGATATGAGGCCCGATTCCCCTGCACTGCGTGCAGAGCAATTCCGTGTTGCACATCACACATGAAAGGAGTCTTGATTTCCTTGGTGGCACTCCAGAGAAACCCCAAGAACACTGTTTCAAGGCTAGAGGGATCCTGAGGTCACTGTAGCAACACGAAAGAGCTCCGTAGACCAAAAATCAACTCGAGATGAGAGGTTAGTCCCTGGCTTCGACTCGAGAGGAATACCAGCTTACCACAAGCACCTCAAGAGGAGGCTTCTCTCAGCTCTAGGTATGTGAGAGGGACCCTGAGTTTGCGGCCTCAAGTGGAATGGACACCGCGATGCCCTGACTCGAAATAAGGCCGGATATCCCTGCAGTGACTTGAATGCAGGCTCGTCTTGCATCTCCCAAGACGAAAGGATGTCTGAATCCCCTGTGGAGACCACAGAGAAAGACCTAGTTCCCCACCTCATCGCGACCGGAGGCCTCACATCCTTTGAAAACTCCAGCGGTACGCGGAGATCAGTGCCTCCAAAGGAGACGATGCCTGACTCCTCGTGAAACTTGATAGGAGTCCCAGGATTCCTGTGGCACGTGGAAAGGGACCCTTGGTCTCCCGCCTCAGCTGGAGAGGCGTCCCAATTGCCCTGCCAAGCCTCGAGGAGAATCCCGAGTTGTCCCTCGCAACTAGGCAGGAGCCCTGATGTCGCTGAACAAACACGTGGATGGAAGGGCCATCCCCGTTGTAACTCGAGAATATACCCCAGGTTCCCGCCGCAACTCGAGAAAAACCATGAGACTTCCCCCTCGCCGCAAGATGAGGCCCGATTCCCCTGCACTGCATGCAGAGCAATTCCGTGTTGCACATCACACATGAAAGGAGCCTTGATTTCCTTGATGGCACTCCAGAGAAACCCCAAGAACACTGTTTCAAGGCTAGAGGGATCCTGCGGTCAATGTAGCAACACGAAAGAGCTCCGTGGCCCAAAAATCAACTCGAGAAGAGAGGTTAGTCCCTGGCTTCGACTCCAGAGGAATACCACCTTACCACAAGCACCTCAAGAGGAGGCTTCTCTCAGCTCTAGCTAAGTGAGAGGGTCCCTGAGTTTGTGGCCTCAAGTGGAATGGACAGCGCAACGCCCTGACTTGAAATAAGGCCGGATATTCCTGCAGTGACTTGAATACAGGCTCATCTTGCATCTCCCAAGACGAAAGGATGTCTGAATCCCCTGTGGAGACCACAGAGAAAGACCTAGTTCCCCACTTCATGGCGACCAGAGGCCTCACATCCTTTGAAAACTCCAGAGGTACGCGGACATCAGTGCCTCCAAAGGAGACGATGCCTGACTCCTCGTGAAACTTGATAGGAGTCCCAGGATTCCTGTGGCACGTGGAAAGGGACACTTGGTCTCCCGCCTCAGCTGGAGAGGCGTCCCAGTTGCCCTGCCAACCCTCGAGGAGAATCCCGAGTTGTCCCTCGCAACTAGGCAGGAGTCCTGACGTCGCTGAACAAACACGTGTGTGGAAGGGCCATCCCCGTCGTAACTCGAGAATATACCCCAGGTTCCCGCCGCAACTCGAGAAAAACCATGAGACTTCCCCCTCGCCGCGAGATGAGGCCTGATTCCCCTGCACTGCGTGCAGAGCAATTCCGTGTTGCACATCACACATGAAAGGAGCCTGGATTTCCTTGATGGCACTCTAGAGAAACCCCAAGAACACTGTTTCAAGGCTAGAGGGATCCTGAGGTCACTGTAGCAACACGAAAGAGCTCCGTGGCCCAAAAATCAACTCGAGATGAGAGGTTAGTCCCTGGCTTCGACTCCAGAGGAATACCACCTTACCACAAGCACCTCAAGAGGAGGCTTCTCTCAGCTCTAGGCATGTGAGAGGGACCCTGATTTTGCGGCCTCAAGTGGAATGGACACCGCGATGCCCTGACGCGAAATAAGGCCGGATATCCCTGCAGTGACTTGAATGCAGGCTCGTCTTGCATCTCCCAAGACGAAAGGATGTCTGAATCTCCTGCGGAGACCACAGAGAAAACCTAGTTCCCCACCTCATTGCGACTGAAGGCCTCACATCCATTGAAAACTCCAGAGGTACGCGGAGATCAGTGCCTCCAAAGGAGACAATGCCTGACTCCTCGTGAAACTTGATAGGAGTCCCAGGATTCCTGTGGCACGTAGAAAGGGACCCTTGGTCTCCCGCCTCAGCTGGAGAGGCGTCCCAATTGCCCTGCCAAGCCTCGAGGAGAATCCCGAGTTCTCCCTCGCAACTAGGCAGGAGTCCTGATGTCGCTGAACAAACACGTGGGTGGAAGGGCCATCCCCGTCGTAATTCGAGAATATACCCCAGGTTCCCGCCGCAACTCGAGAAAAACCATGAGACTTCCCCCTCGCCGCGAGATGAGGCCCGATTCCCCTGCACTGCGTGCAGAGCAATTCCGTGTTGCACATCACACATGAAAGGAGCCTTGATTTCCTTGATGGCACTCCAGAGAAACCCCAAGAACACTCTTTCAAGGCTAGAGGGATCCTGAGGTCACTGTAGCAACACGAAAGAGCTCCATGGACCAAAAATCAACTCGAGATGAGAGGTTAGTCCCTGGCTTCGACTCCAGAGGAATACCACCTTACCACAAGCACCTCAAGAGGAGGCTTCTCTCAGCTCTAGGTATGTGAGATGGACCCTGAGTTTGCGGCCTCAAGTGGAATGGACACTGCGATGCCCTGACGCGAAATAAGCCGGGATATCCCTGCAATGACTTGAATGCAGGCTCATCTTGCATTTCCCAAGACGAAAGGATGTCTGAATCTCCTGTGGAGACCACAGAGAAAGACATAGTTCCCCACCTCATTGCGACCGGAAGCCTCACATCCTTTGAAAACTCCAGAGGTATGCGGAGATCAGTGCCTCCAAAGGAGACGATGCCTGACTCCTCGTGAAACTTGATAGGAGTCCGAGGATTCCTGTGGCACGTGGAAAGGGACCCTTGGTCTCCCGCCTCAGCTGGAGAGGCGTCCCAATTGCCCTGCCAAGCCTCGAGGAGAATCCCGAGTTGTCCCTCGCAACTAGGCAGAAGTCCTGACGTCGCTGAAGAAACACGTGTGTGGAAGGGCCATCCCCGTCGTAACTCGAGAATATACCCCAGGTTCCCGCCGTAACTCAAGAAAAACCATGAGACTTCCCCCTCGCCGCAAGATGAGGCCTGATTCCCCTGCACTGCGTGCAGAGCAATTCCGTGTTGCACATCACAGATGAAAGGAGCCTTGATTTCCTTGATGGCACTCCAGAGAAACCCCAAGAACACTGTTTCAAGGCTAGAGGGATCCTGAGGTCACTGTAGCAACACGAAAGAGCTCTGTGGATGAAAAATCACCTCGAGATGAGAGGTTAGTCCCTGGCTTCGACTCCAGAGGAATACCACCTTACCACAAGCACCTCAAGAGGAGGCTTCTCTCAGCTCTAGCTATGTGAGAGGGACTCTGAGTTTGCGGCCTCAAGTGAAATGGACACCGCGATGCCCTGACTCGAAATAAGGCCGGATATCCCTGCAGTGACTTGAATGCAGGCTCGTCTTGCATCTCCCAAGACGAAAGGATGTCTGAATCCCCTGTGGAGACCACAGAGAAAGACCTAGTTCCCCACCTCATCGCGACCGGAGGCCTCACATCCTTTGAAAACTCCAGAGGTACGCGGAGATCAGTGCCTCCAAAGGAGACGATGCCTGACTCCTCGTGAAACTTGATAGGAGTCCCAGGATTCCTGTGGCACGTGGAAAGGGACACTTGGTCTCCCGCCTCAGCTGGAGAGGCGTCCCAATTGCCCTGCCAAGCCTCGAGGAGAATCCCGAGTTGTCCCTCGCAACTAGGCTGGAGTCCTGACGTCGCTGAAGAAACACGTGGGTGGAAGGGCCATCCCCGTCGTAACTCGAGAATATACCCCAGGTTCCCGCCGCAACTCGAGAAAAACCATGAGACTGCCCCCTCGCCACGAGATGAGGCCCGTTTCCCCTGCACTGCGTGCAGAGCAATTCCGTCTTGCACATCACACATGAAAGGAGCCTTGATATCCTTGATGGCACTCCAGAGAAACCCCAAGAACACTGTTTCAAGGCTAGAGGGATCGTGAGGTCACTGTAGCAACACGAAAGAGCTCCATGGACCAAAAATCAACTCGAGATGAGAGGTTAGTCCCTGGCTTCGACTCCAGTGGAATACCACCTTACCACAAGCACCTCAAGAGGAGGCTTCTCTCAGCTCTAGGTATGTGAGAGGGACCCTGAATTTGCGGCCTCAAGTGGAATGGACACCGCGATGCCCTGGCTCGAAATAAGGCCGGATATCCCTGCAGTGACTTGAATGCAGGCTCGTCTTGCATCTCCCAAGACGAAAGGATGACTGAATCCCCTGTGGAGACCACAGAGAAAGACCTAGTTCCCCACCTCATCGCGACCGGAGGCCTCACATCCTTTGAAAACTCCAGAGGTACCCAGAGATCAGTGCCTCCAAAGGAGACAATGCCTGACTTCTCGTGAAACTTGATAGGAGTCCCAGGATTCCTGTGGCACGTGGAAAGGGACACTTGGGCTCCCGCCTCACCTGGAGAGGCATCCCAATTGCCCTGCCAAGCCTCGAGGAGAATCCCGAGTTGTCCCTCGCAACTAGGCAGGAGTCCTGATGTCGCTGAATAAACACGTGCGTGGAAGGGCCATCCCCGTCGTAACTCGAGAATACACCCCAGGTTCCCGCCGCAACTCGAGAAAAACCATGAGACTTCCCCCTCGCCGCGAGATGAGGCCCGATTCCCCTGCACTGCGTGCAGAGCAATTGTGTGTTGCACATCACACATGAAAGGAGACTTGATTTCCTTGATGGCACTCCAGAGAAACCCCAAGAACACTGTTTCAAGGCTAGAGGGATCCTGAGGTCACTGTAGCAACACGAAGGAGCTCCGTGGCCCAAAAATAAACTCGAGATGAGAGGTTAGTCCCTGGCTTCGACTCCAGAGGAATATCACCTTACCACAAGCACCTCAAGAGGAGGCCTCTCTCAGTTCTAGGTATGTGAGAGGGACCCTGATTTTGCGGCCTCAAGTGGAATGGACACCGCGATGCCCTGACTCAAAATAAGGCCGGATATCCGTGCAGTGACTTGAATGCAGGCTCGTCTTGCATTTCCCAAGACGAAAGGATGTCTGAATACCCTGTGGAGACCTCAGAGAAAGATCTAGTTCCCCACCTCATCGCGACCGGAGGCCTCATATCCTTTGAAAACTCCAGAGGTACGCGGAGATCAGTGCCTCCAAAGGAGACGATGCCTGACTCCTCGTGAAACTTGATAGGTGTCCCAGGATTCCTGTGGCACGTGGAAAGGGACCCTTGGTCTCCTGCCTCAGCTGGAGAGGCGTCCCAATTGCCCTGCCAAGCCTCGAGGAGAATCCCGAGTTGTCCCTCCCAACTAGGCAGGAGTCCTGACGTCACTGAACAAACACGTGTATGGAAGGGCCATCCCCGTCATAACTCGAGAATATACCCCAGGTCCCGCCGCAACTTGAGAAAAACCATGAGACTTCCCCCTCGCCGCGAGAAGAGGCTCGATTCTCCTGCACTGCATGCAGAGCAATTTCGTGTTGCACATCAAACATGAAAGGAGCCTTGATTTCCTTGATGACACTCCAGAGAAACCCGAAGAACACTGTTTCAAGGCTAGAGGAACCCTGAGGTCACTGTAGCAACACGAAAGAACTCCGTGGACAAAAAATCCACTCGAGATGAGAGGTTAGTCCCTGGCTTCGACTCCAGAGGAATACCACCTTACCACAAGCACTTCAAGAGGAGGCTTCTCTCAGCTCTAGCTATGTGAGAGGGACCCTGATTTTGCGGCCTCAAGTGGAATGGACACCGCGATGCCCTGGCTCGAAATAAGGCCGGATATCCCTGCAGTGACATGAGTGCAGGCTCATCTTGCATTTCCCAAGACGAAAGGATGTCTGAATCCCCTGTGGAGACCACAGAGAAAGACCTAGTTCCCCACCTCATCGCGACCGGAGGCCTCACATCCTTTGAAAACTCCAGAGGTACGCGGAGATCAGTGCCTCCAAAGGAGACGATGCCTGACTCCTCGTGAAACTTGATAGGAGTCCCAGGATTCCTGTGGCACGTGGAAAGGGACGCTTGGTCTCCCGCCTCAGCTGGAGAGGCGTCCCAATTGCCCTGCCAAGCCTTGAGGAGAATCCCGAGTGGTCCCTCGCAACTAGGCAGGAGTCCTGAAGTCGCTGAAGAAACACGTGGGTGGAAGGGCCATCCCCGTCGTAACTCGAGAATATACCCCAGGTTCCCGCCGCAACTCGAGAAAAACCATGAGACTTCCCCCTCGCCGCGAGATGAGGCCCGATTCCCCTGCACTGCATGCAGAGCAATTCCGTGTTGCACATCAAACATGAAAGGAGCCTTGATTTCCTTGATGGCACTCCAGAGAAACCCCAAGAACACTGTTTCAAGGCTAGAGCGATCCTGAGGTCACTGTAACAACACGAAAGAGCTCCGTGGACCAAAAATCAACTCGAGATGACAGGTTAGTCCCTAGCTTCGACTCCAGAGGAATACCACCTTACCACAAGCACCTCAAGAGGAGGCTTCTCTCAGCTCTAGCTAAGTGAGAGGGTCCCTGAGTTTGTGGCCTCAAGTGGAATGGACAGCGCAACGCCCTGACTTGAAATAAGGCCGGATATCCCTGCAGTGACTTGAATACAGTCTCATCTTGCATCTCCCAAGACGAAAGGATGTCTGAATCCCCTGTGGAGACCACAGAGAAAGACCTAGTTCCCCACTTCATGGCGACCAGAGGCCTCACATCCTTTGAAAACTCCAGAGGTACGCGGAGATCAGTGCCTCCAAAGGAGACGATGCCTGACTCCTCGTGAAACTTGATAGGAGTCCCAGGATTCCTGTGGCACGTGGAAAGGGACCCTTGGTCTCCCGCCTCAGCTGGAGAGGCGTCCCAATTGCCCTGCCAAGCCTCGAGGAGAATCCCGAGTTGTCCCTCGCAACTAGGCAGGAGTCCTGACGTGGCTGAACAAACACGTGGGTGGAAGGGCCATCCCCGTCGTAACTCGAGAATATACCACAGGTTCCCGCCGCAACTCGAGAAAAACCATGAGACTTCCCCCTCGCCTTGAGATGAGGCCCGATTCCCCTACACTACGTGCAGAGCAATTCCGTGTTGCACATCACACATGAAAGGAGCCTTAATTTCCTTGATGGCACTCCAGAGAAACCCCAAGAACACTGTTTCCAGGCTAGAGGGATACTGAAGTCACTGTAGCAACACGAAAGAGCTCCATGGACCAAAAATCAACTCGAGATGAGAGGTTAGTCCCTGGCTTCGACTCCAGAGGAATACCACCTTACGACAAGCACCTCAAGAGGAGGCTTCTCTCAACTCTAGGTATGTGAGAGGGACCCAGAGGTTGCAGCCTCAAGTCGAATCGACACCACGATGCCCTAACTCGTAATAAGGCCGGATATCCCTGCAGTGACTTGAATGCAGGCTCGTCTTGCATCTCCCAAGACGAAAGGATGTCTGAATCCCCTGTGGAGACCACAGAGAAAGACCTAGTTCCCCACCTCATCGCGACCGGAGGCCTCACATCCTTTGAAAACTCCAGAGGTACGCGGAGATCAGTGCCTTCAAAGGAGACGATGCCTGACTCCTCTTGAAACTTGATAGGAGTCCCAGGATTCCTGTGGCACGTGGAAAGGGACCCTAGGTTTCCCGACTCAGCTGGAGAGGCGTCCCAATTGCCCTGCCAAGCCTCGAGGAGAATCCCGAGTTGTCCCTCGCAACTAGGCAGGAGTCCTGACGTGGCTGAACAAACACGTGGGTGGAAGGGCCATCCCCGTCGTAACTCGAGAATATACCCCAGGTTCCCGCCGCAACTCGAGGAAAACCATGAGACTTCCCCCTCGCTGCGAGATGAGGCCCGATTCCCCTACACTGCGTGCAGAGCAATTCCGTGTTGCACATCACACATGAAAGGAGCCTTAATTTCCTTCATGGCACTCCAGAGAAACCCCAAGAACACTGTTTCCAGGCTAGAGGGATCCTGAAGTCACTGTAGCAACACGAAAGAGCTCCGTGGACCAAAAATCAACTCGAGATGAGAGGTTAGTCCCTGGCTTCGACTCCAGAGGAATACCACCTTACCACAAGCACCTCAAGAGGAGGCTTCTCTCAGCTCTAGGTATGTGAGAGGGACCCTGAGGTTGAAGCCTCAAGTCAAATGGACACCACGATGCTCTGACTCGAAATAAGGCCGGATATCCCTGAAGTGACTTGAATGCAGGCTCGTCTTGCATCTCCCAAGACGAAAGGATATCTGAATCACCTGTGGAGACCACAGAGAAAGACCTAGTTCCCCACCTCATCGCGACTGAAGGCCTCACATCCATTGAAAACTCCAGAGGTACGCGGAGATCAGTGCCTTCAAAGGAGACGATGCCTGACTCCTCGTGAAACTTGATAGGAGTCCCAGGATTCCTGTGGCACGTGGAAAGGGACCCTTGGTCTCCCGCCTCAGCTGGAGAGGCATCCCAATTGCCCTGCCAAGCCTCGAGGAGAATCCCGAGTTGTCCCTCGCAACTAGGCAGGAATCCTGACGTCGCTGAACAAACACGTGGGTGGAAGGGCCATCCCCATCGTAACTCGATAATATAGTCCAGGTTCCCGCCGCAACTCAAGAAAAACCATGAGACTTCCCAGTCGCCGCGAGATGAGGCCCGATTCCCCTACACTACGTGCAGAGCAATTCCGTGTTGCACATCACACATGAAAGGAGCCTTGATTTCCTTGATGGCACTCCAGAGAAACCCCAAGAACACTGTTTCAAGGCTAGAGGGATCCTGAGGTCACTGTAGCCACACGAAAGAGCTCCGTGGACCAAAAATCAACTCGAGATGAGAGGGTAGTCCCTGGCTTCGACTCCAGAGGAATACCACCTTACCACAAGCACCTCAAGAGGAGGCTTCTCTCAACTCTAGGTATGTGAGAGGGACCCTGATTTTGCGGCCTCAAGTGGAATGGACACTGCGATGCCCTGACGCGAAATAAGGCCGGATATCCCTGCAGTGACTTGAATGCAGGCTGGTCTTGCATCTCCCAAGACGAAAAGATGTCTGAATCCCCTGTGCAGACCACAGAGGAAGACCTAGTTCCCCACCTCATCGCGACCGGAGGCCTCACATCCTTTGAAAACTCCAGAGGCACGCGGAGATCAGTGCCTTCAAAGGAGGCGATGCCTGACTCCTCTTGAAACTTGATAGGAGTCCCAGGATTCCTGTGGCACGTGGAAAGGGACCCTTGGTCTCCCGCCTCAGCTGGAGAGGCGTCCCAATTGCCCTGCCAAGCCTCGAGGAGAATCCCGAGTTGTCCCTCGCAACTAGGCAGGAGTCCTGACCCGGCTGAACAAACACGTGGGTGGAAGGGCCATCCCCGTCATAACTCGAGAATATACCCCAGGTTCCCACCGCAACTCGAGAAAAAACATGAGACTTCTCCCTCGCCGCAAAATGAGGCACGATATCCTGCACTGCGGGCAGAGAAATTCCGTGTTGCACATCACTCATGAAAGGAGCCTTGATTTCCTTGATGGCACTCCAGAGAAACCCCAAGAACACTGTTTCAAGGCTAGAGGGATCCTGAGGTCACTGTAGCAACAGGAAAGAGCTCCATGGACCAAAATCAACTCGAGATGAGAGGTTAGTCCCTGGCTTCGACTCCAGAGGAATACCACCTTACCACAAGCACCTCAAGAGGAGGCTTCTCTCAGCTCTAGGTATGTGAGAGGGGCCCTGATTTTGCGGCCTCAAGTGGAATGGACACCGCGATGCCCTGACTCGAAATAAGGCCGGATATCCCTGCAGTGACTTGAATGCAGGCTCGTCTTGCATCTACCAAGATGAAAGGATGTCTGAATCCCCTGTGGAGACCACAGAGAAAGACCTAGTTCCCCACCTCATCGCGACCGGAGGCCTCACATCCTTTGAAAACTCCAGAGGTACGCGGAGATCAGTGCCTCCAAAGAAACGATGCCTGACTCCTCGTGAAACTTTATAGGAGTCCCAGGATTCCTGTGGCATGTGGAAAGGGTCCCTTGTTCTACCGCCTCAGCTGGAGAGGCGTCCCAATTGCCCTGCCGAGCCTCGAGGAGAATCCCGAGTTGTCCCTCGCAACTAGGCAGGAGTCCTGACCTCACTGAACAAACACGTGGGTGGAATGGCCATCCCCGTCGTAACTCAGAATATACCCCAGGTTCCTGCCGCAACTCGAGAAAAACCATGAGACTTCCCCCTCACCACGAGATGAGGCCCGATTCCCCTGCACTGCGTGCAGAGCAATTCCGTGTTGCTCATCACACATGAAAGGAGCCTTGATTTCCTTGATGGCATTCCAGAGAAACCACAAGAACACTGTTTCAAGGCTAGAGGGATCCTGAGGTCAATGTAGCAACACGAAAGAGCTCCGTGGGCCAAAAATCAACTCGAGATGAGAGGTTAGTCCCTGGCTTCAACTCCAGAGGAATACCACCTTACCACAAGCACCTCAAGAGGAGGCTTCTCTCAGCTCTAAGTATGTGAGAGGGACCCTGAGTTAGCGGCCTCAAGTGGAATGGAAACCGCTATGCCCTGACTCGAAATAAGGCTGGATATCCCTGCAGTGACTTGAATGCAGGCTTGTCTTGCATCTCCCAAGGCGAAAGGATGACTGAATCCCCTGTGGAGACCACAGAGATAGACCTAGTTCCCCACCTCATCGCGACCGGATGCCTCACATCCTTTGAAAACTCCAGAGGTACGCGGAGATCAGTGCCTCCAAAGGAGACGATGCCTGACTCCTCGTGAAACTTGATAGGAGTCCCAGGATTCCTGTGGCACGTGGAAAGGGACACTTGGTCTCCCGCCTCAGCTGGAGAGGCGTCCCAATTGCCCTGCCAAGCCTCGAGGAGAATCCCGAGTTGTCCCTCGCAACTAGGCAGGAGTCCTGACGTCACTGAACAAACACGTGGGTGGAAGGGGCATCCCCGACGTAACTCGAGAATATACCCCAGGTTCCCGCCGCAACTCGGGAAAAACCATGAGACTTCCCCCTCGCCGCGAGATGAGGCCCGATTCCCCTGCACTGCGTGCAGAGCAATTCCGTGTTGCACATCACACATGAAAGGAGCCTTGATTTCCTTGATGGCACTCCAGAGAAACCCCAAGAACACTGTTTCAAGGCTAGAGGGATCCTGAGGTCACTGTAGCAACACGAAAGAGCTCCGTGGACCAAGAATCAACTCGAGATGAGAGGTTAGTCCCTGGCTTCGACTCCAGAGGAATACCACCTTACCACAAGCACCTCAAGAGGAGGCTTCTCTCAGCTCTAGGTATGTGAGAGGGACCCTGAGTTTGCAGCCACAAGTGGAATGGACACTGTGATGCCCTGACGCGAAATAAGGCCGGATATCCCTGCAGTGACTTGAATGCAGGCTCGTCTTGCATCTCCCAAGACGAAAGGATGTCTGAATCCCCTGTGGAGACCACAGAGAAAGACCTAGTTCCCCACCTCATCGCGACCGGAGGCCTCACATCCTTTGAAAACTCCAGAGGTACGCGGAGATCAGTGCCTCCAAAGGAGACGATGCCTGACTACTCGTGAAACTTGATAGGAGTCCCAGGATTCCTGTGGCACGTGGAAAGGGACCCTTGGACTCCCGCCTCAGCTGGAGAGGCGTCCCAATTGCCCTGCCAAGCCTCGAGGAGAATCCCGAGTTGTCCCTCGCAACTAGGCAGGAGTCCTGCAGTCGCTGAACAAACACGTGGGTGGAAGGGGCATCCCCGTCGTAACTCAAGAATATACCCCAGGTTCCCGCTGCAACTCGAGAAAAACCATGAGACTTCCCCCTCGCCGCGAGATGAGGCCCGATTCCCCTACACTGCGTGCAGAGCAATTCCGTGTTGCACATCACACATGAAAGGAGCCTTGATTTCCTTGATGGCACTCCAGAGAAACCCCAAGAACACTGTTTCAAGGCTAGAGGGATCCTGAGGTCACTGTAGCAACACGAAAGAGCTCCGTGGACCAAAAATCAACTCGAGATGAGAGGTTAGTCCCTGGCTTCGACTCCAGAGGAATACCACCTTACAACAAGCACCTCAAGAGGAGGCTTCTCTCAGCTCTAGGTATGTGAGAGGGACCCTGAGTGCGGCCTCAACTGGAATGGACACTGCGATACCCTGACGCGAAATAAGGCCGGATATCCCTGCAGTGACTTGAATGCAGGCTCGTCTTGCATCTCCCAAGACGAAAGGATGTCTGAATCCCCTGTGGAGACCACAGAGAAAGACCTAGTTCCCCACCTCATCGCGACCGGATGCCTCACATCCTTTGAAAACTCCAGAGGTATGCGGAGATCAGTGCCTCCAAAGGAGAGGACGCCTGACTCCTCGTGAAACTTGACAGGAGTCCCAGGATTCCTGTGGCACGTGGAAAGGGACACTTGGTCTCCCGCCTCAGCTGGAGAGGCGTCCCAATTTCCCTGCCAAGCCTCGAGGAGAATCCCGAGTTGTCCCTCGCAACTAGGCAGGAGTCCTGACATCGCTGCACAAACACGTGGGTGGATGGGCCATTCCCATCGTAACTCGATAATATAGCCCAGGTTTCCGCCGCAACTCGAAATAAACCATGAAACTTCCCCCTCGCCGCGAGATGAGGCCTGATTCCTCTACACTGCGGGCAGAGAAATTCCGTGTTGCACATCACACATGAAAGGAGCCTTGATTTCCTTGATGGCACTCCAGAGAAACCTCAAGAACACTGTTTCAAGGCTAGAGGGATCCTGAGGTCACTGTAGCAACACGAAAGAGCTCCGTGGACCAAAAATCAACTCGAGATGAGGGGTTAGTCCCTGGCTTCGACTCCAGAGGAATACCACCTTACCACAAGCACCTCAAGAGGAGGCTTCTCTCAGCTCTAGGTATGTGAGAGGGACCCTGAGTTAGCGGCCTCAAGTGGAATGGAAACCGCTATGCCCTGACTCGAAATAAGGCTGGATATCCCAGCAGTGACTAGAATGCAGGCTTGTCTTGCATCTCCCAAGACGAAAGGATGTCTGAATTCCCTGTGGAGACCACAGAGAAATACCTAGTTCCCCACCTCATCGCGACCGGAAGCCTCACATCCTTTGAGAACTCCAGAGGTACGCGGAGATCAGTGCCTCTAAAGGATCCAATGCCTGACTCCTCGTCAAACTTGATAGGAGTCCCAGGTTTCCTGTCGCACGTGGAAAGGGACCCTTGGTCTCCCGCCTCAGGTGGAGAGGCGTCCCAGTTGCCCTGCCAAGCCTCGAGGAGAATCCCGAGTTGTCCCTCGCAACTAGGCAGGAGTCCTGCCGTCGCTGAACAAACACGTGGTTGGAAGGGGCATCCCCGACGTAACTCGTGAATATACCCCAGGTTCCCGCCGCAACTCGAGAAAAACCATGAGACTTCCCCCTCGCCGCGAGATGAGGCCCGATTCCCCTGCACTGCGTGCAGAGCAATTCCGTGTTGCACATCACACATGAAAGGAGCCTTGATTTCCTTGATGGCACTCCAGAGAAACCCCAAGAACACTGTTTCAAGGCTAGAGGGATCCTGAGGTCACTGTAGCAACACGAAAGAGCTCCGTGGACCAAGAATCAACTCGAGATGAGAGGTTAGTCCCTGGCTTCGACTCCAGAGGAATACCACCTTACCACAAGCACCTCAAGAGGAGGCTTCTCTCAGCTCTAGGTATCTGAGAGGGACCCTGAGTTTGCGGCCTCAAGTGGAATGGACACTGTGATGCCCTGACGTGAAATAAGGCCGGATATCCCTGCAGTGACTTGAATGCAGGCTCGTCTTGCATCTCCCAAGACGAAAGGATGTCTGAATCCCCTGTGGAGACCACAGAGAAAGACCTAGTTCCCCACCTCATCGCGACCAAAGGCCTCACATCCTTTGAAAACTCCAGAGGTACGCGGAGATCAGTGCCTCCAAAGGAGACGATGCCTGACTCCTCGTTAAACTTGATAGGAGTCCCAGGATTCCTGTGGCACGTGGAAAGGGACCCTTGGTCTCCCGCCTCAGCTAGAGAGGCGTCCCAATTGCCCTGCCAAGCCTCGAGGAGAATCCCGAGTTGTCCCTCGCAACTAGGCAGGAGTCCTGACGTGGCTGAATAAACACGTGGGTGGAAGGGCCATCCCAGTCATAACTCGAGAATATACCAAAGGTTCCCGCCGCAACTTGAGAAAAACTATGAGACATCCCCCTCGCCTCGAAATGAGGCTCGATTCTCCTGCACTGCATGAAGAGCAATTCCGTGTTGCACATCAAACATGAAGGGAGTCTTGATTTTCTTGATGGCACTCCAGAGAAACCCCAAGAACACTGTTTCCAGGCTAGAGGGATCCTGAGGTCACTGTAGCAACACGAAAGTGCTGCATGGACCAAAAATCAACTCGAGATGAGGGGTTAGTCCCTGGCTTCGACTCCAGAGGAATACCACCTTACCACAAGCACCTCAAGAGGAGGCTTCTCTCAGCTCTAGGTATGTGAGAGGGACCCTGAGTTAGCGGCCTCAAGTGGAATGGAAACCGCTATGCCCTGACTCGAAATAAGGCTGGATATCCCTGCAGTGACTAGAATGCAGGCTTGTCTTGCATCTCCCAAGACGAAAGGATGTCTGAATCCCCTGTGGAGACCACAGAGAAAGACCTAGTTCCCCACCTCATCGCGACCGGAGGCCTCACATCCTTTGAAAACTCCAGAGGTACGCGGAGATCAGTGCCTCCAAAGAAGACGATGCCTGACTCCTCGTGAAACTTGATAGGAGTCCCAGGATTCCTGTGGCACGTGGAAAGGGACCCTTGGTCTCCCGCCTCAGCTGGAGAGGCGTCCCAATTGCCCTGCCAAGCCTCGAGGAGAATCCCGAGTTGTCCCTCACAACTAGGCAGGAGTCCTGACGTGGCTGAACAAACACGTGGGTGGAAGGGCCATCCCCGTCGTAACTCGAGAATATACCCCAGGTTCCCGCCGCAACTCGAGAAAAAACATGAGACTTTCCCCTTGCTGCGAGATGAGGCCCGATTCCCCTACACTGCGGGCAGAGAAATTCCGTGTTGCACATCACACATGAAAGGAGCCTGGATTTCCTTCATGGCACTCCAGAGAAACCCCAAGAACACTGCTTCAAGGCTAGAGGGATCCTGAGGTCACTGTAGCAACACGAAAGAGCTCCGTGGACCAAAAATCAACTCGAGATGAGAGGTTAGTCCCTGGCTTCGACTCCAGAGGAATACCACCTTACCACAAGCACCTCAAGAGGAGGCTTCTCTCAGCTCTAGGTATGTGAGAGGGACCCTGAGTTTGCAGCCTCAAGTCGAATGGACACCAGGATGCCCTGACTCGAAATAAGGCCGGATATCCCTGCAGTGACTTGAATGCAGGCTCGTCTTGCATCTCCCAAGACGAAAGGATGTCTGAATCCCCTGTGGAGACCACAGAGAAAGACCTAGTTCCCCACCTCATCGCGACCGGAGGCCTCACATCCTTTGAAAACTCCAGAGGTACGCGGAAATCAGTGCCTCCAAAGGAGACGATGCCTGACTCCTCGTGAAACTTGATAGGAGTCCCAGGATTCCTGTGGCACGTGGAAAGGGACCCTTGGTCTCCCGCCTCAGCTGGAGAGGCGTCCCAATTGCCCTGCCAAGCCTCGAGGAGAATCCCGAGTTGTCCCTTGCAACTAGGCAGGAGTCCTGACGTGGCTGAACAAACACGTGGGTGGAAGGGCCATCCCCGTCATAACTCGAGAATATACCCAAGGTTCCGGCCGCAACTCGAGAAAAACAATGAGACTTCCCCCTTGCCGCGAGATGAAGCTCGATTCTCCTGCACTGCATGAAGAGCAATTCCGTGTTGCACATCAAACATGAAGGGAGTCTTGATTTTCTTGATGGCACTCCAGTGAAACCCCAAGAACACTGTTTCCAGGCTAGAGGGATCCTGAGGTCACTGTAGCAACACGAAAGTGCTCCGTGGACCAAAAATCAACTCGAGATGAGAGGGTAGTCCCTGGCTTCGACTCAAGAGGAATAGCACCTTACCACAAGCACCTCAAGAGGAGGCTTCTCTCAGCTCTAGGTATGTGAGAGGGACCCTGAGTTTGCGGCCTCAAGTGGACTGGACACTGCGATGCCCTGACGCGAAATAAGGCCGGATATCCCTGCAGTGACTTGAATGCAGGCTCGTCTTGCATCTCCCAAGACGAAAGGATGTCTGAATCCCCTGTGGAGACCACAGAGAAAGACCTAGTTCCCAACCTCATCGCGACCGGAGGCCTCACATTCTTTGAAAACTCCAGAGGTATGCGGAGATCAGTGCCTCCAAAGGAGAGGACGCCTGACTCCTCGGGAAACTTGATAGGAGTCCCAGGATTCCTGTGGCACGTGGAAAGGGACCCTTGGTCTCCCGCCTCAGCTGGAGAGGCGTCCCAATTGCCCTGCCAAGCCTCGAGGAGAATCCCGACTTGTCCCTCGCAACTAGGCAGGAGTCCTGACGTCGCTGCACAAACACGTGGGTGGATGGGCCATTCCCATCGTAACTCGATAATATAGCCCAGGTTCCCGCCGCAACTTGAAATAAACCATGAAACGTCCCCCTCGCCGCGAGATGAGGCCCGATTCCCCTACACTGCGGGCAGAGAAATTCCGTGTTGCACATCACACATGAAAGGAGCCTTGATTTCCTTGATGGCACTCCAGAGAAACCTCAAGAACACTGTTTCAAGGCTACAGGGATCCTGAGGTCACTGTAGCAACACGAAAGAGCTCCGTGGACCAAAAATCAACTCGAGATGAGTGGTTAGTCCCTGGCTTCGACTCAAGAGGAATACCACCTTACCACAAGCACCTCAAGAGGAGGCTTCTCTCAGCTCTAGGTATGTGAGAGGGACCCTGATTTAGCGGCCTCAAGTGGAATGGAAACCGCTATGCCCTGACTCGAAATAAGGCTGGATATCCCTGCAGTGACTAGAATGCAGGCTTGTCTTGCATCTCCCAAGACGAAAGGATGTCTGAATCCCCTTTGGAGACCACAGAGAAAGACCTAGTCCCCCACCTCATCGCGACCGGAGGCCTCACATCCTTTGAAAACTCCAGAGGTACGCGGAGATCAGTGCCTCCAAAGGAGACGATGCCTGACTCCTCGTGAAATTTGATAGGAGTCCCAGGATTCCTGTGGCACGTGGAAAGGGACCCTTGGTCTCCCGCCTCAACTGGAGAGGCGTCCCAATTGCCCTGCAAGCCTCGAGGAGAATCCCGAGTTGTCCCTCGCAACTAGGCAGGAGGCCTGACGTCGCTGAACAAACACGTGTGTGGAAGGGCAATCCCCGTCGTAACTCGTAAATATACCCCAGGTTCCCGCCGCAACTCGAGAAAAACCATGAGACTTCCCCCTCGCCGCGAGATGAGGCCCGATTCCCCTGCACTGCGTGCAGAGCAATTCCGTGTTGCACATCACACATGAAAGGAGCCTTGATTTCCTTGATGTTACTCCAGAGAAACCCCAAGAACACTGTTTCAAGGCTAGAGGGATCCTGAGGTCACTGTAGCAACAGGAAAGAGCTCCATGGACCAAAATTAACTCGAGATGAGAGGTTAGTCCCTGGCTTCGATTCCAGAGGAATACCACCTTACCACAAGCACCTCAAGAGGAGGCTTCTCTCAGCTCTAGGTATGTGAGAGGGGCCCTGATTTTGCGGCCTCAAGTGGAATGGACACCGCGATGCCCTGACTCGAAATAAGGCCGGATATCCCTGCAGTGACTTGAATGCAGGCTCGTCTTGCATCTACCAAGATGAAAGGATGTCTGAATCCCCTGTGGAGACCACAGAGAAAGACCTAGTTCCCCACCTCATCGTGACCGGAGGCCTCACATCCTTTGAAAACTCCAGAGGTACGCGGAGATCAGTGCCTCCAAAGGAGACGATGCCTGACTCCTCGTGAAACTTTATAGGAGTCTCAGGATTCCTGTGGCATGTGGAAAGGGTCCCTTGGTCTACCGCCTCAGCTGGAGAGGCGTCCCAATTGCCCTGCTGAGCCTCGAGGAGAATCCCGAGTTGTCCCTCGCAACTAGGCAGGAGTCCTGACGTCGCTGAACAAACACGTGGGTGGAATGGCCAACCCCGTCGAAACACAGAATATACCCCAGGTTCCTGCCGCAACTCGAGAAAAACCATGAGACTTCCTCCTCACCACGAGATGAGGCCCGATTCCCCTGCACTGCGTGCAGAGCAATTCCGTGTTGCACATCACACATGAAAGGAGCCTTGATTTCCTTGATGGCATTCCAGAGAAACCACAAGAACACTGTTTCAAGGCTAGAGGGATCCTGAGGTCAATGTAGCAACACGAAAGAGCTCCGTGGGCCAAAAATCAACTCGAGATGAGAGGTTAGTCCCTGGCTTCAACTCCAGAGGAATACCACCTAACCACAAGCACCTCAAGAGGAGTCTTCTCTCAGCTCTAGGTATGTGAGAGAGACCCTGAGTTAGCGGCCTCAAGTGGAATGGAAACCGCTATGCCCTGACTCGAAATAAGGCTGGATATCCCTGCAGTGACTTGAATGCAGGCTTGTCTTGCATCTCCCAAGACGAAAGGATGACTGAATCCCCTGTGGAGACCACTGAGATAGACCTAGTTACCCACCTCATCGCGACCGGATGCCTCACATCCTTTGAAAACTCCAGAGGTACGCGGAGATCAGTACCTCCAAAGGAGACGATGCCTGACTCCTCGTGAAACTTGATAGGAGTCCCAGGATTCCTGTGGCACGTGGAAAGGGACACTTGGTCTCCCGACTCAGCTGGAGAGGCGTCCCAATTGCCCTGCCAAGCCTCGAGGAGAATCCCGAGTTGTCCCTCGCAACTAGGCAGGAGTCCTGACGTCACTGAACAAACACGTGGGTGGAAGGGGCATCCCCGACGTAACTCGTGAATATACCCTAGGTTCCCACCGCAACTCGAGAAAAACCATGAGACGTCCCACTCGCCGCGAGATGAGGCCCGATTCCCCTGCACTGCGTGCAGAGCAATTCCGTGTTGCACATCACACATGAAAGGAGCCTTGATTTCCTTGATGGCACTCCAGAGAAACCCCAAGAACACTGTTTCAAGGCTAGAGGAATCCTGAGGTCACTGTAGCAACACGAAAGAGCTCCGTGGACAAGAATCAACTCGAGATGAGAGGTTAGTCCCTGGCTTCGACTCCAGAGGAATACCACCTTACCACAAGCACCTCAAGAGGAGGCTTCTCTCAGCTCTAGGTATGTGAGAGGGACCCTGAGTTTGCGGCCTCAAGTGGAATGGACACTGTGATGCCCTGACGCGAAATAAGGCCGGATATCCCTGCAGTGACTTGAATGCAGGCTCGTCTTGCATCTCCCAAGACGAAAGGATGTCTGAATCCCCTGTGGAGACCACAGAGAAAGACCTAGTTCCCCACCTCATCGCGACCGGAGGCCTCACATCCTTTGAAAACTCCAGAGGTACGCGGAGATCAGTGCCTCCAAAGGAGACGATGCCTGACTCCTCGTGAATCTTTATAGGAGTCCCAGGATTCCTGTGGCACGTGGAAAGGGACCCTTGGTCTCCCGCCTCAGCTGGAGAGGCGTCCCAATTGCCCTGCCAAGCCTCGAGGAGAATCCCGAGTTGTCCCTTGCAACTAGGCAGGAGTCCTGACGTGGCTGAACAAACACGTGGGTGGAAGGGCCATCCCCGTCATAACTCGAGAATATACCCAAGGTTCCCGCCGCAACTCGAGAAAAACAATGAGACTTCCCCCTCGCCGCGAGATGAGGCTCGATTCTCCTGCACTGCATGAAGAGCAATTCCGTGTTGCACATCAAACATGAAGGGAGTCTTGATTTTCTTGATGGCACTCCAGTGAAACTCCAAGAACACTGTTTCCAGGCTAGAGGGATCCTGAGGTCACTGTAGCAACACGAAAGTGCTGCGTGGACCAAAAATCAACTCGAGATGAGAGGGTAGTCCCTGGCTTCGACTCAAGAGGAATACCACCTTACCACAAGCACCTCAAGAGGAGGCTTCTCTCAGCTCTAGGTATGTGAGAGGGACCCTGAGTTTGCGGCCTCAAGTGGAATGGACACTGCGATGCCCTGACGCAAAATAAGGCCGGATATTCCTGCAGTGACTTGAATGCAGGCTCGTCTTGCATCTCCCAAGACGAAAGAATGTCTGAATCCCCTGTGGAGACCACAGAGAAAGACCTAGTTCCCAACCTCATCGCGACCGGAGGCCTCACATCCTTTGAAAACTCCAGAGGTATGCGGAGATCAGTGCCTCCAAAGGAGAGGATGCCTGACTCCTCGTGACGCTTGTTAGGAGTCCCAGGATTCCTGTGGCACGTGGAAAGGGACCCTTGGTCTCCCGCCTCAGCTGGAGAGGCGTCCCAATTGCCCTGCCAAGCCTCGAGGAGAATCCCGACTTGTCCCTCGCAACTAGGCAGGAGTCCTGACGTCGCTGCACAAACACGTGGGTGGATGGGCCATTCCCATCGTAACTCGATAATATATCCCAGGTTCCCGCCGCAACTCGAAATAAACCATGAAACTTCCCCCTCGCCGCGAGATGAGGCCCGATTCCCCTACACTGCGGGCAGAGAAATTCCGTGTTGCACATCACACATGAAAGGAGCCTTGATTTCCTTGATGGCACTCCAGAGAAACCCCAAAAACACTGTTTCAAGGCTAGAGGGATCCAGAGGTCACTGTAGCAACACGAAAGAGCTCCGTGGACCAAAAATCAACTTGAGATGAGGGGTTAGTTCCTGGCTTCGACTCCAGAGGAATACTATCTTTCCACAAGCATCTCAAGAGGAGGCTTCTCTCAGTTCTAGGTATGTGAGAGGGACCCTGAGTTTGCGGCCTCAAGTGGAATGGACACCGCTATGCCCTGACTCGAAATAAGGCCGGATATCCCTGCAGTGACTTGAATGCAGGCTCGTCTTGCATCTCCCAAGACGAAAGGATGTCTGAATCCCCTGTGGAGACCACTGAGAAAGACCTAGTTCCCCACCTCATCGCTACCGGAGGCCTCACATCCTTTGAAAATTCCAGAGGTACGCGGAGATCAGTGCCTCCAAAGGAGACGATGCCTGACTCCTCGTCAAACTTGATAGGAGTCCCAGGTTTCCTGTGGCACGTGGAAAGGGACCCTTGGACTCCCGCCTCAGCTGGAGAGGCGTCCCAGTTGCCCTGCCAAGCCTCGAGGAGAATCCCGAGTTGTCCCTCGCAACTAGGCAGGAGTCCTGCCGTCGCTGAACAAATACATGGGTGGAAGGGGCATCCCCGACGTAACTCGTGAATATACCCCAGGTTCCCGCCGCAACTCGAGAAAAACCATGAGACTTCCCCCTCGCCGCGAGATGAGGCCCGATTCCCCTGCACTGCGTGCAGAGCAATTCTGTGTTGCACATCACACATGAAAGGAGCCTTGATTTCCTTGATGGCACTCCAGAGAAACCCCAAGAACACTGTTTCAAGGATAGAGGGATCCTGAGGTCACTGTAGCAACAAGAAAGAGCTCCGTGGACCAAGAATCAACTCGAGATGAGAGGTTAGTCCCTGGCTTCGACTCCAGAGGAATACCACCTTACCACAAGCACCTCAAGAGGAGGCTTCTCTCAGCTCTAGGTATGTGAGAGGGACCCTGAGTTTGCGGCCTCAAGTGGACTGGACACTGCGATGCCCTGACGCGAAATAAGGCCGGATATCCCTGCAGTGACTTGAATGCAGGCTCGTCTTGCATCTCCCAAGACGAAAGGATGTCTGAATCCCCTGTGGAGACCACAGAGAAAGACCTAGTTCCCAACCTCATCGCGACCGGAGGCCTCACATTCTTTGAAAACTCCAGAGGTATGCGGAGATCAGTGCCTCCAAAGGAGAGGACGCCTGACTCCTCGGGAAACTTGATAGGAGTCCCAGGATTCCTGTGGCACGTGGAAAGGGACCCTTGGTCTCCCGCCTCAGCTGGAGAGGCGTCCCAATTGCCCTGCCAAGCCTCGAGGAGAATCCCGACTTGTCCCACGCAACTAGGCAGGAGTCCTGACGTCGCTGCACAAACACGTGGGTGGATGGGCCATTCCCATCGTAACTCGATAATATAGCCCAGGTTCCCGCCGCAACTTGAAATAAACCATGAAACGTCCCCCTCGCCGCGAGATGAGGCCCGATTCCCCTACACTGCGGGCAGAGAAATTCCGTGTTGCACATCACACATGAAAGGAGCCTTGATTTCCTTGATGGCACTCCAGAGAAACCTCAAGAACACTGTTTCAAGGCTACAGGGATCCTGAGGTCACTGTAGCAACACGAAAGAGCTCCGTGGACCAAAAATCAACTCGAGATGAGGGGTTAGTCCCTGGCTTCGACTCAAGAGGAATACCACCTTACCACAAGCACCTCAAGAGGAGGCTTCTCTCAGCTCTAGGTATGTGAGAGGGACCCTGATTTAGCGGCCTCAAGTGGAATGGAAACCGCTATGCCCTGACTCGAAATAAGGCTGGATATCCCTGCAGTGACTAGAATGCAGGCTTGTCTTGCATCTCCCAAGACGAAAGGATGTCTGAATCCCCTTTGGAGACCACAGAGAAAGACCTAGTCCCCCACCTCATCGCGACCGGAGGCCTCACATCCTTTGAAAACTCCAGAGGTACGCGGAGATCAGTGCCTCCAAAGGAGACGATGCCTGACTCCTCGTGAAATTTGATAGGAGTCCCAGGATTCCTGTGGCACGTGGAAAGGGACCCTTGGTCTCCCGCCTCAACTGGAGAGGCGTCCCAATTGCCCTGCAAGCCTCGAGGAGAATCCCGAGTTGTCCCTCGCAACTAGGCAGGAGGCCTGACGTCGCTGAACAAACACGTGTGTGGAAGGGCAATCCCCGTCGTAACTCGTAAATATACCCCAGGTTCCCGCCGCAACTCGAGAAAAACCATGAGACTTCCCCCTCGCTGCGAGATGAGGCCCGATTCCCCTGCACTGCGTGCAGAGCAATTCCGTGTTGCACATCACACATGAAAGGAGCCTTGATTTCCTTGATGTTACTCCAGAGAAACCCCAAGAACACTGTTTCAAGGCTAGAGGGATCCTGAGGTCACTGTAGCAACAGGAAAGAGCTCCATGGACCAAAATTAACTCGAGATGAGAGGTTAGTCCCTGGCTTCGATTCCAGAGGAATACCACCTTACCACAAGCACCTCAAGAGGAGGCTTCTCTCAGCTCTAGGTATGTGAGAGGGGCCCTGATTTTGCGGCCTCAAGTGGAATGGACACCGCGATGCCCTGACTCGAAATAAGGCCGGATATCCCTGCAGTGACTTGAATGCAGGCTCGTCTTGCATCTACCAAGATGAAAGGATGTCTGAATCCCCTGTGGAGACCACAGAGAAAGACCTAGTTCCCCACCTCATCGTGACCGGAGGCCTCACATCCTTTGAAAACTCCAGAGGTACGCGGAGATCAGTGCCTCCAAAGGAGACGATGCCTGACTCCTCGTGAAACTTTATAGGAGTCTCAGGATTCCTGTGGCATGTGGAAAGGGTCCCTTGGTCTACCGCCTCAGCTGGAGAGGCGTCCCAATTGCCCTGCTGAGCCTCGAGGAGAATCCCGAGTTGTCCCTCGCAACTAGGCAGGAGTCCTGACGTCGCTGAACAAACACGTGGGTGGAATGGCCAACCCCGTCGAAACACAGAATATACCCCAGGTTCCTGCCGCAACTCGAGAAAAACCATGAGACTTCCTCCTCACCACGAGATGAGGCCCGATTCCCCTGCACTGCGTGCAGAGCAATTCCGTGTTGCACATCACACATGAAAGGAGCCTTGATTTCCTTGATGGCATTCCAGAGAAACCACAAGAACACTGTTTCAAGGCTAGAGGGATCCTGAGGTCAATGTAGCAACACGAAAGAGCTCCGTGGGCCAAAAATCAACTCGAGATGAGAGGTTAGTCCCTGGCTTCAACTCCAGAGGAATACCACCTAACCACAAGCACCTCAAGAGGAGTCTTCTCTCAGCTCTAGGTATGTGAGAGAGACCCTGAGTTAGCGGCCTCAAGTGGAATGGAAACCGCTATGCCCTGACTCGAAATAAGGCCGGATATCCCTGCAGTGACTTGAATGCAGGCTTGTCTTGCATCTCCCAAGACGAAAGGATGACTGAATCCCCTGTGGAGACCACTGAGATAGACCTAGTTACCCACCTCATCGCGACCGGATGCCTCACATCCTTTGAAAACTCCAGAGGTACGCGGAGATCAGTACCTCCAAAGGAGACGATGCCTGACTCCTCGTGAAACTTGATAGGAGTCCCAGGATTCCTGTGGCACGTGGAAAGGGACACTTGGTCTCCCGACTCAGCTGGAGAGGCGTCCCAATTGCCCTGCCAAGCCTCGAGGAGAATCCCGAGTTGTCCCTCGCAACTAGGCAGGAGTCCTGACGTCACTGAACAAACACGTGGGTGGAAGGGGCATCCCCGACGTAACTCGTGAATATACCCTAGGTTCCCACCGCAACTCGAGAAAAACCATGAGACGTCCCACTCGCCGCGAGATGAGGCCCGATTCCCCTGCACTGCGTGCAGAGCAATTCCGTGTTGCACATCACACATGAAAGGAGACTTGATTTCCTTGATGGCACTCCAGAGAAACCCCAAGAACACTGTTTCAAGGCTAGAGGAATCCTGAGGTCACTGTAGCAACACGAAAGAGCTCCGTGGACAAGAATCAACTCGAGATGAGAGGTTAGTCCCTGGCTTCGACTCCAGAGGAATACCACCTTACCACAAGCACCTCAAGAGGAGGCTTCTCTCAGCTCTAGGTATGTGAGAGGGACCCTGAGTTTGCGGCCTCAAGTGGAATGGACACTGTGATGCCCTGACGCGAAATAAGGCCGGATATCCCTGCAGTGACTTGAATGCAGGCTCGTCTTGCATCTCCCAAGACGAAAGGATGTCTGAATCCCCTGTGGAGACCACAGAGAAAGACCTAGTTCCCCACCTCATCGCGACCGGAGGCCTCACATCCTTTGAAAACTCCAGAGGTACGCGGAGATCAGTGCCTCCAAAGGAGACGATGCCTGACTCCTCGTGAATCTTTATAGGAGTCCCAGGATTCCTGTGGCACGTGGAAAGGGACCCTTGGTCTCCCGCCTCAGCTGGAGAGGCGTCCCAATTGCCCTGCCAAGCCTCGAGGAGAATCCCGACTTGTCCCTCGCAACTAGGCAGGAGTCCTGACGTCGCTGCACAAACACGTGGGTGGATGGGCCATTCCCATCGTAACTCGATAATATATCCCAGGTTCCCGCCGCAACTCGAAATAAACCATGAAACTTCCCCCTCGCCGCGAGATGAGGCCCGATTCCCCTACACTGCGGGCAGAGAAATTCCGTGTTGCACATCACACATGAAAGGAGCCTTGATTTCCTTGATGGCACTCCAGAGAAACCCCAAAAACACTGTTTCAAGGCTAGAGGGATCCAGAGGTCACTGTAGCAACACGAAAGAGCTCCGTGGACCAAAAATCAACTTGAGATGAGGGGTTAGTTCCTGGCTTCGACTCCAGAGGAATACTATCTTTCCACAAGCATCTCAAGAGGAGGCTTCTCTCAGTTCTAGGTATGTGAGAGGGACCCTGAGTTTGCGGCCTCAAGTGGAATGGACACCGCTATGCCCTGACGCGAAATAAGGCCGGATATCCCTGCAGTGACTTGAATGCAGGCTCGTCTTGCATCTCCCAAGACGAAAGGATGTCTGAATCCCCTGTGGAGACCACTGAGAAAGACCTAGTTCCCCACCTCATCGCTACCGGAGGCCTCACATCCTTTGAAAATTCCAGAGGTACGCGGAGATCAGTGCCTCCAAAGGAGACGATGCCTGACTCCTCGTCAAACTTGATAGGAGTCCCAGGTTTCCTGTGGCACGTGGAAAGGGACCCTTGGACTCCCGCCTCAGCTGGAGAGGCGTCCCAGTTGCCCTGCCAAGCCTCGAGGAGAATCCCGAGTTGTCCCTCGCAACTAGGCAGGAGTCCTGCCGTCGCTGAACAAATACGTGGGTGGAAGGGGCATCCCCGACGTAACTCGTGAATATACCCCAGGTTCCCGCCGCAACTCGAGAAAAACCATGAGACTTCCCCCTCGCCGCGAGATGAGGCCCGATTCCCCTGCACTGCGTGCAGAGCAATTCCGTGTTGCACATCACACATGAAAGGAGCCTTGATTTCCTTGATGGCACTCCAGAGAAACCCCAAGAACACTGTTTCAAGGATAGAGGGATCCTGAGGTCACTGTAGCAACACGAAAGAGCTCCGTGGACCAAGAATCAACTCGAGATGAGAGGTTAGTCCCTGGCTTCGACTCCAGAGGAATACCACCTTACCACAAGCACCTCAAGAGGAGGCTTCTCTCAGCTCTAGGTATGTGAGAGGGACCCTGAGTTTGCGGCCTCAAGTGGAATGGACACTGTGATGCCCTGACGCGAAATAAGGCCGGATATCCCTGCAGTGACTTGAATGCAGGCTCGTCTTACATCTCCCAAGACGAAAGGATGTCTGAATCCCCTGTGGAGACCACAGAGAAAGACCTAGTTCCCAACCTCATCGCGACCGGAGGCCTCACATCCTTTGAAAATTCCAGAGGTACGCGGAGATCAGTGCCTCCAAAGGAGACGATGCCTGACTCCTCGTGAAACTTGATAGGAGTCCCAGGATTCCTGTGGCACGTGGAAAGGGACCCTTGGTCTCCCGCCTCAGCTGGAGAGGCGTCCCAATTGCCCTGCCAAGCCTCGAGGAGAATCCCGACTTGTCCCTCGCAACTAGGCAGGAGTCCTGACGTGGCTGAACAAACACGTGTGTGGAAGGGCCATCCCAGTCATAACTCGAGAATATACCAAAGGTTCCCGCCGCAACTCGAGAAAAACTATGAGACTTCCCCCTCGCCGCGAGATGAGGCTCGATTCTCCTGCACTGCATGAAGAGCAATTCCGTGTTGCACATCAAACATGAAGGGAGTCTTGATTTTCTTGATGGCACTCCAGAGAAACCCCAAGAACACTGTTTCCAGGCTAGAGGGATCCTGAGGTCATTGTAGCAACACGAAAGTGCTGCATGGACCAAAAATCAACTCGAGATGAGAGGGTAGTCCCTGGGTTCGACTCAAGAGGAATACCACCTTACCACAAGCACCTCAAGAGGAGGCTTCTCTCAGCTCTAGGTATGTGAGAGGGACCCTGAGTTTGCGGCATCAAGTGGAATGGACACTGCGATGCCCTGACGCGAAATAAGGCCGGATATCCCTGCAGTGACTTGAATGCAGGCTCGTCTTGCATCTCCCAAGACGAACGGATGTCTGAATCCCCTGTGGAGACCACAGAGAAAGACCTAGGTCCCCACCTCATCGCGAACGGAGGTCCCACATCCTTTGAAAACTCCAGAGGTATGTGGAGATCAGTGCCTCCAAAGGAGAGGATGCCTGACTCCTCGGGAAACTTGATAGGAGTCCCAGGATTCCTGTGGCACGTGGAAAGGGACACTTGGTCTCCCGCCTCACCTGGAGAGGCGTCCCAATTGCCCTGCCAAGCCTCGAGGAGAATCCCGACTTGTCCCTCGCAACTAGGCAGGAGTCCTGACGTCGCTGCACAAACACGTGGGTGGATGGGCCATTCCCATCGTAACTCGATAATATAGCCCAGGTTCCCGCCGCAACTCGAAATAAACCATGAAACTTCCCCCTCGCCGCGAGATGAGGCCCGATTCCCCTACACTGCGGGCAGAGAAATTCCGTGTTGCACATCACACATGAAAGGAGCCTTGATTTCCTTGATGGCACTCCAGAGAAACCTCAAGAACACTGTTTCAAGGCTAGAGGGATCCTGAGGTCACTGTAGCAACACGAAAGAGCTCCGTGGACCAAAAATCAACTCGAGATGAGGGGTTAGTCCCTGGCTTCGACTCAAGAGGAATACCACCTTACCACAAGCACCTCAAGAGGAGGCTTCTCTCAGCTCTAGGTATGTGAGAGGGACCCTGAGTTAGCGGCCTCAAGTGGAATGGAACCCGCTATGCCCTGACTCGAAATAAGGCTGGATATCCCTGCAGTGACTAGAATGCAGGCTTGTCTTGCATCTCCCAAGACGAAAGGATGTCTGAATCCCCTGTGGAGACCACAGAGAAAGACCTAGTTCCCCACCTCATCGCGACCGGAGGCCTCACATCCTTTGAAAACTCCAGAGGTACGCGGAGATCAGTGCCTCCAAAGGAGACGATGCCTGACTCCTCGTGAAACTTGATAGGAGTCCCAGGATTCCTGTGGCACGTGGAAAGGGACCTTTGGTCTACCTCCTCAGATGGAGAGGCGTCCGAATTGCCCTGCAAAGCCTCGAGGAGAATCCCGAGTTGTCCTTTGCAACTAGGCAGGAGTCATGACGTCGCTGAACAAACACGTGGGTGGAAGGGCCATCCCCGTCATAACTCGAGAATATACCCCAGGTTCCCACCGCAACTCGAGAAAAACCATGAGACGTCCCCCTCGCCTCGAGATGAGGCCCGATTCCCCTGCACTGCGTGTAGAGCAATTCCGTGTTGCACATCACACATGAAAGGAGCCTTGATTTCCTTGATGGCACTCCAGAGAAACCCCAAGAACACTGTTTCAAGGCTAGAGGTATCCTGAGGTCACTGTAGCAACACGAAAGAGCTCCGTGGACCAAGAATCAACTCGAGATGAGAGGTTAGTCCCTGGCTTCGACTCCAGAGGAATACCACCTTACCACAAGCACCTCAAGAGGAGGCTTCTCTCAGCTCTAGGTATGTGAGAGGGACCCTGAGTTTGCGGCCTCAAGTGGAATGGACACTGTGATGCCCTGACGCGAAATAAGGCCGGATATCCCTGCAGTGACTTGAATGCAGGCTCGTCTTGCATCTCCCAAGACGAAAGGATGTCTGAATCCCCTGTGGAGACCACAGAGAAAGACCTAGTTCCCCACCTCATCGCGACCGGAGGCCTCACATCCTTTTAAAACTCCAGAGGTACGCGGAGATCAGTGCCTCCAAAGGAGACGATGCCTGATTCCTCGTGAATCTTTATAGGAGTCCCAGGATTCCTGTGGCACGTGGAAAGGGACCCTTGGTCTCCCGCCTCAGCTGGAGAGGCGTCCCAATTGCCCTGCCAAGCCTCGAGGAGAATCCCGAGTTTCACTTGCAACTAGGCAGGAGTCCTGACGTGGCTGAACAAACACGTGGGTGGAAGGGCCATCCCCGTCATAACTCGAGAATATACCCAAGGTTCCCGCCGCAACTCGAGAAAAACAATGAGACTTCCCCCTCGCCGCGAGATGAGGCTCGATTCTCCTGCACTGCATGAAGAGCAATTCCGTGTTGCACATCAAACATGAAGGGAGTCTTGATTTTCTTGATGGCACTCCAGTGAAACCCCAAGAACACTGTTTCTAGGCTAGAGGGATCCTGAGGTCACTGTAGCAACACGAAAGTGCTGCGTGGACCAAAAATCAACTCGAGATGAGAGGGTAGTCCCTGGCTTCGACTCAAGAGGAATACCACCTTACCACAAGCACCTCAAGAGGAGGCTTCTCTCAGCTCCAGGTATGTGAGAGGGACCCTGATTTTGCGGCCTCAAGTGGAATGGACACTGCGATGCCCTGACGCGAAATAAGGCCGGATATCCCTGCAGTGACTTGAATGCAGGCTCGTCTTGCATCTCCCAAGACGAAAGGATGTCTGAATCCCCTGTGGAGACCACAGAGAAAGACCTAGTTCCCAACCTCATCGCGACCGGAGGCCTCACATCCTTTGAAAACTCCAGAGGTACGCGGAGATCAGTGCCTCCAAAGGAGAGGATGCCTGACTCCTCGGGAAACTTGATAGGAGTCCCAGGATTCCTGTGGCACGTGGAAAGGGACACTTGGTCTCCCGCCTCAGCTGGAGAGGCGTCCCAATTGCCCTGCCAAGCCTCGAGGAGAATCCCGACTTGTCCCTCGCAACTAGGCAGGAGTCCTGACGTCGCTGCACAAACACGTGGGTGGATGGGCCATTCCCATCGTAACTCGATAATATAGCCCAGGTTCCCGCCGCAACTCGAAATAAACCATGAAACTTCCCCCTCGCCGCGAGATGAGGCCCGATTCCCTTACACTGCGGGCAGAGAAATTCCGTGTTGCACATCACACATGAAAAGAGCCTTGATTTCCTTGATGGCACTCCAGAGAAACCTCAAGAACACTGTTTCAAGGCTAGAGGGATCGTGAGGTCACTGTAGCAACACGAAAGAGCTCCGTGGACCAAAAATCAACTCGAGATGAGGGGTTAGTCACTGGCTTCGACTCAAGAGGAATACCACCTTACCACAAGCACCTCAAGAGGAGGCTTCTCTCAGCTCTAGGTATGTGAGAGGGACCCTGAGTTAGCGGCCTCAAGTGGAATGGAAACCGCTATGCCCTGACTCGAAATAAGGCTGGATATCCCTGCAGTGACTAGAATGCAGGCTTGTCTTGCATCTCCCAAGACGAAATGATGTCTGAATCCCCTGTGGAGACCACAGAGAAAGACATAGTCCCCCACCTCATCGCGACCGGAGGCCTCAAATCCTTTGAAAACTCCAGAGGTACGCGGAGATCAGTGCCTCCAAAGGAGACGATGCCTGACTCCTCGTGAAACTTGATAGGAGTCCCAGGATTCCTGTGGCACGTGGAAAGGGACCCTTGGTCTCCCGCCTCAGCTGGAGAGGCGTCCCAATTGCCCTGCAAGCCTCGAGGAGAATCCCCAGTTGTCCCTCGCAACTAGGTAGGAGTCCTGACGTCGCTGAACAAACACGTGGGTGGAAGGGCCATCCCCGTCGTAACTCGAGAATATACCCCAGGTTCCCGCCGCAACTCGAGAAAAACCATGAGACTTTCCCCTCGCTGCGAGATGAGGCCCGATTCCCCTACACTGCGGGCAGAGAAATTCCGTGTTGCACATCACACATGAAAGGAGCCTGGATTTCCTTCATGGCACTCCAGAGAAACCCCAAGAACACTGTTTCAAGGCTAGAGGTATCCTGAGGTCACTGTAGCAACACGAAAGAGCTCCGTGGACCAAAAATCAACTCGAGATGAGAGGTTAGTCCCTGGCTTCGACTCCAGAGGAATACCACCTTACCACAAGCACCTCAAGAGGAGGCTTCTCTCAGCTCTAGGTATGTGAGAGGGACCCTGAGTTTGCAGCCTCAAGTCGAATGGACACCAGGATGCCCTGACTCGAAATAAGGCCGGATATCCCTGCAGTGACTTGAATGCAGGCTCGTCTTGCATCTCCCAAGACGAAAGGATGTCTGAATCCCCTGTGGAGACCACAGAGAAAGACCTAGTTCCCCACCTCATTGCGACCGGAGGCCTCACATCCTTTAAAAACTCCAGAGGTACGCGGAGGTCAGTGCCTCCAAAGGAGACGATGCCTGACTCCTCGTGAAACTTGATAGGAGTCCCAGGATTCCTGTGGCACGTGGAAAGGGAACCTTGGACTCCCGCCTCAGCTGGAGAGGCGTCCCAATTGCCCTGCCAAGCCTCGAGGAGAATCCCGAGTTGTCCCTCGCAACTAGGCAGGAGTCCTGACGTCGCTGAACAAACACGTGGGTGGAGAGGCATCCCCGACGTAACTCGTGAATATACCCCAGGTTCCCGCCGCAACTCGAGAAAAACCATGAGACTTCCCCCTCGCCGCGAGATGAGGCCCGATTCCCCTGCACTGCGTGCAGAGCAATTCCGTGTTGCACATCACACATGAAAGGAGCCTTGATTTCCTTGATGGCACTCCAGAGAAACCCCAAGAACACTGTTTCAAGGCTAGAGGGATCCTGAGGTCACTGTAGCAACACGAAAGAGCTCCGTGGACCAAGAATCAACTCGAGATGAGAGGTTAGTCCCTGGCTTCGACTCCAGAGGAATACCACCTTACCACAAGTACCTCAAGAGGAGGCTTCTCTCAGCTCTAGTTATGTGAGAGGAACCCTGAGTTTGCGGCCTCAAGTGGAATGGACACCGCGATGCCCTGATGCGAATTAAGGCCGGATATCCCTGCAGTGACTTGAATGCAGGCTCGTCTTGCATCTCCCAAGACGAAAGGGTGTCTGAATCCCCTGTGGAGACCACAGAGAAAGACGTAGTTCCCCACCTCATCGCGACCGGAGGCCTCACATCCTTTGAAAACTCCAGAGGTATGCGGAGATCAGTGCCTCCAAAGGAGACGATGCCTGACTCCTCGTGAAACTTGATAGGAGTCCCAGGATCCCTGTGGCACGTGGAAAGGGACCCTTGGTCTCCCGCCTCAGCTGGAGAGGCGTCCCAATTGCCCTGCAAGCCTCGAGGAGAATCCCGAGTTGTCCCTCGCAACTAGGTAGGAGTCCTGACGTCGCTGAACAAACACGTGGGTGGAAGGGCCATCCCCGTCGTAACTCGAGAATATACCCCAGGTTCCCGCCGCAACTCGAGAAAAACCATGAGACTTTCCCCTCGCTGCGAGATGAGGCCCGATTCCCCTACACTGCGGGCAGAGAAATTCCGTGTCGCACATCACACATGAAAGGAGCCTGGATTTCCTTCATGGCACTCCAGAGAAACCCCAAGAACACTGTTTCAAGGCTAGAGGTATCCTGAGGTCACTGTAGCAACACGAAAGAGCTCCGTGGACCAAAAATCAACTCGAGATGAGAGGTTAGTCCCTGGCTTCGACTCCAGAGGAATACCACCTTACCACAAGCACCTCAAGAGGAGGCTTCTATCAGCTCTAGGTATGTGAGAGGGACCCTGAGTTTGCAGCCTCAAGTCGAATGGACACCAGGATGCCCTGACTCGAAATAAGGCCGGATATCCCTGCAGTGACTTGAATGCAGGCTCGTCTTGCATCTCCCAAGACGAAAGGATGTCTGAATCCCCTGTGGAGACCACAGAGAAAGACCTAGTTTCCCACCTCATCGCGACCGGAGGCCTCACATCCTTTGAAAACTCCAGAGGTACGCGGAGATCAGTGCCTCCAAAGGAGCCAATGCCTGACTCCTCGTCAAACTTGATAGGAGTCCCAGGTTTCCAGTGGCACGTGAAACGGGACCCTTGGTCTCCCGCCTCAGCTGGAGAGGCGTCCCAGTTGCCCTGCCAAGCCTCGAGGAGAATCCCGAGTTGTCCCTCGCAACTAGGCAGGAGTCCTGACGTCGCTGAACAAACACGTGGGTGGAAGGGCCATCCCCGTCGTAACTCGAGAATATACCCCAGGTTCCCGCCGCAACTCGAGAAAAACCATGAGACTTCCCCCTCGCCGCGAGATGAGGCCTGATTCCCCTGCACTGCATGAAGAGCAATTCCGTGTTGCACATCACACATGAAAGGAGCCTTGATTTCCTTGATGGCACTCCAGAGAAAGCCCAAGAACACTGTTTCAAGGCTAGAGGGATCCTGAGGTCACTGTAGCAACACGAAAGAGCTCCGTGGACCAAGAATCAACTCGAGATGAGAGGTTAGTCCCTGGCTTCGACTCCAGAGGAATACCACCTTACCACAAGCACCTCAAGAGGAGGCTTCTCTCAGCTCTAGTTATGTGAGAGGAACCCTGAGTTTGCGGCCTCAAGTGGAATGGACACCGCGATGCCCTGATGCGAATTAAGGCCGGATATCCCTGCAGTGACTTGAATGCAGGCTCGTCTTGCATCTCCCAAGACGAAAGGGTGTCTGAATCCCCTGTGGAGACCACAGAGAAAGACCTAGTTCCCCACCTCATCGCGACCGGAGGCCTCACATCCTTTGAAAACTCCAGAGGTACGCGGAGATCAGTGCCTCCAAAGGAGACGATGCCTGACTCCTCGTGAAACTTGATAGGAGTCCCAGGATTCCTGTGGCACGTGGAAAGGGACCCTTGGTCTCCCGCCTCAGCTGGAGAGGCGTCCCAATTGCCCTGCCAAGCCTCGAGGAGAATCCCGAGTTGTCCCTCGCAACTAGGCAGGAGTCCTGACGTGGCTGAACAAACACGTTGGTGGAAGGGCCATCCCCGTCATAACTCGAGAATATACCCAAGGTTCCCGCCGCAACTCGAGAAAAACAATGAGACTTCCCCCTCGCCGCGAGATGAGGCTCGATTCTCCTGCACTGCATGAAGAGCAATCCCGTGTTGCACATCAAACATGAAGGGAGTCTTGATTTTCTTGATGGCACTCCAGAGAATCCCCAAGAACACTGTTATCAGGCTAGAGGGATCCTGAGGTCACTGTAGCAACACGAAAGTGCTGCGTGGCCCAAAAAGCAACTCGAGTAGAGAGGGTAGTCCCTGGCTTCGACTCAAGAGGAATACCACCTTACCACAAGCACCTCAAGAGGAGGCTTCTCTCAGCTCTAGGTATGTGAGAGGGACCCTGAGTTTGCGGCCTCAAGTGGAATGGACACCGCGATGCCCTGACTCGAAATAAGGCCGGATATCCCCGCAGTGACTTGAATGCAGGGTCGTCTTGCATCTCCCAAGACGAAAGGATGTCTGAATCCCCTGTGGAGACCACAGAGAAAGACCTAGTTCCCCACCTCATCGCGACCGGAGGCCTCACATCCTTTGAAAATTCCAGAGGTACGCGGAGATCAGTGCCTCCAAAAGAGACGATGCCTAACTCCTCGTGAAACTTGATAGGAGTCCCAGGATTCCTGTGGCACGTGGAAAGGGACCCTTGGACTCCCGCCTCAGCTGGAGAGGCGTCCCAATTGCCCTGCCAAGCTTCGAGGAGAATCCCGAGTTGTCCCTCGCAACTAGGCAGGAGTCCTGACGTCGTTGAACAAACACGTGGGTGGAAGGGCCATCCCCATCGTAACTCGAGAATATACCCCAGGTTCCTGCCGCAACTCGAGAAAAACCATGAGACTTCCCCCTCGCCGCGAGATGAGGCCCGATTCCCCTGCACTGCGTGCAGAGCAATTCCGTGTTGCACATCACACATGAAAGGAGCCTTGATTTCCTTGATGGCACTCCAGAGAAACCCCAAGAACACTGTTTCAAGGCTAGAGGGATCCTGACGTCACTGTAGCAACACGAAAGAGCTCCGTGGACCAAAAATCAACTCGAGATGAGAGGTTAGTCCCTGGCTTCGACTCCAGAGGAATACCACCTTACCACAAGCACCTCAAGAGGAGGCTTCTCTCAGCTCTAGCTATGTGAGAGGGACCCTGAGTTTGCGGCCTCAAGTGGAATGGACACTGCGATGCCCTGACGCGAAATAAGGCCGGATATCCCTGCAGTGACTTGAATGCAGGCTCGTCTTGCATCTCCCAAGACGAAAGGATGTCTGAATCCCCTGTGGAGACCACAGAGAAAGACCTAGTTCCCCACCTCATCGCGACCGGAGGCCTCACATCCTTTAAAAACTCCAGAGGTACGCGGAGGTCAGTGCCTCCAAAGGAGACGATGCCTGACTCCTCGTGAAACTTGATAGGAGTCCCAGGATTCCTGTGGCACGTGGAAAGGGACCCTTGGACTCCCGCCTCAGCTGGAGAGGCGTCCCAATTGCCCTGCCAATCCTCGAGGAGAATCCCGAGTTGTCCCTCGCAACTAGGCAGGAGTCCTGACGTCGCTGAACAAACACGTGGGTGGAGGGGCATCCCCGACGTAGCTCGTGAATATACCCCAGGTTCCCGCCGCAACTCGAGAAAAACCATGAGACTTCCCCCACGCTTCGAGATGAGGCCCGATTCCCCTGCACTGCGTGCAGAGCAATTCCGTGTTGCACATCACACATGAAAGGAGCCTTGATTTCCTTGATGGCACTCCAGAGAAACCCCAAGAACACTGTTTCAAGGCTAGAGGGATCCTGAGGTCACTGTAGCAACACGAAAGAGCTCCGTGGACCAAGAATCAACTCGAGATGAGAGGTTAGTCCCTGGCTTCGACTCCAGAGGAATACCACCTTACCACAAGCACCTCAAGAGGAGGCTTCTCTCAGCTCTAGTTATTTGAGAGGGACCCTGAGTTTGCGGCCTCAAGTGGAACGGACACCGCGATGCCCTGATGCGAATTAAGGCCGGATATCCCTGCAGTGACTTGAATGCAGGCTCGTCTTGCATCTCCCAAGACGAAAGGGTGTCTGAATCCCCTGTGGAGACCACAGAGAAAGACCTAGTTCCCCACCTCATCGCGACCGGAGGCCTCACATCCTTTGAAAACTCCAGAGGTACGCGGAGATCAGTGCCTCCAAAGGAGACGATGCCTGACTCCTCGTGAAACTTGATAGGAGTCCCAGGATTCCTGTGGCACGTGGAAAGGGACCCTTGGTCTCCCGCCTCAGCTGGAGAGGCGTCCCAATTGCCCTGCCAAGCCTCGAGGAGAATCCCGAGTTGTCCCTCGCAACTAGGCAGGAGTCCTGACGTCGCTGAACAAACAAGTGGTTGGAAGCGCCATCCCCATCGTAACTCGAGAATATACCCCAGGTTCCTGCCGCAACTCGAGAAAAACCATGAGACTTCCTCCTCGCCGCGAGATGAGGCCCGATTCCCCTACACTGCGTGCAGAGCAATTCCGTGTGGCACATCACACATGAAAGGAGCCTTGATTTCCATGATGGCACTCCAGAGAAACCCCAAAAACACTGTTTCAAGGCGAGAGGGATCCAGAGGTCACTGTAGCAACACGAAAGAGCTCCGTGGACCAAAAATCAACTTGAGATGAGGGGTTAGTCCCTGGCTTCGACTCCAGAGGAATACTATCTTTCCACAAGCATCTCAAGAGGAGGCTTCTCTCAGTTCTAGGAATGTGAGAGGGACCCTGAGTTTGCAGCCTCAAGTGGAATGGACACCGCTATGCCCTGACTCGAAATAAGGCCGGATATCCCTGCAGTGACTAGAATGCAGGCTCGTCTTGCATCTCCCAAGACGAAAGGATGTCTGAATCCCCTGTGGAGACCACTGAGAAAGACCTAGTTCCCCACCTCATCGCGACCGGAGGCCTCACATCCTTTGAAAATTCCAGAGGTACTCGGAGATCAGTGCCTCCAAAGGAGACGATGCCTGACTCCTCGTGAAACTTGATAGGAGTCCCAGGATTCCTGTGGCACGTGGAAAGGGACCCTTGGTCTCCCGCCTCAGCTGGAGAGGCGTCCCAATTGCCCTGCCAAGCCTCGAGGAGAATCCCAAGTTGTCCCTCGCAACTAGGCAGGAGTCCTGACGTCGCTGAACAAACACGTGGGTGGAAGGGGCATCCCCGTCGTAACTCAAGAATATACCCCAGGTTCCCGCCGCAACTCGAGAAAAACCATGAGACTTCCCCCTCGCCGCGAGATGAGGCCCGATTCCCCTACACTCGTGCAGAGCAATTCCGTGTTGCACATCACACATGAAAGGAGCCTTGATTTCCTTGATGGCACTCCAGAGAAACCCCAAGAACACTGTTTCAAGGCTAGAGGGATCCTGACGTCACTGTAGCAACACGAAAGAGCTCCGTGGACCAAAAATCAACTCGAGATGAGGGGTTAGTCCCTGGCTTCGACTCCAGAGGAATACCACCTTACCACAAGCACCTCAAGAGGAGGCTTCTCTCAGCTCTAGGTATGTGAGAGGGACCCTGAGTTTGCGGCCTCAAGTGGAATGGACACTGCGATGCCCTGACGCGAAATAAGGCCGGATATCCCTGCAGTGACTTGAATGCAGGCTCGTCTTGCATCTCCCAAGATGAAAGGATGTCTGAATCCCCTGTGGAGACCACAGAGAAAGACCTAGTTCCCCACCTCATCGCGACCAGAGGCCTCACATCCTTTGAAACCTTCAGAGGTACGCGGAGATCAGTGCCTCCAAAGGAGACGATGCCTGACTCCTCGTGAAACTTGATAGGAGTCCCAGGATTCCTGTGGCACGTGGAAAGGGACCCTTGGTCTCCCGCCTCAGCTGGAGAGGCGTCCCAATTGCCCTGCCAAGCCTCGAGGAGAATCCCGAGTTGTCCCTCGCAACTAGGCAGGAGTCCTGACGTGGCTGAACAAAGACGTTGGTGGAAGGGCCATCCCCGTCATAACTCGAGAATATACCCAAGGTTCCCGCCGCAACTCGAGAAAAACAATGAGACTTCCCCCTCGCCGCGAGATGAGGCTCGATTCTCCTGCACTGCATGAAGAGCAATCCCGTGTTGCACATCAAACATGAAGGGAGTCTTGATTTTCTTGATGGCACTCCAGAGAATCCCCAAGAACACTGTTATCAGGCTAGAGGGATCCTGAGGTCACTGTAGCAACACGAAAGTGCTGCGTGGCCCAAAAATCAACTCGAGATGAGAGGGTAGTCCCTGGCTTCGACTCCAGAGGAATACCACCTTACCACAAGCACCTCAAGAGGAGGCTTCTCTCAGCTCTAGGTATGTGAGAGGGACCCTGAGTGTGCGGCCTCAAGTGGAATGGACACCGCGATGCCCTGACTCGAAATAAGGCCGGATATCCCTGCAGTGACTTGAATGCAGGCTCGTCTTGCATCTCCCAAGACGAAAGGATGTCTGAATCCCCTGTGGAGACCACAGAGAAAGACCTAGTTCCCCACCTCATCGCGACCGGAGGCCTCACATCCTTTGAAAATTCCAGAGGTACGCGGAGATCAGTGCCTCCAAAAGAGACGATGCCTAACTCCTCGTGAAACTTGATAGGAGTCCCAGGATTCCTGTGGCACGTGGAAAGGGACCCTTGGACTCCCGCCTCAGCTGGAGAGGCGTCCCAATTGCCCTGCCAAGCCTCGAGGAGAATCCCGAGTTGTCCCTCGCAACTAGGCAGGAGTCCTGACGTCGTTGAACAAACACGTGGGTGGAAGGGCCATCCCCATCGTAACTCGAGAATATACCCCAGGTTCCCGTCGCAACTCGAGAAAAATCATGAGACTTCCCCCTCGATGCGAGATGAAGCCCGATTCCCCTACACTGCGTGCAGAGCAATTCCGTGTTGCACATCACACATGAAAGGAGCCTTGATTTCCTTGATGGCACTCCAGAGAAACCCCAAGAACACTGTTTCAAGGCTAAAGGGATCCTGAGGTCACTGTAGCAACACGAAAGAGCTCCGTGGACCAAAAAACAACTCGAGATGAGAGGTTAGTTCCTGGCTTCGACTCCAGAGGAATCCCACCTTACCACAAGCACCTCAAGAGGAGGCTTCTCTCAGTTCTAAGTATGTGAGAGGGACCCTGAGTTTGCGGCCTCAAGTGGAATGGACACTGCGATGCCCTGACGCGAAATAAGGCCGGATATCCCTGCAGTGACTTGAATGCAGGCTCGTCTTGCATCTCCCAAGACGAAAGGATGTCTGAATCCCCTGTGCAGACCACAGAGAAAGACCTAGTTCCCCACCTCATCGCGACCGGAGGCCTCACATCCTTTGAAAACTCCAGAGGTACGCGGAGATCAGTGCCTCCAAAGGAGACGATGCCTGACTCCTCGTGAAACTTGATAGGAGTCCCAGGATTCCTGTGGCTCGTGGAAAGGGACCGTTGGTCTCCCGCCTCAGCTGGAGAGGCGTCCGAATTGCCTGCCAAGCCTCGTGGAGAATCCCGAGTTGTCCCTCGCAACTAGGCAGGAGTCCTGACGTCGCTGAACAAACACGTGGGTGGAAGGGCCATCCCCATCGTAACTCGAGAATATACCCCAGGTTCCCGCCGCAACTCGAGAAAAACCATGAGACTTCCCCCTCGCCGCGAGATGAGGCCCGATTTCCCTGCACTGCGTGCAGAGCAATTCCGTGTTGCACATCACACATGAAAGGAGCCTTGATTTCCTTGATGGCACTCCAGAGAAACCCCAAGAACACTGTTTCAAGGCTAGAGGGATCCTGACGTCACTGTAGCAATACGAAAGAGCTCCGTGGACCAAAAATCAACTCGAGATGAGAGGTTAGTCCCTGGCTTCGACTCCAGAGGAATACCACCTTACCACAAGCACCTCTAGAGGAGGCTTCTCTCAGCTCTAGGTATGTGAGAGGGACCCTGAGTTTGCGGCCTCAAGTGGAATGGACACCGCGATGCCCTGACTCGAAATAAGGCCGGATATCCCTGCAGTGACTTGAATGCAGGCTCGTCTTGCATCTCCCAAAACGAAAGGATGTCTGAATCCCCTGTGGAGACCACAGAGAAAGACCTAGTTTCCCATCTCATCGCGATCGGAGGCCTCACATCCTTGGAAAACCCCAGAGGAACGCGGAGATCAGTGCTTCCATAGGAAACGATGCCTGACTCCTCATGAAACTTGATAGGAGTCCCAGGATTCCTGTGGCACGTGGAAAGGGACCCTTGGTCTCCTGCCTCAGCTGGAGAGGAGTCCCAATTGCCCTGCCAAGCCTCGAGGAGAATCCCGAGTTGTCCCTCGCAACTAGGCAGGAGTCCTGCCGTCGCTGAACAAACACGTGTGTGGAAGGGCCATCCCAGTCGTAACTCGAGAATATACCCCAGGTTCCCGCCGCACCTGGAGAAAAACCATGAGACTTCCCCCTCGCCGCGAGATGAGGCCCGATTCCCCTGCACTGCGTGCAGAGCAATTCCGTGTTGCACATCACACATGAAAGGAGCCTTGATTTCCTTGATGGCACCCCAGAGAAAACCCAAGAACACTGTTTCAAGGCTAGAGGGATCCTGAGGTCACTGTAGCAACAGGAAAGAGCTCCGTGGACCAAAAATCAGCTCGAGATGAGAGGTTAGTCCCTGGCTTCGACTCCAGAGGAACACCACCTTACCACAAGCACCTCAAGTGGAGGCTTCTCTCAGCTCTAGGTATGTGAGAGGGACCCTGATTTTGCGGCCTCAAGTGGAATGGACACCGCGATGCACTGACGTGAAATAAGGCCGGATATCCCTGCAGTGACTTGAATGGAGGCTCGTCTTGCATCTCCCAAGATGAAAGGATGTCTGAATCCCCTGTGGAGACCACAGAGAAAGACCTAGTTCCCCACCTCATCGCGACCGGAGGCCTCACATCCTTTGAAAACTTCAGAGGTACGCGGAGATCAGTGCCTCCAAAGGACACGATGCCTGACTCCTCGTGAAACTTGATAGGAGTCCCAGGATTCCTGTGGCACGTGGAAAGGGACCCTTGGTCTCCCGCCTCAGCTGGAGAGGCGTCCCAATTGCCCTGCCAAGCCTCGAGGAGAATCCCGAGTTGTCCCTCGCAACTAGGCAGGAGTCCTGACGTGGCTGAACAAACACGTTGGTGGAAGGGCCATCCCAGTCATAACTCGAGAATATACCCAAGGTTCCCGCCGCAACTCGAGAAAAACAATGAGACTTCCCCCTCGATGCGAGATGAGGCTTGATTCTCCTGCACTGCATGAAGAGCAATTCCGTGTTGCACATCAAACATGAAGGGAGTCTTGATTTTCTTGATGGCACTCCAGAGAATCCCCAAGAACACTGTTTCCAGGCTAGAGGGATCCTGAGGTCACTGTAGCAACACGAAAGTGCTGCGTGGCCCAAAAATCAACTCGAGATGAGAGGGTAGTCCCTGGCTTCGACTCAAGAGGAATACCACCTTACCACATGCACCTCAAGAGGAGGCTTCTCTCAGCTCTAGCTATGTGAGAGGGACCCTGAGTTTGCGGCCTCAAGTGGAATGGACACCGCGATGCCCTGACTCGAAATAAGGCCGGATATCCCTGCAGTGACTTGAATGCAGGCTCGTCTTGCATCTCCCAAGACGAAAGGATGTCTGAATCCCCTGTGGAGACCACAGAGAAAGACCTAGTTCCCCACCTCATCGCGACCGGAGGCCTCACATCCTTTGAAAATTCCAGAGGTATGCGGAGATCAGTGCCTCCAAAAGAGACGATGCCTAACTCCTCGTGAAACTTGATAGGAGTCCCAGGATTCCTGTGGCACGTGGAAAGGGACCCTTAGAATCCCGCCTCAGCTGGAGAGGCGTCCCAATTGCCCTGCCAAGCCTCGAGGAGAATCCCGAGTTGTCCCTCGCAACTAGGCAGGAGTCCTGACGTCGTTGAACAAACACGTGGGTGAAGGGCCATCCCCATCGTAACTCGAGAATATACCCCAGGTTCCAGCCGCAACTCGAGAAAAACCATGAGACTTCCCCCTCGATGCGAGATGAAGCCCGATTCCCCTGCACTGCATGCAGAGCAATTCCGTGTTGCACATCACACATGAAAGGAGCCTTGATTTCCTTGATGGCACTCCAGAGAAAACCCAAGAACACTGTTTCAAGGCTAAAGGGATCCTGAGGTCACTGTAGCAACACGAAAGAGCTCCGTGGGCCAAAAATCAACTCGAGATGAGAGGTTAGTTCCTGGCTTCGACTCCAGAGGAATCCCACCTTACCACAAGCACCTCAAGAGGAGGCTTCTCTCAGCTCTAGGTATGTGAGAGGGACCCTGAGTTTGCGGCCTCAAGTGGAATGGACACTGCGATGCCCTGACGCGAAATAAGGCCGGATATCTCTGCAGTGACTTGAATGCAGGCTCGTCTTGCATCTCCCAAGACGAAAGGACGTCTGAATCCCCTGTGCAGACCACAGAGAAAGACCTAGTTCCCCACCTCATCGCGACCGGTGGCCTCACATCCTTTGAAAACCCCAGAGGAACGCGGAGATCAGTGCTTCCAAAGGAAACGATGCCTGACTCCTCATGAAACTTGATAGGAGTCCCAGGATTCCTGTGGCACGTGGAAAGGGACCCTTGGTCTCCCGCCTCAGCTGGAGAGGCGTCCCAATTGCCCTGCCAAGCCTCGAGGAGAATCCCGAGTTGTCCCTCGCAACTAGGCAGGAGTCCTGCCGTCGCTGAACAAAGACGTGGGTGGAAGGGGCATCCCCGACGTAACTCTTGAATATACCCCAGGTTCCCGCCGCAACTCGAGAAAAACCATGAGACTTCCCCCTCGCCGCGAGATGAGGCCCGATTCCCCTGCACTGCGTGTAGAGCAATTCCGTGTTGCACATCACACATGAAAGGAGCCTTGATTTCCTTGATGGCACTCCAGAGAAACCCCAAGAACACTGTTTCAAGGCTAGAGGGATCCTGACGTCACTGTAGCAACACGAAAGAGCTCCGTGGACCAAGAATCAACTCGAGATGAGAGGTTAGTCCCTGGCTTCGACTCAAGAGGAATACCACCTTACCACAAGCACCTCAAGAGGAGGCTTCTCTCAGCTCTAGGTATGTGAGAGGGACCCTGAGTTTGCGGCCTCAAGTGGAATGGACACTGTGATGCCCTGACGCGAAATAAGGCCGGATATCCCTGCAGTGACTTGAATGCAGGCTCGTCTTGCATCTCCCAAGACGAAAGGATGTCTGAATCCCCTGTGGAGACCACAGAGAAAGACCTAGTTCCCCACCTCATCGCGACCGGAGGCCTCACATCCTTTTAAAACTCCAGAGGTACGCGGAGATCAGTGCCTCCAAAGGAGACGATGCCTGACTCCTCGTGAATCTTTATAGGAGTCCCAGGATTCCTGTGGCACGTGGAAAGGGACCCTTGGTCTCCCGCCTCAGCTGGAGAGGCGTCCCAATTGCCCTGCCAAGCCTCGAGGAGAATCCCGAGTTTCACTTGCAACTAGGCAGGAGTCCTGACGTGGCTGAACAAACACGTGGGTGGAAGGGCCATCCCCGTCATAACTCGAGAATATACCCAAGGTTCCCGCCGCAACTCGAGAAAAACAATGAGACTTCCCCCTCGCCGCGAGATGAGGCTCGATTCTCCTGCACTGCATGAAGAGCAATTCCGTGTTGCACATCAAACATGAAGGGAGTCTTGATTTTCTTGATGGCACTCCAGTGAAACCCCAAGAACACTGTTTCTAGGCTAGAGGGATCCTGAGGTCACTGTAGCAACACGAAAGTGCTGCGTGGACCAAAAATCAACTCGAGATGAGAGGGTAGTCCCTGGCTTCGACTCAAGAGGAATACCACCTTACCACAAGCACCTCAAGAGGAGGCTTCTCTCAGCTCTAGGTATGTGAGAGGGACCCTGAGTTTGCGGCCTCAAGTGGAATGGACACTGCGATGCCCTGACGCGAAATAAGGCCGGATATCCCTGCAGTGACTTGAATGAAGGCTCGTCTTGCATCTCCCAAGACGAAAGGATGTCTGAATCCCCTGTGGAGACCACAGAGAAAGACCTAGTTCCCAACCTCATCGCGACCGGAGGCCTCACATCCTTTGAAAACTCCAGAGGTATGCGGAGATCAGTGCCTCCAAAGGAGACGATGCCTGACTCCTCGTGAAACTTGATAGGAGTCCCAGGATTCCTGTGGCACGTGGAAAGGGACCCTTGGTCTCCCGCCTCAGCTGGAGAGGCGTCCCAATTGCCCTGCAAGCCTCGAGGAGAATCCCGAGTTGTCCCTCGCAACTAGGTAGGAGTCCTGACGTCGCTGAACAAACACGTGGGTGGAAGGGCCATCCCCGTCGTAACTCGAGAATATACCCCAGGTTCCCGCCGCAACTCGAGAAAAACCATGAGACTTTCCCCTCGCTGCGAGATGAGGCCCGATTCCCCTACACTGCGGGCAGAGAAATTCCGTGTTGCACATCACACATGAAAGGAGCCTGGATTTCCTTCATGGCACTCCAGAGAAACCCCAAGAACACTGTTTCAAGGCTAGAGGTATCCTGAGGTCACTGTAGCAACACGAAAGAGCTCCGTGGACCAAAAATCAACTCGAGATGAGAGGTTAGTCCCTGGCTTCGACTCCAGAGGAATACCACCTTACCACAAGCACCTCAAGAGGAGGCTTCTCTCAGCTCTAGGTATGTGAGAGGGACCCTGAGTTTGCAGCCTCAAGTCGAATGGACACCAGGATGCCCTGACTCGAAATAAGGCCGGATATCCCTGCAGTGACTTGAATGCAGGCTCGTCTTGCATCTCCCAAGACGAAAGGATGTCTGAATCCCCTGTGGAGACCACAGAGAAAGACCTAGTTCCCCACCTCATCGCGACCGGAGGCCTCACATCCTTTGAAAACTCCAGAGGTACGCGGAGATCAGTGCCTCCAAAGGAGCCAATGCCTGACTCCTCGTCAAACTTGATAGGAGTCCCAGGTTTCCAGTGGCACGTGAAACGGGACCCTTGGTCTCCCGCCTCAGCTGGAGAGGCGTCCCAGTTGCCCTGCCAAGCCTCGAGGAGAATCCCGAGTTGTCCCTCGCAACTAGGCAGGAGTCCTGCCGTCGCTGAACAAACACGTGGGTGGAAGGGCCATCCCCGTCGTAACTCGAGAATATACCCCAGGTTCCCGCCGCAACTCGAGAAAAACCATGAGACTTCCCCCTCGCCGCGAGATGAGGCCCGATTCCCCTGCACTGCATGCAGAGCAATTCCGTGTTGCACATCACACATGAAAGGAGCCTTGATTTCCTTGATGGCACTCCAGAGAAACCCCAAGAACACTGTTTCAAGGCTAGAGGGATCCTGAGGTCACTGTAGCAACACGAAAGAGCTCCGTGGACCAAAAATCAACTCGAGATGAGAGGTTAGTCCCTGGCTTCGACTCCAGAGGTATACCACCTTACCACAAGCACCTCAAGAGGAGGCTTCTCTCAGCTCTAGTTATGTGAGAGGAACCCTGAGTTTGCGGCCTCAAGTGGAATGGACACTGTGATGCCCTGATGCGAAATAAGGCCGGATATCCCTGCAGTGACTTGAATGCAGGCTCGTCTTGCATCTCCCAAGACGAAAGGATGTCTGAATCCCCTGTGGAGACCACAGAAAAAGACCTAGTTCCCCACCTCATCGCGACCGGAGGCCTCACATCCTTTGAAAATTCCAGAGGTACGCGGAGATCAGTGCCTCCAAAAGAGACGATGCCTGACTCCTCGTGAAACTTGATAGGAGTCCCAGGATTCCTGTGGCACGTGGAAAGGGACCCTTGGTCTCCCGCCTCAGCTGGAGAGGCGTCCCAATTGCCCTGCCAAGCCTCGAGGAGAATCCCGAGTTGTCCCTCGCAACTAGGCAGGAGTCCTGACGTCGCTGAACAAACAAATGGTTGGAAGCGCCATCCCCATCGAAACTCGAGAATATACCCCAGGTTCCTGCCGCAACTCGAGAAAAACCATGAGACTTCCCCCTCGCCGCGAGATGAGGCCCGATTCCCCTACACTGCGTGCAGAGCAATTCCGTGTGGCACATCACACATGAAAGGAGCCTTGATTTCCTTGATGGCACTCCAGAGAAACCCCAAAAACACTGTTTCAAGGCTAGAGCGATCCAGAGGTCACTGTAGCAACACGAAAGAGCTCCGTGGACCAAAAATCAACTTGAGATGAGGGGTTAGTCCCTGCCTTCGACTCCAGAGGAATACTATCTTTCCACAAGCATCTCAAGAGGAGGCTTCTCTCAGTTCTCGGTATGTGAGAGGGACCCTGAGTTTGCAGCCTCAAGTGGAATGGACACCGCGATGCCCTGACTCGAAATAAGGCCGGATATCCCTGCAGTGACTAGAATGCAGGCTCGTCTTGCATCTCCCAAGATGAAAGGATGTCTGAATCCCCTGTGGAGACCACTGAGAAAGACCTAGTTCCCCACCTCATCGCGACTGGAGGCCTCACATCCTTTGAAAATTCCAGAGGTACGCGGAGATCAGTGCCTCCAAAGGAGACGATGCCTGACTCCTCGTGAAACTTGATAGGAGTCCCAGGATTCCTGTGGCACATGGAAAGGGACCCTTGGACTCCCGCCTCAGCTGGAGAGGCGTCCCAATTGCCCTGCCAAGCCTCGAGGAGAATCCCGAGTTGTCCCTCGCAACTAGGCAGGAGTCCTGACGTCGCTGAACAAACACGTGGGTGGAAGGGGCATCCCCGTCGTAACTCAAGAATATACCCCAGGTTCCCGCCGCAACTCGAGAAAAACCATGAGACTTCCCCATCGCCGCGAGATGAGGCCCGATTCCCCTACACTCGTGCAGAGCAATTCCGTGTTGCACATCACACATGAAAGGAGCCTTGATTTCCTTGATGGCACTCCAGAGAAACCCCAAGAACACTGTTTCAAGGCTAGAGGGATCCTGAGGTCACTGTAGCAACACGAAAGAGCTCCGTGGACCAAGTATCAACTCGAGATGAGAGGTTAGTCCCTGGCTTCGACTCCAGAGGAATACCACCTTACCACAAGCACCTCAAGAGGAGGCTTCTCTCAGCTCTAGTTATGTGAGAGGAACCCTGAGTTTGCGGCCTCAAGTGGAATGGACACCGCGATGCCCTGATGCGAATTAAGGCCGGATATCCCTGCAGTGACTTGAATGGAGGCTCGTCTTGCATCTCCCAAGACGAAAGGGTGTCTGAATCCCCTGTGGAGACCACAGAGAAAGACCTAGTTCCCCACCTCATCGCGACCGGAGGCCTCACATCCTTTGAAAACTCCAGAGGTACGCGGAGATCAGTGCCTCCAAAGGAGACGATGCCTGACTCCTCGTGAAACTTGATAGGAGTCCCAGGATTCCTGTGGCACGTGGAAAGGGACCCTTGGTCTCCCGCCTCAGCTGGAGAGGCGTCCCAATTGCCCTGCAAGCCTCGAGGAGAATCCCGAGTTGTCCCTCGCAACTAGGTAGGAGTCCTGACGTCGCTGAACAACCACGTGGGTGGAAGGGCCATCCCCGTCGTAACTCGAGAATATACCCCAGGTTCCCGCCGCAACTCGAGAAACACCATGAGACTTTCCCCTCGCTGCGAGATGAGGCCCGATTCCCCTACACTGCGGGCAGAGAAATTCCGTGTTGCACATCACACATGAAAGGAGCCTGGATTTCCTTCATGGCACTCCAGAGAAACCCCAAGAACACTGTTTCAAGGCTAGAGGTATCCTGAGGTCACTGTAGCAACACGAAAGAGCTCCGTGGACCAAAAATCAACTCGAGATGAGAGGTTAGTCCCTGGCTTCGACTCCAGAGGAATACCACCTTACCACAAGCACCTCAATAGGAGGCTTCTCTCAGCTCTAGGTATGTGAGAGGGACCCTGCGTTTGCAGCCTCAAGTCGAATGGACACCAGGATGCCCTGACTCGAAATAAGGCCGGATATCCCTGCAGTGACTTGAATGCAGGCTCGTGTTGCATCTCCCAAGACGAAAGGATGTCTGAATCCCCTGTGGAGACCACAGAGAAAGACCTAGTTCCCCACCTCATGGCGACCGGAGGCCTCACATCCTTTGAAAACTCCAGAGGTACGCGGAGATCAGTGCCTCCAAAGGAGCCAATGCGTGACTCCTCGTCAAACTTGATAGGAGTCCCAGGTTTCCAGTGGCACGTGAAACGGGACCCTTGGTCTCCCGCCTCAGCTGGAGAGGCGTCCCAGTTGCCCTGCCAAGCCTCGAGGAGAATCCCGAGTTGTCCCTCGCAACTAGGCAGGAGTCCTGCCGTCGCTGAACAAACACGTGGGTGGAAGGGCCATCCCCGTCGTAACTCGAGAATATACCCCAGGTTCCCGCCGCAACTCGAGAAAAACCATGAGACTTCCCCCTCGCCGCGAGATGAGGCCCGATTCCCCTGCACTGCATGCAGAGCAATTCCGTGTTGCACATCACACATGAAAGGAGCCTTGATTTCCTTGATGGCACTCCAGAGAAACCCCAAGAACACTGTTTCAAGGCTAGAGGGATCCTGAGGTCACTGTAGCAACACGAAAGAGCTCCGTGGACCAGAATCAACTCGAGATGAGAGGTTAGTCCCTGGCTTCGACTCCAGAGGAATACCACCTTACCACAAGCACCTCAAGAGGAGGCTTCTCTCAGCTCTAGTTATGTGACAGGAACCCTGAGTTTGCGGCCTCAAGTGGAATGGACACTGTGATGCCCTGATGCGAAATAAGGCCGGATATCCCTGCAGTGACTTGAATGCAGGCTCGTCTTGCATCTCCCAAGACGAAAGGATGTCTGAATCCCCTGTGGAGACCACAGAGAAAGACCTAGTTCCCCACCTCATCGCGACCGGAGGCCTCACATCCTTTGAAAACTCCAGAGGTACGCGGAGATCAGTGCCTCGAAAGGAGACGATGCCTGACTCCTCGTGAAACTTGATAGGAGTCCCAGGATTCCTGTGGCACGTGGAAAGGGACCCTTGGTCTCCCGCCTCAGCTGGAGACGCGTCCCAATTGCCCTGCCAAGCCTCGAGGAGAATCCCGAGTTGTCCCTCGCAACTAGGCAGGAGTCCTGACGTCGCTGAACAAACAAGTGGTTGGAAGCGCCATCCCCATCGAAACTCGAGAATATACCCCAGGTTCCTGCCGCAACTCGAGAAAAACCATGAGACTTCCCCCTCGCCGCGAGATGAGGCCCGATTCCCCTACACTGCGTGCAGAGCAATTCCGTGTGGCACATCACACATGAAAGGAGCCTTGATTTCCTTGATGGCACTCCAGAGAAACCCCAAAAACACTGTTTCAAGGCGAGAGGGATCCAGAGGTCACTGTAGCAACACGAAAGAGCTCCGTGGACCAAAAATCAACTTGAGATGAGGGGTTAGTCCCTGGCTTCGACTCCAGAGGAATACTATCTTTCCACAAGCATCTCAAGAGGAGGCTTCTCTCAGTTCTCGGTATGTGAGAGGGACCCTGAGTTTGCAGCCTCAAGTGGAATGGACACCGCGATGCCCTGACTCGAAATAAGGCGGGATATCCCTGCAGTGACTAGAATGTAGGCTCGTCTTGCATCTCCCAAGACGAAAGGATGTCTGAATCCCCTGTGGAGACCACTGAGAAAGACCTAGTTCCCCACCTCATCGTGACTGGAGGCCTCACATTCTTTGAAAATTCCAGAGGTACGCGGAGATCAGTGCCTCCAAAGGAGACGATGCCTGACTCCTCGTGAAACTTGATAGGAGTCCCAGGATTCCTGTGGCACATGGAAAGGGACCCTTGGACTCCCGCCTCAGCTGGAGAGGCGTCCCAATTGCCCTGCCAAGCCTCGAGGAGAATCCCGAGTTGTCCCTCCCAACTAGGCAGGAGTCCTGACGTCGCTGAACAAACACGTGGGTGGAAGGGGCATCCCCGTCGTAACTCAAGAATATACCCCAGGTTCCCGCCGCAACTCGAGAAAAACCATGAGACTTCCCCCTCGCCGCGAGATGAGGCCCGATTCCCCTACACTCGTGCAGAGCAATTCCGTGTTGCACATCACACATGAAAGGAGCCTTGATTTCCTTGATGGCACTCCAGAGAAACCCCAAGAACACTGTTTCAAGGCTAGAGGGATCCTGACGTCACTGTAGCAACACGAAAGAGCTCCGTGGACCAAAAATCAACTCGAGATGAGAGGTTAGTCCCTGGCTTCGACTCCAGAGGAATACCACCTTACCACAAGCACCTCAAGAGGAGGCTTCTCTCAGCTCTAGGTATGTGAGAGGGACCCTGAGTTTGCGGCATCAAGTGGAATGGACACTGCGATGCCCTGACGCGAAATAAGGCCGGATATCCCTGCAGTGACTTGAATGCAGGCTCGTCTTGCATCTCCCAAGACGAAAGGATGTCTGAATCCCCTGTGGAGACCACAGAGAAAGACCTAGTTCCCCACCTCATTGCGACCGGAGGCCTCACATCCTTTAAAAACTCCAGAGGTACGCGGAGGTCAGTGCCTCCAAAGGAGACGATGCCTGACTCCTCGTGAAACTTGATAGGAGTCCCAGGATTCCTGTGGCACGTGGAAAGGGAACCTTGGACTCCCGCCTCAGCTGGAGAGGCGTCCCAATTGCCCTGCCAAGCCTCGAGGAGAATCCCGAGTTGTCCCTCGCAACTAGGCAGGAGTCCTGACGTCGCTGAACAAACACGTGGGTGGAGAGGCATCCCCGACGTAACTCGTGAATATACCCCAGGTTCCCGCCGCAACTCGAGAAAAACCATGAGACTTCCCCCTCGCCGCGAGATGAGGCCCGATTCCCCTGCACTGCGTGCAGAGCAATTCCGTGTTGCACATCACACATGAAAGGAGCCTTGATTTCCTTGATCTCACTCCAGAGAATCCGCAAGAACACTGTTTCAAGGCTAAAGGGATCCTGAGGTCACTGTAGCAACACGAAAGGGCTCCGTGGACCAAAAATCAACTCGAGATGAGAGGTTAGTTCCTGGCTTCGACTCCAGAGGAATCCCACCTTACCACAAGCACCTCAAGAGGAGGCTTCTCTCAGCTCTAGGTATGTGAGAGGGACCCTGAGTTTGCGGCCTCAAGTGGAATGGAGACCGCGATGCCCTGACTCGAAATAAGGCCGGATATCCCTGCAGTGACTTGAATGCAGACTCGTCTTGCATCTCCCAAGACGAAAGGATGTCTGAATCCCCTGAGCAGACCACAGAGAAAGACCTAGTTCCCCACCTCATCGCGACCGGAGGCCTCACATCCTTTGAAACCTTCAGAGGTACGCGGAGATCAGTGCCTCCAAAGGAGACGATGCCTGACTCCTCGTGAAACTTGATAGGAGTCCCAGGATTCCTGTGGCACGTGGAAAGGGACCCTTGGTCTCCCGCCTCAGCTGGAGAGGCGTCCCAATTGCCCTGCCAAGCCTCGAGGAGAATCCCGAGTTGTCCCTCGCAACTAGGCAGGAGTCCTGACGTGGCTGAACAAACACGTGGGTGGAAGGGCCATCCCCGTCATAACTCGAGAATATACCCAAGGTTCCCGCCGCAACTCGAGAAAAACAATGAGACTTCCCCCTCGCCCCGAGATGAGGCCCGATTCCCCTGCACTGCGTGCAGAGCAATTCCGTGTTGCACATCACACATGAAAGGAGCCTTGATTTCCTTGATGGCACTCCAGAGAAACCCCAAGAACACTGTTTCAAGGCTAGAGGGATCCTGACGTCACTGTAGCAATACGAAAGAGCTCCGTGGACCAAAAATCAACTCGAGATGAGAGGTTAGTCCCTGGCTTCGACTCCAGAGGAATACCACCTTACCACAAGCACCTCAAGAGGAGGCTTCTCTCAGCTCTAGGTATGTGAGAGGAACCCTGAGTTTGCGGCCTCAAGTGGAATGGACACCGCTATGCCCTGACTCGAAATAAGGCCGGATATCCCTGCAGTGACTTGAATGCAGGCTCGTGTTGCATCTCCCAAAACGAAAGGATGTCTGAATCCCCTGTGGAGACCACAGAGAAAGACCTAGTTTCCCATCTCATCGCGATCGGAGGCCTCACATCCTTTGAAAACCCCAGAGGAACGCGGAGATCAGTGCTTCCAAAGGAAACGATGCCTGACTCCTCATGAAACTTGATAGGAGTCCCAGGATTCCTGTGGCACGTGGAAAGGGACCCTTGGTCTCCCGCCTCAGCTGGAGAGGAGTCCCAATTGCCCTGCCAAGCCTCGAGGAGAATCCCGAGTTGTCCCTCGCAACTAGGCAGGAGTCCTGCCGTCGCTGAACAAACACGTGTGTGGAAGGGCCATCCCAGTCGTAACTCGAGAATATACCCCAGGTTCCCGCCGCAACTGGAGAAAAACCATGAGACTTCCCCCTCGCCGCGAGATGAGGCCCGATTCCCCTGCACTGCGTGCAGAGCAATTCCGTGTTGCACATCACACATGAAAGGAGCCTTGATTTCCTTGATGGCACTCCAGAGAAAACCCAAGAACACTGTTTCAAGGCTAGAGGGATCCTGAGGTCACTGTAGCAACAGGAAAGAGCTCCGTGGACCAAAAATCAGCTCGAGATGAGAGGTTAGTCCCTGGCTTCGACTCCAGAGGAACACCACCTTACCACAAGCACCTCAAGTGGAGGCTTCTCTCAGCTCTAGGTATGTGAGAGGGACCCTGATTTTGCGGCCTCAAGTGGAATGGACACCGCGATGCACTGACGTGAAATAAGGCCGGATATCCCTGCAGTGACTTGAATGGAGGCTCGTCTTGCATCTCCCAAGATGAAAGGATGTCTGAATCCCCTGTGGAGACCACAGAGAAAGACCTAGTTCCCCACCTCATCGCGACCGGAGGCCTCACATCCTTTGAAAACTTCAGAGGTACGCGGAGATCAGTGCCTCCAAAGGAGACGATGCCTGACTCCTCGTGAAACTTGATAGGAGTCCCAGGATTCCTGTGGCACGTGGAAAGGGACCCTTGGTCTCCCGCCTCAGCTGGAGAGGCGTCCCAATTGCCCTGCCAAGCCTCGAGGAGAATCCCGAGTTGTCCCTCGCAACTAGGCAGGAGTCCTGACGTGGCTGAACAAACACGTTGGTGGAAGGGCCATCCCCGTCATAACTCGAGAATATACCCAAGGTTCCCGCCGCAACTCGAGAAAAACAATGAGACTTCCCCCTCGATGCGAGATGAGGCTCGATTCTCCTGCACTGCATGAAGAGCAATTCCGTGTTGCACATCAAACATGAAGGGAGTCTTGATTTTCTTGATGGCACTCCAGAGAATCCCCAAGAACACTGTTTCCAGGCTAGAGGGATCCTGAGGTCACTGTAGCAACACGAAAGTGCTGCGTGGCCCAAAAATCAACTCGAGATGAGAGGGTAGTCCCTGGCTTCGACTCCAGAGGAATACCACCTTACCACAAGCACCTCAAGAGGAGGCTTCTCTCAGCTCTAGGTATGTGAGAGGGACCCTGAGTTTGCGGCCTCAAGTGGAATGGACACCGCGATGCCCTGACTCGAAATAAGGGCGGATATCCCTGCAGTGACTTGAATGCAGGCTCGTCTTGCATCTCCCAAGACGAAAGGATGTCTGAATCCCCTGTGGAGACCACAGAGAAAGACCTAGTTCCCCACCTCATCGCGACCGGAGGCCTCACATCCTTTGAAAATTCCAGAGGTACGCGGAGATCAGTGCCTCCAAAAGAGACGATGCCTAACTCCTCGTGAAACTTGATAGGAGTCCCAGGATTCCTGTGGCACGTGGAAAGGGACCCTTGGACTCCCGCCTCAGCTGGAGAGGCGTCCCAATTGCCCTGCCAAGCTTCGAGGAGAATCCCGAGTTGTCCCTCGCAACTAGGCAGGAGTCCTGACGTCGTTGAACAAACACGTGGGTGGAAGGGCCATCCCCATCGTAACTCGAGAATATACCCCAGGTTCCTGCCGCAACTCGAGAAAAACCATGAGACTTCCCCCTCGCCGCGAGATGAGGCCCGATTCCCCTGCACTGCGTGCAGAGCAATTCCGTGTTGCACATCACACATGAAAGGAGCCTTGATTTCCTTGATGGCACTCCAGAGAAACCCCAAGAACACTGTTTCAAGGCTAGAGGGATCCTGACGTCACTGTAGCAACACGAAAGAGCTCCGTGGACCAAAAATCAACTCGAGATGAGAGGTTAGTCCCTGGCTTCGACTCCAGAGGAATACCACCTTACCACAAGCACCTCAAGAGGAGGCTTCTCTCAGCTCTAGCTATGTGAGAGGGACCCTGAGTTTGCGGCCTCAAGTGGAATGGACACTGCGATGCCCTGACGCGAAATAAGGCCGGATATCCCTGCAGTGACTTGAATGCAGGCTCGTCTTGCATCTCCCAAGACGAAAGGATGTCTGAATCCCCTGTGGAGACCACAGAGAAAGACCTAGTTCCCCACCTCATCGCGACCGGAGGCCTCACATCCTTTAAAAACTCCAGAGGTACGCAGAGGTCAGTGCCTCCAAAGGAGACGATGCCTGACTCCTCGTGAAACTTGATAGGAGTCCCAGGATTCCTGTGGCACGTGGAAAGGGACCCTTGGACTCCCGCCTCAGCTGGAGAGGCGTCCCAATTGCCCTGCCAATCCTCGAGGAGAATCCCGAGTTGTCCCTCGCAACTAGGCAGGAGTCCTGACGTCGCTGAACAAACACGTGGGTGGAGGGGCATCCCCGACGTAGCTCGTGAATATACCCCAGGTTCCCGCCGCAACTCGAGAAAAACCATGAGACTTCCCCCACGCTTCGAGATGAGGCCCGATTCCCCTGCACTGCGTGCAGAGCAATTCCGTGTTGCACATCACACATGAAAGGAGCCTTGATTTCCTTGATGGCACTCCAGAGAAACCCCAAGAACACTGTTTCAAGGCTAGAGGGATCCTGAGGTCACTGTAGCAACACGAAAGAGCTCCGTGGACCAAGAATCAACTCGAGATGAGAGGTTAGTCCCTGGCTTCGACTCCAGAGGAATACCACCTTACCACAAGCACCTCAAGAGGAGGCTTCTCTCAGCTCTAGTTATTTGAGAGGGACCCTGAGTTTGCGGCCTCAAGTGGAACGGACACCGCGATGCCCTGATGCGAATTAAGGCCGGATATCCCTGCAGTGACTTGAATGCAGGCTCGTCTTGCATCTCCCAAGACGAAAGGGTGTCTGAATCCCCTGTGGAGACCACAGAGAAAGACCTAGTTCCCCACCTCATCGCGACCGGAGGCCTCACATCCTTTGAAAACTCCAGAGGTACGCGGAGATCAGTGCCTCCAAAGGAGACGATGCCTGACTCCTCGTGAAACTTGATAGGAGTCCCAGGATTCCTGTGGCACGTGGAAAGGGACCCTTGGTCTCCCGCCTCAGCTGGAGAGGCGTCCCAATTGCCCTGCCAAGCCTCGAGGAGAATCCCGAGTTGTCCCTCGCAACTAGGCAGGAGTCCTGACGTCGCTGAACAAACAAGTGGTTGGAAGCGCCATCCCCATCGTAACTCGAGAATATATCCCAGGTTCCTGCCGCAACTCGAGAAAAACCATGAGACTTCCTCCTCGCCGCGAGATGAGGCCCGATTCCCCTACACTGCGTGCAGAGCAATTCCGTGTGGCACATCACACATGAAAGGAGCCTTGATTTCCATGATGGCACTCCAGAGAAACCCCAAAAACACTGTTTCAAGGCGAGAGGGATCCAGAGGTCACTGTAGCAACACGAAAGAGCTCCGTGGACCAAAAATCAACTTGAGATGAGGGGTTAGTCCCTGGCTTCGACTCCAGAGGAATACTATCTTTCCACAAGCATCTCAAGAGGAGGCTTCTCTCAGTTCTAGGTATGTGAGAGGGACCCTGAGTTTGCAGCCTCAAGTGGAATGGACACCGCTATGCCCTGACTCGAAATAAGGCCGGATATCCCTGCAGTGACTAGAATGCAGGCTCGTCTTGCATCTCCCAAGACGAAAGGATGTCTGAATCCCCTGTGGAGACCACTGAGAAAGACCTAGTTCCCCACCTCATCGCGACCGGAGGCCTCACATCCTTTGAAAATTCCAGAGGTACTCGGAGATCAGTGCCTCCAAAGGAGACGATGCCTGACTCCTCGTGAAACTTGATAGGAGTCCCAGGATTCCTGTGGCACGTGGAAAGGGACCCTTGGTCTCCCGCCTCAGCTGGAGAGGCGTCCCAATTGCCCTGCCAAGCCTCGAGGAGAATCCCAAGTTGTCCCTCGCAACTAGGCAGGAGTCCTGACGTCGCTGAACAAACACGTGGGTGGAAGGGGCATCCCCGTCGTAACTCAAGAATATACCACAGGTTCCCGCCGCAACTCGAGAAAAACCATGAGACTTCCCCCTCGCCGCGAGATGAGGCCCGATTCCCCTACACTCGTGCAGAGCAATTCCGTGTTGCACATCACACATGAAAGGAGCCTTGATTTCCTTGATGGCACTCCAGAGAAACCCCAAGAACACTGTTTCAAGGCTAGAGGGATCCTGACGTCACTGTAGCAACACGAAAGAGCTCCGTGGACCAAAAATCAACTCGAGATGAGGGGTTAGTCCCTGGCTTCGACTCCAGAGGAATACCACCTTACCACAAGCACATCAAGAGGAGGCTTCTCTCAGCTCTAGGTATGTGAGAGGGACCCTGAGTTTGCGGCCTCAAGTGGAATGGACACTGCGATGCCCTGACGCGAAATAAGGCCGGATATCCCTGCAGTGACTTGAATGCAGGCTCGTCTTGCATCTCCCAAGATGAAAGGATGTCTGAATCCCCTGTGGAGACCACAGAGAAAGACCTAGTTCCCCACCTCATCGCGACCAGAGGCCTCACATCCTTTGAAACCTTCAGAGGTACGCGGAGATCAGTGCCTCCAAAGGAGACGATGCCTGACTCCTCGTGAAACTTGATAGGAGTCCCAGGATTCCTGTGGCACGTGGAAAGGGACCCTTGGTCTCCCGCCTCAGCTGGAGAGGCGTCCCAATTGCCCTGCCAAGCCTCGAGGAGAATCCCGAGTTGTCCCTCGCAACTAGGCAGGAGTCCTGACGTGGCTGAACAAAGACGTTGGTGGAAGGGCCATCCCCGTCATAACTCGAGAATATACCCAAGGTTCCCGCCGCAACTCGAGAAAAACAATGAGACTTCCCCCTCGCCGCGAGATGAGGCTCGATTCTCCTGCACTGCATGAAGAGCAATCCCGTGTTGCACATCAAACATGAAGGGAGTCTTGATTTTCTTGATGGCACTCCAGAGAATCCCCAAGAACACTGTTATCAGGCTAGAGGGATCCTGAGGTCACTGTAGCAACACGAAAGTGCTGCGTGGCCCAAAAATCAACTCGAGATGAGAGGGTAGTCCCTGGCTTCGACTCCAGAGGAATACCACCTTACCACAAGCACCTCAAGAGGAGGCTTCTCTCAGCTCTAGGTATGTGAGAGGGACCCTGAGTGTGCGGCCTCAAGTGGAATGGACACCGCGATGCCCTGACTCGAAATAAGGCCGGATATCCCTGCAGTGACTTGAATGCAGGCTCGTCTTGCATCTCCCAAGACGAAAGGATGTCTGAATCCCCTGTGGAGACCACAGAGAAAGACCTAGTTCCCCACCTCATCGCGACCGGAGGCCTCACATCCTTTGAAAATTCCAGAGGTACGCGGAGATCAGTGCCTCCAAAAGAGACGATGCCTAACTCCTCGTGAAACTTGATAGGAGTCCCAGGATTCCTGTGGCACGTGGAAAGGGACCCTTGGACTCCCGCCTCAGCTGGAGAGGCGTCCCAATTGCCCTGCCAAGCCTCGAGGAGAATCCCGAGTTGTCCCTCGCAACTAGGCAGGAGTCCTGACGTCGTTGAACAAACACGTGGGTGGAAGGGCCATCCCCATCGTAACTCGAGAATATACCCCAGGTTCCCGTCGCAACTCGAGAAAAATCATGAGACTTCCCCCTCCATGCGAGATGAAGCCCGATTCCCCTACACTGCGTGCAGAGCAATTCCGTGTTGCACATCACACATGAAAGGAGCCTTGATTTCCTTGATGGCACTCCAGAGAAACCCCAAGAACACTGTTTCAAGGCTAAAGGGATCCTGAGGTCACTGTAGCAACACGAAAGAGCTCCGTGGACCAAAAAACAACTCGAGATGAGAGGTTAGTTCCTGGCTTCGACTCCAGAGGAATCCCACCTTACCACAAGCACCTCAAGAGGAGGCTTCTCTCAGTTCTAAGTATGTGAGAGGGACCCTGAGTTTGCGGCCTCAAGTGGAATGGACACTGCGATGCCCTGACGCGAAATAAGGCCGGATATCCCTGCAGTGACTTGAATGCAGGCTCGTCTTGCATCTCCCAAGACGAAAGGATGTCTGAATCCCCTGTGCAGACCACAGAGAAAGACCTAGTTCCCCACCTCATCGCGACCGGAGGCCTCACATCCTTTGAAAACTCCAGAGGTACGCGGAGATCAGTGCCTCCAAAGGAGACGATGCCTGACTCCTCGTGAAACTTGATAGGAGTCCCAGGATTCCTGTGGCTCGTGGAAAGGGACCGTTGGTCTCCCGCCTCAGCTGGAGAGGCGTCCGAATTGCCTGCCAAGCCTCGTGGAGAATCCCGAGTTGTCCCTCGCAACTAGGCAGGAGTCCTGACGTCGCTGAACAAACACGTGGGTGGAAGGGCCATCCCCATCGTAACTCGAGAATATACCCCAGGTTCCCGCCGCAACTCGAGAAAAACCATGAGACTTCCCCCTCGCCGCGAGATGAGGCCCGATTTCCCTGCACTGCGTGCAGAGCAATTCCGTGTTGCACATCACACATGAAAGGAGCCTTGATTTCCTTGATGGCACTCCAGAGAAACCCCAAGAACACTGTTTCAAGGCTAGAGGGATCCTGACGTCACTGTAGCAATACGAAAGAGCTCCGTGGACCAAAAATCAACTCGAGATGAGAGGTTAGTCCCTGGCTTCGACTCCAGAGGAATACCACCTTACCACAAGCACCTCTAGAGGAGGCTTCTCTCAGCTCTAGGTATGTGAGAGGGACCCTGAGTTTGCGGCCTCAAGTGGAATGGACACCGCGATGCCCTGACTCGAAATAAGGCCGGATATCCCTGCAGTGACTTGAATGCAGGCTCGTCTTGCATCTCCCAAAACGAAAGGATGTCTGAATCCCCTGTGGAGACCACAGAGAAAGACCTAGTTTCCCATCTCATCGCGATCGGAGGCCTCACATCCTTGGAAAACCCCAGAGGAACGCGGAGATCAGTGCTTCCATAGGAAACGATGCCTGACTCCTCATGAAACTTGATAGGAGTCCCAGGATTCCTGTGGCACGTGGAAAGGGACCCTTGGTCTCCTGCCTCAGCTGGAGAGGAGTCCCAATTGCCCTGCCAAGCCTCGAGGAGAATCCCGAGTTGTCCCTCGCAACTAGGCAGGAGTCCTGCCGTCGCTGAACAAACACGTGTGTGGAAGGGCCATCCCAGTCGTAACTCGAGAATATACCCCAGGTTCCCGCCGCACCTGGAGAAAAACCATGAGACTTCCCCCTCGCCGCGAGATGAGGCCCGATTCCCCTGCACTGCGTGCAGAGCAATTCCGTGTTGCACATCACACATGAAAGGAGCCTTGATTTCCTTGATGGCACCCCAGAGAAAACCCAAGAACACTGTTTCAAGGCTAGAGGGATCCTGAGGTCACTGTAGCAACAGGAAAGAGCTCCGTGGACCAAAAATCAGCTCGAGATGAGAGGTTAGTCCCTGGCTTCGACTCCAGAGGAACACCACCTTACCACAAGCACCTCAAGTGGAGGCTTCTCTCAGCTCTAGGTATGTGAGAGGGACCCTGATTTTGCGGCCTCAAGTGGAATGGACACCGCGATGCACTGACGTGAAATAAGGCCGGATATCCCTGCAGTGACTTGAATGGAGGCTCGTCTTGCATCTCCCAAGATGAAAGGATGTCTGAATCCCCTGTGGAGACCACAGAGAAAGACCTAGTTCCCAACCTCATCGCGACCGGAGGCCTCACATCCTTTGAAAACTTCAGAGGTACGCGGAGATCAGTGCCTCCAAAGGACACGATGCCTGACTCCTCGTGAAACTTGATAGGAGTCCCAGGATTCCTGTGGCACGTGGAAAGGGACCCTTGGTCTCCCGCCTCAGCTGGAGAGGCGTCCCAATTGCCCTGCCAAGCCTCGAGGAGAATCCCGAGTTGTCCCTCGCAACTAGGCAGGAGTCCTGACGTGGCTGAACAAACACGTTGGTGGAAGGGCCATCCCAGTCATAACTCGAGAATATACCCAAGGTTCCCGCCGCAACTCGAGAAAAACAATGAGACTTCCCCCTCGATGCGAGATGAGGCTTGATTCTCCTGCACTGCATGAAGAGCAATTCCGTGTTGCACATCAAACATGAAGGGAGTCTTGATTTTCTTGATGGCACTCCAGAGAATCCCCAAGAACACTGTTTCCAGGCTAGAGGGATCCTGAGGTCACTGTAGCAACACGAAAGTGCTGCGTGGCCCAAAAATCAACTCGAGATGAGAGGGTAGTCCCTGGCTTCGACTCAAGAGGAATACCACCTTACCACATGCACCTCAAGAGGAGGCTTCTCTCAGCTCTAGCTATGTGAGAGGGACCCTGAGTTTGCGGCCTCAAGTGGAATGGACACCGCGATGCCCTGACTCGAAATAAGGCCGGATATCCCTGCAGTGACTTGAATGCAGGCTCGTCTTGCATCTCCCAAGACGAAAGGATGTCTGAATCCCCTGTGGAGACCACAGAGAAAGACCTAGTTCCCCACCTCATCGCGACCGGAGGCCTCACATCCTTTGATAATTCCAGAGGTATGCGGAGATCAGTGCCTCCAAAAGAGACGATGCCTAACTCCTCGTGAAACTTGATAGGAGTCCCAGGATTCCTGTGGCACGTGGAAAGGGACCCTTAGAATCCCGCCTCAGCTGGAGAGGCGTCCCAATTGCCCTGCCAAGCCTCGAGGAGAATCCCGAGTTGTCCCTCGCAACTAGGCAGGAGTCCTGACGTCGTTGAACAAACACGTGGGTGAAGGGCCATCCCCATCGTAACTCGAGAATATACCCCAGGTTCCAGCCGCAACTCGAGAAAAACCATGAGACTTCCCCCTCGATGCGAGATGAAGCCCGATTCCCCTGCACTGCATGCAGAGCAATTCCGTGTTGCACATCACACATGAAAGGAGCCTTGATTTCCTTGATGGCAGTCCAGAGAAAACCCAAGAACACTGTTTCAAGGCTAAAGGGATCCTGAGGTCACTGTAGCAACACGAAAGAGCTCCGTGGGCCAAAAATCAACTCGAGATGAGAGGTTAGTTCCTGGCTTCGACTCCAGAGGAATCCCACCTTACCACAAGCACCTCAAGAGGAGGCTTCTCTCAGCTCTAGGTATGTGAGAGGGACCCTGAGTTTGCGGCCTCAAGTGGAATGGACACTGCGATGCCCTGACGCGAAATAAGGCCGGATATCTCTGCAGTGACTTGAATGCAGGCTCGTCTTGCATCTCCCAAGACGAAAGGACGTCTGAATCCCCTGTGCAGACCACAGAGAAAGACCTAGTTCCCCACCTCATCGCGACCGGTGGCCTCACATCCTTTGAAAACCCCAGAGGAACGCGGAGATCAGTGCTTCCAAAGGAAACGATGCCTGACTCCTCATGAAACTTGATAGGAGTCCCAGGATTCCTGTGGCACGTGGAAAGGGACCCTTGGTCTCCCGCCTCAGCTGGAGAGGCGTCCCAATTGCCCTGCCAAGCCTCGAGGAGAATCCCGAGTTGTCCCTCGCAACTAGGCAGGAGTCCTGCCGTCGCTGAACAAAGACGTGGGTGGAAGGGGCATCCCCGACGTAACTCTTGAATATACCCCAGGTTCCCGCCGCAACTCGAGAAAAACCATGAGACTTCCCCCTCGCCGCGAGATGAGGCCCGATTCCCCTGCACTGCGTGTAGAGCAATTCCGTGTTGCACATCACACATGAAAGGAGCCTTGATTTCCTTGATGGCACTCCAGAGAAACCCCAAGAACACTGTTTCAAGGCTAGAGGGATCCTGACGTCACTGTAGCAACACGAAAGAGCTCCGTGGACCAAGAATCAACTCGAGATGAGAGGTTAGTCCCTGGCTTCGACTCAAGAGGAATACCACCTTACCACAAGCACCTCAAGAGGAGGCTTCTCTCAGCTCTAGGTATGTGAGAGGGACCCTGAGTTTGCGGCCTCAAGTGGAATGGACACTGTGATGCCCTGACGCGAAATAAGGCCGGATATCCCTGCAGTGACTTGAATGCAGGCTCGTCTTGCATCTCCCAAGACGAAAGGATGTCTGAATCCCCTGTGGAGACCACAGAGAAAGACCTAGTTCCCCACATCATCGCCACCGGAGGCCTCACATCCTTTTAAAACTCCAGAGGTACGCGGAGATCAGTGCCTCCAAAGGAGACGATGCCTGACTCCTCGTGAATCTTTATAGGAGTCCCAGGATTCCTGTGGCACGTGGAAAGGGACCCTTGGTCTCCCGCCTCAGCTGGAGAGGCGTCCCAATTGCCCTGCCAAGCCTCGAGGAGAATCCCGAGTTTCACTTGCAACTAGGCAGGAGTCCTGACGTGGCTGAACAAACACGTGGGTGGAAGGGCCATCCCCGTCATAACTCGAGAATATACCCAAGGTTCCCGCCGCAACTCGAGAAAAACAATGAGACTTCCCCCTCGCCGCGAGATGAGGCTCGATTCTCCTGCACTGCATGAAGAGCAATTCCGTGTTGCACATCAAACATGAAGGGAGTCTTGATTTTCTTGATGGCACTCCAGTGAAACCCCAAGAACACTGTTTCTAGGCTAGAGGGATCCTGAGGTCACTGTAGCAACACGAAAGTGCTGCGTGGACCAAAAATCAACTCGAGATGAGAGGGTAGTCCCTGGCTTCGACTCAAGAGGAATACCACCTTACCACAAGCACCTCAAGAGGAGGCTTCTCTCAGCTCTAGGTATGTGAGAGGGACCCTGAGTTTGCGGCCTCAAGTGGAATGGACACTGCGATGCCCTGACGCGAAATAAGGCCGGATATCCCTGCAGTGACTTGAATGAAGGCTCGTCTTGCATCTCCCAAGACGAAAGGATGTCTGAATCCCCTGTGGAGACCACAGAGAAAGACCTAGTTCCCAACCTCATCGCGACCGGAGGCCTCACATCCTTTGAAAACTCCAGAGGTATGCGGAGATCAGTGCCTCCAAAGGAGACGATGCCTGACTCCTCGTGAAACTTGATAGGAGTCCCAGGATTCCTGTGGCACGTGGAAAGGGACCCTTGGTCTCCCGCCTCAGCTGGAGAGGCGTCCCAATTGCCCTGCAAGCCTCGAGGAGAATCCCGAGTTGTCCCTCGCAACTAGGTAGGAGTCCTGACGTCGCTGAACAAACACGTGGGTGGAAGGGCCATCCCCGTCGTAACTCGAGAATATACCCCAGGTTCCCGCCGCAACTCGAGAAAAACCATGAGACTTTCCCCTCGCTGCGAGATGAGGCCCGATTCCCCTACACTGCGGGCAGAGAAATTCCGTGTTGCACATCACACATGAAAGGAGCCTGGATTTCCTTCATGGCACTCCAGAGAAACCCCAAGAACACTGTTTCAAGGCTAGAGGTATCCTGAGGTCACTGTAGCAACACGAAAGAGCTCCGTGGACCAAAAATCAACTCGAGATGAGAGGTTAGTCCCTGGCTTCGACTCCAGAGGAATACCACCTTACCACAAGCACCTCAAGAGGAGGCTTCTCTCAGCTCTAGGTATGTGAGAGGGACCCTGAGTTTGCAGCCTCAAGTCGAATGGACACCAGGATGCCCTGACTCGAAATAAGGCCGGATATCCCTGCAGTGACTTGAATGCAGGCTCGTCTTGCATCTCCCAAGACGAAAGGATGTCTGAATCCCCTGTGGAGACCACAGAGAAAGACCTAGTTCCCCACCTCATCGCGACCGGAGGCCTCACATCCTTTGAAAACTCCAGAGGTACGCGGAGATCAGTGCCTCCAAAGGAGCCAATGCCTGACTCCTCGTCAAACTTGATAGGAGTCCCAGGTTTCCAGTGGCACGTGAAACGGGACCCTTGGTCTCCCGCCTCAGCTGGAGAGGCGTCCCAGTTGCCCTGCCAAGCCTCGAGGAGAATCCCGAGTTGTCCCTCGCAACTAGGCAGGAGTCCTGCCGTCGCTGAACAAACACGTGGGTGGAAGGGCCATCCCCGTCGTAACTCGAGAATATACCCCAGGTTCCCGCCGCAACTCGAGAAAAACCATGAGACTTCCCCCTCGCCGCGAGATGAGGCCCGATTCCCCTGCACTGCGTGCAGAGCAATTCCGTGTTGCACATCACACATGAAAGGAGCCTTGATTTCCTTGATGGCACTCCAGAGAAACCCCAAGAACACTGTTTCAAGGCTAGAGGGATCCTGAGGTCACTGTAGCAACACGAAAGAGCTCCGTGGACCAAAAATCAACTCGAGATGAGAGGTTAGTCCCTGGCTTCGACTCCAGAGGTATACCACCTTACCACAAGCACCTCAAGAGGAGGCTTCTCTCAGCTCTAGTTATGTGAGAGGAACCCTGAGTTTGCGGCCTCAAGTGGAATGGACACTGTGATGCCCTGATGCGAAATAAGGCCGGATATCCCTGCAGTGACTTGAATGCAGGCTCGTCTTGCATCTCCCAAGACGAAAGGATGTCTGAATCCCCTGTGGAGACCACAGAAAAAGACCTAGTTCCCCACCTCATCGCGACCGGAGGCCTCACATCCTTTGAAAATTCCAGAGGTACGCGGAGATCAGTGCCTCCAAAAGAGACGATGCCTGACTCCTCGTGAAACTTGATAGGAGTCCCAGGATTCCTGTGGCACGTGGAAAGGGACCCTTGGTCTCCCGCCTCAGCTGGAGAGGCGTCCCAATTGCCCTGCCAAGCCTCGAGGAGAATCCCGAGTTGTCCCTCGCAACTAGGCAGGAGTCCTGACGTCGCTGAACAAACAAATGGTTGGAAGCGCCATCCCCATCGAAACTCGAGAATATACCCCAGGTTCCTGCCGCAACTCGAGAAAAACCATGAGACTTCCCCCTCGCCGCGAGATGAGGCCCGATTCCCCTACACTGCGTGCAGAGCAATTCCGTGTGGCACATCACACATGAAAGGAGCCTTGATTTCCTTGATGGCACTCCAGAGAAACCCCAAAAACACTGTTTCAAGGCTAGAGCGATCCAGAGGTCACTGTAGCAACACGAAAGAGCTCCGTGGACCAAAAATCAACTTGAGATGAGGGGTTATTCCCTGCCTTCGACTCCAGAGGAATACTATCTTTCCACAAGCATCTCAAGAGGAGGCTTCTCTCAGTTCTCGGTATGTGAGAGGGACCCTGAGTTTGCAGCCTCAAGTGGAATGGACACCGCGATGCCCTGACTCGAAATAAGGCCGGATATCCCTGCAGTGACTAGAATGCAGGCTCGTCTTGCATCTCCCAAGATGAAAGGATGTCTGAATCCCCTGTGGAGACCACTGAGAAAGACCTAGTTCCCCACCTCATCGCGACTGGAGGCCTCACATCCTTTGAAAATTCCAGAGGTACGCGGAGATCAGTGCCTCCAAAGGAGACGATGCCTGACTCCTCGTGAAACTTGATAGGAGTCCCAGGATTCCTGTGGCACATGGAAAGGGACCCTTGGACTCCCGCCTCAGCTGGAGAGGCGTCCCAATTGCCCTGCCAAGCCTCGAGGAGAATCCCGAGTTGTCCCTCGCAACTAGGCAGGAGTCCTGACGTCGCTGAACAAACACGTGGGTGGAAGGGGCATCCCCGTCGTAACTCAAGAATATACCCCAGGTTCCCGCCGCAACTCGAGAAAAACCATGAGACTTCCCCATCGCCGCGAGATGAGGCCCGATTCCCCTACACTCGTGCAGAGCAATTCCGTGTTGCACATCACACATGAAAGGAGCCTTGATTTCCTTGATGGCACTCCAGAGAAACCCCAAGAACACTGTTTCAAGGCTAGAGGGATCCTGAGGTCACTGTAGCAACACGAAAGAGCTCCGTGGACCAAGTATCAACTCGAGATGAGAGGTTAGTCCCTGGCTTCGACTCCAGAGGAATACCACCTTACCACAAGCACCTCAAGAGGAGGCTTCTCTCAGCTCTAGTTATGTGAGAGGAACCCTGAGTTTGCGGCCTCAAGTGGAATGGACACCGCGATGCCCTGATGCGAATTAAGGCCGGATATCCCTGCAGTGACTTGAATGGAGGCTCGTCTTGCATCTCCCAAGACGAAAGGGTGTCTGAATCCCCTGTGGAGACCACAGAGAAAGACCTAGTTCCCCACCTCATCGCGACCGGAGGCCTCACATCCTTTGAAAACTCCAGAGGTACGCGGAGATCAGTGCCTCCAAAGGAGACGATGCCTGACTCCTCGTGAAACTTGATAGGAGTCCCAGGATTCCTGTGGCACGTGGAAAGGGACCCTTGGTCTCCCGCCTCAGCTGGAGAGGCGTCCCAATTGCCCTGCAAGCCTCGAGGAGAATCCCGAGTTGTCCCTCGCAACTAGGTAGGAGTCCTGACGTCGCTGAACAACCACGTGGGTGGAAGGGCCATCCCCGTCGTAACTCGAGAATATACCCCAGGTTCCCGCCGCAACTCGAGAAACACCATGAGACTTTCCCCTCGCTGCGAGATGAGGCCCGATTCCCCTACACTGCGGGCAGAGAAATTCCGTGTTGCACATCACACATGAAAGGAGCCTGGATTTCCTTCATGGCACTCCAGAGAAACCCCAAGAACACTGTTTCAAGGCTAGAGGTATCCTGAGGTCACTGTAGCAACACGAAAGAGCTCCGTGGACCAAAAATCAACTCGAGATGAGAGGTTAGTCCCTGGCTTCGACTCCAGAGGAATACCACCTTACCACAAGCACCTCAATAGGAGGCTTCTCTCAGCTCTAGGTATGTGAGAGGGACCCTGCGTTTGCAGCCTCAAGTCGAATGGACACCAGGATGCCCTGACTCGAAATAAGGCCGGATATCCCTGCAGTGACTTGAATGCAGGCTCGTCTTGCATCTCCCAAGACGAAAGGATGTCTGAATCCCCTGTGGAGACCACAGAGAAAGACCTAGTTCCCCACCTCATGGCGACCGGAGGCCTCACATCCTTTGAAAACTCCAGAGGTACGCGGAGATCAGTGCCTCCAAAGGAGCCAATGCGTGACTCCTCGTCAAACTTGATAGGAGTCCCAGGTTTCCAGTGGCACGTGAAACGGGACCCTTGGTCTCCCGCCTCAGCTGGAGAGGCGTCCCAGTTGCCCTGCCAAGCCTCGAGGAGAATCCCGAGTTGTCCCTCGCAACTAGGCAGGAGTCCTGCCGTCGCTGAACAAACACGTGGGTGGAAGGGCCATCCCCGTCGTAACTCGAGAATATACCCCAGGTTCCCGCCGCAACTCGAGAAAAACCATGAGACTTCCCCCTCGCCGCGAGATGAGGCCCGATTCCCCTGCACTGCATGCAGAGCAATTCCGTGTTGCACATCACACATGAAAGGAGCCTTGATTTCCTTGATGGCACTCCAGAGAAACCCCAAGAACACTGTTTCAAGGCTAGAGGGATCCTGAGGTCACTGTAGCAACACGAAAGAGCTCCGTGGACCAGAATCAACTCGAGATGAGAGGTTAGTCCCTGGCTTCGACTCCAGAGGAATACCACCTTACCACAAGCACCTCAAGAGGAGGCTTCTCTCAGCTCTAGTTATGTGACAGGAACCCTGAGTTTGCGGCCTCAAGTGGAATGGACACTGTGATGCCCTGATGCGAAATAAGGCCGGATATCCCTGCAGTGACTTGAATGCAGGCTCGTCTTGCATCTCCCAAGACGAAAGGATGTCTGAATCCCCTGTGGAGACCACAGAGAAAGACCTAGTTCCCCACCTCATCGCGACCGGAGGCCTCACATCCTTTGAAAACTCCAGAGGTACGCGGAGATCAGTGCCTCGAAAGGAGACGATGCCTGACTCCTCGTGAAACTTGATAGGAGTCCCAGGATTCCTGTGGCACGTGGAAAGGGACCCTTGGTCTCCCGCCTCAGCTGGAGACGCGTCCCAATTGCCCTGCCAAGCCTCGAGGAGAATCCCGAGTTGTCCCTCGCAACTAGGCAGGAGTCCTGACGTCGCTGAACAAACAAGTGGTTGGAAGCGCCATCCCCATCGAAACTCGAGAATATACCCCAGGTTCCTGCCGCAACTCGAGAAAAACCATGAGACTTCCCCCTCGCCGCGAGATGAGGCCCGATTCCCCTACACTGCGTGCAGAGCAATTCCGTGTGGCACATCACACATGAAAGGAGCCTTGATTTCCTTGATGGCACTCCAGAGAAACCCCAAAAACACTGTTTCAAGGCGAGAGGGATCCAGAGGTCACTGTAGCAACACGAAAGAGCTCCGTGGACCAAAAATCAACTTGAGATGAGGGGTTAGTCCCTGGCTTCGACTCCAGAGGAATACTATCTTTCCACAAGCATCTCAAGAGGAGGCTTCTCTCAGTTCTCGGTATGTGAGAGGGACCCTGAGTTTGCAGCCTCAAGTGGAATGGACACCGCGATGCCCTGACTCGAAATAAGGCGGGATATCCCTGCAGTGACTAGAATGTAGGCTCGTCTTGCATCTCCCAAGACGAAAGGATGTCTGAATCCCCTGTGGAGACCACTGAGAAAGACCTAGTTCCCCACCTCATCGTGACTGGAGGCCTCACATCCTTTGAAAATTCCAGAGGTACGCGGAGATCAGTGCCTCCAAAGGAGACGATGCCTGACTCCTCGTGAAACTTGATAGGAGTCCCAGGATTCCTGTGGCACATGGAAAGGGACCCTTGGACTCCCGCCTCAGCTGGAGAGGCGTCCCAATTGCCCTGCCAAGCCTCGAGGAGAATCCCGAGTTGTCCCTCCCAACTAGGCAGGAGTCCTGACGTCGCTGAACAAACACGTGGGTGGAAGGGGCATCCCCGTCGTAACTCAAGAATATACCCCAGGTTCCCGCCGCAACTCGAGAAAAACCATGAGACTTCCCCCTCGCCGCGAGATGAGGCCCGATTCCCCTACACTCGTGCAGAGCAATTCCGTGTTGCACATCACACATGAAAGGAGCCTTGATTTCCTTGATGGCACTCCAGAGAAACCCCAAGAACACTGTTTCAAGGCTAGAGGGATCCTGACGTCACTGTAGCAACACGAAAGAGCTCCGTGGACCAAAAATCAACTCGAGATGAGAGGTTAGTCCCTGGCTTCGACTCCAGAGGAATACCACCTTACCACAAGCACCTCAAGAGGAGGCTTCTCTCAGCTCTAGGTATGTGAGAGGGACCCTGAGTTTGCGGCATCAAGTGGAATGGACACTGCGATGCCCTGACGCGAAATAAGGCCGGATATCCCTGCAGTGACTTGAATGCAGGCTCGTCTTGCATCTCCCAAGACGAAAGGATGTCTGAATCCCCTGTGGAGACCACAGAGAAAGACCTAGTTCCCCACCTCATTGCGACCGGAGGCCTCACATCCTTTAAAAACTCCAGAGGTACGCGGAGGTCAGTGCCTCCAAAGGAGACGATGCCTGACTCCTCGTGAAACTTGATAGGAGTCCCAGGATTCCTGTGGCACGTGGAAAGGGAACCTTGGACTCCCGCCTCAGCTGGAGAGGCGTCCCAATTGCCCTGCCAAGCCTCGAGGAGAATCCCGAGTTGTCCCTCGCAACTAGGCAGGAGTCCTGACGTCGCTGAACAAACACGTGGGTGGAGAGGCATCCCCGACGTAACTCGTGAATATACCCCAGGTTCCCGCCGCAACTCGAGAAAAACCCTGAGACTTCCCCCTCGCCGCGAGATGAGGCCCGATTCCCCTGCACTGCGTGCAGAGCAATTCCGTGTTGCACATCACACATGAAAGGAGCCTTGATTTCCTTGATCTCACTCCAGAGAATCCGCAAGAACACTGTTTCAAGGCTAAAGGGATCCTGAGGTCACTGTAGCAACACGAAAGGGCTCCGTGGACCAAAAATCAACTCGAGATGAGAGGTTAGTTCCTGGCTTCGACTCCAGAGGAATCCCACCTTACCACAAGCACCTCAAGAGGAGGCTTCTCTCAGCTCTAGGTATGTGAGAGGGACCCTGAGTTTGCGGCCTCAAGTGGAATGGAGACCGCGATGCCCTGACTCGAAATAAGGCCGGATATCCCTGCAGTGACTTGAATGCAGACTCGTCTTGCATCTCCCAAGACGAAAGGATGTCTGAATCCCCTGAGCAGACCACAGAGAAAGACCTAGTTCCCCACCTCATCGCGACCGGAGGCCTCACATCCTTTGAAACCTTCAGAGGTACGCGGAGATCAGTGCCTCCAAAGGAGACGATGCCTGACTCCTCGTGAAACTTGATAGGAGTCCCAGGATTCCTGTGGCACGTGGAAAGGGACCCTTGGTCTCCCGCCTCAGCTGGAGAGGCGTCCCAATTGCCCTGCCAAGCCTCGAGGAGAATCCCGAGTTGTCCCTCGCAACTAGGCAGGAGTCCTGACGTGGCTGAACAAACACGTGGGTGGAAGGGCCATCCCCGTCATAACTCGAGAATATACCCAAGGTTCCCGCCGCAACTCGAGAAAAACAATGAGACTTTCCCCTCGCCCCGAGATGAGGCCCGATTCCCCTGCACTGCGTGCAGAGCAATTCCGTGTTGCACATCACACATGAAAGGAGCCTTGATTTCCTTGATGGCACTCCAGAGAAACCCCAAGAACACTGTTTCAAGGCTAGAGGGATCCTGACGTCACTGTAGCAATACGAAAGAGCTCCGTGGACCAAAAATCAACTCGAGATGAGAGGTTAGTCCCTGGCTTCGACTCCAGAGGAATACCACCTTACCACAAGCACCTCAAGAGGAGGCTTCTCTCAGCTCTAGGTATGTGAGAGGAACCCTGAGTTTGCGGCCTCAAGTGGAATGGACACCGCTATGCCCTGACTCGAAATAAGGCCGGATATCCCTGCAGTGACTTGAATGCAGGCTCGTGTTGCATCTCCCAAAACGAAAGGATGTCTGAATCCCCTGTGGAGACCACAGAGAAAGACCTAGTTTCCCATCTCATCGCGATCGGAGGCCTCACATCCTTTGAAAACCCCAGAGGAACGCGGAGATCAGTGCTTCCAAAGGAAACGATGCCTGACTCCTCATGAAACTTGATAGGAGTCCCAGGATTCCTGTGGCACGTGGAAAGGGACCCTTGGTCTCCCGCCTCAGCTGGAGAGGAGTCCCAATTGCCCTGCCAAGCCTCGAGGAGAATCCCGAGTTGTCCCTCGCAACTAGGCAGGAGTCCTGCCGTCGCTGAACAAACACGTGTGTGGAAGGGCCATCCCAGTCGTAACTCGAGAATATACCCCAGGTTCCCGCCGCAACTGGAGAAAAACCATGAGACTTCCCCCTCGCCGCGAGATGAGGCCCGATTCCCCTGCACTGCGTGCAGAGCAATTCCGTGTTGCACATCACACATGAAAGGAGCCTTGATTTCCTTGATGGCACCCCAGAGAAAACCCAAGAACACTGTTTCAAGGCTAGAGGGATCCTGAGGTCACTGTAGCAACAGGAAAGAGCTCCGTGGACCAAAAATCAGCTCGAGATGAGAGGTTAGTCCCTGGCTTCGACTCCAGAGGAACACCACCTTACCACAAGCACCTCAAGTGGAGGCTTCTCTCAGCTCTAGGTATGTGAGAGGGACCCTGATTTTGCGGCCTCAAGTGGAATGGACACCGCGATGCACTGACGTGAAATAAGGCCGGATATCCCTGCAGTGACTTGAATGGAGGCTCGTCTTGCATCTCCCAAGATGAAAGGATGTCTGAATCCCCTGTGGAGACCACAGAGAAAGACCTAGTTCCCCACCTCATCGCGACCGGAGGCCTCACATCCTTTGAAAACTTCAGAGGTACGCGGAGATCAGTGCCTCCAAAGGAGACGATGCCTGACTCCTCGTGAAACTTGATAGGAGTCCCAGGATTCCTGTGGCACGTGGAAAGGGACCCTTGGTCTCCCGCCTCAGCTGGAGAGGCGTCCCAATTGCCCTGCCAAGCCTCGAGGAGAATCCCGAGTTGTCCCTCGCAACTAGGCAGGAGTCCTGACGTGGCTGAACAAACACGTTGGTGGAAGGGCCATCCCCGTCATAACTCGAGAATATACCCAAGGTTCCCGCCGCAACTCGAGAAAAACAATGAGACTTCCCCCTCGATGCGAGATGAGGCTCGATTCTCCTGCACTGCATGAAGAGCAATTCCGTGTTGCACATCAAACATGAAGGGAGTCTTGATTTTCTTGATGGCACTCCAGAGAATCCCCAAGAACACTGTTTCCAGGCTAGAGGGATCCTGAGGTCACTGTAGCAACACGAAAGTGCTGCGTGGCCCAAAAATCAACTCGAGATGAGAGGGTAGTCCCTGGCTTCGACTCCAGAGGAATACCACCTTACCACAAGCACCTCAAGAGGAGGCTTCTCTCAGCTCTAGGTATGTGAGAGGGACCCTGAGTTTGCGGCCTCAAGTGGAATGGACACCGCGATGCCCTGACTCGAAATAAGGGCGGATATCCCTGCAGTGACTTGAATGCAGGCTCGTCTTGCATCTCCCAAGACGAAAGGATGTCTGAATCCCCTGTGGAGACCACAGAGAAAGACCTAGTTCCCCACCTCATCGCGACCGGAGGCCTCACATCCTTTGAAAATTCCAGAGGTACGCGGAGATCAGTGCCTCCAAAAGAGACGATGCCTAACTCCTCGTGAAACTTGATAGGAGTCCCAGGATTCCTGTGGCACGTGGAAAGGGACCCTTGGACTCCCGCCTCAGCTGGAGAGGCGTCCCAATTGCCCTGCCAAGCCTCGAGGAGAATCCCGAGTTGTCCCTCGCAACTAGGCAGGAGTCCTGACGTCGTTGAACAAACACGTGGGTGGAAGGGCCATCCCCATCGTAACTCGAGAATATACCCCAGGTTCCAGCCGCAACTCGAGAAAAACCATGAGACTTCCCCCTCGATGCGAGATGAAGCCCGATTCCCCTACACTGCGTGCAGAGCAATTCCGTGTTGCACATCACACATGAAAGGAGCCTTGATTTCCTTGATGGCACTCCAGAGAAACCCCAAGAACACTGTTTCAAGGCTAAAGGGATCCTGAGGTCACTGTAGCAACACGAAAGAGCTCCGTGGACCAAAAATCAACTCGAGATGAGAGGTTAGTTTCTGGCTTCGAATCCGGAGGAATCCCACCTTACCACAAGCACCTCAAGAGGAGGCTTCTCTCAGTTCTAAGTATGTGAGAGGGACCCTGAGTTTGCGGCCTCAAGTGGAATGGACACTGCGATGCCCTGACGCGAAATAAGGCCGGATATCCCTGCAGTGACTTGAATGCAGGCTCGTCTTGCATCTCGCAAGATGAAAGGACGTCTGAATCCCCTGTGCAGACCACAGAGAAAGACCTAGTTCCCCACCTCATCGCGACCGGTGGTCTCACATCCTTTGAAAACCCCAGAGGAACGCGGAGATCAGTGCTTCCAAAGGAAACGATGCCTGACTCCTCATGAAACTTGATAGGAGTCCCAGGATTCCTGTGGCACGTGGAAAGGGACCCTTGGTCTCCCGCCTCAGCTGGAGAGGCGTCCCAATTGCCCTGCCAAGCCTCGAGGAGAATCCCGAGTTGTCCCTCGCAACTAGGCAGGAGTCCTGCCGTCGCTGAACAAACACGTGTGTGGAAAGTCTATCCAAGTCGTAACTCGAGAATATACCCCAGGTTCCCGCCGCAACTCGAGAAAAACCATGAGACTTCCCCCTCGCCGCGAGATGAGGCCCGATTCCCCTGCACTGCGTGCAGAGCAATTCCGTGTTGCACATCACACATGAAAGGAGCCTTGATTTCCTTGATGGCACTCCAGAGAAAACCCAAGAACACTGTTTCAAGGCTAGAGGGATCCTGAGGTCACTGTAGCCACACGAAAGAGCTCCGTGGACCAAAAATCAGCTCGAGATGAGAGGTTAGTCCCTGGCTTCGACTCCAGAGGAACACCACCTTACCACAAGCACCTCAAGTGGAGGCTTCTCTCAGCTCTAGGTATGTGAGAGGGACCCTGATTTTGCGGCCTCAAGTGGAATGGACACCGCGATGCCCTGACGTGAAATAAGGCCGGATATCCCTGCAGTGACTTGAATGGAGGCTCGTCTTTCATCTCCCAAGATGAAAGGATGTCTGAATCCCCTGTGGAGACCACAGAGAAAGACCTAGTTCCCCACCTCATCGCGACCGGAGGCCTCACATCCTTTGAAAAATCCAGAGGTAAGCGGAGATCAGTGCCTCCAAAGGAGACGATGCCTGACTCCTCGTGAAACTTGATAGGAGTCCGAGGATTCCTGTGGCACGTGGAAAGGGACCCTTGGTCTCCCCCCTCAGCTGGAGAGGCGTCCCAATTGCCCTGCCAAGCCTCGAGGAGAATCCCGAGTTGTCCCTCGCAACTAGGCAGGAGTCCTGACGTGGCTGAACAAACACGTTGGTGGAAGGGCCATCCCCGTCATAACTCGAGAATATACCCAAGGTTCCCACCGCAACTCGAGAAAAACAATGAGACTTCCCCCTCGCCGCGAGATGAGGCACGATTCTCCGGCATTGCATGAAGAGCAATTCCGTGTTGCACATCAAACATGAAGGGAGTCTTGATTTTCTTGATGGCACTCCAGAGAATCCCCAAGAACACTGTTTCCAGGCTAGAGGGATCCTGAGGTCACTGTAGCAACACGAAAGTGCTGCGTGGACCAAAAATCAACTCGAGATGAGAGGGTAGTCCCTGGCTTCGACTCAAGAGGAATACCACCTTACCACAAGCACCTCAAGAGGAGGCTTCTCTCAGCTCTAGGTATGTGAGAGGGACCCTGAGTTTGCGGCCTCAAGTGGAATGGACACCGCGATGCCCTGACTCGAAATAAGGCCGGATATCCCTGCAGTGACTTGAATGCAGGCTCGTCTTGCATCTCCCAAGACGAAAGGATGTCTGAATCCCCTGTGGAGACCACAGAGAAAGACCTAGTTCCCCACCTCATCGCGACCGGAGGCCTCACATCCTTTGAAAATTCCAGAGGTACGCGGAGATCAGTGCCTCCAAAAGAGACGATGCCTAACTCCTCGTGAAACTTGATAGGAGTCCCAGGATTCCTGTGGCACGTGGAAAGGGACCCTTGGACTCCCGCATCAGCTGGAGAGGCGTCCCAATTGCCCTGCCAAGCCTCGAGAATCCCGAGTTGTCCCTCGCAACTAGGCAGGAGTCCTGACGTCGTTGAACAAACACGTGGGTGGAAGGGCCATCCCCATCGTAACTCGAGAATATACCCCAGGTTCCCGCCGCAACTCGAGAAAAACCATGAGACTTCCCCCTCGATGCGAGATGAAGCCCGATTCTCCTACACTGCGTGCAGAGCAATTCCGTGTTGCACATCACACATGAAAGGAGCCTTGATTTCCTTGATGGCACTCCAGAGAAACCCCAAGAACACTGTTTCAAGGCTAAAGGGATCCTGAGGTCACTGTAGCAACACGAAAGAGCTCCGTGGACCAAAAAACAACTCGAGATGAGAGGTTAGTTCCTGGCTTCGACTCCAGAGGAATCCCACCTTACCACAAGCACCTCAAGAGGAGGCTTCTCTCAGTTCTAAGTATGTGAGAGGGACCCTGAGTTTGCGGCCTCAAGTGGAATGGACACTGCGATGCCCTGACGCGAAATAAGGCCGGATATCCCTGCAGTGACTTGAATGCAGGCTCGTCTTGCATCTCCCAAGACGAAAGGATGTCTGAATCCCCTGTGGATACCACAGAGAAAGACCTAGTTCCCGACCTCATCGCGACCGGAGGCCTCACATCCTTTGAAAACTCCAGAGGTACACGGAGATCAGTGCCTCCAAAGGAGACAATGCCTGACTCCTCGTGAAACTTGATAGGAGTCCCAGGATTCCTGTGGCTCGTGGAAAGGGACCGTTGGTCTCCCGCCTCAGCTGGAGAGGCGTCCGAATTGCCTGCCAAGCCTCGTGGAGAATCCCGAGTTGTCCCTCGCAACTAGGCAGGAGTCCTGACGTCGCTGAACAAACACGTGGGTGGAAGGGCCATCCCCATCGTAACTCGAGAATATACCCCAGGTTCCCGCCGCAACTCGAGAAAAACCATGAGACTTCCCCCTCGCCGGGAGATGAGGCCCGATTTCCGTGCACTGCGTGCAGAGCAATTCCGTGTTGCACATCACACATGAAAGGAGCCTTGATTTCCTTGATGGCACTCCAGAGAAACCCCAAGAACACTGTTTCAAGGCTAGAGGGATCCTGAGGTCACTGTAGCAACACGAAAGAGCTCCGTGGACCAAAAATCAACTCGAGATGAGAGGTTAGTCCCTGGCTTCGACTCCAGAGGAATACCACCTTACCACAAGCACCTCAAGAGGAGGCTTCTCTCAGCTCTAGCTATGTGAGAGGGACCCTGAGTTTGCGGCCTCAAGTGGAATGGACACCGCGATGCCCTGACTCGAAATAAGGCCGGATATCCCTGCAGTGACTTGAATGCAGGCTCGTCTTGCATCTCCCAAAACGAAAGGATGTCTGAATCCCCTGTGGAGACCACAGAGAAAGACCTAGTTTCCCATCTCATCGCGATCGGAGGCCTCACATCCTTTGAAAACCCCAGAGGAACGCGGAGATCAGTGCTTCCAAAGGAAACGATGCCTGACTCCTCATGAAACTTGATAGGAGTCCCAGGATTCCTGTGGCACGTGGAAAGGGACCCTTGGTCTCCCGCCTCAGCTGGAGAGGAGTCCCAATTGCCCTGCCAAGCCTCGAGGAGAATCCCGAGTTGTCCCTCGCAACTAGGCAGGAGTCCTGACGTGGCTGAACAAACACGTGGGTGGAAGGGCCATCCCCATCGTAACTCGAGAATATACCCCAGGTTCCCGCCGCAACTGGAGAAAAACCATGAGACTTCCCCCTCGATGCGAGATGAAGCCCGATTCCCCTACACTGCGTGCAGAGCAATTCCGTGTTGCACATCACACATGAAAGGAGCCTTGATTTCCTTGATGGCACTCCAGAGAAACCCCAAGAACACTGTTTCAAGGCTAAAGGGATCCTGAGGTCACTGTAGCAACACGAAAGAGCTCCGTGGACCAAAAATCAACTCGAGATGAGAGGTTAGTTCCTGGCTTCGACTCCAGAGGAATCCCACCTTACCACAAGCACCTCAAGAGGAGGCTTCTCTCAGTTCTAAGTATGTGAGAGGGACCCTGATTTTGCGGCCTCAAGTGGAATGGACACCGCGATGCACTGACGTGAAATAAGGCCGGATATCCCTGCAGTGACTTGAATGGAGGCTCTTCTTGCATCTCCCAAGATGAAAGGATGTCTGAATCCCCTGTGGAGACCACAGAGAAAGACCTAGTTCCCCACCTCATCGCGACCGGAGGCCTCACATCCTTTGAAAACTCCAGAGGTACGCGGAGATCAGTGCCTCCAAAGGAGACGATGCCTGACTCCTCGTGAAACTTTACAGGAGTCCCAGGATTCCTGTGACACGTGGAAAGGGACCCTTGGTCTCCCGCCTCAGCTGGAGAGGCGTCCCAATTGCCCTGCCAAGCCTCGAGGAGAATCCCGAGTTGTCCCTCGCAACTAGGCAGGAGTCCTGACGTGGCTGAACAAACACGTTGGTGGAAGGGCCATTCCCGTCATAACTCGAGAATATACCCAAGGTTCCCGCCGCAACTCGAGAAAAACAATGAGACTTCCCCCTCGCCGCGAGATGAGGCTCGATTCTCCGGCATTGCATGAAGAGCAATTCCGTGTTGCACATCAAACATGAAGGGAGTCTTGATTTTCTTGATGGCACTCCAGAGAATCCCCAAGAACACTGTTTCCAGGCTAGAGGGATCCTGAGGTCACTGTAGCAACACGAAAGTGCTGCGTGGACCAAAAATCAACTCGAGATGAGAGGGTAGTCCCTGGCTTCGACTCAAGAGGAATACCACCTTACCACAAGCACCTCAAGAGGAGGCTTCTCTCAGCTCTAGGTATGTGAGAGGGACCCTGAGTTTGTGGCCTCAAGTGGAATGGACACCGCGATGCCCTGACTCGAAATAAGGCCGGATATCCCTGCAGTGACTTGAATGCAGGCTCGTCTTGCATCTCCCAAGACGAAAGGATGTCTGAATCCCCTGTGGAGACCACAGAGAAAGACCTAGTTCCCCACCTCATCGCGACCGGAGGCCTCACATCCTTTGAAAATTCCAGAGGTACGCGGAGATCAGTGCCTCCAAAAGAGACGATGCCTGACTCCTCGTGAAACTTGATAGGAGTCCCAGGATTCCTGTGGCACGTGGAAAGGGACCCTTGGACTCCCGCCTCAGCTGGAGAGGCGTCCCAATTGCCCTGCCAAGCCTTGAGGAGAATCCCGAGTTGTCCCTCGCAACTAGGCAGGAGTCCTGACGTCGTTGAACAAACACGTGGGTGGAAGGGCCATCCCCATCGTAACTCGAGAATATACCCCAGGTTCCCGCCGCAACTCGAGAAAAACCATGAGACTTCCCCCTCGCCGCGAGATGAGGCCCGATTCCCCTGCACTGCATGCAGAGCAATTCCGTGTTGCACATCACACATGAAAGGAGCCTTGATTTCCTTGATGGCACTCCAGAGAATCCGCAAGAACACTGTTTCAAGGCTAGAGGCATCCTGAGGTCACTGTAGCAACACGAAAGAGCTCCGTGGACCAAAAATCAACTCGAGATGAGAGGTTAGTCTCTGGCTTCGACTCCAGAGGAATCCCACCTTACCACAAGCACCTCAAGAGGAGGCTTCTCTCAGTTCTAAGTATGTGAGAGGGACCCTGAGTTTGCGGCCTCAAGTGGAATGGACACTGCGATGCCCTGACGCGAAATAAGGCCGGATATCCCTGCAGTGACTTGAATGCAGGCTCGTCTTGCATCTCCCAAGACGAAAGGATGTCTGAATCCCCAGAGCAGACCACAGAGAAAGACCTAGTTCCCCACCTCATCGCGACCGGAGGCCTCACATCCTTTGAAAACTCCAGAGGTACGCGGAGATCAGTGCCTCCAAAGGAGACAATGCCTGACTCCTCGTGAAACTTGATAGGAGTCCCAGGATTCCTGTGGCTCGTGGAAAGGGACCGTTGGTCTCCCGCATCAGCTGGAGAGGCGTCCGAATTGCCTTCCAAGCCTCGTGGAGAATCCCGAGTTGTCCCTCGCAACTAGGCAGGAGTCCTGACGTCGCTGAACAAACACGTGGGTGGAAGGGCCATCCCCATCGTAACTCGAGAATATACCCCAGGTTCCTGCCGCAACTCGAGAAAAACCATGAGACTTCCCCCTCGCCGCGAGATGAGGCCCGATTCCCCTGCACTGCGTGCAGAGCAATTCCGTGTTGCACATCACACATGAAAGGAGCCTTGATTTCCTTGATGGCACTCCAGAGAAAACCCAAGAACACTGTTTCAAGGCTAGAGGGATCCTGACGTCACTGTAGCAACACGAAAGAGCTCCGTGGACCAAAAATCAACTCGAGATGAGAGGTTAGTCCCTGGCTTCGACTCCAGAGGAATACCACCTTACCACAAGCACCTCAAGAGGAGGCTTCTCTCAGCTCTAGCTATGTGAGAGGGACCCTGAGTTTGCGGCCTCAAGTGGAATGGACACCGCGATGCCCTGACTCGAAATAAGGCCGGATATCCCTGCAGTGACTTGAATGCAGGCTCGTCTTGCATCTCCCAAAACGAAAGGATGTCTGAATCCCCTGTGGAGACCACAGAGAAAGACCTAGTTTCCCATCTCATCGCGATCTTCGGCCTCACATCCTTTGAAAACTCCAGAGGAATGCGGAGATCAGTGCTTCCAAAGGAAACGATGCCTGACTCCTCATGAAACTTGATAGGAGTCCCAGGATTCCTGTGGCACGTGGAAAGGGACCCTTGGTCTCCCGCCTCAGCTGGAGAGGAGTCCCAATTGCCCTGCCAAGCCTCGAGGAGAATCCCGAGTTGTCCCTCGCAACTAGGCAGGAGTCCTGCCGTCGCTGAACAAACACGTGTGTGGAAGGGCCATCCCAGTCGTAACTCGAGAATATACCCCAGGTTCCCGCCGCAACTGGAGAAAAACCATGAGACTTCCCCCTCGCCGCGAGATGAGGCCCGATTCCACTGCACTGCGTGCAGAGCAATTCCGTGTTGCACATCACACATGAAAGGAGCCTTGATTTCCTTGATGGCACTCCAGAGAAAACCCAAGAACACTGTTTCAAGGCTAGAGGGATCCTGAGGTCACTGTAGCAACACGAAAGAGCTCCGTGGACCAAAAATCAGCTCGAGATGAGAGGTTAGTCCCTGGCTTCGACTCCAGAGGAACACCACCTTACCACAAGCACCTCAAGTGGAGGCTTCTCTCAGCTCTAGGTATGTGAGAGGGACCCTGATTTTGCGGCCTCAAGTGGAATGGACACCGCGATGCACTGACGTGAAATAAGGCCGGATATCCCTGCAGTGACTTGAATGCAGGCTCGTCTTGCATCTCCCAAGAGGAAAGGATGTCTGAATCCCCTGTGGAGACCACAGAGAAAGACCTAGTTCCCCACCTCATCGCGACCGGAGGCCTCACATCATTTGAAAACTTCAGAGGTACGCGGAGATCAGTGCCTCCAAAGGAGACGATGCCTGACTCCTCGTGAAACTTGATAGGAGTCCCAGGATTCCTGTGGCACGTGGAAAGGGACCCTTGGTCTCCCGCCTCAGCTGGAGAGGCGTCCCAATTGCCCTGCCAAGCCTCGAGGAGAATCCCGAGTTGTCCCTCGCAACTAGGCAGGAGTCCTGACGTGGCTGAACAAACACGTTGGTGGAAGGGCCATCCCCGTCATAACTCGAGAATATACCCAAGGTTCCCGCCGCAACTCGAGAAAAACAATGAGACTTCCCCCTCGATGCGAGATGAGGCTCGATTCTCCTGCACTGCATGAAGAGCAATTCCGTGTTGCACATCAAACATGAAGGGAGTCTTGATTTTCTTGATGGCACTCCAGAGAATCCCCAAGAACACTGTTTCCATGCTAGAGGGATCCTGAGGTCACTGTAGCAACACGAAAGAGCTCCGTGGACCAAAAATCAACTCGAGATGAGAGGTTAGTCCCTGGCTTCGACTCCAGAGGAATACCACCTTACCACAAGCACCTCAAGAGGAGGCTTCTCTCAGCTCTAGGTATGTGAGAGGGACCCTGAGTTTGCGGCATCAAGTGGAATGGACACTGCGATGCCCTGACGCGAAATAAGGCCGGATATCCCTGCAGTGACTTGAATGCAGGCTCGTCTTGCATCTCCCAAGACGAAAGGATGTCTGAATCCCCTGTGGAGACCACAGAGAAAGACCTAGTTCCCCACCTCATCGCGACCGGAGGCCTCACATCCTTTAAAAACTCCAGAGGTACGCGGAGGTCAGTGCCTCCAAAGGAGACGATGCCTGACTCCTCGTGAAACTTGATAGGAGTCCCAGGATTCCTGTGGCACGTGGAAAGGGACCCTTGGACTCCCGCCTCAGCTGGAGAGGCGTCCCAATTGCCCTGCCAAGCCTCGAGGAGAATCCCGAGATGTCCCTCCCAACTAGGCAGGAGTCCTGACGTCGCTGAACAAACACGTGGGTGGAGGGGCATCCCCGACGTAACTCGTGAATATACCCCAGGTTCCCGCCGCAACTCGAGAAAAACCATGAGACTTCCCCCTCGCCGCGAGATGAGGCCCGATTCCCCTGCACTGCGTGCAGAGCAATTCCGTGTTGCACATCACACATGAAAGGAGCCTTGATTTCCTTGATGGCACTCCAGAGAAACCCCAAGAACACTGTTTCAAGGCTAGAGGGATCCTGAGGTCACTGTAGCAACACGAAAGAGCTCCGTGGACCAAGAATCAACTCGAAATGAGAGGTTAGTCCCTGGCTTCGACTCCAGAGGAATCCCACCTTACCACAAGCACCTCAAGAGGAGGCTTCTCTCAGCTCTAGTTATGTGACAGGAACCCTGAGTTTGCGGCCTCAAGTGGAATGGACACCGCGATGCCCTGATGCGAATTAAGGCCGGATATCCCTGCAGTGACTTGAATGCAGGCTCGTCTTGCATCTCCCAAGACGAAAGGGTGTCTGAATCCCCTGTGGAGACCACAGAGAAAGACCTAGTTCCCCACCTCATCGCGACCGGAGGCCTCACATCCTTTGAAAACTCCAGAGGTACGCGGAGATCAGTGCCTCCAAAGGAGACGATGCCTGACTCCTCGTGAAACTTGATAGGAGTCCCAGGATTCCTGTGGCACGTGGAAAGGGACCCTTGGTCTCCCGCCTCAGCTGGAGAGGCGTCCCAATTGCCCTGCCAAGCCTCGAGGAGAATCCCGAGTTGTCCCTCGCAACTAGGCAGGAGTCCTGACGTCGCTGAACAAACAAGTGGTTGGAAGCGCCATCCCCATCGTAACTCGAGAATATACCCCAGGTTCCTGCCGCAACTCGAGAAAAACCATGAGACTTCCTCCTCGCCGCGAGATGAGGCCCGATTCCCCTACACTGCGTGCAGAGCAATTCCGTGTGGCACATCACACATGAAAGGAGCCTTGATTTCCTTGATGGCACTCCAGAGAAACCCCAAAAACACTGTTTCAAGGCTAGAGGGATCCAGAGGTCACTGTAGCAACACGAAAGAGCTCCGTGGACCAAAAATCAACTTGAGATGAGGGGTTAGTCCCTGGCTTCGACTCCAGAGGAATACTATCTTTCCACAAGCATCTCAAGAGGAGGCTTCTCTCAGTTCTAGGTATGTGAGAGGGACCCTGAGTTTGCGGCCTCAAGTGGAATGGACACCGCTATGCCCTGACTCGAAATAAGGCCGGATATCCCTGCAGTGACTAGAATGCAGGCTCGTCTTGCATCTCCCAAGACGAAAGGATGTCTGAATCCCCTGTGGAGACCACTGAGAAAGACGTAGTTCCCAACCTCATCGCGACCGGAGGCCTCACATCCTTTGAAAATTCCAGAGGTACGCGGAGATCAGTGCCTCCAAAGGAGAGGATGCCTGACTCCTCGGGAAACTTGATAGGAGTCCCAGGATTCCTGTGGCACGTGGAAAGGGACCCTTGGACTCCCGCCTCAGCTGGAGAGGCGTCCCAATTGCCCTGCCAAGCCTCGAGGAGAATCCCAAGTTTTTCCTCGCAACTAGGCAGGAGTCCTGACATCGCTGAACAAACACGTGGGTGGAAGGGGCATCCCCGTCGTAACTCAAGAATATACCCCAGGTTCCCGCCGCAACTCGAGAAAAACCATGAGACTTCCCCCTCGCCGCGAGATGAGGCCCGATTCCCCTACACTCGTGCAGAGCAATTCCGTGTTGCACATCACACATGAAAGGAGCCTTGATTTCCTTGATGGCACTCCAGAGAAACCCCAAGAACACTGTTTCAAGGCTAGAGGGATCCTGACGTCACTGTAGCAACACGAAAGAGCTCCGTGGACCAAAAATCAACTCGAGATGAGGGGTTAGTCCCTGGCTTCGACTCCAGAGGAATACCACCTTACCACAAGCACCTCAAGAGGAGGCTTCTCTCAGCTCTAGGTATGTGAGAGGGACCCTGAGTTTGCGGCCTCAAGTGGAATGGACACCGCGATGCCCTGACTCGAAATAAGGCCGGATATCCCTGCAGTGACTTGAATGCAGGCTCGTCTTGCATCTCCCAAGATGAAAGGATGTCTGAATCCCCTGTGGAGACCACAGAGAAAGACCTAGTTCCCCACCTCATCGCGACCAGAGGCCTCACATCCTTTGAAAGCTTCAGAGGTACGCGGAGATCAGTGCCTCCAAAGGAGACGATGCCTGACTCCTCGTGAAACTTGATAGGAGTCCCAGGATTCCTGTGGCACGTGGAAAGGGACCCTTGGTCTCCCGCCTCAGCTGGAGAGGCGTCCCAATTGCCCTGCCAAGCCTCGAGGAGAATCCCGAGTTGTCCCTCGCAACTAGGCAGGAGTCCTGACGTGGCTGAACAAACACGTTGGTGGAAGGGCCATCCCCGTCATAACTCGAGAATATACCCAAGGTTCCCGCCGCAACTCGAGAAAAACAATGAGACTTCCCCCTCGCCGCGAGATGAGGCTCGATTCTCCTGCACTGCATGAAGAGCAATCCCGTGTTGCACATCAAACATGAAGGGAGTCTTGATTTTCTTGATGGCACTCCAGAGAATCCCCAAGAACACTGTTATCAGGCTAGAGGGATCCTGAGGTCACTGTAGCAACACGAAAGTGCTGCGTGGCCCAAAAATCAACTCGAGATGAGAGGTTAGTCCCTGGCTTCGACTCCAGAGGAATACCACCTTACCACAAGCACCTCAAGAGGAGGCTTCTCTCAGCTCTAGGTATGTGAGAGGGACCCTGAGTTTGCGGCCTCAAGTGGAATGGACACCGCGATGCCCTGACTCGAAATAAGGCCGGATATCCCTGCAGTGACTTGAATGCAGGCTCGTCTTGCATCTCCCAAGACGAAAGGATGTCTGAATCCCCTGTGGAGACCACAGAGAAAGACCTAGTTCCCCACCTCATCGCGACCGGAGGCCTCACATCCTTTGAAAATTCCAGAGGTACGCGGAGATCAGTGCCTCCAAAAGAGACGATGCCTAACTCCTCGTGAAACTTGATAGGAGTCCCAGGATTCCTGTGGCACGTGGAAAGGGACCCTTGGACTCCCGCCTCAGCTGGAAAGGCGTCCCAATTGCCCTGCCAAGCCTCGAGGAGAATCCCGAGTTGTCCCTCGCAACTAGGCAGGAGTCCTGACGTCGTTGAACAAACACGTGGGTGGAAGGGCCATCCCCATCGTAACTCGAGAATATACCCCAGGTTCCCGCCGCAACTCGAGAAAAACCATGAGACTTCCCCCTCGATGCGAGATGAAGCCCGATTCCCCTACACTGCGTGCAGAGCAATTCCGTGTTGCACATCACACATGAAAGGAGCCTTGATTTCCTTGATGGCACTCCAGAGAAACCCCAAGAACACTGTTTCAAGGCTAGAGGGATCCTGACGTCACTGTAGCCATACGAAAGAGCTCCGTGGACCAAAAATCAACTCGAGATGAGAGGTTAGTCCCTGGCTTCGACTCCAGAGGAATACCACCTTACCACAAGCACCTCAAGAGGAGGCTTCTCTCAGCTCTAGGTATGTGAGAGGGACCCTGAGTTTGCGGCCTCAAGTGGAATGGACACCGCGATGCCCTGACTCGAAATAAGGCCGGATATCCCTGCAGTGACTTGAATGCAGGCTCGTCTTGCATCTCCCAAAACGAAAGGATGTCTGAATCCCCTGTGGAGACCACAGAGAAAGACCTAGTTTCCCATCTCATCGCGATCGGAGGCCTCACATCCTTTGAAAACCCCAGAGGAACGCGGAGATCAGTGCTTCCAAAGGAAACGATGCCTGACTCCTCATGAAACTTGATAGGAGTCCCAGGATTCCTGTGGCACGTGGAAAGGGACCCTTGGTCTCCCGCCTCAGCTGGAGAGGAGTCCCAATTGCCCTGCCAAGCCTCGAGGAGAATCCCGAGTTGTCCCTCGCAACTAGGCAGGAGTCCTGCAGTCGCTGAACAAACACGTGTGTGGAAGGGCCATCCCAGTCGTAACTCGAGAATATACCCCAGGTTCCCGCCGCAACTGGAGAAAAACCATGAGACTTCCCCCTCGCCGCGAGATGAGGCCCGATTCCCCTGCACTGCGTGCAGAGCAATTCCGTGTTGCACATCACACATGAAAGGAGCCTTGATTTCCTTGATGGCACCCCAGAGAAAACCCAAGAACACTGTTTCAAGGCTAGAGGGATCCTGAGGTCACTGTAGCAACAGGAAAGAGCTCCGTGGACCAAAAATCAGCTCGAGATGAGAGGTTAGTCCCTGGCTTCGACTCCAGAGGAACACCACCTTACCACAAGCACCTCAAGTGGAGGCTTCTCTCAGCTCTAGGTATGTGAGAGGGACCCTGATTTTGCGGCCTCAAGTGGAATGGACACCGCGATGCACTGACGTGAAATAAGGCCGGATATCCCTGCAGTGACTTGAATGGAGGCTCGTCTTGCATCTCCCAAGATGAAAGGATGTCTGAATCCCCTGTGGAGACCACAGAGAAAGACCTAGTTCCCCACCTCATCGCGACCGGAGGCCTCACATCCTTTGAAAACTTCAGAGGTACGCGGAGATCAGTGCCTCCAAAGGAGACGATGCCTGACTCCTCGTGAAACTTGATAGGAGTCCCAGGATTCCTGTGGCACGTGGAAAGGGACCTTTGGTCTCCCGCCTCAGCTGGAGAGGCGTCCCAATTGCCCTGCCAAGCCTCGAGGAGAATCCCGAGTTGTCCCTCGCAACTAGGCAGGAGTCCTGACGTGGCTGAACAAACACGTTGGTGGAAGGGCCATCCCCGTCATAACTCGAGAATATACCCAAGGTTCCCGCCGCAACTCGAGAAAAACAATGAGACTTCCCCCTCGCCACGAGATGAGGCTCGATTCTCCTGCACTGCATGAAGAGCAATTCCGTGTTGCACATCAAACATGAAGGGAGTCTTGATTTTCTTGATGGCACTCCAGAGAATCCCCAAGAACACTGTTTCCAGGCTAGAGGGATCCTGAGGTCACTGTAGCAACACGAAAGAGCTCCGTGGACCAAAAATCAACTCGAGATGAGAGGTTAGTCCCTGGCTTCGACTCCAGAGGAATACCACCTTACCACAAGCACCTCAAGAGGAGGCTTCTCTCAGCTCTAGGTATGTGAGAGGGACCCTGAGTTTGCGGCCTCAAGTGGAATGGACACCGCGATGCCCTGACTCGAAATAAGGCCGGATATCCCTGCAGTGACTTGAATGCAGGCTCGTCTTGCATCTCCCAAGACGAAAGGATGTCTGAATCCCCTGTGGAGACCACAGAGAAAGACCTAGTTCCCCACCTCATCGCGACCGGAGGCCTCACATCCTTTGAAAATTCCAGAGGTATGCGGAGATCAGTGCCTCCAAAAGAGACGATGACTAACTCCTCGTGAAACTTGATAGGAGTCCCAGGATTCCTGTGGCACGTGGAAAGGGACCCTTGGACTCCCGCCTCAGCTGGAGAGGCGTCCCAATTGCCCTGCCAAGCCTCGAGGAGAATCCCGAGTTGTCCCTCGCAACTAGGCAGGAGTCCTGACGTCGTTGAACAAACACGTGGGTGGAAGGGCCATCCCCATCGTAACTCGAGAATATACCCCAGGTTCCAGCCGCAACTCGAGAAAAACCATGAGACTTCCCCCTCGATGCGAGATGAAGCCCGATTCCCCTACACTGCGTGCAGAGCAATTCCGTGTTGCACATCACACATGAAAGGAGCCTTGATTTCCTTGATGGCACTCCAGAGAAACCCCAAGAACACTGTTTCAAGGCTAAAGGGATCCTGAGGTCACTGTAGCAACACGAAAGAGCTCCGTGGACCAAAAATCAACTCGAGATGAGAGGTTAGTCCCTGGCTTCGACTCCAGAGGAATACCACCTTACCACAAGCACCTCAAGAGGAGGCTTCTCTCAGCTCTAGGTATGTGAGAGGGACCCTGAGTTTGCGGCCTCAAGTGGAATGGACACCGCGATGCCCTGACTCGAAATAAGGCCGGATATCCCTGCAGTGACTTGAATGCAGGCTCGTCTTGCATCTCCCAAGACGAAAGGATGTCTGAATCCCCTGTGGAGACCACAGAGAAAGACCTAGTTCCCCACCTCATCGCGACCGGAGGCCTCACATCCTTTGAAAATTCCAGAGGTACGCGGAGATCAGTGCCTCCAAAAGAGACGATGCCTAACTCCTCGTGAAACTTGATAGGAGTCCCAGGATTCCTGTGGCACGTGGAAAGGGACCCTTGGATTCCCGCCTCAGCTGGAGAGGCGTCCCAATTGCCCTGCCAAGCCTCGAGGAGAATCCCGAGTTGTCCCTCGCAACTAGGCAGGAGTCCTGACGTCGTTGAACAAACACGTGGGTGGAAGGGCCATCCCCATCGTAACTCGAGAATATACCCCAGGTTCCCGCCGCAACTCGAGAAAAACCATGAGACTTCCCCCTCGATGCGAGATGAAGCCCGATTCCCCTACACTGCGTGCAGAGCAATTCCGTGTTGCACATCACACATGAAAGGAGCCTTGATTTCCTTGATGGCACTCCAGAGAAACCCCAAGAACACTGTTTCAAGGCTAGAGGGATCCTGACGTCACTGTAGCAATACGAAAGAGCTCCGTGGACCAAAAATCAACTCGAGATGAGAGGTTAGTCCCTGGCTTCGACTCCAGAGGAATACCACCTTACCACAAGCACCTCAAGAGGAGGCTTCTCTCAGCTCTAGGTATGTGAGAGGGACCCTGAGTTTGCGGCCTCAAGTGGAATGGACACCGCGATGCCCTGACTCGAAATAAGGCCGGATATCCCTGCAGTGACTTGAATGCAGGCTCGTCTTGCATCTCCCAAAACGAAAGGATGTCTGAATCCCCTGTGGAGACCACAGAGAAAGACCTAGTTTCCCATCTCATCGCGATCGGAGGCCTCACATCCTTTGAAAACCCCAGAGGAACGCGGAGATCAGTGCTTCCAAAGGAAACGATGCCTGACTCCTCATGAAACTTGATAGGAGTCCCAGGATTCCTGTGGCACGTGGAAAGGGACCCTTGGTCTCCCGCCTCAGCTGGAGAGGAGTCCCAATTGCCCTGCCAAGCCTCGAGGAGAATCCCGAGTTGTCCCTCGCAACTAGGCAGGAGTCCTGCCGTCGCTGAACAAACACGTGTGTGGAAGGGCCATCCCAGTCGTAACTCGAGAATATACCCCAGGTTCCCGCCGCAACTGGAGAAAAACCATGAGACTTCCCCCTCGCCGCGAGATGAGGCCCGATTCCCCTGCACTGCGTGCAGAGCAATTCCGTGTTGCACATCACACATGAAAGGAGCCTTGATTTCCTTGATGGCACCCCAGAGAAAACCCAAGAACACTGTTTCAAGGCTAGAGGGATCCTGAGGTCACTGTAGCAACAGGAAAGAGCTCCGTGGACCAAAAATCAGCTCGAGATGAGAGGTTAGTCCCTGGCTTCGACTCCAGAGGAACACCACCTTACCACAAGCACCTCAAGTGGAGGCTTCTCTCAGCTCTAGGTATGTGAGAGGGACCCTGATTTTGCGGCCTCAAGTGGAATGGACACCGCGATGCACTGACGTGAAATAAGGCCGGATATCCCTGCAGTGACTTGAATGGAGGCTCGTCTTGCATCTCCCAAGATGAAAGGATGTCTGAAACCCCTGTGGAGACCACAGAGAAAGACCTAGTTCCCCACCTCATCGCGACCGGAGGCCTCACATCCTTTGAAAACTTCAGAGGTACGCGGAGATCAGTGCCTCCAAAGGAGACGATGCCTGACTCCTCGTGAAACTTGATAGGAGTCCCAGGATTCCTGTGGCACGTGGAAAGGGACCTTTGGTCTCCCGCCTCAGCTGGAGAGGCGTCCCAATTGCCCTGCCAAGCCTCGAGGAGAATCCCGAGTTGTCCCTCGCAACTAGGCAGGAGTCCTGACGTGGCTGAACAAACACGTTGGTGGAAGGGCCATCCCCGTCATAACTCGAGAATATACCCAAGGTTCCCGCCGCAACTCGAGAAAAACAATGAGACTTCCCCCTCGATGCGAGATGAGGCTCGATTCTCCTGCACTGCATGAAGAGCAATTCCGTGTTGCACATCAAACATGAAGGGAGTCTTGATTTTCTTGATGGCACTCCAGAGAATCCCCAAGAACACTGTTTCCAGGCTAGAGGGATCCTGAGGTCACTGTAGCAACACGAAAGTGCTGCGTGGCCCAAAAATCAACTCGAGATGAGAGGGTAGTCCCTGGCTTCGACTCCAGAGGAATACCACCTTACCACAAGCACCTCAAGAGGAGGCTTCTCTCAGCTCTAGGTATGTGAGAGGGACCCTGAGTTTGCGGCCTCAAGTGGAATGGACACCGCGATGCCCTGACTCGAAATAAGGCCGGATATCCCAGCAGTGACTTGAATGCAGGCTCGTCTTGCATCTCCCAAGACGAAAGGATGTCTGAATCCCCTGTGGAGACCACAGAGAAAGACCTAGTTCCCCACCTCATCGCGACCGGAGGCCTCACATCCTTTGAAAATTCCAGAGGTACGCGGAGATCAGTGCCTCCAAAAGAGACGATGCCTAACTCCTCGTGAAACTTGATAGGAGTCCCAGGATTCCTGTGGCACGTGGAAAGGGACCCTTGGACTCCCGCCTCAGCTGGAGAGGCGTCCCAATTGCCCTGCCAAGCCTCGAGGAGAATCCCGAGTTGTCCCTCGCAACTAGGCAGGAGTCCTGACGTCGTTGAACAAACACGTGGGTGGAAGGGCCATCCCCATCGTAACTCGAGAATATACCCCAGGTTCCCGCCGCAACTCGAGAAAAACCATGAGACTTCCCCCTCGATGCGAGATGAAGCCCGATTCCCCTACACTGCGTGCAGAGCAATTCCGTGTTGCACATCACACATGAAAGGAGCCTTGATTTCCTTGATGGCACTCCAGAGAAACCCCAAGAACACTGTTTCAAGGCTAGAGGGATCCTGACGTCACTGGAGCAATACGAAAGAGCTCCGTGGACCAAAAATCAACTCGAGATGAGAGGTTAGTCCCTGGCTTCGACTCCAGAGGAATACCACCTTACCACAAGCACCTCAAGAGGAGGCTTCTCTCAGCTCTAGGTATGTGAGAGGGACCCTGAGTTTGCGGCCTCAAGTGGAATGGACACCGTGATGCCCTGACTCAAAATAAGGCCGGATATCCCTGCAGTGACTTGAATGCAGGCTCGTCTTGCATCTCCCAAAACGAAAGGATGTCTGAATCCCCTGTGGAGACCACAGAGAAAGACCTAGTTTCCCATCTCATCGCGATCGGAGGCCTCACATCCTTTGAAAACCCCAGAGGAACGCGGAGATCAGTGCTTGCAAAGGAAACGATGCCTGACTCCTCATGAAACTTGATAGGAGTCCCAGGATTCCTGTGGCACGTGGAAAGGGACCCTTGGTCTCCCGCCTCAGCTGGAGAGCCGTCCCAATTGCCCTGCCAAACCTCGAGGAGAATCCCGAGTTGTCCCTCGCAACTAGGCAGGAGTCCTGCCGTCGCTGAACAAACACGTGTGTGGAAGGGCCATCCCAGTCGTAACTCGAGAATATACCCCAGGTTCCCGCCGCAACTGGAGAAAAACCATGAGACTTCCCCCTCGCCGCGAGATGAGGCCCGATTCCCCTGCACTGCGTGCAGAGCAATTCCGTGTTGCACATCACACATGAAAGGAGCCTTGATTTCCTTGATGGCACTCCAGAGAAAAACCAAGAACACTGTTTCAAGGCTAGAGGGATCCTGAGGTCACTGTAGCAACAGGAAAGAGCTCCGTGGACCAAAAATCAGCTCGAGATGAGAGGTTAGTCCCTGGCTTCGACTCCAGAGGAACACCACCTTACCACAAGCACCTCAAGTGGAGGCTTCTCTCAGCTCTAGGTATGTGAGAGGGACCCTGATTTTGCGGCCTCAAGTGGAATGGACACCGCGATGCACTGACGTGAAATAAGGCCGGATATCCCTGCAGTGACTTGAATGGAGGCTCGTCTTGCATCTCCCAAGATGAAAGGATGTCTGAATCCCCTGTGGAGACCACAGAGAAAGACCTAGTTCCCCACCTCATCGCGACCGGAGGCCTCACATCCTTTGAAAAATCCAGAGGTACGCGGAGATCAGTGCCTCCAAAGGAGACGATGCCTGACTCCTCGTGAAACTTGATAGGAGTCCGAGGATTCCTGTGGCACGTGGAAAGGGACCCTTGGTCTCCCGCCTCAGCTGGAGAGGCGTCCCAATTGCCCTGCCAAGCCTCGAGGAGAATCCCGAGTTGTCCCTCGCAACTAGGCAGGAGTCCTGACGTGGCTGAACAAACACGTTGGTGGAAGGGCCATCCCCGTCATAACTCGAGAATATACCCAAGGTTCCCACCGCAACTCGAGAAAAACAATGAGATTTCCCCCTCGCCGCGAGATGAGGCTCGATTCTCCGGCATTGCATGAAGAGCAATTCCGTGTTGCACATCAAACATGAAGGGAGTCTTGATTTTCTTGATGGCACTCCAGAGAATCCCCAAGAACACTGTTTCCAGGCTAGAGGGATCCTGAGGTCACTGTAGCAACACGAAAGTGCTGCGTGGACCAAAAATCAACTCGAGATGAGAGGGTAGTCCCTGGCTTCGACTCAAGAGGAATACCACCTTACCACAAGCACCTCAAGAGGAGGCTTCTCTCAGCTCTAGGTATGTGAGAGGGACCCTGAGTTTGCGGCCTCAAGTGGAATGGACACCGCGATGCACTGACTTGAAATAAGGCCGGATATCCCTGCAGTGACTTGAATGCAGGCTCGTCTTGCATCTCCCAAGACGAAAGGATGTCTGAATCCCCTGTGGAGACCACAGAGAAAGACCTAGTTCCCCACCTCATCGCGACCGGAGGCCTCACATCCTTTGAAAATTCCAGAGGTACGCGGAGATCAGTGCCTCCAAAAGAGACGATGCCTAACTCCTCGTGAAACTTGATAGGAGTCCCAGGATTCCTGTGGCACGTGGAAAGGGACCCTTGGACTCCCGCATCAGCTGGAGAGGCGTCCCAATTGCCCTGCCAAGCCTCGAGAATCCCGAGTTGTCCCTCGCAACTAGGCAGGAGTCCTGACGTCGTTGAACAAACACGTGGGTGGAAGGGCCATCCCCATCGTAACTCGAGAATATACCCCAGGTTCCCGCCGCAACTCGAGAAAAACCATGAGACTTCCCCCTCGATGCGAGATGAAGCCCGATTCCCCTACACTGCGTGCAGAGCAATTCCGTGTTGCACATCACACATGAAAGGAGCCTTGATTTCCTTGATGGCACTCCAGAGAAACCCCAAGAACACTGTTTCAAGGCTAAAGGGATCCTGAGGTCACTGTAGCAACACGAAAGAGCTCCGTGGACCAAAAATCAACTCGAGATGAGAGGTTAGTTCCTGGCTTCGACTCCAGAGGAATCCCACCTTACCACAAGCACCTCAAGAGGAGGCTTCTCTCAGTTCTAAGTATGTGAGAGGGACCCTGAGTTTGCGGCCTCAAGTGGAATGGACACTGCGATGCCCTGACGCGAAATAAGGCCGGATATCCCTGCAGTGACTTGAATGCAGGCTCGTCTTGCATCTCCCAAGACGAAAGGATGTCTGAATCCCCTGTGCAGACCACAGAGAAAGACCTAGTTCTCGACCTCATCGCGACCGGAGGCCTCACATCCTTTGAAAACTCCAGAGGTACGCGGAGATCAGTGCCTCCAAAGGAGACAATGCCTGACTCCTCGTGAAACTTGATAGGAGTCCCAGGATTCCTGTGGCTCGTGGGAAGGGACCGATGGTCTCCCGCCTCAGCTGGAGAGGCGTCCGAATTGCCTGCCAAGCCTCGTGGAGAATCCCGAGTTGTCCCTCGCAACTAGGCAGGAGTCCTGACGTCGCTGAACAAACACGTGGGTGGAAGGGCCATCCCCATCGTAACTCGAGAATATACCCCAGGTTCCCGCCGCAACTCGAGAAAAACCATGAGACTTCCCCCTCGCCGCGAGATGAGGCCCGATTTCCCTGCACTGCGTGCAGAGCAATTCCGTGTTGCACATCAAACATGAAGGGAGTCTTGATTTTCTTGATGGCACTCCAGAGAATCCCCAAGAACACTGTTATCAGGCTAGAGGGATCCTGAGGTCACTGTAGCAACACGAAAGTGTTGCGTGGCCCAAAAATCAACTCGAGATGAGAGGTTAGTTCCTGGCTTCGACTCCAGAGGAATCCCACCTTACCACAAGCACCTCAAGAGGAGGCTTCTCTCAGTTCTAAGTATGTGAGAGGGACCCTGAGTTTGCGTCCTCAAGTGGAATGGACACTGCGATGCCCTGACGCGAAATAAGGCCGGATATCCCTGCAGTGACTTGAATGGAGGCTCGTCTTGCATCTCCCAAGATGAAAGGATGTCTGAATCCCCTGTGGAAACCACAGAGAAAGACCTAGTTCCCCACCTCATCGCGACCGGAGGCCTCACATCCTTTGAAAACTTCAGAGGTACGCGGAGATCAGTGCCTCCAAAGGAGACGATGCCTGACTCCTCGTGAAGCTTGATAGGAGTCCCAGGATTCCTGTGGCACGTGGAAAGGGACCCTTGGTCTCCCGCCTCAGCTGGAGAGGCGTCCCAATTGCCCTGCCAAGCCTCGAGGAGAATCCCGAGTTGTCCCTCGCAACTAGGCAGGAGTCCTGACGTGGCTGAACAAACACGTTGGTGGAAGGGCCATCCCGGTCATAACTCGAGAATATACCCAAGGTTCCCGCCGCAACTCGAGAAAAACAATGAGACTTCCCCCTCGATGCGAGATGAGGCTCGATTCTCCTGCACTGCATGAAGAGCAATTCCGTGTTGCACATCAAACATGAAGGGAGTCTTGATTTTCTTGATGGCACTCCAGAGAAACCCCGAGAACACTGTTTCAAGGCTAGAGGGATCCTGAGGTCACTGTAGCAACACGAAAGAGCTCCGTGGACCACAAATCAACTCGAGATGAGAGATTAGTCCCTGGCTTCGACTTCAGAGGAATACCACCTTACCACAAGCACCTCAAGAGGAGGCTTCTCTCAGCTCTAGGTATGTGAGAGGGACCCTGAGTTTGCGGCCTCAAGTGGAATGAACACCGCGATGCCCTGACTCGAAATAAGGCCGGATATCCCTGCAGTGACTTGAATGCCGGCTCATCTTTCATCTCCCAAGACGAAAGGATGTCTGAATCCTCTGTGGAGACCACAGAGAAAGACCTAGTTCCCCACCTCATCGCGACCGGAGGCCTCACATTCTTAGAAATCTCCAGAGGTACGCGAAGATTAATGCCTCCAAAGGAGACGATGCCTGACTCCTCGTGAAACTTGATAGGAGTCCCAGGATTCCTGTGGCACTTGGAAAGGGACCGTTGGTCTCCCGCCTCAGCTGGAGAGGCGTCCCAATTGCCCTGCCAAGCCTCGAGGAGAATCCCGAGTTGTCCCTCGCAACTAGGCAGGGGTCCTTTCGTCGCTGAATAAACATGTGTGTGGAAGGGCCATCCCCGTCGTAACTCGAGAATATACCCCAGGTTCCCGCCGCAACTCGAGAAAAACCATGAGACTTCCCCCTCGCCGCGAGATGAGGCCCGATTCCCCTACACTGCGTGCAGAGCAATTCCGTGTTGCACATCACACATGAAAGGAGCCTTGATTTCCTTGATGGCACACCAGAGAAACCCCAAGAACACTGTTTCAAGGCTAGAGGGATCCTGAGGTCACTGTAGCAACACGAAAGAGCTCCGTGGACCAAAAATCAACTCGAGATGAGAGGTTATTCCCTGGCTTCGACTCCAGAGGAATACCACCTTACAACAAGCACCTCAAGAGGAGGCTTCTCTCAGCTCTAGGTATGTGAGAGGGACCCTGAGTGCGGCCTCAACTGGAATGGACACTGCGATACCCTGACGCGAAATAAGGCCGGATATCCCTGCAGTGACTTGAATGCAGGCTCGTCTTGCATCTCCCAAGACGAAAGGATGTCTGAATCCCCTGTGGAGACCACAGAGAAAGACCTAGTTCCCCACCTCATCGCGACCGGAGACCTCATATCCTTTGAAAACTCCAGAGGTAGGCGGAGATCAGTGCCTCCAAAGGAGACGATGCCTGACTCCTCGTGAAACTTGATAGGAGTCCCAGGATTCCTGTGGCACGTGAAAAGGGACCCTTGTTCTCCCGCCTCAGCTGGAGAGGCGTCCCAATTGCCCTGCCAAGCCTCGAGGAGAATCCCGAGTTGTTCCTCGCAACTAGGCAGGTGTCCTGCCGTCGCTGAATAAACACGTGTGTGGAAGGGCCATCCCCGTCGTAACTCGAGAATATACCCCAGGTTCCCGCCGCAACTCGAGAAAAACCATGAGACTTCCCCCTCGCCGCGAGATGAGGCCCGATTCCCCTGCACTGCATGTAGAGCAATTCCGTCTTGCACATCACACATGAAAGGAGCCTTGATTTCCTTGATGGCACTCCAGAGAAACCCCAAGAACACTGTTTCAAGGCTAGAGGGATCCTAAGGTCACTGTAGCAACACGAAAGAGCTCCGTGGACCAAAAAACACTCGAGATGAGGGGTTAGTCCCTGGCTTCGACTCCAGAGGAATACCACCTCACCACAAGCACCTCAAGAGGAGGCTTCTCTCAGTTCTAGGTATGTGAGAGGGACCCTGAGTTTGCAGCCTCAAGTGGAATGGTCACCGCTATGCCCTGACGCGAAATAAGGCCAGATATCCCTGCAGTGACTTGAATGCAGGCTCGTCTTGCATCTCACAAGACGAAAGGATGTCTGAATCCCCTGTGGAGACCACAGAGAAAGACCTAGTTCCCCACCTCATCGCGACCGGAGGCCTCACATCCTTTGAAAACTCCAGAGGTACGCGGAGATCAGTGCTTCCAAAGGAGACGATGCCTGACTCCTCTGAAACTTGATAGGAGTGCCAGGATTCCTGTGGCACGTGGAAAGGGACACTTGGGCTCCCGCCTCAGCTGGAGAGGCGTCCCAATTGCCCTGCCAAGCCTCGAGGAGAATCCCGAGTTGTCCCTCGCAACTAGGCAGGAGTCCTGACGTCGTTGAACAAACAAGTGTGTGGAAGGGCCATCCCCATGGTAACTCGAGAATATACCCCAGGTTCCCGCCGCAACTCGAGAAAAACCATGAGACTTCCCCCTCGCCGCGAGATGAGGCCCGATTCCCCTACACTGCGTGCAGAGCAATTCCATGTGGCACATCACACATGAAAGGAACCTTGATTTCCTTGATGGCACTCCAGAGAAACCCCAAGAACACTGTTTCAAGGCTAGAGGGATCCTGAGGTCACTGTAGCCACACGAAAGAGCTCCGTGGACCAAAAATCAACTCGAGATGAGAGGTTAGTCCCTGGCTTCGACTCCAGAGGAATACCACCTTACCACAAGCACCTCAAGAGGAGGCTTCTCTCAGCTCTAGGTATGTGAGAGGGACCGTGAGTTTGCGGCCTCAAGTTGAATGGACACTGCGATGCCCTGACACGAAATAAGGCCGGATATCCGTGCAGTGACTTGAATGCAGGCTCGTCTTGCATCTCCCAAGACGAAAAGATGTCTGAATCTCCTGTGCAGATCACAGAGAAAGACCTAGTTCCCCACCTCTTCGCGACCGGAGGCCTCACATCCTTTGAAAACTCCAGAGGTACGCGGAGATCAGTGCCTCCAAAGGAGACGATGCCTGACTCCTCGTGAAACTTGATAGGAGTCCCAGGATTCCTGTGGCACGTGGAAACGGACCCTTGGTCTCCCGCCTCAGCTGGAGAGGCGTCCCAATTGCCCTGCCAAGCCTCGAGGAGAATCCCGAGTTGTCCCTCGCAACTAGGCAGGAGTCCTGACGTCGCTGAACAAACACGTGTGTGGAAGGGCCATCCCCGTCGTAACTCGAGAATATACCCCATGTTCCCGCCGCAACTTGAGAAAAACCTTGAGACTTCCCCCTCGCCGCGAGATGAGGCCCGATTCCCCTGCACTGCGTTCAGAGCAATTCCGTGTTGCACATCACACATGAAAGGAGCCTTGATTTCCTTGATGGCACTCCAGAGAAACCCCAAGAACACTGTTTCAAGTCTAGAGGGATCCTGAGGTCACTGTAGCAACACGAAAGCGCTCCGTGGACCAAGAATCAACTCGAGATGAGAGGTTAGTCCCTGGCTTCGACTCCAGAGGAATACCACCTTACCACAAGCACCTCAAGAGGAGGCTTCTCTCAGCTCTAGGTATGTGAGAGGGACCCTGAGTTTGCCGCCTCAAGTGGAATGGACACTGCGATGCCCTGACGCGAAATAAGGCCGGATATCCCTACAGTGACTTGAATGCAGGCGCGTCTTGCATCTCCCAAGACGAAAGGATGTCTGAATCCCCTGTGGAGACCACAGAGAAAGACCTAGTTCCCCACCTCATCGCGACCTGAGGCCTCATATCCTTTGAAAACTCCAGAGGTAGGCGGAGATCAGTGCCTCCAAAGGAGACGATGCCTGACTCCTCGTGAAACTTGATAGGAGTCCCAGGATTCCTGTGGCACGTGGAAAGGGACCCTTGTTCTCCCGCCTCAGCTGGAGAGGCGTCCCAATTGCCCTGCCAAGCCTCGAGGAGAATCCCGAGTTGTCCCTCGCAACTAGGCAGGTGTCCTGCCGTCGCTGAATAAACACGTGTGTGGAAGGGCCATCCCCGTCGTAACTCGAGAATATACCCCAGGTTCCCGCCGCAACTCGAGAAAAACCATGAGACTTCCCCCTCGCCGCGAGATGAGGCCCGATTCCCCTGCACTGCATGTAGAGCAATTCCGTCTTGCACATCACACATGAAAGGAGCCTTGATTTCCTTGATGGCACTCCAGAGAAACCCCAAGAACACTGTTTCAAGGCTAGAGGTATCCTGAGGTCACTGTAGCAACACAAAAGAGCTCCGTGGACCGAAAATCAACTCGAGATGAGAGGTTAGTCCCTGGCTTCGACTCCAGAGGAATACCACCTTACCACAAGCACCTCAAGAGGAGGCTTCTCTCAGCTCTAGCTATGTGAGAGGGACCCTGAGTTTGCGGCCTCAAGTGGAATGGACACCGCGATGCCCTGACTCGAAATAAGGCCGGATATCCCTGCAGTGACTTGAATGCAGGCTCGTCTTGCATCTCCCAAGACGAAAGGATGTCTGAATCCCCTGTGTAGACCACAGAGAAAGACCTAGTTCCCCACCTCATCGCGACCGGAGGCCTCACATCCTTTGAAAATTCCAGAGGTACGCGGAGATCAGTGCTTCCAAAGGAGACGATGCCTGACTCCTCGTGAAACTTGATAGGAGTCCCAGGATTCCTGTGGCACGTGGAAAGGGACACTTGGTCTCCCGCCTCAGCTGGAGAGGCGTCCCAATTGCCGTGCCAAGACTCGAGGAGAATCCCGAGTTGTCCCTCGCAACTAGGCAGGAGTCCTGACGTCGCTGAACAAACACGTGGGTGGAAGGGCCATCCCCGTCGTAACTCGAGAATATACCCCAGGTTCCCGCCGGAACTCGAGAAAAACCATGAGACTTCCCCCTCTCCGCGAGATGAGGCCTGATTCCCCTGCACTGTGTGCAGAGCAATTCCGAGTTGCACATCACACATGAAAGGAGCCTTGATTTCCTTGATGGCACTCCAGAGAAACCCCAAGAACACTGTTTCAAGGCTAGAGGCACCCTGAGGTCACTGTAGCAACACGAAAGAGCTCCGTGGACCAAAAATCAACTCAAGATGAGAGGTTAGTCCCTGGCTTCGACTCCAGAGGAATACCACCTTACCACAAGCACCTCAAGAGGAGGCTTCTCTCAGCTCTAGGTATGTGAGAGGGACCCTGAGTTTGCGGCCTCAAGTGGAATGGACACCGCGATGCCCTGACTCGAAATAAGGCCGGATATCCCTGCAGTGACTTGAATGCAGGCTCGTCTTGCATCTCCCAAGACGAAAGGATGTCTGAATCCCCTGTGGAGACCACAGAGAAAGACCCAGTTCCCCACCTCATCACGACCGGAGGCCTCACATCCTTTGAAAATTCCAGAGGTACGCAGAGATCAGTGCCTCCAAAGGAGACGATGCCTGACTCCTCGAGAAAATTGATAGGAGTCCCAGGATTCCTGTGGCACGTGGAAAGGGACCCTTGGTCTCCCCCCTCAGCTGGAGAGGCGTCCCAATTGCCCTGCCAAGCCTCGAGGAGAATGCCGAGTTTTCCCTCGCAACTAGGCAGGAGTCCTGACGTCGCTGAACAAACACTTGTGTGGAAGGTCCATCCCCGTCGTAACTCGAGAATATACCCCAGGTTTCCGCCGCAACTCGAGAAAAACCATGAGACTTCCCCCTCGCCGCGAAATGAGGCCCGATTCCCCTACACTGCGTGCAGAGCAATTCCGAGTTGCACATCACACATGAAAGGAGCCTTGATTTCCTTGATGGCACTCCAGAGAAACCCCAAGAACACTGTTTCAAGGCTAGAGGGATCCTGAGGTCACTGTAGCAACACGAAAGAGCTCCGTGGACCATAAATCAAATGGAGATGAGAGGTTAGTCCCTGGCTTTGACTCCAGGGGAATACCACCTTACCACAAGCACCTCAAGAGGAGGCTTCTCTCAGCTCTAGCTATGTGAGAGGGACCCTGAGTTTGCGGCCTCAAGTGGAATGGACACTGCGATGCCCTGACGCGAAATAAGGCCGGATATCCCTGCAGTGACTTGAATGCAGGCTCGTCTTGCATCTCCCAAGACGAAAGGATGTCTGAATCCCCTGTGGAGACCACAGAGAAAGACCTAGTTCCCCACCTCATCAGGACCGGAGGCCTCACATCCTTTGAAAACTCCAGAGGTACGCGGAGATCAGTGCCTCCAAAGGAGACGATGCCTGACTCCTCGTGAAACTTGATATGAGTCCCAGGATTACTGTGGCACGTGGAAAGGGACCCTTGGTCTCCTGCCTCAGCTGGAGAGGCGTCCCAATTGCCCTGCCAAGCCTCGAGGAGAATCCCGAGTTGTCCCTCGAAACTAGGCAGGAGTCCTGACATCGCTGAACAAACACGTGTGTGGAAGGGCCATCCCCGTCGTAACTCGAGAATATACCCCAGGTTCCCGCCGCAACTGGAGAAAAACCATGAGACTTCCCCCTCGCCGCGAGATGAGGCCCGATTCCCCTGCACTGTGTGCAGAGCAATTCCGTGTTGCACATCACACATGAAAGGAGCCTTGATTTCCTTGATGGCACTCCAGAGAAACCCCAAGAACACTGTTTCAAGGCTAAAGGGATCCTGAGGTCACTGTAGCCACACGAAAGAGCTCCGTGGACCAGAAATCAACTCGAGATGAGAGGTTAGTTCCTGGCTTCGACTCCAGAGGAATCCCACCTTACCACAAGCACCTCAAGAGGAGGCTTCTCTCAGCTCTAGGTATGTGAGCGGGACCCTGAGTTTGCGGCCTAAAGTGGAATGGACACCGCGATGCCCTGACTCGAAATAAGGCTGGATATCCCTGCAGTGACTTGAATGCAGGCTCGTCTTGCATCTCCCAAGACGAAAGGATGTCTGAATCCCCTGTGGAGACCACAGAGAAAGACCTAGTTCCGCACCTCATCGCGACCGGAGGCCTCACATCCTTTGAAAATTCCAGAGGTACGCAGAGATCAGTGCCTCCAAAGGCGACGATGCCTGACTCCTCGAGAAAATTGATAGGAGTCCCAGGATTCCTGTGGCACGTGGAAAGGGACCCTTGGTCTCCCCCCTCAGCTGGAGAGGCTTCCCAATTGCCCTGTCAAGCCTCGAGGAGAATGCCGAGTTGTCCCTCGCAACTAGGCAGGAGTCCTGACGTGGCTGAACAAACACGTTGGTGGAAGGGCCATCCCCGTCATAACTCGAGAATATACCCAAGGTTCCCGCCGCAACTCGAGAAAAACAATGAGACTTCCCCCTCGCCGCGAGATGAGGCTCGATTCTCCGGCATTGCATGAAGAGCAATTCCGTGTTGCACATCAAACATGAAGGGAGTCTTGATTTTCTTGATGGCACTCAAGAGAATCCCCAAGAACACTGTTTCCAGGCTAGAGGGATCCTGAGGTCACTGTAGCAACACGAAAGTGCTGCGTGGACCAAAAATCAACTCGAGATGAGAGGGTAGTCCCTGGCTTCGACTCCAGAGGAATACCACCTTACCACAAGCACCTAAAGAGGAGGCTTCTCTCAGCTCTAGGTATGTGAGAGGGACCCTGAGTTTGTGGCCTCAAGTGGAATGGACACCGCGATGCCCTGACTTGAAATAAGGCCGGATATCCCTGCAGTGACTTGAATGAAGGCTCGTCTTGCATCTCCCAAGACGAAAGGATGTCTGAATCCCCTGTGGAGACCACAGAGAAAGACCTAGTTCCCCACCTCATCGAGACCGGAGGCCTCACATCCTTTGAAAATTCCAGAGGTACGCGGAGATCAGTGCCTCCAAAAGAGACGATGCCTGACTCCTCGTGAAACTTGATAGGAGTCCCAGGATTCCTGTGGCACGTGGAAAGGGACCCTTGGACTCCCGCCTCAGCTGGAGAGGCGTCCCAATTGCCCTGCCAAGCCTCGAGGAGAATCCCGAGTTGTCCCTTGCAACTAGGCACGAGTCCTGACGTCGTTGAACAAACACGTGGGTGGAAGGGCCATCCCCATCGTAACTCGAGAATATACCCCAGGTTTCCGCCGCAACTCGAGAAAAACCATGAGACTTCCCCCTCGATGCGAGATGAAGCCCGATTCCCCTACACTGCGTGCAGAGCAATTCCGTGTTGCACATCACACATGAAAGGAGCCTTGATTTCCTTGATGGCACTCCAGAGAAACCCCAAGAACACTGTTTCAAGGCTAAAGGGATCCTGAGGTCACTGTGGCAACACGAAAGAGCTCCGTGGACCAAAAATCAACTCGAGATGAGAGGTTAGTTCCTGGCTTCGACTCCAGAGGAATCCCACCTTACCACAAGCACCTCAAGAGGAGGCTTCTCTCAGTTCTAAGTATGTGAGAGGGACCCTGAGTTTGCGGCCTCAAGTGGAATGGACACCGCGATGCCCTGACTCGAAATAAGGCCGGATATCCCTGCAGTGACTTGAATGCAGGCTCGTCTTGCATCTCCCAAGACGAAAGGATGTCTGAATCCCCTGTGCAGACCACAGAGAAAGACCTAGTTCCCCACCTCATCGCAACCGGAGTCCTCACATCCTTTGAAAACTCCAGAGGTACGCGGAGATCAGTGCCTCCAAAGGAGACAATGCCTGACTCTTCGTGAAACTTGATAGGAGTCCGAGGATTCCTGTGGCACGTGGAAAGGGACCGTTGGTCTCCCGCCTCAGCTGGAGAACGTCCGAATTGCCTGCCAAGCCTCGAGGAGAATCCCGAGTTGTCCCTCGCAACTAGCCAGGAGTACTGACGTCGCTGAACAAACACGTGCGTGGAAGGGCCATCTCCGTCGTAACTCATGAATATACCCCAGGTTCCCGCCGCAACTCGAGAAAAACCATGAGACTTCCCCCTCGCCGCGTGATGAGGCCCGATTCCCCTGCACTGCGTGCAGAGCAATTCCGTGTTGCACATCACACATGAAAGGAGCCTTGATTTCCTTGATGGCACTCCAGAGAAACCCCAAGAACACTGTTTCAAGGCTAGAGGGATCCTGACGTCACTGTAGCAACACGAAAGAGCTCCGTGGACCAAAAATCAACTCGAGATGAGAGGTTAGTCCCTGGCTTCGACTCCAGAGGAATACCACCATACCACAAGCACCTCAAGAGGAGGCTTCTCTCAGCTCTAGCTATGTGAGAGGGACCCTGAGTTTGCGGCCTCAAGTGGAATGGACACCGCGATGCCCTGACTCGAAATAAGGCCGGATATCCCTGCAGTGACTTGAATGGAGGCTCGTCTTGCATCTCCCAAAATGAAAGGATGTCTAAATCCCCTGTGGAGACCACAGAGAAAGACCTAGTTTCACATCTCATCGCGATCGGAGGCCTCACATCCTTTGAAAACCCCAGAGGAACGCGGAGATCAGTGCTTCCAAAGGAAACGATGCCTGACTCCTCATGAAACTTGATAGGAGTCCCAGGATTCCTGTGGCACGTGGAAACGGACCCTTGGTCTCCCGCCTCAGCTGGAGAGGCGTCCCAATTGCCCTGCCAAGCCTCGAGGAGAATCCCGAGTTGTCCCTCGCAACTAGGCAGGAGTCCTGCCGTCGCTGAACAAACACGTGTGTGGAAGGGCCATCCCAGTCGTAACTCGAGAATATACCCCAGGTTCCCGCCGCAACTGGAGAAAAACCATGAGACTTCCCCCTCGCCCCGAGATGAGGCCCGATTCCCCTGCACTGCATGCAGAGCAATCCCGTGTTGCACATCAAACATGAAGGGAGTCTTGATTTTCTTGATGGCACTCCAGAGAATCCCCAAGAACACTGTTATCAGGCTAGAGGGATCCTGAGGTCACTGTAGCAACACGAAAGTGTTGCGTGGCCCAAAAATCAACTCGAGATGAGAGGTTAGTTCCTGGCTTCGACTCCAGAGGAATCCCACCTTACCACAAGCACCTCAAGAGGAGGCTTCTCTCAGTTCTAAGTATGTGAGAGGGACCTTGAGTTTGCGGCCTCAAGTGGAATGGACACTGCGATGCCCTGACGCGAAATAAGGCCGGATATCCCTGCAGTGACTTGAATGCAGGCTCGTCTTGCATCTCCCAAGACGAAAGGATGTCTGAATCCCCTGTGCAGACCACAGAGAAAGACCTAGTTCCCGACCTCATCGAGACCGGAGGCCTCACATCCTTTGAAAACTCCAGAGGTACGCGGAGATCAGTGCCTCCAAAGGAGACAATGCCTGACTCCTCGTGAAACTTGATAGGAGTCCCAGGATTCCTGTGGCTCTTGGAAAGGGACCGTTGGTCTCCCGCCTCAGCTGGAGAGGCGTCCGAATTGCCTGCCAAGCCTCGTGGAGAATCCCGAGTTGTCCCTCGCAACTAGGCAGGAGTCCTGACGTCGCTGAACAAACACGTGGGTGGAAGGGCCATCCCCATCGTAACTCGAGAATATACCCCAGGTTCCCGCCGCAACTCGAGAAAAACCATGAGACTTCCCCCTCGCCGCGAGATGAGGCCCGATTCCCCTGCACTGCGTGCAGAGCAATTCCGTGTTGCACATCACACATGAAAGGAGCCTTGATTTCCTTGATGGCACTCCAGAGAAACCCCAAGAACACTGTTTCAAGGCTAGAGGGATCCTGACGTCACTGTAGCAACACGAAAGCGCTCCGTGGACCAAAAATCAACTCGAGATGAGAGGTTAGTCCCTGGCTTCGACTCCAGAGGAATACCACCTTACCACAAGCACCTCAAGAGGAGGCTTCTCTCAGCTCTAGCTATGTGAGAGGGACCCTGAGTTTGCGGCCTCAAGTGGAATGGACACCGCGATGCCCTGACTCGAAATAAGGCCGGATATCCCTGCAGTGACTTGAATGCAGGCTCGTCTTGCATCTCCCAAAACGAAAGGATGTCTGAATCCCCTGTGGAGACCACAGAGAAAGACCTAGTTTCCCATCTCATCGCGATCGGAAGCGTCACATCCTTTGAAAACCCCAGAGGAACGCGGAGATCAGTGCTTCCAAAGGAAACGATGCCTGACTCCTCATGAAACTTGATAGGAGTCCCAGGATTCCTGTGGCACGTGGAAAGGGACCCTTGGTCTCCCGCCTCAGCTGGAGAGGAGTCCCAATTGCCCTGCCAAGCCTCGAGGAGAATCCCGAGTTGTCCCTCGCAACTAGGCAGGAGTCCTGCCGTCGCTGAACAAACACGTGTGTGGAAGGGCCATCCCAGTCGTAACTCGAGAATATACCCCAGGTTCCCGCCGCAACTGGAGAAAAACCATGAGACTTCCCCCTCGCCGCGAGCTGAGGCCCGATTCCCCTGCACTGCGTGCAGAGCAATTCCGTGTTGCACATCACACATGAAAGGAGCCTTGATTTCCTTGATGGCACTCCAGAGAAAACCCAAGAACACTGTTTCAAGGCTAGAGGGATCCTGAGGTCACTGTAGCAACACGAAAGAGCTCCGTGGACCAAAAATCAGCTCGAGATGAGAGGTTAGTCCCTGGCTTCGACTCCAGAGGAACACCACCTTACCACAAGCACCTCAAGTGGAGGCTTCTCTCAGCTCTAGGTATGTGAGAGGGACCCTGATTTTGCAGCCTCAAGTGGAATGGACACCGCGATGCACTGACGTGAAATAAGGCCGGATATCCCTGCAGTGACTTGAATGGAGGCTCGTCTTGCATCTCCCAAGATGAAAGGATGTCTGAATCCCCTGTGGAAACCACAGAGAAAGACCTAGTTCCCCACCTCATCGCGACCGGAGGCCTCACATCCTTTGAAAACTTCAGAGGTACGCGGAGATCAGTGCCTCCAAAGGAGACGATGCCTGACTCCTCGTGAAACTTGATAGGAGTCCCAGGATTCCTGTGGCACGTGGAAAGGGACACTTGGTCTCCCGCCTCAGCTGGAGAGGCGTCCCAATTGCCCTGCCAAGCCTCGAGGAGAATCCCGAGTTGTCCCTCGCAACTAGGCAGGAGTCCTGACGTGGCTGAACAAACACGTTGGTGGAAGGGCCATCCCCGTCATAACTCGAGAATATACCCAAGGTTCCCGCCGCAACTCGAGAAAAACAATGAGACTTCCCCCTCGATGAGAGATGAGGCTCGATTCTCCTGCACTGCATGAAGAGCAATTCCGTGTTGCACATCAAACATGAAGGGAGTCTTGATTTTCTTGATGGCACTCCAGAGAAACCCCGAGAACACTGTTTCAAGGCTAGAGGGATCCTGAGGTCACTGTAGCAACACGAAAGAGCTCCGTGGACCACAAATCAACTCGAGATGAGAGATTAGTCCCTGGCTTCGACTCCAGAGGAATACCACCTTACCACAAGCACCTCAAGAGGAGGCTTCTCTCAGCTCTAGGTATGTGAGAGGGACCCTGAGTTTGCGGCCTCAAGTGGAATGAACACCGCGATGCCCTGACTCGAAATAAGGCCGGGTATCCCTGCAGTGACTTGAATGCCGGGTCATCTTTTATCTCCCAAGACGAAAGGATGTCTGAATCCTCTGTGGAGACCACAGAGAAAGACCTCGTTCCCCACCTCATCGCGACCGGAGGCCTCACATTCTTTGAAAACTCCAGAGGTACGCGGAGATTAATGCCTCCAAAGGAGACGATGCCTGACTCCTCGTGAAACTTGATAGGAGTCCCAGGATTCCTGTGGCACGTGGAAAGGGACCGTTGGTCTCCCCCCTCAGCTGGAGAGGCGTCCCAATTGCCCTGCCAAGCCTCGAGGAGAATCCCGAGTTGTCCCTCGCAACTAGGCAGGGGTCCTTTCGTCGCTGAATAAACATGTGTGTGGAACGGCCATCATCGTCGTAACTCGAGAATATACCCCAGGTTCCCGCCGCAACTCGAGAAAAACCATGAGACTTCCCCCTCGCCGCGAGATGAGGCCCGATTCCCCTGCACTGCGTGCAGAGCAATTCCGTGTTGCACATCACACATGAAAGGAGCCTTGATTTCCTTGATGGCACTCCAGAGAAACCCCAAGAACACTGTTTCAAGGCTAGAGGGATCCTGAGGTCACTGTAGCAACACGAAAGAGCTCCGTGGACCAAAAAACACTCGAGATGAGGGGTTAGTCCCTGGCTTCGACTCCAGAGGAATACCACCTCACCACAAGCACCTCAAGAGGAGGCTTCTCTCAGCTCTAGGTATGTGAGAGGGACCGTGAGTTTGCGGCCTCAAGTGGAATGGACACTGCGATGCCCTGACACGAAATAAGGCCGGATATCCGTGCAGTGACTTGAATGCAGGCTCGTCTTGCATCTCCCAAGACGAAAAGATGTCTGAATCTCCTGTGCAGATCACAGAGAAAGACCTAGTTCCCCACCTCATCGCGACCGGAGGCCTCACATCCTTTGAAAACTCCAGAGGTACGCGGAGATCAGTGCCTCCAAAGGAGACGATGCCTGACTCCTCGTGAAACTTGATAGGAGTCCCAGGATTCCTGTGGCACGTGGAAACGGACCCTTGGTCTCCCGCCTCAGCTGGAGAGGCGTCCCAATTGCCCTGCCAAGCCTCGAGGAGAATCCCGAGTTGTCCCTCGCAACTAGGCAGGAGTCCTGACGTCGCTGAACAAACACGTGTGTGGAAGGGCCATCCCCGTCGTAACTCGAGAATATACCCCAGGTTCCCGCCGCAACTTGAGAAAAACCATGAGACTTCCCCCTCGCCGCGAGATGAGGCCCGATTCCCCTGCACTGCGTTCAGAGCAATTCCGTGTTGCACATCACACATGAAAGGAGCCTTGATTTCCTTGATGGCACTCCAGAGAAACCCCAAGAACACTGTTTCAAGGCTAGAGGGATCCTAAGGTCACTGTAGCAACACGAAAGAGCTCCGTGGACCAAAAAACACTCGAGATGAGGGGTTAGTCCCTGGCTTCGACTCCAGAGGAATACCACCTCACCACAAGCACCTCAAGAGGAGGCTTCTCTCAGTTCTAGGTATGTGAGAGGGACCCTGAGTTTTCAGCCTCAAGTGAATGGTCACCGCTATGCCCTGACGCGAAATAAGGCCAGATATCCCTGCAGTGACTTGAATGCAGGCTCGTCTTGCATCTCACAAGACGAAAGGATGTCTGAATCCCCTGTGGAGACCACAGAGAAAGACCTAGTTCCCCACCTCATCGCGACCGGAGGCCTCACATCCTTTGAAAACTCCAGAGGTACGCGGAGATCAGTGCTTCCAAAGGAGACGATGCCTGACTCCTCTGAAACTTGATAGGAGTGCCAGGATTCCTGTGGCACGTGGAAAGGGACACTTGGGCTCCCGCCTCAGCTGGAGAGGCGTCCCAATTGCCCTGCCAAGCCTCGAGGAGAATCCCAAGTTTTCCCTCGCAACTAGGCAGGAGTCCTGACGTCGTTGAACAAACAAGTGTGTGGAAGGGCCATCCCCATGGTAACTCGAGAATATATCCCAGGTTCCCGCCGCAACTCGAGAAAAACCATGAGACTTCCCCCTCGCCGCGAGATGAGGCCCGATTCCCCTACACTGCGTGCAGAGCAATTCCATGTGGCACATCACACATGAAAGGAACCTTGATTTCCTTGATGGCACTCCAGAGAAACCCCAAGAACACTGTTTCAAGGCTAGAGGGATCCTGAGGTCACTGTAGCCACACGAAAGAGCTCCGTGGACCAAAAATCAACTCGAGATGAGAGGTTAGTCCCTGGCTTCGACTCCAGAGGAATACCACCTTACCACAAGCACCTCAAGAGGAGGCTTCTCTCAGCTCTAGGTATGTGAGAGGGACCGTGAGTTTGCGGCCTCAAGTGGAATGGACACTGCGATGCCCTGACACGAAATAAGGCCGGATATCCGTGCAGTGACTTGAATGCAGGCTCGTCTTGCATCTCCCAAGACGAAAAGATGTCTGAATCTCCTGTGCAGATCACAGAGAAAGACCTAGTTCCCCACCTCATCGCGACCGGAGGCCTCACATCCTTTGAAAACTCCAGAGGTACGCGGAGATCAGTGCCTCCAAAGGAGACGATGCCTGACTCCTCGTGAAACTTGATAGGAGTCCCAGGATTCCTGTGGCACGTGGAAACGGACCCTTGGTCTCCCGCCTCAGCTGGAGAGGCGTCCCAATTGCCCTGCCAAGCCTCGAGGAGAATCCCGAGTTGTCCCTCGCAACTAGGCAGGAGTCCTGACGTCGCTGAACAAACACGTGTGTGGAAGGGCCATCCCCGTCGTAACTCGAGAATATACCCCATGTTCCCGCCGCAACTTGAGAAAAACCATGAGACTTCCCCCTCGCCGCGAGATGAGGCCCGATTCCCCTGCACTGCGTTCAGAGCAATTCCGTGTTGCACATCACACATGAAAGGAGCCTTGATTTCCTTGATGGCACTCCAGAGAAACCCCAAGAACACTGTTTCAAGTCTAGAGGGATCCTGAGGTCACTGTAGCAACACGAAAGCGCTCCGTGGACCAAGAATCAACTCGAGATGAGAGGTTAGTCCCTGGCTTCGACTCCAGAGGAATACCACCTTACCACAAGCACCTCAAGAGGAGGCTTCTCTCAGCTCTAGGTATGTGAGAGGGACCCTGAGTTTGCCGCCTCAAGTGGAATGGACACTGCGATGCCCTGACGCGAAATAAGGCCGGATATCCCTGCAGTGACTTGAATGCAGGCGCGTCTTGCATCTCCCAAGACGAAAGGATGTCTGAATCCCCTGTGGAGACCACAGAGAAAGACCTAGTTCCCCACCTCATCGCGACCTGAGGCCTCATATCCTTTGAAAACTCCAGAGGTAGGCGGAGATCAGTGCCTCCAAAGGAGACGATGCCTGACTCCTCGTGAAACTTGATAGGAGTCCCAGGATTCCTGTGGCACGTGGAAAGGGACCCTTGTTCTCCCGCCTCAGCTGGAGAGGCGTCCCAATTGCCCTGCCAAGCCTCGAGGAGAATCCCGAGTTGTCCCTCGCAACTAGGCAGGTGTCCTGCCGTCGCTGAATAAACACGTGTGTGGAAGGGCCATCCCCGTCGTAACTCGAGAATATACCCCAGGTTCCCGCCGCAACTCGAGAAAAACCATGAGACTTCCCCCTCGCCGCGAGATGAGGCCCGATTCCCCTGCACTGCATGTAGAGCAATTCCGTCTTGCACATCACACATGAAAGGAGCCTTGATTTCCTTGATGGCACTCCAGAGAAACCCCAAGAACACTGTTTCAAGGCTAGAGGTATCCTGAGGTCACTGTAGCAACACGAAAGAGCTCCGTGGACCGAAAATCAACTCGAGATGAGAGGTTAGTCCCTGGCTTCGACTCCAGAGGAATACCACCTTACCACAAGCACCTCAAGAGGAGGCTTCTCTCAGCTCTAGCTATGTGAGAGGGACCCTGAGTTTGCGGCCTCAAGTGGAATGGACACCGCGATGCCCTGACTCGAAATAAGGCCGGATATCCCTGCAGTGACTTGAATGCAGGCTCGTCTTGCATCTCCCAAGACGAAAGGATGTCTGAATCCCCTGTGTAGACCACAGAGAAAGACCTAGTTCCCCACCTCATCGCGACCGGAGGCCTCACATCCTTTGAAAATTCCAGAGGTACGCGGAGATCAGTGCTTCCAAAGGAGACGATGCCTGACTCCTCGTGAAACTTGATAGGAGTCCCAGGATTCCTGTGGCACGTGGAAAGGGACACTTGGTCTCCCGCCTCAGCTGGAGAGGCGTCCCAATTGCCGTGCCAAGACTCGAGGAGAATCCCGAGTTGTCCCTCGCAACTAGGCAGGAGTCCTGACGTCGCTGAACAAACACGTGGGTGGAAGGGCCATCCCCGTCGTAACTCGAGAATATACCCCAGGTTCCCGCCGGAACTCGAGAAAAACCATGAGACTTCCCCCTCTCCGCGAGATGAGGCCTGATTCCCCTGCACTGTGTGCAGAGCAATTCCGAGTTGCACATCACACATGAAAGGAGCCTTGATTTCCTTGATGGCACTCCAGAGAAACCCCAAGAACACTGTTTCAAGGCTAGAGGCACCCTGAGGTCACTGTAGCAACACGAAAGAGATCCGTGGACCAAAAATCAACTCAAGATGAGAGGTTAGTCCCTGGCTTCGACTCCAGAGGAATACCACCTTACCACAAGCACCTCAAGAGGAGGCTTCTCTCAGCTCTAGGTATGTGAGAGGGACCCTGAGTTTGCGGCCTCAAGTGGAATGGACACCGCGATGCCCTGACTCGAAATAAGGCCGGATATCCCTGCAGTGACTTGAATGCAGGCTCGTCTTACATCTCCCAAGACGAAAGGATGTCTGAATCCCCTGTGGAGACCACAGAGAAAGACCCAGTTCCCCACCTCATCACGACCGGAGGCCTCACATCCTTTGAAAATTCCAGAGGTACGCAGAGATCAGTGCCTCCAAAGGAGACGATGCCTGACTCCTCGAGAAAATTGATAGGAGTCCCAGGATTCCTGTGGCACGTGGAAAGGGACCCTTGGTCTCCCCCCTCAGCTGGAGAGGCGTCCCAATTGCCCTGCCAAGCCTCGAGGAGAATGCCGAGTTTTCCCTCGCAACTAGGCAGGAGTCCTGACGTCGCTGAACAAACACTTGTGTGGAAGGTCCATCCCCGTCGTAACTCGAGAATATACCCCAGGTTTCCGCCGCAACTCGAGAAAAACCATGAGACTTCCCCCTCGCCGCGAAATGAGGCCCGAGTCCCCTTCACTGCGTGCAGAGCAATTCCGAGTTGCACATCACACATGAAAGGAGCCTTGATTTCCTTGATGGCACTCCAGAGAAACCCCAAGAACACTGTTTCAAGGCTAGAGGGATCCTGAGGTCACTGTAGCAACACGAAAGAGCTCCGTGGACCACAAATCAAATGGAGATGAGAGGTTAGTCCCTGGCTTCGACTCCAGGGGAATACCACCTTACCACAAGCACCTCAAGAGGAGGCTTCTCTCAGCTCTAGCTATGTGAGAGGGACCCTGAGTTTGCGGCCTCAAGTGGAATGGACACTGCGATGCCCTGACGCGAAATAAGGCTGGATATCCCTGCAGTGACTTGAATGCAGGCTCGTCTTGCATCTCCCAAGACGAAAGGATGTCTGAATCCCCTGTGGAGACCACAGAGAAAGACCTAGTTCCCCACCTCATCAGGACCGGAGACCTCACATCCTTTGAAAACTCCAGAGGTACGCGGAGATCAGTGCCTCCAAAGGAGACGATGCCTGACTCCTCGTGAAACTTGATATGAGTCCCAGGATTACTGTGGCACGTGGAAAGGGACCCTTGGTCTCCTGCCTCAGCTGGAGAGGCGTCCCAATTGCCCTGCCAAGCCTCGAGGAGAATCCCGAGTTGTCCCTCGAAACTAGGCAGGAGTCCTGACATCGCTGAACAAACACGTGTGTGGAAGGGCCATCCCCGTCGTAACTCGAGAATATACCCCAGGTTCCCGCCGCAACTGGAGAAAAACCATGAGACTTCCCCCTCGCCGCGAGATGAGGCCCGATTCCCCTGCACTGTGTGCAGAGCAATTCCGTGTTGCACATCACACATGAAAGGAGCCTTGATTTCCTTGATGGCACTCCAGAGAAACCCCAAGAACACTGTTTCAAGGCTAAAGGGATCCTGAGGTCACTGTAGCCACACGAAAGAGCTCCGTGGACCAGAAATCAACTCGAGATGAGAGGTTAGTTCCTGGCTTCGACTCCAGAGGAATCCCACCTTACCACAAGCACCTCAAGAGGAGGCTTCTCTCAGCTCTAGGTATGTGAGCGGGACCCTGAGTTTGCGGCCTAAAGTGGAATGGACACCGCGATGCCCTGACTCGAAATAAGGCTGGATATCCCTGCAGTGACTTGAATGCAGGCTCGTCTTGCATCTCCCAAGACGAAAGGATGTCTGAATCCCCTGGGGAGACCACAGAGAAAGACCTAGTTCCGCACCTCATCGCGACCGGAGGCCTCACATCCTTTGAAAATTCCAGAGGTACGCAGAGATCAGTGCCTCCAAAGGCGACGATGCCTGACTCCTCGAGAAAATTGATAGGAGTCCCAGGATTCCTGTGGCACGTGGAAAGGGACCCTTGGTCTCCCCCCTCAGCTGGAGAGGCTTCCCAATTGCCCTGTCAAGCCTCGAGGAGAATGCCGAGTTGTCCCTCGCAACTAGGCAGGAGTCCTGACGTGGCTGAACAAACACGTTGGTGGAAGGGCCATCCCCGTCATAACTCGAGAATATACCCAAGGTTCCCGCCGCAACTCGAGAAAAACAATGAGACTTCCCCCTCGCCGCGAGATGAGGCTCGATTCTCCGGCATTGCATGAAGAGCAATTCCGTGTTGCACATCAAACATGAAGGGAGTCTTGATTTTCTTGATGGCACTCCAGAGAATCCCCAAGAACACTGTTATCAGGCTAGAGGGATCCTGAGGTCACTGTAGCAACACGAAAGTGTTGCGTGGCCCAAAAATCAACTCGAGATGAGAGGTTAGTTCCTGGCTTCGACTCCAGAGGAATCCCACCTTACCACAAGCACCTCAAGAGGAGGCTTCTCTCAGTTCTAAGTATGTGAGAGGGACCTTGAGTTTGCGGCCTCAAGTGGAATGGACACTGCGATGCCCTGAGGCGAAATAAGGCCGGATATCCCTGCAGTGACTTGAATGCAGGCTCGTCTTGCATCTCCCAAGACGAAAGGATGTCTGAATCCCCTGTGCAGACCACAGAGAAAGACCTAGTTCCCGACCTCATCGAGACCGGAGGCCTCACATCCTTTGAAAACTCCAGAGGTACGCGGAGATCAGTGCCTCCAAAGGAGACAATGCCTGACTCCTCGTGAAACTTGATAGGAGTCCCAGGATTCCTGTGGCTCTTGGAAAGGGACCGTTGGTCTCCCGCCTCAGCTGGAGAGGCGTCCGAATTGCCTGCCAAGCCTCGTGGAGAATCCCGAGTTGTCCCTCGCAACTAGGCAGGAGTCCTGACGTCGCTGAACAAACACGTGGGTGGAAGGGCCATCCCCATCGTAACTCGAGAATATACCCCAGGTTCCCGCCGCAACTCGAGAAAAACCATGAGACTTCCCCCTCGCCGCGAGATGAGGCCCGATTCCCCTGCACTGCGTGCAGAGCAATTCCGTGTTGCACATCACACATGAAAGGAGCCTTGATTTCCTTGATGGCACTCCAGAGAAACCCCAAGAACACTGTTTCAAGGCTAGAGGGATCCTGACGTCACTGTAGCAACACGAAAGCGCTCCGTGGACCAAAAATCAACTCGAGATGAGAGGTTAGTCCCTGGCTTCGACTCCAGAGGAATACCACCTTACCACAAGCACCTCAAGAGGAGGCTTCTCTCAGCTCTAGCTATGTGAGAGGGACCCTGAGTTTGCGGCCTCAAGTGGAATGGACACCGCGATGCCCTGACTCGAAATAAGGCCGGATATCCCTGCAGTGACTTGAATGCAGGCTCGTCTTGCATCTCCCAAAACGAAAGGATGTCTGAATCCCCTGTGGAGACCACAGAGAAAGACCTAGTTTCCCATCTCATCGCGATCGGAGGCCTCACATCCTTTGAAAACCCCAGAGGAACGCGGAGATCAGTGCTTCCAAAGGAAACGATGCCTGACTCCTCATGAAACTTGATAGGAGTCCCAGGATTCCTGTGGCACGTGGAAAGGGACCCTTGGTCTCCCGCCTCAGCTGGAGAGGAGTCCCAATTGCCCTGCCAAGCCTCGAGGAGAATCCCGAGTTGTCCCTCGCAACTAGGCAGGAGTCCTGCCGTCGCTGAACAAACACGTGTGTGGAAGGGCCATCCCAGTCGTAACTCGAGAATATACCCCAGGTTCCCGCCGCAACTGGAGAAAAACCATGAGACTTCCCCCTCGCCGCGAGCTGAGGCCCGATTCCCCTGCACTGCGTGCAGAGCAATTCCGTGTTGCACATCACACATGAAAGGAGCCTTGATTTCCTTGATGGCACTCCAGAGAAAACCCAAGAACACTGTTTCAAGGCTAGAGGGATCCTGAGGTCACTGTAGCAACACGAAAGAGCTCCGTGGACCAAAAATCAGCTCGAGATGAGAGGTTAGTCCCTGGCTTCGACTCCAGAGGAACACCACCTTACCACAAGCACCTCAAGTGGAGGCTTCTCTCAGCTCTAGGTATGTGAGAGGGACCCTGATTTTGCAGCCTCAAGTGGAATGGACACCGCGATGCACTGACGTGAAATAAGGCCGGATATCCCTGCAGTGACTTGAATGGAGGCTCGTCTTGCATCTCCCAAGATGAAAGGATGTCTGAATCCCCTGTGGAAACCACAGAGAAAGACCTAGTTCCCCACCTCATCGCGACCGGAGGCCTCACATCCTTTGAAAACTTCAGAGGTACGCGGAGATCAGTGCCTCCAAAGGAGACGATGCCTGACTCCTCGTGAAACTTGATAGGAGTCCCAGGATTCCTGTGGCACGTGGAAAGGGACACTTGGTCTCCCGCCTCAGCTGGAGAGGCGTCCCAATTGCCCTGCCAAGCCTCGAGGAGAATCCCGAGTTGTCCCTCGCAACTAGGCAGGAGTCCTGACGTGGCTGAACAAACACGTTGGTGGAAGGGCCATCCCCGTCATAACTCGAGAATATACCCAAGGTTCCCGCCGCAACTCGAGAAAAACAATGAGACTTCCCCCTCGATGCGAGATGAGGCTCGATTCTCCTGCACTGCATGAAGAGCAATTCCGTGTTGCACATCAAACATGAAGGGAGTCTTGATTTTCTTGATGGCACTCCAGAGAAACCCCGAGAACACTGTTTCAAGGCTAGAGGGATCCTGAGGTCACTGTAGCAACACGAAAGAGCTCCGTGGACCACAAATCAACTCGAGATGAGAGATTAGTCCCTGGCTTCGACTCCAGAGGAATACCACCTTACCACAAGCACCTCAAGAGGAGGCTTCTCTCAGCTCTAGGTATGTGAGAGGGACCCTGAGTTTGCGGCCTCAAGTGGAATGAACACCGCGATGCCCTGACTCGAAATAAGGCCGGGTATCCCTGCAGTGACTTGAATGCCGGGTCATCTTTCATCTCCCAAGATGAAAGGATGTCTGAATCCTCTGTGGAGACCACAGAGAAAGACCTCGTTCCCCACCTCATCGCGACCGGAGGCCTCACATTCTTTGAAAACTCCAGAGGTACGCGGAGATTAATGCCTCCAAAGGAGACGATGCCTGACTCCTCGTGAAACTTGATAGGAGTCCCAGGATTCCTGTGGCACGTGGAAAGGGACCGTTGGTCTCCCCCCTCAGCTGGAGAGGCGTCCCAATTGCCCTGCCAAGCCTCGAGGAGAATCCCGAGTTGTCCCTCGCAACTAGGCAGGGGTCCTTTCGTCGCTGAATAAACATGTGTGTGGAACGGCCATCATCGTCGTAACTCGAGAATATACCCCAGGTTCCCGCCGCAACTCGAGAAAAACCATGAGACTTCCCCCTCGCCGCGAGATGAGGCCCGATTCCCCTGCACTGCGTGCAGAGCAATTCCGTGTTGCACATCACACATGAAAGGAGCCTTGATTTCCTTGATGGCACTCCAGAGAAACCCCAAGAACACTGTTTCAAGGCTAGAGGGATCCTGAGGTCACTGTAGCAACACGAAAGAGCTCCGTGGACCAAAAAACACTCGAGATGAGGGGTTAGTCCCTGGCTTCGACTCCAGAGGAATACCACCTCACCACAAGCACCTCAAGAGGAGGCTTCTCTCAGCTCTAGGTATGTGAGAGGGACCGTGAGTTTGCGGCCTCAAGTGGAATGGACACTGCGATGCCCTGACACGAAATAAGGCCGGATATCCGTGCAGTGACTTGAATGCAGGCTCGTCTTGCATCTCCCAAGACGAAAAGATGTCTGAATCTCCTGTGCAGATCACAGAGAAAGACCTAGTTCCCCACCTCATCGCGACCGGAGGCCTCACATCCTTTGAAAACTCCAGAGGTACGCGGAGATCAGTGCCTCCAAAGGAGACGATGCCTGACTCCTCGTGAAACTTGATAGGAGTCCCAGGATTCCTGTGGCACGTGGAAACGGACCCTTGGTCTCCCGCCTCAGCTGGAGAGGCGTCCCAATTGCCCTGCCAAGCCTCGAGGAGAATCCCGAGTTGTCCCTCGCAACTAGGCAGGAGTCCTGACGTCGCTGAACAAACACGTGTGTGGAAGGGCCATCCCCGTCGTAACTCGAGAATATACCCCAGGTTCCCGCCGCAACTAGAGAAAAACCATGAGACTTCCCCCTCGCCGCGAGATGAGGCCCGATTCCCCTGCACTGCGTTCAGAGCAATTCCGTGTTGCACATCACACATGAAAGGAGCCTTGATTTCCTTGATGGCACTCCAGAGAAACCCCAAGAACACTGTTTCAAGTCTAGAGGGATCCTGAGGTCACTGTAGCCACACGAAAGCGCTCCGTGGACCAAGAATCAACTCGAGATGAGAGGTTAGTCCCTGGCTTCGACTCCAGAGGAATACCACCTTACCACAAGCACCTCAAGAGGAGGCTTCTCTCAGCTCTAGGTATGTGAGAGGGACCCTGAGTTTGCCGCCTCAAGTGGAATGGACACTGCGATGCCCTGACGCGAAATAAGGCCGGATATCCCTGCAGTGACTTGAATGCAGGCGCGTCTTGCATCTCCCAAGACGAAAGGATGTCTGAATCCCCTGTGGAGACCACAGAGAAAGACCTAGTTCCCCACCTCATCGCGACTTGAGGCCTCACATCCTTTGAAAACTCCAGAAGTCCGCGGAGATCAGTGCCTCCAAAGGAGACGATGCCTGACTCCTCGTGAAACTTGATAGGAGTCCCAGGATTCCTGTGGCACATGGAAAGGGACCCTTGGTCTCCCGCCTCAGCTGGAGAGGCGTCCCAATTGCCCTGCCAAGCCTCGAGGAGAATCCCGAGTTATCCCTCGCAACTAGGCAGGAGTCCTGACGTCGCTGAACAAACACGTGGGTGGAAGGGCCATCGCCGTCGTAACTCGAGAATATACCCCAGGTTCCCGCCACAACTGGAGAAAAACCATGAGACTTCCCCCTCGCCGCGAGATGAGGCCCGATTCCCCTGCACTGCGTGCAGAGCAATTCCGTGTTGCACATCACACATGAAAGGAGCCTTGATTTCCTTGATGGCACTCCAGAGAAACCCCAAGAAAACTGTTTCAAGGCTAGAGGGATCCTGAGGTCACTGTAGCAACACGAAAGAGCTCCGTGGACCAAGAATCAACTCGAGATGAGAGGTTAGTCCCTGGCTTCGACTCCAGAGGAATACCACGTTACCACAAGCACCTCAAGAGGAGGCTTCTCTCAGCTCTAGGTATGTGAGAGAGACCCTGAGTTTGCGGCCTCAAGTGGAATGGACACTGCGATGCCCTGACTCGAAATAAGGCCGTATATCCCTGCAGTGACATGAATGCAGGCTCGTTTTGCATCTCCCAAGACAAAAGGATGTCTGAATCACCTGTGTAGACCACAGAGAAAGACCTAGTTCCCCACCTCATCGCGACCGGAGGCCTCACATCCTTTGAAAACTCCAGAGGTAGGCGGAGATCAGTGCCTCCAAAGGAGACGATGCCTGACTCCTCGTGAAACTTGATAGGAGTCCCAGGATTCCTGTGGCACATGGAAAGGGACCCTTGGTCTCCCGCCTCAGCTGGAGAGGCGTCCCAATTGCCCTGCCAAGCCTCGAGGAGAATCCCGAGTTGTCCCTCGCAACTAGCCAGGAGTACTGATGTCGCTGAAGAAACACGTGTGTGGAAGGGCCATCCCCGTCGTAACTCGAGAATATACCCCAGGTTCCCGCCGCAACTCGAGAAAAACCAAGAGACTTCCCCCTCGCCGCGAGATGAGGCCTGATTCCCCTGCACTGCGTGCAGAGCAATTCCATGTTGCACATCACACATGAAAGGAGCCTTGATTTGCATGGTGGCACTCCAGAGAAACCCCGAGAACACTGTTTCAAGGCTAGAGGGATCCTGAGGTCACTGTAGCAACACGAAAGAGCTCCGTGGACCACAAATCAACTCGAGATGAGAGGTTAGTCCCTGGCTTCGACTCCAGAGGAATACCACCTTACCACAAGCACCTCAAGAGGAGGCTTCTCTCAGCTCTAGGTATGTGAGAGGGACCCTGAGTTTGCGGCCTCAAGTGGAATGAACACCGCGATGCCCTAACTCGAAATAAGGCCGGGTATCCCTGCAGTGACTTGAATGCCGGCTCGTCTTTTATCTCCAAGACGAAAGGATGTCTGAATCCTCTGTGGAGACCACAGAGAAAGACCTAGTTCCCCACCTCATCGCGACCGGAGGCCTCACATTCTTTGAAAACTCCAGAGGTACGCGGAGATTAATGCCTCCAAAGGAGACGATGCCTGACTCCTCGTGAAACTTGATAGGAGTCCCAGGATTCCTGTAGCACGTGGAAAGGGACCCTTGGTCTCCCGCCTCAGCTGGAGAGGCGTCTCAATTTCCCTGCCAAGCCTCGAGGAGAATCCCGAGTTGTCCCTCGCAACTAGGCAGGAGTCCTTTCGTCGCTGAATAAACATGTGTGTGGAACGGCCATCCCCGTCGTAACTCGAGAATATACCCCAGGATCCCGCCGCAACTCGAGAAAAACCATGAGACTTCCCCCTGGCCGCGAGATGAGGCCCGATTCGCCTGCACTGCGTGCAGAGCAATTCCGTGTTGCACATCACACATGAAAGGAGCCTTGATTTCCTTGATGGCACTCCAGAGCAACCCCAAGAACACTGTTTCAAGGCTAGAGGGATCCTGAGGTCACTGTAGCAACACGAAAGAGCTCCGTCGACCAAAAAACACTCGAGATGAGGGGTTAGTCCCTGGCTTCGACTCCAGAGGAATACCACCTCACCACAAGCACCTCAAGAGGAGGCTTCTCTCAGTTCTAGGTATGTGAGAGGGACCCTGATTTTGCGGCCTCAAGTGGAATGGACACCGCAATGCCCTGACGCGAAATAAGGCCGGATATCCCTGCGGTGACTTGAATGCAGGCTCGACTTGCATCTCACAAGACGAAAGGATGTCTGAATCCCCTGTGGAGACCACAGAGAAAGACCTAGTTCCCCACCTCATCGCGACCGGAGGCCTCACATCCTTTGAAAACTCCAGAGGTACGCGGAGATCAGTGCCTCCAAAGGAGACGATGCCTGACTCCTCTGAAACTTGATAGGAGTGCCAAGATTCCTCTGGCACAGGAAAAGGGACACTTGGTCTCCCGCCTCAGCTGGAGAGGCGTCCCAATTGCCCTGCCAAGCCTCGAGGAGAATCCCAAGTTTTCCCTCGCAACTAGGCAGGAGTCCTGACGTCGTTGAACAAACAAGTGTGTGGAAAGGCCATCCCCATGGTAACTCGAGAATATACCCCAGGTTCCCGCCGCAACTCGAGAAAAATCATGAGACTTCCCCCTCGCCGGGAGATGAGGCCCGATTCCCCTGCACTGCGTGCAGAGCAATTCCGAGTTGCAAGTCACACATGAAAGGAGCCTTGATTTCCTTGATGGCACTCCAGAGAAACCCCAAGAACACTGTTTCAAGGCTAGAGGGATCCTGAGGTCACTGAAGCAACACGAAAGAGCTCCGTGGACCACAAATCAAATGGAGATGAGAGGTTAGTCCCTGGTTTCGAATCCAGGGGAATACCACCTTACCACAAGCACCTCAAGAGGAGGCTTCTCTCAGCTCTAGCTATGTGAGAGGGACCCTGAGTTTGCGGCCTCAAGTGGAATGGACACTGCGATGCCCTGACGCGAAATAAGGCCGGATATCCCTGCAGTGACTTGAATGCAGGCTCGTCTTGCATCTCCCAAGATGAAAGGATGTCTGAATCCCCTGTGGAGACCACAGAGAAAGACCTAGTTCCCCAACTCATCGCGACCGGAGGCCTCACATCCTTTGAAAACTCCAGAGGTACGCGGAGATCAGTGCCTCCAAAGGAGACGATGCCTGACTTCTCGTGAAACTTGATAGGAGTCCCAGGATTACTGTGGCACGTGGAAAGCGACCCTTGGTCTCCCGCCTCAGCTGGAGAGGCGTCCCAATTGCCCTGCCAAGCCTCGAGGAGAATCCCGAGTTGTCCCTCGCAACTAGGCCGGAGTCCTGACGTCGCTGAACAAACAAGTGTGTGGAAGGGCCATCCCCGTCGTAACTCGAGAATATACCCCAGGTTCCCGCCGGAAATCGAGAAAAACCATGAGACTTCCCCCTCGCCGCGAGATGAGGCCTGATTCCCCTGCACTGTGTGCAGAGCAATTCCGAGTTGCACATCACACATGAAAGGAGCCTTGATTTCCTTGATGGCACTCCAGAGAAACCCCAAGAACACTGTTTCAAGGCTAGAGGCACCCTGAGGTCACTGTAGCAACACGAAAGAGCTCCGTGGACCAAAAATCAACTCGAGATGAGAGGTTAGTCCCTGGCTTCGACTCCAGAGGAATACCACGTTACCACAAGCACCTCAAGAGGAGGCTTCTCTCAGCTCTAGGTATGTGAGAGGGACCCTGAGTTTGCAGCCTCAAGTGGAATGGACACCGCGATGCCCTGACTCGAAATAAGGCCGGATATCCCTGCAGTGACTTGAATGCAGGCTCGTCTTGCATCTCCCAAGACGAAAGGATGTCTGAATCCCCTGTGGAGACCACAGAGAAAGACCCAGTTCCCCACCTCATCACGACCGGAGGCCTCACATCCTTTGAAAATTCCAGAGGTACGCAGAGATCAGTGCCTCCAAAGGAGACGATGCCTGACTCCTCGAGAAAATTGATAGGAGTCCCAGGATTCCTGTGGCACGTGGAAAGGGACCCTTGGTCTCCCCCCTCAGCTGGAGAGGCGTCCCAATTGCCCTGCCAAGCCTCGAGGAGAATGCCGAGTTTTCCCTCGCAACTAGGCAGGAGTCCTGACGTCGCTGAACAAACACTTGTGTGGAAGGGCCATCCCCGTCGTAACTCGAGAATATACCCCAGGTTCCCGCCGCAACTCGAGAAAAACCATGAGACTTCCCCCTCGCCGCGAGATGAGGCCCGATTCCCCTGCACTGCGTGCAGAGCAATTCCGAGTTGCACATCACACATGAAAGGAGCCTTGATTTCCTTGATGGCACTCCAGAGAAACCCCAAGAACACTGTTTCAAGGCTAGAGGGATCCTGAGGTCACTGTAGCAACACGAAAGAGCTCCGTGGACCACAAATCAAATGGAGATGAGAGGTTAGTCCCTGGCTTCGACTCCAGGGGAATACCACCTTACCACAAGCACCTCAAGAGGAGGCTTCTTTCAGCTCTAGCTATGTGAGAGGGACCCTGAGTTTGCGGCCTCAAGTGGAATGGACACTGCGATGCCCTGACGCGAAATAAGGCCGGATATCCCTGCAGTGACTTGAATGCAGGCTCGTCTTGCATCTCCCAAGACGAAAGGATGTCTGAATCCCCTGTGGAGACCACAGAGAAAGACCTAGTTCCGCACCTCATCGCGACCGGAGGCCTCACATCCTTTGAAAATTCCAGAGGTACGCAGAGATCAGTGCCTCCAAAGGAGACGATGCCTGACTCCTCGAGAAACTTGATAGGAGTCCCAGGATTCCTGTGGCACGTGGAAAGGGACCCTTGGTCTCCCCCCTCAGCTGAAGAGGCGTCCCAATTGCCCTGCCAAGCCTCGAGGAGAATGCCGAGTTGTCCCTCGCAACTAGGCAGGAGTCCTGACGTCGCTGAACAAACACTTGTGTGGAAGGGCCATCCCCGTCGTAAGTCGAGAATATAACCCAGGTTCCCGCCGCAACTCGAGAAAAACCATGAGAGTTCCCCCTCGCCGCGAGATGAGGCCCGATTCCCCTGCACTGCGTGCAGAGCAATTCCGAGTTGCACATCACACATGAAAGGAGCCTTGATTTCCTTGATGGCACTCCAGAGAAACCCCAAGAACACTGTTTCAAGGCTAGAGGGATCCTGAGGTCACTGTAGCAACACGAAAGAGCTCCGTGGACCACAAATCAAATGGAGATGAGAGGTTAGTCCCTGGCTTCGACTCCAGGGGAATACCACCTTACCACAAGCACCTCAAGAGGAGGCTTCTCTCAGCTCTAGCTATGTGAGAGGGACCCTGAGTTTGCGGCCTCAAGTGGAATGGACACTGCGATGCCCTGACGCGAAATAAGGCCGGATATCCCTGCAGTGACTTGAATGCAGGCTCGTCTTGCATCTCCCAAGACGAAAGGATGTCTGAATCCCCTGTGGAGACCACAGAGAAAGACCTAGTTCCCCACCTCATCAGGACCGGAGGCCTCACATCCTTTGAAAACTCCAGAGGTACGCGGAGATCAGTGCCTCCAAAGGAGACGATGCCTGACTCCTCGTGAAACTTGATATGAGTCCCAGGATTACTGTGGCACGTGGAAAGGGACCCTTGGTGTCCTGCCTCAGCTGAAGAGGCGTCCCAATTGCCCTGCCAAGCCTCGAGGAGAATCCCGAGTTGTCCCTCGCAACTAGGCAGGAGTCCTGACATCGCTGAACAAACACGTGGGTGGAAGGGCCATCCCCGTCGTAACTCGAGAATATACCCCAGGTTCCCGCCGCAACTGGAGAAAAACCATGAGACTTCCCCCTCGCCGCGAGATGAGGCCCGATTCCCCTGCACTGTGTGCAGAGCAATTCCGTGTTGCACATCACACATGAAAGGAGCCTTGATTTCCTTGATGGCACTCCAGAGAAACCCCAAGAACACTGTTTCAAGGCTAAAGGGATCCTGAGGTCACTGTAGCCACACGAAAGAGCTCCGTGGACCAGAAATCAACTCGAGATGAGAGGTTAGTCCCTGGCTTCGACTCCAGAGGAATACACCTTACCACAAGCACCTCAAGAGGAGGCTTCTCTCAGCACTAGGTATGTGAGAGGGACCCTGAGTTTGCGGCCTAAAGTGGAACGGACACCGCGATGCCCTGACTCGAAATAAGGCCGGATATCCCTGCAGTGACTTGAATGCAGGCTCGTCTTGCATCTCCCAAGACGAAAGGATGTCTGAATCGCCTGTGGAGACCACAGAGAAAGACCTAGTTCCCCACCTCATCGCGACCGGAGGCCTCACATCCTTTGAAAACTCCAGAGGTACGCGGAGATCAGTGCCTCCAAAGGAGACGATGCCTGACTCCTCGTCAAACTTGATAGGAGTCCCAGGATTCCTGTGGCACGTGGAAAGGGACCCTTGGTCTCCCCCCTCAGCTGGAGAGGCGTCCCAATTGCCCTGCCAAGCCTCGAGGAGAATGCCGAGTTGTCCCTCTCAACTAGGCAGGAGTCCTGACGTTGCTGAACAAACACGTGGGTGGAAGGGCCATCCCCGTCGTAACTCGAGAATATAACCCAGGTTACCGCCGCAACTCGAGAAAAATCATGAAACTTCCCCCTCGCCACGAGATGAGGCCCGATTCCCCTGCACTGCGTGCAGAGAAATATCGAGTTGCACATCACACATGAAAGGAGCCTTGATTTCCTTGATGGCACTCCAGAGAAACCCGAAGAACACTGTTTCAAGGCTAGAGGGATCCTGAGGTCACTGTAGCAACACGAAAGAGCTCCGTGGACCACAAATCAAATGGAGATGAGAGGTTAGTCCCTGGCTTCGACTCCAGAGAAATACCACCTTACCACAAGCACCTCAAGAGGAGACTTTTCTCAGCTCTAGGTATGTGAGAGGGACCATGAGTTTGCGGCCTCAAGTGGAATGGACACCGCAATGCCCTGGCTCGAAATAAGGCCGGATATCCCTGCAGTGACTTGAGTGCAGGCTCATCTTGCATCTCCCAAGACGAAAGGATGTCTGAATCCCCTGTGGAGACCACAGAGAAAGACCTAGTTCCCCACCTCATCGCGACCGGAGGCCTCACATCCTTTGAAAACTCCAGAGGTACGCGGAGATCAGTGCCTCCAAAGGAGACGATGCCTGACTCCTCGTGAAACTTGATAGGAGTCCCAGGATTCCTGTGGCACGTGGAAAGGGACCCTTGGTCTCCCGCCTCAGCTGGAGAGGCGTCCCAATTGCCCTGCCAAGCCTCGAGGAGAATCCCGAGTGGTCCCTCGCAACTAGGCAGGAGTCCTGAAGTCGCTGAAGAAACACGTGTGTGGAAGGGCCATCCCCGTCGTAACTCGAGAATATACCCCAGGTTCCCGCCGCAACTCGAGAAAAACCATGAGACTTCCCCTTCGCCGCGAGATGAGGCCCGATTCCCCTGCACTGCGTGCAGAGCAATTCCGTGTTGCACATCACACATGAAAGGAGCCTTGATTTCCTTGATGGCACTCCAGAGAAACCCCAAGAACACTGTTTCAAGGCTAGAGGGATCCTGAGGTCACTGTAGCAACACGAAAGAGCTCCGTGGACCAAAAATCAACTCGAGATGAGAGGTTATTCCCTGGCTTCGACTCCAGAGGAATACCACCTTACCACAAGTACCTCAAGAGGAGGCTTCTCTCAGCTCTAGCTATGTGAGAGGGACCCTGAGTTTTCAGCCTCAAGTGGAATAGACACCGCAAAGCCCTGACTTGAAATAAGGCCGGATATCCCTGCAGTGACTTGAATGCAGGCTCGTCTTGCATCTCCAAGACGAAAGGATGTCTGAATCCCCTGTGGAGACCACAGAGAAAGACCTAGTTCCCCACCTCATCGCGACCGGAGGCCTCACATCCTTTGAAAACTCCAGAGGTACGCGGAGATTTGTGCCTCCAAAGGAGACGATGCCTGACTCCTCGTGAAACTTGATAGGAGTCCCAGGATTCCTGTGGCACGTGGAAAAGGACCCTTGGTCTCCCGCCTCAGCTGGAGAGGCGTCCCGTTTGCCCTGCCAAGCCTCGAGGAAAATCCCGAGTTGTCCCTCGCAACTAGGCAGGAGTCCTGACGTCGCTGAACAAACACGTGGGTGGAAGGGCCATCCCCGTCGTAACTCGTGAATATACCCCAGGTTCCCGCCGCAACTCGAGAAAAACCATGAGACTTCCCCCTCGCCGCGAGATGAGGCCCGATTCCCCTGCACTGCGAGCAGAGCAATTCCGTGTTGCACATCACACATGAAAGGAGCCTTGATTTCCTTGATGGCACTCCAGAGAAACCCCAAGAACACTGTTTCAAGACTAGAGGGATCCTGAGGTCACTGTAGCAACACGAAAGAGCTCCGTGGACCAAAAATCAACTCGAGATGAGAGGTTAGTCCCTGGCTTCGACTCCAGAGGAATACCACCTTACCACAAGCACCTCAAGAGGAGGCTTCTCTCAGCTCTAGGTATGTGAGAGGGCCCTGTTTTGCGGCCTAAATTGGAATGGACACTGCTATGCCTTGACGGGAAATAAGGCCGGATATCCCTGCAGTGACTTGAATGCAGGCTCGTCTTGCATCTACCAAGATGAAAGGATGTCTGAATCCCCTGTGGAGACCACAGAGAAAGACCTAGTTCCCCACCTCATCGCGACCGGAGGCCTCACATCCTTTGAAAACTCCAGAGGTACGCGGAGATCAGTGCCTCCAAAGGAGACGATGCCTGACTCCTCGTGAAGCTTGATAGGAGTCCCAGGATTCCTGTGGCACGTGGAAAGGGACCTTTGGTCTCCCGCCTCAGCTGGAGAGGCGTCCCAATTGCCCTGCCAAGCCTCGAGGAGAATCCCGAGTTGTCCCTCGCAACTAGGCAGGAGTCCTGACGTCGCTGAACAAACACGTGTGTGGCAGGGCCATGCCCGTCGTAACTCGAAAATATACCCCAGGTTCCCGCCGCAACTCGAGAAAAACCATGAGACTTCCCCCTCGCCGCGAGATGAGGCCCGATTCCCCTGCACTGCATGCAGAGCAATTCAGTGTCGCACATCACACATGAAAGGGGCCTTGATTTCCTTGATGGCAGTCCAGAGAAACCCCAAGATCACTGTTTCAAGGCTAGAGGGATCCTGAGGTCAATGTAGCAACACGAAAGAGCTCCGTGGCCCAAAAATCAACTCGAGAAGAGAGGTTAGTCCCTGGCTTCGACTCCAGAGGAATACCACCTTACCACAAGCACCTCAAGAGGAGGCTTCTCTCAGCTCTAGCTAAGTGAGAGGGTCCCTGAGTTTGTGGTCTCAAGTGGAATGGACAGCGCAACGCCCTGACTTGAAATAAGGCCGGATATCCCTGCAGTGACTTGAATACAGGCTCATCTTGCATCTCCCAAGACGAAAGGATGTCTGAATTCCCTGTGCAGACCACAGGAAAGACCTAGTTCCCCACCTCATCGCGACCGGAGGCCTCACATCCTTTGAAAACTCCAGAGGTACGCGGAGATCAGTGCCTCCAAAGGAGACGATGCCTGACTCCTCGTGAAACTTGATAGGAGTCCCAGGATTCCTGTGGCACGTGGAAAGGGACCCTTGGTCTCCCGCCTTAGCTGGAGAGGCATCCCAATTGCCCTGCCAAGCCTCGAGGAGAATCCCGAGTTGTCCCTCGCAACTACGCAGGAGTCCTGACGTCTCTGAACAAACACGTGTGTGGCAGGGCCATCCCCGTGGTAACTCGAGAATATACCCCAGGTTCCCGCCGCAACTCGAGAAAAACCATGAGACTTCCCCGTCGCGTGAGATGAGGCCCGATTCCCCTGCACTGCGTGCAGAGCAATTCAGTGTCGCACAACACACATGAAAGGAGCCTTGATTTCCTTGATGGCACTCCAGAGAAACCCCAAGAACACTGTTTCAAGGCTAGAGGGATCCTGAGGTCACTGTAGCAACACGAAAGAGCTCCGTGGACCAAAAATCAACTCGAGATGAGAGGTTAGTCCCTGGCTTCGACTCCAGAGGAATACCACCTTACCACAAGCACCTGAAGAGGAGTCTTCTCTCAGCTCTAGTTATGTGAGAGGGACCCTGAGTTTGCGGCCTCAAGTGGAATGGACACCGCGATGCCCTGACTTGAAATAAGGCCGGATATCCCTGCAGTGACTTGAATGCAGGCTCGTCTTGCATCTCCCAAGACGAAAGGATGTCTGAATCCCCTGTGGAGACCACAGAGAAAGACCTAGTTCCCCACCTCATCACGACCGGAGGCCTCACATCCTTTGAAAACTCCAGAGGTACGGGAAGATCAGTGCCTCCATAGGAGACGATGCCTGACTCCTCGTGAAACTTGATAGGAGTCCCATGATTCCTGTGGCACATGGAAAGGGACCCTTGGTCTCCCGCCTCAGCTGGAGAGGCGTCCCAATTGCCCTGCCAAGCCTCGAGGAGAATCCCGAGTTGTCCCTCGCAACTAGGCAGGAGTCCTGACGTCGCTGAACAAACACGTGGCTGGAAGGCCATCCCCGTCGTAACTCGAGAATATACCCCAGGTTCCTGCCGCAACTCGAGAAAAACCATGAGACTTCCCTCTCGCCGCGAGATGAGGCCCGATTCCCCTGAACTGTATGCAGAGCAATTCCGTGTTGCAAATCAAACATGGAAGGAGCCTTGATTTCCTTGATAGTACTCCAGAGAAACCCCAAGAACACTGTTTCCAAGCTAGAGGGATCCTGAGGTCACTGTAGCAACACGAAAGTGCTCCGTGGCCCAAAAATCAACTCGAGATGAGAGGTTAGTCCCTGGCTTCGACTCACGAGGAATACCACCTTACCACAAGCACTTCAAGAGGAGGCTTCTCTCAGCTCTAGGTATGTGAGATGGACCCTGAGTTTGCGGCCTCAAGTGGAATGGACACTGCGATGCCCTGACGCGAAATAAGGCCGGATATCCCTGCAATGACTTGAATGCAGGCTCATCTTGCATCTCCCAAGACGAAAGGGTGTCTGAATCTCCTGTGGAGACCACAGAGAAAGACATAGTTCCCCACCTCATTGCGACCGGAAGCCTCACATCCTTTGAAACTCCAGAGGTATGTGGAGATCAGTGCCTCCATAGGAGACGATGCCTGACTCCTCGTGAAACTTGATAGGAGTCCCAGGATTCCTGTGGCACGTGGAAAGGGACCCTTGGTCTCCCGCCTCAGCTGGAGAGGCGTCCCAATTGCCCTGCCAAGGCTCGAGGAGAATCCCGAGCTGTCCCTCGCAACTGGGCAGGAGTCCTGACGTCGCTGAACAAACACGTGGCTGGAAGGGCCATCCCCGTCGTAATTCGAAAATATACCCCAGGTCCCCACCGCAACTCGAGAAAAACCATGAGACTTCCCCCTCGCCGCGAGATGAGGCCCGATTCCCCTGCACTGCATGCAGAGCAATTCCGTGATGCACATCACACATGAACGGAGCCTTGATTTCCTTGATGGCACTCCAGAGAAACCCCAAGAACACTGTTTCAAGGCTAGAGGGATCCTGAGGTCACTGTAGCAACACGAAAGAGCTCCATGGACCAAAAATCAACTCGAGATGAGGGGTTAGTCCCTGGCTTCGACTCCAAAGGAATACAACCTTACCACAAGCACCTCAAGAGGAGGCATCTCTGAGCTCTAGGTATGTGAGAGGGACCCTGATTTTGCAGCCTCCAGTCGAATAGACACCACGATGCCCTGACTCGAAATGAGGCCGGATATCCCTGCAGTGACTTGAATGCAGGCTCGTCTTGCATCTCCCAAGATGAAAGGATGTCTGAATCCCCTGTGGAGACCACAGAGAAAGACCTAGTTCCCCACCTCATCGCGACCGGAGGCCTCACATCCTTTGAAAACTCCAGAGGTACGCGGAGATCAGTGCCTCCAAAGGAGACGATGCCTGACTCCTCGTGAAACTTGATAGGAGTCCCAGGATTCCTGTGGCACGTGGAAAGGGACCCTTGGTCTCCCGCCTCAGCTGGAGAGGCGTCCCAATTGCCCTGCCCCGCCTCGAGGAGAATCCCGAGTTGTCCCTCGCAACTAGGCAGGAGTCCTGACGTCGCTGAACAAACACGTGTGTGGAAGGGCCATCCCCGTCGTAACTCGAAAATATACCCCAGGTTCCTGCCGCAACTCGAGAAAAACCATGAGACTTCCCCCTCGCCGCGAGATGAGGCCCGATTCCCCTGCACTGCGTGCAGAGAAATACCGTGTTGCACATCACACATGAAAGGAGCCTTTATTTCCTTGATGGCACTCCAGAGAACCCCCAAGAACACTGTTTCAAGGCTAGAGGGATACTGAGGTCACTGTAGCAACAAGAAAGAGCTCCGTGGACCAAAAATCAACTCGAGATGAGAGGTTAGTCCCTGGCTTCGACTCCAGAGGAATACCACCTTACCACAAGCACCTCAACAGGAGGCTTCTCTCAGCTCTAAGTATGGGAGAGGGACCCTGAGTTTGTGGCCTCAAGTGGAATGGAGACCGCGATGCCCTGACTCGAAATAAGGCCGGATATCCCTGCAGTGACTTGAATGCAGGCTCGTCTTGCATCTCCCAAGACGAAAGGATGTCTGAATCCCCTGTGGAGACCACAGAGAAAGACCTAGTTCCCCACCTCATCGCGACCGGAGGCCTCACATCCTTTGAAAACTCCAGAGGTACGCGGAGATCAGTGCCTCCAAAGGAGAGGATGCCTGACTCCTCGGGAAACTTGATAGGAGTCCCAGGATTCCTGTGGCACGTGGAAAGGGACCCTTGGTGTCCCGCCTCTGCTGGAGAGGCGTCCCAATTGCCCTGCCACGCCTCGAGGAAAATCCCGAGTTGTCCCTCGCAACTAGGCAGGAGTCCTGACGTCGCTGAACAAACACGTGTGTGGATGGGCCATTTCCATCGTAACTCGATAATATAGCCCAGGTTCCCGCCGCAACTCGAGAAAAACCATGAAACTTCCCCCTCGCCCCGAGATGAGGCCCGATTCCCCTACACTGCGGGCAGAGAAATTCCGTGTTGCACATCACACATGAAAGGAGCCTTGATTTCCTTGATGGCACTCCAGAGAAACCCCAAGAACACTGTTTCAAGGCTAGAAAGATCCTGAGGTCACTGTAGCAACAAGAAAGAACTCTGTGGACCAAAAATCATCTCGAGATGAGAGGTTAGTCCCTGGCTTCGACTCCAGAGGAATACCACCTTACCACAAGCACCTCAAGAGGAGGCTTCTCTCAGCTCCTGGTATGTGAGGGGGTCCCTGAGTTTGCAGCCTCCAGTCGAATAGACACCACGATGCCCTGACTCGAAATAAGGCCGGATATCCCTGCAGTGACTTGAATGCAGGCTCGTCTTGCATCTCCCAAGACGAAAGGATGTCTGAATCCCCTGTGGAGACCACAGAGAAAGACATAGTTCCCCACCTCATCGCGACCGGAGGCCTCACATCCTTTGAAAACTCCAGAGGTACGCGGAGATCAGTGCCTCCAAAGGAGCCAATGCCTGACTCCTCGTCAAACTTGATAGGAGTCCCAGGATTCCTGTGGCACGTGGAAAGGGACCTTTGGTCTACCTCCTCAGATGGAGAGGCGTCCCAATTGCCCTGCCAAGCCTCGAGGAGAATCCCGAGTTGTCATTTGCAACTAGGCAGGAGTCCTGACGTCGCTGAACAAACACGTGGGTGGAAGGGCCATCCCCGTCATAACTCGAGAATATACCCCAGGTTCCCACCGCAACTCGAGAAAAACCATGAGACGTCCCCCTCGCCGCGAGATGAAGCTCGATTCTCCTGCACTGCATGCAGAGCAATTCCGTGCTGCACATCACACATGAAAGGAGCCTTGTTTTTCTTGATGGCACTCTAGAGAAACCCCAAGAACACTGTTTCAAGGCTAGAGGGATCCTGAGGTCACTGTAGCAACATGAAAGAGCTCCGTGGACCAGAAATCAATTCGAGATGAGAGGTTAGTCCCTGGCTTCGACTCCAGAGGAATACAACCTTACCACAAGCACCTCAAGAGGAGGCTTCTCTCAGCTCTATGTATGTGAGAGGGACCCTCAGTTTGCGGCCTCAAGTGGAATGGACACTGCGATGCCCTGACGCGAAATAAGGCCGGATATCCCTGCAGTGACTTGAATGCAGGCTCGTCTTGCATCTCCCAAGATGAAAGGATGTCTGAGTCCCCTGTGGAGACCACAGAGAAAGACCTAGTTCCCGAACTCATCGCTACCGGAGGCTTCACATCCTTTGAAAACTCCAGAGGTACGCGGAGATCAGTGCCTCCAAAGGAAACGATGCCTGACTCCTCGTGAAACTTGATAGGAGTCCGAGGATTCCTGTGGCACGTGGAAAGGGACATTTGGTCTACCGCTACAGATGGAGAGGCGTTCCAATTGCCCTGCCCAGCCTCGAGGACAATCCCGAGTTGTCCCTCGCGACTAGGCAGGAGTCCTGACGTCGGTGAACAAACACGTGGGTGGAAGCGCCATACCCGTCATAACTCGAGAATATACCCCAGGTTCCCGCCGCAACCGGAGAAAAACCATGAGACTTCCCCCTCGCCGCAAAATGAGGCCCGATATCCTGCACTGCGTGCAGAGCAATTCCGTGTTGCACATCACACAGGAAAGGAGCCTTGATTTCCTTGATGGCAGTCCAGAGAAACCCCAAGAACACTGTTTCAAGGCTAGAGGGATCCTGTGGTCACTGTAGCAACAGGAAAGAGCTCCGTGGACCAAAAATCAACTCGAGATGAGAGGTTATTCCCTGGCTTCGACTCCAGAGGAATACCACCTTACCACAAGCACCTCAAGAGGAGGCTTCTCTCAGCTCTAGGTATGTGAGGGGGACCCTAAGTTTGCAGCCTCAAGTGGAATGGACACCGCGATGCCCTGACTCGAAATAAGGCCGGATATCCCTGCAGTGACTTGAATGCAGGCTCGTCTTGCATCTCCCATGACGAAAGTATATCTGAATCCCCTGTGGAGACCAGAGAGAAAGACCTAGTTCCCCACCTCATCGCGACCGGAGGCCTCACATCCTTGGAAAACTCCAGAGGTACGCGGAGATCAGTGCCTTCAAAGGAGCCAATGCCTGACTCTTCGTGGAACTTGATAGGAGTCCCAGCATTCCTGTGGCACGTGGAATGGGACCCTTGGTCTCCCGCCTCAGCTGGAGAGGCGTCCCAATTGCCCTGCCAAGCCTCGAGGAGAATCTCGAGTTGTCCCTCCCAACTAGGCAGGAGTCCTGACGTCGCTGAAGAAACACGTGGGGGGAAGGGCCATCCCCGTCGTAACTCGAGAATATACCCCAGGTTCCCGCCGCAACTCGAGAAAAACCATGAGACTTCCCCCTCGCCGCGAGATGAGGCCCGATTCCCCTGCACTGCGTGCAGAGCAATACCGTGTTGCACGTCACACATGAAAGGAGCCTTGATTTCCTTGATGGCACTCCAGAGAAACCCCAAGAACACTGTTTCAAGGCTAGAGGGATCCTGAGGTCACTGTAGCAACACGAAAGAGGTCCATGGACCAGAAATCAACTCGAGATGGGAGGTTAGTCCCTCGATTCAACTCCAGAGGAATACCACCTTACCACAAGCACTTCAAGAGGAGGCTTCTCTCAGCTCTAGCTATGTGAGAGGGACCCTGAGTTTGCGGCCTCAAGTGGAATGGAGACCGCCATGCCCTGACTCGAAATAAGGCCGGATATCCCTGCAGTGACTTGAATGCAGGCTCGTCTTGCATCTCCCAAGACGAAAGGATGTCTGAATCCCCTGTGGAGACCACAGAGAAAGACATAGTTCCCCACCTCATCGCGACCGGAGGCCTCATATGCTTTGAAAACTCCAGAGGTACGCGGAGATCAGTGCCTCCAAAGGGGACGATGCCTGACTCCTCGTGAAACTTGATAGGAGTCCCAGGATTCCTGTGGCACGTGGAAAGGGACCCTTGGTCTCCCGCCTCAGCTGGAGAGGCGTCCCAATTGCCCTGCCAAGCCTCGAGGAGAATCCCGATTTGTCCCTCGCAACTAGGCAGGAGTCCTGACGTCGCTGAACAAACACGTGTGTGGAAGGGCCATCCCCGTCGTAACTCGAAAATATACCCCAGGTTCCCGCAGCAACTCGAGAAAAACCATGAGACTTACCCCTCGCCGCGAGATGACGCCCGATTCCCCTGCACTGCCTGCAGAGAAATTCCGTGTTGCACATCACACATGAAAGGAGCCTTGATTTCCTTGATGGCACTCCAGAGAAACCCCAAGGACACTGTTTCAAGGCTAGAGGGATCCTGAGGTCACTGTAGCAACACGAAAGAGCTCCGTGGACCAAAAATCAACTCGAGATGAGAGGTTATTCCCTGGCTTCGACTCCAGAGGAATACCACCTTACCACAAGTACCTCAAGAGGAGGCTTCTCTCAGCTCTAGCTATGTGAGAGGGACCCTGAGTTTTCAGCCTCAAGTGGAATAGACACCGCAAAGCCCTGACTTGAAATAAGGCCGGATATCCCTGCAGTGACTTGAATGCAGGCTCGTCTTGCATCTCCAAGACGAAAGGATGTCTGAATCCCCTGTGGAGACCACAGAGAAAGACCTAGTTCCCCACCTCATCGCGACCGGAGGCCTCACATCCTTTGAAAACTCCAGAGGTACGTGGAGATCTGTGCCTCCAAAGGAGACGATGCCTGACTCCTCGTGAAACTTGATAGGAGTCCCAGGATTCCTGTGGCACATGGAAAAGGACCCTTGGTCTCCCGCCTCAGCTGGAGAGGCGTCCCAATTGCCCTGCCAAGCCTCGAGGAGAATCCCGAGTTGTCCCTCGCAACTACGCAGGAGTCCTGACGTCGCTGAACAAACACGTGGGTGGAAGGGCCATCCCCGTCGTAACTCGAGAATATACCCCAGGTCCCCACCGCAACTCGAGAAAAACCATGAGAATTCCCCCTCGCCGCGAGATGAGGCCCGATTCCCCTGCACTGCGAGCAGAGCAATTCCGTGTTGCACATCACACATGAAAGGAGCCTTGATTTCCTTGATGGCACTCCAGAGAAACCCCAAGAACACTGTTTCAAGGCTAGAGGGATCCTGAGGTCACTGTAGCAACACGAAAGAACTCCGTGGACCAAGAATCAACTCGAGATGAGAGGTTAGTCCCTGGCTTCGACTCCAGAGGAATACCACCTTACCACAAGCACCTCAAGAGGAGGCTTCTCTCAGCTCTAGGTATGTGAGAGGGACCCTGAGTTTGCGGCCTCAAGTCGAATGGACACCGCGATGCCCTGACTCGAAATAAGGCCGGATATCCCTGCAGTGACTTGAATGCAGGCTCGTGTTGCATCTCCCAAGACGAAAGGATGTCTGAATCCCCTGTGGAGACCACAGAGAGAGACCTAGTTCCCCACCTCATCGCGACCGGCGGTCTCACATCCTATGAAAACTCCAGAGGTACGCGGAGATCAGTGCCTCCAAAGGAGACGATGCCTGACTCCTCGTGAAACTTGATAGGAGTCCCAGGATTCTTGTGTCACGTGGAAAGGGACCCTTGGTGTCCCGCCTCAGCTGGAGAGGCGTCCCAATTGCCCTGCCAAGCCTCGAGGAGAATCCCGAGTTGTCCCTCGCAACTAGGCAGGAGTCCTGACGTCGCTGAACAAACACGTGGGTGGAAGGGCCATCCCCGTCGTAACTCGAAAATATACCCCAGGTTCCCGCCGCAACTCGAGAAAAACCATGAGACTTCCCCCTCGCCGCGAGATGAGGCCCGATTCCCCTGCACTGCATGCAGAGCAATTCCGTGTTGCACATCAAACATGAAAGGAGCCTTGATTTCCTTGATGGCACTCCAGAGAAACCCCAAGAACACTGTTTCAAGGCTACAGCGATCCTGAGGTCACTGTAACAACACGAAAGAGCTCCGTGGACCAAAAATCAACTCGAGATGAGAGGTTAGTCCCTGGCTTCGACTCCAGAGGAATACCACCTTACCACAAGCACCTCAAGAGGAGGCTTCTCTCAGCTCTAGGTATGTGAGAGGGCCCTGTTTTGCGGCCTAATGTGGAATGGACAGCGCTCGCCCTGACTTGAAATAAGGCCGGATATCCCTGCAGTGACTTGAATACAGGCTCATCTTGCATCTCCCAAGACGAAAGGATGTCTGAATCCCCTGTGGAGACCACAGGAAAGACCTAGTTCCCCACCTCATCGCGACCGGAGGCGTCACATCCTTTGAAAACTCCAGAGGTACGCGGAGATCAGTGCCTCCAAAGGAGACGATGCCTGACTCCTCGTGAAACTTGATAGGAGTCCCAGGATTCCTGTGGCACGTGGAAAGGGACCCTTGGTCTCCCGCCTTAGCTGGAGAGGCATCCCAATTGCCCTGCCAAGCCTCGAGGAGAATCCCGAGTTGTCCCTCGCAACTACGCAGGAGTCCTGACGTCTCTGAACAAACACGTGTGTGGCAGGGCCATCCCCGTGGTAACTCGAGAATATACCCCAGGTTCCCGCCGCAACTCGAGAAAAACCATGAGACTTCCCCGTCGCGTGAGATGAGGCCCGATTCCCCTGCACTGCGTGCAGAGCAATTCAGTGTCGCACAACACACATGAAAGGAGCCTTGATTTCCTTGATGGAACTCCAGAGAAACCCCAAGAACACTGTTTCAAGGCTAGAGGGATCCTGAGGTCACTGTAGCAACACGAAAGAGCTCCGTGGACCAAAAATCAACTCGAGATGAGAGGTTAGTCCCTGGCTTCGACTCCAGAGGAATACCACCTTACCACAAGCACCTGAAGAGGAGTCTTCTCTCAGCTCTAGTTATGTGAGAGGGACCCTGAGTTTGCGGCCTCAAGTGGAATGGACACCGCGATGCCCTGACTTGAAATAAGGCCGGATATCCCTGCAGTGACTTGAATGCAGGCTCGTCTTGCATCTCCCAAGACGAAAGGATGTCTGAATCCCCTGTGGAGACCACAGAGAAAGACCTAGTTCCCCACCTCATCGCGACCGGAGGCCTCACATCCTTTGAAAACTCCAGAGGTACGGGAAGATCAGTGCCTCCATAGGAGACGATGCCTGACTCCTCGTGAAACTTGATAGGAGTCCCATGATTCCTGTGGCACATGGAAAGGGACCCTTGGTCTCCCGCCTCAGCTGGAGAGGCGTCCCAATTGCCCTGCCAAGCCTCGAGGAGAATCCCGAGTTGTCCCTCGCAACTAGGCAGGAGTCCTGACGTCGCTGAACAAACACGTGGCTGGAAGGGCCATCCCCGTCGTAACTCGAGAATATACCACAGGTTCCCGCCGCAACTCGAGAAAAACCATGAGACTTCCCTCTCGCCGCGAGATGAGGCCCGATTCCCCTGAACTGTATGCAGAGCAATTCCGTGTTGCAAATCAAACATGGAAGGAGCCTTGATTTCCTTGATAGTACTCCAGAGAAACCCCAAGAACACTGTTTCCAAGCTAGGTGGATCCTGAGGTCACTGTAGCAACACGAAAGTGCTCCGTGGCCCAAAAATCAACTCGAGATGAGAGGTTAGTCCCTGGCTTCGACTCACGAGGAATACCACCTTACCACAAGCACTTCAAGAGGAGGCTTCTCTCAGCTCTAGGTATGTCAGATGGACCCTGAGTTTGCGGCCTCAAGTGGAATGGACACTGCGATGCCCTGACGCGAAATAAGGCCGGATATCCCTGCAATGACTTGAATGCAGGCTCATCTTGCATCTCCCAAGACGAAAGGATGTCTGAATCTCCTGTGGAGACCACAGAGAAAGACATAGTTCCCCACCTCGTTGCGACCGGAAGCCTCACATCCTTTGAAAACTCCAGAGGTATGTGGAGATCAGTGCCTCCATAGGAGACGATGCCTGACTCCTCGTGAAACTTGATAGGAGTCCCAGGATTCCTGTGGCACGTGGAAAGGGACCCTTGGTGTCCCGCCTCTGCTGGAGAGGCGTCCCAATTGCCCTGCCAAGCCTCGAGGAGAATCCCGAGCTGTCCCTCGCAACTGGGCAGGAGTCCTGACGTCGCTGAACAAACACGTGGCTGGAAGGGCCATCCCCGTCGTAATTCGAAAATATACCCCAGGTCCCCACCGCAACTCGAGAAAAACCATGAGACTTCCCTCTCGCCGCGAGATGAGGCCCGATTCCCCTGCACTGCGTGCAGAGCAATTTCGTGATGCACATCACAAATGAACGGAGCCTTGATTTCCTTGATGGCACTCCAGAGAAACCCCAAGAACACTGTTTCAAGGCTAGAGGGATCCTGAGGACACTGTAGCAACACGAAAGAGCTCCATGGACCAAAAATCAACTCGAGATGAGGGGTTATTCCCTGGCTTCGACTCCAAAGGAATACCACCTTACCACAAGCACCTCAAGAGGAGGCTTCTCTCAGCTCTAGGTATGTGAGAGGGACCCTGATTTTGCAGCCTCCAGTCGAATAGACACCACGATGCCCTGACTCGAAATGAGGCCGGATATCCCTGCAGTGACTTGAATGCAGGCTCGTCTTGCATCTCCCAAGACGAAAGGATGTCTGAATCCCCTGTGGAGACCACAGAGAAAGACCTAGTTCCCCACCTCATCGCGACCGGAGGCCTCACATCCTTTGAAAACTCCAGAGGTACGCGGAGATCAGTGCCTCCAAAGGAGACGATGCCTGACTCCTCGTGAAACTTGATAGGAGTCCCAGGATTCCTGTGGCACGTGGAAAGGGACCCTTGGTCTCCCGCCTCAGCTGGAGAGGCGTCCCAATTGCCCTGCCAAGCCTCGAGGAGAATCCCGAGTGGTCCCTGGCAACTAGGCAGGAGTCCTGAAGTCGCTGAAGAAACACGTGTGTGGAAGGGCCATCCCCGTCGTAACTCGAGAATATACCCCAGGTTCCCGCCGCAACTCGAGAAAAACCATGAGACTTCCCCTTCGCCGCGAGATGAGGCCCGATTCCCCTGCACTGCGTGCAGAGCAATTCCGTGTTGCACATCACACATGAAAGGAGCCTTGATTTCCTTGATGGCACTCCAGAGAAACCCCACGAACACTGTTTCAAGGCTAGAGGGATCCTGAGGTCACTGTAGCAACACGAAAGAGCTCCGTGGACCAAAAATCAACTCGAGATGAGAGGTTATTCCCTGGCTTCGACTCCAGAGGAATACCACCTTACCACAAGTACCTCAAGAGGAGGCTTCTCTCAGCTCTAGCTATGTGAGAGGGACCCTGAGTTTTCAGCCTCAAGTGGAATAGACACCGCAAAGCCCTGACTTGAAATAAGGCCGGATATCCCTGCAGTGACTTGAATGCAGGCTCGTCTTGCATCTCCAAGACGAAAGGATGTCTGAATCCCCTGTGGAGACCACAGAGAAAGACCTAGTTCCCCACCTCATCGCGACCGGAGGCCTCACATCCTTTGAAAACTCCAGAGGTACGTGGAGATCTGTGCCTCCAAAGGAGACGATGCCTGACTCCTCGTGAAACTTGATAGGAGTCCCAGGATTCCTGTGGCACATGGAAAAGGACCCTTGGTCTCCCGCCTCAGCTGGAGAGGCGTCCCAATTGCCCTGCCAAGCCTCGAGGAGAATCCCGAGTTGTCCCTCGCAACTAGGCAGGAGTCCTGACGTCGCTGAACAAACACGTGGGTGGAAGGGCCATCCCCGTCGTAACTCGAGAATATACCCCAGGTCCCCACCGCAACTCGAGAAAAACCATGAGACTTCCCCCTCGCCGCGAGATGAGGCCCGATTCCCCTGCACTGCGAGCAGAGCAATTCCGTGTTGCACATCACACATGAAAGGAGCCTTGATTTCCTTGATGGCACTCCAGAGAAACCCCAAGAACACTGTTTCAAGGCTAGAGGGATCCTGAGGTCACTGTAGCAACACGAAAGAACTCCGTGGACCAAGAATCAACTCGAGATGAGAGGTTAGTCCCTGGCTTCGACTCCAGAGGAATACCACCTTACCACAAGCACCTCAAGAGGAGGCTTCTCTCAGCTCTAGGTATGTGAGAGGGACCCTGAGTTTGCGGCCTCAAGTCGAATGGACACCGCGATGCCCTGACTCGAAATAAGGCCGGATATCCCTGCAGTGACTTGAATGCAGGCTCGTGTTGCATCTCCCAAGACGAAAGGATGTCTGAATCCCCTGTGGAGACCACAGAGAGAGACCTAGTTCCCCACCTCATCGCGACCGGCGGTCTCACATCCTATGAAAACTCCAGAGGTACGCGGAGATCAGTGCCTCCAAAGGAGACGATGCCTGACTCCTCGTGAAACTTGATAGGAGTCCCAGGATTCTTGTGTCACGTGGAAAGGGACCCTTGGTGTCCCGCCTCAGCTGGAGAGGCGTCCCAATTGCCCTGCCAAGCCTCGAGGAGAATCCCGAGTTGTCCCTCGCAACTAGGCAGGAGTCCTGACGTCGCTGAACAAACACGTGGGTGGAAGGGCCATCCCCGTCGTAACTCGAAAATATACCCCAGGTTCCCGCCGCAACTCGAGAAAAACCATGAGACTTCCCCCTCGCCGCGAGATGAGGCCCGATTCCCCCTGCACTGCATGCAGAGCAATTCCGTGTTGCACATCAAACATGAAAGGAGCCTTGATTTCCTTGATGGCACTCCAGAGAAACCCCAAGAACACTGTTTCAAGGCTACAGCGATCCTGAGGTCACTGTAACAACACGAAAGAGCTCCGTGGACCAAAAATCAACTCGAGATGAGAGGTTAGTCCCTGGCTTCGACTCCAGAGGAATACCACCTTACCACAAGCACCTCAAGAGGAGGCTTCTCTCAGCTCTAGGTATGTGAGAGGGCCCTGTTTTGCGGCCTAATGTGGAATGGACAGCGCTCGCCCTGACTTGAAATAAGGCCGGATATCCCTGCAGTGACTTGAATACAGGCTCATCTTGCATCTCCCAAGACGAAAGGATGTCTGAATCCCCTGTGGAGACCACAGGAAAGACCTAGTTCCCCACCTCATCGCGACCGGAGGCGTCACATCCTTTGAAAACTCCAGAGGTACGCGGAGATCAGTGCCTCCAAAGGAGACGATGCCTGACTCCTCGTGAAACTTGATAGGAGTCCCAGGATTCCTGTGGCACGTGGAAAGGGACCCTTGGTCTCCCGCCTTAGCTGGAGAGGCATCCCAATTGCCCTGCCAAGCCTCGAGGAGAATCCCGAGTTGTCCCTCGCAACTACGCAGGAGTCCTGACGTCTCTGAACAAACACGTGTGTGGCAGGGCCATCCCCGTGGTAACTCGAGAATATACCCCAGGTTCCCGCCGCAACTCGAGAAAAACCATGAGACTTCCCCGTCGCGTGAGATGAGGCCCGATTCCCCTGCACTGCGTGCAGAGCAATTCAGTGTCGCACAACACACATGAAAGGAGCCTTGATTTCCTTGATGGAACTCCAGAGAAACCCCAAGAACACTGTTTCAAGGCTAGAGGGATCCTGAGGTCACTGTAGCAACACGAAAGAGCTCCGTGGACCAAAAATCAACTCGAGATGAGAGGTTAGTCCCTGGCTTCGACTCCAGAGGAATACCACCTTACCACAAGCACCTGAAGAGGAGTCTTCTCTCAGCTCTAGTTATGTGAGAGGGACCCTGAGTTTGCGGCCTCAAGTGGAATGGACACCGCGATGCCCTGACTTGAAATAAGGCCGGATATCCCTGCAGTGACTTGAATGCAGGCTCGTCTTGCATCTCCCAAGACGAAAGGATGTCTGAATCCCCTGTGGAGACCACAGAGAAAGACCTAGTTCCCCACCTCATCGCGACCGGAGGCCTCACATCCTTTGAAAACTCCAGAGGTACGGGAAGATCAGTGCCTCCATAGGAGACGATGCCTGACTCCTCGTGAAACTTGATAGGAGTCCCATGATTCCTGTGGCACATGGAAAGGGACCCTTGGTCTCCCGCCTCAGCTGGAGAGGCGTCCCAATTGCCCTGCCAAGCCTCGAGGAGAATCCCGAGTTGTCCCTCGCAACTAGGCAGGAGTCCTGACGTCGCTGAACAAACACGTGGCTGGAAGGGCCATCCCCGTCGTAACTCGAGAATATACCACAGGTTCCCGCCGCAACTCGAGAAAAACCATGAGACTTCCCTCTCGCCGCGAGATGAGGCCCGATTCCCCTGAACTGTATGCAGAGCAATTCCGTGTTGCAAATCAAACATGGAAGGAGCCTTGATTTCCTTGATAGTACTCCAGAGAAACCCCAAGAACACTGTTTCCAAGCTAGGTGGATCCTGAGGTCACTGTAGCAACACGAAAGTGCTCCGTGGCCCAAAAATCAACTCGAGATGAGAGGTTAGTCCCTGGCTTCGACTCACGAGGAATACCACCTTACCACAAGCACTTCAAGAGGAGGCTTCTCTCAGCTCTAGGTATGTCAGATGGACCCTGAGTTTGCGGCCTCAAGTGGAATGGACACTGCGATGCCCTGACGCGAAATAAGGCCGGATATCCCTGCAATGACTTGAATGCAGGCTCATCTTGCATCTCCCAAGACGAAAGGATGTCTGAATCTCCTGTGGAGACCACAGAGAAAGACATAGTTCCCCACCTCGTTGCGACCGGAAGCCTCACATCCTTTGAAAACTCCAGAGGTATGTGGAGATCAGTGCCTCCATAGGAGACGATGCCTGACTCCTCGTGAAACTTGATAGGAGTCCCAGGATTCCTGTGGCACGTGGAAAGGGACCCTTGGTGTCCCGCCTCTGCTGGAGAGGCGTCCCAATTGCCCTGCCAAGCCTCGAGGAGAATCCCGAGCTGTCCCTCGCAACTGGGCAGGAGTCCTGACGTCGCTGAACAAACACGTGGCTGGAAGGGCCATCCCCGTCGTAATTCGAAAATATACCCCAGGTCCCCACCGCAACTCGAGAAAAACCATGAGACTTCCCTCTCGCCGCGAGATGAGGCCCGATTCCCCTGCACTGCGTGCAGAGCAATTTCGTGATGCACATCACAAATGAACGGAGCCTTGATTTCCTTGATGGCACTCCAGAGAAACCCCAAGAACACTGTTTCAAGGCTAGAGGGATCCTGAGGACACTGTAGCAACACGAAAGAGCTCCATGGACCAAAAATCAACTCGAGATGAGGGGTTATTCCCTGGCTTCGACTCCAAAGGAATACCACCTTACCACAAGCACCTCAAGAGGAGGCTTCTCTCAGCTCTAGGTATGTGAGAGGGACCCTGATTTTGCAGCCTCCAGTCGAATAGACACCACGATGCCCTGACTCGAAATGAGGCCGGATATCCCTGCAGTGACTTGAATGCAGGCTCGTCTTGCATCTCCCAAGACGAAAGGATGTCTGAATCCCCTGTGGAGACCACAGAGAAAGACCTAGTTCCCCACCTCATCGCGACCGGAGGCCTCACATCCTTTGAAAACTCCAGAGGTACGCGGAGATCAGTGCCTCCAAAGGAGACGATGCCTGACTCCTCGTGAAACTTGATAGGAGTCCCAGGATTCCTGTGGCACGTGGAAAGGGACCCTTGGTCTCCCGCCTCAGCTGGAGAGGCGTCCCAATTGCCCTGCCAAGCCTCGAGGAGAATCCCGAGTGGTCCCTCGCAACTAGGCAGGAGTCCTGAAGTCGCTGAAGAAACACGTGTGTGGAAGGGCCATCCCCGTCGTAACTCGAGAATATACCCCAGGTTCCCGCCGCAACTCGAGAAAAACCATGAGACTTCCCCTTCGCCGCGAGATGAGGCCCGATTCCCCTGCACTGCGTGCAGAGCAATTCCGTGTTGCACATCACACATGAAAGGAGCCTTGATTTCCTTGATGGCACTCCAGAGAAACCCCACGAACACTGTTTCAAGGCTAGAGGGATCCTGAGGTCACTGTAGCAACACGAAAGAGCTCCGTGGACCAAAAATCAACTCGAGATGAGAGGTTAGTCCCTGGCTTCGACTCCAGAGGAATACCACCTTACCACAAGTACCTCAAGAGGAGGCTTCTCTCAGCTCTAGCTATGTGAGAGGGACCCTGAGTTTTCAGCCTCAAGTGGAATAGACACCGCAAAGCCCTGACTTGAAATAAGGGCGGATATCCCTGCAGTGACTTGAATGCAGGCTCGTCTTGCATCTCCAAGACGAAAGGATGTCTGAATCCCCTGTGGAGACCACAGAGAAAGACCTAGTTCCCCACCTCATCGCGACCGGAGGCCTCACATCCTTTGAAAACTCCAGAGGTACGCGGAGATCTGTGCCTCCAATGGAGACGATGCCTGACTCCTCGTGAAACTTGATAGGAGCCCCAGGATTCCTGTGGCACGTGGAAAAGGACACTTGGTCTCCCGCCTCAGCTGGAGAGGCGTCCCAATTGCCCTGCCAAGCCTCGAGGAAAATCCCGAGTTGTCCCTCGCAACTAGGCAGGAGTCCTGACGTCGCTGAACAAACACGTGGGTGGAAGGGCCATCCCTGTCGTAACTCGTGAATATACCCCAGGTTCCCGCCGCAACTCGAGAAAAACCATGAGACTTCCCCCTCGCCGCGAGATGAGGCCCGATTCCCCTGCACTGCGAGCAGAGCAATTCCGTGTTGCACATCACACATGAAAGGAGCCTTGATTTCCTTGATGGCACTCCAGAGAAACCCCAAGAACACTGTTTCAAGACTAGAGGGATCCTGAGGTCACTGTAGCAACACGAAAGAGCTCCGTGGACCAAAAATCAACTCGAGATGAGAGGTTAGTCCCTGGCTTCGACTCCAGAGGAATACCACCTTACCACAAGCACCTCAAGAGGAGGCTTCTCTCAGCTCTAGGTATGTGAGAGGGCCCTGTTTTGCGGCCTAAATTGGAATGGACACTGCTATGCCTTGACGGGAAATAAGGCCGGATATCCCTGCAGTGACTTGAATGCAGGCTCGTCTTGCATCTACCAAGATGAAAGGATCTCTGAATCCCCTGTGGAGACCACAGAGAAAGACCTAGTTCCCCACCTCATCGCGACCGGAGGCCTCACATCCTTTGAAAACTCCAGAGGTACGCGGAGATCAGTGCCTCCAAAGGAGACGATGCCTGACTCCTCGTGAAGCTTGATAGGAGTCCCAGGATTCCTGTGGCACGTGGAAAGGGACCTTTGGTCTCCCGCCTCAGCTGGAGAGGCGTCCCAATTGCCCTGCCAAGCCTCGAGGAGAATCCCGAGTTGTCCCTCGCAACTAGGCAGGAGTCCTGACGTCGCTGAACAAACACGTGTGTGGCAGGGCCATGCCCGTCGTAACTCGAAAATATACCCCAGGTTCCCGCCGCAACTCGAGAAAAACCATGAGACTTCCCCCTCGCCGCGAGATGAGGCCCGATTCCCCTGCACTGCATGCAGAGCAATTCAGTGTCGCACATCACACATGAAAGGGGCCTTGATTTCCTTGATGGCAGTCCAGAGAAACCCCAAGATCACTGTTTCAAGGCTAGAGGGATCCTGAGGTCAATGTAGCAACACGAAAGAGCTCCGTGGCCCAAAAATCAACTCGAGAAGAGAGGTTAGTCCCTGGCTTCGACTCCAGAGGAATACCACCTTACCACAAGCACCTCAAGAGGAGGCTTCTCTCAGCTCTAGCTAAGTGAGAGGGTCCCTGAGTTTGTGGTCTCAAGTGGAATGGACAGCGCAATGCCCTGACTTGAAATAAGGCCGGATATCCCTGCAGTGACTTGAATACAGGCTCATCTTGCATCTCCCAAGACGAAAGGATGTCTGAATTCCCTGTGGAGACCACAGGAAAGACCTAGTTCCCCACCTCATGGCGACCGGAGGCCTCACAGCCTTTGAAAACTCCAGAGGTACGCGGAGATCAGTGCCTCCAAAGGAGACGATGCCTGACTCCTCGTGAAACTTGATAGGAGTCCCAGGATTCCTGTGGCACGTGGAAAGGGACCCTTGGTCTCCCGCCTTAGCTGGAGAGGCATCCCAATTGCCCTGCCAAGCCTCGAGGAGAATCCCGAGTTGTCCCTCGCAACTACGCAGGAGTCCTGACGTCTCTGAACAAACACGTGTGTGGCAGGGCCATCCCCGTGGTAACTCGAGAATATACCCCAGGTTCCCGCCGCAACTCGAGAAAAACCATGAGACTTCCCCGTCGCGTGAGATGAGGCCCGATTCCCCTGCACTGCGTGCAGAGCAATTCAGTGTCGCACAACACACATGAAAGGAGCCTTGATTTCCTTGATGGAACTCCAGAGAAACCCCAAGAACACTGTTTCAAGGCTAGAGGGATCCTGAGGTCACTGTAGCAACACGAAAGAGCTCCGTGGACCAAAAATCAACTCGAGATGAGAGGTTAGTCCCTGGCTTCGACTCCAGAGGAATACCACCTTACCACAAGCACCTGAAGAGGAGTCTTCTCTCAGCTCTAGTTATGTGAGAGGGACCCTGAGTTTGCGGCCTCAAGTGGAATGGACACCGCGATGCCCTGACTTGAAATAAGGCCGGATATCCCTGCAGTGACTTGAATGCAGGCTCGTCTTGCATCTCCCAAGACGAAAGGATGTCTGAATCCCCTGTGGAGACCACAGAGAAAGACCTAGTTCCCCACCTCATCACGACCGGAGGCCTCACATCCTTTGAAAACTCCAGAGGTACGGGAAGATCAGTGCCTCCATAGGAGACGATGCCTGACTCCTCGTGAAACTTGATAGGAGTCCCATGATTCCTGTGGCACATGGAAAGGGACCCTTGGTCTCCCGCCTCAGCTGGAGAGGCGTCCCAATTGCCCTGCCAAGCCTCGAGGAGAATCCCGAGTTGTCCCTCGCAACTAGGCAGGAGTCCTGACGTCGCTGAACAAACACGTGGCTGGAAGGCCATCCCCGTCGTAACTCGAGAATATACCCCAGGTTCCTGCCGCAACTCTAGAAAAACCATGAGACTTCCCTCTCGCCGCGAGATGAGGCCCGATTCCCCTGAACTGTATGCAGAGCAATTCCGTGTTGCAAATCAAACATGGAAGGAGCCTTGATTTCCTTGATAGTACTCCAGAGAAACCCCAAGAACACTGTTTCCAAGCTAGAGGGATCCTGAGGTCACTGTAGCAACACGAAAGTGCTCCGTGGCCCAAAAATCAACTCGAGATGAGAGGTTAGTCCCTGGCTTCGACTCACGAGGAATACCACCTTACCACAAGCACTTCAAGAGGAGGCTTCTCTCAGCTCTAGGTATGTGAGATGGACCCTGAGTTTGCGGCCTCAAGTGGAATGGACACTGCGATGCTCTGACGCGAAATAAGGCCGGATATCCCTGCAATGACTTGAATGCAGGCTCATCTTGCATCTCCCAAGACGAAAGGATGTCTGAATCTCCTGTGGAGACCACAGAGAAAGACATAGTTCCCCACCTCATTGCGACCGGAAGCCTCACATCCTTTGAAACTCCAGAGGTATGTGGAGATCAGTGCCTCCATAGGAGACGATGCCTGACTCCTCGTGAAACTTGATAGGAGTCCCAGGATTCCTGTGGCACGTGGAAAGGGACCCTTGGTCTCCCGCCTCAGCTGGAGAGGCGTCCCAATTGCCCTGCCAAGGCTCGAGGAGAATCCCGAGCTGTCCCTCGCAACTGGGCAGGAGTCCTGACGTCGCTGAACAAACACGTGGCTGGAAGGGCCATCCCCGTCGTAATTCGAAAATATACCCCAGGTCCCCACCGCAACTCGAGAAAAACCATGAGACTTCCCCCTCGCCGCGAGATGAGGCCCGATTCCCCTGCACTGCATGCAGAGCAATTCCGTGATGCACATCACACATGAACGGAGCCTTGATTTCCTTGATGGCACTCCAGAGAAACCCCAAGAACACTGTTTCAAGGCTAGAGGGATCCTGAGGTCACTGTAGCAACACGAAAGCGCTCCGTGGACCAAAAATCAACTCGAGATGAGGGGTTAGTCCCTGGCTTCGACTCCAAAGGAATACCACCTTACCACAAGCACCTCAAGAGGAGGCATCTCTGAGCTCTAGGTATGTGAGAGGGACCCTGATTTTGCAGCCTCCAGTCGAATAGACACCACGATGCCCTGACTCGAAATGAGGCCGGATATCCCTGCAGTGACTTGAATGCAGGCTCGTCTTGCATCTCCCAAGACGAAAGGATGTCTGAATCCCCTGTGGAGACCACAGAGAAAGACCTAGTTCCCCACCTCATCGCGACCGGAGGCCTCACATCCTTTGAAAACTCCAGAGGTACGCGGAGATCAGTGCCTCCAAAGGAGACGATGCCTGACTCCTCGTGAAACTTGATAGGAGTCCCAGGATTCCTGTGGCACGTGGAAAGGGACCCTTGGTCTCCCGCCTCAGCTGGAGAGGCGTCCCAATTGCCCTGCCAAGCCTCGAGGAGAATCCCGAGTTGTCCCTCGCAACTAGGCAGGAGTCCTGACGTCGCTGAACAAACACGTGTGTGGAAGGGCCATCCCCGTCGTAACTCGAGAATATACCCCAGGTTCCCGCCGCAACTCGAGAAAAACCATGAAACTTCCCCCTCGCCGCGAGATGAGGCCCGATTCCCCTGCACTGCGTGCAGAGAAATACCGTGTTGCACATCACACATGAAAGGAGCCTTTATTTCCTTGATGGCACTCCAGAGAACCCCCAAGAACACTGTTTCAAGGCTAGAGGGATCCTGAGGTCACTGTAGCAACAAGAAAGAGCTCCGTGGACCAAAAATCAACTCGAGATGAGAGGTTAGTCCCTGGCTTCGACTCCAGAGGACTACCACCTTACCACAAGCACCTCAACAGGAGGCTTCTCTCAGCTCTAAGTATGGGAGAGGGACCCTGAGTTTGCGGCCTCAAGTGGAATGGAGACCGCGATGCCCTGACTCGAAATAAGGCCGGATATCCCTGCAGTGACTTGAATGCAGGCTCGTCTTGCATCTCCCAAGACGAAAGGATGTCTGAATCCCCTGTGGAGACCACAGAGAAAGACCTAGTTCCCCACCTCTTCGCGACCGGAGGCCTCACATCCTTTGAAAACTTCAGAGGTACGCGGAGATCAGTGCCTCCAAAGGAGAGGATGCCTGACTCCTCGTGAAACTTGATAGGAGTCCCAGGATTCCTGTGGCACGTGGAAAGGGACCCTTGGTGTCCCGCCTCTGCTGGAGAGGCGTCCCAATTGCCCTGCCACGCCTCGAGGAAAATCCCGAGTTGTCCCTCGCAACTAGGCAGGAGTCCTGACGTCGCTGAACAAACACGTGTGTGGATGGGCCATTTCCATCGTAACTCGATAATATACCCCAGGTTCCCGCCGCAACTCGAGAAAAACCATGAAACTTCCCCCTCGCCCCGAGATGAGGCCCGATTCCCCTACACTGCGGGCAGAGAAATTCCGTGTTGCACATCACACATGAAAGGAGACTTGATTTCCTTGATGGCACTCCAGAGAAACCCCAAGAACACTGTTTCAAGGCTAGAAAGATCCTGAGGTCACTGTAGCAACAAGAAAGAACTCTGTGGACCAAAAATCATCTCGAGATGAGAGGTTAGTGCCTGGCTTCGACTCCAGAGGAATACCACCTTACCACAAGCACCTCAAGAGGAGGCTTCTCTCAGCTCCAGGTATGTGAGAGGGTCCCTGAGTTTGCAGCCTCCAGTCGAATAGACACCACGATGCCCTGACTCGAAATAAGGCCGGATATCCCTGCAGTGACTTGAATGCAGGCTCGTCTTGCATCTCCCAAGACGAAAGGATGTCTGAATCCCCTGTGGAGACCACAGAGAAAGACATAGTTCCCCACCTCATCGCAACCGGAGGCCTCACATCCTTTGAAAACTCCAGAGGTATGCGGAGATCAGTGCCTCCAAAGGAGCCAATGCCTGACTCCTCGTCAAACTTGATAGGAGTCCCAGGATTCCTGTGGCACGTGGAAAGGGACCTTTGGTCTACCTCCTCAGATGGAGAGGCGTCCCAATTGCCCTGCCAAGCCTCGAGGAGAATCCCGAGTTGTCATTTGCAACTAGGCAGGAGTCCTGACGTCGCTGAACAAACACGTGGGTGGAAGGGCCATCCCCGTCATAACTCGAGAATATACCCCAGGTTCCCACCGCAACTCGAGAAAAACCATGAGACGTCCCCCTCGCCGCGAGATGAAGCTCGATTCTCCTGCACTGCATGCAGAGCAATTCCGTGCTGCACATCACACATGAAAGGAGCCTTGTTTTTCTTGATGGCACTCTAGAGAAACCCCAAGAACACTGTTTCAAGGCTAGAGGGATCCTGAGGTCACTGTAGCAACATGAAAGAGCTCCGTGGACCAGAAATCAATTCGAGATGAGAGGTTAGTCCCTGGCTTCGACTCCAGAGGAATACAACCTTACCACAAGCACCTCAAGAGGAGGCTTCTCTCAGCTCTATGTATGTGAGAGGGACCCTCAGTTTGCGGCCTCAAGTGGAATGGACACTGCGATGCCCTGACGCGAAATAAGGCCGGATATCCCTGCAGTGACTTGAATGCAGGCTCGTCTTGCATCTCCCAAGATGAAAGGATGTCTGAGTCCCCTGTGGAGACCACAGAGAAAGACCTAGTTCCCGAACTCATCGCTACCGGAGGCCTCACATCCTTTGAAAACTCCAGAGGTACGCGGAGATCAGTGCCTCCAAAGGAAACGATGCCTGACTCCTCGTGAAACTTGATAGGAGTCCGAGGATTCCTGTGGCACGTGGAAAGGGACATTTGGTCTACCGCTACAGATGGAGAGGCGTTCCAATTGCCCTGCCCAGCCTCGAGGACAATCCCGAGTTGTCCCTCGCGACTAGGCAGGAGTCCTGACGTCGCTGAACAAACACGTGGGTGGAAGGGCCATACCCGTCATAACTCGAGAATATACCCCAGGTTCCCGCCGCAACTGGAGAAAAACCATGAGACTTCCCCCTCGCCGCAAAATGAGGCCCGATATCCTGCACTGCGTGCAGAGCAATTCCGTGTTGCACATCACACAGGAAAGGAGCCTTGATTTCCTTGATGGCAGTCCAGAGAAACCCCAAGAACACTGTTTCAAGGCTAGAGGGATCCTGTGGTCACTGTAGCAACAGGAAAGAGCTCCGTGGACCAAAAATCAACTCGAGATGAGAGGTTATTCCCTGGCTTCGACTCACGAGGAATACCACCTTACCACAAGCACCTCAAGAGGAGGCTTCTCTCAGCTCTAGGTATGTGAGAGGGCCCTGTTTTGCGGCCTAAAGTGGAATGGACAGCGCAACGCCCTGACTTGAAATAAGGCCGGATATCCCTGCAGTGACTTGAATACAGGCTCATCTTGCATCTCCCAAGACGAAAGGATGTCTGAATCCCCTGTGGAGACCACAGGAAAGACCTAGTTCCCCACCTCATCGCGACCGGAGGCCTCACATCCTTTGAAAACTCCAGAGGTACGCGGAGATCAGTGCCTCCAAAGGAGACGATGCCTGACTCCTCGTGAAACTTGATAGGAGTCCCAGGATTCCTGTGGCACGTGGAAAGGGACCCTTGGTCTCCCGCCTTAGCTGGAGAGGCATCCCAATTGCCCTGCCAAGCCTCGAGGAGAATCCCGAGTTGTCCCTCGCAACTACGCAGGAGTCCTGACGTCTCTGAACAAACACGTGTGTGGCAGGGCCATCCCCGTGGTAACTCGAGAATATACCCCAGGTTCCCGCCACAACTCGAGAAAAACCATGAGACTTCCCCATCGCGTGAGATGAGGCCCGATTCCCCTGCACTGCGTGCAGAGCAATTCAGTGTCGCACAACACACATGAAAGGAGCCTTGATTTCCTTGATGGAACTCCAGAGAAACCCCAAGAACACTGTTTCAAGGCTAGAGGGATCCTGAGGTCACTGTAGCAACACGAAAGAGCTCCGTGGACCAAAAATCAACTCGAGATGAGAGGTTAGTCCCTGGCTTCGACTCCAGAGGAATACCACCTTACCACAAGCACCTGAAGAGGAGTCTTCTCTCAGCTCTAGTTATGTGAGAGGGACCCTGAGTTTGCGGCCTCAAGTGGAATGGAGACCGCGATGCCCTGACTTGAAATAAGGCCGGATATCCCTGCAGTGACTTGAATGCAGGCTCGTCTTGCATCTCCCAAGACGAAAGGATGTCTGAATCCCCTGTGGAGACCACAGAGAAAGACCTAGTTCCCCACCTCATCGCGACCGGAGGCCTCACATTCTTTGAAAACTCCAGAGGTACGGGAAGATCAGTGCCTCCATAGGAGACGATGCCTGACTCCTCGTGAAACTTGATAGGAGTCCCATGATTCCTGTGGCACATGGAAAGGGACCCTTGGTCTCCCGCCTCAGCTGGAGAGGCGTCCCAATTGCCCTGCCAAGCCTCGAGGAGAATCCCGAGTTGTCCCTCGCAACTAGGCAGGAGTCCTGACGTCGCTGAACAAACACGTGGCTGGAAGGGCCATCCCCGTCGTAACTCGAGAATATACCCCAGGTTCCCGCCGCAACTCGAGAAAAACCATGAGACTTCCCTCTCGCCGCGAGATGAGGCCCGATTCCCCTGAACTGTATGCAGAGCAATTCCGTGTTGCAAATCAAACATGGAAGGAGCCTTGATTTCCTTGATAGTACTCCAGAGAAACCCCAAGAACACTGTTTCCAAGCTAGAGGGATCCTGAGGTCACTGTAGCAACACGAAAGTGCTCCGTGGCCCAAAAATCAACTCGAGATGAGAGGTTAGTCCCTGGCTTCGACTCACGAGGAATACCACCTTACCACAAGCACTTCAAGAGGAGGCTTCTCTCAGCTCTAGGTATGTCAGATGGACCCTGAGTTTGCGGCCTCAAGTGGAATGGACACTGCGATGCCCTGACGCGAAATAAGGCCGGATATCCCTGCAATGATTTGAATGCAGGCTCATCTTGCATCTCCCAAGACGAAAGGATGTCTGAATCTCCTGTGGAGACCACAGAGAAAGACATAGTTCCCCACCTCGTTGCGACCGGAAGCCTCACATCCTTTGAAAACTCCAGAGGTATGTGGAGATCAGTGCCTCCATAGGAGACGATGCCTGACTCCTCGTGAAACTTGATAGGAGTCCCAGGATTCCTGTGGCACGTGGAAAGGGACCCTTGGTCTCCCGCCTCAGCTGGAGAGGCGTCCCAATTGCCCTGCCAAGCCTCGAGGAGAATCCCGAGCTGTCCCTCGCAACTGGGCAGGAGTCCTGACGTCGCTGAACAAACACGTGGCTGGAAGGGCCATCCCCGTCGTAATTCGAAAATATACCCCAGGTCCCCACCGCAACTCGAGAAAAACCATGAGACTTCCCCCTCGACGTGAGATGAGGCCCGATTCCCCTGCACTGCGTGCAGAGCAATTTCGTGATGCACATCACACATGAACGGAGCCTTGATTTCCTTGATGGCACTCCAGAGAAACCCCAAGAACACTGTTTTAAGGCTAGAGGGATCCTGAGGACACTGTAGCAACACGAAAGAGCTCCATGGACCAAAAATCAACTCGAGATGAGGGGTTATTCCCTGGCTTCGACTCCAAAGGAATACCACCTTACCACAAGCACCTCAAGAGGAGGCTTCTCTCAGCTCTAGGTATGTGAGAGGGACCCTGATTTTGCAGCCTCCAGTCGAATAGACACCACGATGCCCTGACTCGAAATGAGGCCGGATATCCCTGCAGTGACTTGAATGCAGGCTCGTCTTGCATCTCCCAAGACGAAAGGATGTCTGAATCCCCTGTGGAGACCACAGAGAAAGACCTAGTTCCCCACCTCATCGCGACCGGAGGCCTCACATCCTTTGAAAACTCCAGAGGTACGCGGAGATCAGTGCCTCCAAAGGAGACGATGCCTGACTCCTCGTGAAACTTGATAGGAGTCCCAGGATTCCTGTGGCACGTGGAAAGGGACCCTTGGTCTCCCGCCTCAGCTGGAGAGGCGTCCCAATTGCCCTGCCAAGCCTCGAGGAGAATCCCGAGTTGTCCCTCGCAACTAGGCAGGAGTCCTGACGTCGCTGAACAAACACGTGTGTGGAAGGGCCATCCCCGTCGTAACTCGAGAATATACCCCAGGTTCCCGCCGCAACTCGAGAAAAACCATGAGACTTCCCCCTCGCCGCGAGATGAGGCCCGATTCCCCTGCACTGCGTGCAGAGAAATACCGTGTTGCACATCACACATGAAAGGAGCCTTGATTTCCTTGATGGCACTCCAGAGAACCCCCAAGAACACTGTTTCAAGGCTAGAGGGATCCTGAGGTCACTGTAGCAACAAGAAAGAGCTCCGTGGACCAAAAATCAACTCGAGATGAGAGGTTAGTCCCTGGCTTCGACTCCAGAGGACTACCACCTTACCACAAGCACCTCAACAGGAGGCTTCTCTCAGCTCTAAGTATGGGAGAGGGACCCTGAGTTTGCGGCCTCAAGTGGAATGGAGACCGCGATGCCCTGACTCGAAATAAGGTCGGATATCCCTGCAGTGACTTGAATGCAGGCTCGTCTTGCATCTCCCAAGACGAAAGGATGTCTGAATCCCCTGTGGAGACCACAGAGAAAGACCTAGTTCCCCACCTCATCGCGACCGGAGGCCTCACATCCTTTGAAAACTCCAGAGGTACGCGGAGATCAGTGCCTCCAAAGGAGAGGATGCCTGACTCCTCGGGAAACTTGATAGGAGTCCCAGGATTCCTGTGGCACATGGAAAGGGACCCTTGGTCTCCCGCCTCAGCTGGAGAGGCGTCCCAATTGCCCTGCCAAGCCTCGAGGAAAATCCCGAGTTGTCCCTCGCAACTAGGCAGGAGTCCTGACGTCGCTGAACAAACACGTGTGTGGATGCGCCATTTCCATCGTAACTCGATAATATAGCCCAGGTTCCCGCCGCAACTCGAGAAAAACCATGAAACTTCCCCCTCGCCCCGAGATGAGGCCCGATTCCCCTACACTGCGGGCAGAGAAATTCCGTGTTGCACATCACACATGAAAGGAGCCTTGATTTCCTTGATGGCACTCCAGAGAAACCCCAAGAACACTGTTTCAAGGCTAGAGAGATCCTGAGGTCACTGTAGCAACAAGAAAGAACTCTGTGGACCAAAAATCATCTCGAGATGAGAGGTTAGTCCCTGGCTTCGACTCCAGAGAAATACCACCTTACCACAAGCACCTCAAGAGGAGGCTTCTCTCAGCTCCAGGTATGTGAGAGGGTCCATGAGTTTGCAGCCTCCAGTCGAATAGACACCACGATGCCCTGACTCGAAATAAGGCCGGATATCCCTGCAGTGACTTGAATGCAGGCTCGTCTTGCATCTCCCAAGACGAAAGGATGTCTGAATCCCCTGTGGAGACCACAGAGAAAGACCTAGTTCCCCACCTCATCGCGACCGGAGGCCTCACATCCTTTGAAAACTCCAGAGGTACGCGGAGATCAGTGCCTCCAAAGGAGACGATGCCTGACTCCTCGCGAAACTTGATAGGAGTCCCAGGATTCCTGTGGCACGTGGAAAGGGACCCTTGGTCTCCCGCCTCAGCTGGAGAGGCGTCCCAATTGCCCTGCCAAGCCTCGAGGAGAATCCCGAGTTGTCCCTCGCAACTAGGCAGGAGTCCTGACGTCGCTGAACAAACACGTGTGTGGAAGGGCCATCCCCGTCGTAACTCGAGAATATACCCCAGGTTCCCGCCGCAACTCGAGAAAAACCATGAGACTTCCCCCTCGCCGCGAGATGAGGCCCGATTCCCCTGCACTGCGTGCAGAGAAATACCGTGTTGCACATCACACATGAAAGGAGCCTTGATTTCCTTGATGGCACTCCAGAGAACCCCCAAGAACACTGTTTCAAGGCTAGAGGGATCCTGAGGTCACTGTAGCAACATAAAAGAGCTCCGTGGACCAGAAATCAATTCGAGATGAGAGGTTAGTCCCTGGCTTCGACTCCAGAGGAATACAACCTTACCACAAGCACCTCAAGAGGAGGCTTCTCTCAGCTCTATGTATGTGAGAGAGACCATCATTTTGCGGCCTCAAGTGGAATGGACACTGCGATGCCCTGACGCGAAATAAGGCCGGATATCCCTGCAGTGACTTGAATGCAGGCTCGTCTTGCATCTCCCAAGATGAAAGGATGTCTGAGTCCCCTGTGGAGACCACAGAGAAAGACCTAGTTCTCGAACTCATCGCTTCCGGAGGCCTCACATCCTTTGAAAACTCCAGAGGTACGCGGAGATCAGTGCCTCCAAAGGGGACGATGCCTGACTCCTCGTGAAACTTGATAGGAGTCCCAGGATTCCTGTGGCACGTGGAAAGGGACCCTTGGTCTCCCGCCTCAGCTGGAGAGGCGTCCCAATTGCCCTGCCAAGCCTCGAGGAGAATCCCGATTTGTCCCTCGCAACTAGGCAGGAGTCCTGACGTCGCTGAACAAACACGTGTGTGGAAGGGCCATCCCCGTCGTAACTCGAAAATATACCCCAGGTTCCCGCAGCAACTCGAGAAAAACCATGAGACTTACCCCTCGCTGCGAGATGAGGCCCGATTCCCCTGCACTGCCTGCAGAGAAATTCCGTGTTGCACATCACACATGAAAGGAGCCTTGATTTCCTTGATGGCACTCCAGAGAAACCCCAAGAACACTCTTTCAAGACTAGAGGGATCCTGAGGTCACTGTGGCAACATGAAAGAGCACCGTGGAACAAAAATCAACTCGAGATGAGGGGTTAGTCCCTGGCTTCGACTCCAGAGGAATACCACCTTACCACAAGCACCTCAAGAGGAGGCTTCTCTCAGCTCTAGGTATGTGAGAGGGACCCTGAGTTTGCAGCCTCAAGTGGAATGGACACCGCTATGCCCTGACTCGAAATAAGGCTGGATATCCCTGCAGTGACTTGAATGCAGGCTCGTCTTGCATCTCCCAAGACGAAAGGATGTCTGAATCCCCTGTGGAGACCACAGAGAAAGACCTAGTTCCCCACCTCATCGCGACCGGAGGCCTCTCATCCTTTGAAAACTCCAGAGGTACGCGGAGATCAGTGCCTCCAAAGGAGACGATGCCTGACTCCTCTGAAACTTGATAGGAGTCCCAGGATTCCTGTGGCATGTGGAAAGGGACACTTGGTCTCCCGCCTCAGCTGGAGAGGCGTCCCAATTTCCCTGCCAAGCCTCGAGGAGAATCCCGAGTTGTCCCTCGCAACTAGGCAGGAGTCCTGACCCGGCTGAACAAACACGTGGGTGGAAGGGCCATCCCCGTCATACTCGAGAATATACCCTAGGTTCCCACCGCAACTCGAGAAAAACCATGAGACTTCTCCCTCGCCGCAAAATGAGGCACGATATCCTCCACTGCGCGCAGAGAAATTCCGTGTTGCACATCAAACATGAAAGGAGCCTTGATTTCCTTGATGTTACTCCAGAGAAACCCCAAGAACACTGTTTCAAGGCTAGAGGGATCCTGAGGTCACTGTAGCAACAGGAAAGAGCTCCATGGACCAAAATCAACTCGAGATGAGAGGTTAGTCCCTGGCTTCGACTCCAGAGGAATACCACCTTACCACAAGCACCTCAAGAGGAGGCTTCTCTCAGCTCTAGGTATGTGAGAGGGGCCCTGATTTTGCGGCCGCAAGTGGAATGGACACCGCGATGCCCTGACTCGAAATAAGGCCGGATATCCCTGCAGTGACTTGAATGCAGGCTCGTCTTGCATCTACCAAGATGAAAGGATGTCTGAATCCCCTGTGGAGACCACAGAGAAAGACCTAGTTCCCCACCTCATCGCGACCGGAGGCCTCACATCCTTTGAAAACTCCAGAGGTACGCGGAGATCAGTGCCTCCAAAGGAGACGATGCCTGACTCCTCGTGAAACTTGATAGGAGTCCCAGGATTCCTGTGGCACGTGGAAAGGGTCCCTTGGTCTACCGCCTCAGCTGGAGAGGCGGCCCAATTGCCCTCCCGAGCCTCGAGGAGAATCCCGAGTTGTCCCTCTCAACTAGGCAGGAGTCCTGACGTCGCTGAAGAAACACGTGGGTGGAATGGCCATCCCCGTCGTAACTCAGAATATACCCCAGGTTCCTGCCGCAACTCGAGAAAAACCATGAGACTTCCCCCTCACCGAGAGATGAGGCCCGATTCCCCTGCACTGCGTGCAGAGCAATTCCGTGTTGCACATCACACATGAAAGGAGCCTTGATTTCCTTGATGGCATTCCAGAGAAACCACAAGAACACTGTTTCAAGGCTAGAGGGATCCTGAGGTCAATGTAGCAACACGAAAGAGCTCCGTGGGCCAAAAATCAACTCGAGATGAGAGGTTAGTCCCTGGGTTCAACTCCAGAGGAATACCACCTTACCACAAGCACCTCAAGAGGAGTCTTCTCTCAGCTCGAGGTATGTGAGAGGGACCCTGAGTTAGCGGCCTCAAGTGGAATGGAAACCGCTATGCCCTGACTCGAAATAAGGCTGGATATCCCTGCAGTGACTTGAATGCAGGCTTGTCTTGCATCTCCCAAGACGAAAGGATGACTGAATCCCCTGTGGAGACCACAGAGATAGACCTAGTTCCCTACCTCATCGCGACCGGAGGCCTCACATCCTTTGAAAACTCCAGAGGTACGCGGAGATCAGTGCCTCCAAAGGAGACGATGCCTGACTCCTAGTGAAACTTGATAGGAGTCCCAGGATTCCTGTGGCACGTGGAAAGGGACACTTGGTCTCCCGCCTCAGCTGGAGAGGCGTCCCAATTGCCCTGCCAAGCCTCGAGGAGAATCCCGAGTTGTCCCTCGCAACTAGGCAGGAGTCCTGACGTCACTGAACAAACACGTGGGTGGAAGGGGCATCACCGACGTAACTCGTGAATATACCCCAGGTTCCCGCCGCAACTCGAGAAAAACCATGAGACTTCCCCCTCGCCGCGAGATGAGGCCCGATTCCCCTGCACTGCGTGCAGAGCAATTCCGTGTTGCACATCACACATGAAAGGAGCCTTGATTTCCTTGATGGCACTCCAGAGAAACCCCAAGAACACTGTTTCAAGGCTAGAGGGATCCTGAGGTCACTGTAGCAACACAAAAGAGCTCTGTGGACCAAGAATCAACTCGAGATGAGAGGTTAGTCCCTGGCTTCGACTCCAGAGGAATACCACCTTACCACAAGCACCTCAAGAGGAGGCTTCTCTCAGCTCTAGGTATGTGAGAGGGACCCTGAGTTTGCGGCCTAAAGTGGAATGGACACCGCGATGCCCTGACTCGAAATAAGGCCGGATATCCCTGCAGTGACTTGAATGCAGGCTCGTCTTGCATCTCCCAAGACGAAAGGATGTCTGAATCCCCTGTGGAGACCACAGAGAAAGACCTAGTTCCCCACCTCATCGCGACCGGAGGCCTCACATCCTTTAAAAACTCCAGAGGTACGCGGCGATCAGTGCCTCCAAAGGAGACGATGCCTGACTCCTTGTGGAACTTGATAGGAGTCCCAGGATTCCTGTGGCACGTGGAAAGAGACACTTGGTCTCCCGCCTCAGCTGGAGAGGCGTCCCAATTGCCCTGCCAAGCCTCGAGGAGTATCCCGAGTTGTCCCTCGCAACTAGGCAGGAGTTCTGTCGTCACTGAACAAACACATGGGTGGAAGGGCCATCCCCGTCATACCTCGAGTATATACCCCAGGTTCCCGCCGCAACTCGAGAAAAACCATGAGACTTCCCCTTCGCCGCAAAATGAGGCCCGATATCCTGTACTGCGTGCAGAGCAATTCCGTGTTGCACATCACACATGAAAGGAGCCTTGATTTCCTTGATGGCACTCCAGAGAAACCCCAAGAACACTGTTTCAAGGCTAGAGGGAACCTGAGGTCACTGTAGCAACACAAAAGAGCTCCGTGGACCAAAAATCAACTCGAGATGAGAGTTTAGTCCCTGGCTTCGACTCCAGAGGAATACCACCTTACCACAAGCACCTCAAGAGGAGGCTTCTCTCAGCTCTAGGTATGTGAGAGGGACCCTGAGTTTGCGGCCTCAAGTGGAATGGACACTGTGATGCCCTGACGCGAAATAAGGCCGGATATCCCTGCAGTGACTTGAATGCAGGCTCGTCTTGCATCTCCCAAGACGAAAGGATGTCTGAATCCGCTGTGGAGACCACAGAGAAAGACCTAGTTCCCCACCTCATCGCGACCGGAGGCCTCACATCCTTTGAAAAATTCAGAGGTACGCGGAGATCAGTGCCTCCAAACGAGACGATGCCTGACTCCTTATGAATATTGATAGGAGTCCCAGGATTCCTGTGGCACGTGGAAAGGGACCCTTGGTCTCCCGCCTCAGCTGGAGAGGCATCCCAATTGCCCTGCCAAGCCTCGAGGAGAATCCCGAGTTGTCCCTCGCAACTAGGCAGGAGTCCTGACGTCGCTGAACAAACACGTGTGTGGAAGGGCTATCCCAGTCTTAACTCGAGAATATACCCCAGGTTCTCGCCGCAACTCGAGAAAAACCATGAGACTTCCCCCTCGCCGCGAGATGAGGCCCGATTCCCCTGCACTGCGTGCAGAGCAATACCGTGTTGCACATCAAACATGAAAGGAGCCTTGATTTCCTTGATGGCACTCCAGAGAAACCCCAAGAACACTGTTTCAAGGCTAGAGGGATCCTGAGGTCACTGTAGCAGCACGAAAGAGTTCCGTGGACCAAAAATCAACTGGAGATGAGAGGTTAGTCCCTGGCTTTGACTTCAGAGGACTACCACCTTACCACAATCACCTCAACAGGAGGCTTCTCTCAGCTCTAAATATGTGAGTGGGACCCTGAGTTTGCGGCCTCAAGTGGAATGGACACCGCGATGCCCTGACTCGAAATAAGGCCGAATATCCCTACAGTGACTTGAATGCAGGCTCGTCTTGCATCTCCCAAGATGAAAGGATGTCTGAATCCCCTGTGGAGACCACAGAGAAAGACCTAGTTCCCCACCTCATCGCGACCGGAGGCCTCACATCCTACGAAAACTCCAGAGCTATGCGGAGATCAGTGCCTTCAAAGGAGACGATGCCTGACTCCTCGGGAAACTTGATAGGAGTCCCAGGATTCCTGTGGCACGTGGAAAGGGACACTTGGTCTCCCGCCTCTCCTGGAGAGGCGTCCCAATTGCCCTGCCAAGCCTCGAGGAGAATCCCGAGTTGTCCCTCGCAACTAGGAAGGAGTCCTGACGTCGCTGCACAAACACGTGGGTGGATGGGCCATCCCCGTCATAACTCGAGAATATACCCCAGGTTCCCACCGCAACTCGAGAAAAAACATGAGACTTCTCCCTCGCCGCAAAATGAGGCACGATATCCTGCACGGCGGGCAGAGAAATTCCGTGTTGCACATCACTAATGAAAGGAGCCTTGATTTCCTTGATGGCACTCCAGAGAAACCCCAAGAACACTGTTTCAAGGCTAGAGGGATCCTGAGGTCACTGTAGCAACAGGAAAGAGCTCCATGGACCAAAATCAACTCGAGATGAAAGGTTAGTCCCTGGCTTCGACTCCAGAGGAATACCACCTTACCACAAGCACCTCAAGAGGAGGCTTCTCTCAGCTCTAGGTATGTGAGAGGGGCCCTGATTTTGCGGCCTCAAGTGGAATGGACACCGCGATGCCCTGACTCGAAATAAGGCCGGATATCCCTGCAGTGACTTGAATGCAGGCTCGTCTTGCATCTCCCAAGACGAAAGGATGTCTGAATCCCCTGTGGAGACCACAGAGAAAGACCTAGTTCCCAACCTCATCGCGACCGGAGGCCTCACATCCTTTGAAAACTCCAGAGGTATGCGGAGATCAGTGCCTCCAAAGGAGAGGATGCCTGACTCCTCGTGAAACTTGATAGGAGTCCCAGGATTCCTGTGGCACGTGGAAAGGGACCCTTGGTCTCCCGCCTCAGCTGGAGAGGCGTCCCAATTGCCCTGCCAAGCCTCGAGGATAATCCCGACTTGTCCCTCGCAACTAGGCAGGAGTCCTGACGTCGCTGCACAAACACGTGGGTGGATGGGCCATTCCCATCGTAACTCGATAATATAGCCCAGGTTCCCGCCGCAACTCGAAATAAACCATGAAACTTCCCCCTCGCCGCGAGATGAGGCCCGATTCCCCTACAGCGGGCAGAGAAATTCCCTGTTGCACATCACACATGAAAGGAGCCTTGATTTCCTTGATGGCAATCCAGAGAAACCTCAAGAACACTGTTTCAAGGCTAGAGGGATCCTGAGGTCACTGTAGCAACACGAAAGAGCTCCGTGGACCAAAAATCAACTCGAGATGAGGGGTTAGTCCCTGGCTTCGACTCAAGAGGAATACCACCTTACCACAAGGACCTCAAGAGGAGGCTTCTCTCAGCTCTAGGTATGTGAGAGGGACCCTGAGTTAGCGGCCTCAAGTGGAATGGAAACCGCTATGCCCTGACTCGAAATAAGGCTGGATATCCCTGCAGTGACTAGAATGCAGGCTTGTCTTGCATCTCCCAAGACGAAAGGATGTCTGAATCCCCTGTGGAGACCACAGAGAAAGACCTAGTTCCCCACCTCATCGCGACCTGAGGCCTCACATCCTTTGAAAACTCCAGAGGTACGCGGAGATCAGTGCCTCCAAAGGAGACGATGCCTGACTCCTCGTGAAACTTGATAGGAGCCCCAGGATTCCTGTGGCAAGTGGAAAGGGACCCTTGGTCTCCCGCCTCAGCTGGAGAGGCGTCCCAATTGCCCTGCCAAGCCTCGAGGAGAATCCCGAGTTGTCCCTCGCAACTAGGCAGGAGTCCTGACGTCGCTGAACAAACACGTGGGTGGAAGGGCCATCCCCATCGTAACTCGAGAATATACCCCAGGTTCCCGCCGCCACTCGAGAAAAACCATGAGACTTCCCCCTCGCCGCGAGATGAGGCCCGATTCCCCTGCACTGCGTGCAGAGCAATTCCGTGTTGCACATCACACATGAAAGGAGCCTTGATTTCCTTGGTGGCACTCCAGAGAAACCCCAAGAACACTGTTTCAAGGCTAGAGGGATCCTGAGGTCACTGTAGCAACACGAAAGAGCTCCGTGGACCAAAAATCAACTCGAGATGAGAGGTTAGTCCCTGGCTTCGACTCCAAACGAATAATACCTTACCACAAGTACCTCAAGAGGAGGCTTCTCTCAGCTCTAGGTATGTTAGAGGGACCCTGAGTTTGCGGCCTCAAGTGGAATGGACACCGCGATGCCCTGACTCGAAATAAGGCCGGATATCCCTGCAGTGACTTGAATGCAGGCTCGTCTTACATCTCCCAAGACGAAAGGATGTCTGAATCCCCTGTGGAGACCACAGAGAAAGACCTAGTTCCCCACCTCATCACGACCTGAGGCCTCACATCCTTTGAAAACTCCAGAGGTACGCGGAGATCAGTGCCTCCAAAGGAGACGATGCCTGACTCCTCGTGAAACTTGATAGGAGTCCCAGGATTCCTGTGGCACATGGAAAGGGACCCTTGGTCTCCCGCCTCAGCTGGTGAGGCGTCCCAAATGCCCTGCCCAGCCTCGAGGAGAATCCCGAGTTGTCCCTCGCAACTAGGCAGGAGTCCTGACATCGCTGAACAAACACGTGGGTGGAAGGGCCATCCCCGTCGTAACTCGAGAATATACCCCAGGTTCCCGCCGCAACTCGAGAAAAACCATGAGACTTCCCCCTCGCCGCGAGATGAGGCCCGATTACCCTGCACTGCGTGCAGAGCAATTTCGTGTTGCACATCAGACATGAAAGGAGACTTGATTTCCTTGGTGGCACTCCAGAGAAACCCCAAGAACACTGTTTCAAGGCTAGAGGGATCCTGAGGTCACTGTAGCAACACGAAAGAGCTCCGTGGACCAAAAATCAACTCGAGATGAGAGGTTAGTCCCTGGCTTCGACTCCAAAGGAATACCACCTTACCACAAGCACCTCAAGAGGAGGCTTCTCTCAGCTCTAGGTATGTTAGAGGGACCCTGAGTTTGCGGCCTCAAGTGGAATGGACACCGCGATGCCCTGACTCGAAATAAGGCCGGATATCCCTGCAGTGACTTGAATGCAGGCTCGTCTTGCATCTCCCAAGACGAAAGGATGTCTGAATCACCTGTGTAGACCACAGAGAAAGACCTAGTTCCCCACCTCATCGTGAACGGAGGCCTCACATCCTTTGAAAACTCCAGAGGTACGCGGAGATCAGTGCCTCCAAAGGAGACAATGCCTGACTCCTCGTGAAACTTGATAGGAGTCCCAGGATTCCTGTGGCACGTGGAAAGGGACCCTTGGTCTCCCGCCTCAGCTGGAGAGGCGTCCCAATTTCCCTGCCAAGCCTCGAGGAGAATCCCGAGTTGTCCCTCGCAACTAGGCAGGAGTCCTGCCGTCGCTGAACAAACACGTGTGTGGAAGGGCCATCCCCGTCGTAACTCGAGAATATACCCCAGGTTCCCGCCGCAACTCGAGAAAAACCATGAGACTTCCCCCTCGCCGCGAGATGAGGCCCGATTCCCCTGCATTGCGTGCAGAGCAATTCCGTGTTGCACATCACACATGAAAGGAGCCTTGATTTCCTTGATGGCACTCCAGAGAAACCCCAAGAATACTGTTTCAAGGCTAGAGGGATCCTGAGGTCACTGTAGCAACACGAAAGAGCTCCGTGGACCAAGAATCAACTCGAGATGAGAGGTTAGTCCCTGGCTTCGACTCCAGAGGAATACCACCTTACCACAAGCACCTCAAGAGGAGGCTTCTCTCAGCTCTAGGTATGTGAGAGGGACCCTGAGTTTGCGGCCTCAAGTGGAATGGACACTGCGATGCCCTGACGCGAAATAAGGCCGGATATCCCTGCAGTGACTTGAATGCAGGCTCGTCTTGCATCTCCCAAGACGAAAGGATGTCTTAATCCCCTGTGGAAACCACAGAGAAAGACCTAGTTCCCCACCTCATCGCGACCGGAGGCCTCACATCCTTTGAAAACTCCAGAAGTCCACGGAGATCAGTGCCTCCAAAGGAGATGATGCCTGACTCCTCGTGAAACTTGATAGGAGTCCCAGGATTCCTGTGGCACGTGGAAAGGGACACTTGGTCTCCCGCCTCAGCTGGAGAGGCGTCCCAATTGCCCTGCCAAGCCTCGAGGAGAATCCCGAGTTGTCCCTCGCAACTAGGCAGGAGTCCTGACGTCGCTAAACAAACACGTGGGTGGAGGGGCCATCCCCGTCTTAACTCGAGAATATACCCCATGTTCCCGCCGTAACTTGAGAAAAACCATGAGACTTTCCCCTCGCCGCGAGATGAGGCCCGATTCCCCTGCACTGCGTGCAGAGCAATTCCGTGTTGCACATCACACATGAAAGGAGCCTTGATTTCCTTGATGGCACTCAAGAGAAACCCCAAGAACACTGTTTCAAGTCTAGAGGGATCCTGAGGTCACTGTAGCAACACGAAAGAGCTCCGTGGACCAAGAATCAACTCGAGATGAGAGGTTAGTCCCTGGCTTCGACTCCAGAGGAATACCACCTTACCACAAGCACCTCAAGAGGAGGCTTCTCTCAGCTCTAGGTATGTGAGAGGGACCCTGAGTTTGCCGCCTCAAGTGGAATGGACACTGCGATGCCCTGACTCGAAATAAGGCCGGATATCCCTGCAGTGACTTGAATGCAGGCTCGTCTTGCATCTCCCAAGACGAAAGGATGTCTGAATCCCCTGTGGAGACCACAGAGAAAGACCTAGTTCCCTACCTCATCGCGACCTGAGGCCTCACATCCTTTGAAAACTCCAGAGGTACGCGGAGATCAGTGCCTCCAAAGGAGACGATGCCTGACTCCTCGTGAAACTTGATAGGAGTCCCAGGATTCCTGTGGCACTTGGAAAGGGACCCTTGGTCTCCCGCCTCAGCTGGAGAGGCGTCCCAATTGCCCTGCCAAGCCTCGAGGAGAATCCCGAATTGTCCCTCGCAACTAGGCAGGAGTCCTGACGTCGCTGAACAAACACGTGGGTGGAGGGGACATCCCTGTCTTTTTTTTTTTTTTTAATTTTTTTATTAGTTGGAGGCTAATTACTTCACAACATTTCAGTGGGTTTTGTCATACATTGATATGAATCAGCCATAGATTTACACTTATTCCCCATCCCGATCCCCCCTCCCACCTCCCTCTTCACCCGACTCCTCTGGGTCTTCCCAGTGCACCAGGCCCGAGCACTTGTCTCATGCATCCCACCTGGGCTGGTGATCTGTTTCACCATAGATAGTATACATGCTGTTCTTTTGAAACATCCCACCCTCACCTTCTCCCACAGAGTTCAAAAGTCTGTTCTGTATTTCTGTGTCTCTTTTTCTGTTTTGCATATAGGGTTATCGTTACCATCTTTCTAAATTCCATATATATGTGTTAGTATGCTGTAATGTTCTTTATCTTTCTGGCTTACTTCACTCTGTATAAGGGGCTCCAGTTTCATCCATCTCATTAGGACTGGTTCAAATGAATTCTTTTTGACGGCTGAGTAAAATTCCATGGTGTATATGTACCACAGCTTCCTTATCCATTCATCTGCTGATGGGCATCTAGGTTGCTTCCATGTCCTGGCTATTATAAACAGTGCTGCGATGAACATTGGGGTGCATGTGTCTCTTTCAGATCTGGTTTCCTCAGTGTGTATGCCCAGAAGTGGGATTGCTGGGTCATATGGCAGTTCTATTTCCAGTTTTTTAAGGAATCTCCACACTGTTTTCCATAGTGGCTGTACTAGTTTGCATTCCCACCAACAGTGTAAGAGGGTTCCCTTTTCTCCACACCCTCTCCAGCATTTATTGCTTGTAGTCTTTTGGATAGCAGCCATCCTGACTGGCGTGTAATGGTACCTCATTGTGGTTTTGATTTGCATTTCTCTAATAATGAGTGATGTTGAGCACCTTTTCATGTGTTTGTTAGCCATCTGTATGTCTTCTTTGGAGAAATGTCTGTTTAGTTCTTTGGCCCATTTTTTGATTGGGTCATTTATTTTTCTGGAATTGAGCTTCAGGAGTTGCTTGTATATTTTTGAGATTAATCCTTTGTCTGTTTCTTCATTTGCTATTATTTTCTCCCAATCTGACGGCTGTCTTTTCACCTTACTTATAGTTTCCTTTGTAGTGCAAAAGCTTTTAAGTTTCATTAGATCCCATTGGTTTAGTTTTGCTTTTATTTCCAATATTCTGGGAGGTGGGTCATAGAGGATCTTGCTGTGATTTATGTCGGAGAGTGTTTTGCCTATGTTCTCCTCTAGGAGTTTTATAGTTTCTGGTCTTACATTTAGATCTTTAATCCATTTTGAGTTTATTTTTGTGTATGGTGTTAGAAAGTGTTCTAGTTTCATTCTTTTACAAGTGGTTGACCAGTTTTCCCAGCACCACTTGTTAAAGAGGTTGTCTTTTTTCCATTGTATATCCTTGCCTCCTTTGTCAAAGATAAGGTGTCCATAGGTTCGTGGATTTATCTCTGGGCTTTCTATTCTGTTCCATTGATCTATATTTCTGTCTTTGTGCCAGTACCATACTGTCTTGATGACTGTGGCTTTGTAGTAGAGTCTGAAGTCAGGCAGGTTGATTCCTCCAGTTCCATTCTTCTTTCTCAAGATTACTTTGGCTATTCGAGGTTTTTTGTATTTCCATACAAATTGTGAAATTCTTTGGTCTAGTTCTGTGACAAATACCGTTGGTAGCTTGATAGGGATTGCATTGAATCTATAGATTGCTTTGGGTAGAATAGCCATTTTGACAATATTGATTCTTCCAATCCATGAACACGGTATGTTTCTCCATCTGTTTGTGTCCTCTTTGATCTCTTTCATCAGTGTTTTATAGTTTTCTATGTATAGGTCTTTTGTTTCTTTAGGTAGATATACTCCTAAGTATTTTATTCTTTTTGTTGCAATGGTGAATGGTATTGTTTCCTTAATTTCTCTTTCTGTTTTTTCATTGTTAGTATATAGGAATGCAAGGGATTTCTGTGTGTTAATTTTATATCCTGCAACTTTACTATATTCATTGATTAGTTCTAGTAATTTTCTGGTAGAGTCTTTAGGGTTTTCTACGTAGAGGATCATGTCATCTGCAAACAGTGAGAGTTTCACTTCTTCTTTTCCTATCTGGATTCCTTTTACTTCTTTTTCTGCTCTGATTGCTGTGGCCAGAACTTCCAACACTATGTTGAACAGTAGTGGTGACAGTGGGCACCCTTGTCTTGTTCCTGATTTCAGGGGGAATGCTTTCAATTTTTCACCATTGAGGGTGATGCTTGCTGTGGGTTTGTCATATATGGCTTTTATAATGTTGAGGTATGTTCCTTCTATTCCTGCTTTTTGGAGAGTTTTAATCATAAATGAGTGTTGAATTTTGTCAAAGGCTTTCTCTGCATCTATTGAGATAATCATATGGTTTTTATCTTTCAATTTGTTAATGTGGTGTATTACGTTGATTGATTTGCGGATATTGAAGAATCCTTGCATTCCTGGGATAAAGCCCACTTGGTCGTGGTGTATGATTTTTTTAATATGTTGTTGGATTCTGTTTGCTAGAATTTTGTTAAGGATTTTTGCATCTATGTTCATCAGTGATATTGGCCTGTAGTTTTCTTTTTTTGTGGCATCTTTGTCTGGTTTTGAAATTAGGGTGATGGTGGCCTCATAGAATGAGTTTGGAAGTTTACCTTCTTCTGCAATTTTCTGGAAGAGTTTGAGTAAGGTAGGTGTTAGCTCTTCTCTAAATTTTTGGTAGAATTCAGCTGTGAAGCCATCTGGTCCTGGGCTTTTGTTTGCTGGAAGATTTTTGATTACACTTTCGATTTCCTTGCCTGTGATGGGTCTGTTAAGATCTTCTATTTCTTCCTGGTTCAGTTTTGGAAAGTTATACTTTTCTAAGAATTTGTCCATTTCATCCAAGTTGTCCATTTTATTGGCATAGAGCTGCTGGTAGTAGTCTCTTATGATCCTTTGTATTTCAGTGTTGTCTGTTGTGATCTCTCCATTTTCATTTCTAATTTTGTTAATTTGGTTCTTCTCTCTTTGCTTCTTAATGAGTCTTGCTAATGGTTTGTCAATTTTGTTTATTTTTTCAAAAAACCAGCTTTTAGCTTTGTTGATTTTTGCTATGGTCTCTTTAGTTTCTTTTGCATTTATTTCTGCCCTGATTTTTAAGATTTCTTTCCTTCTGCTAACCCTGGGGTTCTTCATTTCTTCCTTCTCTAATTGCTTTAGGTGTAGAGTTAGGTTATTTATTTGGCTTTTTTCTTGTTTCTTGATGTAAGCCTGTAATGCTATGAACTTTCCCCTTAGCACTGCTTTTACAGTGTCCCATAGGTTTTGGGTTGTTGTGTTTTCATTTTCATTCATTTCTATACATATTTTGATTTCTTTTTTGATTTCTTCTATGATTTGTTGGTTATTCAGAAGTGTGTTATTTAGCCTCCATGTGTTTGAATTTTTAACAATTTTTTTCCTGTAATTGAGATCTAATCTTACTGCACTGTGGTCAGAAAAGATGACTGGAATGATTTCAATTTTTTTGAATTTTCCAAGACCAGATTTATGGCCCAGGATGTGATCTATTCTGGAGAAGGTTCCGTGTGCACTTGAGAAAAAGGTGAAGTTGATTGTTTTGGGGTGAAATGTCCTATAGATATCAATTAGGTCTAGCTGGTCCATTGTGTCATTTAAAGTTTGTGTTTCCTTGTTAATTTTCTGTGTAGTTGATCTATCCATAGTTGTGAGTGGGGTATTAAAGTCTCCCACTATTATTGTGTTACTATTAATTTCCTCTTTCATACTCGTTAGTGTTTGCCGTACATATTGCGGTGCTCCTATGTTGGGTGCATATATATTTATAATTGTTATATCTTCTTCTTGGATTGATCCTTTGATCATTATGTAGTGTCCTTCTTTGTCTCTTTTCACAGCTTTTATTTGAAAGTCTATTTTATCTGATATGAGTATTGCGACTCCTGCTTTCTTTTGGTCTCCGTTTGCATGAAATATTTTTTTCCAGCCCTTCACTTTCAGTCTGTATGTGTCTCTTGTTTTGAGGTGGGTCTCTTGTAGACAGCATATATAGGGGTCTTGTTTTTGTATCCATTCAGCCAATCTTTGTCTTTTGGTTGGGGCATTCAACCCATTTACATTTAAGGTAATTATTGATATGTGTGGTCCCGTTGCCATTTACTTTGTTGTTTTGGGTTCACGTTTATACAACCTTTCTGCATTTCCTGTCTAGAGAAGATCCTTTAGCATTTGTTGAAGAGCTGGTTTGGTAGTGCTGAATTCTCTCAGCTTTTGCTTATCTGTAAAGCTTTTGAGTTCTCCTTCATATCTGAATGAGATCCTTGCTGGATACAGTAATCTAGGTTGTAGGTTATTCTCTTTCATTACTTTCAGGACGTCCTGCCATTCCCTTCTGGCCTGGAGGGTTTCTATTGATAGATCAGCTGTTATCCTTATGGGAATCCCTTTGTGTGTTATTTGTTGTTTTTCCCTTGCTGCTTTTAATATTTGTTCTTTGTGTTTGATCTTTGTTAGTTTGATTAATATGTGTCTTGGGGTGTTTCGCCTTGGGTTTATCCTGTTTGGAACTCTCTGGGTTTCTTGGACTTGGGTGGCTATTTCCTTCCCCATTTTAGGGAAGTTTTCAGCTATTATCTCCTCGAGTATTTTCTCATGGCCTTTCTTTTTGTCTTCTTCTTCTGGAACTCCTATGATTCGAATGTTGGGGCGTTTCACATTGTCCCAGAGGTCCCTGAGGTTGTCCTCATTTCTTTTGATCCTTTTTTCTTTTTTCCTCTCTGCTTCATTTATTTCCACCATTTTATCTTCTATCTCACTTATCCTATCTTCTGCCTCCGTTATTCTACTCTTGGTTCCCTCCAAAGTGTTTTTGATCTCATTCATTGCATTATTCATTTTTAATTGACTCTTTTTTATTTCTTCTAGGTCTTTATTAAACAATTCTTGTATCTTTTCAATCTTTGTTTCCAAGCTATTTATCTGTAACTCCATTTTGTTTTCAAGATTTTGGATCATTTTTATTATCATTATTCTAAATTCTTTTTCAGGTAGATTCCCTATCTCCTCCTCTTTTGTTTGACTTGGTGGGCATTTTTCTTGTTCCTTTACCTGTTGGGTATTTCTTTGCCTTTTCATCTTGTTTAGATTGCTGTGTCTGGAGTGGACTTTCTGTATTCTGGAGGTCTGTGGTTCCTTTTTATTGTGGAGGATTTACCCAGTGGGTGGGGTTGGACGTTTGGCTTGTCAAGGTTTCCTGGTTAGGGAAGCTTGCGTCAGTGTACTGGTGCGTGGAACTTGATTTCTTCTCTTTGGAGAGCAATGGAGTGCCCAGTAATGAGTTTTGAGTTGGGTCTATGTGTTAGGTGTGACCTTGGGTAGCCTGTATGTTGACATTCAGGGCTGTGTTCCTGTGTTGCTGGAGAATTTGCGTGGTATGTCTTGCTCTAAAACTTATTGGCTCTTGGGTGGTGGTTGGTTTCAGTGTAGGTATGGAGGCTTTTGGACGGTCACTTATCACTTAAAGTTCCATGTAGTCAGGAGTTTTCTGGTGTTCTCAGGTTTTGGGCTTAAGTTTCCTGCCTCTGGATTTCAGTTTTATTCTTCCTGTAGTCTCAGGACTTCTCCAACTATACAGCTCTGATAATTAAACTTCTAGGTTAATGGCGAAAAGATTCTCCCCCGTTAGGGACACCCAGAGAGGTTCACAGAGTTACATGAACAGGAGAAAAGGGAGGAGGGAGATAGAGATGAGTAGGAGGAGAAAAAGGGGGACTCAAGAGGAGAGAGACAGATCTACGCAGCTGTCTGTTCCCAGAGTGTTCTCGTATCTGAGACACCTACAAGGATTCACAGAATTGGATGGGGAAGAGAAGGGGAAAAGAGGAAATAGAGGTGTTCTGAGGTAGAAAACAGAGAGTCAAGATTGGGAGGGAATAATCTTCGGTTTTAAGATAGGGCTTCTCTTTTTTTTTTTTTTTTTGTAAGGTTATAGTGTAGTGAAGATGAAAATGAAGAGTAGTAGAGGAGTACTAGAGGACTTTAAAAGAAATAAGAGAAAAAGAAAAATAGAAAATAGAAGAGAAAAAGGAAAGAAAAAAAAAAGAAGAAAAAGGAGAAGAAAAAAAAAGAAAAAGAAAAAAAAAAAAAAAGAAAAAAAAAATTTTTTTTTCCCCTAATTAAAAAAATCGTAAAAATCTATGAAAATGAAAGTTAAGGAGTAATGGGGGAGTAATAGGGAATTTTAAAGGAAAATAAAAGAGAAAAAATAAAAAAGAAAAATATAAAAAGAAAAAAAAAATTTTTTTTTTTCCTTACTTAGAAAAAACAGAAAAATAAAAAAAAAAGTAAAAATATGTCTAGGAATTTCTCTGGAGCTGTTGCGGTCAGTGTGGGTTCGGCTCAGTTTCAGATAGCTCCTCGTTCCAGCTTGCACTTCTCGATATCTACAGGGCCCTTCCGGTGAAGTCGGTGTTTTCTTCAGGGATTTTAATCTGTTGCACCAGTCCCTTCTGAAGCGGTTCCCTTTGTTTATTTGGCTTCTGTTTGCCGGTCTCTTCAGAGGCTCATTTCCGCCCTGACACAGGCGGCCGGAGGCGGACTCTTATTCAGGTAGCTAGTTCCGTTGCGCTGCTGGGAGGGGCTGGCGCTGCCGGAAGGGGCTGACGCTGCTTTCTCCGTCTGCGCTGCTCAGGCTCCCGGCTGTTCTATATGGAGCGCGCCCCGCGCTGCGCGAGGTTCCAGCCCTCGGGTGTTACACAAAAGCGCGGAAGGAAAAGCTGCGCCTGCTCTCTGTGCCTTCCCGGTCAGAGCGGTCCAGGCAGCCAGGGGCTTGGTGGGCGCGCTATCCCCAGGTGTGGCGCACCCACTCCCTTCCGCGGACCCAGTCTCAGTTTCCGCTGGCGCCAGGCGGGTGCGCGCGCCTTCCGCCCTCCGCGTCCCCAGCCCCAGTCCCCGCCCCGCGCCGGTCGGGTGCCTGCGCCCTGTGTCTCGCCGCGACCTTCCCCTCCCCCCTGCCTCCTGCCTCCGACGGGGCTGGGCCGGTCCGCAGCCTGCGAGCTCTTCTCGGGACTTTCCCCGTCCCTTTGTTCTGCGAACGGCCGGCAGTGTGTTCCGGCCGGTCAATTTTCTCTCTCTCCTTTGGTCTCCCACAGTTCAAGTTGGAACCTCACAGAAGCTCCCCCCGATTGTCCTCAGGGCACTCAGGCCCGGACCCTAGCCCAAGCAAGGCCGCCTAAGACTCCCTTCCCGGGACGGGTCTCCGTCCTTAGCTCTTTTGTCTCACTTTTTATCTTTTATATTTTGTCCTACCTCCTTTCGAAGACAATGGTCTGCTTTTCTGGGCGCCTGATGACCTCAGCTAGCGATCAGAAGTTGTTTTGTGAAGTTTGCTCTGCATTCGGTTATTCTTTTGATGAATTTGTAGGAGAGAAAGTGGTCTCCCGGTCCTACTCCTCCGCCATCTTGCGACATCCCTGTCTTAACTCGAGAATATACCCCACGTTCCAGCCGCAACTTGAGAAAAACCATGAGACTTCCCCCTCTCCGCGAGATGAGGCCCGATTCCCCTGCACTGCGAGCAGAGCAATTCCGTGTTGCACATCACACATGAAAGGAGCCTTGATTTCCTTGATGGCACTCCAGAGAAACCCCAAGAACACTGTTTCAAGTCTACAGGGATCCTGAGGTCACTGTAGCAACACGAAAGAGCTCCGGGGACCAAGAATCAACTCGAAATGAGAGGTTAGTGCCTGGCATCGACTCCAGAGGAATACCACCTTACCACAAGCACCTTAAGAGGAGGCTTCTCTCAGCTCTAGGTATGTGAGAGGGACCCTGAGTTTGCGGCCTCAAGTGGAATGGACACTGCGATGCCCTGACGCGAAATAAGGCCGGATATCCCTGCAGTGACATGAATGCAGGCTCGTCTTGCATCTCCCAAGACGAAAGCATGTCTGAATCCCCTGTGGAGACCACAGAGAAAGACCTAGTTCCCCACCTCATCGTGACCGGAGGCCTCACATCCTTTGAAAACTCCAGAGGTACGCGGAGATCAGTGCCTCCAAAGGAGAGGATGCCTGACTCCTCGTGAAACTTGATAGGAGTCCCAGGATTCCTGTGGCACGTGGAAAGGGACCCTTGGTCTCCCGCTTCAGCTGGAGAGGCGTCCCAATTGCCCTGCCAAGCCTCGAGGAGAATCCCGAGTTGTCCCTCGCAACTAGGCAGGAGTCCTGACGTGGCTGAACAAACACGTGGGTGGAAGGGCCATCCCCGTCGTAACTCGAGAATATACCCCAGGTTCCCGCCGCAACTCGAGAAAAACCATGAGACTTTCCCTTCGCCGCGAGATGAGGCCCGATTCCCCTGCACTGCGTGCAGAGCAATTCCGTGTTGCACATCACACATGAAAGGAGCCTTGATTTCCTTGATGGCACTCCAGAGAAACCCCAAGAACACTGTTTCAAGTCTAGAGGGATCCTGAGGTCACTGTAGCAACACGAAAGAGCTCCGTGGACCAAGAATCAACTCGAGATGAGAGGTTAGTCCCTGGCTTCGACTCCAGAGGAATACCACCTTACCACAAGCACCTCAAGAGGAGGCTTCTCTCAGCTCTAGGTATGTGAGAGGGACCCTGAGTTTGCCGCCTCAAGTGGAATGGACACTGCGATGCCCTGACGCGAAATAAGGCCGGATATCCCTGCAGTGACTTGAATGCAGGCTCGTCTTGCATCTCCCAAGACGAAAGGATGTCTGAATCCCCTGTGGAGACCACAGAGAAAGACCTAGTTCCCCACCTCATCGCGACCTGAGGCCTCACATCCTTTGAAAACTCCAGAGGTACGCGGAGATCAGTGCCTCCACAGGAGACGATGCCTGACTCCTCGTGAAACTTGATAGGAGTCCCAGGATTCCTGTGGCACATGGAAAGGGACCCTTGGTCTCCCGCCTCAGCTGGAGAGGCGTCCCAATTGCCCTGCCCCGCCTCGAGGAGAATCCCGAGTTGTCCCTCGCAACTAGGCAGGAGTCCTGACGTCGCTGAAGAAACACGTGGGTGGAAGGGCCATCCCCGTCGTAACTCGAGAATATACCCCAGGTTCCCGCCGCCACTCGAGAAAAACCATGAGACTTCCCCCTCGCCGCGAGATGAGGCCCGATTCCCCTGCACTGCGTGCAGAGCAATTCCGTGTTGCACATCACACATGAAAGGAGCCTTGATTTCCTTGGTGGCACTCCAGAGAAACCCCAAGAAAACTGTTTCAAGGCTAGAGGGATCCTGAGGTCACTGTAGCAACACGAAAGAGCTCCGTGGACCAAAAATCAACTCGAGATGAGAGGTTAGTCCCTGGCTTCGACTCCAAAGGAATACCACCTTACCACAAGCACCTCAAGAGGAGGCTTCTCTCAGCTCTAGGTATGTTAGAGGGACCCTGAGTTTGCGGCCTCAAGTGGAATGGACACCGCGATGCCCTGACTCGAAATAAGGCCGGATATCCCTGCAGTGACTTGAATGCAGGCTCGTCTTGCATCTCCCAAGACGAAAGGATGTCTGAATCCCCTGTGGAGACCACAGAGAAAGACCTAGTTCCCCACCTCATCGCGACCTGAGGCCTCACATCCTTTGAAAACTCCAGAGGTACGCGGAGATCAGTGCCTCCAAAGGAGACGATGCCTGACTCCTCGTGAAACTTGATAGGAGTCCCAGGATTCCTGTGGCACATGGAAAGGGACCCTTGGTCTCCCGCCTCAGCTGGAGAGGCGTCCCAATTGCCCTGCCCAGCCTCGAGGAGAATCCCGAGTTGTCCCTCGCAACTAGGCAGGAGTCCTGACGTGGCTGAACAAACACGTGGGTGGAAGGGCCATCCCCGTCGTAACTCGAGAATATACCCCAGGTTACCGCCGCAACTCGAGAAAAACCATGAGACTTCCCCCTCGCCGCGAGATGAGGCCCGATTCCCCTGCACTGCGTGCAGAGCAATTCCGTGTTGCACATCACACATGAAAGGAGCCTTGATTTCCTTGATGGCACTCCAGAGAAACCCCAAGAACACTGTTTCAAGTCTAGAGGGATCCTGAGGTCACTGTAGCAACACGAAAGAGCTCCGTGGACCAAGAATCAACTCGAGATGAGAGGTTAGTCCCTGGCTTCGACTCCAGAGGAATACCACCTTACCACAAGCACCTCAAGAGGAGGCTTCTCTCAGCTCTAGGTATGTGAGAGGGACCCTGAGTTTGCGGCCTCAAGTGGAATGGACACTGCGATGCCCTGACGAGAAATAAGGCCAGATATCCCTGCAGTGACTTGAATGCAGGCTCGTCTTGCATCTCCCAAGACGAAAGGATGTCTGAATCCCCTGTGGAGACCACAGAGAAAGACCTAGTTCCCCACCTCATCGCGACCTGAGGCCTCACATCCTTTGAAAACTCCAGAGGTACGCGGAGATCAGTGCCTCCAAAGGAGACGATGCCTGACTCCTCGTGAAACTTGATAGGAGTCCCAGGATTCCTGTGGCACTTGGAAAGGGACCCTTGGTCTCCCGCCTCAGCTGGAGAGGCGTCCCAATTGCCCTGCCCCGCCTCGAGGAGAATCCCGAATTGTCCCTCGCAACTAGGCAGGAGTCCTGACGTCGCTGAACAAACACGTGGGTGGAGGGGACATCCCTGTCTTAACTCGAGAATATACCCCACGTTCCAGCCGCAACTTGAGAAAAACCATGAGACTTCCCCCTCTCCGCGAGATGAGGCCCGATTCCCCTGCACTGCGTGCAGAGCAATTCCGTGTTGCACATCACACATGAAAGGAGCCTTGATTTCCTTGATGGCACTCCAGAGAAACCCCAAGAACACTGTTTCAAGGCTAGAGGGATCCTGAGGTCACTGTAGCAACACGAAAGAGCTCCGTGGACCAAGAATCAACTCGAGATGAGAGGTTAGTCCCTGGCTTCGACTCCAGAGGAATACCACCTTACCACAAGCACCTCAAGAGGAGGCTTCTCTCAGCTCTAGGTATGTGAGAGGGACCCTGAGTTTGCTGCCTCAAGTGGAATGGACACTGCGATGCCCTGACGCGAAATAAGGCCAGATATCCCTGCAGTGACTTGAATGCAGGCTCGTCTTGCATCTCCCAAGACGAAAGGATGTCTGAATCCCCTGTGGAGACCACAGAGAAAGACCTAGTTCCCCACCTCATCGCGACCTGAGGCCTCACATCCTTTGAAAACTCCAGAGGTACGCGGAGATCAGTGCCTCCAAAGGAGATGATGCCTGACTCCTCGTGAAACTTGATAGGAGTCCCAGGATTCCTGTGGCACATGGAAAGGGACCCTTGGTCTCCCGCCTCAGCTGGAGAGGCGTCCCAATTGCCCTGCCCCGCCTCGAGGAGAATCCCGAGTTGTCCCTCGCAACTAGGCAGGAGTCCTGATGTCGCTGAACAAACACGTGGGTGGAAGGGCCATCCCCGTCGTAACTCGAGAATATACCCCAGGTTCCCGCCGCAACTCGAGAAAAACCATGAGACTTCCCCCTCGCCGCGAGATGAGGCCCGATTCCCCTGCACTGCGTGCAGAGCAATTCCGTGTTGCACATCACACATGAAAGGAGCCTTGATTTCCTTGGTGGCACTCCAGAGAAACCCCAAGAACACTGTTTCAAGGCTAGAGGGATCCTGAGGTCACTGTAGCAACACGAAAGAGCTCCGTGGACCAAAAATCAACTCGAGATGAGAGGTTAGTCCCTGGCTTGGACTCCAAAGGAATACCACCTTACCACAAGCACCTCAAGAGGAGGCTTCTCTCAGCTCTAGGTATGTTAGAGGGACCCTGAGTTTGCGGCCTCAAGTGGAATGGACACCGCGATGCCCTGACTCGAAATAAGGCCGGATATCCCTGCAGTGACTTGAATGCAGGCTCGTCTTGCATCTCCCAAGATGAAAGGATGTCTGAATCCCCTGTGGAGACCACAGAGAAAGACCTAGTTCCCCACCTCATCGCGACCGGAGGCCTCACATCCTTAGAAAACTCCAGAGGTACGCGGAGATCAGTGCCTCCAAAGGAGACGATGCCTGACTCCTCGTGAAAATTGATAGGAGTCCCAGGATTCCTGTGGCACGTGGAAAGGGACCGTTGGTCTCCCGCTTCAGCTGGAGAGGCGTCCCAATTGCCCTGCCAAGCCTCGAGGAGAATCCCGAATTGTCCCTCGCAACTAGGCAGGAGTCCTGACGTCGCTGAACAAACACGTGGGTGGAAGGACCATCCCCGTCGTAACTCGAGAATATACCCCAGGTTCCCGCCACAACTCGAGAAAAACCATGAGACTTTCCCCTCGCCGCGAGATGAGGCCGGATTCCCCTGCACTGCGTGCAGAGCAATTCCGTGTTGCACATCACACATGAAAGGAGCCTTGATTTCCTTGATGGCACTCCAGAGAAACCCCAAGAACACTGTTTCAAGTCTAGAGGGATCCTGAGGTCACTGTAGCAACACGAAAGAGCTCCGTGGACCAAGAATCAACTCGAGATGAGAGGTTAGTCCCTGGCTTCGACTCCAGAGGAATACCACCTTACCACAAGCACCTCAAGAGGAGGCTTCTCTCAGCTCTAGGTATGTGAGAGGGACCCTGAGTTTGCCGCCTCAAGTGGAATGGACACTGCGATGCCCTGACGCGAAATAAGGCCGGATATCCCTGCAGTGACTTGAATGCAGGCTCGTCTTGCATCTCCCAAGACGAAAGGATGTCTGAATCACCTGTGGAGACAACAGAGAAAGACCTAGTTCCCCACCTCATCGCGACCTGAGGCCTCACATCCTTTGAAAACTCCAGAGGTACGCGGAGATCAGTGCCTCCAAAGGAGACGATGCCTGACTCCTCGTGAAACTTGATAGGAGTCCCAGGATTCCTGTGGCACGTGGAAAGGGACACTTGGTCTCCCGCCTCAGCTGGAGAGGCGTCCCAATTGCCCTGCCAAGCCTCGAGGAGAATCCCGAGTTGTCCCTCGCAACTAGGCAGGAGTCCTGACGTCGCTAAACAAACACGTGGGTGGAGGGGCCATCCCCGTCTTAACTCGAGAATATACCACATGTTCCCGCCGTAACTTGAGAAAAACCATGAGACTTTCCCCTCGCCGCGAGATGAGGCCCGATTCCCCTGCACTGCGTGCAGAGCAATTTCGTGTTGCACATCACACATGAAAGGAGCCTTGATTTCCTTGATGGCACTCCAGAGAAACCCCAAGAACACTGTTTCAAGTCTAGAGGGATCCTGAGGTCACTGTAGCAACACGAAAGAGCTCCGTGGACCAAGAATCAACTCGAGATGAGAGGTTAGTCCCTGGCTTCGACTCCAGAGGAATACCACCTTACCACAAGCACCTCAAGAGGAGGCTTCTCTCAGCTCTAGGTATGTGAGAGGGACCCTGAGTTTGCCGCCTCAAGTGGAATGGACACTGCGATGCCCTGACGCGAAATAAGGCCGGATATCCCTGCAGTGACTTGAATGCAGGCTCGTCTTGCATCTCCCAAGACGAAAGGATGTCTGAATCCCCTGTGGAGACCACAGAGAAAGACCTAGTTCCCCACCTCATCGCGACCTGAGGCCTCACATCCTTTGAAAACTCCAGAGGTCCGCGGAGGTCAGTGCCTCCAAAGGAGACGATGCCTGACTCCTCGTGAAACTTGATAGGAGTCCCAGGATTCCTGTGGCACATGGAAAGGGACCCTTGGTCTCCCGCCTCAGCTGGAGAGGCGTCCCAATTGCCCTGCCCAGCCTCGAGGAGAATCCCGAGTTGTCCCTCGCAACTAGGCAGGAGTCCTGACGTCGCTGAGCAAACACTTGGGTGGAAGGGCCATCCCCGTCGTAACTCGAGAATATACCCCAGCTTCCCGCCGCAACTCGAGAAAAACCATGAGACTTCCCCCTCGCCACGAGATGAGGCCCGATTCCCCTGCACTGCGTGCAGAGCAATTCCGTGTTGCACATCACACATGTAAGGAGCCTTGATTTCCTTGATGGCACTCCAGAGAAACCCCAAGAACACTGTTTCAAGGCTAGAGGGATCCTAAGGTCACTGTAGCAACACGAAAGAGCTCCGTGGACCAAAAATCAACTCGAGATGAGAGGTTAGTCCCTGGCTTCGACTCCAGAGGAATACCACCTTACCACAAGCACCTCAAGAGGAGGCTTCTCTCAGCTCTAGCTATGTGAGAGGGACCCTGAGTTTGCGGCCTCAAGTCGAATGGACTCCGCGATGCCCTGACTCGAAATAAGGCCGGATATCCCTGCAGTGTCTTGAATGTAGGCTCGTCTTGCATCTCCCAAGACGAAAGGATGTTTGAATCCCCTGTGGAGACCACAGAGAAAGACCTAGTTCCCCACCTCATCGCGACCGGAGGCCTCACATCCTTTGAAAACTCCAGAGGTACGCGGAGATCAGTGCCTCCAAAGGAGATGATGCCTGACTCCTCGTGAAACTTGATAGGAGTCCCAGGATTCCTGTGGCACGTGGAAAGGGACCCTTGGTCTCCCGCCTCAGCTGGAGAGGCGTCCCAATTGCCCTGCCAAGCCTCGAGGAGAATCCCGAGTTGTCCCTCGCAACTAGGCAGGAGTCCTGCCGTCGCTGAACAAACACGTGTGTGGAAGGGCCATCCCCGTCGTAACTCGAGAATATACCCCAGGTTCCCGCCGCAACTCGAGAAAAACCATGAGACTTCCCCCTCGCCGCGAGATGAGGCCCGATTCCCCTGCACTGCGTGCAGAGCAATTCCGTGTTGCACATCACACATGAAAGGAGCCTTGATTTCCTTGATGGCACTCCAGAGAAACCCCAAGAACACTGTTTCAAGGCTAGAGGGATCCTGAGGTCACTGTAGCAACATGAAAGAGCTCCGTGGACCAAGAATCAGCTCGAGATGAGAGGTTAGTCCCTGGCTTCGACTCCAGAGGAATACCACCTTACCACAAGCACCTCAAGAGGAGGCTTCTCTCAGCTCTAGGTATGTTAGAGGGACCCTGAGTTTGCGGCCTCAAGTGGAATGGACACCGCGATGCCCTGACTCGAAATAAGGCCGGATATCCCTGCAGTGACTTGAATGCAGGCTCGTCTTGCATCTCCCAAGACGAAAGGATGTCTGAATCACCTGTGTATACCACAGAGAAAGACCTAGTTCCCCACCTCATCGTGACCGGAGGCCTCACATCCTTTGAAAACTCCAGAGGTACGCGGAGATCAGTGCCTCCAAAGGAGACGATGCCTGACTCCTCGTGAAACTTGATAGGAGTCCCAGGATTCCTGTGGCACGTGGAAAGGGACCCTTGGTCTCCCGCCTCAGCTGGAGAGGCGTCCCAATTTCCCTGCCAAGCCTCGAGGAGAATCCCGAGTTGTCCCTCGCAACTAGACAGCAGTCCTGACGTCGCTGAACAAACACGTGTGTGGAAGGGCCATCCCCGTCGTAACTCGAGAATATACCCCAGGTTCCCGCCGCAACTCGAGAAAAACCATAAGGCTTCCCCCTCGCCGCGAGATGAGGTCCGATTCCCCTGCATTGTGTGCAGAGCAATTCCGTGTTGCACATCACACATGAAAGGAGCCTTGATTTTCTTGATGGCACTCCAGAGAAACCCCAAGAACACTGTTTCAAGGCTATAGGGATCCTGAGGTCACTGTAGCAACACGAAAGAGCTCCGTGGACCAAAAATCAACTCGAGATGAGAGGTTAGTCCCTGGCTTCGACTCCAGAGGAATACCACCTTACCACAAGCACCTCAAGAGGAGGCTTCTCTCAGCTCTAGGTATGTTAGAGGGACCCTGAGTTTGCGGCCTCAAGTTTAATGGACACCGCGATGCACTGACGTGAAATAAGGCCGGATATCCCTGCAGTGACTTGAATGCAGGCTCGTCTTGCATCTCCCAAGACGAGAGGATGTCTGAATCCCCTGTGGAGACCACAGAGAAAGACCTAGTTCCCCACCTCATCGCGACCGGAGGCCTCACATCCTTTGAAAACTCCAGAGGAACGCGGAGATCAGTGCCTCCAAAGGAAACGATGCCTGACTCCTCATGAAACTTGATAGGCGTCCCAGGATTCCTGTGGCACGTGGAAAGGGACCCTTGGTCTCCCGCCTCAGCTGGAGAGGCGTCCCAATTGCCCTGCCAAGCCTCGAGGAGAATCCCGAGTTGTCCCTCACAACTAGCAGAAGTCCTGACATCGCTGAACAAACACGTGTGTGGAAGGGCCATCCCCGTCGTAACTCGAGAATATACCCCAGGTTCCTGCCGCAACTCGAGAAAAACCAGGAGACTTCCCCCTCGCCGCGAGATGAGACCCGATTCCCCTGTACTGGGTGCAGAGCAATTCCATGTGCCACATCACACATGAAAGGAACCTTGATTTCCTTGATGGCACTCTAGAGAAACCCCAAGAACACTGTTTCAAGGCTAGAGGGATCCTGATGTCACTGTAGCCACACGAAAGAGCTCCGTGGACCAAAAATCAACTCGAGATGAAAGGTTAGTCCCTGGCTTCGACTCCAAAGGAATACCACCTTACCACAAGCACCTCAAGAGGAGGCTTCTCTCAGCTCTAGGTATGTGAGAGGGACCCTGAGTTTGCGGCCTCAAGTGGAATGGACACCGCGATGCCCTGACTCAAAATAAGGCCGGATATCCCTGCAGTGACTTGAATGCAGGCTCGTCTTGCATCTCCCAAGACGAAAGGATGTCTGAATCCCCTGTGGAGACCACAGAGAAGACCTAGTTCCCCACCTCATTGCGACCGGAGGCCTCACATCATTTGAAAACTCCAGAGGTATGCGGAGATCAGTGCCTCCAAAGGAGACGATGCCTGACTCCTCGTGAAACTTGATAGGAGTCCCAGGATTCCTGTGGCACGTGGAAAGGGACACTTCGTCTCCCGCCTCAGCTGGAGAGGCGTCCCAATTGCCCTGCCAAGCCTCGAGGAGAATCCCGAGTTGTCCCTCGCAACTAGGCAGGAGTCCTGCCGTCGTTGAACAAACACGTGGGTGGAAGGGCCATCCCCGTCGTAACTCGAGAATATACCCCAGGTTCCCGCCGCAACTCGAGAAAAACCATGAGACTTCCCCCTCGCCGCGAGATGAGGCCCGATTCCCCTGCACTGCGTGCAGAGCAATTCCGTGTTGCACATCACACATGAAAGGAGCCTTGATTTCCTTGATGGCACTCCAGAGAAACCCCAAGAACACTGTTTCAAGGCTAGAGGGATCCTGAGGTCACTGTAGCAACATGAAAGAGCTCCGTGGACCAAGAATCAACTCGAGATGAGAGGTTAGTCCCTGGCTTCGACTCCAGAGGAATACCACCTTACCACAAACACCTCAAGAGGAGGCTTCTCTCAGCTCTAGGTATGTGAGAGGGACCCTGAGTTTGCGGCCTCAAGTGGAATGGACACTGCGATGCCGTGACGCGAAATAAGGCCGGATATCCCTGCAGTGACTTGAATGCAGGCTCGTCTTGCATCTCCCAAGACGAAAGGATGTCTGAATCCCCTGTGGAGACCACAGAGAAAGACCTAGTTCCCCACCTCATCGCGACCGGAGGCCTCACATCCTTTGAAAACTCCAGAGGTACGCGGAGATCAGTGTCTCCAAAGGAGACGATGCCTGACTCATCGTGAAACTTGATAGGAGTCCCAGGATTACTGTGGCATGTGGAAAGGGACCCTTGGTCTCCCGCCTCAGCCGGAGAGGCGTTCCAATTGCCCTGCCAAGCCTCGAGGAGAATCCCGAATTGTCCCTTGCAACTAGGCAGGGGTCCTGCCGTCGCTGAATAAACATGTGTGTGGAAGGGCCATCCCCGTCGTAACTCGAGAATATACCCCAGGTTCCCGCCGCAACTCGAGAAAAACCATGAGACTTCCCCCTCGCTGCGAGATGAGGCCCGATTCCCCTGCACTGCGTGCAGAGCAATTCCGTGTTGCACATCACACATGAAAGGAGCCTTGATTTCCTTGATGGCACTCCAGAGAAACCCCAAGAACACTGTTTCAAGTCTAGAGGGATCCTGAGGTCACTGTAGCAACACGAAAGAGCTCCGTGGACCAAGAATCAACTCGAGATTAGAGGTTAGTCCCTGGCTTCGACTCCAGAGGAATACCACCTTTCCACAAGTACCTCAAGAGGAGGCTTCTCTCAGCTCTAGGTATGTGAGAGGGACCCTGAGTTTGCCGCCTCAAGTTGAATGGACACTGCGATGCCCTGACGCGAAATAAGGCCGGATATCCCTGCAGTGACTTGAATGCAGGCTCGTCTTGCATCTCCCAAGATGAAAGGATGTCTGAATCCCCTGTGGAGACCACAGAGAAAGACCTAGTTCCCCACCTCATGGCGACCGGAGGCCTCACATCCTTTGAAAACTCCAGAGGTACGCGAAGATCAGTGCCTCCAAAGGAGACGATGCCTGACTCCTCGTGAAACTTGATAGGAGTCCCAGGATTCCTGTGGCACATGGAAAGGGACCCTTGGTCTCCCGCCTCAGCTGGAGAGGCGTCCCAATTGCCCTGCCCAGCCTCGAGGAGAATCCCGAGTTGTCCCTCGCAACTAGGCAGGAGTCCTGACGTCGCTGAGCAAACACTTGGGTGGAAGGGCCATCCCCGTCGTAACTCGAGAATATACCCCAGCTTCCCGCCGCAACTCGAGAAAAACCATGAGACTTCCCCCTCGCCACGAGATGAGGCCCGATTCCCCTGCACTGCGTGCAGAGCAATTCCGTGTTGCACATCACACATGTAAGGAGCCTTGATTTCCTTGATGGCACTCCAGAGAAACCCCAAGAACACTGTTTCAAGGCTAGAGGGATCCTAAGGTCACTGTAGCAACACGAAAGAGCTCCGTGGACCAAAAATCAACTCGAGATGAGAGGTTAGTCCCTGGCTTCGACTCCAGAGGAATACCACCTTACCACAAGCACCTCAAGAGGAGGCTTCTCTCAGCTCTAGCTATGTGAGAGGGACCCTGAGTTTGCGGCCTCAAGTCGAATGGACTCCGCGATGCCCTGACTCGAAATAAGGCCGGATATCCCTGCAGTGTCTTGAATGTAGGCTCGTCTTGCATCTCCCAAGACGAAAGGATGTTTGAATCCCCTGTGGAGACCACAGAGAAAGACCTAGTTCCCCACCTCATTGCGACCGGAGGCCTCACATCCTTTGAAAACTCCAGAGGTACGCGGAGATCAGTGCCTCCAAAGGAGATGATGCCTGACTCCTCGTGAAACTTGATAGGAGACCCAGGATTCCTGTGGCACGTGGAAAGGGACCCTTGGTCTCCCGCCTCAGCTGGAGAGGCATCCCAATTGCCCTGCCAAGCCTCGAGGAGAATCCCGAGTTGTCCCTCGCAACTAGGCAGGAGTCCTGCCGTCGCTGAACAAACACGTGTGTGGAAGGGCCATCCCCGTCGTAACTCGAGAATATACCCCAGGTTCCCGCCGCAACTCGAGAAAAACCATGAGACTTCCCCCTCGCCGCGAGATGAGGCCCGATTCCCCTGCACTGCGTGCAGAGCAATTCCGTGTTGCACATCACACATGAAAGGAGCCTTGATTTCCTTGATGGCACTCCAGAGAAACCCCAAGAACACTGTTTCAAGGCTAGAGGGATCCTGAGGTCACTGTAGCAACATGAAAGAGCTCCGTGGACCAAGAATCAACTCGAGATGAGAGGTTAGTCCCTGGCTTCGACTCCAGAGGAATACAACCTTACCACAAGCACCTCAAGAGGAGGCTTCTCTCAGCTCTAGGTATGTTAGAGGGACCCTGAGTTTGCGGCCTCAAGTGGAATGGACACCGCGATGCCCTGACTCGAAATAAGGCCGGATATCCCTGCAGTGACTTGAATGCAGGCTCGTCTTGCATCTCCCAAGATGAAAGGATGTCTGAATCACCTGTGTATACCACAGAGAAAGACCTAGTTCCCCACCTCATCGTGACCGGAGGCCTCACATCCTTTGAAAACTCCAGAGGTACGCGGAGATCAGTGCCTCCAAAGGAGACGATGCCTGACTCCTCGTGAAACTTGATAGGAGTCCCAGGATTCCTGTGGCACGTGGAAAGGGACCCTTGGTCTCCCGCCTCAGCTGGAGAGGCGTCCCAATTTCCCTGCCAAGCTTCGAGGAGAATCCCGAGTTGTCCCTCGCAACTAGGCAGGAGTCCTGCCGTCGCTGAACAAACACGTGTGTGGAAGGGCCATCCCCGTCGTAACTCGAGAATATACCCCAGGTTCCCGCCGCAACTCGAGAAAAACCATAAGGCTTCCCCCTCGCCGCGAGATGAGGTCCGATTCCCCTGCATTGTGTGCAGAGCAATTCCGTGTTGCACATCACACATGAAAGGAGCCTTGATTTTCTTGATGGCACTCCAGAGAAACCCCAAGAACACTGTTTCAAGGCTATAGGGATCCTGAGGTCACTGTAGCAACACGAAAGAGCTCCATGGACCAAAAATCAACTCGAGATGAGAGGTTAGTCCCTGGCTTCGAATCCAGAGGAATACCACCTTACCACAAGCACCTCAAGAGGAGGCTTCTCTCAGCTCTAGGTATGTTAGAGGGACCCTGAGTTTGCGGCCTCAAGTTTAATGGACACCGCGATGCACTGACGTGAAATAAGGCCGGATATCCCTGCAGTGACTTGAATGCAGGCTCCTCTTGCATCTCCCAAGACGAAAGGATGTCTGAATCCCCTGTGGAGACCACAGAGAAAGACCTAGTTCCCCACCTCATCGCGACCGGAGGCCTCACATCCTTTGAAAACTCCAGAGGTACGCGGAGATCAGTGCCTCCAAAGGAGACAATGCCTGACTCCTCGTGAAACTTGATAGGAGTCCCAGGATTCCTGTGGCACGTGGAAAGGGACCCTTGGTCTCCGCCTCAGCTGGAGAGGCGTCCGAATTGCCCTGCCAAGCCTCGAGGAGAATCCCGAGTTGTCCCTCGCAACTAGGCAGGAGTCCTGACGTCGCTGAACAAACACGTGGGTGGAAGGGCCATCCCCGTCATAACTCGAGAATATACCCCAGGTTCCCGCCGCAACTGGAGAAAAACCATGAGACTTCCCCCTCGCCGCGAGATGAGGCCCGATTCCCCTGCACTGCGTGCAGAGCAATTCCGTGTTGCACATCACACATGAAAGGAGCCTTGATTTCCTTGATGGCACTCCAGAGAAACCCCAAGAACACTGTTTCAAGGCTAGAGGGATCCTGAGGTCACTGTAGCAACACGAAAGAGCTCCGTGGACCGAAAATCAACTCGAGATGAGAGGTTAGTCCCTGGCTTCGACTCCAGAGGAATACCACCTTACCACAAGCACCTCAAGAGGAGGCTTCTCTCAGCTCTAGCTATGTGAGAGGGACCCTGAGTTTGCGGCCTCAAGTGGAATGGACACCGCGATGCCCTGACTCGAAATAAGGCCGGATATCCCTGCAGTGACTTGAATGCAGGCTCGTCTTGCATCTCCCAAGACGAAAGGATGTCTGAATCCCCTGTGGAGACCACAGAGAAATACCTAGTTTCCCATCTTATCGCGATCGGAGGCCTCACATCCTTTGAAAACTCCAGAGGAACGCGGAGATCAGTGCCTCCAAAGGAAACGATGCCTGACTCCTCATGAAACTTGATAGGCGTCCCAGGATTCCTGTGGCACGTGGAAAGGGACCCTTGGTCTCCCGCCTCAGCTGGAGAGGTGTCCCAATTGCCCTGCCAAGCCTCGAGGAGAATCCCGAGTTGTCCCTCACAACTAGCAGAAGTCCTGACATCGCTGAACAAACACGTGTGTGGAAGGGCCATCCCCGTCGTAACTCGAGAATATACCCCAGGTTCCTGCCGCAACTCGAGAAAAACCAGGAGACTTCCCCCTCGCCGCGAGATGAGACCCGATTCCCCTGTACTGGGTGCAGAGCAATTCCATGTGCCACATCACACATGAAAGGAACCTTGATTTCCTTGATGGCACTCTAGAGAAACCCCAAGAACACTGTTTCAAGGCTAGAGGGATCCTGAGGTCACTGTAGCCACACGAAAGAGCTCCGTGGACCAAAAATCAACTCGAGATGAAAGGTTAGTCCCTGGCTTCGACTCCAAAGGAATACCACCTTACCACAAGCACCTCAAGAGGAGGCTTCTCTCAGCTCTAGGTATGTGAGAGGGACCCTGAGTTTGCGGCCTCAAGTGGAATGGACACCGCGATGCCCTGACTCAAAATAAGGCCGGATATCCCTGCAGTGACTTGAATGCAGGCTCGTCTTGCATCTCCCAAGACGAAAGGATGTCTGAATCCCCTGTGGAGACCACAGAGAAGACCTAGTTCCCCACCTCATTGCGACCGGAGGCCTCACATCCTTTGAAAACTCCAGAGGTATGCGGAGATCAGTGCCTCCAAAGGAGACGATGCCTGACTCCTCGTGAAACTTGATAGGAGTCCCAGGATTCCTGTGGCACGTGGAAAGGGACACTTCGTCTCCCGCCTCAGCTGGAGAGGCGTCCCAATTGCCCTGCCAAGCCTCGAGGAGAATCCCGAGTTGTCCCTCGCAACTAGGCAGGAGTCCTGCCGTCGTTGAACAAACACGTGGGTGGAAGGGCCATCCCCGTCGTAACTCGAGAATATACCCCAGGTTCCCGCCGCAACTCGAGAAAAACCATGAGACTTCCCCCTCGCCGTGCGATGAGGCCCGATTCCCCTGCACTGCGTGCAGAGCAATTCCGTGTTGCACATCACACATGAAAGGAGCCTTGATTTCCTTGATGGCACTCCAGAGAAACCCCAAGAACACTGTTTCAAGGCTAGAGGGATCCTGAGGTCACTGTAGCAACATGAAAGAGCTCCGTGGACCAAGAATCAACTCGAGATGAGAGGTTAGTCCCTGGCTTCGACTCCAGAGGAATACCACCTTACCACAAACACCTCAAGAGGAGGCTTCTCTCAGCTCTAGGTATGTGAGAGGGACCCTGAGTTTGCGGCCTCAAGTGGAATGGACACTGCGATGCCGTGACGCGAAATAAGGCCGGATATCCCTGCAGTGACTTGAATGCAGGCTCGTCTTGCATCTCCCAAGACGAAAGGATGTCTGAATCCCCTGTGGAGACCACAGAGAAATACCTAGTTCCCCACCTCATCGCGACCGGAGGCCTCACATCCTTTGAAAACTCCAGAGGTACGCGGAGATCAGTGTCTCCAAAGGAGACCGTGCCTGACTCCTCATGAAACTTGCTAGGAGTCCCAGGATTCCTGTGGCACGTGGAAAGGGACCCTTGGTCTCCCGCCTCAGGTGGAGAGGGGTCCCAATTGCCCTGCCAAGCCTCGAGGAGAATCCCGAGTTGTCCCTCGCAACTAGGCAGGAGTCCTGACGTCGCTGAACAAACACGTGGGTGGAAGGGCCATCTCCGTCGTAACTCGAGAATATACCCCAGGTTCCTGCCGCAACTCGAGAAAAACCATGAGACTTTCCCCTCGCCGCCAGATGAGGCCCGATTCCCCAGCAATGCGTGCAGAGCAATTCAGTGTTGCACATCACACATGAAAGGAGCCTTGATTTCCTTGATGGCACTCCAGAGAAACCCCAAGAACACTGTTTCAAGGCTAGAGGGATCCTGAGGTCACTGTATCCACACGAAAGAGCACCGTGGCCCAAAAATCAACTTGAGATGACAGGATAGTCCCTTGCTTCGACTCCAGAGGAATACCACCTTAACACAAGCACCTCAAGAGGAGGCTTCTCTCAGCTCTAGGTATGTGAGTGGGATCCTGAATTTGCGGCCTCAAGTGGAATGGACACCGCGATGCCCTGACTCGAAATAAGGCCGGATATCCCTGCAGTGACTTGAATGCAGGCTCGTCTTGCATCTCCCAAAACGAAAGGATGTCTGAATTCCCTGTGGAGACCTCAGAGAAAGATCTAGTTCCCCACCTCATCGCGACCGGAGGCCTCACATCCTTTGAAAACTCCAGAGGTACGCGGAGATCAGTGCCTCCAAAGGAGACGATGCCTGACTCCTCGTGAAACTTGATAGGAGTCCCAGGATTCCTGTGCACGTGGAAAGGGACCCTTGGTCTCCCGCCTCAGCTGGAGAGGCGTCCCATTGCCCTGCCAAACCTCGAAGAGAATCCCGAGTTGTCCGACGCAACTAGGCAGGAGTCCTGCCGTCGCTGAACAAACACGTGGGTGGAAGGGCCATCACCGTCGTAACTCGAGAATATACCCCAGGTTCCCACCGCAAGTCGAGAAAAACCATGAGACTTACCACTCGCCGCGATATGAGGCCTGATTCCCCTGCACTGCGTGCAGAGCAATTCCGTGTTGCACATCACACATGAAAGGAGCCTTGATTTCCTTGATGGCATTGAGAGAAACCCCAAGAACACTGTTTCAAGGCTAGAGTGATCCTGAGGTCACTGTAGCTACACGAAAGAGCTCCGTGGACCAAAATCAACTCGAGATGAGAGGTTATTCCCTGGCTTCGACTCCAGAGGAATACCACCTTACCACAAGCACCTCAAGAGGAGGCTTCTCTCAGCTCTAGGTATGTGAGAGGGACCCTGAGTTTGCGGCCTCAAGTGGAATGTACACCGCGATGCCCTGACTCGAAATAAGGCCGGATATCCCTGCAGTGACTTGAATGCAGGCGCGTCTTGCATCTCCCAAGACGAAAGGCTGTCTGAATCCCCTGTGAAGACCTCAGAGAAAGATCTAGTTCCCCACCTCATCGCGACCGGAGGCCTCACATCCTTTGAAAACTCCAGAGGTACGCGGAGATCAGTGCCTCCAAAGGAGCCGACGCCTGACTCCTCGTGAAACTTGATAGGAGTCCCAGGATTCCTGTGGCACGTGGAAAGGGACCCTTGGTCTCCCGCCTCAGCTGGAGAGGCGTCCCAATTGCCCTGCCAAGCCTCGAGGAGAATCCCGAGTTGTCCCTCGCAACTAGGCAGCAGTCCTGACGTCGCTGAACAAACACGTGGTTGGATGGGCCATCCCCTTCGTACTTCGAGAATATACCCCAGGTTCCCGCCACAACTCGAGAAAAACCATGAGACTTCCCCCTCGCCGCGAGATGAGGCCCGATTCCCCTGCACTGCGTGCAGAGCAATTCCGTGTTGCACATCACACATGAAAGGAGCCTTGATTTCCTTGACGGCACTCCAGCGAAACCCCAAGAACACTGTTTCAATGCTAGAGGGATCCTGAGGTCACTGTAGCAACATGAAAGAGCTCCGTGGACCAAAAATCAACTCGAGATGAGAGGTTAGTCCCTGGCTTCGACTCTAGAGGAATACCACCTTACCACAAGCACCTCAAGAGGAGGCTTCTCTCAGCTCTAGGTATGTGAGAGGGACCCAGAGTTTTCGGCCTCAAGTGGAATGGACACCGCGATGCCCTGACGCGAAATAAGGCCGGATATCCCTGCAGTGACTTGAATGTAGGCTCGTCTTGCATCTCCCAAGACGAAAGGATGTCTGAATCCCCTGTGGAGACCACAGAGAAAGACCTAGTTCCCCAGCTCATAGCGACCGGAGGCCTCACATCCCTTGAAAACTCCAGAGGTACGCGGAGATCAGTGCCTCCAAAGGAGACGATGCCTGACACCTCGTGAAACTTGATAGGATTTCCAGGATTCCTGTGGCACGTGGAAAGGGACCCTTGGTCTCCCGCCTCAGCTGGAGAGGCGTCCCAATTGCCCTGCCAAGCCTCGAGGAGAATCCCGAGTTGTCCCTCGCAACTAGACAGCAGTCCTGACGTCGCTGAACAAACACGTGTGTGGAAGGGCCATCCCCTCGTAACTCGAGAATATTCCCCAGGTTCCCACCGCAACTCGAGAAAAACCATGAGACTTCCCCCTCGCCGCAAGATGAGGCCCGATTCCCCTGCACTGCGTGCAGAGCAATTCCGTGTTGCACATCACACATGAAAGGAGCCTTGATTTCCTTGATGGCACTCCAGAGAAACCCCAAGAACACTGTTTCAAGGCTAGAGGGATCCTGAGGTCACTGTAGCAACACGAAAGAGCTCCGTGGACCAAAAATCAACTCGAGATGAGAGGTTCGTCCCTGGCTTCGACTCCAGAGGAATACCACCTTACCATAAGCACCTCAAGAGGAGGCTTCTCTCAGCTCTAGGTATGTGAGAGGGACCCAGATTTTGCGGCCTCAAGTGGAATGGACACCGCGATGCCCTGACGCGAAATAAGGCCGGATATCCCTGCAGTGACTTGAATGCAGGCTCGTCTTGCATCTCCCAAGTCGAAAGGATGTCTGAATCCCCTGTGGAGACCACAGAGAAAGACCTAGTTCCCCAGCTCATCGCGACCGGAGGCCTCACATCCTTTGAAAACTCCAGAGGTACGCGGAGATCAGTGCCTCCAAAGGAGACGATGCCTGACTCCTCGTGAAACTTGATAGGAGTCCCAGGATTCCTGTGGCACGAGGAAAGGGACCCTTGGTCTCCCGCCTCAGCTGGAGAGGTGTCCCAATTGCCCTGCCAAGCATCGAGGAGAACCCCGAGTTGTCCCTTTCAACTAGGCAGGAGTCCTGACGTCGCTGAACAAACACGTGGTTGGAAGGGCCATCTCCGTCGTACTTCGAGAATATGCCCCAGCTTCCCGCCGCAACTCGAGAAAAACCATGAGACTTCCCCCTCGCCGCGAGATGAGTCCCGATTCCCCTGCACTGCGTGCAGAGCAATTCCGTGTTGCACATCACACATGAAAGGATCCTTGATTTCCTTGACGGCACTCCAGCGAAACCCCAAGAACACTGTTTCAAGGCTAGAGGGATCCTGAGGTCACTGTAGCAACACGAAAGAGCTCCGTGGACCAAAAATCAACTCGAGATGAGAGGTTAGTCCCTGGCTTCGACTCCAGAGGAATACCACCTCACCACAAGCACCTCAAGAGGAGGCTTCTCTCAGCTCTAGCTATGTGAGAGGGACCCTGAGTTTGCGGCCTCAAGTGGAATGGACACCGTGATGCCCTGACGTGAAATAAGGCCGGATATCCCTGCAGTGACTTGAATGCAGGCTCGTCTTGCATCTCCCAAGACGAAAGGATGTCTGAATCACCTGTGTAGACCACAGAGAAAGACCTAGTTCCCCACCTCATCATGACCGGAGGCCTCACATCCTTTGAAAACTCCAGAGGTACGCGGAGATCAGTGCCTCCAAAGAAGACAATGCCTGACTCCTCGTGAAACTTGATAGGAGTCCCAGGATTCCTGTGGCACGTGGAAAGGGACCCTTGGTCTCCCGCCTCAGCTGGAGAGGCGTCCCAATTTCCCTGCCAAGCCTCGAGGGGAATCCCGAGTTTTCCCTCGCAACTAGGCAGGAGTCCTGCCGTCGCTGAACAAACACGTGTGTGGAAGGGCCATCCCCGTCGTAACTCGAGAATATACCCCAGGTTCCCGCCGCAACTCGAGAAAAACCATGAGACTTCCCCCTCGCCGCGAGATGAGGCCCGATTCCCCTGCATTGCGTGCAGAGCAATTCCGTGTTGCACATCACACATGAAAGGAGCCTTGATTTCCTTGATGGCACTCCAGAGAAACCCCAAGAACACTGTTTCAAGGCTAGAGGGATCCTGAGGTCACTGTAGCAACAAGAAAGAGCTCCGTGGACCAAGAATCAACTCGAGATGAGAGGTTAGTCCCTGACTTCGACTCCAGAGGAATACCACCTTACCACAAGCACCTCAAGAGGAGGCTTCTCTCAGCTCTAGGTATGTGAGAGGAACCCTGCGTTTGCGGCCTCAAGTGGAATGGACACTGCGATGCCCTGACGCGAAATAAGGCCGGATATCCCTGCAGTGACTTGAATGCAGGCTCGTCTTGCATCTCCCAAGACGAAAGGATGTCTGAATCCCCTGTGGAGACCACAGAGAAAGACCTAGTTCCCCACCTCATCGCGACCTGAGGCCTCACATCCTTTGAAAACTCCAGAGGTACGCGGAGATCAGTGCCTCCAAAGGAGATGATGCCTGACTCCTCGTGAAACTTGATAGGAGTCCCAGGATTCCTGTGGCACATGGAAAGGGACCCTTGGTCTCCCGCCTCAGCTGGAGAGGCGTCCCAATTGCCCTGCCCCGCCTCGAGGAGAATCCCGAGTTGTCCCTCGCAACTAGGCAGGAGTCCTGACGTCACTGAACAAACACGTGGGTGGAAGGGCCATCCCCGTCGTAACTCGAGAATATACCCCAGGTTCCCGCCGCAACTCGAGAAAAACCATGAGACTTCCCCCTCGCCGCGAGATGAGGCCCGATTCCCCTGCACTGCGTGCAGAGCAATTCCGTGTTGCACATCACACATGAAAGGAGCCTTGATTTCCTTGATGGCACTCCAGAGAAACCCCAAGAACACTGTTTCAAGTCTAGAGGGATCCTGAGGTCACTGTAGCAACACGAAAGAGCTCCGTGGACCAAGAATCAACTCGAGATTAGAGGTTAGTCCCTGGCTTCGACTCCAGAGGAATACCACCTTTCCACAAGTACCTCAAGAGGAGGCTTCTCTCAGCTCTAGGTATGTGAGAGGGACCCTGAGTTTGCCGCCTCAAGTTGAATGGACACTGCGATGCGCTGACGCGAAATAAGGCCGGATATCCCTGCAGTGACTTGAATGCAGGCTCGTCTTGCATCTCCCAAGACGAAAGGATGTCTGAATCCCCAGTGGAGACCACAGAGAAAGACCTAGTTCCCCACCTCATGGCGACCGGAGGCCTCACATCCTTTGAAAACTCCAGAGGTACGCGAAGATCAGTGCCTCCAAAGGAGACGATGCCTGACTCCTCGTGAAACTTGATAGGAGTCCCAGGATTACTGTGGCATGTGGAAAGGGACCCTTGGTCTCCCGCCTCAGCCGGAGAGGCGTTCCAAATGCCCTGCCAAGCCTCGAGGAGAATCCCGAATTGTCCCTCGCAACTAGGCAGGTATCCTGCCGTCGCTGAATAAACATGTGTGTGGAAGGGCCATCCCCGTCGTAACTCGAGAATATACCCCAGGTTCCCGCCGCAACTCGAGAAAAACCATGAGACTTCCCCTTCGCCGCGAGATGAGGCCCGATTCCCTTGCACTGCGTGCAGAGCAATTCCGTGTTGCACATCACACATGAAAGGAGCCTTGATTTCCATGATGGCACTCCATAGAAACCCCAAGAACACTGTTTCAAGGCTAGAGGGATCCTGAGGTCACTGTAGTAACACGAAAGAGCTCCGTGGACCAAAAAACACTCGAGATGAGGGGTTAGTCCCTGGCTTCGACTCCAGAGGAATACCACCTCACCACAAGCACGTCAAGAGGAAGCTTCTCTCAGCTCTAGGTATGTGATAGGGACCCTGAGTTTGCAGCCTCAAGTGGAATGGTCACCGCAATGCCCTGACGCGAAATAAGGCCGGATATCCCTGCAGTGACTTGAATGCAGGCTCGTCTTGCATCTCACAAGACGAAAGGATGTCTGAATCCCCTGTGGAGACCACAGAGAAAGACCTAGTTCCCCATCTCATCGCGACCGGAGGCCTCACATCCTTTGAAAACTCCAGAGGTACGCGGAGATCAGTGCCTCCAAAGGAGACGATGCCTGACTCCTCGTGAAACTTGATAGGAGTCCCAGGATTCCTGTGGCACGTGGAAAGGGACCCTTGGTCTCCCGCCTCAGCTGGAGAGGCGTCCCAATTGCCCTGCCAAGCCTCGAGGAGAATCCCAAGTTTTCCCTCGCAACTAGGCAGTAGTCCTGACGTCGCTGAACAAACAAGTGTGTGGAAGGGCCGTCCCCATGGTAACTCGAGAATATACCCCAGGTTCCCGCCGCAACTCGAGAAAAACCATGAGACTTCCCCCTCGCCGCGAGATGAGGCCCGATTCCCCTGCACTGCGTGCAGAGCAATACCGTGTTGCACATCACACATGAAAGGAGCCTTGATTTCCTTGGTGGCACTCCAGAGAAACCCCAAGAACACTGTTTCAAGGCTAGAGGGATCCTGAGGTTACTGTAGCAACCCGAAAGAGCTCCGTGGACCAAAAATCAACTCAACATGAGAGGTTAGTCACTGGCTTCGACTCCAGAGGAATACCACCTTACCACAAGCACCTCAAGAGGAGGCTTCTCTCAGCTCTAGGTATGTGAGAGGGACCCGGAGTTTGCGGCCTCAAGTGGAATGGACACCGCGATGCCCTGACTCGATATAAAGCCGGATATCCCTGCAGTGACTTGAATGCAGGCTCGTCTTGCATCTCCCAAGACGAAAGGATGTCTGAATCCCCTGTGGAGACCACAGAGAAAGACCTAGCTCCCCACCTCATCGCGACCGGAGGCCTCACATCCTTTGAAAACTCCAGAGGTACGCGGAGATCAGTGCCTCCAAAGGAGACGATGCCTGACTCCTCGTGAAACTTGATAGGAGTCCCAGGATTCCTGTGGAACGTGGAAAGGGACACTTGGTCTCCCGCCTCAGCTGGAGAGGCGTCCCAATTGCCGTGCCAAGACTCGAGGAGAATCCCGAGTTGTCCCTCGCAACTAGGCAGGAGTCCTGCCGTCGCTGAACAAACATGTGGGTGTAAGGGCCATCCCCGTCGTAACTCGAGAATATACCCCAGTTTCCCACCGCAACTGGAGAAAAACCATGAGACTTCCCCCTCGCCGCGAGATGAGGCCAGATTCCCCTGCACTGCGTGCAGAGCAATTCCGTGTTGCACATCACACATGAAAGGAGCCTTGATTTCCTTGATGGCACTCCAGAGAAACCCCAAGAACACTGTTTCAAGGCTAGCGGGATCCTGACGTCACTGTAGAAACACGAAAGAGCTCCGTGGACCAAAAATCAACTCGAGATGAGAGGTTAGTCCCTGGCTTCGACTCCAGAGGAATACCACCTTACCACAAGCCCCTCAAGAGGAGGCTTCTCTCAGCTCTAGCTATGTGAGAGGGACCCTGAGTTTGCGGCCTCAAGTGGAATGGACACCGCGATGCCCTGACTCGAAATAAGGCCGGATATCCCTGCAGTGACTTGAATGCAGGCTGGTCTTGCATCTCCCAAGATGAAAGGATGTCTGAATCCCCTGTGGAGACCACAGAGAAAGACCTAGTTCCCCACCTCATGGCGACCGGAGGCCTCACATCCTTGGAAAACTCCAGAGGTACGCAGAGATCAGTGCCTCCAAAGGAGACGATGCCTGACTCCTCGTGCAACTTTATAGGAGTCCCAGGATTCCTGTGGCACATGGAAAGGGACCCTTGATCTCCCGCCTCAGCTGGAGAGGCGTCCCAATTGCCCTGCCAAGCCTCGAGGAGAATCCCGAGTTGTCCCTCGCAACTAGGCAGGAGTCCTGCCGTCGCTGAACAAACACGTGTGTGGAAGGGCCATCCCCGTCGTAACTCGAGAATATACCCCAGGTTCCCGCCGCAACTCCAGAAAAACCATGAGACTTCCCTCTCGCCGCGAGATGAGGCCCGATTCCCCTGCACTGCGTGCAGAGCAATTCCGTGTTGCACATCACACATCAAAGGAGCCTTGATTTCCATGGTGGCACTCCAGAGAAACCCCAAGAACACTGTTTCAAGGCTAGAGGGATGCTGAGGTCACTGTGGCAACACGAAAGAGCTCCGTGGACCAAGAATCAACTCGAGATGAGAGGTTAGTCCCTGGCTTCGACTCCAGAGGAATACCACCTTACCACAAACACCTCAAGAGGAGGCTTCTCTCAGCTCTAGGTATGTGAGAGGGACGCTGAGTTTGCGGCCTCAAGTGGAATGGACACCGCGATGCCCTGACTCGAAATAAGGCCGGATATCCCTGCAGTGACTTGAATGCAGGCTCGTCTTGCATCTCCCAAGACGAAAGGATGTCTGAATCCCCTGTGGAGACCACAGAGAAAGACCTAGTTCCCCACCTCATCGCGACCGGATGCCTCACATCCTTTGAAAACTCCAGAGGTACGCGGAGATCAGTGCCTCCAAAGGAGACGATGCCTGACTCCTCGTGAAACTTGATAGGAGTCCCAGGATTCCTGTGGCACGTGGAAAGGGACCCTTGGTCTCCCGCCTCAGATGGAGAGGCGTCCCAATTGCCCTGCCAAGCCTCGAGGAGAATCCCGAGTTGTCCCTCGCAACTAGGCAGGAGTCCTGACGTCGCTGAACAAACACGTGGGTGGAGGGGCCATCCCCGTCGTAACTCGGGAATATACCCCAGATTCCCGCCGCAACTTGAGAAAAACCATGACACTTCCCCCTCGCCGCGAGATGAGGCCCGATTCCTCTGCACTGCGTGCAGAGCAATTCCGTGTTGCACATCACACATGAAAGGAGCCTTGATTTCCTTGATGGCACTCCAGAGAAACCCCAAGAACACTGTTTCAAGGCTAGAGGGATCCTGAGGTCACTGTAGCCACACGAAAGAGCTCCGTGGACCAAAAATCAACTCGAGATGAGAGGTTAGTCCCTGGCTTCGACTCCAGAGGAATACCACCTTACCACAAGCACCTCAAGAGGAGGCTTCTCTCAGCTCTAGGTATGTGAGAGGGACCCTGATTTTGCAGCCTCAAGTGGAATGGATACCGCGATGCCCTGATGTGAAATAAGGCCGGATATCCCTGCAGTGACTTGAATGCAGGCTTGTCTTGCATCTCCCAAGATGAAAGGATGTCTGAAACCCCTGTGGAGACCACAGAGAAAGACCTAGTTCCCCACCTCATGGCGACCGGAGGCCTCACATCCTTTGAAAACTCCAGAGGTACGCGGAGATCAGTGCCTCCAAAGGAGACGATGCCTGACTCCTCATGAACTTGATAGGAGTCCCAGGATTCTTGTGGCATGTGGAAAGGGACCCCTGGTGGCCCGCCTCAGCTGGAGAGACATCCCAATGGCCCTGCCTAGCCTCGAGGAGAACCCCGAGTTGTCCCTCGCAACTAGGCAGGAGTCCTGACGTCGCTGAACAAACACGTGGGTGGAAGGGCCATCCCCGTCGTAACTCGAGAATATACCCCAGGTTCCCGCCGCAACTCGAGAAAAACCATGAGACTTCCCCCTCGCCGCGAGATGAGGCCCGATTCCCCTGCACTGTGTGCAGAGCAATTCCGTGTTGCACATCACACATGAAAGGAGCCTTGATTTCCTTGATGGCACTCCAGAGAAACCCTAAGAACACTGTTTCAAGGCTAGAGGGAAACTGACGTCACTGTAGCAACACGAAAGAACTCCGTGGACCAAAAATCAACTCGAGATTAGAGGTTAGTCCCTGGCTTCGACTCCAGAGGAATACCACCTTACCACAAGCACCTCAAGAGGAGGCTTCTCTCAGCTCTAGGTATGTGAGAGGGACCCTGAGTTTACGGCCTCAATTGGAATGGACACCGCGATGCCCTGACTCGAAATAAGGCCGGATATCCCAGCAGTGACTTGAATGCAGGCTCGTCTTGCATCTCCCATGACGAAAGGATGTCCGAATCCCCTGTGGAGACCACAGAAAAAGACCTAGTTCCCCACCTCATCGCGACCGGAGGCCTCACATCCTTTGAAAACTCCAGAGGTACGCGGAGATCAGTGCCTCCAAAGGAGACGATGCCTGACTCCTCATGAAACTTGCTAGGAGTCCCAGGATTCCTGTGGCACGTGGAAAGGGACCCTTGGTCTCCCGCCTCAGGTGGAGAGGGGTCCCAATTGCCCTGCCAAGCCTCGAGGAGAATCCCGAGTTGTCCCTCGCAACTAGGCAGGAGTCCTGACGTCGCTGAACAAACACGTGGGTGGAAGGGCCATCCCCGTCGTAACTCGAGAATATACCCCAGGTTCCCGCCGCAACTCGAGAAAAACCATGAGACTTCCCCTCGCCGCGAGATGAGGCCCGATTCCCCTGCACTGCGTGCAGAGCAATTCCGTGTTGCACATCACACATGAAAGGAGCCTTGATTTCCTTGATGGCACTCCAGAGAAACCCCAAGAACACTGTTTCAAGTCTAGAGGGATCCTGAGGTCACTGTAGCAACACGAAAGAGCTCCGTGGACCAAGAATCAACTCGAGATTAGAGGTTAGTCCCTGGCTTCGACTCCAGAGGAATACCACCTTTCCACAAGTACCTCAAGAGGAGGCTTCTCTCAGCTCTAGGTATGTGAGAGGGACCCTGAGTTTGCCGCCTCAAGTTGAATGGACACTGCGATGCCCTGACGCGAAATAAGGCCGGATATCCCTGCAGTGACTTGAATGCAGGCTCGTCTTGCATCTCCCAAGACGAAAGGATGTCTGAATCCCCTGTGGAGACCACAGAGAAAGACCTAGTTCCCCACCTCATGGCGACCGGAGGCCTCACATCCTTTGAAAACTCCAGAGGTACGCGAAGATCAGTGCCTCCAAAGGAGACGATGCCTGACTCCTCGTGAAACTTGATAGGAGTCCCAGGATTACTGTGGCATGTGGAAAGGGACCCTTGGTCTCCCGCCTCAGCCGGAGAGGCGTTCCAAATGCCCTGCCAAGCCTCGAGGAGAATCCCGAATTGTCCCTCGCAACTAGGCAGGTATCCTGCCGTCGCTGAATAAACATGTGTGTGGAAGGGCCATCCCCGTCGTAACTCGAGAATATACCCCAGGTTCCCGCCGCAACTCGAGAAAAACCATGAGACTTCCCCTTCGCCGCGAGATGAGGCCCGATTCCCTTGCACTGCGTGCAGAGCAATTCCGTGTTGCACATCACACATGAAAGGAGCCTTGATTTCCATGATGGCACTCCATAGAAACCCCAAGAACACTGTTTCAAGGCTAGAGGGATCCTGAGGTCACTGTAGTAACACGAAAGAGCTCCGTGGACCAAAAAACACTCGAGATGAGGGGTTAGTCCCTGGCTTCGACTCCAGAGGAATACCACCTTACCACAAGCACGTCAAGAGGAAGCTTCTCTCAGCTCTAGGTATGTGAGAGGGACCCTGAGTTTGCAGCCTCAAGTGGAATGGTCACCGCAATGCCCTGACGCGAAATAAGGCCGGATATCCCTGCAGTGACTTGAATGCAGGCTCGTCTTGCATCTCACAAGACGAAAGGATGTCTGAATCCCCTGTGGAGACCACAGAGAAAGACCTAGTTCCCCATCTCATCGCGACCGGAGGCCTCACATCCTTTGAAAACTCCAGAGGTACGCGGAGATCAGTGCCTCCAAAGGAGACGATGCCTGACTCCTCGTGAAACTTGATAGGAGTCCCAGGATTCCTGTGGCACGTGGAAAGGGACCCTTGGTCTCCCGCCTCAGCTGGAGAGGCGTCCCAATTGCCCTGCCAAGCCTCGAGGAGAATCCCAAGTTTTCCCTCGCAACTAGGCAGTAGTCCTGACGTCGCTGAACAAACAAGTGTGTGGAAGGGCCGTCCCCATGGTAACTCGAGAATATACCCCAGGTTCCCGCCGCAACTCGAGAAAAACCATGAGACTTCCCCCTCGCCGCGAGATGAGGCCCGATTCCCCTGCACTGCGTGCAGAGCAATACCGTGTTGCACATCACACATGAAAGGAGCCTTGATTTCCTTGGTGGCACTCCAGAGAAACCCCAAGAACACTGTTTCAAGGCTAGAGGGATCCTGAGGTTACTGTAGCAACCCGAAAGAGCTCCGTGGACCAAAAATCAACTCAACATGAGAGGTTAGTCCCTGGCTTCGACTCCAGAGGAATACCACCTTACCACAAGCACCTCAAGAGGAGGCTTCTCTCAGCTCTAGGTATGTGAGAGGGACCCGGAGTTTGCGGCCTCAAGTGGAATGGACACCGCGATGCCCTGACTCGATATAAAGCCGGATATCCCTGCAGTGACTTGAATGCAGGCTCGTCTTGCATCTCCCAAGACGAAAGGATGTCTGAATCCCCTGTGGAGACCACAGAGAAAGACCTAGCTCCCCACCTCATCGCGACCGGAGGCCTCACATCCTTTGAAAACTCCAGAGGTACGCGGAGATCAGTGCCTCCAAAGGAGACGATGCCTGACTCCTCGTGAAACTTGATAGGAGTCCCAGGATTCCTTTGGAACGTGGAAAGGGACACTTGGTCTCCCGCCTCAGCTGGAGAGGCGTCCCAATTGCCGTGCCAAGACTCGAGGAGAATCCCGAGTTGTCCCTCGCAACTAGGCAGGAGTCCTGCCGTCGCTGAACAAACATGTGGGTGTAAGGGCCATCCCCGTCGTAACTCGAGAATATACCCCAGTTTCCCACCGCAACTGGAGAAAAACCATGAGACTTCCCCCTCGCCGCGAGATGAGGCCAGATTCCCCTGCACTGCGTGCAGAGCAATTCCGTGTTGCACATCACACATGAAAGGAGCCTTGATTTCCTTGATGGCACTCCAGAGAAACCCCAAGAACACTGTTTCAAGGCTAGCGGGATCCTGACGTCACTGTAGAAACACGAAAGAGCTCCGTGGACCAAAAATCAACTCGAGATGAGAGGTTAGTCCCTGGCTTCGACTCCAGAGGAATACCACCTTACCACAAGCCCCTCAAGAGGAGGCTTCTCTCAGCTCTAGCTATGTGAGAGGGACCCTGAGTTTGCGGCCTCAAGTGGAATGGACACCGCGATGCCCTGACTCGAAATAAGGCCGGATATCCCTGCAGTGACTTGAATGCAGGCTGGTCTTGCATCTCCCAAGATGAAAGGATGTCTGAATCCCCTGTGGAGACCACAGAGAAAGACCTAGTTCCCCACCTCATGGCGACCGGAGGCCTCACATCCTTGGAAAACTCCAGAGGTACGCAGAGATCAGTGCCTCCAAAGGAGACGATGCCTGACTCCTCGTGCAACTTTATAGGAGTCCCAGGATTCCTGTGGCACATGGAAAGGGACCCTTGATCTCCCGCCTCAGCTGGAGAGGCGTCCCAATTGCCCTGCCAAGCCTCGAGGAGAATCCCGAATTGTCCCTCGCAACTAGGCAGGAGTCCTGCCGTCGCTGAACAAACACGTGTGTGGAAGGGCCATCCCCGTCGTAACTCGAGAATATACCCCAGGTTCCCGCCGCAACTCCAGAAAAACCATGAGACTTCCCTCTCGCCGCGAGATGAGGCCCGATTCCCCTGCACTGCGTGCAGAGCAATTCCGTGTTGCACATCACACATCAAAGGAGCCTTGATTTCCATGGTGGCACTCCAGAGAAACCCCAAGAACACTGTTTCAAGGCTAGAGGGATGCTGAGGTCACTGTGGCAACACGAAAGAGCTCCGTGGACCAAGAATCAACTCGAGATGAGAGGTTAGTCCCTGGCTTCGACTCCAGAGGAATACCACCTTACCACAAACACCTCAAGAGGAGGCTTCTCTCAGCTCTAGGTATGTGAGAGGGACGCTGAGTTTGCGGCCTCAAGTGGAATGGACACCGCGATGCCCTGACTCGAAATAAGGCCGGATATCCCTGCAGTGACTTGAATGCAGGCTCGTCTTGCATCTCCCAAGACGAAAGGATGTCTGAATCCCCTGTGGAGACCACAGAGAAAGACCTAGTTCCCCACCTCATCGCGACCGGATGCCTCACATCCTTTGAAAACTCCAGAGGTACGCGGAGATCAGTGCCTCCAAAGGAGACGATGCCTGACTCCTCGTGAAACTTGATAGGAGTCCCAGGATTCCTGTGGCACGTGGAAAGGGACCCTTGGTCTCCCGCCTCAGATGGAGAGGCGTCCCAATTGCCCTGCCAAGCCTCGAGGAGAATCCCGAGTTGTCCCTCGCAACTAGGCAGGAGTCCTGACGTCGCTGAACAAACACGTGGGTGGAGGGGCCATCCCCGTCGTAACTCGGGAATATACCCCAGATTCCCGCCGCAACTTGAGAAAAACCATGACACTTCCCCCTCGCCGCGAGATGAGGCCCGATTCCTCTGCACTGCGTGCAGAGCAATTCCGTGTTGCACATCACACATGAAAGGAGCCTTGATTTCCTTGATGGCACTCCAGAGAAACCCCAGGAACACTGTTTCAAGGCTAGAGGGATCCTGAGGTCACTGTAGCCACACGAAAGAGCTCCGTGGACCAAAAATCAACTCGAGATGAGAGGTTAGTCCCTGGCTTCGACTCCAGAGGAATACCACCTTACCACAAGCACCTCAAGAGGAGGCTTCTCTCAGCTCTAGGTATGTGAGAGGGACCCTGATTTTGCAGCCTCAAGTGGAATGGATACCGCGATGCCCTGATGTGAAATAAGGCCGGATATCCCTGCAGTGACTTGAATGCAGGCTTGTCTTGCATCTCTCAAGATGAAAGGATGTCTGAAACCCCTGTGGAGACCACAGAGAAAGACCTAGTTCCCCACCTCATGGCGACCGGAGGCCTCACATCCTTGGAAAACTCCAGAGGTACGCGGAGATCAGTGCCTCCAAAGGAGACGATGCCTGACTCCTCATGAACTTGATAGGAGTCCCAGGATTCTTGTGGCATGTGGAAAGGGACCCCTGGTGGCCCGCCTCAGCTGGAGAGACATCCCAATGGCCCTGCCTAGCCTCGAGGAGAACCCCGAGTTGTCCCTCGCAACTAGGCAGGAGTCCTGACGTCGCTGAACAAACAAGTGTGTGGAAGGGCCGTCCCCATGGTAACTCGAGAATATACCCCAGGTTCCCGCCGCAACTCGAGAAAAACCATGAGACTTCCCCCTCGCCGCGAGATGAGGCCCGATTCCCCTGCACTGCGTGCAGAGCAATACCGTGTTGCACATCACACATGAAAGGAGCCTTGATTTCCTTGGTGGCACTCCAGAGAAACCCCAAGAACACTGTTTCAAGGCTAGAGGGATCCTGAGGTTACTGTAGCAACCCGAAAGAGCTCCGTGGACCAAAAATCAACTCAACATGAGAGGTTAGTCCCTGGCTTCGACTCCAGAGGAATACCACCTTACCACAAGCACCTCAAGAGGAGGCTTCTCTCAGCTCTAGGTATGTGAGAGGGACCCGGAGTTTGCGGCCTCAAGTGGAATGGACACCGCGATGCCCTGACTCGATATAAAGCCGGATATCCCTGCAGTGACTTGAATGCAGGCTCGTCTTGCATCTCCCAAGACGAAAGGATGTCTGAATCCCCTGTGGAGACCACAGAGAAAGACCTAGCTCCCCACCTCATCGCGACCGGAGGCCTCACATCCTTTGAAAACTCCAGAGGTACGCGGAGATCAGTGCCTCCAAAGGAGACGATGCCTGACTCCTCGTGAAACTTGATAGGAGTCCCAGGATTCCTTTGGAACGTGGAAAGGGACACTTGGTCTCCCGCCTCAGCTGGAGAGGCGTCCCAATTGCCGTGCCAAGACTCGAGGAGAATCCCGAGTTGTCCCTCGCAACTAGGCAGGAGTCCTGCCGTCGCTGAACAAACATGTGGGTGTAAGGGCCATCCCCGTCGTAACTCGAGAATATACCCCAGTTTCCCACCGCAACTGGAGAAAAACCATGAGACTTCCCCCTCGCCGCGAGATGAGGCCAGATTCCCCTGCACTGCGTGCAGAGCAATTCCGTGTTGCACATCACACATGAAAGGAGCCTTGATTTCCTTGATGGCACTCCAGAGAAACCCCAAGAACACTGTTTCAAGGCTAGCGGGATCCTGACGTCACTGTAGAAACACGAAAGAGCTCCGTGGACCAAAAATCAACTCGAGATGAGAGGTTAGTCCCTGGCTTCGACTCCAGAGGAATACCACCTTACCACAAGCCCCTCAAGAGGAGGCTTCTCTCAGCTCTAGCTATGTGAGAGGGACCCTGAGTTTGCGGCCTCAAGTGGAATGGACACCGCGATGCCCTGACTCGAAATAAGGCCGGATATCCCTGCAGTGACTTGAATGCAGGCTGGTCTTGCATCTCCCAAGATGAAAGGATGTCTGAATCCCCTGTGGAGACCACAGAGAAAGACCTAGTTCCCCACCTCATGGCGACCGGAGGCCTCACATCCTTGGAAAACTCCAGAGGTACGCAGAGATCAGTGCCTCCAAAGGAGACGATGCCTGACTCCTCGTGCAACTTTATAGGAGTCCCAGGATTCCTGTGGCACATGGAAAGGGACCCTTGATCTCCCGCCTCAGCTGGAGAGGCGTCCCAATTGCCCTGCCAAGCCTCGAGGAGAATCCCGAGTTGTCCCTCGCAACTAGGCAGGAGTCCTGCCGTCGCTGAACAAACACGTGTGTGGAAGGGCCATCCCCGTCGTAACTCGAGAATATACCCCAGGTTCCCGCCGCAACTCCAGAAAAACCATGAGACTTCCCTCTCGCCGCGAGATGAGGCCCGATTCCCCTGCACTGCGTGCAGAGCAATTCCGTGTTGCACATCACACATCAAAGGAGCCTTGATTTCCATGGTGGCACTCCAGAGAAACCCCAAGAACACTGTTTCAAGGCTAGAGGGATGCTGAGGTCACTGTGGCAACACGAAAGAGCTCCGTGGACCAAGAATCAACTCGAGATGAGAGGTTAGTCCCTGGCTTCGACTCCAGAGGAATACCACCTTACCACAAACACCTCAAGAGGAGGCTTCTCTCAGCTCTAGGTATGTGAGAGGGACGCTGAGTTTGCGGCCTCAAGTGGAATGGACACCGCGATGCCCTGACTCGAAATAAGGCCGGATATCCCTGCAGTGACTTGAATGCAGGCTCGTCTTGCATCTCCCAAGACGAAAGGATGTCTGAATCCCCTGTGGAGACCACAGAGAAAGACCTAGTTCCCCACCTCATCGCGACCGGATGCCTCACATCCTTTGAAAACTCCAGAGGTACGCGGAGATCAGTGCCTCCAAAGGAGACGATGCCTGACTCCTCGTGAAACTTGATAGGAGTCCCAGGATTCCTGTGGCACGTGGAAAGGGACCCTTGGTCTCCCGCCTCAGATGGAGAGGCGTCCCAATTGCCCTGCCAAGCCTCGAGGAGAATCCCGAGTTGTCCCTCGCAACTAGGCAGGAGTCCTGACGTCGCTGAACAAACACGTGGGTGGAGGGGCCATCCCCGTCGTAACTCGGGAATATACCCCAGATTCCCGCCGCAACTTGAGAAAAACCATGACACTTCCCCCTCGCCGCGAGATGAGGCCCGATTCCTCTGCACTGCGTGCAGAGCAATTCCGTGTTGCACATCACACATGAAAGGAGCCTTGATTTCCTTGATGGCACTCCAGAGAAACCCCAAGAACACTGTTTCAAGGCTAGAGGGATCCTGAGGTCACTGTAGCCACACGAAAGAGCTCCGTGGACCAAAAATCAACTCGAGATGAGAGGTTAGTCCCTGGCTTCGACTCCAGAGGAATACCACCTTACCACAAGCACCTCAAGAGGAGGCTTCTCTCAGCTCTAGGTATGTGAGAGGGACCCTGATTTTGCAGCCTCAAGTGGAATGGATACCGCGATGCCCTGATGTGAAATAAGGCCGGATATCCCTGCAGTGACTTGAATGCAGGCTTGTCTTGCATCTCCCAAGATGAAAGGATGTCTGAAACCCCTGTGGAGACCACAGAGAAAGACCTAGTTCCCCACCTCATGGCGACCGGAGGCCTCACATCCTTTGAAAACTCCAGAGGTACGCGGAGATCAGTGCCTCCAAAGGAGACGATGCCTGACTCCTCATGAACTTGATAGGAGTCCCAGGATTCTTGTGGCATGTGGAAAGGGACCCCTGGTGGCCCGCCTCAGCTGGAGAGACATCCCAATGGCCCTGCCTAGCCTCGAGGAGAACCCCGAGTTGTCCCTCGCAACTAGGCAGGAGTCCTGACGTCGCTGAACAAACACGTGGGTGGAAGGGCCATCCCCGTCGTAACTCGAGAATATACCCCAGGTTCCCGCCGCAACTCGAGAAAAACCATGAGACTTCCCCCTCGCCGCGAGATGAGGCCCGATTCCCCTGCACTGTGTGCAGAGCAATTCCGTGTTGCACATCACACATGAAAGGAGCCTTGATTTCCTTGATGGCACTCCAGAGAAACCCTAAGAACACTGTTTCAAGGCTAGAGGGAAACTGACGTCACTGTAGCAACACGAAAGAACTCCGTGGACCAAAAATCAACTCGAGATGAGAGGTTAGTCCCTGGCTTCGACTCCAGAGGAATACCACCTTACCACAAGCACCTCAAGAGGAGGCTTCTCTCAGCTCTAGGTATGTGAGAGGGACCCTGAGTTTACGGCCTCAATTGGAATGGACACCGCGATGCCCTGACTCGAAATAAGGCCGGATATCCCAGCAGTGACTTGAATGCAGGCTCGTCTTGCATCTCCCATGACGAAAGGATGTCCGAATCCCCTGTGGAGACCACAGAAAAAGACCTAGTTCCCCACCTCATCGCGACCGGAGGCCTCACATCCTTTGAAAACTCCAGAGGTACGCGGAGATCAGTGCCTCCAAAGAAGACGATGCCTGACTCCTCATGAAACTTGCTAGGAGTCCCAGGATTCCTGTGGCACGTGGAAAGGGACCCTTGGTCTCCCGCCTCAGGTGGAGAGGGGTCCCAATTGCCCTGCCAAGCCTCGAGGAGAATCCCGAGTTGTCCCTCGCAACTAGGCAGGAGTCCTGACGTCGCTGAACAAACACGTGGGTGGAAGGGCCATCTCCGTCGTAACTCGAGAATATACCCCAGGTTCCTGCCGCAACTCGAGAAAAACCATGAGACTTTCCCCTCGCCGCCAGATGAGGCCCGATTCACCAGCAATGCGTGCAGAGCAATTCAGTGTTGCACATCACACATGAAAGGAGCCTTGATTTCCTTGATGGCACTCCAGAGAAACCCCAAGAACACTGTTTCAAGGCTAGAGGGATCCTGAGGTCACTGTATCCACACGAAAGAGCACCGTGGCCCAAAAATCAACTTGAGATGACAGGATAGTCCCTTGCTTCGACTCCAGAGGAATACCACCTTAACACAAGCACCTCAAGAGGAGGCTTCTCTCAGCTCTAGGTATGTGAGTGGGATCCTGAATTTGCGGCCTCAAGTGGAATGGACACCGCGATGCCCTGACTCGAAATAAGGCCGGATATCCCTGCAGTGACTTGAATGCAGGCTCGTCTTGCATCTCCCAAGACGAAAGGATGTCTGAATTCCCTGTGGAGACCTCAGAGAAAGATCTAGTTCCCCACCTCATCGCGACCGGAGGCCTCACATCCTTTGAAAACTCCAGAGGTACGCGGAGATCAGTGCCTCCAAAGGAGACGATGCCTGACTCCTCGTGAAACTTGATAGGAGTCCCAGGATTCCTGTGCACGTGGAAAGGGACCCTTGGTCTCCCGCCTCAGCTGGAGAGGCGTCCCCAGTGCCCTGCCAAGCCTCGAAGAGAATCCCGAGTTGTCCGACGCAACTAGGCAGGAGTCCTGCCGTCGCTGAACAAACACGTGGGTGGAAGGGCCATCACCGTCGTAACTCGAGAATATACCCCAGGTTCCGGCCGCAAGTCGAGAAAAACCATGAGACTTCCCACTCGCCGCGATATGAGGCCTGATTCCCCTGCACTGCGTGCAGAGCAATTCCGTGTTGCACATCACACATGAAAGGAGCCTTGATTTCCTTGATGGCATTGAGAGAAACCCCAAGAACACTGTTTCAAGGCTAGAGTGATCCTGAGGTCACTGTAGCTACACGAAAGAGCTCCGTGGACCAAAATCAACTCGAGATGAGAGGTTATTCCCTGGCTTCGACTCCAGAGGAATACCACCTTACCACAAGCACCTCAAGAGGAGGCTTCTCTCAGCTCTAGGTATGTGAGAGGGACCCTGAGTTTGCGGCCTCAAGTGGAATGTACACCGCGATGCCCTGACTCGAAATAAGGCCGGATATCCCTGCAGTGACTTGAATGCAGGCGCGTCTTGCATCTCCCAAGACGAAAGGATGTCTGAATCCCCTGTGAAGACCTCAGAGAAAGATCTAGTTACCCACCTCATCGCGACCGGTGGCCTCACATCCTTTGAAAACTCCAGAGGTACGCGGAGATCAGTGCCTCCAAAGGAGCCGACGCCTGACTCCTCGTGAAACTTGATAGGAGTCCCAGGATTCCTGTGGCACGTGGAAAGGGACCCTTGGTCTCCCGCCTCAGCTGGAGAGGCGTCCCAATTGCCCTGCCAAGCCTCGAGGAGAATCCCGAGTTGTCCCTCGCAACTAGGCAGGAGTCCTGACGTCGCTGAACAAACACGTGGTTGGAAGGGCCATCCCCGTCGTACTTCGAGAATATGCCCCAGCTTCCCGCCGCAACTCGAGAAAAACCATGAGACTTCCCCCTCGCCGCGAGATGAGTCCCGATTCCCCTGCACTGCGTGCAGAGCAATTCCGTGTTGCACATCACACATGAAAGGATCCTTGATTTCCTTGACGGCACTCCAGCGAAACCCCAAGAACACTGTTTCAAGGCTAGAGGGATCCTGAGGTCACTGTAGCAACACGAAAGAGCTCCGTGGACCAAAAATCAACTCGAGATGAGAGGTTAGTCCCTTGCTTCGACTCCAGAGGAATACCACCTTACCACAAGCACCTCAAGAGGAGGCTTCTCTCAGCTCTAGCTATGTGAGAGGGACCCTGAGTTTGCAGCCTCAAGTGGAATGGACACCGTGATGCCCTGACGTGAAATAAGGCCGGATATCCCTGCAGTGACTTGAATGCAGGCTCGTCTTGCATCTCCCAAGACGAAAGGATGTCTGAATCACCTGTGTAGACCACAGAGAAAGACCTAGTTCCCCACCTCATCGTGACCGGAGGCCTCACATCCTTTGAAAACTCCAGAGGTACGCGGAGATCAGTGCCTCCAAAGAAGACAATGCCTGACTCCTCGTGAAACTTGATAGGAGTCCCAGGATTCCTGTGGCACGTGGAAAGGGACCCTTGGTCTCCCGCCTCAGCTGGAGAGGCGTCCCAATTTCCCTGCCAAGCCTCGAGGAGAATCCCGAGTTTTCCCTCGCAACTAGGCAGGAGTCCTGCCGTCGCTGAACAAACACGTGTGTGGAAGGGCCATCCCCGTCGTAACTCGAGAATATACCCCAGGTTCCCGCCGCAACTCGAGAAAAACCATGAGACTTCCCCCTCGCCCCGAGATGAGGCCCGATTCCCCTGCATTGCGTGCAGAGCAATTCCGTGTTGCACATCACACATGAAAGGAGCCTTGATTTCCTTGATGGCACTCCAGAGAAACCCCAAGAACACTGTTTCAAGGCTAGAGGGATCCTGAGGTCACTGTAGCAACACGAAAGAGCTCCGTGGACCAAGAATCAACTCGAGATGAGAGGTTAGTCCCTGGCTTCGACTCCAGAGGAATACCACATTACCACAAGCACCTCAAGAGGAGGCTTCTCTCAGCTCTAGGTATGTGAGAGGAACCCTGAGTTTGCGGCCTCAAGTGGAATGGACACTGCCATGCCCTGACGCGAAATAAGGCCGGATATCCCTGCAGTGACTTGAATGCAGGCTCGTCTTGCATCTCCCAAGACGAAAGGATGTCTTAATCCCCTGTGGAAACCACAGAGAAAGACCTAGTTCCCCACCTCATCGCGACCGGAGGCCTCACATCCTTTGAAAACTCCAGAAGTCCGCGGAGATCAGTGCCTCCAAAGGAGATGATGCCTGACTCCTCGTGAAACTTGATAGGAGTCCCAGGATTCCTGTGGCACGTGGAAAGGGACACTTGGTCTCCCGCCTCAGCTGGAGAGGCGTCCCAATTGCCCTGCCAAGCCTCGAGGAGAATCCCGAGTTGTCCCTCGCAACTAGGCAGGAGTCCTGACGTCGCTAAACAAACACGTGGGTGGAGGGGCCATCCCCGTCTTAACTCGAGAATATACCCCAGGTTCCCGCCGCAACTCGAGAAAAACCATGAGACTTTCCCCTCGCCGCGAGATGAGGCCCGATTCCCCTGCACTGCGTGCAGAGCAATTCCGTGTTGCACATCACACATGAAAGGAGCCTTGATTTCCTTGATGGCACTCCAGAGAAACCCCAAGAACACTGTTTCAAGTCTAGAGGAATCCTGAGGTCACTGTAGCAACACGAAAGAGCTCCGTGGACCAAGAATCAACTCGAGATGAGAGGTTAGTCCCTGGCTTCGACTTCAGAGGAATACCACCTTACCACAAGCACCTCAAGAGGAGGCTTCTCTCAGCTCTAGGTATGTGAGAGGGACCCTGAGTTTGCCGCCTCAAGTGGAATGGACACTGCGATGCCCTGACGCGAAATAAGGCCGGATATCCCTGCAGTGACTTGAATGCAGGCTCGTCTTGCATCTCCCAAGACGAAAGGATGTCTGAATCCCCTGTGGAGACCACAGAGAAAGACCTAGTTCCCCACCTCATCGCGACCTGAGGCCTCACATCCTTTGAAAACTCCAGAGGTACGCGGAGATCAGTGCCTCCAAAGGAGATGATGCCTGACTCCTCGTGAAACTTGATAGGAGTCCCAGGATTCCTGTGGCACATGGAAAGGGACCCTTGGTCTCCCGCCTCAGCTGGAGAGGCGTCCCAATTGCCCTGCCCCGCCTCGAGGAGAATCCCGAGTTGTCCCTCGCAACTAGGCAGGAGTCCTGACGTCACTGAACAAACACGTGGGTGGAAGGGCCATCCCCGTCGTAACTCGAGAATATACCCCAGGTTCCCGCCGCAACTCGAGAAAAACCATGAGACTTCCCCCTCGCCGCGAGATGAGGCCCGATTCCCCTGCACTGCGTGCAGAGCAATTCCGTGTTTCACATCACACATGAAAGGAGCCTTGATTTCCTTGATGGCACTCCAGAGAAACCCCAAGAACACTGTTTCAAGGCTAGAGGGATCCTGAGGTCACTGTAGCAACACGAAAGAGCTCCGTGGACCAAAAATCAACTCGAGATGAGAGGTTAGTCCCTGGCTTCGACTCCAAAGGAATACCACCTTACCACAAGCACCTCAAGAGGAGGCTTCTCTCAGCTCTAGGTATGTTAGAGGGACCCTGAGTTTGCGGCCTCAAGTGGAATGGACACCGCGATGCCCTGACTCGAAATAAGGCCGGATATCCCTGCAGTGACTTGAATGCAGGCTCGTCTTGCATCTCCCAAGACGAAAGGATGTCTGAATCCCCTGTGGAGACCACAGAGAAAGACCTAGTTCCCCACCTCATCGCGACCTGAGGCCTCACATCCTTTGAAAACTCCAGAGGTACGCGGAGATCAGTGCCTCCAAAGGAGACGATGCCTGACTCCTCGTGAAACTTGATAGGAGTCCCAGGATTCCTGTGGCACGTGGAAAGGGACCCTTGGTCTCCCGCCTCAGCTGGAGAGGCGTCCCAATTGCCCTGCCAAGCCTCGAGGAGAATCCCGAATTGTCCCTCGCAACTAGTCAGGAGTCCTGACGTCGCTGAACAAACACGTGGGTGGAGGGGACATCCCTGTCTTAACTCGAGAATATACCCCAGGTTCCAGCTGCAACTTGAGAAAAACCATGAGACTTCCCCCTCTCCGCGAGATGAGGCCGGATTCCCCTGCACTGCGAGCAGAGCAATTCCGTGTTGCACATCACACATGAAAGGAGCCTTGATTTCCTTGATGGCACTCCAGAGAAACCCCAAGAACACTGTTTCAAGTCTACAGGGATCCTGAGGTCACTGTAGCAACACGAAAGAGCTCCGTGGACCAAGAATCAACTCGAAATGAGAGGTTAGTCCCTGGCTTTGACTCCAGAGGAATACCACCTTACCACAAGCACCTTAAGAGGATGCTTCTCTCAGCTCTAGGTATGTGAGAGGGACCCTGAGTTTGCGGCCTCAAGTGGAATGGACACTGCGATGCCCTGACGCGAAATAAGGCCGGATATCCCTGCAGTGACTTGAATGCAGGCTCGTCTTGCATCTCCCAAGACGAAAACATGTCTGAATCCCCTGTGGAAACCACAGAGAAAGACCTAGTTCCCCACCTCATCGCGACCGGAGGCCTCACATCCTTTGAAAACTCCAGAGGTACGCGGAGATCAGTGCCTCCAAAGGAGACGATGCCTGACTCCTCGTGAAACTTGATAGGAGTCCCAGGATTCCTGTGGCACGTGGAAAGGGACCGTTGGTCTCCCGCTTCAGCTGGAGAGGCGTCCCAATTGCCCTGCCAAGCCTCGAGGAGAATCCCGAATTGTCCCTCGCAACTAGGCAGGAGTCCTGACGTGGCTGAACAAACACGTGGGTGGAAGGGCCATCCCCGTCGTAACTCGAGAATATACCCCAGGTTCCCGCCGCAACTCGAGAAAAACCATGAGACTTTCCCCTCGCCGCGAGATGAGGCCCGATTCCCCTGCACTGCGTGCAGAGCAATTCCGTGTTGCACATCACACATGAAAGGAGCCTTGATTTCCTTGATGGCACTCCAGAGAAACCCCAAGAACACTGTTTCAAGTCTAGAGGGATCCTGAGGTCACTGTAGCAACACGAAAGAGCTCCGTGGACCAAGAATCAACTCGAGATGAGAGGTTAGTCCCTGGCTTCGACTCCAGAGGAATACCACCTTACCACAAGCACCTCAAGAGGAGGCTTCTCTCAGCTCTAGGTATGTGAGAGGGACCCTGAGTTTGCCGCCTCAAGTGGAATGGACACTGCGATGCCCTGACGCGAAATAAGGCCGGATATCCCTGCAGTGACTTGAATGCAGGCTCGTCTTGCATCTCCCAAGACGAAAGGATGTCTGAATCCCCTGTGGAGACCACAGAGAAAGATCTAGTTCCCCACCTCATCGCGACCTGAGGCCTCACATACTTTGAAAACTCCAGAGGTACGCGGAGATCAGTGCCTCCAAAGGAGACGATGCCTGACTCCTCGTGAAACTTGATAGGAGTCCCAGGATTCCTGTGGCACATGGAAAGGGACCCTTGGTCTCCCGCCTCAGCTGGAGAGGCGTCCCAATTGCCCTGCCAAGCCTCGAGGAGAATCCCGAGTTGTCCCTCGCAACTAGGCAGGAGTCCTGACGTCGCTGAACAAACACGTGGGTGGAAGGGCCATCCCCGTCGTAACTCGAGAATATACCCCAGGTTCCCGCCGCAACTCGAGAAAAACCATGAGACTTCCCCCTCGCCGCGAGATGAGGCCCGATTCCCCTGCACTGCGTGCAGAGCAATTCCGTGTTGCACATCACACATGAAAGGAGCCTTGATTTCCTTGGTGGCACTCCAGAGAAACCCCAAGAACACTGTTTCAAGGCTAGAGGGATCCTGAGGTCACTGTAGCAACACGAAAGAGCTCCGTGGACCAAAAATCAACTCGAGATGAGAGGTTAGTCCCTGGCTTCGACTCCAAAGGAATACCACCTTACCACAAGCACCTCAAGAGGAGGCTTCTCTCAGCTCTAGGTATGTTAGAGGGACCCTGAGTTTGCGGCCTCAAGTGGAATGGACACCGCGATGCCCTGACTCGAAATAAGGCCGGATATCCCTGCAGTGACTTGAATGCAGGCTCGTCTTGCATCTCCCAAGACGAAAGGATGTCTGAATCCCCTGTGGAGACCACAGAGAAAGACCTAGTTCCCCACCTCATCGCGACCTGAGGCCTCACATCCTTTGAAAACTCCAGAGGTACGCGGAGATCAGTGCCTCCAAAGGAGACGATGCCTGACTCCTCGTGAAACTTGATAGGAGTCCCAGGATTCCTGTGGCACATGGAAAGGGACCCTTGGTCTCCCGCCTCAGCTGGAGAGGCGTCCCAATTGCCCTGCCCCGCCTCGAGGAGAATCCCGAGTTGTCAGTCGCAACTAGGCAGGAGTCCTGACGTCGCTGAACAAACACGTGGGTGGAAGGGCCATCCCCGTCGTAACTCGAGAATATACCCCAGGTTCCAGCTGCAACTTGAGAAAAACCATGAGACTTCCCCCTCTCCGCGAGATGAGGCCCGATTCCCCTGCACTGCGAGCAGAGCAATTCCGTGTTGCACATCACACATGAAAGGAGCCTTGATTTCCTTGATGGCACTCCAGAGAAACCCCAAGAACACTGTTTCAAGTCTACAGGGATCCTGAGGTCACTGTAGCAACACGAAAGAGCTCCGTGGACCAAGAATCAACTCGAAATGAGAGGTTAGTCCCTGGCTTTGACTCCAGAGGAATACCACCTTACCACAAGCACCTTAAGAGGAGGCTTCTCTCAGCTCTAGGTATGTGAGAGGGACCCTGAGTTTGCGGCCTCAAGTGGAATGGACACTGCGATGCCCTGACGCGAAATAAGGCCGGATATCCCTGCAGTGACTTGAATGCAGGCTCGTCTTGCATCTCCCAAGACGAAAACATGTCTGAATCCCCTGTGGAAACCACAGAGAAAGACCTAGTTCCCCACCTCATCGCGCCCGCAGGCCTCACATCCTTTGAAAACTCCAGAGGTACGCGGAGATCAGTGCCTCCAAAGGAGACGATGCCTGACTCCTCGTGAAACTTGATAGGAGTCCCAGGATTCCTGTGGCACGTGGAAAGGGACCGTTGGTCTCCCGCTTCAGCTGGAGAGGCGTTCCAATTGCCCTGCCAAGCCTCGAGGAGAATCCCGAATTGTCCCTCGCAACTAGGCAGGAGTCCTGACGTGGCTGAACAAACACGTGGGTGGAAGGGCCATCCCCGTCGTAACTCGAGAATATACCCCAGGTTCCCGCCGCAACTCGAGAAAAACCATGAGACTTTCCCCTCGCCTCGAGATGAGGCCGGATTCCCCTGCACTGCGTGCAGAGCAATTCCGTGTTGCACATCACACATGAAAGGAGCCTTGATTTCCTTGATGGCACTCCAGAGAAACCCCAAGAACACTGTTTCAAGTCTAGAGGGATCCTGAGGTCACTGTAGCAACACGAAAGAGCTCCGTGGACCAAGAATCAACTCGAGATGAGAGGTTAGTCCCTGGCTTCGACTCCAAAGGAATACCACCTTACCACAAGCACCTCAAGAGGAGGCTTCTCTCAGCTCTAGGTATGTGAGAGGGACCCTGAGTTTGCCGCCTCAAGTGGAATGGACACTGCGATGCCCTGACGCGAAATAAGGCCGGATATCCCTGCAGTGACTTGAATGCAGGCTCGTCTTGCATCTCCCAAGACGAAAGGATGTCTGAATCCCCTGTGGAGACCACAGAGAAAGACCTAGTTCCCCACCTCATCGCGACCTGAGGCCTCACCTCCTTTGAAAACTCCAGAGGTATGCGGAGATCAGTGCCTCCAAAGGAGACGATGCCTGACTCCTCGTGAAACTTGATAGGAGTCCCAGGATTCCTGTGGCACATGGAAAGGGACCCTTGGTCTCCCGCCTCAGCTGGAGAGGCGTCCCAATTGGCCTGCCCCGCCTCGAGGAGAATCCCGAGTTGTCCCTCGCAACTAGGCAGGAGTCCTGACGTCGCTGAACAAACACGTGGGTGGAAGGGCCATCCCCGTCGTAACTCGAGAATATACCCCAGGTTCCCGCCGCAACTCGAGAAAAACCATGAGACTTCCGCCTCGCCGCGAGATGAGGCCCGATTCCCCTGCACTGCGTGCAGAGCAATTCCGTGTTGCACATCACACATGAAAGGAGCCTTGATTTCCTTGGTGGCACTCCAGAGAAACCCCAAGAACACTGTTTCAAGGCTAGAGGGATCCTGAGGTCACTGTAGCAACACGAAAGAGCTCCGTGGACCAAAAATCAACTCGAGATGAGAGGTTAGTCCCTGGCTTCGACTCCAAAGGAATACCACCTTACCACAAGCACCTCAAGAGGAGGCTTCTCTCAGCTCTAGGTATGTGAGAGGGACCCTGAGTTTGCGGCCTCAAGTGGAATGGACACCGCGATGCCCTGACTCGAAATAAGGCCGGATATCCCTGCAGTGACTTGAATGCAGGCGCGTCTTGCATCTCCCAAGACGAAAGGATGTCTCAATCCCCTGTGAAGACCTCAGAGAAAGATCTAGTTCCCCACCTCATCGCGACCGGAGGCCTCACATCCTTTGAAAACTCCAGAGGTACGCGGAGATCAGTGCCTCCAAAGGAGACGATGCCTGACTCCTCGTGAAACTTGATAGGAGTCCCAGGATTCCTGTGGCACATGGAAAGGGACCCTTGGTCTCCCGCCTCAGCTGGAGAGGCGTCCCAATTGCCCTGCCAAGCCTCGAGGAGAATCCCGAGTTGTCCCTCGCAACTAGGCAGCAGTCCTGACGTCGCTGAACAAACACGTGCGTGGAAGGGCCATCCCCATCGTAATTCGAGAATATACCCCAGGTTCCCGCCGCAACTCGAGAAAAACCATGAGACTTCCCCCTCGCCCCGAGATGAGGCCCGATTCCCCTGCACTGCCTGCAGCGCAAATCCGTGTTGCACATCAAACATGAAAGCAGTCTTAATTTCCTTGATGGCACTCCAGAGAAATCCAAAGAACACTGTTTCAAGGCTAGAGGGATCCTGAGGTCACTGTAGCAACACGAAAGAGCTCCGTGGACCAAGAATCAACTCAAGATGAGAGGTTAGTCCCTGGCTTCGACTCCAGAGGAATACCACCTTACCACAAGCACCTCAAGAGGAGGCTTCTCCCAGCTCTAGGTATGTGAGAGGGACCCTGAGTTTGCAGCCTCAAGTGGAATGGACACTGCGATGCCCTGACGCGAAATAAGGCTGGATATCCCTGCAGTGACTTGAATGCAGGCTCGTCTTGCATCTCCCAAAATGAACGAATGTCTGAATCCCCTGTGGAGACCACAGAGAAACACCTAGTTTCCCACCTCATGGCGACCGGAGGCCTCAAATCCTTTGAAAACTCCAGAGGTACGCGGAGATCAGTGCCTCCAAAGGAGACGATGCCTGACTCCTCTGAAACTTGATAGGAGTGCCAGGATTCCTGTGGCACGTGGATACGGACCCTTGGTCTCCCGCCTCAGCTGGAGAGGCGTCCCAATTGCCCTGCCAAGCCTCGAGGAGAATCCCGAGTTGTCCCTCGCAGCTAGGCAGGAGTCCTGACGTCGCTGAAAAAACACGTGTGTGGAAGGGCCATCCCCGTCGTAACTCGAGAATATACCCCAGGTTCCCGCCGCAACTCGAGAAAAACCATGAGACTTCCCCCTCGCCGCGAGATGAGGCCTGATTCCCCCGCACTGCGAGCAGAGCAATTTCGTGTTGCACATCACACATGAAAGGATCCTTGATTTCCTTGTCGGCACTCCAGAGAAACCCCAAGACCACTGTTTCAAGGCTAGAGGGATCCTGAGGTCACTGTAGCAACACGAAAGAGCTCCGTGGACCAAAAATCAACTCGAGATGAGAGGTTAGTCCCTGGCTTCGACTCCAGAGGAATACCACCTTACAGCAAGCACCTCAAGAGGAGGCTTCTCTCAGCTCTAGCTATGTGAGAGGGACCCTGAGTTTGCGGCCTCAAGTGGAATGGACACCGCGATGCCCTGACTCGAAATAAGGCCGGATATCCCTGCAGTGACTTGAATGCAGGCTCGTCTTGCATCTCCCAAGACGAAAGGATGACTGAATCCCCTGTGGAGACCACAGAGAAAGACCTACTTCCACACCTCATCGCGACCGGAGGCCTCACATCCTTTAAAAACTCCAGAGGTACGCGGAGATCAGTGCCTCCAAAGGAGCCGATGCCTGACTCCTCATGAAACTTGATAGGAGTCCCAGGATTCCTGTGGCACGTGGAAAGGGACCCTTGGTCTCCCGCCTCAGCTGGAGAGGTGTTCCAATTGCCCTGCCAAGCCTCGAGGAGAACCCCGAGTTGTCCCTCGCAACTAGGCAGGAGTCCTGACGTCGCTGAACAAACACGTGGTTGGATGGGCCATCCCCTTCGTACTTCGAGAATATACCCCAGGTTCCCGCCACAACTCGAGAAAAACCAGGAGACTTCCCCCTCGCCGCGAGATGAGGCCCGATTACCCTACACTGCGTGCAGAGCAATTCCGTGTTGCACATCACACATGAAAGGAGCCTTGATTACCTTGACCGCACTCCAGCGAAACCCCAAGAACACTGTTTCAATGCTAGAGGCATCCTGAGGTCACTGTAGCAACACGAAAGAGCTCCGTGGACCAAAAATCAACTCGAGATGAGAGGTTAGTCCCTGGCTTCGACTCTAGAGGAATACCACCTTACCACAAGCACCTCAAGAGGAGGCTTCTCTCAGCTCTAGGTATGTGAGAGGGACCCTGAGTTTGCGGCCTCAAGTGGAATGGACACCGCGATGCCCTGACGCGAAATAAGGCCGGATATCCCTGCAGTGACTTGAATGCAGGCTCGTCTTGCATCTCCCAAGACGAAAGGATGTCTGAATCCCCTGTGGAGACCACAGAGAAAGAACTAGTTCCCCAGCTCATAGCGACCGGAGGCCTCACATCCCTTGAAAACTCCAGAGGTACGCGGAGATCAGTGCCTCCAAAGGAGACGATGCCTGACACCTCGTGAAACTTGATAGGATTTCCAGGATTCCTGTGGCACGTGGAAAGGGACCCTTGGTCTCCCGCCTCAGCTGGAGAGGCGTCCCAATTGCCCTGCCAAGCCTCGAGGAGAATCCCGAGTTGTCCCTCGCAACTAGGCAGGAGTCCTGACGTCGCTGAACAAACACGTGCGTGGAAGGGCCATCCCCATCGTAATTCGAGAATATACCCCAGGTTCCCGCCGCAACTCGAGAAAAACCATGAGACTTCCCCCTCGCCCCGAGATGAGGCCCGATTCCCCTGCACTGCCTGCAGAGCAAATCCGTGTTGCACATCACACATGAAAGTAGTCTTAATTTCTTAATGGCACTCCAGAGAAATCCAAAGAACACTGTTTCAAGGCTAGAGGGATCCTGAGGTCACTGTAGCAACACGAAAGAGCTCCGTGGACCAAGAATCAACTCAAGATGAGAGGTTAGTCCCTGGTTTCGACTCCAGAGGAATACCACCTTACCACACGCACCTCAAGAGGAGGCTTCTCCCAGCTCTAGGTATGTGAGAGGGACCCTGAGTTTGCAGCCTCAAGTGGAATGGACACTGCGATGCCCTGACGCGAAATAAGGCCGGATATCCCTGCAGTGACTTGAATGCAGGTTCGTCTTGCATCTCCCAAGGCGAAAGGATGTCTGAATCCCCTGTGGAGACCACAGAGAAAGACCTAGTTCCCCACCTCATCGCGACCGGAGGCCTCACATCCTTTGAAAACTCCAGAGGTACGCGGAGATCTGTGCCTCCAAAGGAGACGATGCCTGACTCCTCATGAAACTTGATAGGAGTTTCAGGATTCCTGTGGCACGTGGAAAGGGACCCTTGGTCTCCCGCCTCAGCTGGAGCGGTGTCCCAATTGCCCTGCCAAGCCTCGAGGAGAATCCCGAGTTGTCCCTCGCAACTAGGCAGGAGTCCTGACGTCGCTAAAGAAACACGTGGGTGGAAGGGCCATCCCCGTCCTAACTCGAGAATATACCCCAGGTTCCCGCCGCAACTCGAGAAAAACCATGAGACTTCCCCCTCGCCGCGAGATGAGGCCCGATTCCCCTGCACTGCGTGCAGAGCAATTCCGTGTTGCACATCACACATGAAAGGAGCCTTGATTTCCTTGATGGCACTCCAGAGAAACCCCAAGAACACTGTTTCAAGGCTAGAGGGATCCTGAGGTCACTGTAGCAACAGGAAAGAGCTCCGTGGACCTCAAATCAACTCGAGATGAGAGGTTATTCCCTGGCTTCGACTCCAGAGGAATACCACCTTACCACAAGCACCTCAAGAGGAGGCTTCTCTCAGCTCTAGCTATGTGAGAGGGACCCTGAGTTTGCGGCCTCAAGTGGAATGGACACCGCGATGCCCTGACTCGAAATAAGGCCGGATATCCCTGCAGTGACTTGAATGCAGGCGCGTCTTGCATCTCCCAAGACGAAAGGATGTCTGAGTCCCCTGTGAAGACCTCAGAGAAAGATCTAGTTCCCCACCTCATCGCGACCGGAGGCCTCACATCCTTTGAAAACTCCAGAGGTACGCGGAGATCAGTGCCTCCAAAGGAGACGATGCCTGACTCCTCGTGAAACTTGATAGGAGTCCCAGGATTCCTGTGGCACGTGGAAAGGGACCCTTGGTTTCCCGCCTCAGCTGGAGAGGCGTCCCAATTGCCCTGCCAAGCCTCGAGGAGAATCCCGAGTAGTCCCTCGCAACTAGGCAGGAGTCCTGACGTCGCTGAACAAACACGTGCGTGGAAGGGCCATCCCCATCGTAATTCGAGAATATACCCCAGGTTCCCGCCGCAACTCGAGAAAAACCATGAGACTTCCCCCTCGCCCCGAGATGAGGCCCGATTCCCCTGCACTGCCTGCAGAGCAAATCCGTGTTGCACATCACACATGAAAGTAGTCTTAATTTCTTAATGGCACTCCAGAGAAATCCAAAGAACACTGTTTCAAGGCTAGAGGGATCCTGAGGTCACTGTAGCAACACGAAAGAGCTCCGTGGACCAAGAATCAACTCAAGATGAGAGGTTAGTCCCTGGTTTCGACTCCAGAGGAATACCACCTTACCACACGCACCTCAAGAGGAGGCTTCTCCCAGCTCTAGGTATGTGAGAGGGACCCTGAGTTTGCAGCCTCAAGTGGAATGGACACTGCGATGCCCTGACGCGAAATAAGGCCGGATATCCCTGCAGTGACTTGAATGCAGGTTCGTCTTGCATCTCCCAAGGCGAAAGGATGTCTGAATCCCCTGTGGAGACCACAGAGAAAGACCTAGTTCCCCACCTCATCGCGACCGGAGGCCTCACATCCTTTGAAAACTCCAGAGGTACGCGGAGATCTGTGCCTCCAAAGGAGACGATGCCTGACTCCTCATGAAACTTGATAGGAGTTTCAGGATTCCTGTGGCACGTGGAAAGGGACCCTTGGTCTCCCGCCTCAGCTGGAGCGGTGTCCCAATTGCCCTGCCAAGCCTCGAGGAGAATCCCGAGTTGTCCCTCGCAACTAGGCAGGAGTCCTGACGTCGCTAAAGAAACACGTGGGTGGAAGGGCCATCCCCGTCCTAACTCGAGAATATACCCCAGGTTCCCGCCGCAACTCGAGAAAAACCATGAGACTTCCCCCTCGCCGCGAGATGAGGCCCGATTCCCCTGCACTGCGTGCAGAGCAATTCCGTGTTGCACATCACACATGAAAGGAGCCTTGATTTCCTTGATGGCACTCCAGAGAAACCCCAAGAACACTGTTTCAAGGCTAGAGGGATCCTGAGGTCACTGTAGCAACACGAAAGAGCTCCCTGGACCAAAAATCAACTCGAGATGAGAGGTTAGTCCCTTGCTTCGTCTCCAGAGGAATACCACCTTACCACAAGCACCTCAAGAGGAGGCTTCTCTCAGCTCTAGGTATGTGAGAGGGACCCTGAGTTTGCGGCCTCAAGTGGAATGGACACCGCGATGCCCTGACTCGAAATAAGGCCGGATTTCCCTGCTGTGACTTGAATGCAGGCTCGTCTTGCATCTCCCAAGACGAAAGGATGTCTGAATCCCCTGTGGAGACCACAGAGAAAGACCTAGTTCCCCACCTCATGGCGACCGGAGGCCTCACATCCTTAGAAAACTCCAGAGGTACGCGGAGATCAGTGCCTCCAAAGGAGACGATGCCTGACTCCTCGTGAAACTTGATAGGAGTCCCAGGATTCCTGTGGCACGTGGAAAGGGACCCTTGGTCTCCCACCTCAGCTGGAGAGGCGTCCCAATTGCCCTGCCAAGCCTCGAGGAGAATCCCGAGTTGTCCCTCGCAACTAGGCAGGAGTCCTGACGTCGCTGAAGAAGCACGTGTGTGGAAGGGCCATCCCCTCGTAACTCGAGAATATTCCCCAGGTTCCCGCCGCAACTCGAGAAAAACCATGAGACTTCCCCCTCGCCGCGAGATGAGGCCCGATTCCCCTGCACTGCGTGCAGAGCAATTCCGTGTTGCACATCACACATGAAAGGAGCCTTGATTTCCTTGATGGCACTCCAGAGAAACCCCAAGAACACTGTTTCAAGGCTAGAGGGTTCCTGAGGTCACTGTAGGAACACGAAAGAGCTCCGTGGACCAAAAATCAACTCGAGATGAGAGGTTATTCCCTGGCTTCGACTCCAGAGGAATACCACCTTACCACAAGCACCTCAAGAGGAGGCTTCTCTCAGCTCTAGGTATGTGAGAGGGACCCTGAGTTTGCGGCCTCAAGTGGAATGGACACCGCGATGCCCTGACTCGAAATAAGGCCGGATATCCCTGCAGTGACTTGAATGCAGGCTCGTCTTGCATCTCCCAAGACGAAAGGATGTCTGAATCCCCTGTGGAGACCACAGAGAAAGACCTAGTTCCCCAGCTCATCGCGACCGGAGGCCTCACATCCTTTGAAAACTCCAGAGGTACGCGGAGATCTGTGCCTCCAAAGGAGACGATGCCTGACTCCTCGTGAAACTTGATAGGAGTTCCAGGATTCCTGTGGCACGTGGAAAGGGACCCTTGGTCTCCCGCCTCAGCTGGAGAGGTGTCCCAATTGCCCTGCCAAGCCTCGAGGAGAATCCCGAGTTGTCCCTCGGAACTAGGCAGGAGTCCTGACGTCGCTGAAGAAACACGTGGGTGGAAGGGCCATCCCCGTCGTATCTCGAGAATATACCCCAGGTTCCCGCCGCAACTCGAGAAAAACCATGAGACTTCCCCCTCGCCGCGAGATGAGGCCCGATTCCCCTGCACTGCGTGCAGAGCAATTCCGTGTTGCACATCACACATGAAAGGAGCCTTGATTTCCTTGATGGCACTCCAGAGAAACCCCAAGAACACTGTTTCAAGGCTAGAGGGATCCTGAGGTCACTGTAGCAACACGAAAGAGCTCCCTGGACCAAAAATCAACTCGAGATGAGAGGTTAGTCCCTGGCTTCGTCTCCAGAGGAATACCACCTTACCACAAGCACCTCAAGAGGAGGCTTCTCTCAGCTCTAGGTATGTGAGAGGGACCCTGAGTTTGAGGCCTCAAGGGGAATGGACACCGCGATGCCCTGACTCGAAATAAGGCCGGATTTCCCTGCAGTGACTTGAATGAAGGCTCGTCTTGCATCTCCCAAGACGAAAGGATGTCTGAATCCCCTGTGGAGACCACAGAGAAAGACCTAGTTCCCCACCTCATGGCGACCGGAGGCCTCATATCCTTAGAAAACTCCAGAGGTACGCGGAGATCAGTGCCTCCAAAGGAGACGATGCCTGACTCCTCGTGAAACTTGATAGGAGTCCCAGGATTCCTGTGGCACGTGGAAAGGGACCCTTGGTCTCCCACCTCAGCTGGAGAGGCGTCCCAATTGCCCTGCCAAGCCTCGAGGAGAATCCCGAGTTGTCCCTCGCAACTAGGCAGGAGTCCTGACGTCGCTGAAGAAGCACGTGTGTGGAAGGGCCATCCCCTCGTAACTCGAGAATATTCCCCAGGTTCCCGCCGCAACTCGAGAAAAACCATGAGACTTCCCCCTCGCCGCGAGATGAGGCCCGATTCCCCTGCACTGCGTGCAGAGCAATTCCGTGTTGCACATCACACATGAAAGGAGCCTTGATTTCCTTGATGGCACTCCAGAGAAACCCCAAGAACACTGTTTCAAGGCTAGAGGGATCCTGAGGTCACTTTAGCAACACGAAAGAGCTCCGTGGCCCAAAAATCAACTCGACATGAGAGGTTAGTCCCTGGCTTCGACTCCAGAGGAATACCACCTTACCACAAGCACCTCAAGAGGAGGCTTCTCTCAGCTCTAGCTATGTGAGAGGGAACCTGAGTTTGCGGCCTCAAGTGGAATGGACACCGCGATGCCCTGACTCGAAATAAGGCCGGATATCCCTGCAGTGACTTGAATGCAGGCTCGTCTTGCATCTCCCAAGACGAAAGGATGTCTGAATCCCCTGTGGAAACCACAGAGAAAGACCTAGTTCCCCACCTCATCGCGACCGGAGGCCTCACATCCTTTGAAAACTCCAGAGGTACGCGGAGATCAGTGCCTCCAAAGGAGACGATGCCTGACTCCTCGTGAAACTTGATAGGAGTCCCAGGATTCCTGTGGCACGTGGAAAGGGACCCTTGGTCTCCCGCCTCAGCTGGAGAGGCGTCCCAATTGCCCTGCCAAGCCTCGAGGATATTCCCGAGTTGTCCCTCGCAACTAGGCAGGAGTCCTGACGTCGCTGAAGAAACATGTGGGTGGAAGGGCCATCCCCGTCGTAACTCGAGAATATTCCCCAGGTTCCCGCCGTAACTCGAGAAAAACCATGAGACTTCCCCCTCAGGGTGAGATGAGGCACGATTCGACTGCACGGCGTGCAGAGCAATTCCGTGTTACACATCAAATATGAAAGGAGCCTTGATTTCCTTGATGGCACTCCAGAGAAACCCCAAGAACACTGTTTCAAGTCTACAGGGATCCTGAGGTCACTGTAGCAACACGAAAGAGCTCCGTGGACCAAAAATCAACTCGAGATGAGAGGTTAGTCCCTGGCTTCGACTCCAGAGGAATACCACCTTACCACAAGCACCTCAAGAGGAGGCTTCTCTCAGCTCTAGGTATGTGAGAGGGACCCTGATTTTGCGGCCTCAAGTGGAATGGACACTGCGATGCCCTGACGCGAAATAAGGCCGGATATCCCTGCAGTGACTTGAATGCCGGCTCGTCTTGCATCTCCCAAGATGAAAGGATGTCTGAATCCCCTGTGGAGACCACAGAGAAAGACCTAGTTCCTCACCTCATGGCGACCGGAGGCCTCACATCCTTTGAAAACTCCAGAGGTACGCGGAGATCAGTGCCTCCAAAGGAGACGATGCCTGACTCCTCGTGAAACTTGATAGGAGTCCCAGGATTTCTGTGGCACGTGGAAAGGGACCCTTGGTCTCCCGCCTCAGCTGGAGAGGCGTCCCAATTGCCCTGCCAAGCCTCGAGGAGAATCCCGAGTTGTTCCTCGCAACTAGGCAGGAGTCCTGTCGTCGCTGAAGAAACACATCAGTGGAAGGGCCATCCCCGTCGTAACTCGAGAATATACCCCAGGTTCCCGCCGCAACTCGAGAAAAACCATGAGATTTCCCCCTCGCCGCGAGATGAAGCCCGATTCCCCTGCACTGCGTGCAGAGCAATTCCGTGTTGCATATCACACATGAAAGGAGCCTTTATTTCCTTGATGGCACTCCAGAGAAACCCCAAGAACACTGTTTCAAGGTTAGAGGGCTCCCGAGGTCACTGTAGCAACACGAAAGAGCTCCGTGGACCAAAAATCAACTCGAGATGAGAGGTTAGTCCCTGGCTTCGACTCCAGAGGAATACCACCTTACCACAAGCACCTCAAGAGTAGGCTTCTCTCAGCTCTAGCTATGTGAGAGGGACCCTGAGTTTGCGGCCTCAAGTGGAATGGACACCGCGATGCCCTGACTCGAAATAAGGCCGGATATCCCTGCAGTGACTTGAATGCAGGCTCGTCTTGCATCTCCCAAGACGAAAGGATGTCTGAATCCCCTGTGGAGACCACAGAGAAAGACTTAGTTCCCCACCTCATCGCGACCGGAGGCCTCACATCCTTTGAAAACTCCAGAGGTACGCGGAGATCAGTGCCTCCAAAGGAGACGATGCCTGACTCCTCGTGAAACTTGATAGGAGTCCCAGGATTCCTGTGGCACGTGAAAAGGGACCCTTGGTCTCCCGCCTCAGCTGGAGAGGCGTCCCAATTGCCCTGCCAAGCCTCGAGCAGAATCCCGAGTTGTCCCTCGGAACTAGGCAGGAGTCCAGACGTTGCTGAAGAAACACGTGGGTGGAAGGGCCATCCCCGTCCTAACTCGAGAATATACCCCAGGTTCCCGCCGCAACTCGAGAAAAACCATGAGACTTCCCCCTCGCCGTGAGATGAGGCCCGATTCCCCTGCACTGCATGCAGAGCAATTCCGTGTTGCACATCAAACAAGAAAGGAGACTTGATTTCCTTGATGGCAATCCAGAGAAACCCCAAGAACACTGTTTCAAGGCTAGAAGGATCCTGAGGTCACTGTAGCAACATGAAAGAGCTCCGTGGACCAAAAATCAACTCGAGATGAGGGGTTAGTCCCTGGCTTCGACTCCAGAGGAATACCACCTTACCACAAGCACCTCAAGAGGAGGCTTCTCTCAGCTCTAGCTATGTGAGAGGGACCCTGAGTTTGCGGCCTCAAGTGGAATGGACACCGCGATGCCCTGACTAGGAATAAGGCCGAATATCCCTGCAGTGACTTGAATGCAGGCTCGTCTTGCATCTCCCAAGATGAAAGGATGTCTGAATCCCCTGTGGAGACCACAGAGAATGACCTAGTTCCCCACCTCATGGCGACCGGAGGCCTCACATCCTTTGAAAACTCCAGAGGTACGCGGAGATCAGTGCCTCCAAAGGAGACGATGCTTGACTCCTCGTGAAACTTGATAGGAGTCCCAGGATTCCTGTGGCACGTGGAAAGGGACACTTGGTCTCCCGCCTCAGCTGGAGAGGCGTCCCAATTGCCCTGCCAAGCCTCGAGGAGAACCCCGAGTTGTCCCTCGCAACTAGGCAGGAGTCCTGACGTCGCTGAAGAAACACGTCAGTGGAAGGGCCATCCCCGTCGTAACTCGAGAATATACCCCAGGTTCCCGCCGCAACTCGAGAAAAACCATGAGATTTCCCCCTCGCCGCGAGATGAGGCCCGATTCCCCTGCACTGCGTGCAGAGCAATTCCGTGTTGCATATCACACATGAAAGGAGCCTTTATTTCCTTGATGGCACTCCAGAGAAACCCCAAGAACACTGTTTCAAGGTTAGAGGGATCCCGAGGTCACTGTAGCAACACGAAAGAGCTCCGTGGACCAAAAATCTACTCGAGATGAGAGGTTAGTCCCTGGCTTCGACTCCAGAGGAATACCACCTTACCACAAGCACCTCAAGAGGAGGCTTCTCTCAGCTCTAGCTATGTGAGAGGGACCCTGAGTTTGCGGCCTCAAGTGGAATGGAGACCGCGATGCCCTGACTCGAAATAAGGCCGGATATCCCTGCAGTGACTTGAATGAAGGCTCGTCTTGCATCTCCCAAGATGAAAGGATGTCTGAATCCCCTGTGGAAACCACAGAGAAAGACCTAGTTCCCCACCTCATCGCGACCGGAGGCCTCACATCCTTTGAAAACTCCAGAGGTACGCGGAGATCAGTGCCTCCAAAGGAGACGATGCCTGACTCCTCGTGAAACTTGATAGGAGTCCCAGGATTCCTGTGGCACGTGGAAAGGGACCCTTGGTCTCCCGCCTCAGCTGGAGAGGCGTCCCAATTGCCCTGCCAAGCCTCGAGGATATTCCCGAGTTGTCCCTCGCAACTAGGCAGGAGTCCTGACGTCGCTGAAGAAACATGTGGGTGGAAGGGCCATCCCCGTCGTAACTCGAGAATATTCCCCAGGTTCCCGCCGTAACTCGAGAAAAACCATGAGACTTCCCCCTCAGGGTGAGATGAGGCACGATTCGACTGCACGGCGTGCAGAGCAATTCCGTGTTACACATCAAATATGAAAGGAGCCTTGATTTCCTTGATGGCACTCCAGAGAAACCCCAAGAACACTGTTTCAAGGCAAGAGGGATCCTGAGGTTACTGTAGCAACACGAAAGAGCTCCGTGGACCAAAAATCAACTCGAGATGAGAGGTTAGTCCCTGGCTTCGACTCCAGAGGAATACCACCTTACCACAAGCACCTCAAGAGGAGGCTTCTCTCAGCTCTAGGTATGTGAGAGGGACCCTGAGTTTGCGGCCTCAAGTGGAATGGACACTGCGATGCCCTGACGCGAAATAAGGCCGGATATCCCTGCAGTGACTTGAATGCCGGCTCGTCTTGCATCTCCCAAGATGAAAGGATGTCTGAATCCCCTTTGGAGACCACAGAGAAAGACCTAGTTCCTCACCTCATGGCGACCGGAGGCCTCACATCCTTTGAAAACTCCAGAGGTACGCGGAGATCAGTGCCTCCAAAGGAGACGATGCCTGACTCCTCGTGAAACTTGATAGGAGTCCCAGGATTTCTGTGGCACGTGGAAAGGGACCCTTGGTCTCCCGCCTCAGCTGGAGAGGCGTCCCAATTGCCCTGCCAAGCCTCGAGGAGAATCCCGAGTTGTTCCTCGCAACTAGGCAGGAGTCCTGTCGTCGCTGAAGAAACACGTCAGTGGAAGGGCCATCCCCGTCGTAACTCGAGAATATACCCCAGGTTCCCGCCGCAACTCGAGAAAAACCATGAGATTTCCCCCTCGCCGCGAGATGAAGCCCGATTCCCCTGCACTGCGTGCAGAGCAATTCCGTGTTGCATATCACACATGAAAGGAGCCTTTATTTCCTTGATGGCACTCCAGAGAAACCCCAAGAACACTGTTTCAAGGTTAGAGGGATCCCGAGGTCACTGTAGCAACACGAAAGAGCTCCGTGGACCAAAAATCAACTCGAGATGAGAGGTTAGTCCCTGGCTTCGACTCCAGAGGAATACCACCTTACCACAAGCACCTCAAGAGTAGGCTTCTCTCAGCTCTAGCTATGTGAGAGGGACCCTGAGTTTGCGGCCTCAAGTGGAATGGACACCGCGATGCCCTGACTCGAAATAAGGCCGGATATCCCTGCAGTGACTTGAATGCAGGCTCGTCTTGCATCTCCCAAGACGAAAGGATGTCTGAATCCCCTGTGGAGACCACAGAGAAAGACTTAGTTCCCCACCTCATCGCGACCGGAGGCCTCACATCCTTTGAAAACTCCAGAGGTACGCGGAGATCAGTGCCTCCAAAGGAGACGATGCCTGACTCCTCGTGAAACTTGATAGGAGTCCCAGGATTCCTGTGGCACGTGAAAAGGGACCCTTGGTCTCCCGCCTCAGCTGGAGAGGCGTCCCAATTGCCCTGCCAAGCCTCGAGCAGAATCCCGAGTTGTCCCTCGGAACTAGGCAGGAGTCCAGACGTCGCTGAAGAAACACGTGGGTGGAAGGGCCATCCCCGTCCTAACTCGAGAATATACCCCAGGTTCCCGCCGCAACTCGAGAAAAACCATGAGACTTCCCCCTCGCCGTGAGATGAGGCCCGATTCCCCTGCACTGCATGCAGAGCAATTCCGTGTTGCACATCAAACAAGAAAGGAGCCTTGATTTCCTTGATGGCAATCCAGAGAAACCCCAAGAACACTGTTTCAAGGCTAGAAGGATCCTGAGGTCACTGTAGCAACATGAAAGAGCTCCGTGGACCAAAAATCAACTCGAGATGAGGGGTTAGTCCCTGGCTTCGACTCCAGAGGAATACCACCTTACCACAAGCACCTCAAGAGGAGGCTTCTCTCAGCTCTAGCTATGTGAGAGGGACCCTGAGTTTGCGGCCTCAAGTGGAATGGACACCGCGATGCCCTGACTAGGAATAAGGCCGAATATCCCTGCAGTGACTTGAATGCAGGCTCGTCTTGCATCTCCCAAGATGAAAGGATGTCTGAATCCCCTGTGGAGACCACAGAGAATGACCTAGTTCCCCACCTCATGGCGACCGGAGGCCTCACATCCTTTGAAAACTCCAGAGGTACGCGGAGATCAGTGCCTCCAAAGGAGACGATGCCTGACTCCTCGTGAAACTTGATAGGAGTCCCAGGATTCCTGTGGCACGTGGAAAGGGACACTTGGTCTCCCGCCTCAGCTGGAGAGGCGTCCCAATTGCCCTGCCAAGCCTCGAGGAGAACCCCGAGTTGTCCCTCGCAACTAGGCAGGAGTCCTGACGTCGCTGAAGAAACACGTCAGTGGAAGGGCCATCCCCGTCGTAACTCGAGAATATACCCCAGGTTCCCGCCGCAACTCGAGAAAAACCATGAGATTTCCCCCTCGCCGCGAGATGAGGCCCGATTCCCCTGCACTGCGTGCAGAGCAATTCCGTGTTGCATATCACACATGAAAGGAGCCTTTATTTCCTTGATGGCACTCCAGAGAAACCCCAAGAACACTGTTTCAAGGTTAGAGGGATACCGAGGTCACTGTAGCAACACGAAAGAGCTCCGTGGACCAAAAATCTACTCGAGATGAGAGGTTAGTCCCTGGCTTCGACTCCAGAGGAATACCACCTTACCACAAGCACCTCAAGAGGAGGCTTCTCTCAGCTCTAGCTATGTGAGAGGGACCCTGAGTTTGCGGCCTCAAGTGGAATGGACACCGCGATGCCCTGACTCGAAATAAGGCCGGATATCCCTGCAGTGACTTGAATGCAGGCTCGTCTTGCATCTCCCAAGACGAAAGGATGTCTGAATCCCCTGTGGAGACCACAGAGAAAGACTTAGTTCCCCACCTCATCGCGACCGGAGGCCTCACATCCTTTGAAAACTCCAGAGGTACGCGGAGATCAGTGCCTCCAAAGGAGACGATGCCTGACTCCTCGTGAAACTTGATAGGAGTCCCAGGATTCCTGTGGCACGTGAAAAGGGACACTTGGTCTCCCGCCTCAGCTGGAGAGGCGTCCCAATTGCCCTGCCAAGCCTCGAGCAGAATCCCGAGTTGTCCCTCGCAACTAGGCAGGAGTCCAGACGTCGCTGAAGAAACACGTGTGTGGAAGGGCCATCCCCGTCGTAACTCGAGAATATACCCCAGGTTCCCGCCGCAACTCGAGAAAAACCATGAGACTTCCCCCTCGCCGTGAGATGAGGCCCGATTCCCCTGCACTGCATGCAGAGCAATTCCGTGTTACACATCAAACAAGAAAGGAGCCTTGATTTCCTTGATGGCAATCCAGAGAAACCCCAACAACACTGTTTCAAGGCTAGAAGGATCCTGAGGTCACTGTAGCAACATGAAAGAGCTCCTTGGACCAAAATTCAACTCGAGATGAGGGGTTAGTCCCTGGCTTCGACTCCAGAGGAATACCACCTTACCACAAGCACCTCAAGAGGAGGCTTCTCTCAGCTCTAGCTATGTGAGAGGGACCCTGAGTTTGCGGCCTCAAGTGGAATGGACACCGCGATGCCCTGACTCGAAATAAGGCCGAATATCCCTGCAGTGACTTGAATGCAGGCTCGTCTTGCATCTCCCAAGACGAAAGGATGTCTGAATCCCCTGTGGAGACCACAGAGAATGACCTAGTTCCCCACCTCATGGCGACCGGAGGCCTCACATCCTTTGAAAACTCCAGAGGTACGCGGAGATCAGTGCCTCCAAAGGAGACGATGCCTGACTCATCGTGAAACTTGATAGGAGTCCCAGGATTCCTGTGGCACGTGGAAAGGGACCCTTGGTCTCCCGCCTCAGCTGGAGAGGCGTCCCAATTGCCCTGCCAAGCCTCGAGGAGAACCCCGAGTTGTCCCTCGCAACTAGGCAGGAGTCCTGACGTCGCTGAAGAAACACGTGGGTGGAAGGGCCATCCCCGTCGTAACTCGAGACTATACCCCAGGTTCCCGCCGCAACTCGAGAAAAACCATGAGACTTCCCCCTCGCCGCGATATGAGGCCCGATTCCCCTGCACTGCGCGCAGATCAATTCCGTGTTGCACATCACACATGAAAGGAGCCTTGATTTCCTTGATGGCACTCCAGAGAAACCCCAAGAACACTGTTTCAAGGCTAGAGGGATCCTGAGGTCACTGTAGCAACACGAAAGAGCTCCGTGGACCAAAAATCAACTCGACATGAGAGATTAGTCCCTGGCTTCGACTCCAGAGGAATACCACCTTACCACAAGCACCTCAAGAGGAGGCTTCTCTCAGCTCTAGCTATGTGAGAGGGACCCTGAGTTTGCGGCCTCAAGTGGAATGGACACCGCAATGCCCTGACTCGAAATAAGGCCGGATATCCCTGCAGTGACTTGAATGCAGGCTCGTCTTGCATCTCCCAAGACGAAAGGATGTCTGAATCCCCTGTGGAGACCACAGAGAAAGACCTAGTTCCCCATCTCATCGCGACCGGAGGCCTCACATCCTTTGAAAACTCCAGAGGTACGCGGAGATCAGTGCCTCCAAAGGAGACGATGCCTGACTCCTCGTGAAACTTGATAGGAGTCCCAGGATTCCTGTGGCACATGGAAAGGGACACTTGGTCTCCCGCCTCAGCTGGAGAGGCGTCCCAGTTGCCCTGCCAAGCCTCGAGGAGAATCCCGAGTTGTCCCTCGCAACTAGGCAGGAGTCCTGACGTCGCTAAAGAAACACGTGGGTAGAAGGGCCATCCCCGTCATAACTCGAGAATATACCCCAGGTTCCCGCCGCAACTCGAGAAAAACCATGAGACTTCCCCCTCGCCGTGAGATGAGGCCCGATTCCCCTGCACTGCGTGCAGAGCAATTCCGTGTTGCACATCAAACAAGAAAGGAGCCTTGATTTCCTTGATGGCACTCCAGAGAAACCCCAAGAACACTGTTTCAAGGCTAGGAGGATCCTGAGGTCACTGTAGCAACACGAAAGAGCTCCGTGGACCAAAAATCAACTCGACATGAGAGGTTAGTCCCTGGCTTCGACTCCAGAGGAATACCACCTTACCACAAGCACCTCAAGAGGAGGCTTCTCTCAGCTCTAACTATGTGAGAGGGACCCTGAGTTTGCGGCCTCAAGTGGAATGGACACCGCGATGCCCTGACTCGAAATAAGGCCGGATATCCCTGCAGTGACTTGAATGCAGGCTCGTCTTGCATCTCCCAAGACGAAAGGATGTCTGAATCCCCTGTGGAGACCACAGAGAATGACCTAGTTCCCCACCTCATGGCGACCGGAGGCCTCACATCCTTTGAAAACTCCCGAGGTACGCGGAGATCAGTGCCTCCAAAGGAGACGATGCCTGACTCCTCGTGAAACTTGATAGGAGTCCCAGGATTCCTGTGGCACGTGGAAAGGGACCCTTGGTCTCCCGCCTCAGCTGGAGAGGCGTCCCAATTGCCCTGCCAAGCCTCGAGGAGAACCCCGAGTTGTCCCTCGCAACTAGGCAGGAGTCCTGACGTCGCTGAAGAAACACGTGGGTGGAAGGGCCATCCCCGTCCTAACTCGAGAATATACCCTAGGTTCCCACCGCAACTCGAGAAAAACCATGAGACTTCCCCCTCGCCGCGATATGAGGCCCGATTCCCCTGCACTGCGTGCAGAGCAATTCCGTGTTGCACATCACACATGAAAGGAGCCTTGATTTCCTTGACGGCACTCCAGCGAAACTCCAAGAACACTGTTTCAAGGCTAGAGGGATCCTGAGGTCACTGTAGCAACAAGAAAGAACTCCGTGGACCAAAAATCAACTCGAGATGAGAGCTTAGTCCCTGGCTTCGACTCCAGAGGAATACCACCTTACCACAAGCACCTCAAGAGGAGGCTTCTCTCAGCTCTAGGTATGTGAGAGGGACCCTGAGTTTGCGGCCTCAAGTGGAATGGACACCGCGATGCCCTGACTCGAAATAAGGCCGGATATCCCTGCAGTGACTTGAATGCAGGCTCGTCTTGCATCTCCCAAGACGAAAGGATGTCTGAATCCCCTGTGGAGACCACAGAGAAAGACCTAGTTCCCCACCTCATCGCGACCGGAGGCCTCACATCCCTTGAAAACTCCAGAGGTACGCGGAGATCAGTGCCTCCAAAGGAGACGATGCCTGACTCCTCGTGAAACTTGATAGGAGTCCCAGGATTCCTGTGGCACGTGGAAAGGGACCCTTGGTCTCCCGCCTCAGCTGGAGAGGCGTCCCAATTGCCCTGCCAAGCCTCGAGGAGAACCCCGAGTTGTCCCTCGCAACTAGGCAGGAGTCCTGACGTCGCTGAAGAAACACGTGGGTGGAAGGGCCATCCCCGTCGTAACTCGAGAATATACCCCAGGTACCCGCCGCAACTAGAGAAAAACCATGAGACTTCCCCCTCGCCGCGATATGAGGCCCGATTCCCCTGCACTGCGTGCAGAGCAATTCCGTGTTGCACATCACACATGAAAGGAGCCTTGATTTCCTTGATGGCACTCCAGAGAAACCCCAAGAACACTGTTTCAAGGCAAGAGGGATCCTGAGGTCACTGTAGCAACACGAAAGAGCTCCATGGACCAAAAATCAACTCGACATGAGAGGTTAGTCCCTGGCTTCGACTCCAGAGGAATACCACCTTACCACAAGCACCTCAAGAGGAGGCTTCTCTCAGCTCTAGGTATGTGAGAGGGACCCTGAGTTTGCGACCTCAAGTGGAATGGAGACCGGGATGCCCTGACTCGAAATAAGGCCGGATATCCCTGCAGTGACTTGAATGCAGGCTCGTCTTGCATTTCCCAAGACGAAAGGATGTCTGAATCCCCTGTGGAGACCACAGAGAAAGACCTAGTTCCCCACCTCATCGCGACCGGAGGCCTTACATCCTTTGAAAACTCCAGAGGTACGCGGAGATCAGTGCCTCCAAAGGAGACGATGCCTGACTCCTTGTGAAAATTGATAGGAGTCCCAGGATTCCTGTGGCACGTGGAAAGGGACACTTGGTCTCCCGCCTCAGCTGGAGAGGTGTCCCAATTGCCCTGCCAAGCCTCGAGGAGAACCCCGAGTTGTCCCTCGCAACTAGGCAGGAGTCCTGACGTCGCTGAAGAAACACGTGGGTGGAAGGGCCATCCCCGTCGTAACTCGAGAATATACCCCAGGTTCCCGCCGCAACTCGAGAAAAACCATGAGACTTCCCCCTCGCCGCGAGATGAGGCCCGATTCCCCTGCACTGCGTGCAGAGCAATTCCGTGTTGCACATCACACATGAAAGGAGCCTTGATTTCCTTGACGGCACTCCAGCGAAACTCCAAGAACACTGTTTCAAGGCTAGAGGGATCCTGAGGTCACTGTAGCAACAAGAAAGAACTCCGTGGACCAAAAATCAACTCGAGATGAGAGCTTAGTCCCTGGCTTCGACTCCAGAGGAATACCACCTTACCACAAGCACCTCAAGAGGAGGCTTCTCTCAGCTCTAGGTATGTGAGAGGGGCCGTGAGTTTGCGGCCTCAAGTGGAATGGACACCGCGATGCCCTGACGCGAAATAAGGCCGGATATCCCTGCAGTGACTTGAATGCAGGCTCGTCTTGCATCTCCCAAGACGAAAGGATGTCTGAATCCCCTGTGGAGACCACAGAGAAAGACCTAGTTTCCCACCTCATCGCGACCGGAGGCCTCACATCCTTTGAAAACTCCAGAGGTACGCGGAGATCAGTGCCTCCAAAGGAGACGATGCCTGACTCCTCGTGAAACTTGATAGGAGTCCCAGGATTCCTGTGGCACGTGGAAAGGGACCCTTGGTCTCCCGCCTCAGCTGGAGAGGCGTCCCAATGGCCCTGCCAAGCCTCGAGGAGAATCCCGAGTTGTCCCTCGGAACTAGGCAGGAGTCCTGACGTCGCAGAACAAACACGTGGGTGGAAGAGCCATCCCCGTCGTAACTCGAGAATATACCCCAGGTTCCCGCCGCAACTCGAGAAAAACCATGAGACTTCCCCCTCGCCGCGAGATGAGGCCCGATTCCCCTGCACTGCGTGCAGAGCAATTCCGTGTTGCACATCACACATGAAAGGAGCCTTGATTTCCTTGATGGCACTCCAGAGAAACCCCAAGAACACTGTTTCAAGGCTAGAGGGATCCTGAGGTCACTGTAGCAACACAAAAGAGCTCCGTGGACCAGGAATCAACTCGAGATGAGAGGTTAGTCCCTGGCTTCGACTCCAGAGGAATACCACCTTACCACAAGCAACTCAAGAGGAGGCTTCTCTCAGCTGTAGGTATGTGAGAGGGGCCGTGAGTTTGCGGCCTCAAGTGGAATGGACACCGCGATGCCCTGACGCGAAATAAGGCCGGATATCCCTGCAGTGACTTGAATGCAGGCTCGTCTTGCATCTCCCAAGATGAAAGGATGTCTGAATCCCCTGTGGAGACCACAGAGAAAGACCTAGTTCCCCACCTCATCGCGACAAGAGGCCTCACATCCTTGAAAACTTCAGAGATACACGGAGATCAGTGCCTCCAAAGGAGACGATGCCTGACTCCTCGTGAAACTTGATAGGAGTCCCAGGATTCCTGTGGCACGTGGAAAGGGACCCTTGGTCTCCCACCTCAGCTGGAAAGGCGTCCCAATTGCCCTGCCAAGCCTCGAGGAGAATCCCGAGTTGTCCGTCGCAACTAGACAGGAGTCCTGACGTCGCTGAACAAACACGTGGGTGGAAGGGCCATCCCCGTCGTAACTCGAGAATATACCCCAGGTTCCCGCCGCAACTCGAGAAAAACCATGAGACTTCCCCCTCGCCGCGAGATGAGGCCCGATTCCCCTGCACTGCGTGCAGAGTAATTCCATGTTGCACATCACACATGAAAGGAGCCTTGATTTCCTTGATGGCACTCCAGAGAAACCCCAAGAACACTGTTTCAAGGCTAGAGGGATCCTGAGGTAACTGTAGCAACACGAAAGAGCTCCGTGGACCAAAAATCAACTCGAGATGAGAGGTTAGTCCCTGGCTTCGACTCCAGAGGAATACCACCTTACCACAAGCACCTCAAGAGGAGGCTTCTCTCAGCTCTAGGTATGTGAGAGGGACCCTGAGTTTGCGGCCTCAAGTGGAATGGACACCGCGATGCCCTGACTCGAAATAAGGCCGGATATCCCTGCAGTGACTTGAATGCAGGCTCGTCTTGCATCTCCCAAGACGAAAGGATGTCTGAATCCCCTGTGGAGACCACAGAGAAAGACCTAGTTCCCCACCTCATCGCGACCGGAGGCCTCACATCCTTTGAAAACTCCAGAGGTACGCGGAGATCAGTGCCTCCAAAGGAGACGATGCCTGACTCCTCGTGAAACTTGATAGGAGTCCCAGGATTCCTGTGGCACGTGGAAAGGGACCCTTGGTCTCCCGCCTCAGATTGAGAGGCGTCCCAATTGCCCTGCCAAGCCTCGAGGAGAATCCCGAGTTGTCCCTCGCAACTAGGCAGGAGTACTGACATCGCTGAAGAAACACGTGGGTGGAAGGGCCATCCCCGGCGTAACTCGAGAATATACCCCAGGTTCCCGCCGCAACTCCAGAAAAACCATGAGACTTCCCCCTCGCCGCGAGATGAGGAAGGCCCGATTCCCCTGCACTGCGTGCAGAGCAATTCCGTGTTGCACATCACACATGAAAGCAGCCTTGATTTCCTTGACGGCACTCCAGAGAAACCCCAAGAACACTGTTTCAAGGCTAGAGGGATCCTGAGGTCACTGTAGCAACAGGAAAGAGCTCCATGGACCAAAAATCAACTCGAGATGAGAGGTTAGTCCCTGGCTTCGACTCCAGAGGAATACCACCTTACCACAAGCACCTCAAGAGGAGGCTTCTCTCAGCTCTAGGTATGTGAGAGGGACCCTGAGTTTGCGGCCTCAAGTGGAATGGACACCGCGATGCCCTGACTCGAAATAAGGCCGGATATCCCTGCAGTGACTTGAATGCAGGCTCGTCTTGCATCTCCCAAGACGAAAGGATGTCTGAATCCCCTGTGGAGACCACAGAGAAAGAACTAATTCCCCAGCTCATAGCGACCGGAGGCCTCATATCCCTTGAAAACTCCAGAGGTACGCGGAGATCAGTGCCTCCAAAGGAGACGATGCCTGACACCTCGTGAAACTTGATAGGATTTCCAGGATTCCTTTGGCACGTGGAAAGGGACCCTTGGTCTCCCGCCTCAGCTGGAGAGGCGTCCCAATTGCCCTGCCAAGCCTCGAGGAGAATCCCGAGTTGTCCCTCGCAACTAGGCAGAAGTCCTGACGTCGCTGAACTAACACGTGGGTGGAAGGGCCATCCCCGTCGTAACTCGAGAATATACCCCAGGTTCCCGCCGCAACTCGAGAAAAACCATGAGACTTCCCCCTCGCCGCGAGATGAGGCCTGATTCCCCCGCACAGCGTGCAGAGCAATTCCGTGTTGCACATCACACATGAAAGGAGCCTTGATTTCCTGATGGCACTCCAGAGAAACCCCAAGAACACTGTTTCAAGGCTAGAGGGATCCTGAGGTCACTGTAGCAACACGAAAGAGCTCCGTGGACCAAAAATCAACTCGAGATGAGAGGTTAGTCCCTGGCTTCGACTCCAGAGGAATACCACCTTACCACAAGCACCTCAAGAGGAGGCTTCTCTCAGCTCTAGCTATGTGAGAGGGACCCTGAGTTTGCGGCCTCCAGTGGAATGGACACCGCGATGCCCTGACTCGAAATAAGGCCGGATATCCCTGCAGTGACTTGAATGCAGGCTCGTCTTGCATATCCCAAGACGAAAGGATGTCTGAATCCCCTGTGGAGACCACAGAGAAAGACCTAGTTCCCCACCTCATCGCGACCGGAGGCTTCACATCCTTTGAAAACTCCAGAGGTACGCGGAGATCAGTGCCTCCAAAGGAGACGATGCCTGACTCCTTGTGAAACTTGATAGGAGTCCCAGGATTCCTGTGGCACGTGGAAAGGGACCCTTGGTCTCCCGCCTCAGCTGGAGAGGCGTCCCAATTGCCCTGCCAAGCCTCGAGGAGAACCCCGAGTTGTCCCTCGCAACTAGGCAGGAGTCCTGACGTCGCTGAACAAACACGTGGCTGGAAGGGCCATCCCCGTCGTAACTCGAGAATATACCCCAGGTTCCCGCCGCAACTCGAGAAAAACCATGAGACTTCCCCCTCGCCACGAGATGAGGCCCGATTCCCCTGCACTGCGTGCAGAGCAATTCCGTGTTGCACATCACACATGAAAGGAGCCTTGATTTCCTTCATGGCACTCCAGAGAAACCCTAAGAACACTGTTTCAAGGCTAGACGGATCCTGAGGTCACTGTAGCAACACGAAAGAGCTCCGTGGACCAAAAATCAACTCGAGATGAGAGGTTAGTCCCTGGCTTCGACTCCAGAGGAATACCACCTTACCACAAGCACCTCAGGAGGAGGCTTCTCTCAGCTCCATGTGTGTGAGAGGGACCCTGAGTTTGCGGCCTCAAGTGAAATGGACACCGCGACGCCCTGGCTCGAAATAAGGCCGGATATCCCTGCAGTGACTTGAATGCAGGCTCGTCTTGCATCTCCCAAGACGAAAGGATGTCCGAATCCCCTGTGGAGACCACAGAAAAAGACCTAGTTCCCCACCTCATCGCGACCGGAGGCCTCACATCCTTTGAAAACTCCAGAGGTACGCGGAGATCAGTGCCTCCAAAGGAGACGATGCCTGACTCCTCGTGAAACTTGTTAGGAGTCCCAGGATTCCTGTGGCACGTGGAAAGGGACCCTTGGTCTCCCGCCTCAGCTGGAGAGGTGTCCCAATTGCCCTGCCAAGCCTCGAGGAGAATCCCGAGTTGTCCCTCGCAACTAGGCAGGAGTCCTGACGTCGCTGAAGAAACACGTGGGTGGAAGGGCTATCTCCGTCGTAACTCGAGAATATACCCCAGGTTCCCGCCGCAACTCGGGAAAAACCATGAGACTTTCCCCTCGCCGCGAGATGAGGCCCGATTCCCCTGCACTGCGTGCAGAGCAATTCCGTGTTGCACATCACACATGAAAGGAGCCTTGATTTCCTTGATGGCACTCCAGAGAAACCCCAAGAACACTGTTTCAAGGCTAGAGGGATCCTGAGGTCACTGTAGCAACACGAAAGAGCTCCGTGGACCAAAAATCAACTCGAGATGAGAGATTAGTCCCTGGCTTCGACTCCAGAGGAATACCACCTTACAGCAAGCACCTCAAGAGGAGGCTTCTCTCAGCTCTAGCTATGTGAGAGGGACCCTGAGTTTGCGGCCTCAAGTGGAATGGACACCGCGATGCCCTGACTCGAAATAAGGCCGGATATCCCTGCAGTGACTTGAATGCAGGCTCGTCTTGCATCTCCCAAGACGAAAGGATGACTGAATCCCCTGTGGAGACCACAGAGAAAGACCTACTTCCACACCTCATCCCGACCGGAGGCCTCACATCCTTTAAAAACTCCAGAGGTATGCGGAGATCAGTGCCTCCAAAGGAGACGATGCCTGACTCCTCGTGAAACTTGATAGGAGTCCCAGGATTCCTGTGGCACGTGGAAAGGGACCCTTGGTCTCCCGCCTCAGCTGGAGAGGTGTTCCAATTGCCCTGCCAAGCCTCGAGGAGAACCCCGAGTTGTCCCTCGCAACTAGGCAGGAGTCCTGACGTCGCTGAACAAACACGTGGTTGGATGGGCCATCCCCTTCGTACTTCGAGAATATACCCCAGGTTCCCGCCACAACTCGAGAAAAACCATGAGACTTCCCCCTCGCCGTGAGATGAGGCCCGATTCCCCTGCACTGCGTGCAGAGCAATTCCGTGTTGCACATCGCACATGAAAGGAGCCTTGATTTCCTTGACGGCACTCCAGCGAAACCCCAAGAACACTGTTTCAATGCTAGAGGGATCCTGAGGTCACTGTAGCAACACGAAAGAGCTCCGTGGACCAAAAATCAACTCGAGATGAGAGGCTAGTCCCTGGCTTCGACTCTAGAGGAATACCACCTTACCACAAGCACCTCAAGAGGAGGCTTCTCTCAGCTCTAGGTATGTGAGAGGGACCCTGAGTTTGCGGCCTCAAGTGGAATGGACAACGCGATGCCCTGACGAGAAATAAGGCCGGATATCCCTACAGTGACTTGAATGCAGGCTCGTCTTGCATCTCCCAAGACGAAAGGATGTCTGAATCCCCTGTGGAGACCACAGAGAAAGAACTAGTTCCCCAGCTCATAGCGACCGGAGGCCTCACATCCCTTGAAAACTCCAGAGGTAGGCGGAGATCAGTGCCTCCAAAGGAGACGATGCCTGACACCTCGTGAAACTTGATAGGATTTCCAGGATTCCTGTGGCACGTGGAAAGGGACCCTTGGTCTCCCGCCTCAGATTGAGAGGCGTCCCAATTGCCCTGCCAAGCCTCGAGGAGAATCCCGAGTTGTCCCTCGCAACTAGGCAGAAGTCCTGACGTCGCTGAACTAACACGTGGGTGGAAGGGCCATCCCCGTCGTAACTCGAGAATATACCCCAGGTTCCCGCCGCAACTCGAAAAAAACCATGAGACTTCCCCCTCGCCGCGAGATGAGGCCTGATTCCCCCGCACTGCATGCAGAGCAATTCCGTGTTGCACATCACACATGAAAGGAGCCTTGATTTCCTTGATGGCACTCCAGAGAAACCCCAAGAACACTGTTTCAAGGCTAGAGGGATCCTGAGGTCACTGTAGCAACACGAAAGAGCTCCCTGGACCAAAAATCAACTCGAGATGAGAGGTTAGTCCCTGGCTTCGACTCCAGAGGAATACCACCTTACCACAAGCACCTCAAGAGGAGGCTTCTCTCAGCTCTAGCTATGTGAGAGGGACCCTGAGTTTGCGGCCTCAAGTGGAATGGACACCGCGATGCCCTGACTCGAAATAAGGCCGGATATCCCTGCAGTGACTTGAATGCAGGCTCGTCTTGCATCTCCCAACATGAAAGGGTGTCTGAATCCCCTGTGGAGACCACAGAGAAAGACCTAGTTCCCCACCTCATCGCGACCGGAGGCCTCACATCCTTTGAAAACTCCAGAGGTATGCGGAGATCAGTGCCTCCAAAGGAGACGATGCCTGACTCCTCGTGAAACTTGATAGGAGTCCCAGGATTACTGTGGCACATGGAAAGGGACCCTTGGATTCCCGCCTCAGCTGGAGAGGCGTCCCAATTGCCCGGCCCCGCCTCGAGGAGAATCCCGAGTTGTCCCTCGCAACGAGGCAGGAGTCCTGCCATCGCTGAACAAACACGTGTGTGGAAGGGCCATCTCCGTCGTAACTCGAAAATATACCCCAGGTTCACGCCGCAACTCGAGAAAAACCATGAGACTTCCCCCTCGCCGCGAGATGAGGCCTGATTCCCCTGCACTGCGTGCAGAGCAATTCCGTGTTGCACATCTCACATGAAAGGAGCCTTGATTTCCTTGATGTCACTCCAGAGAAACCCCAAGAACACTGTTTCAAGGCTAGAGGGATCCTGATGTCACTGTAGCAACACGAAAGAGCTCCGTGGACCAAAAATCAACTCGAGATGAGAGGTTAGTCCCTGGCTTCGACTCCAGAGGAATACCACCTTACCACAAGCACCTCAAGAGGAGGCTTCTCTCAGCTCCATGTGTGTGAGAGGGACCCTGAGTTTGCGGCCTCAAGTGGAATGGACACCGCGATGCCCTGGCTCGAAATAAGGCCGGATATCCCTGCAGTGACTTGAATGCAGGTTCGTCTTGCATCTCCCAAGGCGAAAGGATGTCTGAATCCCCTGTGGAGACCACAGAGAAAGACCTAGTTCCCCACCTCATCGCGACCGGAGGCCTCACATCCTTTGAAAACTCCAGAGGTACGCGGAGATCTGTGCCTCCAAAGGAGACGATGCCTGACTCCTCATGAAACTTGATAGGAGTTTCAGGATTCCTGTGGCACGTGGAAAGGGACCCTTGGTTTACCGCCTCAGCTGGAGAGGTGTTCCAATTGCCCTGCCAAGCCTCGAGGAGAACCCCGAGTTGTCCCTCGCAACTAGGCAGGAGTCCTGACGTCGCTGAACAAACACGTGGTTGGATGGGCCATCCCCTTCGTACTTCGAGAATATACCCCAGGTTCCCGCCACAACTCGAGAAAAACCAGGAGACTTTCCCCTCGCCGCGAGATGAGGCCCGATTCCCCTGCACTGCGTGCAGAGCAATTCCGTGTTGCACATCACACATGAAAGGAGCCTTGATTTCCTTGACCGCACTCCAGAGAAACCCCAAGAACACTGTTTCAAGGCTAGAGGGATCCTGAGGTCACTGTAGCAACACGAAAGAGCTCCGTGGACCAAAAATCAACTCGAGATGAGAGGTTAGTCCCTGGCTTCGACTCCAGAGGAATACCACCTTACCACAAGCACCTCAAGAGGAGGCTTCTCTCAGCTCTAGCTATGTGAGAGGGACCCTGAGTTTGCGGCCTCAAGTGGAATGGACACCGCGATGCCCTGACTCGAAATAAGGCCGGATATCCCTGCAGTGACTTGAATGCAGGCTCGTCTTGCATCTCCCAAGACGAAAGGATGTCTGAATCGCCTGTGGAGACCACAGAGAAAGACCTAGTTCCCCACCTCATCGCGACCGGAGGCTTCACATCCTTTGAAAACTCCAGAGGTACGCGGAGATCAGTGCCTCCAAAGGAGACGATGCCTGACTCCTTGTGAAACTTGATAGGAGTCCCAGGATTCCTGTGGCACGTGGAAAGGGACCCTTGGTCTCCCGCCTCAGCTGGAGAGGCGTCCCAATTGCCCTGCCAAGCCTCGAGGAGAACCCCGAGTTGTCCCTCGCAACTAGGCAGGAGTCCTGACGTCGCTGAACAAACACGTGGCTGGAAGGGCCATTCCCGTCGTAACTCGAGAATATACCCCAGGTTCCCGCCGCAACTCGAGAAAAACCATGAGACTTGCCCCTCGCCACGAGATGAGGCCCGATTCCCCTGCACTGCGTGCAGAGCAATTCCGTGTTGCACATCACACATGAAAGGAGCCTTGATTTCCTTGATGGCACTCCAGAGAAACCCCAAGAACACTGTTTCAAGGCTAGAGGGATCCTGAGGTCACTGTAGCAACACGAAAGAGCTCCGTGGACCAAAAATCAACTCGAGATGAGAGGTTAGTCCCTGGCTTCGACTCCAGAGGAATACCACCTTACCACAAGCACCTCAAGAGGAGGCTTCTCTCAGCTCTAGGTATGTGAGAGGGACCCTGAGTTTGCAGCCTCAAGTGGAATGGACACTGCGATGCCCTGACGCGAAATAATGCCGGATATCCCTGCAGTGACTTGAATGCAAGCTCGTCTTGCATCTCCCAAGACGAAAGGATGTCTGAATCCCCTGTGGAGACCACAGAAAAAGAAGTAGTTCCCCACCTCATCGCGACCGGAGGCCTCACATCCTTTGAAAACTCCAGAGGTACGCGGAGATCTGTGCCTCCAAAGGAGACGATGCCTGACTCCTCGTGAAACTTGATAGGAGTCCCAGGATTCCTGTGGCACGTGGATAGGGACCCTTGGTCTCCCGCCTCAGCTGGAGAGGCGTCCCAATTGCCCTGCCAAGGCTCGAGGAGAATCCCTAGTTGTCCCTCGCAACTAGGCAGGAGTCCTGACGTCGCTGAAGAAACACGTGGGTGGAAGGGCCATCCCCGTCGTAACTCGAGAATATACCCCAGGTTCCCGCCGCAACTCGAGAAAAACCATGAGACTTCCCCCTCGCCGCGAGATGAGGCCTGATTCCCCCGCACTGCGTGCAGAGCAATTCCGTGTTGCACATCACACATGAAAGGAGCCTTGATTTCCTTGATGGCACTCCAGAGAAACCCCAAGAACACTGTTTCAAGGCTAGAGGGATCCTGAGGTCACTGTAGCAACACGAAAGAGCTCCGTGGACCAAAAATCAACTCGAGATGAGAGATTAGTCCCTGGCTTCGACTCCAGAGGAATACCACCTTACAGCAAGCACCTCAAGAGGAGGCTTCTCTCAGCTCTAGCTATGTGAGAGGGACCCTGAGTTTGCGGCCTCAAGTGGAATGGACACCGCGATGCCCTGACTCGAAATAAGGCCGGATATCCCTGCAGTGACTTGAATGCAGGCTCGTCTTGCATCTCCCAAGACGAAAGGATGACTGAATCCCCTGTGGAGACCACAGAGAAAGACCTACTTCCACACCTCATCCCGACCGGAGGCCTCACATCCTTTAAAAACTCCAGAGGTACGCGGAGATCAGTGCCTCCAAAGGAGACGATGCCTGACTCCTCGTGAAACTTGATAGGAGTCCCAGGATTCCTGTGGCACGTGGAAAGGGACACTTGGTCTCCCGCCTCAGCTGGAGAGGTGTTCCAACTGCCCTGCCAAGCCTCGAGGAGAACCCCGAGTTGTCCCTCGCAACTAGGCAGGAGTCCTGACGTCGCTGAACAAACACGTGGTTGGATGGGCCATCCCCTTCGTACTTCGAGAATATACCCCAGGTTCCCGCCACAACTCGAGAAAAACCATGAGACTTCCCCCTCGCCGCGAGATGAGGCCCGATTCCCCTGCACTGCGTGCAGAGCAATTCCGTGTTGCACATCGCACATGAAAGGAGCGTTGATTTCCTTGACGGCACTCCAGCGAAACCCCAAGAACACTGTTTCAATGCTAGAGGGATCCTGAGGTCACTGTAGCAACACGAAAGAGCTCCGTGGACCAAAAATCAACTCGAGATGAGAGGTTAGTCCCTGGCTTCGACTCTAGAGGAATACCACCCCAGCGAAACCCCAAGAACACTGTTTCAATGCTAGAGGGATCCTGAGGTCACTGTAGCAACACGAAAGAGCTCCGTGGACCAAAAATCAACTCGAGATGAGAGGTTAGTCCCTGGCTTCGACTCTAGAGGAATACCACCTTACCACAAGCACCTCAAGAGGAGGCTTCTCTCAGCTCTAGGTATGTGAGAGGGACCCTGAGTTTGCGGCCTCAAGTGGAATGGACACCGCGATGCCCTGACGAGAAATAAGGCCGGATATCCCTGCAGTGACTTGAATGCAGGCTCGTCTTGCATCTCCCAAGACGAAAGGATGTCTGAATCCCCTGTGGAGACCACAGAGAAAGAACTAGTTCCCCAGCTCATAGCGACCGGAGGCCTCACATCCCTTGAAAACTCCAGAGGTAGGCGGAGATCAGTGCCTCCAAAGGAGACGATGCCTGACTCCTCGTGAAACTTGATAGGATTTCCAGGATTCCTGTGGCACGTGGAAAGGGACCCTTGGTCTCCCGCCTCAGCTGGAGAGGTGTCCCAATTGCCCTGCCAAGCCTCGAGGAGAATCCCGAGTTGTCCCTCGCAACTAGGCAGGAGTCCTGACGTCGCTGAACAAACACGTGGGTGGAAGGGCCATCTCCGTCGTAACTCGAGAATATACCCCAAGTTCCCGCCGCAACTCGAGAAAAACCATGAGACTTTCCCCTCGCCGCGAGATGAGGCCCGATTCCCCAGCACTGCGTGCAGAGAAATTCAGTGTTGCACATCACACATGAAAGGAGCCTTGATTTCCTTGATGGCACTCGAGAGAAACCCCAAGAACACTGTTTCAAGGCTAGAGGGATCCTGAGGTCACTGTATCCACAAGAAAGAGCACCGTGGCCCAAAAATCAACTTGAGATGACAGGATAGTCCCTTGCTTCGACTCCAGAGGAATACCACCTTAACACAAGCACCTCAAGAGGAGGCTTCTCTCAGCTCTAGGTATGTGAGTGGGATCCTGAATTTGCGGCCTCAAGTGGAATGGACACCGCGATGCCCTGACTCGAAATAAGGCCGGATATCCCTGCAGTGACTTGAATGCAGGCTCGTCTTGCATCTCCCAAGACGAAAGGATGTCTGAATTCCCTGTGGAGACCTCAGAGAAAGATCTAGTTCCACACCTCATCGCGACCGGAGGCCTCACATCCTTTGAAAACTCCAGAGGTACGCGGAGATCAGTGCCTCCAAAGGAGAGGATGCCTGACTCCTCGTGAAACTTGATAGGAGTCCCAGGATTCCTGTGGCACGTGGAAAGGGACACTTGGTGTCCCGCCTCAGCTGGAGAGGCGTCCCAATTGCCCTGCCAAGCCTCGAGGAGAATCCCGAGTTGTCCGACGCAACTAGGCAGGAGTCCTGCCGTCGCTGAACAAACACGTGGGTGAAAGGGCCATCCCCGTCGTAACTCGAGAATATACCCCAGGTTCCCGCCGCAACTCGAGAAAAACCATGAGACTTCACCCTCGCCGCGAAATGAGGCCCGATTCCCCTGCACTGCGTGCAGAGCAATTCCGTGTTGCACATCACACATGAAAGAAGCCTTGATTTCCTTGATGGCACTCCAGAGAAACCCCAAGAACACTGTTTCAAGGCTAGAGGGATCCTGAGGTCACTGTAGCAACACGAAAGAGCTCCGTGGACCTCAAATCAACTCGAGATGAGAGGTTATTCCCTGGCTTCGACTCCAGAGGAATACCACCTTACCACAAGCACCTCAAGAGGAGGCTTCTCTCAGCTCTAGCTATGTGAGAGGGACCCTGAGTTTGCGGCCTCAAGTGGAATGGACACCGCGATGCCCTGACTCGAAATAAGGCCGGATATCCCTGCAGTGACTTGAATGCAGGCTCGTCTTGCATCTCCCAAGACGAAAGGATGTCTGAGTCCCCTGTGAAGACCTCAGAGAAAGATCTAGTTCCCCACCTCATCGCGACCGGAGGCCTCACATCCTTTGAAAACTCCAGAAGTACGCGGAGATCAGTGCCTCCAAAGGAGACGATGCCTGACTCCTCGTGAAACTTGATAGGCGTCCCAGGATTCCTGTGGCACGTGGAAAGGGACACTTGGTATCCCGCCTCAGCTGGAGAGGCGTCCCAATTGCCCTGCCAAGCCTCGAGGAGAATCCCGAGTTGTCCCTCGCAACTAGGCAGGAGTCCTGACGTCGCTGAACAAACACGTGCGTGGAAGGGCCATCCCCATCGTAATTCGAGAATATACCCCAGGTTCCCGCCGCAACTCGAGAAAAACCATGAGACTTCCCCCTCGCCGCGAGATGAGGCCCGATTCCCCTGCACTGCCTGCAGAGCAAATCCGTGTTGCACATCACACATGAAAGTAGTCTTAATTTCTTAATGGCACTCCAGAGAAATCCAAAGAACACTGTTTCAAGGCTAGAGGGATCCTGAGGTCACTGTAGCAACACGAAAGAGCTCCGTGGACCAAGAATCAACTCAAGATGAGAGGTTAGTCCCTGGTTTCGACTTCAGAGGAATACCACCTTACCACAAGCACCTCAAGATTAGGCTTCTCTCAGCTCTAGGTATGTGAGAGGGACCCTGAGTTTGCGGCCTCAAGTGGAATGGACACTGCGATGCCCTGACGCGAAATAAGGCCGGATATCCCTGCAGTGACTTGAATGCAGGTTCGTCTTGCATCTCCCAAGGCGAAAGGATGTCTGAATCCCCTGTGGAGACCACAGAGAAAGACCTAGTTCCCCACCTCATCGCGACCGGAGGCCTCACATCCTTTGAAAACTCCAGAGGTACGCGGAGATCAGTGCCTCCAAAGGAGACGATGCCTGACTCCTCATGAAACTTGATAGGAGTTTCAGGATTCCTGTTGCACGTGGAAAGGGACCCTTGGTCTCCCGCCTCAGCTGGAGAGGTGTCCCAATTGCCCTGCCAAGCCTCGAGGAGAATCCCGAGTTGTCCCTCGCAACTAGGCAGGAGTCCTGACGTCGCTAAAGAAACACGTGGGTGGAAGGGCCATCCCCGTCCTAACTCGAGAATATACCCCAGGTTCCCGCCGCAACTCGAGAAAAACCATGAGACTTCCCCCTCGCCGCGAGATGAGGCCCGATTCCCCTGCACTGCGTGCAGAGCAATTCCGTGTTGCACATCACACATGAAAGGAGCCTTGATTTCCTTGATGGCACTCCAGAGAAACCCCAAGAACACTGTTTCAAGGCTAGAGGGATCCTGAGGTCACTGTAGCAACACGAAAGAGCTCCCTGGACCAAAAATCAACTCGAGATGAGAGGTTAGTCCCTGGCTTCGTCTCCAGAGGAATACCACCTTACCACAAGCACCTCAAGAGGAGGCTTCTCTCAGCTCTAGGTATGTGAGAGGGACCCTGAGTTTGCGGCCTCAAGTGGAATGGACACCGCGATGCCCTGACTCGAAATAATGCCGGATTTCCCTGCAGTGACTTGAATGCAGGCTCGTCTTGCATCTCCCAAGACGAAAGGATGTCTGAATCCCCTGTGGAGACCACAGAGAAAGACCTAGTTCCCCACCTCATGGCGACCGGAGGCCTCACATCCTTAGAAAACTCCAGAGGTACGCGGAGATCAGTGCCTCCAAAGGAGACGATGCCTGACTCCTCGTGAAACTTGATAGGAGTCCAAGGATTCCTGTGGCACGTGGAAAGGGACCCTTGGTCTCCCACCTCAGCTGGAGAGGCGTCCCAATTGCCCTGCCAAGCCTCGAGGAGAATCCCGAGTTGTCCCTCGCAACTAGGCAGGAGTCCTGACGTCGCTGAAGAAGCACGTGTGTGGAAGGGCCATCCCCTCGTAACTCGAGAATATTCCCCAGGTTCCCGCCGCAACTCGAGAAAAACCATGAGACTTCCCCCTCGCCGCGAGATGAGGCCCGATTCCCCTGCACTGCGTGCAGAGCAATTCCGTGTTGCACATCACACATGAAAGGAGCCTTGATTTCCTTGATGGCACTCCAGAGAAACCCCAAGAACACTGTTTCAAGGCTAGAGGGTTCCTGAGGTCACTGTAGGAACACGAAAGAGCTCCGTGGACCAAAAATCAACTCGAGATGAGAGGTTAGTCCCTGGCTTCGACTCCAGAGGAATACCACCTTACCACAAGCACCTCAAGAGTAGGCTTCTCTCAGCTCTAGGTATGTGAGAGGGACCCTGAGTTTGCGGCCTCAAGTGGAATGGACACCGCGATGCCCTGACTCGAAATAAGGCCGGATATCCCTGCAGTGACTTGAATGCAGGCTCGTCTTGCATCTCCCAAGACGAAAGGATGTCTGAATCCCCTGTGGAGACCACAGAGAAAGACCTAGTTCCCCAGCTCATCGCGACCGGAGGCCTCACATCCTTTGAAAACTCCAGAGGTACGCGGAGATCTGTGCCTCCAAAGGAGACGATGCCTGACTCCTCGTGAAACTTGATAGGAGTTCCAGGATTCCTGTGGCACGTGGAAAGGGACCCTTGGTCTCCCGCCTCAGCTGGAGAGGTGTCCCAATTGCCCTGCCAAGCCTCGAGGAGAATCCCGAGTTGTCCCTCGCAACTAGGCAGGAGTCCTGACGTCGCTGAAGAAACACGTGGGTGGAAGGGCCATCCCCGTCGTATCTCGAGAATATACCCCAGGTTCCCGCCGCAACTCGAGAAAAACCATGAGACTTCCCCCTGGCCGCGAGATGAGGCCCGATTCCCCTGCACTGCGTGCAGAGCAATTCCGTGTTGCACATCACACATGAAAGGAGCCTTGATTTCCTTGATGGCACTCCAGAGAAACCCCAAGAACACTGTTTCAAGGCAAGAGGGATCCTGAGGTTACTGTAGCAACACGAAAGAGCTCCGTGGACCAAAAATCAACTGGAGATGAGAGGTTAGTCCCTGGCTTCGACTCCAGAGGAATACCACCTTACCACAAGCACCTCAAGAGGAGGCTCCTCTCAGCTCTAGGTATGTGAGAGGGACCCTGATTTTGCGGCCTCAAGTGGAATGGACACTGCGATGCCCTGACGCGAAATAAGGCCGGATATCCCTGCAGTGACTTGAATGCAGGCTCGTCTTGCATCTCCCAAGATGAAAGGATGTCTGAATCCCCTGTGGAGACCACAGAGAAACACCTAGTTCCCCACCTCATGGCGACCGGAGGCCTCACATCCTTTGAAAACTCCAGAGGTACGCGGAGATCAGTGCCTCCAAAGGAGACGATGCCTGACTCCTCGTGAAAATTGATAGGAGTCCCAGGATTCCTGTGGCACGTGGAAAGGGACCCTTGGTCTCCCGCCTCAGCTGGAGAGGCGTCCCAATTGCCCTGCCAAGCCTCGAGGAGAATCCCGAGTTGTCCCTCGCAACTAGGCAGGAGTCCTGTCGTCGCTGAAGAAACACGTGTGTGGAAGGGCCATCCCCGTCGTAACTCGAGAATATACCCCAGGTTCCCGCCGCAACTCGAGAAAAACCATGAGATTTCCCCCTCGCGGCGAGATGAGGCCCGATTCCCCTGCACTGCGTGCAGAGCAATTCCGTGTTGCACATCACACATGAAAGGAGCCTTTATTTCCTTGATGGCACTCCAGAGAAACCCCAAGAACACTGTTTCAAGGCTAGAGGGATCCCAAGGTCACTGTAGCAACACGAAAGAGCTCCGTGGACCAAAAATCAACTCGAGATGAGAGGTTAGTCCCTGGCTTCGACTCCAGAGGAATACCACCTTACCACAAGCACCTCAAGAGGAGGCTTCTCTCAGCTCTAGCTATGTGAGAGGGACCCTGAGTTTGCGGCCTCAAGTGGAATGGACACCGCGATGCCCTGACTCGAAATAAGGCCTGATATCCCTGCAGTGACTTGAATGCAGGCTCGTCTTGCATCTCCCAAGACGAAAGGATGATTGAATCCCCTGTGGAGACCACAGAGAAAGACTTAGTTCCCCACCTCATCGCGACCGGAGGCCTCACATCCTTTGAAAACTCCAGAGGTACGCGGAGATCAGTGTCTCCAAAGGAGACGATGCCTGACCCCTCGTGAAACTTGATAGGAGTCCCAGGATTCCTGTGGCACGTGGAAAGGGACCCTTGGTCTCCTGCCTCAGCTGGAGAGGCATCCCAATTGCCCTGCCAAGCCTCGAGCAGAATCCCGAGTTGTCCCTCGGAACTAGGCAGGAGTTCTGACGTCGCTGAAGAAACACGTGGGTGGAAGAGCCATCCCCGTCGTAACTCGAGAATATTCCCCAGGTTCCCGCCGCAACTCGAGAAAAACCATGAAACTTCCCCCTCGCCGCGAGATGAGGCCCGATTCCCCTGCACTGCGTGCAGAGCAATTCCGTGTTGCACATCACACATGAAAGGAGCCTTGATTTCCTTGATGGCACTCCAGAGAAACGCCAAGAACACTGTTTCAAGGCTAGAGGGATCCTGAGGTCACTGTAGCAACACGAAAGAGCTCCGTGGACCAAAAATCAACTCGAGATGAGAGGTTAGTCCCTGGCTTCGACTCCAGAGGAATACCACCTTACCACAAGCACCTCAAGAGGAGGCTTCTCTCAGCTCCAGCTATGTGAGAGGGACCCTGAGTTTGCGGCCTCAAGTGGAATGGACACTGCGATGCCCTGACGCGAAATAAGGCCGGATATCCCTGCAGTGACTTGAATGCAGGCTCGTCTTGCATCTCCCAAGATGAAAGGATGTCTGAATCCCCTGTGGAGACCACAGAGAAAGACCTAGTTCCCCACCTCATGGCGACCGGAGGCCTCACATCCTTTGAAAACTCCAGAGGTACGCGGAGATCAGTGCCTCCAAAGGAGACGATGCCTGACTCCTCGTGAAAATTGATAGGAGTCCCAGGATTCCTGTGGCACGTGGAAAGGGACCCTTGGTCTCCCGCCTCAGCTGGAGAGGCGTCCCAATTGCCCTGCCAAGCCTCGAGGAGAATCCCGAGTTGTCCCTCGCAACTAGGCAGGAGTCCTGTCGTCGCTGAAGAAACACGTGTGTGGAAGGGCCATCCCCGTCGTAACTCGAGAATATACCCCAGGTTCCCGCCGCAACTCGAGAAAAACCATGAGATTTCCCCCTCGCCGCGAGATGAGGCCCGATTCCCCTGCACTGCGTGCAGAGCAATTCCGTGTTGCACATCACACATGAAAGGAGCCTTTATTTCCTTGATGGCACTCCAGAGAAACCCCAAGAACACTGTTTCAAGGCTAGAGGGATCCCAAGGTCACTGTAGCAACACGAAAGAGCTCCGTGGACCAAAAATCAACTCGAGATGAGAGGTTAGTCCCTGGCTTCGACTCCAGAGGAATACCACCTTACCACAAGCACCTCAAGAGGAGGCTTCTCTCAGCTCTAGCTATGTGAGAGGGACCCTGAGTTTGCGGCCTCAAGTGGAATGGACACCGCGATGCCCTGACTCGAAATAAGGCCGGATATCCCTGCAGTGACTTGAATGCAGGCTCGTCTTGCATCTCCCAAGACGAAAGGATGTCTGAATCCCCTGTGGAGACCACAGAGAAAGACTTAGTTCCCCACCTCATCGCGACCGGAGGCCTCACATCCTTTGAAAACTCCAGAGGTACGCGGAGATCAGTGTCTCCAAAGGAGACGATGCCTGACTCCTCGTGAAACTTGATAGGAGTCCCAGGATTCCTGTGGCACGTGGAAAGGGACCCTTGGTCTCCCGCCTCAGCTGGAGAGGCATCCCAATTGCCCTGCCAAGCCTCGAGCAGAATCCCGAGTTGTCCCTCGGAACTAGGCAGGAGTCCTGACGTCGCTGAAGAAACACGTGGGTGGAAGGGCCATCCCCGTCCTAACTCGAGAATATACCCCAGGTTCCCGCCGCAACTCGAGAAAAACCATGAGACTTCCCCCTCGCCACGAGATGAGACCCGATTCCCCTGCACTGCGTGCAGAGCAATTCCGTGTTGCACATCACACATGAAAGGAGCCTTTATTTCCTTGATGGCACTCCAGAGAAACCCCAAGAACACTGTTTCAAGGCTAGAGGGATCCTGAGGTCACTGTAGCAACACGAAAGAGCTCCGTGGCCCAAAAATCAACTCGACATGAGAGGTTAGTCCCTGGCTTCGACTCCAGAGGAATACCACCTTACCACAAGCACCTCAAGAGGAGGCTTCTCTCAGCTCTAGCTATGTGAGAGGGAACCTGAGTTTGCGGCCTCAAGTGGAATGGACACCGCGATGCCCTGACTCGAAATAAGGCCGGATATCCCTGCAGTGACTTGAATGCAGGCTCGTCTTGCATCTCCCAAGACGAAAGGATGTCTGAATCCCCTGTGGAGACCACAGAGAAAGACCTAGTTCCCCACCTCATCGCGACCGGAGGCCTCACATACTTTGAAAACTCCAGAGGTACGCGGAGATCAGTGCCTCCAAAGGAGACGATGCCTGACTCCTCGTGAAACTTGATAGGAGTCCCAGGATTCCTGTGGCACGTGGAAAGGGACCCTTGGTCTCCCGCCTCAGCTGGAGAGGCGTCCCAATTGCCCTGCCAAGCCTCGAGGAGAATCCCGAGTTGTCCCTCGCAACTAGGCAGGAGTCCTGACGTCGCTGAAGAAACACGTGTGTGGAAGGGCCATCCCCGTCGTAACTCGAGAATATACCCCAGGTTCCCGCCGCAGCTCGAGAAAAACCATGAGACTTCCCCCTCGCCGCGAGATGAGGCCCGATTCCCCTGCACTGCGTGCAGAGCAATTCCGTCTTGCACATCAGACATGAAAGCAGCCTTGATTTCCTTGATGGCACTCCAGAGAAACCCCAAGAACACTGTTTCAAGGCTAGAGGGATCCTGAGGTCACTGTAGCAACACGAAAGAGCTCCGTGGACCAAAAATCAACTCGAGATGAGAGGTTAGTCCCTGGCTTCGACTCCAGAGGAATACCACCTTACCACAAGCACCTCAAGAGGAGGCTTCCCTCAGCTCTAGCTATGTGAGAGGGACCCTGAGTTTGTGGCCTCAAGTGGAATGGAGACCGCGATGCCCTGACTCGAAATAAGGCCGGATATCCCTGCAGTGACTTGAATGAAGGCTCGTCTTGCATCTCCCAAGACGAAAGGATGTCTGAATCCCCTGTGGAAACCACAGAGAAAGACCTAGTTCCCCACCTCATCGCGACCGGAGGCCTCACATCCTTTGAAAACTCCAGAGGTACGCGGAGATCAGTGCCTCCAAAGGAGACGATGCCTGACTCCTCGTGAAACTTGATAGGAGTCCCAGGATTCCTGTGGCACGTGGAAAGGGACCCTTGGTCTCCCGCCTCAGCTGGAGAGGCGTCCCAATTGCCCTGCCAAGCCTCGAGGAGATTCCCGAGTTGTCCCTCGCAACTAGGCAGGAGTCCTGACGTCGCTGAAGAAACACGTGGGTGGAAGGGCCATCCCCGTCTTAACTCGAGAATATTCCCCAGGTTCCCGCCGCAGCTCGAGAAAAACCATGAGACTTCCCCCTCGCCGCGAGATGAGGCCCGATTCCCCTGCACTGTGTGCAGAGCAATTCCGTGTTGCACATCACACATGAAAGGAGCCTTGATTTCCTTGATGGCACTCCAGAGAAACCCCAAGAACACTGTTTCAAGGCTAGAGGCATCCTGAGGTCACTGTAGCAACACGAAAGAGCTCCGTGGACCAAAAATCAACTCGAGATGAGAGGTTAGTCTCTGGCTTCGACTCCAGAGGAATACCACCTTACCACAAGCACCTCAAGAGGAGGCTTCTCTCAGCTCTAGCTATGTGAGAGGGACCCTGAGTTTGCGGCCTCAAGTGGAATGGACACCGCGATGCCCTGACTTGAAATAAGGCCGGATATCCCTGCAGTGACTTGAATGCAGGCTCGTCTTGCATCTCCCAAGACGAAAGGATGTCTGAATCCCCTCTGGAGACCACAGAGAAAGACCTAGTTCCCCACCTCATCGCGACCGAAGGCCTCACATCCTTTGAAAACTCCAGAGGTACGCGGAGATCAGTGCCTCCAAAGGAGACGATGCCTGACTCCTCGTGCAACTTGATAGGAGTCCCAGGATTCCTGTGGCACGTGGAAAGGGACACTTGGTTTCCCGCCTCAGCTGGAGAGGCGTCCCAGTTGCCCTGCCAAGCCTTGAGGAGAATCCCGAGTTGTCCCTCGCAACTAGGCAGTAGTCCTGATGTCGCTGAACAAACATGTGGGTGGAAGGGCCATCCCCGTCGTAACTCGAGAATATTCCCCAGGTTCCCGCCGCAACTCGAGAAAAACCATGAGACTTCCCCCTCAGGGTGAGATGAGGCACGATTCGACTGCACTGCGTGCAGAGCAATTCCGTGTTACACATCAAATATGAAAGGAGCCTTGATTTCCTTGATGGCACTCCAGAGAAACCCCAAGAACACTGTTTCAAGGTTAGAGGGATGCCGAGGTCACTGTAGCAACACGAAAGAGCTCCGTGGACCAAAAATCAACTCGAGATGAGAGGTTAGTCCCTGGCTTCGACTCCAGAGGAATACCACCTTACCACAAGCACCTCAAGAGGAGGCTTCTCTCAGCTCTAGCTATGTGAGAGGGACCCTGAGTTTGCGGCCTCAAGTGGAATGGACACCGCGATGCCCTGACTCGAAATAAGGCCGGATATCCCTGCAGTGACTTGAATGCAGGCTCGTCTTGCATCTCCCAAGACGAAAGGATGTCTGAATCCCCTGTGGAGACCACAGAGAAAGACTTAGTTCCCCACCTCATCGCGACCGGAGGCCTCACATCCTTTGAAAACTCCAGAGGTACGCGGAGATCAGTGCCTCCAAATTAGACGATGCCTGACTCCTCGTGAAACTTGATAAGAGTCCCAGGATTCCTGTGGCACGTGAAAAGGGACCCTTGGTCTCCCGCCTCAGCTGGAGAGGCGTCCCAATTGCCCTGCCAAGCCTCGAGCAGAATCCCGAGTTGTCCCTCGGAACTAGGCAGGAGTCCAGACGTCGCTGAAGAAACACGTGGGTGGAAGGGCCATCCCCGTCCTAACTCGAGAATATACCCCAGGTTCCCGCCGCAACTCGAGAAAAACCATGAGACTTCCCCCTCGCCGTGAGATGAGGCCCGATTCCCCTGCACTGCATGCAGAGCAATTCCGTGTTGCACATCAAACAAGAAAGGAGCCTTGATTTCCTTGATGGCAATCCAGAGAAACCCCAACAACACTGTTTCAAGGCTAGAAGGATCCTGAGGTCACTGTAGCAACATGAAAGAGCTCCGTGGACCAAAAATCAACTCAAGATGAGGGGTTAGTCCCTGGCTTCGACTCCAGAGGAATACCACCTTACCACAAGCACCTCAAGAGGAGGCTTCTCTCAGCTCTAGCTATGTGAGAGGGACCCTGAGTTTGCGGCCTCAAGTGGAATGGACACCGCGATGCCCTGACTCGGAATAAGGCCGAATATCCCTGCAGTGACTTGAATGCAGGCTCGTCTTGCATCTCCCAAGAAGAAAGGATGTCTGAATCCCCTGTGGAGACCACAGAGAATGACCTAGTTCCCCACCTCATGGCGACCGGAGGCCTCACATCCTTTGAAAACTCCAGAGGTACGCGGAGATCAGTGCCTCCAAAGGAGACGATGCCTGACTCTTCGTGAAACTTGATAGGAGTCCCAGGATTCCTGTGGCACGTGGAAAGGGACCCTTGGTCTCCCGCCTCAGCTGGAGAGGCGTCCCAATTGCCCTGCCAAGCCTCGAGGAGAACCCCGAGTTGTCCCTCGCAACTAGGCAGGAGTCCTGACGTCGCTGAAGAAACACGTGGGTGGAAGGGCCATCCCCGTCGTAACTCGAGAATATACCCCAGGTTCCCGGCGCAACTCGAGAAAAACCATGAGACTTCCCCCTCGCCGCGATATGAGGCCCGATTCCCCTGCACTGCGTGCAGATCAATTCCGTGTTGCACATCACACATGAAAGGAGCCTTGATTTCCTTTATGGCACTCCAGAGAAACCCCAAGAACACTGTTTCAAGGCTAGAGGGATCCTGAGGTCACTGTAGCAACACGAAAGAGCTCCGTGGACCAAAAATCAACTCGACATGAGAGATTAGTCCCTGGCTTCGACTCCAGAGGAATACCACCTTACCACAAGCACCTCAAGAGGAGGCTTCTCTCAGCTCTAGGTATGTGAGAGGGACCCTGAGTTTGCGGCCTCAAGTGGAATGGACACCGCGATGCCCTGACTCGAAATAAGGCCTGATATCCCTGCAGTGACTTGAATGCAGGCTCGTCTTGCATCTCCCAAGACGAAAGGATGTCTGAATCCCCTGTGGAGACCACAGAGAAAGACCTAGTTCCCCACCTCATCGCGACCGGAGGCCTCACATCCTTTGAAAACTCCAGAGGTACGCGGAGATCAGTGCCTCCAAAGGAGACGATGCCTGACTCCTCGTGAAACTTGATAGGAGTCCCAGGATTCCTGTGGCACATGGAAAGGGACACTTGGTCTCCCGCCTCAGCTGGAGAGGCGTCCCAGTTGCCCTGCCAAGCCTCGAGGAGAATCCCGAGTTGTCCCTCGCAACTAGGCAGGAGTCCTGACGTCGCTGAAGAAACACGTGTGTGGAAGGGCCATCCCCGTCGTAACTCGAGAATATACCCCAGGTTCCCGCCGCAGCTCGAGAAAAACCATGAGACTTCCCCCTCGCCGTGAGATGAGGCCCGATTCCCCTGCACTGCGTGCAGAGCAATTCCGTGTTGCACATCAAACAAGAAAGGAGCCTTGATTTCCTTGATGGCACTCCAGAGAAACCCCAAGAACACTGTTTCAAGGCTAGGAGGATCCTGAGGTCACTGTAGCAACACGAAAGAGCTCCGTGGACCAAAAATCAACTCGACATGAGAGGTTAGTCCCTGGCTTCGACTCCAGAGGAATACCACCTTACCACAAGCACCTCAAGAGGAGGCTTCTCTCAGCTCTAACTATGTGAGAGGGACCCTGAGTTTGCGGCCTCAAGTGGAATGGACACCGCAATGCCCTGACTCGAAATAAGGCCGGATATCCCTGCAGTGACTTGAATGCAGGCTCGTCTTGCATCTCCCAAGACGAAAGGATGTCTGAATCCCCTGTGGAGACCACAGAGAATGACCTAGTTCCCCACCTCATGGCGACCGGAGGCCTCACATCCTTTGAAAACTCCCGAGGTACGCGGAGATCAGTGCCTCCAAAGGAGACGATGCCTGACTCCTCGTGAAACTTGATAGGAGTCCCAGGATTCCTGTGGCACGTGGAAAGGGACCCTTGGTCTCCCGCCTCAGCTGGAGAGGCGTCCCAATTGCCCTGCCAAGCCTCGAGGAGAACCCCGAGTTGTCCCTCGCAACTAGGCAGGAGTCCTGACGTCGCTGAAGAAACACGTGGGTGGAAGGGCCATCCCCGTCGTAACTCGAGAATATACCCTAGGTTCCCACCGCAACTCGAGAAAAACCATGAGACTTCCCCCTCGACGTGAGATGAGGCCCGATTCCCCTGCACTGCGTGCAGAGCAATTCCGTGTTGCACATCACACATGAAAGGAGCCTTGATTTCCTTGACGGCACTCCAGCGAAACTCCAAGAACACTGTTTCAAGGCTAGAGGGATCCTGAGGTCACTGTAGCAACAAGAAAGAACTCCGTGGACCAAAAATCAACTCGAGATGAGAGCTTAGTCCCTGGCTTCGATTCCAGAGGAATACCACCTTACCACAAGCACCTCAAGAGGAGGCTTCTCTCAGCTCTAGGTATGTGAGAGGGACCCTGAGTTTGCGGCCTCAAGTGGAATGGACACCGCGATGCCCTGACTCGAAATAAGGCCGGATATCCCTGCAGTGACTTGAATGCAGGCTCGTCTTGCATCTCCCAAGACGAAAGGATGTCTGAATCCCCTGTGGAGACCACAGAGAAAGACCTAGTTCCCCACCTCATCGCGACCGGAGGCCTCACATCCCTTGAAAACTCCAGAGGTACGCGGAGATCAGTGCCTCCAAAGGAGACGATGCCTGACTCCTCGTGAAACTTGATAGGAGTCCCAGGATTCCTGTGGCACGTGGAAAGGGACCCTTGGTCTCCCGCCTCAGCTGGAGAGGCGTCCCAATTGCCCTGCCAAGCCTCGAGGAGAACCCCGAGTTGTCCCTCGCAACTAGGCAGGAGTCCTGACGTCGCTGAAGAAACACGTGGGTGGAAGGGCCATCCCCGTCGTAACTCGAGAATATACCCCAGGTTCCCGCCGCAACTAGAGAAAAACCATGAGACTTCCCCCTCGCCGCGATATGAGGCCCGATTCCCCTGCACTGCGTGCAGAGCAATTCCGTGTTGCACATCACACATGAAAGGAGCCTTGATTTCCTTGATGGCACTCCAGAGAAACCCCAAGAACACTGTTTCAAGGCTAGAGGGATCCTGAGGTCACTGTAGCAACACGAAAGAGCTCCATGGACCAAAAATCAACTCGACATGAGAGGTTAGTCCCTGGCTTCGACTCCAGAGGAATACCACCTTACCACAAGCACCTCAAGAGGAGGCTTCTCTCAGCTCTAGGTATGTGAGAGGGACCCTGAGTTTGCGGCCTCAAGTGGAATGGAGACCGGGATGCCCTGACTCGAAATAAGGCCGGATATTCCTGCAGTGACTTGAATGCAGGCTCGTCTTGCATCTCCCAAGACGAAAGGATGTCTGAATCCCCTGTGGAGACCACAGAGAAAGACCTAGTTCCCCACCTCATCGCGACCGGAGGCCTCACATCCTTTGAAAACTCCAGAGGTACGCGGAGATCAGTGCCTCCAAAGGAGACGATGCCTGACTCCTTGTGAAAATTGATAGGAGTCCCAGGATTCCTGTGGCACGTGGAAAGGGACACTTGGTCTCCCGCCTCAGCTGGAGAGGTGTCCCAATTGCCCTGCCAAGCCTCGAGGAGAACCCCGAGTTGTCCCTCGCAACTAGGCAGGAGTCCTGACGTCGCTGAAGAAACACGTGGGTGGAAGGGCCATCCCCGTCGTAACTCGAGAATATACCCCAGGTTCCCGCCGCAACTCGAGAAAAACCATGAGACTTCCCCCTCGCCGCGATATGAGGCCCGATTCCTCTGCACTGCGTGCAGAGCAATTCCGTCTTGCACATCACACATGAAAGGAGCCTTGATTTCCTTGATGGCACTCCAGAGAAACCCCAAGAACACTGTTTCAAGGCTAGAGGGATCCTGAGGTCACTGTAGCAACACGAAAGAGCTCCGTGGACCAAAAATCAACTCGAGATGAGAGGTTAGTCCCTGGCTTCGACTCCAGAGGAATACCACCTTACCACAAGCACCTCAAGAGGAGGCTTCTCTCAGCTCTAGGTATGTGAGAGGGACCCTGAGTTTGCGGCCTCAAGTGGAATGGACACCGCGATGCCCTGACTCGAAATAAGGCCGGATATCCCTGCAGTGACTTGAATGCAGGCTCGTCTTGCATCTCCCAAGACGAAAGGATGTCTGAATCCCCTGTGGAGACCACAGAGAAAGACATAGTTCCCCACCTCATCGCGACCGGAGTCCTCACATCCTTTGAAAACTCCAGAGGTACGCGGAGATCAGTGCAACCAAAGGAGACGATGCCTGACTCCTCGTGAAACTTGATAGGAGTCCCAGGATTCCTGTGGCACGTGGAAAGGGACCCTTGGTCTCCCGCCTCAGCTGGAGAGGCGTCCCAATTGCCCTGCCAAGCCTCGAGGAGAACCCCGAGTTGTCCCTCGCAACTAGGCAGGAGTCCTGACGTCGCTGAAGAAACACGTGGGTGGAAGGGCCATCCCCGTCGTAACTCGAGAATATACCCCAGGTTCCCGCCGCAACTCGAGAAAAACCATGAGACTTCCCCCTCGCCGCGAGATGAGGCCCGATTCCCCTGCACTGCATGCAGAGCAATTCCGTGTTGCACATCACACATGAAAGGAGCCTTGATTTCCTTGACGGCACTCCAGCGAAACTCCAAGAACACTGTTTCAAGGCTAGAGGGATCCTGAGGTCACTGTAGCAACAAGAAAGAACTCCGTGGACCAAAAATCAACTCGAGATGAGAGCTTAGTCCCTGGCTTCGACTCCAGAGGAATACCACCTTACCACAAGCACCTCAAGAGGAGGCTTCTCTCAGCTCTAGGTATGTGAGAGGGGCCGTGAGTTTGCGGCCTCAAGTGGAATGGACACCGCGATGCCCTGACGCGAAATAAGGCCGGATATCCCTGCAGTGACTTGAATGCAGGCTCGTCTTGCATCTCCCAAGACGAAAGGATGTCTGAATCCCCTGTGGAGACCACAGAGAAAGACCTAGTTCCCCATCTCATCGCGACCGGAGGCCTCACATCCTTTGAAAACTCCAGAGGTACGCGGAGATCAGTGCCTCCAAAGGAGACGATGCCTGACTCCTCGTGAAACTTGATAGGAGTCCCAGGATTCCTGTGGCACGTGGAAAGGGACCCTTGGTCTCCCGCCTCAGCTGGAGAGGCGTCCCAATGGCCCTGCCAAGCCTCGAGGAGAATCCCGAGTTGTCCCTCGGAACTAGGCAGGAGTCCTGACGTCGCAGAACAAACACGTGGGTGGAAGGGCCATCCCCGTCGTAACTCGAGAATATACCCCAGGTTCCCGCCGCAACTCTAGAAAAACCATGAGACTTCCCCCTCGCCGCGAGATGAGGCCCGATTCCCCTGCACTGCGTGCAGAGCAATTCCGTGTTGCACATCACACATGAAAGGAGCCTTGATTTCCTTGATGGCACTCCAGAGAAACCCCAAGAACACTGTTTCAAGGCTAGAGGGATCCTGAGGTCACTGTAGCAACACAAAAGAGCTCCGTGGACCAAGAATCAACTCGAGATGAGAGGTTAGTCCCTGGCTTCGACTCCAGAGGAATACCACCTTACCACAAGCAACTCAAGAGGAGGCTTCTCTCAGCTGTAGGTATGTGAGAGGGGCCGTGAGTTTGCGGCCTCAAGTGGAATGGACACCGCGATGCCCTGACGCGAAATAAGGCCGGATATCCCTGCAGTGACTTGAATGCAGGCTCGTCTTGCATCTCCCAAGATGAAAGGATGTCTGAATCCCCTGTGGAGACCACAGAGAAAGACCTAGTTCCCCACCTCATCGCGACAAGAGGCCTCACATCCTTTGAAAACTTCAGAGATACACGGAGATCAGTGCCTCCAAAGGAGACGATGCCTGACTCCTCGTGAAACTTGATAGGAGTCCCAGGATTCCTGTGGCACGTGGAAAGGGACCCTTGGTCTCCCGCCTCAGCTGGAAAGGCGTCCCAATTGCCCTGCCAAGCCTCGAGGAGAATCCCGAGTTGTCCGTCGCAACTAGACAGGAGTCCTGACGTCGCTGAACAAACACGTGGGTGGAAGGGCCATCCCCGTCGTAACTCGAGAATATACCCCAGGTTCCCGCCGCAACTCGAGAAAAACCATGAGACTTCCCCCTCGCCGCGAGATGAGGCCCGATTCCCCTGCACTGCGTGCAGAGTAATTCCATGTTGCACATCACACATGAAAGGAGCCTTGATTTACTTGATGGCACTCCAGAGAAACCCCAAGAACACTGTTTCAAGGCTAGAGGGATCCTGAGGTCACTGTAGCAACACGAAAGAGCTCCGTGGACCAAAAATCAACTCGAGATGAGAGGTTAGTCCCTGGCTTCGACTCCAGAGGAATACCACCTTACCACAAGCACCTCAAGAGGAGGCTTCTCTCAGCTCTAGGTATGTGAGAGGGACCCTGAGTTTGCGGCCTCAAGTGGAATGGACACCGCGATGCCCTGACTCGAAATAAGGCCGGATATCCCTGCAGTGACTTGAATGCAGGCTCGTCTTGCATCTCCCAAGACGAAAGGATGTCTGAATCCCCTGTGGAGACCACAGAGAAAGACCTAGTTCCCCACCTCATCGCGACCGGAGGCCTCACATCCTTTGAAAACTCCAGAGGTACGCGGAGATCAGTGCCTCCAAAGGAGACGATGCCTGACTCCTCGTGAAACTTGATAGGAGTCCCAGGATTCCTGTGGCACGTGGAAAGGGACCCTTGGTCTCCCGCCTCAGCTGGAGAGGCGTCCCAATTGCCCTGCCAAGCCTCGAGGAGAACCCCGAGTTGTCCCTCGCAACTAGGCAGGAGTACTGACATCGCTGAAGAAACACGTGGGTGGAAGGGCCATACCCGGCGTAACTCGAGAATATACCCCAGGTTCCCGCCGCAACTCCAGAAAAACCATGAGACTTCCCCCTCGCCGCGAGATGAGGAAGGCCCGATTCCCCTGCACTGCGTGCAGAGCAATTCCGTGTTGCACATCACACATGAAAGCAGCCTTGATTTCCTTGACGGCACTCCAGAGAAACCCCAAGAACACTGTTTCAAGGCTAGAGGGATCCTGAGGTCACTGTAGCAACAGGAAAGAGCTCCATGGACCAAAAATCAACTCGAGATGAGAGGTTAGTCCCTGGCTTCGACTCCAGAGGAATACCACCTTACCACAAGCACCTCAAGAGGAGGCTTCTCTCAGCTCTAGGTATGTGAGAGGGACCCTGACTTTGCGGCCTCAAGTGGAATGGACACCGCGATGCCCTGACTCGAAATGAGGCCGGATATCCCTGCAGTGACTTGAATGCAGGCTCGTCTTGCATCTCCCAAGACGAAAGGATGTCTGAATCCCCTGTGGAGACCACAGAGAAAGAACTAATTCCCCAGCTCATAGCGACCGGAGGCCTCACATCCCTTGAAAACTCCAGAGGTACGCGGAGATCAGTGCCTCCAAAGCAGACGATGCCTGACACCTCGTGAAACTTGATAGGATTTCCAGGATTCCTTTGGCACGTGGAAAGGGACCCTTGGTCTCCCGCCTCAGCTGGAGAGGCGTCCCAATTGCCCTGCCAAGCCTCGAGGAGAATCCCGAGTTGTCCCTCGCAACTAGGCAGGAGTCCTGACGTCACTGAAGAAGCACGTGTGTGGAAGGGCCATCCCCTCGTAACTCGAGAATATTCCCCAGGTTCCCGCCGCAACTCGAGAAAAACCATGAGACTTCCCCTTCGCCGCGAGATGAGGCCCGATTCCCCTGCACTGCGTGCAGAGCAATTCCGTGTTGCACATCACACATGAAAGGAGCCTTGATTTCCTTGATGGCACTCCAGAGAAACCCCAAGAACACTGTTTCAAGGCTAGAGGGATCCTGAGGTCACTGTAGCAACACGAAAGAGCTCCGTGGACCAAAAATCAACTCGAGATGAGAGGTTAGTCCCTGGCTTCGACTGCAGAGGAATACCACCTCACCACAAGCACCTCAAGAGGAGGCTTCTCTCAGCTCTAGGTATGTGAGAGGGACCCTGAGTTTGCGGCCTCAAGTGGAATGGACACCGTGATGCCCTGACTCGAAATAAGGCCGGATATCCCTGCAGTGACTTGAATGCAGGCTCGTCTTGCATCTCCCAAGACGAAAGGATGTCTGAATCCCCTGTGGAGACCACAGAGAAAGAACTAGTTCCCCACCTCATCGCGACCGGAGGCCTCACATCCCTTGAAAATTCCAGAGGTACGCGGAGATCAGTGCCTCCAAAGGAGACGATGCCTGACTCCTCGTGAAACTTGATAGGAGTCCCAGGATTCCTGTGGCACGTGGAAAGGGACCCTTGGTCTCCCGCCTCAGCTGGAGAGGTGTCCCAATTGCCCTGCTAAGCCTCGAGGAGAATCCCGAGTTGTCCCTCGCAACTAGGCAGGAGTCCTGACGTCGCTGAAGAAACACGTGGGTGGAAGGGCCATCCCCGTCGTAACTCGAGAATATACCCCAGGTTCCCGCCGCAACTCGAGAAAAACCATGAGACTTCCCCCTCGCCGCGAGATGAGGCCCGATTCCCCTGCACTGCGTGCAGAGCAATTCCGTGTTGCACATCACACATGAAAGGAGCGTTGATTTCCTTGATGGCACTCCAGAGAAACCCCAAGAACACTGTTTCAAGGCTAGAGGGATCCTGAGGTCACTGTAGCAACACGAAAGAGCTCCGTGGACCAAAAATCAACTCGAGATGAGAGGTTAGTCCCTGGCTTCGACTCCAGAGGAATACCACCTTACCACAAGCACCTCAAGAGGAGGCTTCTCTCAGCTCTAGCTATGTGAGAGGGACCCTGAGTTTGCGGCCTCAAGTGGAATGGACACCGCGATGCCCTGACTCGAAATAAGGCCGGATATCCCTGCAGTGACTTGAATGCAGGCTCGTCTTGCATCTCCCAAGACGAAAGGATGTCTGAATCCCCTGTGGAGACCACAGAGAAAGACCTAGTTCCCCACCTCATCGCGACCGGAGGCCTCACATCCTTTGAAAACTCTAGAGGTACGCGGAGATCTGTGCCTCCAAAGGAGACGATGCCTGACTCCTCGTGAAACTTGATAGGAGTCCCAGGATTCCTGTGGCACGTGGAAAAGGACCCTTGGTCTCCCGACTCAGCTGGAGAGGTGTCCCAATTGCCCTGCCAAGCCTCGAGGAGAACCCCGAGTTGTCCCTCGCAACTAGGCAGGAGTCCTGACGTCTCTGAACAAACACGTGGGTGAAAGGGCCATCCCCGTCGTACTCCGAGAATATACCCCAGCTTCCCGCCGCAACTCGAGAAAAACCATGAGACTTCCCCCTCGCCGCGAGATGAGTCCCGATTCCCCTGCACTGCGTGCAAAGCAATTCCGTGTTGCACATCACACATGAAAGGATCCTTGATTTCCTTGACGGCACTCCAGCGAAACCCCAAGAACACAGTTTCAAGGCAAGAGGGATCCTGAGGTCACAGTAGCAACACAAAAGAGCTCCGTGGACCAAAAATCAACTCGAGATGAGAGGTTAGTCCCTGGCTTCGACTCCAGAGGAATACCACCTCACCACAAGCACCTCAAGAGGAGGCTTCTCTCAGCTCTAGCTATGTGAGAGGGACCCTGAGTTTGCGGCCTCAAGTGGAATGGACACCGTGATGCCCTGTCGCGAAATAAGGCCGGATATCCCTGCAGTGACTTGAATGCAGGCTCGTCTTGCATCTCCCAAGACGAAAGGATGTCTGAATCCCCTGTGGAGACCACAGAGAAAGAACTAGTTCCCCACCTCATCGCGACAGGAGGCCTCACATCCCTTGAAAACTCCAGAGGTACGCGGAGATCAGTGCCTCCAAAGGGGACGATGCCTGACTCCTCGTGAAACTTGATAGGAGTCCCAGGATTCCTGTGGCACGTGGAAAGGGACCCTTGGTCTCCCGCCTCAGCTGGAGAGGTGTCCCAATTGCCCTGCCAAGCCTCGAGGAGAACCCCGAGTTGTCCCTCGCAACTAGGCAGGAGTCCTGACGTCGCTGAAGAAACACGTGGGTGGAAGGGCCATCCCCGTCGTAACTCGAGAATATACCCCAGGTTCCCGCCGCAACTCGAGAAAAACCATGAGACTTCCCCTTCGCCGCGAGATGAGGCCCGATTCCCCTGCACTGCGTGCAGAGCAATTCCGTGTTGCACATCACACATGAAAGGAGCCTTGATTTCCTTGATGGCACTCCAGAGAAACCCCAAGAACACTGTTTCAAGGCTAGAGGGATCCTGAGGTCACTGTAGCAACACGAAAGAGCTCCGTGGACCAAAAATCAACTCGAGATGAGAGGTTAGTCCCTGGCTTCGTCTCCAGAGGAATACTAGCTTACCACAAGCACCTCAAGAGGAGGCTTCTCTCAGCTCTAGGTATGTGAGAGGGACCCTGAGTTTGAGGCCTCAAGTGGAATGGACACCGCGATGCCCTGACTCGAAATAAGGCCGGATTTCCCTGCAGTGACTTGAATGCAGGCTCGTCTTGCATCTCCCAAGACGAAAGGATGTCTGAATCCCCTGTGGAGACCACAGAGAAAGACCTAGTTCCCCACCTCATGGCGACCGGAGGCCTCACATCCTTAGAAAACTCCAGAGGTACGCGGAGATCAGTGCCTCCAAAGGAGACGATGCCTGACTCCTCGTGAAACTTGATAGGAGTCCCAGGATTCCTGTGGCACGTGGAAAAGGACCCTTGGTCTCCCGCCTCAGCTGGAGAGGTGTCCCAATTGCCCTGCCAAGCCTCGAGGAGAACCCCGAGTTGTCCCTCGCAACTAGGCAGGAGTCCTGACGTCGCTGAACAAACACGTGGGTGGAAGGGCCATCCCCGTCGTACTCCGAGAATATACCCCAGCTTCCCGCCGCAACTCGAGAAAAACCATGAGACTTCCCCCTCGCCGCGAGATGAGTCCCGATTCCCCTGCACTGCGTGCAGAGCAATTCCGTGTTGCACATCACACATGAAAGGAGCCTTGATTTCCTTGACGGCACTCCAGCGAAACCCCAAGAACACAGTTTCAAGGCTAGAGGGATCCTGAGGTCACAGTAGCAACACAAAAGAGCTCCGTGGACCAAAAATCAACTCGAGATGAGAGGTTAGTCCCTGGCTTCGACTGCAGAGGAATACCACCTCACCACAAGCACCTCAAGAGGAGGCTTCTCTCAGCTCTAGGTATGTGAGAGGGACCCTGAGTTTGCGGCCTCAAGTGGAATGGACACCGTGATGCCCTGTCGCGAAATAAGGCCGGATATCCCTGCAGTGACTTGAATGCAGGCTCGTCTTGCATCTCCCAAGACGAAAGGATGTCTGAATCCCCTGTGGAGACCACAGAGAAAGACCTAGTTCCCGACCTCATCGCGACCGGAGGCCTCACATCCCTTGAAAACTCCAGAGGTACGCGGAGATCAGTGCCTCCAAAGGAGACGATGCCTGACTCCTCGTGAAACTTGATAGGAGTCCCAGGATTCCTGTGGCACGTGGAAAGGGACCCTTGGTCTCCCGCCTCAGCTGGAGAGGTGTCCGAATTGCCCTGCCAAGCCTCGAGGAGAACCCCGAGTTGTCCCTCGCAACTAGGCAGGAGTCCTGACGTCGCTGAACAAACACGTGGTTGGAAGGGCCATCCCCGTCGTACTTCGAGAATATTCCCCAGGTTCCCGCCGCAACTCGAGAAAAACCATGAGACTTCCCCCTCGCCGCGAGATGAGGCCCGATTCCCCTGCACTGCGTGCAGAGCAATTGCGTGTTGCACATCACACAGGAAAGGATCCTTGATTTCCTTGACGCACTCCAGCGAAACCCCAAGAACACTGTTTCAAGGCTAGAGGGATCCTGAGGTCACTGTAGCAACACGAAAGAGCTCCCTGGACCAAAAATCAACTCTAGATGAGAGGTTAGTCCCTGGCTTCGACTCCAGAGGAATACCACCTCACCACAAGCACCTCAAGAGGAGGCTTCTCTCAGCTCTAGCTATGTGAGAGGGACCCTGAGTTTGCGGCCTCAAGTGGAATGGACACCGCGATGCCCTGACTCGAAATAAGGCCAAATATCCCTGCAGTGACTTGAATGCAGGCTCGTCTTGCATCTCCCAAGATGAAAGGATGTCTGAATCCCCTTTGGAGACCACAGAGAAAGACCTAGTTCCCCACCTCATCGCGACAGGAGGCCTCACATCCCTTGAAAACTCCAGAGGTACGCGGAGATCTGTGCCTCCAAAGGAGACGATGCCTGACTCCTCGTGAAACTTGATAGGAGTCCCAGGATTCCTGTGGCACGTGGAAAGGGACCCTTGTTCTCCTGCCTCAGCTGGAGAGGTGTCCCAATTGCCCTGCCAAGCCTCGAGGAGAATCCCGAGTTGTCCCTCGCAACTAGGCAGGAGTCCTGCCGTCGCTGAACTAACACGTGTGTGGAAGGGCCATCCCCGTCGTAACTCGAGAATATACCCCAGGTTCCCGCCGCAACTCGAGAAAAACCATGAGACTTCCCCCTCGCCGCGAGAAGAGACCCGATTCCCCTGCACTGCGTGCAGAGCAATTCCGTGTTGCACATCACACATGAAAGGAGCCTTCATTTCCTTGATGGCACTCCAGAGAAACCCCAAGAACACTGTTTCAAGGCTAAAGGGATCCTGAGGTCGCTGTAGCAACACGAAAGAGCTCCGTGGCCCAAAAATCAACTCGACATGAGAGGTTAGTCCCTGGCTTCGACTCCAGAGGAATACCACCTTACCACAAGCACCTCAAGAGGAGGCTTCTCTCAGCTCTAGCTATGTGAGAGGGACCCTGAGTTTGCGGCCTCAAGTGGAATGGACACCGCGATGCCCTGACTCGAAATAAGGCAGGATATCCCTGCAGTGACTTGAATGCAGGCTCGTCTTGCATCTCCCAAGACGAAAGGATGTCTGAATCCCCTGTGGAGACCACAGAGAAAGACCTAGTTCCCCACCTCATCGCGACCGGAGGCCTCACATCCTTTGAAAACTCCAGAGGTACGCGGAGATCAGTGCCTCCAAAGGAGACGATGCCTGACTCCTCGTGAAACTTGATAGGAGTCCCAGGATTCCTGTGGCACGTGGAAAAGGACCCTTGGTCTCCCGCCTCAGCTGGAGAGGTGTCCCAATTGCCCTGCCAAGCCTCGAGGAGAACCCCGAGTTGTCCCTCGCAACTAGGCAGGAGTCCTGACGTCGCTGAACAAACACGTGGGTGGAAGGGCCATCCCCGTCGTACTCCGAGAATATACCCCAGCTTCCCGCCGCAACTCGAGAAAAACCATGAGACTTCCCCCTCGCCGCGAGATGAGTCCCGATTCCCCTGCACTGCGTGCAGAGCAATTCCGTGTTGCACATCACACATGAAAGGAGCCTTGATTTCCTTGACGGCACTCCAGCGAAACCCCAAGAACACTGTTTCAAGGCTAGAGGGATCCTGAGGTCACTGTAGCAACACGAAAGAGATCCGTGGACCACAAATCAACTCGAGATGAGAGGTTAGTCCCTGGCTTCGACTCCAGAGGAATACCACCTCACCACAAGCACCTCAAGAGGAGGCTTCTCTCAGCTCTAGCTATGTGAGAGGGACCCTGAGGTTGCGGCCTCAAGTGGAATGGACACCGTGATGCCCTGTCGCGAAATAAGGCCGGATATCCCTGCAGTGACTTGAATGCAGGCTCGTCTTGCATCTCCCAAGACGAAAGGATGTCTGAATCCCCTGTGGAGACCACAGAGAAAGACCTAGTTCCCCACCTCATCGCGACCGGAGGCCTCACATCCCTTGAAAACTCCAGAGGTACGCGGAGATCAGTGCCTCCAAAGGAGACGATGCCTGACTCCTCGTGAAACTTGATAGGAGTCCCAGGATTCCTGTGGCACGTGGAAAGGGACCCTTGGTCTCCCGCCTCAGCTGGAGAGGTGTCCGAATTGCCCTGCCAAGCCTCGAGGAGAACCCCGAGTTGTCCCTCGCAACTAGGCAGGAGTCCTGACGTCGCTGAACAAACACGTGGTTGGAAGGGCCATCCCCGTCGTACTTCGAGAATATTCCCCAGGTTCCCGCCGCAACTCGAGAAAAACCATGAGACTTCCCCCTCGCCGCGAGATGAGGCCCGATTCCCCTGCACTGCGTGCAGAGCAATTTCGTGTTGCACATCACACAGGAAAGGATCCTTGATTTCCTTGACGCACTCCAGCGAAACCCCAAGAACAGTGTTTCAAGGCTAAAGGGATCCTGAGGTCACTGTAGCAACACGAAAGAGCTCCCTGGACCAAAAATCAACTCTAGATGAGAGGTTAGTCCCTGGCTTCGACTCCAGAGGAATACCACCTCACCACAAGCACCTCAAGAGGAGGCTTCTCTCAGCTCTAGCTATGTGAGAGGGACCCTGAGTTTGCGGCCTCAAGTGGAATGGACACCGCGATGCCCTGACTCGAAATAAGGCCAAATATCCCTGCAGTGACTTGAATGCAGGCTCGTCTTGCATCTCCCAAGATGAAAGGATGTCTGAATCCCCTTTGGAGACCACAGAGAAAGACCTAGTTTCCCACCTCATCGCGACAGGAGGCCTCACATCCCTTGAAAACTCCAGAGGTACGCGGAGATCAGTGCCTCCAAAGGAGACGATGCCTGACTCCTCGTGAAACTTGATAGGAGTCCCAGGATTCCTGTGGCACGTGGAAAGGGACCCTTGTTCTCCTGCCTCAGCTGGAGAGGTGTCCCAATTGCCCTGCCAAGCCTCGAGGAGAATCCCGAGTTGTCCCTCGCAACTAGGCAGGAGTCCTGCCGTCGCTGAACTAACACGTGTGTGGAAGGGCCATCCCCGTCGTAACTCGAGAATATACCCCAGGTTCCCGCCGCAACTCGAGAAAAACCATGAGACTTCCCCCTCGCCGCGAGAAGAGACCCGATTCCCCAGCACTGCGTGCAGAGCAATTCCGTGTTGCACATCACACATGAAAGGAGCCTTGATTTCCTTGATGGCACTCCAGAGAAACCCCAAGAACACTGTTTCAAGGCTAAAGGGATCCTGAGGTCGCTGTAGCAACACGAAAGAGCTCCGTGGCCCAAAAATCAACTCGACATGAGAGGTTAGTCCCTGGCTTCGACTCCAGAGGAATACCACCTTACCACAAGCACCTCAAGAGGAGGCTTCTCTCAGCTCTAGCTATGTGAGAGGGACCCTGAGTTTGCGGCCTCAAGTGGAATGGACACCGCGATGCCCTGACTCGAAATAAGGCAGGATATCCCTGCAGTGACTTGAATGCAGGCTCGTCTTGCATCTCCCAAGACGAAAGGATGTCTGAATCCCCTGTGGAGACCACAGAGAAAGACCTAGTTCCCCACCTCATCGCGACCGGAGGCCTCACATCCTTTGAAAACTCCAGAGGTACGCGGAGATCAGTGCCTCCAAAGGAGACGATGCCTGACTCCTCGTGAAACTTGATAGGAGTCCCAGGATTCCTGTGGCACGTGGAAAGGGACCCTTGTTCTCCTGCCTCAGCTGGAGAGGCGTCCCAATTGCCCTGCCAAGCCTCGAGGAGAATCCCGAGTTGTCCCTCGCAACTAGGCAGGAGTCCTGACGTCGCTGAAGAAACACGTGTGTGGAAGGGCCATCCCCGTCGTAACTCGAGAATATACCCCAGGTTCCCGCCGCAGCTCGAGAAAAACCATGAGACTTCCCCCTCGCCGCGAGATGAGGCCCGATTCCCCTACACTGCGTGCAGAGCAATTCCGTCTTGCACATCACACATGAAAGCAGCCTTGATTTCCTTGATGGCACTCCAGAGAAACCCCAAGAACACTGTTTCAAGGCTAGAGGGATCCTGAGGTCACTGTAGCAACACGAAAGAGCTCCGTGGACCAAAAATCAACTCGAGATGAGAGGTTAGTCCCTGGCTTCGACTCCAGAGGAATACCACCTTACCACAAGCACCTCACGAGGAGGCTTCTCTCAGCTCTAGCTATATGAGAGGGACCCTGAGTTTGTGGCCTCAAGTGGAATGGAGACCGCGATGCCCTGACTCGAAATAAGGCCGGATATCCCTGCAGTGACTTGAATGCAGGCTCGTCTTGCATCTCCCAAGACGAAAGGATGTCTGAATCCCCTCTGGAGACCACAGAGAAAGACCTAGTTCCCCACCTCATCGCGACCGGAGGCCTCACATCCTTTGAAAACTCCCGAGGTACGCGGAGATCAGTGCCTCCAAAGGAGACGATGCCTGACTCCTCGTGAAACTTGATAGGGGTCCCAGGATTCCTGTGGCACGTGGAAAGGGACACTTGGTTTCCCGCCTCAGCTGGAGAGGCGTCCCAGTTGGCCTGCCAAGCCTTGAGGAGAATCCCGAGTTGTCCCTCGCAACTAGGCAGTAGTCCTGATGTCGCTGAACAAACATGTGGGTGGAAGGGCCATCCCCGTCGTAACTCGAGAATATTCCCCAGGTTCCCGCCGTAACTCGAGAAAAACCATGAGACTTCCCCCTCAGCGTGAGATGAGGCACGATTCCCCTGCACTGCGTGCAGAGCAATTCCGTGTTACACATCAAACATGAAAGTAGCCTTGATTTCCTTGATGGCACTCCAGAGAAACCCCAAGAACACTGTTTCAAGGCAAGAGGGATCCTGAGGTTACTGTAGCAACACGAAAGAGCTCCGTGGACACAAAAATCAACTCGAGATGAGAGGTTAGTCCCTGGCTTCGACTCCAGAGGAATACCACCTTACCACAAGCACCTCAAGAGGAGGCTTCTCTCAGCTCTAGCTATGTGAGAGGGACCCTGAGTTTGCGGCCTCAAGTGGAATGGACACCGCGATGCCCTGACTCGAAATAAGGCCGGATATCCCTGCAGTGACTTGAACGCAGGCTCGTCTTGCATCTCCCAAGACGAAAGGATGTCTGAATCCCCTGTGGAGACCACAGAGAAAGACCTAGTTCCCCACCTCATCGCGACCGGAGGCCTCACATGCTTTGAAAACTCCAGAGGTACGCGGAGATCAGTGCCTCCAAAGGAGACGATACCTGACTCCTCGTGAAACTTGATAGGAGTCCCAGGATTCCTGTGGCACATGGAAAGGGACACTTGGTCTCCCGCCTCAGCTGGAGAGGCGTCCCAGTTGCCCTGCCAAGCCTTGAGGAGAATCCCGAGTTGTCCCTCGCAACTAGGCAAGAGTCCTGATGTCGCTGAACAAACATGTGGGTGGAAGGGCCATCCCCATCGTAACTCGAGAATATACCCCAGGTTCCCGCCGCAACTCGAGAAAAACAATGAGACTTCCCCCTCGCCGCGAGATGAGGTCCGATTCCCCCGCACAGCGTGCAGAGCAATTCCGTGTTGCACAACACACATGAAAGGAGCCTTTATTTCCTTGATGGCACTCCAGAGAAACCCCAAGAACACTGTTTCAAGGCTAGAGGGATCCTGACGTCACTGTAGCAACACGAAAGAGCTCCGTGGACCAAATATCAACTCGACATGAGAGGTTAGTCCCTGGCTTCGACTCCAGAGGAATACCACCTTACCACAAGCACCTCAAGACGAGGATTCTCTCAGCTCTAGGTATGTGAGAGGGACCCTGAGTTTGCGGCCTCAAGTGGAATGGACACCGCGATGCCCTGACTCGAAATAAGGCCGGATATCCCTGCAGTGACTTGAATGCAGGCTCATCTTGCATCTCCCAAGACGAAAGGATGTCTGAATTCCCTGTGGAGACCACAGAGAAAGACCTAGTTCCCCACCTCATCGCGACCGGAGGCCTCACATCCTTTGAAAACTCCAGAGGTACGCGGAGATCAGTGCCTCCAAAGGAGACGATGCCTGACTCCTCGTGAAACTTGATAGGAGTCCCAGGATTCCTGTGGCACATGGAAAGGGACACTTGGTCTCCCGCCTCAGCTGGAGAGGCGTCCCAATTGCCCTGCCAAGTCTCGAGGAGAACCCCGAGTTGTCCCTCGCAACTAGGCAGGAGTCCTGACGTCGCTGAACAAACACGTGTGTGGAAGGGCCATCCCCGTCGTAACTCGAGAATATACCCCAGGTTCCCGCCGCAACTCGAGAAAAACCATGAGACTTCCCCCTCGCCTCAAAATGAGACCCGATTCCCCTGCACTGCGTGCAGAGCAATTCCGTGTTGCACATCACACATGAAAGGAGCCTTGATTTCCTTGATGGCACTCCAGAGAAACCCCAAGAACACTGTTTCAAGGCTAGAGGGATCCTGAGGTCACTGTAGCAACACGAAAGAGCTCCATGGACCAAAAATCAACTCGAGATGAGAGGTTAGTCCCTGGCTTCGACTCCAGAGGAATACCACCTTACCACATGCACCTCAAGAGGAGGCTTCTCTCAGCTCTAGCTATGTGAGAGGGACCCTCACTTTGCGGCCTCAAGTGGAATGGACACCGCGATGCCCTGACTCGAAATAAGGCCGGATATCCCTGCAGTGACTTGAATGCAGGCTCGTCTTGCATCTCCCAAGACGAAAGGATGTCTGAATCCCCTGTGGAGACCACAGAGAAAGACCTAGTTCCCCACTTCATCGCGACCGGAGGCCTCACATCCTTTGAAAACTACAGAGGTACGCGGAGATCAGTGCCTCCAAAGGAGACGATGCCTGACTCCTCGTGAAACTTGATAGGGGTCCCAGGATTCCTGTGGCACGTGGAAAGGGACCCTTGGTCTCCCGCCTCAGTTGTACAGGCGTCCCAATTGCCCTGCCAAGCCTCGAGCAGAATCCCGAGTTGTCCCTCGCAACTAGGCAGGAGTCCTGACGTCGCTGAAGAAACACGTGGGTGGAAGGGCCATCCCCGTCGTAACTCGAGAATATACCCCAGGTTCCCGCCGCTACTCGAGAAAAACCATGAGACTTCCCCCTCGCCGCGAGATGAGGCCCGATTCCCCTGCACTGCATGCAGAGCAATTCCGTGTTGCACATCAAACAAAAAAGGAGCCTTGATTTCCTTGATGGCACTCCAGAGAAACCCCAAGAACACTGTTTCAAGGCTAGAAGGATCCTGAGGTCACTGTAGCAACAGGAAAGAGCTCCGTGGACCAAAAATCAACTCGAGATGAGAGGTTAGTCCCTGGCTTCGACTCCAGAGGAATACCACCTTACCACAAGCACCTCAAGAGGAGGCTTCTCTCAGCTCTAGCTATGTGAGAGGGACCCTGATTTTGCGGCCTCAAGTGGAATGGACACTGCGATGCCCTGACTCGAAATAAGGCCGAATATCCCTGCAGTGACTTGAATGCAGGCTCGTCTTGCATCTCCCAAGATGAAAGGATGTCTGAATCCCCTGTGGAGACCACAGAGAAAGACATAGTTCCCCACCTCATCGCGACCGGAGGCCTCACATCCTTTGAAAACTCCAGAGGTACGCGGAGATCAGTGCCTCCAAAGGAGACGATGCCTGACTCCTCGTGAAACTTGATAGGAGTCCCAGGATTCCTGTGGCCCGTGGAAAGGGACCCTTGGTCTCCCGCCTCAGCTGGAGAGGTGTCCCAATTGCCCTCCCAAGCCTCGAGGAGAACCCCGAGTTGTCCCTCGCAACTAGGCAGGAGTCCTAACGTCGCTGAAGAAACACGTGGGTGGAAGGGCCATCCCCGTCGTAACTCGAGAATATACCCCAGGTTCCCGCCGCAACTCGAGAAAAACCATGAGACTTCCCCCTCGACGTGAGATGAGGCCCGATTCCCCTACACTGCGTGCAGAGCAATTCCGTGTTGCACATCACACATGAAAGGAGCCTTGATTTCCTTGACGGCACTCCAGCGAAACTCCAAGAACACTGTTTCAAGGCTAGAGGGATCCTGAGGTCACTGTAGCAACAAGAAAGAACTCCGTGGACCAAAAATCAACTCGAGATGAGAGGTTAGTCCCTGGCTTCGACTCCAGAGGAATACCACCTTACCACAAGCACCTCAAGAGGAGGCTTCTCTCAGCTCTAGGTATGTGAGAGGGACCCTGAGTTTGCGGCCTCAAGTGGAATGGACACCGCGATGCCCTGACTCGAAATAAGGCCGGATATCCCTGCAGTGACTTGAATGCAGGCTCGTCTTGCATCTCCCAAGACGAAAGGATGTCTGAATCCCCTGTGGAGACCACAGAGAAAGACCTAGTTCCCCACCTCATCGCGACCGGAGGCCTCACATCCCTTGAAAACTCCAGAGGTACGCGGAGATCAGTGCCTCCAAAGGAGACGATGCCTGACTCCTCGTGAAACTTGATAGGAGTCCCAGGATTCCTGTGGCACGTGGAAAGGGACCCTTGGTCTCCCGCCTCAGCTGGAGAGGCGTCCCAATTGCCCTGCCAAGCCTCGAGGAGAACCCCGAGTTGTCCCTCGCAACTAGGCAGGAGTCCTGACGTCGCTGAAGAAACACGTGGGTGGAAGGGCCATCCCCGTCGTAACTCGAGAATATACCCCAGGTTCCCGCCGCAACTCGAGAAAAACCATGAGACTTCCCCCTCGCCGCGAGATGAGGCCCGATTCCCCTGCACTGCGTGCAGAGCAATTCCGTGTTGCACATCACACATGAAAGGAGCCTTGATTTCCTTGATGGCACTCCAGAGAAACCCCAAGAACACTGTTTCAAGGCTAGAGGGATCCTGAGGTCACTGTAGCAACACGAAAGAGCTCCGTGGACCAAAAATCAACTCGACATGAGAGGTTAGTCCCTGGCTTCGACTCCAGAGGAATACCACCTTACCACAAGCACCTCAAGAGGAGGCTTCTCTCAGCTCTAGCTATGTGAGAGGGACCCTGAGTTTGCGGCCTCAAGTGGAATGGACACTGCGATGCCCTGACGCGAAATAAGGCCGGATATCCCTGCAGTGACTTGAATGCAGGCTTGTCTTGCATCTCCCAAGATGAAAGGATGTCTGAATCCCCTGTGGAGACCACAGAGAAAGAATTAGTACCCCACCTCATCGCGACCGGAGGCCTCACATCCTTTGAAAACTCCAGAGGTACGCGGAGATCAGTGCCTCCAAAGGAGACGATGCCTGACCCCTCGTGAAACTTGATAGGAGTCCCAGGATTCCTGTGGCACGTGGAAAGGGACCCTTGGTCTCCCGCCTCAGCTGGAGAGGCGTCCCAATTGCCCTGCCAAGCCTCGAGCAGAATCCCGAGTTGTCCCTCGGAACTAGGCAGGAGTCCTGCCGTCGATGAACTAACACGTGTGTGGAAGGGCCATCCCCGTCGTAACTCGAGAATATACCCCAGGTTCCCGCCGCAACTCGAGAAAAACCATGAGACTTCCCCCTCGCCGTGAGATGAGGCCCGATTCCCCTGCACTGCATGCAGAGCAATTCCGTGTTGCACATCAAACAAGAAAGGAGCCTTGATTTCCTTGATGGCACTCCAGAGAAACCCCAACAACACTGTTTCAAGGCTAGAAGGATCCTGAGGTCACTGTAGCAACACGAAAGAGCTCCGTGGACCAAAAATCAACTCGAGATGAGAGGTTAGTCCCTGGCTTCGACTCCAGAGGAATACCACCTTACCACAAGCACCTCAAGAGGAGGCTTCTCTCAGCTCTAGGTATGTGAGAGGGACCCTGAGTTTGCGGCCTCAAGTGGAATGGACACCGCGATGCCCTGACTCGAAATAAGGCCAAATATCCCTGCAGTGACTTGAATGCAGGCTCGTCTTGCATCTCCCAAGATGAAAGGATGTCTGAATCCCCTGTGGAGACCACAGAGAAAGACATAGTTCCCCACCTCATCGCGACCGGAGGCCTCACATCCCTTGAAAACTCCAGAGGTACGCGGAGATCAGTGCCTCCAAAGGAGACGATGCCTGACTCCTCGTGAAACTTGATAGGAGTCCCAGGATTCCTGTGGCACATGGAAAGGGACCCTTGGTCTCCCGCCTCAGCTGGAGAGGCGTCCCAATTGCCCTGCCAAGCCTCGAGGAGAACCCCGAGTTGTCCCTCGCAACTAGGCAGGAGTCCTGACGTCGCTGAACAAACACGTGTGTGGAAGGGCCATCCCCGTCGTAACTCGAGAATATACCCCAGGTTCCCGCCGCAACTCGAGAAAAACCATGAGACTTCCCCCTCGCCTCAAAATGAGACCCGATTCCCCTGCACTGCGTGCAGAGCAATTCCGTGTTGCACATCACAGATGAAAGGAGCCTTGATTTCCTTGATGGCACTCCAGAGAAACCCCAAGAACACTGTTTCAAGGCTAGAGGGATCCTGAGGTCACTGTAGCAACAGGAAAGAGCTCCATGGACCAAAAATCAACTCGAGATGAGAGGTTAGTCCCTGGCTTCGACTCCAGAGGAATACCACCTTACCACATGCACCTCAAGAGGAGGCTTCTCTCAGGTCTAGCTATGTGAGAGGGACCCTCATTTTGCGGCCTCAAGTGGAATGGACACCGCGATGCCCTGACTCGAAATAAGGCTGGATATCCCTGCAGTGACTTGAATGCAGGCTCGTCTTGCATCTCCCAAGACGAAAGGATGTCTGAATCCCCTGTGGAGACCACAGAGAAAGACCTAGTTCCCCACTTCATCGCGACCGGAGGCCTCACATCCTTTGAAAACTCCAGAGGTACGCGGAGATCAGTGCCTCCAAAGGAGACGATGCCTGACTCCTCGTGAAACTTGATAGGAGTCCCAGGATTCCTGTGGCACGTGGAAAGGGACCCTTGGTCTCCCGCCTCAGTTGGACAGGCGTCCCAATTGCCCTGCCAAGCCTCGAGCAGAATCCCGAGTTGTCCCTCGCAACTAGGCAGGAGTCCTGACGTCGCTGAAGAAACACGTGGGTGGAAGGGCCATCCCCGTCGTAACTCGAGAATATACCCCAGGTTCCCGCCGCTACTCGAGAAAAACCATGAGACTTCCCCCTCGCCGCGAGATGAGGCCCGATTCCCCTGCACTGCATGCAGAGCAATTCCGTGTTGCACATCAAACAAGAAAGGAGCCTTGATTTCCTTGATGGCACTCCAGAGAAACCCCAAGAACACTGTTTCAAGGCTAGAAGGATCCTGAGGTCACTGTAGCAACAGGAAAGAGCTCCGTGGACCAAAAATCAACTCGAGATGAGAGGTTAGTCCCTGGCTTCGACTCCAGAGGAATACCACCTTACCACAAGCACCTCAAGAGGAGGCTTCTCTCAGCTCTAGCTATGTGAGAGGGACCCTGATTTTGCGGCCTCAAGTGGAATGGACACTGCGATGCCCTGACTCGAAATAAGGCCGAATATCCCTGCAGTGACTTGAATGCAGGCTCGTCTTGCATCTCCCAAGATGAAAGGATGTCTGAATCCCCTGTGGAGACCACAGAGAAAGACCTAGTTCCCCACCTCATCGCGACCGGAGGCCTCACATCCTTTGAAAACTCCAGAGGTACGCGGAGATCAGTGCCTCCAAAGGAGACGATGCCTGACTCCTCGTGAAACTTGATAGGAGTCCCAGGATTCCTGTGGCACGTGGAAAGGGACCCTTGGTCTCCCGCCTCAGCTGGAGAGGTGTCCCAATTGCCCTGCCAAGCCTCGAGGAGAACCCCGAGTTGTCCCTCGCAACTAGGCAGGAGTCCTAACGTCGCTGAAGAAACACGTGGGTGGAAGGGCCATCCCCGTCGTAACTCGAGAATATACCCCAGGTTCCCGCCGCAACTCGAGAAAAACCATGAGACTTCCCCCTCGACGTGAGATGAGGCCCGATTCCCCTGCACTGCGTGCAGAGCAATTCCGTGTTGCACATCACACATGAAAGGAGCCTTGATTTCCTTGACGGCACTCCAGCGAAACTCCAAGAACACTGTTTCAAGGCTAGAGGGATCCTGAGGTCACTGTAGCAACACGAAAGAGCTCCGTGGACCAAAAATCAACTCGACATGAGAGGTTAGTCCCTGGCTTCGACTCCAGAGGAATACCACCTTACCACAAGCACCTCAAGAGGAGGCTTCTCTCAGCTCTAGCTATGTGAGAGGGACCCTGAGTTTGCGGCCTCAAGTGGAATGGACACCGCGATGCCCTGACTCGAAATAAGGCCGGATATCCCTGCAGTGACTTGAATGCAGGCTCGTCTTGCATCTCCCAAGACGAAAGGATGTCTGAATCCCCTGTGGAGACCACAGAGAAAGACCTAGTTCCCCACCTCATCGCGACCGGAGGCCTCACATCCTTTGAAAACTCCAGAGGTACGCGGAGATCAGTGCCTCCAAAGGAGGCGATGCCTGACTCCTCGTGAAACTTGATAGGAGTCCCAGGATTCCTGTGGCACATGGAAAGGGACACTTGGTCTCCCGCCTCAGCTGGAGAGGCGTCCCAGTTGCCCTGCCAAGCCTCGAGGAGAATCCCGAGTTGTCCCTCGCAACTAGGCAAGAGTCCTGATGTCGCTGAACAAACATGTGGGTGGAAGGGCCATCCCCATCGTAACTCGAGAATATACCCCAGGTTCCCGCCGCAACTCGAGAAAAACCATGAGACTTCCCCCTCGCCGCGAGATGAGGCCCGATTCCCCTGCACTGCGTGCAGAGCAATTCCGTGTTGCACATCACACATGAAAGGAGCCTTTATTTCCTTGATGGCACTCCAGAGAAACCCCAAGAGCACTGTTTCAAGGCTAGAGGGATCCCAAGGTCACTGTAGCAAAACGAAAGAGCTCCGTGGACCAAAAATCAACTCGAGATGAGAGGTTAGTCCCTGTCTCGACTCCAGAGGAATACCACCTTACCACAAGCACCTCAAGAGGAGGCTTCTCTCAGCTCTAGCTATGTGAGAGGGACCCTGAGTTTGCGGCCTCAAGTGGAATGGACACTGCGATGCCCTGACGCGAAATAAGGCCGGATATCCCTGCAGTGACTTGAATGCAGGCTCGTCTTGCATCTCCCAAGACGAAAGGATGTCTGAATCCCCTGTGGAGACCACAGAGAAAGACTTAGTACCCCACCTCATCGCGACCGGAGGCCTCACATCCTTTGAAAACTCCAGAGGTACGCGGAGATCAGTGCCTCCAAAGGAGACGATGCCTGACCCCTCGTGAAACTTGATAGGAGTCCCAGGATTCCTGTGGCACGTGGAAAGGGACCCTTGGTCTCCCGCCTCAGCTGGAGAGGCGTCCCAATTGCCCTGCCAAGCCTCGAGCAGAATCCCGAGTTGTCTCTCGGAACTAGGCAGGAGTCCTGACGTCGCTGAAGAAACACGTGGGTGGAAGGGCCATCCCCGTCGTAACTCGAGAATATACCCCAGGTTCCCGCCGCAACTCGAGAAAAACCATGAGACTTCCCCCTCGCCGTGAGATGAGGCCCGATTCCCCTGCACTGCATGCAGAGCAATTCCGTGTTGCACATCAAATATGAAAGGAGCCTTGATTTCCTTGATGGCACTCCAGAGAAACCGCAACAACACTGTTTCAAGGCTAGAAGGATCCTGAGGTCACTGTAGCAACACGAAAGAGCTCCGTGGACCAAAAATCAACTCGAGATGAGAGGTTAGTCCCTGGCTTCGACTCCAGAGGAATACCACCTTACCACAAGCACCTCAAGAGGAGGCTTCTCTCAGCTCTAGGTATGTGAGAGGGACCCTGAGTTTGTGGCCTCAAGTGGAATGGACACCGCGATGCCCTGACTCGAAATAAGGCCGAATATCCCTGCAGTGACTTGAATGCAGGCTCGTCTTGCATCTCCCAAGATGAAAGGATGTCTGAATCCCCTGTGGAGACCACAGAGAAAGACCTAGTTCCCCACCTCATCGCGACAGGAGGCCTCACATCCCTTGAAAACTCCAGAGGTACGCGGAGATCAGTGCCTCCAAAGGAGACGATGCCTGACTCCTCGTGAAACTTGATAGGAGTCCCAGGATTCCTGTGGCACGTGGAAAGGGACCCTTGGTCTCCTGCCTCAGCTGGAGAGGCGTCCCAATTGCCCTGCCAAGCCTCGAGGAGAATCCCGAGTTGTCCCTCGCAACTAGGCAGGAGTCCTGCCGTCGATGAACTAACACGTGTGTGGAAGGGCCATCCCCGTCGTAACTCGAGAATATACCCCAGGTTCCCGCCGCAACTCGAGAAAAACCATGAGACTTCCCCCTCGCCGCGAGATGAGACCCGATTCCCCTGCACTGCGTGCAGAGCAATTCCGTGTTGCACATCACACATGAAAGGAGCCTTGATTTCCTTGATGGCACTCCAGAGAAACCCCAAGAACACTGTTTCAAGGCTAGAGGGATCCTGAGGTCACTGTAGCAACACGAAAGAGCTCCGTGGACCAAAAATCAACTCGAGATGAGAGGTTAGTCCCTGGCTTCGACTCCAGAGGAATACCACCTTACCACAAGCACCTCAAGAGGAGGCTTCTCTCAGCTCTAGCTATGTGAGAGGGACCCTGAGTTTGCGGCCTCAAGTGGAATGGACACCGCGATGCCCTGACTCGAAATAAGGCCGGATATCCCTGCAGTGACTTGAATGCAGGCTCGTCTTGCATCTCCCAAGACGAAAGGATGTCTGAATCCCCTGTGGAGACCACAGAGAAAGACCTAGTTCCCCACCTCATCGCGCCCGCAGGCCTCACATCCTTTGAAAACTCCAGAGGTACGCGGAGATCAGTGCCTCCAAAGGAGACGATGCCTGACTCCTCGTGAAACTTGATAGGAGTCCCAGGATTCCTGTGGCACGTGGAAAGGGACCCTTGGTCTCCCGCCTCAGCTGGAGAGGCGTCCCAATTGCCCTGCCAAGCCTCGAGGAGAATCCCGAGTTGTCCCTCGCAACTAGGCAGGAGTCCTGACGTCGCTGAAGAAACACGTGGGTGGAAGGGCCATCCCCGTCGTAACTCGAGAATATTCCCCAGGTTCCCGCCGCAACTCGAGAAAAACCATGAGACTTCCCCCTCGCCGCGAGATGAGGCCCGATTCCCCTGCACTGCGTGCAGAGCAATTCCGTGTTGCACATCACACATGAAAGGAGCCTTGATTTCCTTGATGGCACTCCAGAGAAACCCCAAGAACACTGTTTCAAGGCTAGAGGGATCCTGAGGTCACTGTAGCAACACGAAAGAGCTCCGTGGACCAAAAATCAACTCGAGATGAGAGGTTAGTCCCTGGCTTCGACTCCAGAGGAATACCACCTTACCACATGCACCTCAAGAGGAGGCTTCTCTCAGCTCTAGCTATGTGAGAGGGACCCTAACTTTGCGGCCTCAAGTGGAATGGAGACCGCGATGCCCTGACTCGAAATAAGGCCGGATATCCCTGCAGTGACTTGAATGCAGGCTCGTCTTGCATCTCCCAAGACGAAAGGATGTCTGAATCCCCTGTGGAGACCACAGAGAAAGACCTAGTTCCCCACCTCATCGCGACCGGAGGCCTCACATCCTTTGAAAACTCCAGAGGTACGCGGAGATCAGTGCCTCCAAAGGAGACGATGCCTGACTCCGCGTTAAACTTGATAGGGGTCCCAGGATTCCTGTGGCACGTGGAAAGGGACCCTTGGTCTCCCGCCTCAGCTGGACAGGCGTCCCAATTGCCCTGCCGAGCCTCGAGTAGAATCCCGAGTTGTCCCTCGCAACTAGGCAGGAGTCCTGACGTCGCTGAAGAAACACGTGGGTGTAAGGGCCATCCCCGTCGTAACTCGAGAATATACCCCAGGTTCCTGCCGCTACTCGAGAAAAACCATGAGACTTCCCCCTCGCCGCGAGATGAGGCCCGATTCCCCTGCACTGCATGCAGAGCAATTCCGTGTTGCACATCAAACAAGAAAGGAGCCTTGATTTCCTTGATGGCACTCCAGAGAAACCCCAAGAACACTGTTTCAAGGCTAGAAGGATACTGAGGTCACTGTAGCAACACGAAAGAGCTCCGTGGACCAAAAATCAACTCGAGATGAGAGGTTAGTCCCTGGCTTCGACTCCAGAGGAATACCACCTTACCACAAGCACCTCAAGACGAGGATTCTCTCAGCTCTAGCTATGTGAGAGGGACCCTGATTTTGCGGCCTCAAGTGGAATGGACACCGCGATGCCCTGACTCGAAATAAGGCCGAATATCCCTGCAGTGACTTGAATGCAGGCTCGTCTTGCATCTCCCAAGATGAAAGGATGTCTGAATCCCCTGTGGAGACCACAGAGAATGACCTAGTTCCCCACCTCATCGCGACCGGAGGCCTCACATCCTTTGAAAACTCCAGAGGTACGCGGAGATCAGTGCCTCCAAAGGAGACGATGCCTGACTCCTCGTGAAACTTGATAGGAGTCCCAGGATTCCTGTGGCACGTGGAAAGGGACACTTGGTCTCCCGCCTCAGCTGGAGAGGTGTCCCAATTGCCCTGCCAAGCCTCGAGGAGAACCCCGAGTTGTCCCTCGCAACTAGGCAGGAGTACTGACGTCGCTGAAGAAACACGTGAGTGGAAGGGCCATCCCCGTCGTAACTCGAGAATATACCCCAGGTTCCCGCCGCAACTCGAGAAAAACCATGAGACTTCCCCCTCGACGTGAGATGAGGCCCGATTCCCCTGCACTGCGTGCAGAGCAATTCCGTGTTGCACATCACACATGAAAGGAGCCTTGATTTCCTTGATGGCACTCCAGCGAAACCCCAAGAACACTGTTTCAAGGATAGAGGGATCCTGAGGTCACTGTAGCAACACGAAAGAGCTCCGTGGACCAAAAATCAACTCGAGATGAGAGGTTAGTCCCTGGCTCGACTCCAGAGGAATACCACCTCACCACAAGCACCTCAAGAGGAGGCTTCTCTCAGCTCTAGGTATGTGAGAGGGACCCTGAGTTTGCGGCCTCAAGTGGAATGCAGACCGCGATGCTCTGGCTCGAAATAAGGGCGGATATCCCTGCAGTGACTTGAATGCAGGCTCGTCTTGCATCTCCCAAGACGAAAGGATGTCTGAATCCCCTGTGGATACCACAGAGAAAGACCTAGTTCCCCACCTCATCGCGACCGGAGGCCTCACATCCTTTGAAAACTCCAGAGGTACGCGGAGATCAGTGCCTCCAAAGGAGACGATGCCTGACTCCTCGTGAAACTTGATAGGAGTACCAGGATTCCTGTGGCACATGGAAAGGGACACTTGGTCTCCCGCCTCAGCTGGAGAGGCGTCCCAATTGCCCTGCCAAGCCTCGAGGAGAACCCCGAGTTGTCCCTCGCAACTAGGCAGGAGTCCTGACGTCGCTGAAGAAACACGTGGGTGGAAGGGCCATCCCCGTCGTAACTCGAGAATATACCCCAGGTTCCTGCCGCAACTCGAGAAAAACCATGAGACTTCCCCCTCGCCGCGAGATGAGGCCCGATTCCCCTGCACTGCGTGCAGAGCAATTCCGTGTTGCACATCACACATGAAAGGAGCCTTGATTTCCTTGATGGCACTCCAGAGAAACCCCAAGAACACTGTTTCAAGGCTAGAGGGATCCTGAGGTCACTGTAGCAACAGGAAAGAGCTCCATGGACCAAAAATCAACTCGAGATGAGAGGTTAGTCCCTGCCTTCGACTCCAGAGGAATACCACCTTACCACAAGCACCTCAAGAGGAGGCTTCTCTCAGCTCTAGGTATGTGAGAGGGGCCGTGAGTTTGCGGCCTCAAGTGGAATGGACACCGCGATGCCCTGACGCGAAATAAGGCCGGATATCCCTGCAGTGACTTGAATGCAGGCTCGTCTTGCATCTCCCAAGACGAAAGGATGTCTGAATCCCCTGTGGAGACCACAGAGAAAGACCTAGTTCCCCACTTCATCGCGACCGGAGGCCTCACATCCTTTGAAAACTCCAGAGGTACGCGGAGATCAGTGCCTCCAAAGGAGACAATGCCTGACTCCTCGTGAAACTTGATAGGGGTCCCAGGATTCCTGTGGCACGTGGAAAGGGACCCTTGGTCTCCCGCCTCAGTTGTACAGGCGTCCCAATTGCCCTGCCAAGCCTCGAGCAGAATCCCGAGTTGTCCCTCGCAACTAGGCAGGAGTCCTGACGTCGCTGAAGAAACACGTGGGTGGAAGGGCCATCCCCGTCGTAACTCGAGAATATACCCCAGGTTCCCGCCGCTACTCGAGAAAAACCATGAGACTTCCCCCTCGCCGCGAGATGAGGCCCGATTCCCCTGCACTGCATGCAGAGCAATTCCGTGTTGCACATCAAACAAGAAAGGAGCCTTGATTTCCTTGATGGCACTCCAGAGAAACCCCAAGAACACTGTTTCAAGGCTAGAAGGATCCTGAGGTCACTGTAGCAACAGGAAAGAGCTCCGTGGACCAAAAATCAACTCGAGATGAGAGGTTAGTCCCTGGCTTCGACTCCAGAGGAATACCACCTTACCACAAGCACCTCAAGAGGAGGCTTCTCTCAGCTCTAGCTATGTGAGAGGGACCCTGATTTTGCGGCCTCAAGTGGAATGGACACTGCGATGCCCTGACTCGAAATAAGGCCGAATATCCCTGCAGTGACTTGAATGCAGGCTCGTCTTGCATCTCCCAAGATGAAAGGATGTCTGAATCCCCTGTGGAGACCACAGAGAAAGACATAGTTCCCCACCTCATCGCGACCGGAGGCCTCACATCCTTTGAAAACTCCAGAGGTACGCGGAGATCAGTGCCTCCAAAGGAGACGATGCCTGACTCCTCGTGAAACTTGATAGGAGTCCCAGGATTCCTGTGGCCCGTGGAAAGGGACCCTTGGTCTCCCGCCTCAGCTGGAGAGGTGTCCCAATTGCCCTCCCAAGCCTCGAGGAGAACCCCGAGTTGTCCCTCGCAACTAGGCAGGAGTCCTAACGTCGCTGAAGAAACACGTGGGTGGAAGGGCCATCCCCGTCGTAACTCGAGAATATACCCCAGGTTACCGCCGCAACTCGAGAAAAACCATGAGACTTCCCCCTCGACGTGAGATGAGGCCCGATTCCCCTACACTGCGTGCAGAGCAATTCCGTGTTGCACATCACACATGAAAGGAGCCTTGATTTCCTTGACGGCACTCCAGCGAAACTCCAAGAACACTGTTTCAAGGCTAGAGGGATCCTGAGGTCACTGTAGCAACAAGAAAGAACTCCGTGGACCAAAAATCAACTCGAGATGAGAGGTTAGTCCCTGGCTTCGACTCCAGAGGAATACCACCTTACCACAAGCACCTCAAGAGGAGGCTTCTCTCAGCTCTAGGTATGTGAGAGGGACCCTGAGTTTGTGGCCTCAAGTGGAATGGACACCGCGATGCCCTGACTCGAAATAAGGCCGGATATCCCTGCAGTGACTTGAATGCAGGCTCGTCTTGCATCTCCCAAGACGAAAGGATGTCTGAATCCCCTGTGGAGACCACAGAGAAAGACCTAGTTCCCCACCTCATCGCGACCGGAGGCCTCACATCCCTTGAAAACTCCAGAGGTACGCGGAGATCAGTGCCTCCAAAGGAGACGATGCCTGACTCCTCGTGAAACTTGATAGGAGTCCCAGGATTCCTGTGGCACGTGGAAAGGGACCCTTGGTCTCCCGCCTCAGCTGGAGAGGCGTCCCAATTGCCCTGCCAAGCCTCGAGGAGAACCCCGAGTTGTCCCTCGCAACTAGGCAGGAGTCCTGACGTCGCTGAAGAAACACGTGGGTGGAAGGGCCATCCCCGTCGTAACTCGAGAATATACCCCAGGTTCCCGCCGCAACTCGAGAAAAACCATGAGACTTCCCCCTCGCCGCGAGATGAGGCCCGATTCCCCTGCACTGCGTGCAGAGCAATTCCGTGTTGCACATCACACATGAAAGGAGCCTTGATTTCCTTGATGGCACTCCAGAGAAACCCCAAGAACACTGTTTCAAGGCTAGAGGGATCCTGAGGTCACTGTAGCAACACGAAAGAGCTCCGTGGACCAAAAATCAACTCGACATGAGAGGTTAGTCCCTGGCTTCGACTCCAGAGGAACACCACCTTACCACAAGCACCTCAAGAGGAGGCTTCTCTCAGCTCTAGCTATGTGAGAGGGACCCTGAGTTTGCGGCCTCAAGTGGAATGGACACTGCGATGCCCTGACGCGAAATAAGGCCGGATATCCCTGCAGTGACTTGAATGCAGGCTTGTCTTGCATCTCCCAAGATGAAAGGATGTCTGAATCCCCTGTGGAGACCACAGAGAAAGAATTAGTACCCCACCTCATTGCGACCGGAGGCCTCACATCCTTTGAAAACTCCAGAGGTACGCGGAGATCAGTGCCTCCAAAGGAGACGATGCCTGACCCCTCGTGAAACTTGATAGGAGTCCCAGGATTCCTGTGGCACGTGGAAAGGGACCCTTGGTCTCCCGCCTCAGCTGGAGAGGCGTCCCAATTGCCCTGCCAAGCCTCGAGCAGAATCCCGAGTTGTCCCTCGGAACTAGGCAGGAGTCCTGCCGTCGATGAACTAACACGTGTGTGGAAGGGCCATCCCCGTCGTAACTCGAGAATATACCCCAGGTTCCCGCCGCAACTCGAGAAAAACCATGAGACTTCCCCCTCGCCGTGAGATGAGGCCCGATTCCCCTGCACTGCATGCAGAGCAATTCCGTGTTGCACATCAAACAAGAAAGGAGCCTTGATTTCCTTGATGGCACTCCAGAGAAACCCCAACAACACTGTTTCAAGGCTAGAAGGATCCTGAGGTCACTGTAGCAACACGAAAGAGCTCCGTGGACCAAAAATCAACTCGAGATGAGAGGTTAGTCCCTGGCTTCGACTCCAGAGGAATACCACCTTACCACAAGCACCTCAAGAGGAGGCTTCTCTCAGCTCTAGGTATGTGAGAGGGACCCTGAGTTTGCGGCCTCAAGTGGAATGGACACCGCGATGCCCTGACTCGAAATAAGGCCAAATATCCCTGCAGTGACTTGAATGCAGGCTCGTCTTGCATCTCCCAAGATGAAAGGATGTCTGAATCCCCTGTGGAGACCACAGAGAAAGACATAGTTCCCCACCTCATCGCGACCGGAGGCCTCACATCCCTTGAAAACTCCAGAGGTACGCGGAGATCAGTGCCTCCAAAGGAGACGATGCCTGACTCCTCGTGAAACTTGATAGGAGTCCCAGGATTCCTGTGGCACATGGAAAGGGACCCTTGGTCTCCCGCCTCAGCTGGAGAGGCGTCCCAATTGCCCTGCCAAGCCTCGAGGAGAACCCCGAGTTGTCCCTCGCAACTAGGCAGGAGTCCTGACGTCGCTGAACAAACACGTGTGTGGAAGGGCCATCCCCGTCGTAACTCGAGAATATACCCCAGGTTCCCGCCGCAACTCGAGAAAAACCATGAGACTTCCCCCTCGCCTCAAAATGAGACCCGATTCCCCTGCACTGCGTGCAGAGCAATTCCGTGTTGCACATCACAGATGAAAGGAGCCTTGATTTCCTTGATGGCACTCCAGAGAAACCCCAAGAACACTGTTTCAAGGCTAGAGGGATCCTGAGGTCACTGTAGCAACAGGAAAGAGCTCCATGGACCAGAAATCAACTCGAGATGAGAGGTTAGTCCCTGGCTTCGACTCCAGAGGAATACCACCTTACCACATGCACCTCAAGAGGAGGCTTCTCTCAGGTCTAGCTATGTGAGAGGGACCCTCACTTTGCGGCCTCAAGTGGAATGGACACCGCGATGCCCTGACTCGAAATAAGGCTGGATATCCCTGCAGTGACTTGAATGCAGGCTCGTCTTGCATCTCCCAAGACGAAAGGATGTCTGAATCCCCTGTGGAGACCACAGAGAAAGACCTAGTTCCCCACTTCATCGCGACCGGAGGCCTCACATCCTTTGAAAACTCCAGAGGTACGCGGAGATCAGTGCCTCCAAAGGAGACGATGCCTGACTCCTCGTGAAACTTGATAGGAGTCCCAGGATTCCTGTGGCACGTGGAAAGGGACCCTTGGTCTCCCGCCTCAGTTGGACAGGCGTCCCAATTGCCCTGCCAAGCCTCGAGCAGAATCCCGAGTTGTCCCTCGCAACTAGGCAGGAGTCCTGACGTCGCTGAAGAAACACGTGGGTGGAAGGGCCATCCCCGTCGTAACTCGAGAATATACCCCAGGTTCCCGCCGCTACTCGAGAAAAACCATGAGACTTCCCCCTCGCCGCGAGATGAGGCCCGATTCCCCTGCACTGCATGCAGAGCAATTCCGTGTTGCACATCAAACAAGAAAGGAGCCTTGATTTCCTTGATGGCACTCCAGAGAAACCCCAAGAACACTGTTTCAAGGCTAGAAGGATCCTGAGGTCACTGTAGCAACAGGAAAGAGCTCCGTGGACCAAAAATCAACTCGAGATGAGAGGTTAGTCCCTGGCTTCGACTCCAGAGGAATACCACCTTACCACAAGCACCTCAAGAGGAGGCTTCTCTCAGCTCTAGCTATGTGAGAGGGACCCTGATTTTGCGGCCTCAAGTGGAATGGACACTGCGATGCCCTGACTCGAAATAAGGCCGAATATCCCTGCAGTGACTTGAATGCAGGCTCGTCTTGCATCTCCCAAGATGAAAGGATGTCTGAATCCCCTGTGGAGACCACAGAGAAAGACATAGTTCCCCACCTCATCGCGACCGGAGGCCTCACATCCTTTGAAAACTCCAGAGGTACGCGGAGATCAGTGCCTCCAAAGGAGACGATGCCTGACTCCTCGTGAAACTTGATAGGAGTCCCAGGATTCCTGTGGCACGTCAAAGGGACCCTTGGTCTCCCGCCTCAGCTGGAGAGGTGTCCCAATTGCCCTGCCAAGCCTCGAGGAGAACCCCGAGTTGTCCCTCGCAACTAGGCAGGAGTCCTAACGTCGCTGAAGAAACACGTGGGTGGAAGGGCCATCCCCGTCGTAACTCGAGAATATACCCCAGGTTCCCGCCGCAACTCGAGAAAAACCATGAGACTTCCCCCTCGACGTGAGATGAGGCCCGATTCCCCTGCACTGCGTGCAGAGCAATTCCGTGTTGCACATCACACATGAAAGGAGCCTTGATTTCCTTGACGGCACTCCAGCGAAACTCCAAGAACACTGTTTCAAGGCTAGAGGGATCCTGAGGTCACTGTAGCAAAACGAAAGAGCTCCGTGGACCAAAAATCAACTCGACATGAGAGGTTAGTCCCTGGCTTCGACTCCAGAGGAATACCACCTTACCACAAGCACCTCAAGAGGAGGCTTCTCTCAGCTCTAGCTATGTGAGAGGGACCCTGAGTTTGCGGCCTCAAGTGGAATGGACACCGCGATGCCCTGACTCGAAATAAGGCCGGATATCCCTGCAGTGACTTGAATGCAGGCTCGTCTTGCATCTCCCAAGACGAAAGGATGTCTGAATCCCCTATGGAGACCACAGAGAAAGACCTAGTTCCCCACCTCATCGCGACCGGAGGCCTCACATCCTTTGAAAACTCCAGAGGTACGCGGAGATCAGTGCCTCCAAAGGAGGCGATGCCTGACTCCTCGTGAAACTTGATAGGAGTCCCAGGATTCCTGTGGCACATGGAAAGGGACACTTGGTCTCCCGCCTCAGCTGGAGAGGCGTCCCAGTTGCCCTGCCAAGCCTCGAGGAGAATCCCGAGTTGTCCCTCGCAACTAGGCAAGAGTCCTGATGTCGCTGAACAAACATGTGGGTGGAAGGGCCATCCCCATCGTAACTCGAGAATATACCCCAGGTTCCCGCCGCAACTCGAGAAAAACCATGAGACTTCCCCCTCGCCGCGAGATGAGGCCCGATTCCCCTGCACTGCGTGCAGAGCAATTCCGTGTTGCACATCACACATGAAAGGAGCCTTTATTTCCTTGATGGCACTCCAGAGAAACCCCAAGAGCACTGTTTCAAGGCTAGAGGGATCCCAAGGTCACTGTAGCAAAACGAAAGAGCTCCGTGGACCAAAAATCAACTCGAGATGAGAGGTTAGTCCCTGGCTTCGACTCCAGAGGAATACCACCTTACCACAAGCACCTCAAGAGGAGGCTTCTCTCAGCTCTAGGTATGTGAGAGGGACCCTGAGTTTGCGGCCTCAAGTGGAATGGACACTGCGATGCCCTGACGCGAAATAAGGCCGGATATCCCTGCAGTGACTTGAATGCAGGCTCGTCTTGCATCTCCCAAGACGAAAGGATGTCTGAATCCCCTGTGGAGACCACAGAGAAAGACTTAGTACCCCACCTCATCGCGACCGGAGGCCTCACATCCTTTGAAAACTCCAGAGGTACGCGGAGATCAGTGCCTCCAAAGGAGACGATGCCTGACCCCTCGTGAAACTTGATAGGAGTCCCAGGATTCCTGTGGCACGTGGAAAGGGACCCTTGGTCTCCCGCCTCAGCTGGAGAGGCGTCCCAATTGCCCTGCCAAGCCTCGAGCAGAATCCCGAGTTGTCTCTCGGAACTAGGCAGGAGTCCTGACGTCGCTGAAGAAACACGTGGGTGGAAGGGCCATCCCCGTCGTAACTCGAGAATATACCCCAGGTTCCCGCCGCAACTCGAGAAAAACCATGAGACTTCCCCCTCGCCGTGAGATGAGGCCCGATTCCCCTGCACTGCATGCAGAGCAATTCCGTGTTGCACATCAAATATGAAAGGAGCCTTGATTTCCTTGATGGCACTCCAGAGAAACCCCAAGAACACTGTTTCAAGGCTAGAAGGATCCTGAGGTCACTGTAGCAACACGAAAGAGCTCCGTGGACCAAAAATCAACTCGAGATGAGAGGTTAGTCCCTGGCTTCGACTCCAGAGGAATACCACCTTACCACAAGCACCTCAAGAGGAGGCTTCTCTCAGCTCTAGGTATGTGAGAGGGACCCTGAGTTTGTGGCCTCAAGTGGAATGGACACCGCGATGCCCTGACTCGAAATAAGGCCGAATATCCCTGCAGTGACTTGAATGCAGGCTCGTCTTGCATCTCCCAAGATGAAAGGATGTCTGAATCCCCTGTGGAGACCACAGAGAAAGACCTAGTTCCCCACCTCATCGCGACAGGAGGCCTCACATCCCTTGAAAACTCCAGAGGTACGCGGAGATCAGTGCCTCCAAAGGAGACGATGCCTGACTCCTCGTGAAACTTGATAGGAGTCCCAGGATTCCTGTGGCACGTGGAAAGGGACCCTTGGTCTCCCGCCTCAGCTGGAGAGGCGTCCCAATTGCCCTGCCAAGCCTCGAGGAGAACCCCGAGTTGTCCCTCGCAACTAGGCAGGAGTCCTGACGTCGCTGAACAAACACGTGGGTGGAAGGGCCATCCCCGTCGTAACTCGAGAATATTCCCCAGGTTCCCGCCGCAACTCGAGAAAAACCATGAGACTTCCCCCTCGCCGCGAGATGAGGCCCGATTCCCCTGCACTGCGTGCAGAGCAATTCCGTGTTGCACATCACACATGAAAGGAGCCTTGATTTCCTTGATGGCACTCCAGAGAAACCCCAAGAACACTGTTTCAAGGCTAGAGGGATCCTGAGGTCACTGTAGCAACACGAAAGAGCTCCGTGGACCAAAAATCAACTCGAGATGAGAGGTTAGTCCCTGGCTTCGACTCCAGAGGAATACCACCTTACCACATGCACCTCAAGAGGAGGCTTCTCTCAGCTCTAGCTATGTGAGAGGGACCCTAACTTTGCGGCCTCAAGTGGAATGGACACCGCGATGCCCTGACTCGAAATAAGGCCGGATATGCCTGCAGTGACTTGAATGCAGGCTCGTCTTGCATCTCCCAAGACGAAAGGATGTCTGAATCCCCTGTGGAGACCACAGAGAAAGACCTAGTTCCCCACCTCATCGCGACCGGAGGCCTCACATCCTTTGAAAACTCCAGAGGTACGCGGAGATCAGTGCCTCCAAAGGAGACGATGCCTGACTCCGCGTTAAACTTGATAGGGGTCCCAGGATTCCTGTGGCACGTGGAAAGGGACCCTTGGTCTCCCGCCTCAGCTGGACAGGCGTCCCAATTGCCCTGCCAAGCCTCGAGTAGAATCCCGAGTTGTCCCTCGCAACTAGGCAGGAGTCCTGACGTCGCTGAAGAAACACGTGGGTGTAAGGGCCATCCCCGTCGTAACTCGAGAATATACCCCAGGTTCCTGCCGCTACTCGAGAAAAACCATGAGACTTCCCCCTCGCCGCGAGATGAGGCCCGATTCCCCTGCACTGCATGCAGAGCAATTCCGTGTTGCACATCAAACAAGAAAGCAGCCTTGATTTCCTTGATGGCACTCCAGAGAAACCCCAAGAACACTGTTTCAAGGCTAGAAGGATCCTGAGGTCACTGTAGCAACACGAAAGAGCTCCGTGGACCAAAAATCAACTCGAGATGAGAGGTTAGTCCCTGGCTTCGACTCCAGAGGAATACCACCTTACCACATGCACCTCAAGAGGAGGCTTCTCTCAGCTCTAGCTATGTGAGAGGGACCCTGATTTTGCGGCCTCAAGTGGAATGGACACCGCGATGCCCTGACTCGAAATAAGGCCGAATATCCCTGCAGTGACTTGAATGCAGGCTCGTCTTGCATCTCCCAAGATGAAAGGATGTCTGAATCCCCTGTGGAGACCACAGAGAATGACCTAGTTCCCCACCTCATCGCGACCGGAGGCCTCACATCCTTTGAAAACTCCAGAGGTACGCGGAGATCAGTGCCTCCAAAGGAGACGATGCCTGACTCCTCGTGAAACTTGATAGGAGTCCCAGGATTCCTGTGGCACGTGGAAAGGGACACTTGGTCTCCCGCCTCAGCTGGAGAGGTGTCCCAATTGCCCTGCCAAGCCTCGAGGAGAACCCCGAGTTGTCCCTCGCAACTAGGCAGGAGTCCTGACGTCGCTGAAGAAACACGTGGGTGGAAGGGCCATCCCCGTCGTAACTCGAGAATATACCCCAGGTTCCCGCCGCAACTCGAGAAAAACCATGAGACTTCCCCCTCGCCACGAGATGAGGCCCGATTCCCCTGCACTGCGTGCAGAGCAATTCCGTGTTGCACATCACACATGAAAGGAGCCTTGATTTCCTTGATGGCACTCCAGAGAAACCCCAAGAACACTGTTTCAAGGCTAGAGGGATCCTGAGGTCACTGTAGCAACACGAAAGAGCTCCGTGGACCAAAAATCAACTCGACATGAGAGGTTAGTCCCTGGCTTCGACTCCAGAGGAATACCACCTTACCACAAGCACCTCAAGAGGAGGCTTCTCTCAGCTCTAGCTATGTGAGAGGGACCCTGAGTTTGCGGCCTCAAGTGGAATGGACACTGCGATGCCCTGACGCGAAATAAGGCCGGATATCCCTGCAGTGACTTGAATGCAGGCTTGTCTTGCATCTCCCAAGATGAAAGGATGTCTGAATCCCCTGTGGAGACCACAGAGAAAGAATTAGTACCCCACCTCATCGCGACCGGAGGCCTCACATCCTTTGAAAACTCCAGAGGTACGCGGAGATCAGTGCCTCCAAAGGAGACGATGCCTGACCCCTCGTGAAACTTGATAGGAGTCCCAGGATTCCTGTGGCACGTGGAAAGGGACCCTTGGTCTCCCGCCTCAGCTGGAGAGGCGTCCCAATTGCCCTGCCAAGCCTCGAGCAGAATCCCGAGTTGTCCCTCGGAACTAGGCAGGAGTCCTGCCGTCGATGAACTAACACGTGTGTGGAAGGGCCATCCCCGTCGTAACTCGAGAATATACCCCAGGTTCCCGCCGCAACTCGAGAAAAACCATGAGACTTCCCCCTCGCCGTGAGATGAGGCCCGATTCCCCTGCACTGCATGCAGAGCAATTCCGTGTTGCACATCAAACAAGAAAGGAGCCTTGATTTCCTTGATGGCACTCCAGAGAAACCCCAAGAACACTGTTTCAAGGCTAGAAGGATCCTGAGGTCACTGTAGCAACACGAAAGAGCTCCGTGGACCAAAAATCAACTCGAGATGAGAGGTTAGTCCCTGGCTTCGACTCCAGAGGAATACCACCTTACCACAAGCACCTCAAGAGGAGGCTTCTCTCAGCTCTAGCTATGTGAGAGGGACCCTGAGTTTGCGGCCTCAAGTGGAATGGACACCGCGATGCCCTGACTCGAAATAAGGCCAAATATCCCTGCAGTGACTTGAATGCAGGCTCGTCTTGCATCTCCCAAGATGAAAGGATGTCTGAATCCCCTGTGGAGACCACAGAGAAAGACATAGTTCCCCACCTCATCGCGACCGGAGGCCTCACATCCCTTGAAAACTCCAGAGGTACGCGGAGATCAGTGCCTCCAAAGGAGACGATGCCTGACTCCTCGTGAAACTTGATAGGAGTCCCAGGATTCCTGTGGCACATGGAAAGGGACCCTTGGTCTCCCGCCTCAGCTGGAGAGGCGTCCCAATTGCCCTGCCAAGCCTCGAGGAGAACCCCGAGTTGTCCCTCGCAACTAGGCAGGAGTCCTGACGTCGCTGAACAAACACGTGTGTGGAAGGGCCATCCCCGTCGTAACTCGAGAATATACCCCAGGTTCCCGCCGCAACTCGAGAAAAACCATGAGACTTCCCCCTCGCCTCAAAATGAGACCCGATTCCCCTGCACTGCGTGCAGAGCAATTCCGTGTTGCACATCACAGATGAAAGGAGCCTTGATTTCCTTGATGGCACTCCAGAGAAACCCCAAGAACACTGTTTCAAGGCTAGAGGGATCCTGAGGTCACTGTAGCAACAGGAAAGAGCTCCATGGACCAAAAATCAACTCGAGATGAGAGGTTAGTTCCTGGCTTCGACTCCAGAGGAATACCACCTTACCACATGCACCTCAAGAGGAGGCTTCTCTCAGGTCTAGCTATGTGAGAGGGACCCTCACTTTGCGGCCTCAAGTGGAATGGACACCGCGATGCCCTGACTCGAAATAAGGCTGGATATCCCTGCAGTGACTTGAATGCAGGCTCGTCTTGCATCTCCCAAGACGAAAGGATGTCTGAATCCCCTGTGGAGACCACAGAGAAAGACCTAGTTCCCCACTTCATCGCGACCGGAGGCCTCACATCCTTTGAAAACTCCAGAGGTACGCGGAGATCAGTGCCTCCAAAGGAGACGATGCCTGACTCCTCGTGAAACTTGATAGGAGTCCCAGGATTCCTGTGGCACGTGGAAAGGGACCCTTGGTCTCCCGCCTCAGTTGGACAGGCGTCCCAATTGCCCTGCCAAGCCTCGAGCAGAATCCCGAGTTGTCCCTCGCAACTAGGCAGGAGTCCTGACGTCGCTGAAGAAACACGTGGGTGGAAGGGCCATCCCCGTCGTAACTCGAGAATATACCCCAGGTTCCCGCCGCTACTCGAGAAAAACCATGAGACTTCCCCCTCGCCGCGAGATGAGGCCCGATTCCCCTGCACTGCATGCAGAGCAATTCCGTGTTGCACATCAAACAAGAAAGGAGCCTTGATTTCCTTGATGGCACTCCAGAGAAACCCCAAGAACACTGTTTCAAGTCTAGAGGGATCCTGAGGTCACTGTAGCAACACGAAAGAGCTCCGTGGACCAAAAATCAACTCGAGATGAGAGGTTAGTCCCTGGCTTCGACTCCAGAGGAATACCACCTTACCACAAGCACCTCAAGAGGAGGCTTCTCTCAGCTCTAGCTATGTGAGAGGGACCCTGATTTTGCGGCCTCAAGTGGAATGGACACTGCGATGCCCTGACTCGAAATAAGGCCGAATATCCCTGCAGTGACTTGAATGCAGGCTCGTCTTGCATCTCCCAAGATGAAAGGATGTCTGAATCCCCTGTGGAGACCACAGAGAAAGACATAGTTCCCCACCTCATCGCGACCGGAGGCCTCACATCCTTTGAAAACTCCAGAGGTACGCGGAGATCAGTGCCTCCAAAGGAGACGATGCCTGACTCCTCGTGAAACTTGATAGGAGTCCCAGGATTCCTGTGGCCCGTGGAAAGGGACCCTTGGTCTCCCGCCTCAGCTGGAGAGGTGTCCCAATTGCCCTCCCAAGCCTCGAGGAGAACCCCGAGTTGTCCCTCGCAACTAGGCAGGAGTCCTAACGTCGCTGAAGAAACACTTGGGTGGAAGGGCCATCCCCGTCGTAACTCGAGAATATACCCCAGGTTACCGCCGCAACTCGAGAAAAACCATGAGACTTCCCCCTCGACGTGAGATGAGGCCCGATTCCCCTACACTGCGTGCAGAGCAATTCCGTGTTGCACATCACACATGAAAGGAGCCTTGATTTCCTTGACGGCACTCCAGCGAAACTCCAAGAACACTGTTTCAAGGCTAGAGGGATCCTGAGGTCACTGTAGCAACAAGAAAGAACTCCGTGGACCAAAAATCAACTCGAGATGAGAGGTTAGTCCCTGGCTTCGACTCCAGAGGAATACCACCTTACCACAAGCACCTCAAGAGGAGGCTTCTCTCAGCTCTAGGTATGTGAGAGGGACCCTGAGTTTGCGGCCTCAAGTGGAATGGACACCGCGATGCCCTGACTCGAAATAAGGCCGGATATCCCTGCAGTGACTTGAATGCAGGCTCGTCTTGCATCTCCCAAGACGAAAGGATGTCTGAATCCCCTGTGGAGACCACAGAGAAAGACCTAGTTCCCCACCTCATCGCGACCGGAGGCCTCACATCCCTTGAAAACTCCAGAGGTACGCGGAGATCAGTGCCTCCAAAGGAGACGATGCCTGACTCCTCGTGAAACTTGATAGGAGTCCCAGGATTCCTGTGGCACGTGGAAAGGGACCCTTGGTCTCCCGCCTCAGCTGGAGAGGCGTCCCAATTGCCCTGCCAAGCCTCGAGGAGAACCCCGAGTTGTCCCTCGCAACTAGGCAGGAGTCCTGACGTCGCTGAAGAAACACGTGGGTGGAAGGGCCATCCCCGTCGTAACTCGAGAATATACCCCAGGTTCCCGCCGCAACTCGAGAAAAACCATGAGACTTCCCCCTCGCCGCGAGATGAGGCCCGATTCCCCTGCACTGCGTGCAGAGCAATTCCGTGTTGCACATCACACATGAAAGGAGCCTTGATTTCCTTGATGGCACTCCAGAGAAACCCCAAGAACACTGTTTCAAGGCTAGAGGGATCCTGAGGTCACTGTAGCAACACGAAAGAGCTCCGTGGACCAAAAATCAACTCGACATGAGAGGTTAGTCCCTGGCTTCGACTCCAGAGGAACACCACCTTACCACAAGCACCTCAAGAGGAGGCTTCTCTCAGCTCTAGCTATGTGAGAGGGACCCTGAGTTTGCGGCCTCAAGTGGAATGGACACTGCGATGCCCTGACGCGAAATAAGGCCGGATATCCCTGCAGTGACTTGAATGCAGGCTTGTCTTGCATCTCCCAAGATGAAAGGATGTCTGAATCCCCTGTGGAGACCACAGAGAAAGAATTAGTACCCCACCTCATCGCGACCGGAGGCCTCACATCCTTTGAAACCTCCAGAGGTACGCGGAGATCAGTGCCTCCAAAGGAGACGATGCCTGACCCCTCGTGAAACTTGATAGGAGTCCCAGGATTCCTGTGGCACGTGGAAAGGGACCCTTGGTCTCCCGCCTCAGCTGGAGAGGCGTCCCAATTGCCCTGCCAAGCCTCGAGCAGAATCCCGAGTTGTCCCTCGGAACTAGGCAGGAGTCCTGCCGTCGATGAACTAACACGTGTGTGGAAGGGCCATCCCCGTCGTAACTCGAGAATATACCCCAGGTTCCCGCCGCAACTCGAGAAAAACCATGAGACTTCCCCCTCGCCGTGAGATGAGGCCCGATTCCCCTGCACTGCATGCAGAGCAATTCCGTGTTGCACATCAAACAAGAAAGGAGCCTTGATTTCCTTGATGGCACTCCAGAGAAACCCCAACAACACTGTTTCAAGGCTAGAAGGATCCTGAGGTCACTGTAGCAACACGAAAGAGCTCCGTGGACCAAAAATCAACTCGAGATGAGAGGTTAGTCCCTGGCTTCGACTCCAGAGGAATACCACCTTACCACAAGCACCTCAAGAGGAGGCTTCTCTCAGCTCTAGGTATGTGAGAGGGACCCTGAGTTTGCGGCCTCAAGTGGAATGGACACCGCGATGCCCTGACTCGAAATAAGGCCAAATATCCCTGCAGTGACTTGAATGCAGGCTCGTCTTGCATCTCCCAAGATGAAAGGATGTCTGAATCCCCTGTGGAGACCACAGAGAAAGACATAGTTCCCCACCTCATCGCGACCGGAGGCCTCACATCCCTTGAAAACTCCAGAGGTACGCGGAGATCAGTGCCTCCAAAGGAGACGATGCCTGACTCCTCGTGAAACTTGATAGGAGTCCCAGGATTCCTGTGGCACATGGAAAGGGACCCTTGGTCTCCCGCCTCAGCTGGAGAGGCGTCCCAATTGCCCTGCCAAGCCTCGAGGAGAACCCCGAGTTGTCCCTCGCAACTAGGCAGGAGTCCTGACGTCGCTGAACAAACACGTGTGTGGAAGGGCCATCCCCGTCGTAACTCGAGAATATACCCCAGGTTCCCGCCGCAACTCGAGAAAAACCATGAGACTTCCCCCTCGCCTCAAAATGAGACCCGATTCCCCTGCACTGCGTGCAGAGCAATTCCGTGTTGCACATCACAGATGAAAGGAGCCTTGATTTCCTTGATGGCACTCCAGAGAAACCCCAAGAACACTGTTTCAAGGCTAGAGGGATCCTGAGGTCACTGTAGCAACAGGAAAGAGCTCCATGGACCAGAAATCAACTCGAGATGAGAGGTTAGTCCCTGGCTTCGACTCCAGAGGAATACCACCTTACCACATGCACCTCAAGAGGAGGCTTCTCTCAGGTCTAGCTATGTGAGAGGGACCCTCACTTTGCGGCCTCAAGTGGAATGGACACCGCGATGCCCTGACTCGAAATAAGGCTGGATATCCCTGCAGTGACTTGAATGCAGGCTTGTCTTGCATCTCCCAAGATGAAAGGATGTCTGAATCCCCTGTGGAGACCACAGAGAAAGAATTAGTACCCCACCTCATCGCGACCGGAGGCCTCACATCCTTTGAAAACTCCAGAGGTACGCGGAGATCAGTGCCTCCAAAGGAGACGATGCCTGACCCCTCGTGAAACTTGATAGGAGTCCCAGGATTCCTGTGGCACGTGGAAAGGGACCCTTGGTCTCCCGCCTCAGCTGGAGAGGCGTCCCAATTGCCCTGCCAAGCCTCGAGCAGAATCCCGAGTTGTCCCTCGGAACTAGGCAGGAGTCCTGCCGTCGATGAACTAACACGTGTGTGGAAGGGCCATCCCCGTCGTAACTCGAGAATATACCCCAGGTTCCCGCCGCAACTCGAGAAAAACCATGAGACTTCCCCCTCGCCGTGAGATGAGGCCCGATTCCCCTGCACTGCATGCAGAGCAATTCCGTGTTGCACATCAAACAAGAAAGGAGCCTTGATTTCCTTGATGGCACTCCAGAGAAACCCCAACAACACTGTTTCAAGGCTAGAAGGATCCTGAGGTCACTGTAGCAACACGAAAGAGCTCCGTGGACCAAAAATCAACTCGAGATGAGAGGTTAGTCCCTGGCTTCGACTCCAGAGGAATACCACCTTACCACAAGCACCTCAAGAGGAGGCTTCTCTCAGCTCTAGGTATGTGAGAGGGACCCTGAGTTTGCGGCCTCAAGTGGAATGGACACCGCGATGCCCTGACTCGAAATAAGGCCAAATATCCCTGCAGTGACTTGAATGCAGGCTCGTCTTGCATCTCCCAAGATGAAAGGATGTCTGAATCCCCTGTGGAGACCACAGAGAAAGACATAGTTCCCCACCTCATCGCGACCGGAGGCCTCACATCCCTTGAAAACTCCAGAGGTACGCGGAGATCAGTGCCTCCAAAGGAGACGATGCCTGACTCCTCGTGAAACTTGATAGGAGTCCCAGGATTCCTGTGGCACATGGAAAGGGACCCTTGGTCTCCCGCCTCAGCTGGAGAGGCGTCCCAATTGCCCTGCCAAGCCTCGAGGAGAACCCCGAGTTGTCCCTCGCAACTAGGCAGGAGTCCTGACGTCGCTGAACAAACACGTGTGTGGAAGGGCCATCCCCGTCGTAACTCGAGAATATACCCCAGGTTCCCGCCGCAACTCGAGAAAAACCATGAGACTTCCCCCTCGCCTCAAAATGAGACCCGATTCCCCTGCACTGCGTGCAGAGCAATTCCGTGTTGCACATCACAGATGAAAGGAGCCTTGATTTCCTTGATGGCACTCCAGAGAAACCCCAAGAACACTGTTTCAAGGCTAGAGGGATCCTGAGGTCACTGTAGCAACAGGAAAGAGCTCCATGGACCAGAAATCAACTCGAGATGAGAGGTTAGTCCCTGGCTTCGACTCCAGAGGAATACCACCTTACCACATGCACCTCAAGAGGAGGCTTCTCTCAGGTCTAGCTATGTGAGAGGGACCCTCACTTTGCGGCCTCAAGTGGAATGGACACCGCGATGCCCTGACTCGAAATAAGGCTGGATATCCCTGCAGTGACTTGAATGCAGGCTCGTCTTGCATCTCCCAAGACGAAAGGATGTCTGAATCCCCTGTGGAGACCACAGAGAAAGACCTAGTTCCCCACTTCATCGCGACCGGAGGCCTCACATCCTTTGAAAACTCCAGAGGTACGCGGAGATCAGTGCCTCCAAAGGAGACGATGCCTGACTCCTCGTGAAACTTGATAGGAGTCCCAGGATTCCTGTGGCACGTGGAAAGGGACCCTTGGTCTCCCGCCTCAGTTGGACAGGCGTCCCAATTGCCCTGCCAAGCCTCGAGCAGAATCCCGAGTTGTCCCTCGCAACTAGGCAGGAGTCCTGACGTCGCTGAAGAAACACGTGGGTGGAAGGGCCATCCCCGTCGTAACTCGAGAATATACCCCAGGTTCCCGCCGCTACTCGAGAAAAACCATGAGACTTCCCCCTCGCCGCGAGATGAGGCCCGATTCCCCTGCACTGCATGCAGAGCAATTCCGTGTTGCACATCAAACAAGAAAGGAGCCTTGATTTCCTTGATGGCACTCCAGAGAAACCCCAAGAACACTGTTTCAAGGCTAGAAGGATCCTGAGGTCACTGTAGCAACAGGAAAGAGCTCCGTGGACCAAAAATCAACTCGAGATGAGAGGTTAGTCCCTGGCTTCGACTCCAGAGGAATACCACCTTACCACAAGCACCTCAAGAGGAGGCTTCTCTCAGCTCTAGCTATGTGAGAGGGACCCTGATTTTGCGGCCTCAAGTGGAATGGACACTGCGATGCCCTGACTCGAAATAAGGCCGAATATCCCTGCAGTGACTTGAATGCAGGCTCGTCTTGCATCTCCCAAGATGAAAGGATGTCTGAATCCCCTGTGGAGACCACAGAGAAAGACATAGTTCCCCACCTCATCGCGACCGGAGGCCTCACATCCTTTGAAAACTCCAGAGGTACGCGGAGATCAGTGCCTCCAAAGGAGACGATGCCTGACTCCTCGTGAAACTTGATAGGAGTCCCAGGATTCCTGTGGCACGTCAAAGGGACCCTTGGTCTCCCGCCTCAGCTGGAGAGGTGTCCCAATTGCCCTGCCAAGCCTCGAGGAGAACCCCGAGTTGTCCCTCGCAACTAGGCAGGAGTCCTAACGTCGCTGAAGAAACACGTGGGTGGAAGGGCCATCCCCGTCGTAACTCGAGAATATACCCCAGGTTCCCGCCGCAACTCGAGAAAAACCATGAGACTTCCCCCTCGACGTGAGATGAGGCCCGATTCCCCTGCACTGCGTGCAGAGCAATTCCGTGTTGCACATCACACATGAAAGGAGCCTTGATTTCCTTGACGGCACTCCAGCGAAACTCCAAGAACACTGTTTCAAGGCTAGAGGGATCCTGAGGTCACTGTAGCAAAACGAAAGAGCTCCGTGGACCAAAAATCAACTCGACATGAGAGGTTAGTCCCTGGCTTCGACTCCAGAGGAATACCACCTTACCACAAGCACCTCAAGAGGAGGCTTCTCTCAGCTCTAGCTATGTGAGAGGGACCCTGAGTTTGCGGCCTCAAGTGGAATGGACACCGCGATGCCCTGACTCGAAATAAGGCCGGATATCCCTGCAGTGACTTGAATGCAGGCTCGTCTTGCATCTCCCAAGACGAAAGGATGTCTGAATCCCCTATGGAGACCACAGAGAAAGACCTAGTTCCCCACCTCATCGCGACCGGAGGCCTCACATCCTTTGAAAACTCCAGAGGTACGCGGAGATCAGTGCCTCCAAAGGAGGCGATGCCTGACTCCTCGTGAAACTTGATAGGAGTCCCAGGATTCCTGTGGCACATGGAAAGGGACACTTGGTCTCCCGCCTCAGCTGGAGAGGCGTCCCAGTTGCCCTGCCAAGCCTCGAGGAGAATCCCGAGTTGTCCCTCGCAACTAGGCAAGAGTCCTGATGTCGCTGAACAAACATGTGGGTGGAAGGGCCATCCCCATCGTAACTCGAGAATATACCCCAGGTTCCCGCCGCAACTCGAGAAAAACCATGAGACTTCCCCCTCGCCGCGAGATGAGGCCCGATTCCCCTGCACTGCGTGCAGAGCAATTCCGTGTTGCACATCACACATGAAAGGAGCCTTTATTTCCTTGATGGCACTCCAGAGAAACCCCAAGAGCACTGTTTCAAGGCTAGAGGGATCCCAAGGTCACTGTAGCAAAACGAAAGAGCTCCGTGGACCAAAAATCAACTCGAGATGAGAGGTTAGTCCCTGGCTTCGACTCCAGAGGAATACCACCTTACCACAAGCACCTCAAGAGGAGGCTTCTCTCAGCTCTAGCTATGTGAGAGGGACCCTGAGTTTGCGGCCTCAAGTGGAATGGACACTGCGATGCCCTGACGCGAAATAAGGCCGGATATCCCTGCAGTGACTTGAATGCAGGCTCGTCTTGCATCTCCCAAGACGAAAGGATGTCTGAATCCCCTGTGGAGACCACAGAGAAAGACTTAGTACCCCACCTCATCGCGACCGGAGGCCTCACATCCTTTGAAAACTCCAGAGGTACGCGGAGATCAGTGCCTCCAAAGGAGACGATGCCTGACCCCTCGTGAAACTTGATAGGAGTCCCAGGATTCCTGTGGCACGTGGAAAGGGACCCTTGGTCTCCCGCCTCAGCTGGAGAGGCGTCCCAATTGCCCTGCCAAGCCTCGAGCAGAATCCCGAGTTGTCTCTCGGAACTAGGCAGGAGTCCTGACGTCGCTGAAGAAACACGTGGGTGGAAGGGCCATCCCCGTCGTAACTCGAGAATATACCCCAGGTTCCCGCCGCAACTCGAGAAAAACCATGAGACTTCCCCCTCGCCGTGAGATGAGGCCCGATTCCCCTGCACTGCATGCAGAGCAATTCCGTGTTGCACATCAAATATGAAAGGAGCCTTGATTTCCTTGATGGCACTCCAGAGAAACCCCAAGAACACTGTTTCAAGGCTAGAAGGATCCTGAGGTCACTGTAGCAACACGAAAGAGCTCCGTGGACCAAAAATCAACTCGAGATGAGAGGTTAGTCCCTGGCTTCGACTCCAGAGGAATACCACCTTACCACAAGCACCTCAAGAGGAGGCTTCTCTCAGCTCTAGGTATGTGAGAGGGACCCTGAGTTTGTGGCCTCAAGTGGAATGGACACCCGCGATGCCCTGACTCGAAATAAGGCCGAATATCCCTGCAGTGACTTGAATGCAGGCTCGTCTTGCATCTCCCAAGATGAAAGGATGTCTGAATCCCCTGTGGAGACCACAGAGAAAGACCTAGTTCCCCACCTCATCGCGACAGGAGGCCTCACATCCCTTGAAAACTCCAGAGGTACGCGGAGATCAGTGCCTCCAAAGGAGACGATGCCTGACTCCTCGTGAAACTTGATAGGAGTCCCAGGATTCCTGTGGCACGTGGAAAGGGACCCTTGGTCTCCCGCCTCAGCTGGAGAGGCGTCCCAATTGCCCTGCCAAGCCTCGAGGAGAACCCCGAGTTGTCCCCTCGCAACTAGGCAGGAGTCCTGACGTCGCTGAACAAACACGTGGGTGGAAGGGCCATCCCCGTCGTAACTCGAGAATATTCCCCAGGTTCCCGCCGCAACTCGAGAAAAACCATGAGACTTCCCCCTCGCCGCGAGATGAGGCCCGATTCCCCTGCACTGCGTGCAGAGCAATTCCGTGTTGCACATCACACATGAAAGGAGCCTTGATTTCCTTGATGGCACTCCAGAGAAACCCCAAGAACACTGTTTCAAGGCTAGAGGGATCCTGAGGTCACTGTAGCAACACGAAAGAGCTCCGTGGACCAAAAATCAACTCGAGATGAGAGGTTAGTCCCTGGCTTCGACTCCAGAGGAATACCACCTTACCACATGCACCTCAAGAGGAGGCTTCTCTCAGCTCTAGCTATGTGAGAGGGACCCTAACTTTGCGGCCTCAAGTGGAATGGACACCGCGATGCCCTGACTCGAAATAAGGCCGGATATGCCTGCAGTGACTTGAATGCAGGCTCGTCTTGCATCTCCCAAGACGAAAGGATGTCTGAATCCCCTGTGGAGACCACAGAGAAAGACCTAGTTCCCCACCTCATCGCGACCGGAGGCCTCACATCCTTTGAAAACTCCAGAGGTACGCGGAGATCAGTGCCTCCAAAGGAGACGATGCCTGACTCCGCGTTAAACTTGATAGGGGTCCCAGGATTCCTGTGGCACGTGGAAAGGGACCCTTGGTCTCCCGCCTCAGCTGGACAGGCGTCCCAATTGCCCTGCCAAGCCTCGAGTAGAATCCCGAGTTGTCCCTCGCAACTAGGCAGGAGTCCTGACGTCGCTGAAGAAACACGTGGGTGTAAGGGCCATCCCCGTCGTAACTCGAGAATATACCCCAGGTTCCTGCCGCTACTCGAGAAAAACCATGAGACTTCCCCCTCGCCGCGAGATGAGGCCCGATTCCCCTGCACTGCATGCAGAGCAATTCCGTGTTGCACATCAAACAAGAAAGCAGCCTTGATTTCCTTGATGGCACTCCAGAGAAACCCCAAGAACACTGTTTCAAGGCTAGAAGGATCCTGAGGTCACTGTAGCAACACGAAAGAGCTCCGTGGACCAAAAATCAACTCGAGATGAGAGGTTAGTCCCTGGCTTCGACTCCAGAGGAATACCACCTTACGACAAGCACCTCAAGAGGAGGCTTCTCTCAGCTCTAGCTATGTGAGAGGGACCCTGATTTTGCGGCCTCAAGTGGAATGGACACCGGATGCCCTGACTCGAAATAAGGCCGAATATCCCTGCAGTGACTTGAATGCAGGCTCGTCTTGCATCTCCCAAGATGAAAGGATGTCTGAATCCCCTGTGGAGACCACAGAGAATGACCTAGTTCCCCCACCTCATCGCGACCGGAGGCCTCACATCCTTTGAAAACTCCAGAGGTACGCGGAGATCAGTGCCTCCAAAGGAGACGATGCCTGACTCCTCGTGAAACTTGATAGGAGTCCCAGGATTCCTGTGGCACGTGGAAAGGGACACTTGGTCTCCCGCCTCAGCTGGAGAGGTGTCCCAATTGCCCTGCCAAGCCTCGAGGAGAACCCCGAGTTGTCCCTCGCAACTAGGCAGGAGTCCTGACGTCGCTGAAGAAACACGTGGGTGGAAGGGCCATCCCCGTCGTAACTCGAGAATATACCCCAGGTTCCCGCCGCAACTCGAGAAAAACCATGAGACTTCCCCCTCGCCACGAGATGAGGCCCGATTCCCCTGCACTGCGTGCAGAGCAATTCCGTGTTGCACATCACACATGAAAGGAGCCTTGATTTCCTTGATGGCACTCCAGAGAAACCCCAAGAACACTGTTTCAAGGCTAGAGGGATCCTGAGGTCACTGTAGCAACACGAAAGAGCTCCGTGGACCAAAAATCAACTCGACATGAGAGGTTAGTCCCTGGCTTCGACTCCAGAGGAATACCACCTTACCACAAGCACCTCAAGAGGAGGCTTCTCTCAGCTCTAGCTATGTGAGAGGGACCCTGAGTTTGCGGCCTCAAGTGGAATGGACACTGCGATGCCCTGACGCGAAATAAGGCCGGATATCCCTGCAGTGACTTGAATGCAGGCTTGTCTTGCATCTCCCAAGATGAAAGGATGTCTGAATCCCCTGTGGAGACCACAGAGAAAGAATTAGTACCCCACCTCATCGCGACCGGAGGCCTCACATCCTTTGAAAACTCCAGAGGTACGCGGAGATCAGTGCCTCCAAAGGAGACGATGCCTGACCCCTCGTGAAACTTGATAGGAGTCCCAGGATTCCTGTGGCACGTGGAAAGGGACCCTTGGTCTCCCGCCTCAGCTGGAGAGGCGTCCCAATTGCCCTGCCAAGCCTCGAGCAGAATCCCGAGTTGTCCCTCGGAACTAGGCAGGAGTCCTGCCGTCGATGAACTAACACGTGTGTGGAAGGGCCATCCCCGTCGTAACTCGAGAATATACCCCAGGTTCCCGCCGCAACTCGAGAAAAACCATGAGACTTCCCCCTCGCCGTGAGATGAGGCCCGATTCCCCTGCACTGCATGCAGAGCAATTCCGTGTTGCACATCAAACAAGAAAGGAGCCTTGATTTCCTTGATGGCACTCCAGAGAAACCCCAAGAACACTGTTTCAAGGCTAGAAGGATCCTGAGGTCACTGTAGCAACACGAAAGAGCTCCGTGGACCAAAAATCAACTCGAGATGAGAGGTTAGTCCCTGGCTTCGACTCCAGAGGAATACCACCTTACCACAAGCACCTCAAGAGGAGGCTTCTCTCAGCTCTAGCTATGTGAGAGGGACCCTGAGTTTGCGGCCTCAAGTGGAATGGACACCGCGATGCCCTGACTCGAAATAAGGCCAAATATCCCTGCAGTGACTTGAATGCAGGCTCGTCTTGCATCTCCCAAGATGAAAGGATGTCTGAATCCCCTGTGGAGACCACAGAGAAAGACATAGTTCCCCACCTCATCGCGACCGGAGGCCTCACATCCCTTGAAAACTCCAGAGGTACGCGGAGATCAGTGCCTCCAAAGGAGACGATGCCTGACTCCTCGTGAAACTTGATAGGAGTCCCAGGATTCCTGTGGCACATGGAAAGGGACCCTTGGTCTCCCGCCTCAGCTGGAGAGGCGTCCCAATTGCCCTGCCAAGCCTCGAGGAGAACCCCGAGTTGTCCCTCGCAACTAGGCAGGAGTCCTGACGTCGCTGAACAAACACGTGTGTGGAAGGGCCATCCCCGTCGTAACTCGAGAATATACCCCAGGTTCCCGCCGCAACTCGAGAAAAACCATGAGACTTCCCCCTCGCCTCAAAATGAGACCCGATTCCCCTGCACTGCGTGCAGAGCAATTCCGTGTTGCACATCACAGATGAAAGGAGCCTTGATTTCCTTGATGGCACTCCAGAGAAACCCCAAGAACACTGTTTCAAGGCTAGAGGGATCCTGAGGTCACTGTAGCAACAGGAAAGAGCTCCATGGACCAAAAATCAACTCGAGATGAGAGGTTAGTTCCTGGCTTCGACTCCAGAGGAATACCACCTTACCACATGCACCTCAAGAGGAGGCTTCTCTCAGGTCTAGCTATGTGAGAGGGACCCTCACTTTGCGGCCTCAAGTGGAATGGACACCGCGATGCCCTGACTCGAAATAAGGCTGGATATCCCTGCAGTGACTTGAATGCAGGCTCGTCTTGCATCTCCCAAGACGAAAGGATGTCTGAATCCCCTGTGGAGACCACAGAGAAAGACCTAGTTCCCCACTTCATCGCGACCGGAGGCCTCACATCCTTTGAAAACTCCAGAGGTACGCGGAGATCAGTGCCTCCAAAGGAGACGATGCCTGACTCCTCGTGAAACTTGATAGGAGTCCCAGGATTCCTGTGGCACGTGGAAAGGGACCCTTGGTCTCCCGCCTCAGTTGGACAGGCGTCCCAATTGCCCTGCCAAGCCTCGAGCAGAATCCCGAGTTGTCCCTCGCAACTAGGCAGGAGTCCTGACGTCGCTGAAGAAACACGTGGGTGGAAGGGCCATCCCCGTCGTAACTCGAGAATATACCCCAGGTTCCCGCCGCTACTCGAGAAAAACCATGAGACTTCCCCCTCGCCGCGAGATGAGGCCCGATTCCCCTGCACTGCATGCAGAGCAATTCCGTGTTGCACATCAAACAAGAAAGGAGCCTTGATTTCCTTGATGGCACTCCAGAGAAACCCCAAGAACACTGTTTCAAGTCTAGAGGGATCCTGAGGTCACTGTAGCAACACGAAAGAGCTCCGTGGACCAAAAATCAACTCGAGATGAGAGGTTAGTCCCTGGCTTCGACTCCAGAGGAATACCACCTTACCACAAGCACCTCAAGAGGAGGCTTCTCTCAGCTCTAGCTATGTGAGAGGGACCCTGATTTTGCGGCCTCAAGTGGAATGGACACTGCGATGCCCTGACTCGAAATAAGGCCGAATATCCCTGCAGTGACTTGAATGCAGGCTCGTCTTGCATCTCCCAAGATGAAAGGATGTCTGAATCCCCTGTGGAGACCACAGAGAAAGACATAGTTCCCCACCTCATCGCGACCGGAGGCCTCACATCCTTTGAAAACTCCAGAGGTACGCGGAGATCAGTGCCTCCAAAGGAGACGATGCCTGACTCCTCGTGAAACTTGATAGGAGTCCCAGGATTCCTGTGGCACGTGGAAAGGGACCCTTGGTCTCCCGCCTCAGCTGGAGAGGTGTCCCAATTGCCCTGCCAAGCCTCGAGGAGAACCCCGAGTTGTCCCTCGCAACTAGGCAGGAGTCCTAACGTCGCTGAAGAAACACGTGGGTGGAAGGGCCATCCCCGTCGTAACTCGAGAATATACCCCAGGTTCCCGCCGCAACTCGAGAAAAACCATGAGACTTCCCCCTCGACGTGAGATGAGGCCCGATTCCCCTGCACTGCGTGCAGAGCAATTCCGTGTTGCACATCACACATGAAAGGAGCCTTGATTTCCTTGACGGCACTCCAGCGAAACTCCAAGAACACTGTTTCAAGGCTAGAGGGATCCTGAGGTCACTGTAGCAAAACGAAAGAGCTCCGTGGACCAAAAATCAACTCGACATGAGAGGTTAGTCCCTGGCTTCGACTCCAGAGGAATACCACCTTACCACAAGCACCTCAAGAGGAGGCTTCTCTCAGCTCTAGCTATGTGAGAGGGACCCTGAGTTTGCGGCCTCAAGTGGAATGGACACCGCGATGCCCTGACTCGAAATAAGGCCGGATATCCCTGCAGTGACTTGAATGCAGGCTCGTCTTGCATCTCCCAAGACGAAAGGAAGTCTGAATCCCCTATGGAGACCACAGAGAAAGACCTAGTTCCCCACCTCATCGCGACCGGAGGCCTCACATCCTTTGAAAACTCCAGAGGTACGCGGAGATCAGTGCCTCCAAAGGAGGCGATGCCTGACTCCTCGTGAAACTTGATAGGAGTCCCAGGATTCCTGTGGCACATGGAAAGGGACACTTGGTCTCCCGCCTCAGCTGGAGAGGCGTCCCAGTTGCCCTGCCAAGCCTCGAGGAGAATCCCGAGTTGTCCCTCGCAACTAGGCAAGAGTCCTGATGTCGCTGAACAAACATGTGGGTGGAAGGGCCATCCCCATCGTAACTCGAGAATATACCCCAGGTTCCCGCCGCAACTCGAGAAAAACCATGAGACTTCCCCCTCGCCGCGAGATGAGGCCCGATTCCCCTGCACTGCGTGCAGAGCAATTCCGTGTTGCACATCACACATGAAAGGAGCCTTTATTTCCTTGATGGCACTCCAGAGAAACCCCAAGAGCACTGTTTCAAGGCTAGAGGGATCCCAAGGTCACTGTAGCAAAACGAAAGAGCTCCGTGGACCAAAAATCAACTCGAGATGAGAGGTTAGTCCCTGGCTTCGACTCCAGAGGAATACCACCTTACCACAAGCACCTCAAGAGGAGGCTTCTCTCAGCTCTAGCTATGTGAGAGGGACCCTGAGTTTGCGGCCTCAAGTGGAATGGACACTGCGATGCCCTGACGCGAAATAAGGCCGGATATCCCTGCAGTGACTTGAATGCAGGCTCGTCTTGCATCTCCCAAGACGAAAGGATGTCTGAATCCCCTGTGGAGACCACAGAGAAAGACTTAGTACCCCACCTCATCGCGACCGGAGGCCTCACATCCTTTGAAAACTCCAGAGGTACGCGGAGATCAGTGCCTCCAAAGGAGACGATGCCTGACCCCTCGTGAAACTTGATAGGAGTCCCAGGATTCCTGTGGCACGTGGAAAGGGACCCTTGGTCTCCCGCCTCAGCTGGAGAGGCGTCCCAATTGCCCTGCCAAGCCTCGAGCAGAATCCCGAGTTGTCTCTCGGAACTAGGCAGGAGTCCTAACGTCGCTGAAGAAACACGTGGGTGGAAGGGCCATCCCCGTCGTAACTCGAGAATATACCCCAGGTTCCCGCCGCAACTCGAGAAAAACCATGAGACTTCCCCCTCGCCGTGAGATGAGGCCCGATTCCCCTGCACTGCATGCAGAGCAATTCCGTGTTGCACATCAAATATGAAAGGAGCCTTGATTTCCTTGATGGCACTCCAGAGAAACCCCAAGAACACTGTTTCAAGGCTAGAAGGATCCTGAGGTCACTGTAGCAACACGAAAGAGCTCCGTGGACCAAAAATCAACTCGAGATGAGAGGTTAGTCCCTGGCTTCGACTCCAGAGGAATACCACCTTACCACAAGCACCTCAAGAGGAGGCTTCTCTCAGCTCTAGGTATGTGAGAGGGACCCTGAGTTTGTGGCCTCAAGTGGAATGGACACCGCGATGCCCTGACTCGAAATAAGGCCGAATATCCCTGCAGTGACTTGAATGCAGGCTCGTCTTGCATCTCCCAAGATGAAAGGATGTCTGAATCCCCTGTGGAGACCACAGAGAAAGACCTAGTTCCCCACCTCATCGCGACAGGAGGCCTCACATCCCTTGAAAACTCCAGAGGTACGCGGAGATCAGTGCCTCCAAAGGAGACGATGCCTGACTCCTCGTGAAACTTGATAGGAGTCCCAGGATTCCTGTGGCACGTGGAAAGGGACCCTTGGTCTCCCGCCTCAGCTGGAGAGGCGTCCCAATTGCCCTGCCAAGCCTCGAGGAGAACCCCAAGTTGTCCCTCGCAACTAGGCAGGAGTCCTGACGTCGCTGAACAAACACGTGGGTGGAAGGGCCATCCCCGTCGTAACTCGAGAATATTCCCCAGGTTCCCGCCGCAACTCGAGAAAAACCATGAGACTTCCCCCTCGCCGCGAGATGAGGCCCGATTCCCCTGCACTGCGTGCAGAGCAATTCCGTGTTGCACATCACACATGAAAGGAGCCTTGATTTCCTTGATGGCACTCCAGAGAAACCCCAAGAACACTGTTTCAAGTCTAGAGGGATCCTGAGGTCACTGTAGCAACACGAAAGAGCTCCGTGGACCAAAAATCAACTCGAGATGAGAGGTTAGTCCCTGGCTTCGACTCCAGAGGAATACCACCTTACCACATGCACCTCAAGAGGAGGCTTCTCTCAGCTCTAGCTATGTGAGAGGGACCCTAACTTTGCGGCCTCAAGTGGAATGGACACCGCGATGCCCTGACTCGAAATAAGGCCGGATATGCCTGCAGTGACTTGAATGCAGGCTCGTCTTGCATCTCCCAAGACGAAAGGATGTCTGAATCCCCTGTGGAGACCACAGAGAAAGACCTAGTTCCCCACCTCATCGCGACCGGAGGCCTCACATCCTTTGAAAACTCCAGAGGTACGCGGAGATCAGTGCCTCCAAAGGAGACGATGCCTGACTCCGCGTTAAACTTGATAGGGGTCCCAGGATTCCTGTGGCACGTGGAAAGGGACCCTTGGTCTCCGGCCTCAGCTGGACAGGCGTCCCAATTGCCCTGCCAAGCCTCGAGTAGAATCCCGAGTTGTCCCTCGCAACTAGGCAGGAGTCCTGACGTCGCTGAAGAAACACGTGGGTGTAAGGGCCATCCCCGTCGTAACTCGAGAATATACCCCAGGTTCCTGCCGCTACTCGAGAAAAACCATGAGACTTCCCCCTCGCCGCGAGATGAGGCCCGATTCCCCTGCACTGCATGCAGAGCAATTCCGTGTTGCACATCAAACAAGAAAGCAGCCTTGATTTCCTTGATGGCACTCCAGAGAAACCCCAAGAACACTGTTTCAAGGCTAGAAGGATCCTGAGGTCACTGTAGCAACACGAAAGAGCTCCGTGGACCAAAAATCAACTCGAGATGAGAGGTTAGTCCCTGGCTTCGACTCCAGAGGAATACCACCTTACGACAAGCACCTCAAGAGGAGGCTTCTCTCAGCTCTAGCTATGTGAGAGGGACCCTGATTTTGCGGCCTCAAGTGGAATGGACACCGCGATGCCCTGACTCGAAATAAGGCCGAATATCCCTGCAGTGACTTGAATGCAGGCTCGTCTTGCATCTCCCAAGATGAAAGGATGTCTGAATCCCCTGTGGAGACCACAGAGAATGACCTAGTTCCCCACCTCATCGCGACCGGAGGCCTCACATCCTTTGAAAACTCCAGAGGTACGCGGAGATCAGTGCCTCCAAAGGAGACGATGCCTGACTCCTCGTGAAACTTGATAGGAGTCCCAGGATTCCTGTGGCACGTGGAAAGGGACACTTGGTCTCCCGCCTCAGCTGGAGAGGTGTCCCAATTGCCCTGCCAAGCCTCGAGGACAACCCCGAGTTGTCCCTCGCAACTAGGCAGGAGTCCTAACGTCGCTGAAGAAACACGTGGGTGGAAGGGCCATCCCCGTCGTAACTCGAGAATATACCCCAGGTTCCCGCCGCAACTCGAGAAAAACCATGAGACTTCCCCCTCGACGTGAGATGAGGCCCGATTCCCCTGCACTGCGTGCAGAGCAATTCCGTGTTGCACATCACACATGAAAGGAGCCTTGATTTCCTTGATGGCACTCCAGCGAAACCCCAAGAACACTGTTTCAAGGATAGAGGGATCCTGAGGTCACTGTAGCAACACGAAAGAGCTCCGTGGACCAAAAATCAACTCGAGATGAGAGGTTAGTCCCTGGCTCGACTCCAGAGGAATACCACCTCACCACAAGCACCTCAAGAGGAGGCTTCTCTCAGCTCTAGGTATGTGAGAGGGACCCTGAGTTTGCGGCCTCAAGTGGAATGCAGACCGCGATGCTCTGGCTCGAAATAAGGCCGGATATCCCTGCAGTGACTTGAATGCAGGCTCGTCTTGCATCTCCCAAGACGAAAGGATGTCTGAATCCCCTGTGGATACCACAGAGAAAGACCTAGTTCCCCACCTCATCGCGACCGGAGGCCTCACATCCTTTGAAAACTCCCGAGGTACGCGGAGATCAGTGCCTCCAAAGGAGACGATGCCTGACTCCTCGTGAAACTTGATAGGAGTACCAGGATTCCTGTGGCACATGGAAAGGGACACTTGGTCTCCCGCCTCAGCTGGAGAGGCGTCCCAATTGCCCTGCCAAGCCTCGAGGAGAACCCCGAGTTGTCCCTCGCAACTAGGCAGGAGTCCTGACGTCGCTGAAGAAACACGTGGGTGGAAGGGCCATCCCCGTCGTAACTCGAGAATATACCCCAGGTTCCTGCCGCAACTCGAGAAAAACCATGAGACTTCCCCCTCGCCGCGAGATGAGGCCCGATTCCCCTGCACTGCGTGCAGAGCAATTCCGTGTTGCACATCACACATGAAAGGAGCCTTGATTTCCTTGATGGCACTCCAGAGAAACCCCAAGAACACTGTTTCAAGGCTAGAGGGATCCTGAGGTCACTGTAGCAACAGGAAAGAGCTCCATGGACCAAAAATCAACTCGAGATGAGAGGTTAGTCCCTGCCTTCGACTCCAGAGGAATACCACCTTACCACAAGCACCACAAGAGGAGGCTTCTCTCAGCTCTAGGTATGTGAGAGGGGCCGTGAGTTTGCGGCCTCAAGTGGAATGGACACCGCGATGCCCTGACGCGAAATAAGGCCGGATATCCCTGCAGTGACTTGAATGCAGGCTCGTCTTGCATCTCCCAAGATGAAAGGATGTCTGAATCCCCTGTTTAGACCACAGAGAAAGACCTAGGTCCCCACCTCATCGCGACCGAAGGCCTCACATCCTTTGAAAACTCCAGAGGTACGCGGAGATCAGTGCCACCAAATTAGACGATGCCTGACTCCTCGTGAAACTTGATAGGAGTCCCAGGATTCCTGTGGCACGTGGAAAGGGACCCTTGGTCTCCCGCCTCAGCTGGAGAGGCGTCCCAATTGCCCTGCCAAGCCTCGAGGAGAATCCCGAGTTGTCCCTCGCAACTAGGCAGGAGTCCTGCCGTCGCTGAACAAACACGTGGGTGGAAGGGCCATCCCCGTCGTAACTCGAGAATATACCCCAGGTCCCGCCGCAACTCGAGAAAAACCATGAGACTTCCCCCTCGCCGCGAGATGAGGCCCGATTCCCCTGCACTGCGTGCAGAGTAATTCCATGTTGCACATCACACATGAAAGGAGCCTTGATTTCCTTGATGGCACTCCAGAGAAACCCCAAGAACACTGTTTCAAGGCTAGAGGCATCCTGAGGTCACTGTAGCAACACGAAAGAGCTCCGTGGACGAAAAATCAACTCGAGATGAGAGGTTAGTCCCTGGCTTCGACTCCAGAGGAATACCACCTTACCACAAGCACCTCAAGAGGAGGCTTCTCTCAGCTCTAAGTATGTGAGAGGGACCCTGACTTTGCGGCCTCAAGTGGAATGGACACCGCGATGCCCTGACTCGAAATAAGGCCGGATATCCCTGCAGTGACTCGAATGCAGGCTCGTCTTGCATCTCCCAAGACGAAAGGATGTCTGAATCCCCTGTGGAGACCACAGAGAAAGACCTAGTTCCCCACCTCATCGCGACCGGAGGCCTCACATCCTTTGAAAACTCCAGAGGTACGCGGAGATCAGTGCCTCCAAAGGAGACGATGCCTGACTCCTCGTGAAACTTGATAGGAGTCCCAGGATTCCTGTGGCACGTGGAAAGGGACCCTTGGTCTCCCGCCTCAGCTGGAGAGGCGTCCCAATTGCCCTGCCAAGCCTCGAGGAGAATCCCGAGTTGTCCCTCGCAACTAGGCAGGAGTCCTGACATCGTTGAAGAAACACGTGGGTGGAAGGGCCATCCCCGTCGTAACTCGAGAATATACCCCAGGTTCCCGCCGCAACTCGAGAAAAACCATGAGACTTCCCCCTCGCCGCGAGATGAGGCCCGATTCCCCTGCACTGCGTGCAGAGCAATTCCGTGTTGCACATCACACATGAAAGGAGCCTTGATTTCCTTGACGGCACACCAGCGAAACCCCAAGAACACTGTTTCAAGGATAGAGGGATCCTGAGGTCACTGTAGCAACACGAAAGAGCTCCGTGGACCAAAAATCAACTCGAGATGAGAAGTTAGTCCCTGGCTCGACTCCAGAGGAATACCACCTCACCACAAGCACCTCAAGAGGAGGCTTCTCTCAGCTCTAGGTATGTGAGAGGGACCCTGAGTTTGCGGCCACAAGTGGAATGCAGACCGCGATGCTCTGGCTTGAAATAAGGCCGGATATCCCTGCAGTGACTTGAATGCAGGCTCGTCTTGCATCTCCCACGACGAAAGGATGTCTGAATCCCCTGTGGAGACCACAGAGAAAGACCTAGTTCCCCACCTCATCGCGACCGGAGGCCTCACATCCTTTGAAAACTCCAGAGGTACGCGGAGATCAGTGCCTCCAAAGGCGACGATGCCTGACTCCTCGTGAAACTTGATAGGAGTCCCAGAATTCCTGTGGCACATGGAAAGGGACCCTTGGTCTCCCGTCTCAGCTGGAGAGGCATCCCAATTGCCCTGCCAAGCCTCGAGGAGAATCCCGAGTTGTCCCTCGCAACTAGGCAGGAGTCCTGACGTCGCTGAAGAAACACGTGGGTGGAAGAGCCATCCCCGTCGTAACTCGAAAATATACCCCAGGTTCCCGCCGCAACTCGAGAAAAACCATGAGACTTCCCCCTCGCCACAAAATGAGGCCCGATACCCTGCACTGCGTGCAGAGCAATTCCCTGTTGCACATCACACATGAAAGGAGCCTTGATTTCCTTGATGGCACTCCAGAGAAACCCCAAGAACACTGTTTCAAGGCTAGAGGGAAACTGAGGTCACTGTAGCAACACTAAACAGCTCCGTGGACCAAGAGTCAACTCGAGATGAGAGGTTAGTCCCTGGCTCGACTCCAGAGGAATACCACCTCACCACAAGCACCTCAAGAGGAGGCTTCTCTCAGCTCTAGGTATGTAAGAGGGACCCTGAGTTTGCGGCCTCAAGTGGAATGGACACCGCGATGCCCTGACTCGAAATAAGGCCGGATATCCCTGCAGTGACTTGAATGCAGGCTCGTCTTGCATCTTCCAAGACGAAAGGATGTCTGAATCCCCTGTGGAGACCACAGAGAAAGACCTAGTTCCCCACCTCATCGCGACCGGAGGCCTCACATCCTTTGAAAACTCCAGAGGTACGCGGAGATCAGTGCCTCCAAAGGAGACGATGCCTGACTCCTCGTGAAAATTGATAGGATTCCCAGGATTCCTGTGGCACGTGGAAAGGGACCCTTGGTCTCCCGCCTCAGCTGGAGAGGCGTCCCAATGGCCCTGCCAAGCCTCGAGGAGAATCCCGAGTTGTCCCTCGCAACTAGGCAGGAGTCCTGACGTCGCTGAACAAACACGTGGGTGGAAGAGCCATCCCCGTCGTAACTCGAGAATATACCCCAGGTTCCCGCCGCAACTCGAGAAAAACCATGAGACTTCCCCCACGCCGCGAGATGAGGCCCGATTCCCCTGCACTGCATGCAGAGCAATTCCGTGTTGCACATCACACATGAAAGGAGCCTTGATTTCCTTGATGGCACTCCAGCGAAACCCCAAGAACACTGTTTCAAGGATAGAGGGATCCTGAGGTCACTGTAGCAACACGAAAGAGCTCCGTGGACCAAAAATCAACTCGAGATGAGAGGTTAGTCCCTGGCTCGACTCCAGAGGAATACCACCTCACCACAAGCACCTCAAGAGGAGGCTTCTCTCAGCTCTAGGTATGTGAGAGGGACCCTGAGTTTGCGGCCTCAAGTGGAATGCAGACCGCGATGCTCTGGCTCGAAATAAGGCCGGATATCCCTGCAGTGACTTGAATGCAGGCTCGTCTTGCATCTCCCAAGACGAAAGGATGTCTGAATCCCCTGTGGAGACCACAGAGAAAGACCTAGTTCCCCACCTCATCGCGACCGGAGGCCTCACATCCTTTGAAAACTCCAGAGGTACGCGGAGATCAGTGCCTCCAAAGGAGACGATGCCTGACTCCTCGTGAAACTTGATAGGAGTCCCAGAATTCCTGTGGCACATGGAAAGGGACACTTGGTCTCCCGCCTCAGCTGGAGAGGCGTCCCAATTGCCCTGCCAAGCCTCGAGGAGAACCCCGAGTTGTCCCTCGCAACTAGGCAGGAGTCCTGACGTCGCTGAACAAACACGTGGGTGGAAGGGCCATCCCCGTCGTAACTCGAGAATATACCCCAGGTTCCTGCCGCAACTCGAGAAAAACCATGAGACTTCCCCCTCGCCGCGAGATGAGGCCCGAATCCCCTGCACTGCGTGCAGAGCAATTCCGTGTTGCACATCACACATGAAAGGAGCCTTGATTTCCTTGATGGCACTCCAGAGAAACCCCAAGAACACTGTTTCAAGGCTAGAGGGATCCTGAGGTCACTGTAGCAACAGGAAAGAGCTCCATGGACCAAAAATCAACTCGAGATGAGAGGTTAGTCCCTGCCTTCGACTCCAGAGGAATACCACCTTACCACAAGCACCTCAAGAGGAGGCTTCTCTCAGCTCTAGGTATGTGAGAGGGGCCGTGAGTTTGCGGCCTCAAGTGGAATGGACACCGCGATACCCTGACGCGAAATAAGGCCGGATATCCCTGCAGTGACTTGAATGCAGGCTCGTCTTGCATCTCCCAAGATGAAAGGATGTCTGAATCCCCTGTGGAGACCACAGAGAAAGACCTAGGTCCCCACCTCATCGCGACCGAAGGCCTCACATCCTTTGAAAACTCCAGAGGTACGCGGAGATCAGTGCCTCCAAAGGAGACGATGCCTGACTCCTCGTGAAACTTGATAGGAGTCCCAGGATTCCTGTGGCACGTGGAAAGGGACCCTTGGTCTCCCGCCTCAGCTGGAGAGGCGTCCCAATTGCCCTGCCAAGCCTCGAGGAGAATCCCGAGTTGTCCCTCGCAACTAGGCAGGAGTCCTGCCGTCGCTGAACAAACACGTGGGTGGAAGGGCCATCCCCGTCGTAACTCGAGAATATACCCCAGGTCCCGCCGCAACTCGAGAAAAACCATGAGACTTCCCCCTCGCCGCGAGATGAGGCCCGATTCCCCTGCACTGCGTGCAGAGTAATTCCATGTTTCACATCACACATGAAAGGAGCCTTGATTTCCTTGATGGCACTCCAGAGAAACCCCAAGAACACTGTTTCAAGGATAGAGGCATCCTGAGGTCACTGTAGCAACACGAAAGAGCTCCGTGGACCAAAAATCAACTCGAGATGAGAGGTTAGTCCCTGGCTTCGACTCCAGAGGAATACCACCTTACCACAAGCACCTCAAGAGGAGGCTTCTCTCAGCTCTAGCTATGTGAGAGGGACCCTGACTTTGCGGCCTCAAGTGGAATGGACACCGCGATGCCCTGACTCGAAATAAGGCCGGATATCCCTGCAGTGACTCGAATGCAGGCTCGTCTTGCATCTCCCAAGACGAAAGGATGTCTGAATCCCCTGTGGAGACCACAGAGAAAGACCTAGTTCCCCACCTCATCGCGACCGGAGGCCTTACATCCTTTGAAAACTCCAGAGGTACGCGGAGATCAGTGCCTCCAAAGGAGACGATGCCTGACTCCTCGTGAAACTTGATAGGAGTCCCAGGATTCCTGTGGCACGTGGAAAGGGACCCTTGGTCTCCCGCCTCAGCTGGAGAGGCGTCCCAATTGCCCTGCCAAGCCTCGAGGAGAATCCCGAGTTGTCCCTCGCAACTAGGCAGGAGTCCTGACATCGCTGAAGAAACACGTGGGTGGAAGGGCCATCCCCGTCGTAACTCGAGAATATACCCCAGGTTCCCGCCGCAACTCGAGAAAAACCATGAGACTTCCCCCTCGCCGCGAGATGAGGCCCGATTCCCCTGCACTGCGTGCAGAGCAATTCCGTGTTGCACATCACACATGAAAGGAGCCTTGATTTCCTAGATGGCACTCCAGCGAAACCCCAAGAACACTGTTTCAAGGATAGAGGGATCCTGAGGTCACTGTAGCAACACGAAAGAGCTCCGTGGACCAAAAATCAACTCGAGATGAGAAGTTAGTCCCTGGCTCGACTCCAGAGGAATACCACCTCACCACAAGCACCTCAAGAGGAGGCTTCTCTCAGCTCTAGGTATGTGAGAGGGACCCTGAGTTTGCGGCCTCAAGTGGAATGCAGACCGCGATGCTCTGGCTTGAAATAAGGCCGGATATCCCTGCAGTGACTTGAATGCAGGCTCGTCTTGCATCTCCCAAGACGAAAGGATGTCTGAGTCCCCTGTGGAGACCACAGAGAAAGACCTAGTTCCCCACCTCATCGCGACCGGAGGCCTCACATCCTTTGAAAACTCCAGAGGTACGCGGAGATCAGTGCCTCCAAAGGCGACGATGCCTGACTCCTCGTGAAACTTGATAGGAGTCCCAGGATTCCTGTGGCACATGGAAAGGGACCCTTGGTCTCCCGTCTCAGCTGGAGAGGCATCCCAATTGCCCTGCCAAGCCTCGAGGAGAATCCCGAGTTGTCCCTCGCAACTAGGCAGGAGTCCTGACGTCGCTGAAGAAACACGTGGGTGGAAGAGCCATCCCCGTCGTAACTCGAGAATATACCCCAGGTTCCCGCCGCAACTCGAGAAAAACCATGAGACTTCCCCCTCGCCACAAAATGAGGCCCGATACCCTGCACTGCGTGCAGAGCAATTCCCTTTTGCACATCACACATGAAAGGAGCCTTGATTTCCTTGATGGCACTCCAGAGAAACCCCAAGAACACTGTTTCAAGGCTAGAGGGAAACTGAGGTCACTGTAGCAACACTAAACAGCTCCGTGGACCAAGAATCAACTCGAGATGAGAGGTTAGTCCCTGGCTCGACTCCAGAGGAATACCACCTCACCACAAGCACCTCAAGAGGAGGCTTCTCTCAGCTCTAGGTATGTGAGAGGGACCCTGACTTTGCGGCCTCAAGTGGAATGGACACCGCGATGCCCTGACTCGAAATAAGGCCGGATATCCCTGCAGTGACTTGAATGCAGGCTCGTCTTGCATCTCCCAAGACGAAAGGATGTCTGAATCCCCTGTGGAGACCACAGAGAAAGACCTAGTTCCCCACCTCATCGCGACCAGAGGCCTCACATCCTTTGAAAACTCCAGAGGTACGCGGAGATCAGTGCCTCCAAAGGAGACGATGCCTGACTCCTCGTGAAACTTGATAGGAGTCCCAGGATTCCTGTGGCACGTGGAAAGGGACCCTTGGTCTCCCGCCTCAGCTGGAGAGGCGTCCCAATTGCCCTGCCAAGCCTCGAGGAGAATCCCGAGTTGTCCCTCGCAACTAGGCAGGAGTCCTGCCGTTGCTGAACAAACACGTGGGTGGAAGGGCCATCCCCGTCGTAACTCGAGAATATACCCCAGGTCCCGCCGCAACTCGAGAAAAACCATGAGACTTCCCCCTCGCCGCGAGACGAGGCCCGATTCCCCTGCACTGCGTGCAGAGTAATTCCATGTTGCACATCACACATGAAAGGAGCCTTGATTTCCTTGATGGCACTCCAGAGAAACCCCAAGAACACTGTTTCAAGGCTAGAGGCATCCTGAGGTCACTGTAGCAACACGAAAGAGCTCCGTGGACCAAAAATCAACTCGAGATGAGAGGTTAGTCCCTGGCTTCGACTCCAGAGGAATACCACCTTACCACAAGCACCTCAAGAGGAGGCTTCTCTCAGCTCTAAGTATGTGAGAGGGACCCTGACTTTGCGGCCTCAAGTGGAATGGACACCGCGATGCCCTGACTCGAAATAAGGCCGGATATCCCTGCAGTGACTCGAATGCAGGCTCGTCTTGCATCTCCCAAGACGAAAGGATGTCTGAATCGCCTGTGGAGACCACAGAGAAAGATCTAGTTCCCCACCTCATCGCGACCGGAGGCCTCACATCCTTTGAAAACTCCAGAGGTACGCGGAGATCAGTGCCTCCAAAGGAGACGATGCCTGACTCCTCGTGAAACTTGATAGGAGTCCCAGGATTCCTGTGGCACGTGGAAAGGGACCCTTGGTCTCCCGCCTCAGCTGGAGAGGCGTCCCAATTGCCCTGCCAAGCCTCGAGGAGAATCCCGAGTTGTCCCTCGCAACTAGGCAGGAGTCCTGACATCGCTGAAGAAACACGTGGGTGGAAGGGCCATCCCCGTCGTAACTCGAGAATATACCCCAGGTTCCCGCCGCAACTCTAGAAAAACCATGAGACTTCCCCCTCGCCGCGAGATGAGGCCCGATTCCCCTGCACTGCGTGCAGAGCAATTCCGTGTTGCACATCACACATGAAAGGAGCCTTGATTTCCTTGACGGCACTCCAGCGAAACCCCAAGAACACTGTTTCAAGGATAGAGGGATCCTGAGGTCACTGTAGCAACACGAAAGAGCTCCGTGGACCAAAAATCAACTCGAGATGAGAAGTTAGTCCCTGGCTCGACTCCAGAGGAATACCACCTCACCACAAGCACCTCAAGAGGAGGCTTCTCTCAGCTCTAGGTATGTGAGAGGGACCCTGAGTTTGCGGCCTCAAGTGGAATGCAGACCGCGATGCTCTGGCTTGAAATAAGGCCGGATATCCCTGCAGTGACTTGAATGCAGGCTCGTCTTGCATCTCCCAAGACGAAAGGATGTCTGAATCCCCTGTGGAGACCACAGAGAAAGACCTAGTTCCCCACCTCATCGCAACCGGAGGCCTCACATCCTTTGAAAACTCCAGAGGTACGCGGAGATCAGTGCCTCCAAAGGCGACGATGCCTGACTCCTCGTGAAACTTGATAGGAGTCCCATGATTCCTGTGGCACATGGAAAGGGACCCTGGGTCTCCCGTCTCAGCTGGAGAGGCATCCCAATTGCCCTGCCAAGCCTCGAGGAGAATCCCGAGTTGTCCCTCGCAACTAGGCAGGAGTCCTGACGTCGCTGAAGAAACACGTGGGTGGAAGAGCCATCCCCGTCGTAACTCGAGAATATACCCCAGGTTCCCGCCGCAACTCGAGAAAAACCATGAGACTTCCCCCTCGCCACAAAATGAGGCCCGATACCCTGCACTGCGTGCAGAGCAATTCCCTGTTGCACATCACACATGAAAGGAGCCTTGATTTCCTTGATGGCACTCCAGAGAAACCCCAAGAACACTGTTTCAAGGCTAGGGGGAAACTGAGGTCACTGTAGCCACACTAAACAGCTCCGTGGACCAAGAATCAACTCGAGATGAGAGGTTAGTCCCTGGCTCGACTCCAGAGGAATACCACCTCACCAAAAGCACCTCAAGAGGAGGCTTCTCTCAGCTCTAGGTATGTGAGAGGGACCCTGAGTTTGCGGCCTCAAGTGGAATGGACACCGCGATGCCCTGACTCGAAATAAGGCCGGATATCCCTGCAGTGACTTGAATGCAGGCTCGTCTTGCATCTTCCAAGACGAAAGGATGTCTGAATCCCCTGTGGAGACCACAGAGAAAGACCTAGTTCCCCACCTCATCGCTACCGGAGGCCTCACATCCTTTGAAAACTCCAGAGGTACGCGGAGATCAGTGCCTCCAAAGGAGACGATGCCTGACTCCTCGTGAAACTTGATAGGAGTCCCAGGATTCCTGTGGCACATGGAAAGGGACACTTGGTCTCCCGCCTCAGCTGGAGAGGCGTCCCAATTGCCCTGCCAAGCCTCGAGGAGAACCCCGAGTTGTCCCTCGCAACTAGGCAGGAGTCCTGACGTCGCTGAAGAAACACGTGGGTGGAAGGGCCATCCCCGTCGTAACTCGAGAATATACCCCAGGTTCCTGCCGCAACTCGAGAAAAACCATGAGACTTCCCCCTCGCTGCGAAATGAGGCCCGATTCCCCTGCACTGCGTGCAGAGCAATTCCGTGTTGCACATCACACATGAAAGGAGCCTTGATTTCCTTGATGGCACTCCAGAGAAACCCCAAGAACACTGTTTCAAGGCTAGAGGGATCCTGAGGTCACTGTAGCAACAGGAAAGAGCTCCATGGACCAAAAATCAACTCGAGATGAGAGGTTAGTCCCTGCCTTCGACTCCAGAGGAATACCACCTTACCACAAGCACCTCAAGAGGAGGCTTCTCTCAGCTCTAGGTATGTGAGAGGGGCCGTGAGTTTGCGGCCTCAAGTGGAATGGACACCGCGATACCCTGACGCGAAATAAGGCCGGATATCCCTGCAGTGACTTGAATGCAGGCTCGTCTTGCATCTCCCAAGATGAAAGGATGTCTGAATCCCCTGTGGAGACCACAGAGAAAGACCTAGTTCCCCACCTCATCCCGACCGGAGGCCTCACATCCTTTGAAAACTCCAGAGGTACGCGGAGATCAGTGCCTCCAAAGGAGACGATGCCTGACTCCTCGTGAAAATTGATAGGATTCCCAGGATTCCTGTGGCACGTGGAAAGGGACCCTTGGTCTCCCGCCTCAGCTGGAGAGGCGTCCCAATTGCCCTGCCAAGCCTCGAGGAGAATCCCGAGTTGTCCCTCGCAACTAGGCAGGAATCCTGACGTCGCTGAACAAACACGTGGGTGGAAGAGCCATCCCCGTCGTAACTCGAGAATATACCCCAGGTTCCCGCCGCAACTCGAGAAAAACCATGAGACTTCCCCCACGCCGCGAGATGAGGCCCGATTCCCCTGCACTGCATGCAGAGCAATTCCGTGTTGCACATCACACATGAAAGGAGCCTTGATTTCCTTGATGGCACTCCAGCGAAACCCCAAGAACACTGTTTCAAGGATAGAGGGATCCTGAGGTCACTGTAGCAACACGAAAGAGCTCCGTGGACCAAAAATCAACTCGAGATGAGAGGTTAGTCCCTGGCTTCGACTCCAGAGGAATACCACCTTACCACAAGCACCTCAAGAGGAGGCTTCTCTCAGCTCTAAGTATGTGAGAGGGACCCTGACTTTGCGGCCTCAAGTGGAATGGACACCGCGATGCCCTGACTCAAAATAAGGCCGGATATCCCTGCAGTGACTCGAATGCAGGCTCGTCTTGCATCTCCCAAGACGAAAGGATGTCTGAATCCCCTGTGGAGGCCACAGAGAAAGATGTAGTTCCCCACGTCATCGCGACCGGAGGCCTCACATCCTTTGAAAACTCCAGAGGTACGCGGAGATCAGTGCCTCCAAAGGAGACGATGCCTGACTCCTCGTGAAACTTGATAGGAGTCCCAGGATTCCTGTGGCACGTGGAAAGGGACCCTTGGTCTCCCGCCTCAGCTGGAGAGGCGTCCCAATTGCCCTGCCAAGCCTCGAGGAGAATCCCGAGTTGTTCCTCGCAACTAGGCAGGAGTCCTGACGTCGCTGAAGAAACACGTGGGTGGAAGGGCCATCCCCGTTGTAACTCGAGAATATACCCCAGGTTCCCGCCGCAACTCGAGAAAAACCATGAGACTTCCCCCTCGCCGCGAGATGAGGCCCGATTCCCCTGCACTGCGTGCAGAGCAATTCCGTGTTGCACATCACACATGAAAGGAGCCTTGATTTCCTTGACGGCACTCCAGAGAAACCCCAAGAACACTGTTTCAAGGATAGAGGGATCCTGAGGTCACTGTAGCAACACGAAAGAGCTCCGTGGACCAAAAATCAACTCGAGATGAGAAGTTAGTCCCTGGCTCGACTCCAGAGGAATACCACCTCACCACAAGCACCTCAAGAGGAGGCTTCTCTCAGCTCTAGGTATGTGAGAGGGACCCTGAGTTTGCGGCCACAAGTGGAATGCAGACCGCGATGCTCTGGCTTGAAATAAGGCCGGATATCCCTGCAGTGACTTGAATGCAGGCTCGTCTTGCATCTCCCACGACGAAAGGATGTCTGAATCCCCTGTGGAGACCACAGAGAAAGACCTAGTTCCCCACCTCATCGCGACCGGAGGCCTCACATCCTTTGAAAACTCCAGAGGTACGCGGAGATCAGTGCCTCCAAAGGCGACGATGCCTGACTCCTCGTGAAACTTGATAGGAGTCCCAGGATTCCTGTGGCACATGGAAAGGGACCCTTGGTCTCCCGTCTCAGCTGGAGAGGCATCCCAATTGCCCTGCCAAGCCTCGAGGAGAATCCCGAGTTGTCCCTCGCAACTAGGCAGGAGTCCTGACGTCGCTGAAGAAACACGTGGGTGGAAGAGCCATCCCCGTCGTAACTCGAGAATATACCCCAGGTTCCCGCCGCAACTCGAGAAAAACCATGAGACTTCCCCCTCGCCACAAAATGAGGCCCGATACCCTGCACTGCGTGCAGAGCAATTCCCTGTTGCACATCACACATGAAAGGAGCCTTGATTTCCATGATGGCACTCCAGAGAAACCCCAAGAACACTGTTTCAAGGCTAGAGGGAAACTGAGGTCACTGTAGCAACACTAAACAGCTCCGTGGACCAAGAATCAACTCGAGATGAGAGGTTAGTCCCTGGCTCGACTCCAGAGGAATACCACCTCACCACAAGCACCTCAAGAGGAGGCTTCTCTCAGCTCTAGGTATGTGAGAGGGACCCTGAGTTTGCGGCCTCAAGTGGAATGGACACCGCGATGCCCTGACTCGAAATAAGGCCGGATATCCCTGCAGTGACTTGAATGCAGGCTCGTCTTGCATCTTCCAAGACGAAAGGATGTCTGAATCCCCTGTGGAGACCACAGAGAAAGACCTAGTTCCCCACCTCATCGCGACCGGAGGCCTCACATCCTTTGAAAACTCCAGAGGTACGCGGAGATCAGTGCCTCCAAAGGAGACGATGCCTGACTCCTCGTGAAAATTGATAGGATTCCCAGGATTCCTGTGGCACGTGGAAAGGGACCCTTGGTCTCCCGCCTCAGCTGGAGAGGCGTCCCAATGGCCCTGCCAAGCCTCGAGGAGAATCCCGAGTTGTCCCTCGCAACTAGGCAGGAGTCCTGACGTCGCTGAACAAACACGTGGGTGGAAGAGCCATCCCCGTCGTAACTCGAGAATATACCCCAGGTTCCCGCCGCAACTCGAGAAAAACCATGAGACTTCCCCCACGCCGCGAGATGAGGCCCGATTCCCCTGCACTGCATGCAGAGCAATTCCGTGTTGCACATCACACATGAAAGGAGCCTTGATTTCCTTGATGGCACTCCAGCGAAACCCCAAGAACACTGTTTCAAGGATAGAGGGATCCTGAGGTCACTGTAGCAACACGAAAGAGCTCCGTGGACCAAAAATCAACTCGAGATGAGAGGTTAGTCCCTGGCTCGACTCCAGAGGAATACCACCTCACCACAAGCACCTCAAGAGGAGGCTTCTCTCAGCTCTAGGTATGTGAGAAGGACCCTGAGTTTGCGGCCTCAAGTGGAATGCAGACCGCGATGCTCTGGCTCGAAATAAGGCCGGATATCCCTGCAGTGACTTGAATGCAGGCTCGTCTTGCATCTCCCAAGACGAAAGGATGTCTGAATCCCCTGTGGAGACCACAGAGAAAGACCTAGTTCCCCACCTCATCGCGACCGGAGGCCTCACATCCTTTGAAAACTCCAGAGGTACGCGGAGATCAGTGCCTCCAAAGGAGACGATGCCTGACTCCTCGTGAAACTTGATAGGAGTCCCAGAATTCCTGTGGCACATGGAAAGGGACACTTGGTCTCCCGCCTCAGCTGGAGAGGCGTCCCAATTGCCCTGCCAAGCCTCGAGGAGAACCCCGAGTTGTCCCTCGCAACTAGGCAGGAGTCCTGACGTCGCTGAACAAACACGTGGGTGGAAGGGCCATCCCCGTCGTAACTCGAGAATATACCCCAGGTTCCTGCCGCAACTCGAGAAAAACCATGAGACTTCCCCCTCGCCGCGAGATGAGGCCCGAATCCCCTGCACTGCGTGCAGAGCAATTCCGTGTTGCACATCACACATGAAAGGAGCCTTGATTTCCTTGATGGCACTCCAGAGAAACCCCAAGAACACTGTTTCAAGGCTAGAGGGATCCTGAGGTCACTGTAGCAACAGGAAAGAGCTCCATGGACCAAAAATCAACTCGAGATGAGAGGTTAGTCCCTGCCTTCGACTCCAGAGGAATACCACCTTACCACAAGCACCTCAAGAGGAGGCTTCTCTCAGCTCTAGGTATGTGAGAGGGGCCGTGAGTTTGCGGCCTCAAGTGGAATGGACACCGCGATACCCTGACGCGAAATAAGGCCGGATATCCCTGCAGTGACTTGAATGCAGGCTCGTCTTGCATGTCCCAAGATGAAAGGATGTCTGAATCCCCTGTGGAGACCACAGAGAAAGACCTAGGTCCCCACCTCATCGCGACCGAAGGCCTCACATCCTTTGAAAACTCCAGAGGTACGCGGAGATCAGTGCCTCCAAAGGAGACGATGCCTGACTCCTCGTGAAACTTGATAGGAGTCCCAGGATTCCTGTGGCACGTGGAAAGGGACCCTTGGTCTCCCGCCTCAGCTGGAGAGGCGTCCCAATTGCCCTGCCAAGCCTCGAGGAGAATCCCGAGTTGTCCCTCGCAACTAGGCAGGAGTCCTGCCGTCGCTGAACAAACACGTGGGTGGAAGGGCCATCCCCGTCGTAACTCGAGAATATACCCCAGGTCCCGCCGCAACTCGAGAAAAACCATGAGACTTCCCCCTCGCCGCGAGATGAGGCCCGATTCCCCTGCACTGCGTGCAGAGTAATTCCATGTTGCACATCACACATGAAAGGAGCCTTGATTTCCTTGATGGCACTCCAGAGAAACCCCAAGAACACTGTTTCAAGGATAGAGGCATCCTGAGGTCACTGTAGCAACACGAAAGAGCTCCGTGGACCAAAAATCAACTCGAGATGAGAGGTTAGTCCCTGGCTTCGACTCCAGAGGAATACCACCTTACCACAAGCACCTCAAGAGGAGGCTTCTCTCAGCTCTAGCTATGTGAGAGGGACCCTGACTTTGCGGCCTCAAGTGGAATGGACACCGCGATGCCCTGACTCGAAATAAGGCCGGATATCCCTGCAGTGACTCGAATGCAGGCTCGTCTTGCATCTCCCAAGACGAAAGGATGTCTGAATCCCCTGTGGAGACCACAGAGAAAGACCTAGTTCCCCACCTCATCGCGACCGGAGGCCTTACATCCTTTGAAAACTCCAGAGGTACGCGGAGATCAGTGCCTCCAAAGGAGACGATGCCTGACTCCTCGTGAAACTTGATAGGAGTCCCAGGATTCCTGTGGCACGTGGAAAGGGACCCTTGGTCTCCCGCCTCAGCTGGAGAGGCGTCCCAATTGCCCTGCCAAGCCTCGAGGAGAATCCCGAGTTGTCCCTCGCAACTAGGCAGGAGTCCTGACATCGCTGAAGAAACACGTGGGTGGAAGGGCCATCCCCGTCGTAACTCGAGAATATACCCCAGGTTCCCGCCGCAACTCGAGAAAAACCATGAGACTTCCCCCTCGCCGCGAGATGAGGCCCGATTCCCCTGCACTGCGTGGAGAGCAATTCCGTGTTGCACATCACACATGAAAGGAGCCTTGATTTCCTAGATGGCACTCCAGCGAAACCCCAAGAACACTGTTTCAAGGATAGAGGGATCCTGAGGTCACTGTAGCAACACGAAAGAGCTCCGTGGACCAAAAATCAACTCGAGATGAGAAGTTAGTCCCTGGCTCGACTCCAGAGGAATACCACCTCACCACAAGCACCTCAAGAGGAGGCTTCTCTCAGCTCTAGGTATGTGAGAGGGACCCTGAGTTTGCGGCCTCAAGTGGAATGCAGACCGCGATGCTCTGGCTTGAAATAAGGCCGGATATCCCTGCAGTGACTTGAATGCAGGCTCGTCTTGCATCTCCCAAGACGAAAGGATGTCTGAATCCCCTGTGGAGACCACAGAGAAAGACCTAGTTCCCCACCTCATCGCGACCGGAGGCCTCACATCCTTTGAAAACTCCAGAGGTACGCGGAGATCAGTGCCTCCAAAGGCGACGATGCCTGACTCCTCGTGAAACTTGATAGGAGTCCCAGGATTCCTGTGGCACATGGAAAGGGACCCTTGGTCTCCCGTCTCAGCTGGAGAGGCATCCCAATTGCCCTGCCAAGCCTCGAGGAGAATCCCGAGTTGTCCCTCGCAACTAGGCAGGAGTCCTGACGTCGCTGAAGAAACACGTGGGTGGAAGAGCCATCCCCGTCGTAACTCGAGAATATACCCCAGGTTCCCGCCGCAACTCGAGAAAAACCATGAGACTTCCCCCTCGCCACAAAATGAGGCCCGATACCCTGCACTGCGTGCAGAGCAATTCCCTTTTGCACATCACACATGAAAGGAGCCTTGATTTCCTTGATGGCACTCCAGAGAAACCCCAAGAACACTGTTTCAAGGCTAGAGGGAAACTGAGGTCACTGTAGCAACACTAAACAGCTCCGTGGACCAAGAATCAACTCGAGATGAGAGGTTAGTCCCTGGCTCGACTCCAGAGGAATACCACCTCACCACAAGCACCTCAAGAGGAGGCTTCTCTCAGCTCTAGGTATGTGAGAGGGACCCTGACTTTGCGGCCTCAAGTGGAATGGACACCGCGATGCCCTGACTCGAAATAAGGCCGGATATCCCTGCAGTGACTTGAATGCAGGCTCGTCTTGCATCTCCCAAGACGAAAGGATGTCTGAATCCCCTGTGGAGACCACAGAGAAAGACCTAGTTCCCCACCTCATCGCGACCAGAGGCCTCACATCCTTTGAAAACTCCAGAGGTACGCGGAGATCAGTGCCTCCAAAGGAGACGATGCCTGACTCCTCGTGAAACTTGATAGGAGTCCCAGGATTCCTGTGGCACGTGGAAAGGGACCCTTGGTCTCCCGCCTCAGCTGGAGAGGCGTCCCAATTGCCCTGCCAAGCCTCGAGGAGAATCCCGAGTTGTCCCTCGCAACTAGGCAGGAGTCCTGCCGTTGCTGAACAAACACGTGGGTGGAAGGGCCATCCCCGTCGTAACTCGAGAATATACCCCAGGTCCCGCCGCAACTCGAGAAAAACCATGAGACTTCCCCCTCGCCGCGAGACGAGGCCCGATTCCCCTGCACTGCGTGCAGAGTAATTCCATGTTGCACATCACACATGAAAGGAGCCTTGATTTCCTTGATGGCACTCCAGAGAAACCCCAAGAACACTGTTTCAAGGCTAGAGGCATCCTGAGGTCACTGTAGCAACACGAAAGAGCTCCGTGGACCAAAAATCAACTCGAGATGAGAGGTTAGTCCCTGGCTTCGACTCCAGAGGAATACCACCTTACCACAAGCACCTCAAGAGGAGGCTTCTCTCAGCTCTAAGTATGTGAGAGGGACCCTGACTTTGCGGCCTCAAGTGGAATGGACACCGCGATGCCCTGACTCGAAATAAGGCCGGATATCCCTGCAGTGACTCGAATGCAGGCTCGTCTTGCATCTCCCAAGACGAAAGGATGTCTGAATCGCCTGTGGAGACCACAGAGAAAGATCTAGTTCCCCACCTCATCGCGACCGGAGGCCTCACATCCTTTGAAAACTCCAGAGGTACGCGGAGATCAGTGCCTCCAAAGGAGACGATGCCTGACTCCTCGTGAAACTTGATAGGAGTCCCAGGATTCCTGTGGCACATGGAAAGGGACCCTTGGTCTCCCGCCTCAGCTGGAGAGGCGTCCCAATTGCCCTGCCAAGCCTCGAGGAGAATCCCGAGTTGTCCCTCGCAACTAGGCAGGAGTCCTGACATCGCTGAAGAAACACGTGGGTGGAAGGGCCATCCCCGTCGTAACTCGAGAATATACCCCAGGTTCCCGCCGCAACTCTAGAAAAACCATGAGACTTCCCCCTCGCCGCGAGATGAGGCCCGATTCCCCTGCACTGCGTGCAGAGCAATTCCGTGTTGCACATCACACATGAAAGGAGCCTTGATTTCCTTGACGGCACTCCAGCGAAACCCCAAGAACACTGTTTCAAGGATAGAGGGATCCTGAGGTCACTGTAGCAACACGAAAGAGCTCCGTGGACCAAAAATCAACTCGAGATGAGAAGTTAGTCCCTGGCTCGACTCCAGAGGAATACCACCTCACCACAAGCACCTCAAGAGGAGGCTTCTCTCAGCTCTAGGTATGTGAGAGGGACCCTGAGTTTGCGGCCTCAAGTGGAATGCAGACCGCGATGCTCTGGCTTGAAATAAGGCCGGATATCCCTGCAGTGACTTGAATGCAGGCTCGTCTTGCATCTCCCAAGACGAAAGGATGTCTGAATCCCCTGTGGAGACCACAGAGAAAGACCTAGTTCCCCACCTCATCGCAACCGGAGGCCTCACATCCTTTGAAAACTCCAGAGGTACGCGGAGATCAGTGCCTCCAAAGGCGACGATGCCTGACTCCTCGTGAAACTTGATAGGAGTCCCATGATTCCTGTGGCACATGGAAAGGGACCCTTGGTCTCCCGTCTCAGCTGGAGAGGCATCCCAATTGCCCTGCCAAGCCTCGAGGAGAATCCCGAGTTGTCCCTCGCAACTAGGCAGGAGTCCTGACGTCGCTGAAGAAACACGTGGGTGGAAGAGCCATCCCCGTCGTAACTCGAGAATATACCCCAGGTTCCCGCCGCAACTCGAGAAAAACCATGAGACTTCCCCCTCGCCACAAAATGAGGCCCGATACCCTGCACTGCGTGCAGAGCAATTCCCTGTTGCACATCACACATGAAAGGAGCCTTGATTTCCTTGATGGCACTCCAGAGAAACCCCAAGAACACTGTTTCAAGGCTAGAGGGAAACTGAGGTCACTGTAGCCACACTAAACAGCTCCGTGGACCAAGAATCAACTCGAGATGAGAGGTTAGTCCCTGGCTCGACTCCAGAGGAATACCACCTCACCAAAAGCACCTCAAGAGGAGGCTTCTCTCAGCTCTAGGTATGTGAGAGGGACCCTGAGTTTGCGGCCTCAAGTGGAATGGACACCGCGATGCCCTGACTCGAAATAAGGCCGGATATCCCTGCAGTGACTTGAATGCAGGCTCGTCTTGCATCTTCCAAGACGAAAGGATGTCTGAATCCCCTGTGGAGACCACAGAGAAAGACCTAGTTCCCCACCTCATCGCGACCGGAGGCCTCACATCCTTTGAAAACTCCAGAGGTACGCGGAGATCAGTGCCTCCAAAGGAGACGATGCCTGACTCCTCGTGAAACTTGATAGGAGTCCCAGGATTCCTGTGGCACATGGAAAGGGACACTTGGTCTCCCGCCTCAGCTGGAGAGGCGTCCCAATTGCCCTGCCAAGCCTCGAGGAGAACCCCGAGTTGTCCCTCGCAACTAGGCAGGAGTCCTGACGTCGCTGAAGAAACACGTGGGTGGAAGGGCCATCCCCGTCGTAACTCGAGAATATACCCCAGGTTCCTGCCGCAACTCGAGAAAAACCATGAGACTTCCCCCTCGCCGCGAGATGAGGCCCGATTCCCCTGCACTGCGTGCAGAGCAATTCCGTGTTGCACATCACACATGAAAGGAGCCTTGATTTCCTTGATGGCACTCCAGAGAAACCCCAAGAACACTGTTTCAAGGCTAGAGGGATCCTGAGGTCACTGTAGCAACACGAAAGAGCTCCATGGACCAAAAATCAACTCGAGATGAGACGTTAGTCCCTGCCTTCGACTCCAGAGGAATACCACCTTACCACAAGCACCTCAAGAGGAGGCTTCTCTCAGCTCTAGGTATGTGAGAGGGGCCGTGAGTTTGCGGCCTCAAGTGGAATGGACACCGCGATACCCTGACGCGAAATAAGGCCGGATATCCCTGCAGTGACTTGAATGCAGGCTCGTCTTGCATCTCCCAAGATGAAAGGATGTCTGAATCCCCTGTGGAGACCACAGAGAAAGACCTAGTTCCCCACCTCATCCCGACCGGAGGCCTCACATCCTTTGAAAACTCCAGAGGTACGCGGAGATCAGTGCCTCCAAAGGAGACGATGCCTGACTCCTCGTGAAAATTGATAGGATTCCCAGGATTCCTGTGGCACGTGGAAAGGGACCCTTGGTCTCCCGCCTCAGCTGGAGAGGCGTCCCAATTGCCCTGCCAAGCCTCGAGGAGAATCCCGAGTTGTCCCTCGCAACTAGGCAGGAATCCTGACGTCGCTGAACAAACACGTGGGTGGAAGAGCCATCCCCGTCGTAACTCGAGAATATACCCCAGGTTCCCGCCGCAACTCGAGAAAAACCATGAGACTTCCCCCACGCCGCGAGATGAGGCCCGATTCCCCTGCACTGCATGCAGAGCAATTCCGTGTTGCACATCACACATGAAAGGAGCCTTGATTTCCTTGATGGCACTCCAGCGAAACCCCAAGAACACTGTTTCAAGGATAGAGGGATCCTGAGGTCACTGTAGCAACACGAAAGAGCTCCGTGGAACAAAAATCAACTCGAGATGAGAGGTTAGTCCCTGGCTCGACTCCAGAGGAATACCGCCTTACCACAAGCACCTCAAGAGGAGGCTTCTCTCAGCTCTAGGTATGTGAGAGGGACCCTGAGTTTGCGGCCTCAAGTGGAATGCAGACCGCGATGCTCTGGCTCGAAATAAGGCCGGATATCCCTGCAGTGACTTGAATGCAGGCTCGTCTTGCATCTCCCAAGACGAAAGGATGTCTGAATCCCCTGTGGAGACCACAGAGAAAGACCTAGTTCCCCACCTCATCGCGACCGGAGGCCTCACATCCTTTGAAAACTCCAGAGGTACGCGGAGATCAGTGCCTCCAAAGGAGACGATGCCTGACTCCTCGTGAAACTTGATAGGAGTCCCAGGATTCCTGTGGCACATGGAAAGGGACACTTGGTCTCCCGCCTCAGCTGGAGAGGCGTCCCAATTGCCCTGCCAAGCCTCGAGGAGAACCCCGAGTTGTCCCTCGCAACTAGGCAGGAGTCCTGACGTCGCTGAAGAAACACGTGGGTGGAAGGGCCATCCCCGTCGTAACTCGAGAATATACCCCAGGTTCCTGCCGCAACTCGAGAAAAACCATGAGACTTCCCCCTCGCCGCGAGATGAGGCCCGATTCCCCTGCACTGCGTGCAGAGCAATTCCGTGTTGCACATCACACATGAAAGGAGCCTTGATTTCCTTGATGGCACTCCAGAGAAACCCCAAGAACACTGTTTCAAGGCTAGAGGGATCCTGAGGTCACTGTAGCAACACGAAAGAGCTCCATGGACCAAAAATCAACTCGAGATGAGACGTTAGTCCCTGCCTTCGACTCCAGAGGAATACCACCTTACCACAAGCACCTCAAGAGGAGGCTTCTCTCAGCTCTAGGTATGTGAGAGGGGCCGTGAGTTTGCGGCCTCAAGTGGAATGGACACCGCGATACCCTGACGCGAAATAAGGCCGGATATCCCTGCAGTGACTTGAATGCAGGCTCGTCTTGCATCTCCCAAGATGAAAGGATGTCTGAATCCCCTGTGGAGACCACAGAGAAAGACCTAGGTCCCCACCTCATCGCGACCGAAGGCTTCACATCCTTTGAAAACTCCAGAGGTACGCGGAGATCAGTGCCTCCAAAGGAGACGATGCCTGACTCCTCGTGAAACTTGATAGGAGTCCCAGGATTCCTGTGGCACGTGGAAAGGGACCCTTGGTCTCCCGCCTCAGCTGGAGAGGCGTCCCAATTGCCCTGCCAAGCCTCGAGGAGAATCCCGAGTTGTCCCTCGCAACTAGGCAGGAGTCCTGACATCGCCGAAGAAACACGTGGGTGGAAGGGCCATCCCCGTCGTAACTCGAGAATATACCCCAGGTTCCCGCCGCAACTCGAGAAAAACCATGAGACTTCCCCCTCGCCGCGAGATGAGGCCCGATTCCCCTGCACTGCGTGCAGAGTAATTCCGTGTTGCACATCACACATGAAAGGAGCCTTGATTTCCTTGACGGCACTCCAGCGAAACCCCAAGAACACTGTTTCAAGGATAGAGGGATCCTGAGGTCACTGTAGCAACACGAAAGAGCTCCGTGGACCAAAAATCAACTCGAGATGAGAAGTTAGTCCCTGGCTCGACTCCAGAGGAATACCACCTCACCACAAGCACCTCAAGAGGAGGCTTCTCTCAGCTCTAGGTATGTGAGAGGGACCCTGAGTTTGCGGCCTCAAGTGGAATGCAGACCGCGCTGCTCTGGCTTGAAATAAGGCCGGATATCCCTGCAGTGACTTGAATGCAGGCTCGTCTTGCATCTCCCAAGACGAAAGGATGTCTGAATCCCCTGTGGAGACCACAGAGAAAGACCTAGTTCCCCACCTCATCGCGACCGGAGGCCTCACATCCTTTGAAAACTCCAGAGGTACGCGGAGATCAGTGCCTCCAAAGGCGACGATGCCTGACTCCTCGTGAAACTTGATAGGAGGCCCATGATTCCTGTGGCACATGGAAAGGGACCCTTGGTCTCCCGTCTCAGCTGGAGAGGCATCCCAATTGCCCTGCCAAGCCTCGAGGAGAATCCCGAGTTGTCCCTCGCAACTAGGCAGGAGTCCTGACGTCGCTGAAGAAACACGTGGGTGGAAGAGCCATCCCCGTCGTAACTCGAGAATATACCCCAGGTTCCCGCCGCAACTCGAGAAAAACAATGAGACTTCCCCCTCGCCACAAAATGAGGCCCGATACCCTGCACTGAGTGCAGAGCAGTTCCCTGTTGCACATCACACATGAAAGGAGCCTTGATTTCCTTGATGGCACTCCAGAGAAACCCAAGAACACTGTTTCAAGGCTAGAGGGAAACTGAGGTCACTGTAGCAACACTAAACAGATCCGTGGACCAAGAATCAACTCGAGATGAGAGGTTAGTCCCTGGCTCGACTCCAGAGGAATACCACCTCACCACAAGCACCTCAAGAGGAGGCTTCTCTCAGCTCTAGGTATGTAAGAGGGACCCTGACTTTGCGGCCTCAAGTGGAATGGACACCGCGATGCCCTGACTCGAAATAAGGCCGGATATCCCTGCAGTGACTTGAATGCAGGCTCGTCTTGCATCTCCCAAGACGAAAGGATGTCTGAATCCCCTGTGGAGACCACAGAGAAAGACCTAGTTCCCCACCTCATCGCGACCGGAGGCCTCACATCCTTTGAAAACTCCAGAGGTACGCGGAGATCAGTGCCTCCAAAGGAGACGATGCCTGACTCCTCGTGAAACTTGATAGGAGTCCCAGGATTCCTGTGGCACGTGGAAAGGGACCCTTGGTCTCCCGCCTCAGCTGGAGAGGCGTCCCAATTGCCCTGCCAAGCCTCGAGGAGAATCCCGAATTGTTCCTCGCAACTAGGCAGGAGTCCTGACGTCGCTGAAGAAACACGTGGGTGGAAGGGCCATCCCCGTCGTAACTCGAGAATATACCCCAGGTTCCCGCCGCAACTCGAGAAAAACCATGAGACTTCCCCCTCGCCGCGAGATGAGGCCCGATTCCCCTGCACTGCGTGCAGAGCAATTCCGTGTTGCACATCACACATGAAAGGAGCCTTGATTTCCTTGATGGCACTCCAGAGAAACCCCAAGAACACTGTTTCAAGGCTAGAGGGATCCTGAGGTCACTGTAGCAACAGGAAAGAGCTCCATGGACCAAAAATCAACTCGAGATGAGAGGTTAGTCCCTGGCTTCGACTCCAGAGGAATACCACCTTACCACAAGCACCTCAAGAGGAGGCTTCTCTCAGCTCTAGGTATGTGAGAGGGACCCTGACTTTGCGGCCTCAAGTGGAATGGACACCGCGATGCCCTGACTCGAAATAAGGCCGGATATCCCTGCAGTGACTTGAATGCAGGCTCGTCTTGCATCTCCCAAGATGAAAGGATGTCTGAATCCCCTGTGGAGACCACAGAGAAAGACCTAGTTCCCCACCTCATCGCGACCGGAGGCCTCACATCCTTTGAAAACTCCAGAGGTACGCGGAGATCAGTGCCTCCAAAGGCGACGATGCCTGACTCCTCGTGAAACTTGATAGGAGTCCCAGGATTCCTGTGGCACATGGAAAGGGACACTTGGTCTCCCGTCTCAGCTGGAGAGGTGTCCCAATTGCCCTGCCAAGCCTCGAGGAGAATCCCGAGTTGTCCCTCGCAACTAGGCAGGAGTCCTGACGTGGCTGAAGAAACACGTGGGTGGAAGAGCCATCCCCGTCGTAACTCGAGAATATACCCCAGGTTCCCGCCGCAACTCGAGAAAAACCATGAGACTTCCCCCTCGCCACAAAATGAGGCCCGATACCCTGCACTGCGTGCAGAGCAATTCCCTGTTGCACATCACACATGAAAGGAGCCTTGATTTCCTTGATGGCACTCCAGAGAAACCCCAAGAACACTGTTTCAAGTCTAGAGGGATCCTGAGGTCACTGTAGCAACACGAAAGAGCTCCGTGGACCAAAAATCAACTCGAGATGAGAGGTTAGTCCCTGGCTTCGACTCCAGAGGAATACCACCTTTCCACAAGCACCTCAAGAGGAGGCTTCTCTCAGCTCTATGTATGTGAGAGGGACCCTGATTTTGCGGCCTCAAGTGGAATGGACACCGCGATGCCCTGACTCGATATAAGGCCGGATATCCCTGCAGTGACTTGAATGCAGGCTCGTCTTGCATCTCTGAAGATGAAAGGATGACTGAATCCGCTGTGGAGACCACAGAGAAAGACCTAGTTCCCCACCTCATCGCGACCGGAGGCCTCACATCCTTTGAAAACTACAGAGGTACACGGAGATCAGTGCCTCCAAAGGAGACGATGCCTGACTCCTCGTGAAACTTGATAGGAGTCCCAGGATTCCTGTGGCACGTGGAAAGGGACCCTTGGTCTCCCGCCTCAGCTGGAGAGGTGTCCCAATTGCCCTGCCAAGCCTCGAGGAGAATCCCGAGTTGTCCCTCGAAACTAGGCAGGAGTCTTGACGTGGCTGAACAAACACGTGGGTGGAAGGGCCATCCCCGTCGTAACTCGAGAATATACCCCAGGTTCCTGCCGCAACTCGAGAAAAACCATGAGACTTCCCCCTCGCCGCGAGATGAGGCCCGATTCCCCTGCACTGCGTGCAGAGCAATTCCGTGTTGCACATCACACATGAAAGGAGCCTTGATTTCCTTGATGGCACTCCAGAGAAACCCCAAGAACACTGTTTCAAGGCTAGAGGGATCCTGAGGTCACTGTAGCAACAGGAAAGAGCTCCATGGACCAAAAATCAACTCGAGATGAGACGTTAGTCCCTGCCTTCGACTCCAGAGGAATACCACCTTACCACAAGCACCTCAAGAGGAGGCTTCTCTCAGCTCTAGGTATGTGAGAGGGGCCGTGAGTTTGCGGCCTCAAGTGGAATGGACACCGCGATACCCTGACGCGAAATAAGGCCGGATATCCCTGCAGTGACTTGAATGCAGGCTCGTCTTGCATCTCCCAAGATGAAAGGATGTCTGAATCCCCTGTGGAGACCACAGAGAAAGACCTAGGTCCCCACCTCATCGCGACCGAAGGCCTCACATCCTTTGAAAACTCCAGAGGTACGCGGAGATCAGTGCCTCCAAAGGAGACGATGCCTGACTCCTCGTGAAACTTGATAGGAGTCCCAGGATTCCTGTGGCACGTGGAAAGGGACCCTTGGTCTCCCGCCTCAGCTGGAGAGGCGTCCCAATTGCCCTGCCAAGCCTCGAGGAGAATCCCGAGTTGTCCCTCGCAACTAGGCAGGAGTCCTGCCGTCGCTGAACAAACACGTGGGTGGAAGGGCCATCCCCGTCGTAACTCGAGAATATACCCCAGGTCCCGCCGCAACTCGAGAAAAACCATGAGACTTCCCCCTCGCCGCGAGATGAGGCCCGATTCCCCTGCACTGCGTGCAGAGTAATTCCATGTTGCACATCACACATGAAAGGAGCCTTGATTTCCTTGATGGCACTCCAGAGAAACCCCAAGAACACTGTTTCAAGGCTAGAGGGATCCTGAGGTCACTGTAGCAACACGAAAGAGCTCCGTGGACCAAAAATCAACTCGAGATGAGAGGTTAGTCCCTGGCTTCGACTCCAGAGGAATACCACCTTACCACAAGCACCTCAAGAGGAGGCTTCTCTCAGCTCTAAGTATGTGAGAGGGACCCTGACTTTGCGGCCTCAAGTGGAATGGACACCGCGATGCCCTGACTCAAAATAAGGCCGGATATCCCTGCAGTGACTCGAATGCAGGCTCGTCTTGCATCTCCCAAGACGAAAGGATGTCTGAATCCCCTGTGGAGGCCACAGAGAAAGATGTAGTTCCCACGTCATCGCGACCGGAGGCCTCACATCCTTTGAAAACTCCAGAGGTACGCGGAGATCAGTGCCTCCAAAGGAGACGATGCCTGACTCCTCGTGAAACTTGATAGGAGTCCCAGGATTCCTGTGGCACGTGGAAAGGGACCCTTGGTCTCCCGCCTCAGCTGGAGAGGCGTCCCAATTGCCCTGCCAAGCCTCGAGGAGAATCCCGAGTTGTTCCTCGCAACTAGGCAGGAGTCCTGACGTCGCTGAAGAAACACGTGGGTGGAAGGGCCATCCCCGTTGTAACTCGAAAATATACCCCAGGTTCCCGCCGCAACTCGAGAAAAACCATGAGACTTCCCCCTCGCCGCGAGATGAAGCCCGATTCCCCTGCACTGCGTGCAGAGCAATTCCGTGTTGCACATCACACATGAAAGGAGCCTTGATTTCCTTGACGGCACTCCAGAGAAACCCCAAGAACACTGTTTCAAGGCTAGAGGGATCCTGAGGTCACTGTAGCAACAGGAAAGAGCTCCATGGACCAAAAAATCACCTCGAGATGAGAGGTTAGTCCCTGGCTTCGACTCCAGAGGAATACCACCTTACCACAAGCACCTCAAGAGGAGGCTTCTCTCAGCTCTAGGTATGTGAGAGGGACCCTGACTTTGCGGCCTCAAGTGGAATGGACACCGCGATGCCCTGACTCGAAATAAGGCCGGATATCCCTGCAGTGACTTGAATGCAGGCTCGTCTTGCATCTCCCAAGACGAAAGGATGTCTGAATCCCCTGTGGAGACCACAGAGAAAGACCTAGTTCCCCACCTCATCGCGACCGGAGGCCTCACATCCTTTGAAAACTCCAGAGGTACGCGGAGATCAGTGCCTCCAAAGGCGACGATGCCTGACTCCTCGTGAAACTTGATAGGAGTCCCAGGATTCCTGTGGCACATGGAAAGGGACACTTGGTCTCCCGTCTCAGCTGGAGAGGTGTGCCAATTGCCCTGCCAAGCCTCGAGGAGAATCCCGAGTTGTCCCTCGCAACTAGGCAGGAGTCCTGACGTGGCTGAAGAAACACGTGGGTGGAAGAGCCATCCCCGTCGTAACTCGAGAATATACCCCAGGTTCCCGCCGCAACTCGAGAAAAACCATGAGACTTCCCCCTCGCCACAAAATGAGGCCCGATACCCTGCACTGCGTGCAGAGCAATTCCCTGTTGCACATCACACATGAAAGGAGCCTTGATTTCCTTGATGGCACTCCAGAGAAACCCCAAGAACACTGTTTCAAGTCTAGAGGGATCCTGAGGTCACTGTAGCAACACGAAAGAGCTCCGTGGACCAAAAATCAACTCGAGATGAGAGGTTAGTCCCTGGCTTCGACTCCAGAGGAATACCACCTTTCCACAAGCACCTCAAGAGGAGGCTTCTCTCAGCTCTATGTATGTGAGAGGGACCCTGATTTTGCGGCCTCAAGTGGAATGGACACCGCGATGCCCTGACTCGATATAAGGCCGGATATCCCTGCAGTGACTTGAATGCAGGCTCGTCTTGCATCTCTGAAGATGAAAGGATGACTGAATCCGCTGTGGAGACCACAGAGAAAGACCTAGTTCCCCACCTCATCGCGACCGGAGGCCTCACATCCTTTGAAAACTACAGAGGTACACGGAGATCAGTGCCTCAAAAGGAGACGATGCCTGACTCCTCGTGAAACTTGATAGGAGTCCCAGGATTCCTGTGGCACGTGGAAAGGGACCCTTGGTCTCCCGCCTCAGCTGGAGAGGTGTCCCAATTGCCCTGCCAAGCCTCGAGGAGAATCCCGAGTTGTCCCTCGAAACTAGGCAGGAGTCTTGACGTGGCTGAACAAACACGGGGGTGGAAGGGCCATCCCCGTCGTAACTCGAGAATATACCCCAGGTTCCTGCCGCAACTCGAGAAAAACCATGAGACTTCCCCCTCGCCGCGAGATGAGGCCCGATTCCCCTGCACTGCGTGCAGAGCAATTCCGTGTTGCACATCACACATGAAAGGAGCCTTGATTTCCTTGATGGCACTCCAGAGAAACCCGAAGAACACTGTTTCAAGGCTAGAGGGATCCTGAGGTCACTGTAGCAACACGAAAGAGCTCCATGGACCAAAAATCAACTCGAGATGAGAGGTTAGTCCCTGCCTTCGACTCCAGAGGAATACCACCTTACCACAAGCACCTCAAGAGGAGGCTTCTCTCAGCTCTAGGTATGTGAGAGGGGCCGTGAGTTTGCGGCCTCAAGTGGAATGGACACCGCGATACCCTGACGCGAAATAAGGCCGGATATCCCTGCAGTGACTTGAATGCAGGCTCGTCTTGCATCTCCCAAGATGAAAGGATGTCTGAATCCCCTGTGGAGACCACAGAGAAAGACCTAGGTCCCCACCTCATCGCGACCGAAGGCCTCACATCCTTTGAAAACTCCAGAGGTACGCGGAGATCAGTGCCTCCAAAGGAGACGATGCCTGACTCCTCGTGAAACTTGATAGGAGTCCCAGGATTCCTGTGGCACGTGGAAAGGGACCCTTGGTCTCCCGCCTCAGCTGGAGAGGCGTCCCAATTGCCCTGCCAAGCCTCGAGGAGAATCCCGAGTTGTCCCTCGCAACTAGGCAGGAGTCCTGCCGTCGCTGAACAAACACGTGGGTGGAAGGGCCATCCCCGTCGTAACTCGAGAATATACCCCAGGTCCCGCCGCAACTCGAGAAAAACCATGAGACTTCCCCCTCGCCGCGAGATGAGGCCCGATTCCCCTGCACTGCGTGCAGAGTAATTCCATGTTGCACATCACACATGAAAGGAGCCTTGATTTCCTTGATGGCACTCCAGAGAAACCCCAAGAACACTGTTTCAAGGCTAGAGGCATCCTGAGGTCACTGTAGCAACACGAAAGAGCTCCGTGGACCAAAAATCAACTCGAGATGAGAGGTTAGTCCCTGGCTTCGACTCCAGAGGAATACCACCTTACCACAAGCACCTCAAGAGGAGGCTTCTCTCAGCTCTAAGTATGTGAGAGGGACCCTGACTTTGCGACCTCAAGTGGAATGGACACCGCGATGCCCTGACTCAAAATAAGGCCGGATATCCCTGCAGTGACTCGAATGCAGGCTCGTCTTGCATCTGCCAAGACGAAAGGATGTCTGAATCCCCTGTGGAGACCACAGAGAAAGATCTAGTTCCCCACGTCATCGCGACCGGAGGCCTCACATCCTTTGAAAACTCCAGAGGTACGCGGAGATCAGTGCCTCCAAAGGAGACGATGCCTGACTCCTCGTGAAACTTGATAGGAGTCCCAGGATTCCTGTGGCACGTGGAAAGGGACCCTTGGTCTCCCGCCTCAGCTGGAGAGGCGTCCCAATTGCCCTGCCAAGCCTCGAGGAGAATCCCGAGTTGTCCCTCGCAACTAGGCAGGAGTCCTGACATCGCTGAAGAAACACGTGGGTGGAAGGGCCATCCCCGTCGTAACTCGAGAATATACCCCAGGTTCCCGCCGCAACTCGAGAAAAACCATGAGACTTCCCCCTCGCCGCGAGATGAGGCCCGATTCCCCTGCACTGCGTGCAGAGCAATTCCGTGTTGCACATCACACATGAAAGGAGCCTTGATTTCCTTGACGGCACTCCAGCGAAACCCCAAGAACACTGTTTCAAGGATAGAGGGATCCTGAGGTCACTGTAGCAACACGAAAGATCTCCGTGGACCAAAAATCAACTCGAGATGAGAAGTTAGTCCCTGGCTCGACTCCAGAGGAATACCACCTCACCACAAGCACCTCAAGAGGAGGCTTCTCTCAGCTCTAGGTATGTGAGAGGGACCCTGAGTTTGCGGCCTCAAGTGGAATGCAGACCGCGATGCTCTGGCTTGAAATAAGGCCGGATATCCCTGCAGTGACTTGAATGCAGGCTCGTCTTGCATCTCCCAAGACGAAAGGATGTCTGAATCCCCTGTGGAGACCACAGAGAAAGACATAGTTCCCCACCTCATCGCGACCGGAGGCCTCACATCCTTTGAAAACTCCAGAGGTACGCGGAGATCAGTGCCTCCAAAGGAGACGATGCCTGACTACTCGTGAAACTTGATAGGAGTCCCAGGATTCCTGTGGCACGTGGAAAGGGACCCTTGTTCTCCCGTCTCAGCTGGAGAGGTGTCCCAATTGCCCTGCCAAGCCTCGAGGAGAACCCCGAGTTGTCCCTCGCAACTAGACAGGAGTCCTGACGGCACTGAAGAAACACGTGGGTGGAAGGGCCATCCCCGTCGTAACTCGAGAATATACCCCAGGTTCCTGCCGCAACTCGAGAAAAACCATGAGACTTCCCCCTCGCCGCGAGATGAGGCCCGATTCCCCTGCACTGCGTGCAGAGCAATTCCGTCTTGCACATCACATATCAAAGGAGCCTTGATTTCCTTGATGGCACTCCAGAGAAAACCCAAGAACACTGTTTCAAGGCTAGAGGGATCCTGAGGTAACTGTAGCAACACGAAAGAGCTCCGTGGACCAAAAATCAACTCGAGTTGAGAGGTTAGTCCCTGGCTTCGACTCCAGAGGAATACCACCTTACCACAAGCACCTCAAGAGGTGGCTTCTCTCAGCTTTAGCTATGTGACAGGGACCCTGAGATGCGGCCTCAAGTGGAATGGACACCGCGATGCCCTGACTCGAAATAAGGCCGAATATCCCTGCAGTGACTGGAATGCAGGCTCGTCTTGCATCTCCCAAGATGAAAGGATGTCTGAATCCCCTGTGGAGACCACAGAGAAAGACCTAGTTCGCCACCTCACCACGACCGGAGGCCTCACATCCTTTGAAAACTCCAGAGGTACGCGGAGATCAGTGCCTCCAAAGGAGACGATGCCTGACTCCTCGTGAAACTTGATAGGAGTCCCAGGATTCCTGTGGCACGTGGAAAGTGACACTTGGCCTACCGCCTCAGGTGGACAGGCGTCCCAGATGCCCTGCCAAGCCCCCAGGAGAATCCCGAGTTGTCCCTCGCAACTAGGCAGGAGTCCTGACGTCGCTGAACAAGCACGTGTGTGGAAGGGCCATCCCCGTCGTAACTCGAGAATATACCCCAGGTTCCCACCGCAACTCGAGAAAAACCATGAGACTGCCCCCTCGCCGCAAAATGAGGCCCGATTCCCCTACACTGCATGCAGAGCAATTCCGTGTTGCACATCACTCATGAAAGGAGCCTTCATTTTCTTGATGGCACTCCAGAGAAACCCCAAGAACACTGTTTCAAGGCTAGAGGGATCCTGAGGTCACTGTAGCAACACAAAGAGCTCCGTGGACCAAAAATTAACTCGAGATGAGAGGTTAGTCCCTGGCTTCGACTCCAGAGGAATACCACCTTACCACAAGCACCTCAAGAGCAGGCTTATCTCAGCTCTAGGTATGTGAGAGGGACCCTGACTTTGCGGCCTCAAGTGGAATGGAGACCGCGATGCCCTGACTCGAAATAAGGCCGGATATCTCTGCAGTGACTTGAATGCAGGCTCGTCTTGCATCTCCCAAGACGAAAGGATGTCTGAAACCCCTGTGGAGACCACAGAGAAAGACCTAGTTCCCCACCTCATCGCGACCGGAGGCCTCACATCCTTTGAAAACTACAGAGGTACAAGGAGATCAGTGCCTCCAAAGGAGACGATGCCTGACTCCTCGTGAAACTTGATAGGAGTCCCAGGATTCCTGTGGCACGTGGAAAGGGACACTTGGTCTCCCGCCTCAGCTGGAGAGGCGTCCCAATTGCCCTGCCAAGCCTTGAGTAGAATACCGAGTTGTCCCTCCCAACTAGGAAGGAGTCCTGAAGTCGCTGAACAAACATGTGGGTGGAAGGGTCATCCCCGTCATAACTCGAGATTATACCCCAGGTTCCCGCCGCAACTCGAGAAAAACCATGAGACTTCCCCCTCGACGTGAGATGAGGAACGATTCCCCTGCACTGCATGCAGAGCAATTCCGTGTTGCACATCAAACATGAAAGTAGCCTTGATTTCCTTGATGGCACTCCAGAGAAACCCCAAGAACACTGTTTCAAGGCTAGAGGGATCCTGAGGTCACTGTAGCAACACGAAAGAGCTCCGTGGACCAAAAATTAACTCGAGATGAGAGGTTAGTCCCTGGCTTCGACTCCAGAGGAATACCACCTTACCACAAGCACCTCAAGAGCAGGCTTATCTCAGCTCTAGGTATGTGAAAGGGACCCTGACTTTGCGGCCTCAAGTGGAATGGAGACCGCGATGCCCTGACTCGAAATAAGGCCAGATATCCCTGCAGTGACTTGAATGCAGGCTCATCTTGCATCTCCCAAGACGAAAGGATGTCTGAAACCCCTGTGGAGACCACAGAGAAAGACCTAGTTCCCCACTTCATCCCGACCGGAGGCCTCACATCCTTTGAAAACTCCAGAGGTACGCGGAGATCAGTGCCTCCAAAGGAGACGATGCCTGACTCCTCGTGAAACTTGATAGAAGTCCCAGGATTCCTGTGGCACGTGGAAAGGGACACTTGGTCTCCCGCCTCAGCTGGAGAGGCATCCCAATTGCCCTGCCAAGCCTCGAGGAGAACCCCGAGTTGTCCCTCGCAACTAGGCAGGAGTCCTGACGTCGCTGAACAAACACGTGGGTGGAAGGGCCATCCCCGTCGTAACTCGAGAATATACCCCAGGTTCCCGCCGCAACTCGAGAAAAACCATGAGACTTCCCCCTCGCCACAAAATGAGGCCCGATACCCTGCACTGCGTGCAGAGCAATTCCCTGTTGCACATCACACATGAAAGGAGCCTTGATTTCCTTGATGGCACTCCAGAGAAACCCCAAGAACACTGTTTCAAGGCTAGAGGGAAACTGAGGTCACTGTAGCAACACTAAAAAGCTCCGTGGACCAAGAATCAACTCGAGATGAGAGGTTAGTCCCTGGCTTCGACTCCAGAGGAATACCACCTTTCCAGAAGCACCTCAAGAGGAGGCTTCTCTCAGCTCTAGGTATGTGAGAGGGACCCTGATTTTGCGGCCTCAAGTGAAATGGACACCGCGATGCCCTGACTCGATATAAGGCCGGATATCCCTGCAGTGACTTGAATGCAGGCTCGTCTTGCATCTCCCAAGATGAAAGGATGTCTGAATCCCCTGTGGAGACCACAGAGAAAGACATACTTCCCCACCTCATTACGACCGGAGGCCTCACATCTTTTGAAAACTCCAGAGGTACACGGAGATCAGTGCCTCCAAAGGAGACGATGCCTGACTCCTCGTGAAACTTGATAGGAGTCCCAGGATTCCTGTGGAACTAGGAAAGGGACTCTTGGTCTCCCGCCTCAGCTGGAGAGTAGTCCCAATTGCCTTGCCAAGCCCCCAGGAGAATCCCGAGTTGTCCCTCGCAACTAGGCAGGAGTCCTGACGTCACTGAACAAACACTTCTGTGGAAGGGCCATCCCCGTCGTAACTCGAGAATATACCCCAAGTTCCCGCCGCAACTCGAGAAAAACCATGAGACTTCCCCCTCGCCGCGAGATGAGGCCCGATTCCCCTGCACTGCGTGCAGAGCAATTCCGTGTTGCACATCACACATGAAAGGAGCCTTGATTTCCTTGATGGCACTGCAGAGAAACCCCAAGAACACTGTTTCAAGGCTAGAGGGAAACTGAGGTCACTGTAGCAACACGAAAGAGCTCCGTGGACCAAGAATCAACTCGAGATGAGAGGTTAGTCCCTGGCTTCGACTCCAGAGGAATACCACCTTACCACAAGCACCTCAAGAGGAGGCTTCTCTCAGCTCTAGGTATGTGAGAGGGACCCTGAGTTTGCGGCCTCAAGTGGAATGGAGACCGCGATGCCCTGACTCGAAATAAGGCCGGATATCCCTGCAGTGACTTGAATGCAGGCTCGTCTTGCATCTCCCAAGACGAAAGGATGTCTGAAACCCCTGTGGAGACCACAGAGAATGACCTAGTTCCCCACCTCATGGCGACCTGAGGCCTCACATCCTTTGAAAACTCCAGAGGTACGCGGAGATCAGTGCCTCCAAAGGAGACGATGCCTGACTCCTCGTGAAACTTGATAGGAGTCCCAGGATTCCTGTGGCACATGGAAAGGGACCCTTGGTCTCCCGCCTCAGCTGGAGAGGCGTCCCAATTGCCCTGCCAAGCCTCGAGGAGAACCCCGAGTTGTCCCTCGCAACTAGGCAGGAGTCCTGACGTCGCTGAAGAAACACGTGGGTGGAAGGGCCATCCCCGTCGTAAGTCGAGAATATACCCCAGGTTCCCGCCGCAACTGGAGAAAAAACATGAGACTTCCCCCTCGCCACAAAATGAGGCCCGATACCCTGCACTGCGTGCAGAGCAATTCCCTGTTGCACATCACACAAGAAAGGAGCCTTGATTTCCTTGATGGCACTCCAGAGAAACCCCAAGAACACAGTTTCAAGGCTAGAGGGAAACTGAGGTCACTGTAGCAACACGAAAGAGCTCCGTGGACCAAGAATCAACTCGAAATGAGAGGTTAGTCCCTGGCTTCGACTCCAGAGGAATACCACCTTACCACAAGCACCTCAAGAGGAGGCTTCTCTCAGCTCTAGCTATGTGAGAGGGACCCTGATTTTGCGGCCTCAAGTGGAATGGACACCGCGATGCCCTGACTCGATATAAGGCCGGATATCCCTGCAGTGACTTGAATGCAGGCTCGTCTTGCATCTCCCAAGATGAAAGGATGACTGAATCCCCTGTGGAGACCACAGAGAAAGACCTAGTTCCCCACCTCATCGCGACCGGAGGCCTCACATCCTTTGAAAACTACAGAGGTACAAGGAGATCAGTGCCTCCCAAGGAGACGATGCCTGACTCCTCGTGAAACTTGATAGGAGTCCCAGGATTCCTGTGGCACGTGGAAAGGGACCCTTGGTCTCCCGCCTCAGCTGGAGAGTAGTCCCAATTGCCCTACCAAGCCTCGAGGAGAATCCCGAGTTGTCCCTCGCAACTAGGCAGGAGTCCTGACGTCGCTGAACAAACACGTGGGTGGAAGAGCCATCCCCGTCGTAACTCGAGAATATACCCCAGGTTCCCGCCGCAACTCGAGAAAAACCATGAGACTTCCCCCACGCCGCGAGATGAGGCCCGATTCCCCTGCACTGCATGCAGAGCAATTCCGTGTTGCACATCACACATGAAAGGAGCCTTGATTTCCTTGATGGCACTCCAGCGAAACCCCAAGAACACTGTTTCAAGGATAGAGGGATCCTGAGGTCACTGTAGCAACACGAAAGAGCTCCGTGGACCAAAAATCAACTCGAGATGAGAGGTTAGTCCCTGGCTCGACTCCAGAGGAATACCACCTCACCACAAGCACCTCAAGAGGAGGCTTCTCTCAGCTCCATGTGTGTGAGAGGGACCCTGAGTTTGCGGCCTCAAGTGGAATGCAGACCGCGATGCTCTGGCTCGAAATAAGGCCGGATATCCCTGCAGTGACTTGAATGCAGGCTCGTCTTGCATCTCCCAAGACGAAAGGATGTCTGAATCCCCTGTGGAGACCACAGAGAAAGACCTAGTTCCCCACCTCATCGCGACCGGAGGCCTCACATCCTTTGAAAACTCCAGAGGTACGCGGAGATCAGTGCCTCCAAAGGAGACGATGCCTGACTCCTCGTGAAACTTGATAGGAGTCCCAGAATTCCTGTGGCACATGGAAAGGGACACTTGGTCTCCCGCCTCAGCTGGAGAGGCGTCCCAATTGCCCTGCCAAGCCTCGAGGAGAACCCCGAGTTGTCCCTCGCAACTAGGCAGGAGTCCTGACGTCGCTGAACAAACACGTGGGTGGAAGGGCCATCCCCGTCGTAACTCGAGAATATACCCCAGGTTCCTGCCGCAACTCGAGAAAAACCATGAGACTTCCCCCTCGCCGCGAGATGAGGCCCGAATCCCCTGCACTGCGTGCAGAGCAATTCCGTGTTGCACATCACACATGAAAGGAGCCTTGATTTCCTTGATGGCACTCCAGAGAAACCCCAAGAACACTGTTTCAAGGCTAGAGGGATCCTGAGGTCACTGTAGCAACAGGAAAGAGCTCCATGGACCAAAAATCAACTCGAGATGAGAGGTTAGTCCCTGCCTTCGACTCCAGAGGAATACCACCTTACCACAAGCACCTCAAGAGGAGGCTTCTCTCAGCTCTAGGTATGTGAGAGGGGCCGTGAGTTTGCGGCCTCAAGTGGAATGGACACCGCGATACCCTGACGCGAAATAAGGCCGGATATCCCTGCAGTGACTTGAATGCAGGCTCGTCTTGCATCTCCCAAGATGAAAGGATGTCTGAATCCCCTGTGGAGACCACAGAGAAAGACCTAGGTCCCCACCTCATCGCGACCGAAGGCCTCACATCCTTTGAAAACTCCAGAGGTACGCGGAGATCAGTGCCTCCAAAGGAGACGATGCCTGACTCCTCGTGAAACTTGATAGGAGTCCCAGGATTCCTGTGGCACGTGGAAAGGGACCCTTGGTCTCCCGCCTCAGCTGGAGAGGCGTCCCAATTGCCCTGCCAAGCCTCGAGGAGAATCCCGAGTTGTCCCTCGCAACTAGGCAGGAGTCCTGCCGTCGCTGAACAAACACGTGGGTGGAAGGGCCATCCCCGTCGTAACTCGAGAATATACCCCAGGTCCCGCCGCAACTCGAGAAAAACCATGAGACTTCCCCCTCGCCGCGAGATGAGGCCCGATTCCCCTGCACTGCGTGCAGAGTAATTCCATGTTGCACATCACACATGAAAGGAGCCTTGATTTCCTTGATGGCACTCCAGAGAAACCCCAAGAACACTGTTTCAAGGATAGAGGCATCCTGAGGTCACTGTAGCAACACGAAAGAGCTCCGTGGACCAAAAATCAACTCGAGATGAGAGGTTAGTCCCTGGCTTCGACTCCAGAGGAATACCACCTTACCACAAGCACCTCAAGAGGAGGCTTCTCTCAGCTCTAGCTATGTGAGAGGGACCCTGACTTTGCGGCCTCAAGTGGAATGGACACCGCGATGCCCTGACTCGAAATAAGGCCGGATATCCCTGCAGTGACTCGAATGCAGGCTCGTCTTGCATCTCCCAAGACGAAAGGATGTCTGAATCCCCTGTGGAGACCACAGAGAAAGACCTAGTTCCCCACCTCATCGCGACCGGAGGCCTTACATCCTTTGAAAACTCCAGAGGTACGCGGAGATCAGTGCCTCCAAAGGAGACGATGCCTGACTCCTCGTGAAACTTGATAGGAGTCCCAGGATTCCTGTGGCACGTGGAAAGGGACCCTTGGTCTCCCGCCTCAGCTGGAGAGGCGTCCCAATTGCCCTGCCAAGCCTCGAGGAGAATCCCGAGTTGTCCCTCGCAACTAGGCAGGAGTCCTGACATCGCTGAAGAAACACGTGGGTGGAAGGGCCATCCCCGTCGTAACTCGAGAATATACCCCAGGTTCCCGCCGCAACTCGAGAAAAACCATGAGACTTCCCCCTCGCCGCGAGATGAGGCCCGATTCCCCTGCACTGCGTGGAGAGCAATTCCGTGTTGCACATCACACATGAAAGGAGCCTTGATTTCCTAGATGGCACTCCAGCGAAACCCCAAGAACACTGTTTCAAGGATAGAGGGATCCTGAGGTCACTGTAGCAACACGAAAGAGCTCCGTGGACCAAAAATCAACTCGAGATGAGAAGTTAGTCCCTGGCTCGACTCCAGAGGAATACCACCTCACCACAAGCACCTCAAGAGGAGGCTTCTCTCAGCTCTAGGTATGTGAGAGGGACCCTGAGTTTGCGGCCTCAAGTGGAATGCAGACCGCGATGCTCTGGCTTGAAATAAGGCCGGATATCCCTGCAGTGACTTGAATGCAGGCTCGTCTTGCATCTCCCAAGACGAAAGGATGTCTGAATCCCCTGTGGAGACCACAGAGAAAGACCTAGTTCCCCACCTCATCGCGACCGGAGGCCTCACATCCTTTGAAAACTCCAGAGGTACGCGGAGATCAGTGCCTCCAAAGGCGACGATGCCTGACTCCTCGTGAAACTTGATAGGAGTCCCAGGATTCCTGTGGCACATGGAAAGGGACCCTTGGTCTCCCGTCTCAGCTGGAGAGGCATCCCAATTGCCCTGCCAAGCCTCGAGGAGAATCCCGAGTTGTCCCTCGCAACTAGGCAGGAGTCCTGACGTCGCTGAAGAAACACGTGGGTGGAAGAGCCATCCCCGTCGTAACTCGAGAATATACCCCAGGTTCCCGCCGCAACTCGAGAAAAACCATGAGACTTCCCCCTCGCCACAAAATGAGGCCCGATACCCTGCACTGCGTGCAGAGCAATTCCCTTTTGCACATCACACATGAAAGGAGCCTTGATTTCCTTGATGGCACTCCAGAGAAACCCCAAGAACACTGTTTCAAGGCTAGAGGGAAACTGAGGTCACTGTAGCAACACTAAACAGCTCCGTGGACCAAGAATCAACTCGAGATGAGAGGTTAGTCCCTGGCTCGACTCCAGAGGAATACCACCTCACCACAAGCACCTCAAGAGGAGGCTTCTCTCAGCTCTAGGTATGTGAGAGGGACCCTGACTTTGCGGCCTCAAGTGGAATGGACACCGCGATGCCCTGACTCGAAATAAGGCCGGATATCCCTGCAGTGACTTGAATGCAGGCTCGTCTTGCATCTCCCAAGACGAAAGGATGTCTGAATCCCCTGTGGAGACCACAGAGAAAGACCTAGTTCCCCACCTCATCGCGACCAGAGGCCTCACATCCTTTGAAAACTCCAGAGGTACGCGGAGATCAGTGCCTCCAAAGGAGACGATGCCTGACTCCTCGTGAAACTTGATAGGAGTCCCAGGATTCCTGTGGCACGTGGAAAGGGACCCTTGGTCTCCCGCCTCAGCTGGAGAGGCGTCCCAATTGCCCTGCCAAGCCTCGAGGAGAATCCCGAGTTGTCCCTCGCAACTAGGCAGGAGTCCTGCCGTTGCTGAACAAACACGTGGGTGGAAGGGCCATCCCCGTCGTAACTCGAGAATATACCCCAGGTCCCGCCGCAACTCGAGAAAAACCATGAGACTTCCCCCTCGCCGCGAGACGAGGCCCGATTCCCCTGCACTGCGTGCAGAGTAATTCCATGTTGCACATCACACATGAAAGGAGCCTTGATTTCCTTGATGGCACTCCAGAGAAACCCCAAGAACACTGTTTCAAGGCTAGAGGCATCCTGAGGTCACTGTAGCAACACGAAAGAGCTCCGTGGACCAAAAATCAACTCGAGATGAGAGGTTAGTCCCTGGCTTCGACTCCAGAGGAATACCACCTTACCACAAGCACCTCAAGAGGAGGCTTCTCTCAGCTCTAAGTATGTGAGAGGGACCCTGACTTTGCGGCCTCAAGTGGAATGGACACCGCGATGCCCTGACTCGAAATAAGGCCGGATATCCCTGCAGTGACTCGAATGCAGGCTCGTCTTGCATCTCCCAAGACGAAAGGATGTCTGAATCGCCTGTGGAGACCACAGAGAAAGATCTAGTTCCCCACCTCATCGCGACCGGAGGCCTCACATCCTTTGAAAACTCCAGAGGTACGCGGAGATCAGTGCCTCCAAAGGAGACGATGCCTGACTCCTCGTGAAACTTGATAGGAGTCCCAGGATTCCTGTGGCACATGGAAAGGGACCCTTGGTCTCCCGCCTCAGCTGGAGAGGCGTCCCAATTGCCCTGCCAAGCCTCGAGGAGAATCCCGAGTTGTCCCTCGCAACTAGGCAGGAGTCCTGACATCGCTGAAGAAACACGTGGGTGGAAGGGCCATCCCCGTCGTAACTCGAGAATATACCCCAGGTTCCCGCCGCAACTCTAGAAAAACCATGAGACTTCCCCCTCGCCGCGAGATGAGGCCCGATTCCCCTGCACTGCGTGCAGAGCAATTCCGTGTTGCACATCACACATGAAAGGAGCCTTGATTTCCTTGACGGCACTCCAGCGAAACCCCAAGAACACTGTTTCAAGGATAGAGGGATCCTGAGGTCACTGTAGCAACACGAAAGAGCTCCGTGGACCAAAAATCAACTCGAGATGAGAAGTTAGTCCCTGGCTCGACTCCAGAGGAATACCACCTCACCACAAGCACCTCAAGAGGAGGCTTCTCTCAGCTCTAGGTATGTGAGAGGGACCCTGAGTTTGCGGCCTCAAGTGGAATGCAGACCGCGATGCTCTGGCTTGAAATAAGGCCGGATATCCCTGCAGTGACTTGAATGCAGGCTCGTCTTGCATCTCCCAAGACGAAAGGATGTCTGAATCCCCTGTGGAGACCACAGAGAAAGACCTAGTTCCCCACCTCATCGCAACCGGAGGCCTCACATCCTTTGAAAACTCCAGAGGTACGCGGAGATCAGTGCCTCCAAAGGCGACGATGCCTGACTCCTCGTGAAACTTGATAGGAGTCCCATGATTCCTGTGGCACATGGAAAGGGACCCTTGGTCTCCCGTCTCAGCTGGAGAGGCATCCCAATTGCCCTGCCAAGCCTCGAGGAGAATCCCGAGTTGTCCCTCGCAACTAGGCAGGAGTCCTGACGTCGCTGAAGAAACACGTGGGTGGAAGAGCCATCCCCGTCGTAACTCGAGAATATACCCCAGGTTCCCGCCGCAACTCGAGAAAAACCATGAGACTTCCCCCTCGCCACAAAATGAGGCCCGATACCCTGCACTGCGTGCAGAGCAATTCCCTGTTGCACATCACACATGAAAGGAGCCTTGATTTCCTTGATGGCACTCCAGAGAAACCCCAAGAACACTGTTTCAAGGCTAGAGGGAAACTGAGGTCACTGTAGCCACACTAAACAGCTCCGTGGACCAAGAATCAACTCGAGATGAGAGGTTAGTCCCTGGCTCGACTCCAGAGGAATACCACCTCACCACAAGCACCTCAAGAGGAGGCTTCTCTCAGCTCTAGGTATGTGAGAGGGACCCTGAGTTTGCGGCCTCAAGTGGAATGGACACCGCGATGCCCTGACTCGAAATAAGGCCGGATATCCCTGCAGTGACTTGAATGCAGGCTCGTCTTGCATCTTCCAAGACGAAAGGATGTCTGAATCCCCTGTGGAGACCACAGAGAAAGACCTAGTTCCCCACCTCATCGCGACCGGAGGCCTCACATCCTTTGAAAACTCCAGAGGTACGCGGAGATCAGTGCCTCCAAAGGAGACGATGCCTGACTCCTCGTGAAACTTGATAGGAGTCCCAGGATTCCTGTGGCACATGGAAAGGGACACTTGGTCTCCCGCCTCAGCTGGAGAGGCGTCCCAATTGCCCTGCCAAGCCTCGAGGAGAACCCCGAGTTGTCCCTCGCAACTAGGCAGGAGTCCTGACGTCGCTGAAGAAACACGTGGGTGGAAGGGCCATCCCCGTCGTAACTCGAGAATATACCCCAGGTTCCTGCCGCAACTCGAGAAAAACCATGAGACTTCCCCCTCGCTGCGAAATGAGGCCCGATTCCCCTGCACTGCGTGCAGAGCAATTCCGTGTTGCACATCACACATGAAAGGAGCCTTGATTTCCTTGATGGCACTCCAGAGAAACCCCAAGAACACTGTTTCAAGGCTAGAGGGATCCTGAGGTCACTGTAGCAACAGGAAAGAGCTCCATGGACCAAAAATCAACTCGAGATGAGAGGTTAGTCCCTGCCTTCGACTCCAGAGGAATACCACCTTACCACAAGCACCTCAAGAGGAGGCTTCTCTCAGCTCTTGGTATGTGAGAGGGGCCGTGAGTTTGCGGCCTCAAGTGGAATGGACACCGCGATACCCTGACGCGAAATAAGGCCGGATATCCCTGCAGTGACTTGAATGCAGGCTCGTCTTGCATCTCCCAAGATGAAAGGATGTCTGAATCCCCTGTGGAGACCACAGAGAAAGACCTAGTTCCCCACCTCATCCCGACCGGAGGCCTCACATCCTTTGAAAACTCCAGAGGTACGCGGAGATCAGTGCCTCCAAAGGAGACGATGCCTGACTCCTCGTGAAAATTGATAGGATTCCCAGGATTCCTGTGGCACGTGGAAAGGGACCCTTGGTCTCCCGCCTCAGCTGGAGAGGCGTCCCAATTGCCCTGCCAAGCCTCGAGGAGAATCCCGAGTTGTCCCTCGCAACTAGGCAGGAATCCTGACTTCGCTGAACAAACACGTGGGTGGAAGAGCCATCCCCGTCGTAACTCGAGAATATACCCCAGGTTCCCGCCGCAACTCGAGAAAAACCATGAGACTTCCCCCACGCCGCGAGATGAGGCCCGATTCCCCTGCACTGCATGCAGAGCAATTCCGTGTTGCACATCACACATGAAAGGAGCCTTGATTTCCTTGATGGCACTCCAGCGAAACCCCAAGAACACTGTTTCAAGGATAGAGGGATCCTGAGGTCACTGTAGCAACACGAAAGAGCTCCGTGGAACAAAAATCAACTCGAGATGAGAGGTTAGTCCCTGGCTCGACTCCAGAGGAATAGCGCCTTACCACAAGCACCTCAAGAGGAGGCTTCTCTCAGCTCTAGGTATGTGAGAGGGACCCTGAGTTTGCGGCCTCAAGTGGAATGCAGACCGCGATGCTCTGGCTCGAAATAAGGCCGGATATCCCTGCAGTGACTTGAATGCAGGCTCGTCTTGCATCTCCCAAGACGAAAGGATGTCTGAATCCCCTGTGGAGACCACAGAGAAAGACCTAGTTCCCCACCTCATCGCGACCGGAGGCCTCACATCCTTTGAAAACTCCAGAGGTACGCGGAGATCAGTGCCTCCAAAGGAGACGATGCCTGACTCCTCGTGAAACTTGATAGGAGTCCCAGGATTCCTGTGGCACATGGAAAGGGACACTTGGTCTCCCGCCTCAGCTGGAGAGGCGTCCCAATTGCCCTGCCAAGCCTCGAGGAGAACCCCGAGTTGTCCCTCGCAACTAGGCAGGAGTCCTGACGTCGCTGAAGAAACACGTGGGTGGAAGGGCCATCCCCGTCGTAACTCGAGAATATACCCCAGGTTCCTGCCGCAACTCGAGAAAAACCATGAGACTTCCCCCTCGCCGCGAGATGAGGCCCGATTCCCCTGCACTGCGTGCAGAGCAATTCCGTGTTGCACATCACACATGAAAGGAGCCTTGATTTCCTTGATGGCACTCCAGAGAAACCCCAAGAACACTGTTTCAAGGCTAGAGGGATCCTGAGGTCACTGTAGCAACACGAAAGAGCTCCATGGACCAAAAATCAACTCGAGATGAGACGTTAGTCCCTGCCTTCGACTCCAGAGGAATACCACCTTACCACAAGCACCTCAAGAGGAGGCTTCTCTCAGCTCTAGGTATGTGAGAGGGGCCGTGAGTTTGCGGCCTCAAGTGGAATGGACACCGCGATACCCTGACGCGAAATAAGGCCGGATATCCCTGCAGTGACTTGAATGCAGGCTCGTCTTGCATCTCCCAAGATGAAAGGATGTCTGAATCCCCTGTGGAGACCACAGAGAAAGACCTAGGTCCCCACCTCATCGCGACCGAAGGCCTCACATCCTTTGAAAACTCCAGAGGTACGCGGAGATCAGTGCCTCCAAAGGAGACGATGCCTGACTCCTCGTGAAACTTGATAGGAGTCCCAGGATTCCTGTGGCACGTGGAAAGGGACCCTTGGTCTCCCGCCTCAGCTGGAGAGGCGTCCCAATTGCCCTGCCAAGCCTCGAGGAGAATCCCGAGTTGTCCCTCGCAACTAGGCAGGAGTCCTGACATCGCCGAAGAAACACGTGGGTGGAAGGGCCATCCCCGTCGTAACTCGAGAATATACCCCAGGTTCCCGCCGCAACTCGAGAAAAACCATGAGACTTCCCCCTCGCCGCGAGATGAGGCCCGATTCCCCTGCACTGCGTGCAGAGTAATTCCGTGTTGCACATCACACATGAAAGGAGCCTTGATTTCCTTGACGGCACTCCAGCGAAACCCCAAGAACACTGTTTCAAGGATAGAGGGATCCTGAGGTCACTGTAGCAACACGAAAGAGCTCCGTGGACCAAAAATCAACTCGAGATGAGAAGTTAGTCCCTGGCTCGACTCCAGAGGAATACCACCTCACCACAAGCACCTCAAGAGGAGGCTTCTCTCAGCTCTAGGTATGTGAGAGGGACCCTGAGTTTGCGGCCTCAAGTGGAATGCAGACCGCGCTGCTCTGGCTTGAAATAAGGCCGGATATCCCTGCAGTGACTTGAATGCAGGCTCGTCTTGCATCTCCCAAGACGAAAGGATGTCTGAATCCCCTGTGGAGACCACAGAGAAAGACCTAGTTCCCCACCTCATCGCGACCGGAGGCCTCACATCCTTTGAAAACTCCAGAGGTACGCGGAGATCAGTGCCTCCAAAGGCGACGATGCCTGACTCCTCGTGAAACTTGATAGGAGGCCCATGATTCCTGTGGCACATGGAAAGGGACCCTTGGTCTCCCGTCTCAGCTGGAGAGGCATCCCAATTGCCCTGCCAAGCCTCGAGGAGAATCCCGAGTTGTCCCTCGCAACTAGGCAGGAGTCCTGACGTCGCTGAAGAAACACGTGGGTGGAAGAGCCATCCCCGTCGTAACTCGAGAATATACCCCAGGTTCCCGCCGCAACTCGAGAAAAACAATGAGACTTCCCCCTCGCCACAAAATGAGGCCCGATACCCTGCACTGAGTGCAGAGCAATTCCCTGTTGCACATCACACATGAAAGGAGCCTTGATTTCCTTGATGGCACTCCAGAGAAACCCAAGAACACTGTTTCAAGGCTAGAGGGAAACTGAGGTCACTGTAGCAACACTAAACAGATCCGTGGACCAAGAATCAACTCGAGATGAGAGGTTAGTCCCTGGCTCGACTCCAGAGGAATACCACCTCACCACAAGCACCTCAAGAGGAGGCTTCTCTCAGCTCTAGGTATGTAAGAGGGACCCTGACTTTGCGGCCTCAAGTGGAATGGACACCGCGATGCCCTGACTCGAAATAAGGCCGGATATCCCTGCAGTGACTTGAATGCAGGCTCGTCTTGCATCTCCCAAGACGAAAGGATGTCTGAATCCCCTGTGGAGACCACAGAGAAAGACCTAGTTCCCCACCTCATCGCGACCGGAGGCCTCACATCCTTTGAAAACTCCAGAGGTACGCGGAGATCAGTGCCTCCAAAGGAGACGATGCCTGACTCCTCGTGAAACTTGATAGGAGTCCCAGGATTCCTGTGGCACGTGGAAAGGGACCCTTGGTCTCCCGCCTCAGCTGGAGAGGCGTCCCAATTGCCCTGCCAAGCCTCGAGGAGAATCCCGAATTGTTCCTCGCAACTAGGCAGGAGTCCTGACGTCGCTGAAGAAACACGTGGGTGGAAGGGCCATCCCCGTCGTAACTCGAGAATATACCCCAGGTTCCCGCCGCAACTCGAGAAAAACCATGAGACTTCCCCCTCGCCGCGAGATGAGGCCCGATTCCCCTGCACTGCGTGCAGAGCAATTCCGTGTTGCACATCACACATGAAAGGAGCCTTGATTTCCTTGATGGCACTCCAGAGAAACCCCAAGAACACTGTTTCAAGGCTAGAGGGATCCTGAGGTCACTGTAGCAACAGGAAAGAGCTCCATGGACCAAAAATCAACTCGAGATGAGAGGTTAGTCCCTGGCTTCGACTCCAGAGGAATACCACCTTACCACAAGCACCTCAAGAGGAGGCTTCTCTCAGCTCTAGGTATGTGAGAGGGACCCTGACTTTGCGGCCTCAAGTGGAATGGACACCGCGATGCCCTGACTCGAAATAAGGCCGGATATCCCTGCAGTGACTTGAATGCAGGCTCGTCTTGCATCTCCCAAGATGAAAGGATGTCTGAATCCCCTGTGGAGACCACAGAGAAAGACCTAGTTCCCCACCTCATCGCGACCGGAGGCCTCACATCCTTTGAAAACTCCAGAGGTACGCGGAGATCAGTGCCTCCAAAGGCGACGATGCCTGACTCCTCGTGAAACTTGATAGGAGTCCCAGGATTCCTGTGGCACATGGAAAGGGACACTTGGTCTCCCGTCTCAGCTGGAGAGGTGTCCCAATTGCCCTGCCAAGCCTCGAGGAGAATCCCGAGTTGTCCCTCGCAACTAGGCAGGAGTCCTGACGTGGCTGAAGAAACACGTGGGTGGAAGAGCCATCCCCGTCGTAACTCGAGAATATACCCCAGGTTCCCGCCGCAACTCGAGAAAAACCATGAGACTTCCCCCTCGCCACAAAATGAGGCCCGATACCCTGCACTGCGTGCAGAGCAATTCCCTGTTGCACATCACACATGAAAGGAGCCTTGATTTCCTTGATGGCACTCCAGAGAAACCCCAAGAACACTGTTTCAAGTCTAGAGGGATCCTGAGGTCACTGTAGCAACACGAAAGAGCTCCGTGGACCAAAAATCAACTCGAGATGAGAGGTTAGTCCCTGGCTTCGACTCCAGAGGAATACCACCTTTCCACAAGCACCTCAAGAGGAGGCTTCTCTCAGCTCTATGTATGTGAGAGGGACCCTGATTTTGCGGCCTCAAGTGGAATGGACACCGCGATGCCCTGACTCGATATAAGGCCGGATATCCCTGCAGTGACTTGAATGCAGGCTCGTCTTGCATCTCTGAAGATGAAAGGATGACTGAATCCGCTGTGGAGACCACAGAGAAAGACCTAGTTCCCCACCTCATCGCGACCGGAGGCCTCACATCCTTTGAAAACTACAGAGGTACACGGAGATCAGTGCCTCCAAAGGAGACGATGCCTGACTCCTCGTGAAACTTGATAGGAGTCCCAGGATTCCTGTGGCACGTGGAAAGGGACCCTTGGTCTCCCGCCTCAGCTGGAGAGGTGTCCCAATTGCCCTGCCAAGCCTCGAGGAGAATCCCGAGTTGTCCCTCGAAACTAGGCAGGAGTCTTGACGTGGCTGAACAAACACGTGGGTGGAAGGGCCATCCCCGTCGTAACTCGAGAATATACCCCAGGTTCCTGCCGCAACTCGAGAAAAACCATGAGACTTCCCCCTCGCCGCGAGATGAGGCCCGATTCCCCTGCACTGCGTGCAGAGCAATTCCGTGTTGCACATCACACATGAAAGGAGCCTTGATTTCCTTGATGGCACTCCAGAGAAACCCCAAGAACACTGTTTCAAGGCTAGAGGGATCCTGAGGTCACTGTAGCAACAGGAAAGAGCTCCATGGACCAAAAATCAACTCGAGATGAGACGTTAGTCCCTGCCTTCGACTCCAGAGGAATACCACCTTACCACAAGCACCTCAAGAGGAGGCTTCTCTCAGCTCTAGGTATGTGAGAGGGGCCGTGAGTTTGCGGCCTCAAGTGGAATGGACACCGCGATACCCTGACGCGAAATAAGGCCGGATATCCCTGCAGTGACTTGAATGCAGGCTCGTCTTGCATCTCCCAAGATGAAAGGATGTCTGAATCCCCTGTGGAGACCACAGAGAAAGACCTAGGTCCCCACCTCATCGCGACCGAAGGCCTCACATCCTTTGAAAACTCCAGAGGTACGCGGAGATCAGTGCCTCCAAAGGAGACGATGCCTGACTCCTCGTGAAACTTGATAGGAGTCCCAGGATTCCTGTGGCACGTGGAAAGGGACCCTTGGTCTCCCGCCTCAGCTGGAGAGGCGTCCCAATTGCCCTGCCAAGCCTCGAGGAGAATCCCGAGTTGTCCCTCGCAACTAGGCAGGAGTCCTGCCGTCGCTGAACAAACACGTGGGTGGAAGGGCCATCCCCGTCGTAACTCGAGAATATACCCCAGGTCCCGCCGCAACTCGAGAAAAACCATGAGACTTCCCCCTCGCCGCGAGATGAGGCCCGATTCCCCTGCACTGCGTGCAGAGTAATTCCATGTTGCACATCACACATGAAAGGAGCCTTGATTTCCTTGATGGCACTCCAGAGAAACCCCAAGAACACTGTTTCAAGGCTAGAGGCATCCTGAGGTCACTGTAGCAACACGAAAGAGCTCCGTGGACCAAAAATCAACTCGAGATGAGAGGTTAGTCCCTGGCTTCGACTCCAGAGGAATACCACCTTACCACAAGCACCTCAAGAGGAGGCTTCTCTCAGCTCTAAGTATGTGAGAGGGACCCTGACTTTGCGGCCTCAAGTGGAATGGACACCGCGATGCCCTGACTCAAAATAAGGCCGGATATCCCTGCAGTGACTCGAATGCAGGCTCGTCTTGCATCTCCCAAGACGAAAGGATGTCTGAATCCCCTGTGGAGGCCACAGAGAAAGATGTAGTTCCCCACGTCATCGCGACCGGAGGCCTCACATCCTTTGAAAACTCCAGAGGTACGCGGAGATCAGTGCCTCCAAAGGAGACGATGCCTGACTCCTCGTGAAACTTGATAGGAGTCCCAGGATTCCTGTGGCACGTGGAAAGGGACCCTTGGTCTCCCGCCTCAGCTGGAGAGGCGTCCCAATTGCCCTGCCAAGCCTCGAGGAGAATCCCGAGTTGTTCCTCGCAACTAGGCAGGAGTCCTGACGTCGCTGAAGAAACACGTGGGTGGAAGGGCCATCCCCGTTGTAACTCGAAAATATACCCCAGGTTCCCGCCGCAACTCGAGAAAAACCATGAGACTTCCCCCTCGCCGCGAGATGAAGCCCGATTCCCCTGCACTGCGTGCAGAGCAATTCCGTGTTGCACATCACACATGAAAGGAGCCTTGATTTCCTTGACGGCACTCCAGAGAAACCCCAAGAACACTGTTTCAAGGCTAGAGGGATCCTGAGGTCACTGTAGCAACAGGAAAGAGCTCCATGGACCAAAAATCAACTCGAGATGAGAGGTTAGTCCCTGGCTTCGACTCCAGAGGAATACCACCTTACCACAAGCACCTCAAGAGGAGGCTTCTCTCAGCTCTAGGTATGTGAGAGGGACCCTGACTTTGCGGCCTCAAGTGGAATGGACACCGCGATGCCCTGACTCGAAATAAGGCCGGATATCCCTGCAGTGACTTGAATGCAGGCTCGTCTTGCATCTCCCAAGACGAAAGGATGTCTGAATCCCCTGTGGAGACCACAGAGAAAGACCTAGTTCCCCACCTCATCGCGACCGGAGGCCTCACATCCTTTGAAAACTCCAGAGGTACGCGGAGATCAGTGCCTCCAAAGGCGACGATGCCTGACTCCTCGTGAAACTTGATAGGAGTCCCAGGATTCCTGTGGCACATGGAAAGGGACACTTGGTCTCCCGTCTCAGCTGGAGAGGTGTGCCAATTGCCCTGCCAAGCCTCGAGGAGAATCCCGAGTTGTCCCTCGCAACTAGGCAGGAGTCCTGACGTGGCTGAAGAAACACGTGGGTGGAAGAGCCATCCCCGTCGTAACTCGAGAATATACCCCAGGTTCCCGCCGCAACTCGAGAAAAACCATGAGACTTCCCCCTCGCCACAAAATGAGGCCCGATACCCTGCACTGCGTGCAGAGCAATTCCCTGTTGCACATCACACATGAAAGGAGCCTTGATTTCCTTGATGGCACTCCAGAGAAACCCCAAGAACACTGTTTCAAGTCTAGAGGGATCCTGAGGTCACTGTAGCAACACGAAAGAGCTCCGTGGACCAAAAATCAACTCGAGATGAGAGGTTAGTCCCTGGCTTCGACTCCAGAGGAATACCACCTTTCCACAAGCACCTCAAGAGGAGGCTTCTCTCAGCTCTATGTATGTGAGAGGGACCCTGATTTTGCGGCCTCAAGTGGAATGGACACCGCGATGCCCTGACTCGATATAAGGCCGGATATCCCTGCAGTGACTTGAATGCAGGCTCGTCTTGCATCTCTGAAGATGAAAGGATGACTGAATCCGCTGTGGAGACCACAGAGAAAGACCTAGTTCCCCACCTCATCGCGACCGGAGGCCTCACATCCTTTGAAAACTACAGAGGTACACGGAGATCAGTGCCTCAAAAGGAGACGATGCCTGACTCCTCGTGAAACTTGATAGGAGTCCCAGGATTCCTGTGGCACGTGGAAAGGGACCCTTGGTCTCCCGCCTCAGCTGGAGAGGTGTCCCAATTGCCCTGCCAAGCCTCGAGGAGAATCCCGAGTTGTCCCTCGAAACTAGGCAGGAGTCTTGACGTGGCTGAACAAACACGGGGGTGGAAGGGCCATCCCCGTCGTAACTCGAGAATATACCCCAGGTTCCTGCCGCAACTCGAGAAAAACCATGAGACTTCCCCCTCGCCGCGAGATGAGGCCCGATTCCCCTGCACTGCGTGCAGAGCAATTCCGTGTTGCACATCACACATGAAAGGAGCCTTGATTTCCTTGATGGCACTCCAGAGAAACCCGAAGAACACTGTTTCAAGGCTAGAGGGATCCTGAGGTCACTGTAGCAACACGAAAGAGCTCCATGGACCAAAAATCAACTCGAGATGAGAGGTTAGTCCCTGCCTTCGACTCCAGAGGAATACCACCTTACCACAAGCACCTCAAGAGGAGGCTTCTCTCAGCTCTAGGTATGTGAGAGGGGCCGTGAGTTTGCGGCCTCAAGTGGAATGGACACCGCGATACCCTGACGCGAAATAAGGCCGGATATCCCTGCAGTGACTTGAATGCAGGCTCGTCTTGCATCTCCCAAGATGAAAGGATGTCTGAATCCCCTGTGGAGACCACAGAGAAAGACCTAGGTCCCCACCTCATCGCGACCGAAGGCCTCACATCCTTTGAAAACTCCAGAGGTACGCGGAGATCAGTGCCTCCAAAGGAGACGATGCCTGACTCCTCGTGAAACTTGATAGGAGTCCCAGGATTCCTGTGGCACGTGGAAAGGGACCCTTGGTCTCCCGCCTCAGCTGGAGAGGCGTCCCAATTGCCCTGCCAAGCCTCGAGGAGAATCCCGAGTTGTCCCTCGCAACTAGGCAGGAGTCCTGCCGTCGCTGAACAAACACGTGGGTGGAAGGGCCATCCCCGTCGTAACTCGAGAATATACCCCAGGTCCCGCCGCAACTCGAGAAAAACCATGAGACTTCCCCCTCGCCGCGAGATGAGGCCCGATTCCCCTGCACTGCGTGCAGAGTAATTCCATGTTGCACATCACACATGAAAGGAGCCTTGATTTCCTTGATGGCACTCCAGAGAAACCCCAAGAACACTGTTTCAAGGCTAGAGGCATCCTGAGGTCACTGTAGCAACACGAAAGAGCTCCGTGGACCAAAAATCAACTCGAGATGAGAGGTTAGTCCCTGGCTTCGACTCCAGAGGAATACCACCTTACCACAAGCACCTCAAGAGGAGGCTTCTCTCAGCTCTAAGTATGTGAGAGGGACCCTGACTTTGCGACCTCAAGTGGAATGGACACCGCGATGCCCTGACTCAAAATAAGGCCGGATATCCCTGCAGTGACTCGAATGCAGGCTCGTCTTGCATCTCCCAAGACGAAAGGATGTCTGAATCCCCTGTGGAGACCACAGAGAAAGATCTAGTTCCCCACGTCATCGCGACCGGAGGCCTCACATCCTTTGAAAACTCCAGAGGTACGCGGAGATCAGTGCCTCCAAAGGAGACGATGCCTGACTCCTCGTGAAACTTGATAGGAGTCCCAGGATTCCTGTGGCACGTGGAAAGGGACCCTTGGTCTCCCGCCTCAGCTGGAGAGGCGTCCCAATTGCCCTGCCAAGCCTCGAGGAGAATCCCGAGTTGTCCCTCGCAACTAGGCAGGAGTCCTGACATCGCTGAAGAAACACGTGGGTGGAAGGGCCATCCCCGTCGTAACTCGAGAATATACCCCAGGTTCCCGCCGCAACTCGAGAAAAACCATGAGACTTCCCCCTCGCCGCGAGATGAGGCCCGATTCCCCTGCACTGCGTGCAGAGCAATTCCGTGTTGCACATCACACATGAAAGGAGCCTTGATTTCCTTGACGGCACTCCAGCGAAACCCCAAGAACACTGTTTCAAGGATAGAGGGATCCTGAGGTCACTGTAGCAACACGAAAGATCTCCGTGGACCAAAAATCAACTCGAGATGAGAAGTTAGTCCCTGGCTCGACTCCAGAGGAATACCACCTCACCACAAGCACCTCAAGAGGAGGCTTCTCTCAGCTCTAGGTATGTGAGAGGGACCCTGAGTTTGCGGCCTCAAGTGGAATGCAGACCGCGATGCTCTGGCTTGAAATAAGGCCGGATATCCCTGCAGTGACTTGAATGCAGGCTCGTCTTGCATCTCCCAAGACGAAAGGATGTCTGAATCCCCTGTGGAGACCACAGAGAAAGACATAGTTCCCCACCTCATCGCGACCGGAGGCCTCACATCCTTTGAAAACTCCAGAGGTACGCGGAGATCAGTGCCTCCAAAGGAGACGATGCCTGACTACTCGTGAAACTTGATAGGAGTCCCAGGATTCCTGTGGCACGTGGAAAGGGACCCTTGTTCTCCCGTCTCAGCTGGAGAGGTGTCCCAATTGCCCTGCCAAGCCTCGAGGAGAACCCCGAGTTGTCCCTCGCAACTAGACAGGAGTCCTGACGGCACTGAAGAAACACGTGGGTGGAAGGGCCATCCCCGTCGTAACTCGAGAATATACCCCAGGTTCCTGCCGCAACTCGAGAAAAACCATGAGACTTCCCCCTCGCCGCGAGATGAGGCCCGATTCCCCTGCACTGCGTGCAGAGCAATTCCGTCTTGCACATCACATATCAAAGGAGCCTTGATTTCCTTGATGGCACTCCAGAGAAAACCCAAGAACACTGTTTCAAGGCTAGAGGGATCCTGAGGTAACTGTAGCAACACGAAAGAGCTCCGTGGACCAAAAATCAACTCGAGTTGAGAGGTTAGTCCCTGGCTTCGACTCCAGAGGAATACCACCTTACCACAAGCACCTCAAGAGGTGGCTTCTCTCAGCTTTAGCTATGTGACAGGGACCCTGAGATGCGGCCTCAAGTGGAATGGACACCGCGATGCCCTGACTCGAAATAAGGCCGAATATCCCTGCAGTGACTGGAATGCAGGCTCGTCTTGCATCTCCCAAGATGAAAGGATGTCTGAATCCCCTGTGGAGACCACAGAGAAAGACCTAGTTCGCCACCTCACCACGACCGGAGGCCTCACATCCTTTGAAAACTCCAGAGGTACGCGGAGATCGGTGCCTCCAAAGGAGACGATGCCTGACTCCTCGTGAAACTTGATAGGAGTCCCAGGATTCCTGTGGCACGTGGAAAGTGACACTTGGCCTACCGCCTCAGGTGGACAGGCGTCCCAGATGCCCTGCCAAGCCCCCAGGAGAATCCCGAGTTGTCCCTCGCAACTAGGCAGGAGTCCTGACGTCGCTGAACAAGCACGTGTGTGGAAGGGCCATCCCCGTCGTAACTCGAGAATATACCCCAGGTTCCCACCGCAACTCGAGAAAAACCATGAGACTGCCCCCTCGCCGCAAAATGAGGCCCGATTCCCCTACACTGCATGCAGAGCAATTCCGTGTTGCACATCACTCATGAAAGGAGCCTTCATTTTCTTGATGGCACTCCAGAGAAACCCCAAGAACACTGTTTCAAGGCTAGAGGGATCCTGAGGTCACTGTAGCAACACAAAGAGCTCCGTGGACCAAAAATTAACTCGAGATGAGAGGTTAGTCCCTGGCTTCGACTCCAGAGGAATACCACCTTACCACAAGCACCTCAAGAGCAGGCTTATCTCAGCTCTAGGTATGTGAGAGGGACCCTGACTTTGCGGCCTCAAGTGGAATGGAGACCGCGATGCCCTGACTCGAAATAAGGCCGGATATCTCTGCAGTGACTTGAATGCAGGCTCGTCTTGCATCTCCCAAGACGAAAGGATGTCTGAAACCCCTGTGGAGACCACAGAGAAAGACCTAGTTCCCCACCTCATCGCGACCGGAGGCCTCACATCCTTTGAAAACTACAGAGGTACAAGGAGATCAGTGCCTCCAAAGGAGACGATGCCTGACTCCTCGTGAAACTTGATAGGAGTCCCAGGATTCCTGTGGCACGTGGAAAGGGACACTTGGTCTCCCGCCTCAGCTGGAGAGGCGTCCCAATTGCCCTGCCAAGCCTTGAGTAGAATACCGAGTTGTCCCTCCCAACTAGGAAGGAGTCCTGACGTCGCTGAACAAACATGTGGGTGGAAGGGTCATCCCCGTCATAACTCGAGATTATACCCCAGGTTCCCGCCGCAACTCGAGAAAAACCATGAGACTTCCCCCTCGACGTGAGATGAGGAACGATTCCCCTGCACTGCATGCAGAGCAATTCCGTGTTGCACATCAAACATGAAAGTAGCCTTGATTTCCTTGATGGCACTCCAGAGAAACCCCAAGAACACTGTTTCAAGGCTAGAGGGATCCTGAGGTCACTGTAGCAACACGAAAGAGCTCCGTGGACCAAAAATTAACTCGAGATGAGAGGTTAGTCCCTGGCTTCGACTCCAGAGGAATACCACCTTACCACAAGCACCTCAAGAGCAGGCTTATCTCAGCTCTAGGTATGTGAAAGGGACCCTGACTTTGCGGCCTCAAGTGGAATGGAGACCGCGATGCCCTGACTCGAAATAAGGCCAGATATCCCTGCAGTGACTTGAATGCAGGCTCATCTTGCATCTCCCAAGACGAAAGGATGTCTGAAACCCCTGTGGAGACCACAGAGAAAGACCTAGTTCCCCACTTCATCCCGACCGGAGGCCTCACATCCTTTGAAAACTCCAGAGGTACGCGGAGATCAGTGCCTCCAAAGGAGACGATGCCTGACTCCTCGTGAAACTTGATAGAAGTCCCAGGATTCCTGTGGCACGTGGAAAGGGACACTTGGTCTCCCGCCTCAGCTGGAGAGGCATCCCAATTGCCCTGCCAAGCCTCGAGGAGAACCCCGAGTTGTCCCTCGCAACTAGGCAGGAGTCCTGACGTCGCTGAACAAACACGTGGGTGGAAGGGCCATCCCCGTCGTAACTCGAGAATATACCCCAGGTTCCCGCCGCAACTCGAGAAAAACCATGAGACTTCCCCCTCGCCACAAAATGAGGCCCGATACCCTGCACTGCGTGCAGAGCAATTCCCTGTTGCACATCACACATGAAAGGAGCCTTGATTTCCTTGATGGCACTCCAGAGAAACCCCAAGAACACTGTTTCAAGGCTAGAGGGAAACTGAGGTCACTGTAGCAACACTAAAAAGCTCCGTGGACCAAGAATCAACTCGAGATGAGAGGTTAGTCCCTGGCTTCGACTCCAGAGGAATACCACCTTTCCAGAAGCACCTCAAGAGGAGGCTTCTCTCAGCTCTAGGTATGTGAGAGGGACCCTGATTTTGCGGCCTCAAGTGAAATGGACACCGCGATGCCCTGACTCGATATAAGGCCGGATATCCCTGCAGTGACTTGAATGCAGGCTCGTCTTGCATCTCCCAAGATGAAAGGATGTCTGAATCCCCTGTGGAGACCACAGAGAAAGACATACTTCCCCACCTCATTACGACCGGAGGCCTCACATCTTTTGAAAACTCCAGAGGTACACGGAGATCAGTGCCTCCAAAGGAGACGATGCCTGACTCCTCGTGAAACTTGATAGGAGTCCCAGGATTCCTGTGGAACTAGGAAAGGGACTCTTGGTCTCCCGCCTCAGCTGGAGAGTAGTCCCAATTGCCTTGCCAAGCCCCCAGGAGAATCCCGAGTTGTCCCTCGCAACTAGGCAGGAGTCCTGACGTCACTGAACAAACACTTCTGTGGAAGGGCCATCCCCGTCGTAACTCGAGAATATACCCCAAGTTCCCGCCGCAACTCGAGAAAAACCATGAGACTTCCCCCTCGCCGCGAGATGAGGCCCGATTCCCCTGCACTGCGTGCAGAGCAATTCCGTGTTGCACATCACACATGAAAGGAGCCTTGATTTCCTTGATGGCACTGCAGAGAAACCCCAAGAACACTGTTTCAAGGCTAGAGGGAAACTGAGGTCACTGTAGCAACACGAAAGAGCTCCGTGGACCAAGAATCAACTCGAGATGAGAGGTTAGTCCCTGGCTTCGACTCCAGAGGACTACCACCTTACCACAAGCACCTCAAGAGGAGGCTTCTCTCAGCTCTAGGTATGTGAGAGGGACCCTGAGTTTGCGGCCTCAAGTGGAATGGAGACCGCGATGCCCTGACTCGAAATAAGGCCGGATATCCCTGCAGTGACTTGAATGCAGGCTCGTCTTGCATCTCCCAAGACGAAAGGATGTCTGAAACCCCTGTGGAGACCACAGAGAATGACCTAGTTCCCCACCTCATGGCGACCTGAGGCCTCACATCCTTTGAAAACTCCAGAGGTACGCGGAGATCAGTGCCTCCAAAGGAGACGATGCCTGACTCCTCGTGAAACTTGATAGGAGTCCCAGGATTCCTGTGGCACATGGAAAGGGACCCTTGGTCTCCCGCCTCAGCTGGAGAGGCGTCCCAATTGCCCTGCCAAGCCTCGAGGAGAACCCCGAGTTGTCCCTCGCAACTAGGCAGGAGTCCTGACGTCGCTGAAGAAACACGTGGGTGGAAGGGCCATCCCCGTCGTAAGTCGAGAATATACCCCAGGTTCCCGCCGCAACTGGAGAAAAAACATGAGACTTCCCCCTCGCCACAAAATGAGGCCCGATACCCTGCACTGCGTGCAGAGCAATTCCCTGTTGCACATCACACAAGAAAGGAGCCTTGATTTCCTTGATGGCACTCCAGAGAAACCCCAAGAACACAGTTTCAAGGCTAGAGGGAAACTGAGGTCACTGTAGCAACACGAAAGAGCTCCGTGGACCAAGAATCAACTCGAAATGAGAGGTTAGTCCCTGGCTTCGACTCCAGAGGAATACCACCTTACCACAAGCACCTCAAGAGGAGGCTTCTCTCAGCTCTAGCTATGTGAGAGGGACCCTGATTTTGCGGCCTCAAGTGGAATGGACACCGCGATGCCCTGACTCGATATAAGGCCGGATATCCCTGCAGTGACTTGAATGCAGGCTCGTCTTGCATCTCCCAAGATGAAAGGATGACTGAATCCCCTGTGGAGACCACAGAGAAAGACCTAGTTCCCCACCTCATCGCGACCGGAGGCCTCACATCCTTTGAAAACTACAGAGGTACAAGGAGATCAGTGCCTCCCAAGGAGACGATGCCTGACTCCTCGTGAAACTTGATAGGAGTCCCAGGATTCCTGTGGCACGTGGAAAGGGACCCTTGGTCTCCCGCCTCAGCTGGAGAGTAGTCCCAATTGCCCTACCAAGCCTCGAGGAGAATCCCGATTTGTCCCTCACAACTAGGCAGGAGTCTTGACGTCGCTGAACAAACACGTGTGTGGAAGGTCCATCCCCGTCGTAACTCGAGAATATACCCCAGGTTCCCGGCGCAACTCGAGAAAAACCATGAGACTTCCCCCTCGCCGCGAGATGAGGCCCGATTCCCCTGCACTGCGGGCAGAGCAATTCCGTGTTGCACATCACACATGAAAGGAGCCTTGATTTCCTTGATGGCACTCCAGAGAAACCCGAAGAACACTGTTTCAAGGCTAGAGGGATCCTGAGGTCACTGTAGCAACACGAAAGAGCTCCATGGACCAAAAATCAACTCGAGATGAGAGGTTAGTCCCTGCCTTCGACTCCAGAGGAATACCACCTTACCACAAGCACCTCAAGAGGAGGCTTCTTTCAGCTCTAGGTATGTGAGAGGGGCCGTGAGTTTGCGGCCTCAAGTGGAATGGACACCGCGATACCCTGACGGGAAATAAGGCCGGATATCCCTGCAGTGACTTGAATGCAGGCTCGTCTTGCATCTCCCAAGATGAAAGGATGTCTGAATCCCCTGTGGAGACCACAGAGAAAGACCTAGGTCCCCACCTCATCGCGACCGAAGGCCTCACATCCTTTGAAAACTCCAGAGGTACGCGGAGATCAGTGCCTCCAAAGGAGACGATGCCTGACTCCTCGTGAAACTTGATAGGAGTCCCAGGATTCCTGTGGCACGTGGAAAGGGACCCTTGGTCTCCCGCCTCAGCTGGAGAGGCGTCCCAATTGCCCTGCCAAGCCTCGAGGAGAATCCCGAGTTGTCCCTCGCAACTAGGCAGGAGTCCTGCCGTCGCTGAACAAACACGTGGGTGGAAGGGCCATCCCCGTCGTAACTCGAGAATATACCCCAGGTCCCGCCGAAACTCGAGAAAAACCATGAGACTTCCCCCTCGCCGCGAGATGAGGCCCGATTCCCCTGCACTGCGTGCAGAGTAATTCCATGTTGCACATCACACATGAAAGGAGCCTTGATTTCCTTGATGGCACTCCAGAGAAACCCCAAGAACACTGTTTCAAGGCTAGAGGCATCCTGAGGTCACTGTAGCAACACGAAAGAGCTCCGTGGACCAAAAATCAACTCGAGATGAGAGGTTAGTCCCTGGCTTCGACTCCAGAGGAATACCACCTTACCACAAGCACCTCAAGAGGAGGCTTCTCTCAGCCCTAAGTATGTGAGAGGGACCCTGACTTTGCGGCCTCAAGTGGAATGGACACCGCGATGCCCTGACTCAAAATAAGGCCGGATATCCCTGCAGTGACTCGAATGCAGGCTCGTCTTGCATCTCCCAAGACGAAAGGATGTCTGAATCCCCTGTGGAGACCACAGAGAAAGATCTAGTTCCCCACGTCATCGCGACCGGAGGCCTCACATCCTTTGAAAACTCCAGAGGTACGCGGAGATCAGTGCCTCCAAAGGAGACGATGCCTGACTCCTCGTGAAACTTGATAGGAGTCCCAGGATTCCTGTGGCACGTGGAAAGGAACCCTTGGTCTCCCGCCTCAGCTGGAGAGGCGTCCCAATTGCCCTGCCAAGCCTCGAGGAGAATCCCGAGTTGTCCCTCGCAACTAGGCAGGAGTCCTGACATCGCTGAAGAAACACGTGGGTGGAAGGGCCATCCCCGTCGTAACTCGAGAATATACCCCAGGTTCCCGCCGCAACTCGAGAAAAACCATGAGACTTCCCCCTCGCCGCGAGATGAGGCCCGATTCCCCTGCACTGCGTGCAGAGCAATTCCGTGTTGCACATCACACATGAAAGGAGCCTTGATTTCCTTGACGGCACTCCAGCGAAACCCCAAGAACACTGTTTCAAGGATAGAGGGATCCTGAGGTCACTGTAGCAACACGAAAGATCTCCGTGGACCAAAAATCAACTCGAGATGAGAAGTTAGTCCCTGGCTCGACTCCAGAGGAATACCACCTCACCACAAGCACCTCAAGAGGAGGCTTCTCTCAGCTATAGGTATGTGAGAGGGACCCTGAGTTTGCGGCCTCAAGTGGAATGCAGACCGCGATGCTCTGGCTTGAAATAAGGCCGGATATCCCTGCAGTGACTTGAATGCAGGCTCGTCTTGCATCTCCCAAGACGAAAGGATGTCTGAATCCCCTGTGGAGACCACAGAGAAAGACCTAGTTCCCCACCTCATCGCGACCGGAGGCCTCACATCCTTTGAAAACTCCAGAGGTACGCGGAGATCAGTGCCTCCAAAGGCGACGATGCCTGACTCCTCGTGAAACTTGATAGGAGTCCCAGGATTCCTGTGGCACATGGAAAGGGACCCTTGGTCTCCCGTCTCAGCTGGAGAGGCATCCCAATTGCCCTGCCAAGCCTTGAGGAGAATCCCGAGTTGTCCCTCGCAACTAGGCAGGAGTCCTGACGTCGCTGAAGAAACACGTGGGTGGAAGAGCCATCCCCGTCGTAACTCGAGAATATACCCCAGGTTCCCGCCGCAACTCGAGAAAAACCATGAGACTTCCCCCTCGCCACAAAATGAGGCCCGATACCCTGCACTGCGTGCAGAGCAATTCCGTGTTGCACATCACACATGAAAGGAGCCTTGATTTCCTTGATGGCACTCCAGAGAAACCCCAAGAACACTGTTTCAAGGCTAGAGGGATCCTGAGGTCACTGTAGCAACACGAAAGAGCTCCGTGGACCAAAAATCAACTCGAGATGAGAGGTTAGTCCCTGGCTTCGACTCCAGAGGAATACCACCTTACCTCAAGCACCTCAAGAGGAGGCTTCTCTCAGCTCTAGGTATGTGAGAGGGACCCTGAGTTTGCGGCCTCAAGTGGAATGGACACCGCGATGCCCTGACTCGAAATAAGGCCGGATATCCCTGCATTGACTTGAATGCAGGCTCGTCTTGCATCTCCCAAGACGAAAGGATGTCTGAATCCCCTGTAGAGACCACAGGGAACGACCTAGTTCCCCACCTCATCGCGACCGGAGGCCTCACATCCTTTGAAAACTCCAGAGGTACGCGGAGATCAGTGCCTCCAAAAGAGACGATGCCTGACTCCTCGTGAAAATTGATAGGAGTCCCAGGATTCCTGTGGCACGTGGAAAGGGACCCTTGGTCTCCCGCCTCAGCTGGAGAGGCGTCCCAATTGCCCTGCCAAGCCTCGAGCAGAATCCCGAGTTGTCCCTCGGAACTAGGCAGGAGTCCTGAGGTCGCTGAAGAAACACGTGTGTGGAAGGGCCATCCCCGTCGTAACTCGAGAATATACCCCAGGTTCCCGCCGCAACTCGAGAAAAACCATGAGACTTCCCCCTCGCCGTGAGATGAGGCCCGATTCCCCTGCACTGCATGCAGAGCAATTCGGTGTTGCACATCAAACAAGAAAGGAGCCTTGATTTCCTTGATGGCACTCCAGAGAAACCCCAAGAACACTGTTTCAAGGCTAGAAGGATCCTGAGGTCACTGTAGCAACACGAAAGAGCTCCGTGGACCAAAAATCAACTCGAGATGAGAGGTTAGTCCCTGGCTTCGACTCCAGAGGAATACCACCTTACCACAAGCACCTCAAGAGGAGGCTTCTCTCAGCTCTAGGTATGTAAGAGGGACCCTGAGTTTGCGGCCTCAAGTGGAATGGACACCGCGATGCCCTGACTCGAAATAAGGCCGAATATCCCTGCAGTGACTTGAATGCAGGCTCGTCTTGCATCTCCCAAGATGAAAGGATGTCTGAACCCCCTGTGGAGACCAGAGAATGACCTAGTTCCCCACCTCATGGCGACCGGAGCCCTCACATCCTTTGAAAACTCCAGAGGTACGCGGAGATCAGTGCCTCCAAAGGAGACGATGCCTGACTACTCGTGAAACTTGATAGGAGTCCCAGGATTCCTGTGGCACGTGGAAAGGGACCCTTGTTCTCCCGTCTCAGCTGGAGAGGTGTCCCAATTGCCCTGCCAAGCCTCGAGGAGAACCCCGAGTTGTCCCTCGCAACTAGACAGGAGTCCTGACGTCACTGAAGAAACACGTGGGTGGAAGGGCCATCCCCGTCGTAACTCGAGAATATACCCCAGGTTCCTGCCGCAACTCGAGAAAAAGCATGAGACTTCCCCCTCGCCGCGAGATGAGGCCCGATTCCCCTGCACTGCGTGCAGAGCAATTCCGTCTTGCACATCACATATCAAAGGAGCCTTGATTTCCTTGATGGCACTCCAGAGAAAACCCAAGAACACTGTTTCAAGGCTAGAGGGATCCTGAGGTAACTGTAGCAACACGAAAGAGCTCCGTGGACCAAAAATCAACTCGAGTTGAGAGGTTAGTCCCTGGCTTCGACTCCAGAGGAATACCACCTTACCACAAGCACCTCAAGAGGTGGCTTCTCTCAGCTTTAGCTATGTGACAGGGACCCTGAGATGCGGCCTCAAGTGGAATGGACACCGCGATGCCCTGACTCGAAATAAGGCCGAATATCCCTGCAGTGACTGGAATGCAGGCTCGTCTTGCATCTCCCAAGATGAAAGGATGTCTGAATCCCCTGTGGAGACCACAGAGAAAGACCTAGTTCGCCACCTCACCACGACCGGAGGCCTCACATCCTTTGAAAACTCCAGAGGTACGCGGAGATCAGTGCCTCCAAAGGAGACGATGCCTGACTCCTCGTGAAACTTGATAGGAGTCCCAGGATTCCTGTGGCACGTGGAAAGTGACACTTGGCCTACCGCCTCAGGTGGACAGGCGTCCCAGATGCCCTGCCAAGCCCCCAGGAGAATCCCGAGTTGTCCCTCGCAACTAGGCAGGAGTCCTGACGTCGCTGAACAAGCACGTGTGTGGAAGGGCCATCCCCGTCGTAACTCGAGAATATACCCCAGGTTCCCGCCGCAACTCGATAAAAATGATGAAACCCCCTCACCGCGAGATGAGGCCTGATTCCCCTGCACTGCATGCAGAGCAATTCCGTGTTGCACATCACTCATGAAAGGAGCCTTCATTTTCTTGATGGCACTCCAGAGAAACCCCAAGAACACTGTTTCAAGGCTAGAGGGATCCTGAGGTCACTGTAGCAACACAAAGAGCTCCGAGGACCAAAAATTAACTCGAGATGAGAGGTTAGTCCCTGGCTTCGACTCCAGAGGAATACCACCTTACCACAAGCACCTCAAGAGCAGGCTTATCTCAGCTCTAGGTATGTGAGAGGGACCCTGACTTTGCGGCCTCAAGTGGAATGGAGACCGCGATGCCCTGACTCGAAATAAGGCCGGATATCTCTGCAGTGACTTGAATGCAGGCTCGTCTTGCATCTCCCAAGACGAAAGGATGTCTGAAACCCCTGTGGAGACCACAGAGAAAGACCTAGTTCCCACCTCATCGCGACCGGAGGCCTCACATCCTTTGAAAACTACAGAGGTACAAGGAGATCAGTGCCTCCAAAGGAGACGATGCCTGACTCCTCGTGAAACTTGATAGGAGTCCCAGGATTCCTGTGGCACGTGGAAAGGGACACTTGGTCTCCCGCCTCAGCTGGAGAGGCGTCCCAATTGCCCTGCCAAGCCTTGAGTAGAATACCGAGTTGTCCCTCCCAACTAGGAAGGAGTCCTGACGTCGCTGAACAAACATGTGGGTGGAAGGGTCATCCCCGTCATAACTCGAGATTATACCCCAGGTTCCCGCCGCAACTCGAGAAAAACCATGAGACTTCCCCCTCGACGTGAGATGAGGAACGATTCCCCTGCACTGCATGCAGAGCAATTCCGTGTTGCACATCAAACATGAAAGTAGCCTTGATTTCCTTGATGGCACTCCAGAGAAACCCCAAGAACACTGTTTCAAGGCTAGAGGGATCCTGAGGTCACTGTAGCAACACGAAAGAGCTCCGTGGACCAAAAATTAACTCGAGATGAGAGGTTAGTCCCTGGCTTCGACTCCAGAGGAATACCACCTTACCACAAGCACCTCAAGAGCAGGCTTATCTCAGCTCTAGGTATGTGAAAGGGACCCTGACTTTGCGGCCTCAAGTGGAATGGAGACCGCGATGCCCTGACTCGAAATAAGGCCAGATATCCCTGCAGTGACTTGAATGCAGGCTCATCTTGCATCTCCCAAGACGAAAGGATGTCTGAAACCCCTGTGGAGACCACAGAGAAAGACCTAGTTCCCCACTTCATCCCGACCGGAGGCCTCACATCCTTTGAAAACTCCAGAGGTACGCGGAGATCAGTGCCTCCAAAGGAGACGATGCCTGACTCCTCGTGAAACTTGATAGAAGTCCCAGGATTCCTGTGGCACGTGGAAAGGGACACTTGGTCTCCCGCCTCAGCTGGAGAGGCATCCCAATTGCCCTGCCAAGCCTCGAGGAGAACCCCGAGTTGTCCCTCGCAACTAGGCAGGAGTCCTGACGTCGCTGAACAAACACGTGGGTGGAAGGGCCATCCCCGTCGTAACTCGAGAATATACCCCAGGTTCCCGCCGCAACTCGAGAAAAACCATGAGACTTCCCCCTCGCCACAAAATGAGGCCCGATACCCTGCACTGCGTGCAGAGCAATTCCCTGTTGCACATCACACATGAAAGGAGCCTTGATTTCCTTGATGGCACTCCAGAGAAACCCCAAGAACACTGTTTCAAGGCTAGAGGGAAACTGAGGTCACTGTAGCAACACTAAAAAGCTCCGTGGACCAAGAATCAACTCGAGATGAGAGGTTAGTCCCTGGCTTCGACTCCAGAGAAATACCACCTTTCCAGAAGCACCTCAAGAGGAGGCTTCTCTCAGCTCTAGGTATGTGAGAGGGACCCTGATTTTGCGGCCTCAAGTGAAATGGACACCGCGATGCCCTGACTCGATATAAGGCCGGATATCCCTGCAGTGACTTGAATGCAGGCTCGTCTTGCATCTCCCAAGATGAAAGGATGTCTGAATCCCCTGTGGAGACCACAGAGAAAGACATACTTCCCCACCTCATTACGACCGGAGGCCTCACATCTTTTGAAAACTCCAGAGGTACACGGAGATCAGTGCCTCCAAAGGAGATGATGCCTGACTCCTCGTGAAACTTGATAGGAGTCCCAGGATTCCTGTGGAACTAGGAAAGGGACTCTTGGTCTCCCGCCTCAGCTGGAGACGCGTCCCAATTGCCTTGCCAAGCCCCCAGGAGAATCCCGAGTTGTCCCTCGCAACTAGGCAGGAGTCCTGACGTCACTGAACAAACACTTCTGTGGAAGGGCCATCCCCGTCGTAACTCGAGAATATACCCCAAGTTCCCGCCGCAACTCGAGAAAAACCATGAGACTTCCCCCTCGCCGCGAGATGAGGCCCGATTCCCCTGCACTGCGTGCAGAGCAATTCCGTGTTGCACATCACACATGAAAGGAGCCTTGATTTCCTTGATGGCACTGCAGAGAAACCCCAAGAACACTGTTTCAAGGCTAGAGGGAAACTGAGGTCACTGTAGCAACACGAAAGAGCTCCGTGGACCAAGAATCAACTCGAGATGAGAGGTTAGTCCCTGGCTTCGACTCCAGAGGAATACCACCTTACCACAAGCACCTCAAGAGGAGGCTTCTCTCAGCTCTAGGTATGTGAGAGGGACCCTGAGTTTGCGGCCTCAAGTGGAATGGAGACCGCGATGCCCTGACTCGAAATAAGGCCGGATATCCCTGCAGTGACTTGAATGCAGGCTCGTCTTGCATCTCCCAAGACGAAAGGATGTCTGAAACCCCTGTGGAGACCACAGAGAATGACCTAGTTCCCCACCTCATGGCGACCTGAGGCCTCACATCCTTTGAAAACTCCAGAGGTACGCGGAGATCAGTGCCTCCAAAGGAGACGATGCCTGACTCCTCGTGAAACTTGATAGGAGTCCCAGGATTCCTGTGGCACATGGAAAGGGACCCTTGGTCTCCCGCCTCAGCTGGAGAGGCGTCCCAATTGCCCTGCCAAGACTCGAGGAGAACCCCGAGTTGTCCCTCGCAACTAGGCAGGAGTCCTGACGTCGCTGAAGAAACACGTGGGTGGAAGGGCCATCCCCGTCGTAAGTCGAGAATATACCCCAGGTTCCCGCCGCAACTGGAGAAAAAACATGAGACTTCCCCCTCGCCACAAAATGAGGCCCGATACCCTGCACTGCGTGCAGAGCAATTCCCTGTTGCACATCACACAAGAAAGGAGCCTTGATTTCCTTGATGGCACTCCAGAGAAACCCCAAGAACACAGTTTCAAGGCTAGAGGGAAACTGAGGTCACTGTAGCAACACGAAAGAGCTCCGTGGACCAAGAATCAACTCGAAATGAGAGGTTAGTCCCTGGCTTCGACTCCAGAGGAATACCACCGTACCACAAGCACCTCAAGAGGAGGCTTCTCTCAGCTCTAGCTATGTGAGAGGGACCCTGATTTTGCGGCCTCAAGTGGAATGGACACCGCGATGCCCTGACTCGATATAAGGCCGGATATCCCTGCAGTGACTTGAATGCAGGCTCGTCTTGCATCTCCCAAGATGAAAGGATGACTGAATCCCCTGTGGAGACCACAGAGAAAGACCTAGTTCCCCACCTCATCGCGACCGGAGGCCTCACATCCTTTGAAAATTACAGAGGTAAAAGGAGATCAGTGCCTCCCAAGGAGACGATGCCTGACTCCTCGTGAAACTTGATAGGAGTCCCAGGATTCCTGTGGCACGTGGAAAGGGACCCTTGGTCTCCCGCCTCAGCTGGAGAGTAGTCCCAATTGCCCTACCAAGCCTCGAGGAGAATCCCGATTTGTCCCTCACAACTAGGCAGGAGTCTTGACGTCGCTGAACAAACAGGTGTGTGGAAGGTCCATCCCCGTCGTAACTCGAGAATATACCCCAGGTTCCCGCCGCAACTCGAGAAAAACCATGAGACTTCCCCCTCGCCGCGAGATGAGGCCCGATTCCCCTGCACTGCGGGCAGAGCAATTCCGTGTTGCACATCACACATGAAAGGAGCCTTGATTTCCTTGATGGCACTCTAGAGAAACCCCAAGAACACTGTTTCAAGGTAGAGCGATCCTGAGGTCACTGTAGCCACACGAAAGAGCTCTGTGGACAAAAAATCAACTCGAGTTGAGAGGTTATCCCTGGATTCGACTCCAGAGGAATACCACCTTACCACAAGCACCTCAAGAGGAGGCTTCTCTCAGCTCTAGAATTGTGAGAGGGACCCTGAATTTGCGGCCGCAAGTGGAATGGACACCGCGATGCCCTGACTCGAAATAAGGCCGAATATCCCTGCAGTGGCTTGAATGCAGGCTCGTCTTGCATCTCCCAAGATGAAAGGATGTCTGAATCCCCTGTGGAGACCACAGAGAAAACCTACTTCCCCACCTCATCGCGACCAGAGGCCTCACATCCTTTGAAAACTCCAGAGGTACGCGGAGATCAGTGCCTCCAAAGGAGATGATGCCTGACTCCTCGTGAAACTTGATAGGAGTCCCAGGATTCCTGTGGCACGTGGAAAGGGACCTTTGGTCTCCCGCCTCAGCTGGAGAGGCGTCCCAATTGCCCTGCCAAGCCTCGAGGAGAACCCCGAGTTGTCCCTGGCAACTAGGCAGGAGTCCTGCCGTCGCTGAACTAACACGTGTGTGGAAGGGCCATCCCCGTCGTAACTCGAGAATATACCCCAGGTTTGCGCCGCAACTCGAGAAAAACCATGAGACTTTCCCCTCGCCGCGAGATGAGGCCCGATTCCCCTGCACTGCGTGCAGAGCGATTCCGTTTTGCATATCACACATGAAAGGAGCCTTGATTTCCTTGATGGCACTCCAGAGAAACCCCAAGAACACTGTTTCAAGGCTAGAGGCATCCTGAGGTCACTGTAGCAACACGAAAGAGCTCCGTTTACCATAAATCAACTCGAGATGAGAGGTTAGTCCCTGTCTTCGACTCCAGAGGAATACCACCTTACCACAAGCACCTCAAGAGGAGGCTTCTCTCAGCTCTAGGTATGTGAGAGGGACCCTGAGTTTGCGGCCTCAAGTGGAATGGACACCGCGATGCCCTGACTCGAAATAAGGCCGGATATCCCTGCAGTGACTTGAATGCAGGCTCGTCTTGCATCTCCCAAGACGAAAGGATGTCTGAATCCCCTGTGGAGACCACAGAGAAAGACATAGTTCCCCACCTCATTGCGACCGGAGGCCTCACATCCTTTGAAAACTCCAGAGGTACGCGGAGATCAGTGCCTCCAAAGGAGACGATGTCTGACCCCTCCTGAAACTTGATAGGAGTCCCAGGATTCCTGTGGCACGTGGAAAGGGACCCTTGGTCTCCCGCCTCAGCTGGAGAGGCGTCCCAATTGCCCTGCCAAGCCTCGAGGAGAATCCCGAGTTGTCCCTCGCAACTAGGCAGGAGTCCTGACGTCGCTGAAGAAACACGTGGGTGGAAGGGCCATCCCCGTCGTAACTCGAGAATATACCCCAGGTTCCCGCCACAACTCGAGAAAAACCATGAGACTTCCCCCTCGCCGCGAGATGAGGCCCGATTCCCCTGCACTGCGTGCAGAGCAGTTCCGTGTTGCACATCACACATGAAAGGAGCCTTGATTTCCTTGATGGCACTCCAGAGAAACCCCAAGAACACTGTTTCAAGGCTGGAGGCATCCTGAGGTCACTGTAGCAACACGAAAGAGCTCCGTGGACCAAAAATCAACTCGAGATGAGAGGTTAGTCCTGGCTTCGACTCCAGGGAATACCACCTTACCACAAGCACCTCAAGAGGAGGCTTCTCTCAGCTCTAGGTATGTGAGAGGGACCCTGAGTTGTCAGCCTCAAGTGGAATGGAGACCGCGATGCCCTGACTCGAAATAAGGCCGGATATCCCTGCAGTGACTTGAATGCAGGCTCGTCTTGCATCTCCCAAGACGAGAGGATGTCTGAATCCCCTGTGGAGACCACAGAGAAAGACCTAGTTCCCCACTTCGTGGCGACCAGAGGCCTCACATCCTTTGAAAACTCCAGAGGTACGCGGAGATCAGTGCCTCCAAAGGAGACGATGCCTGACTCCTCGTGAAACTTGATAGGAGTCCCAGGATTCCTGTGGCACTTCGAAAGGGACCCTTGGTCTCCCGCCTCAGCTGGAGAGGCGTCCCAATTGCCCTGCCAAGCCTCGAGGAGAATCCCGAGTTTTCCCTCGCAACTAGGCAGGAGTCCTGCCGTCGCTGAACAAACACTTGTGTGGAAGGGCTATCCCCGTCGTAACTCGAGAATATACCCCAGGTTCCCGCCGCAACTCGAGAAAAACAATGAGACTTCCCCCTCGCCGCGAGATGAGGCCCGATTCCCCTGCACTGCGTGCAGAGCAATTCCGTGTTGCACATCACACATGAAAGGAGCCTTGATTTCCTTGATGGCACTCCAGAGAAACCCCAAGAACACTGTTTCAAGGCTAGAGGCATCCTGAGGTCACTGTAGCAACACGAAAGAGCTCCGTGGACCAAAAATCAACTCGAGATGAGAGGTTAGTCCCTGGCTTCGACTCCAGAGGAATACCACCTTACCACAAGCACCTCAAGAGGAGGCTTCTCTCAGCTCTAGCTATGTGAGAGGGACCCTGAGTTTGCGGCCTCAAGTGGAAAGGACACCGCGATGCCCTGACTCAAAATAAGGCCGGATATCCCTGCAGTGACTTGAATGCAGGCTCGTGTTGCATCTCCCAAGACGAAAGGATGTCTGAATCCCCTGTGGAGACCACAGAGAAAGACCTAGTTCCCCACCTCATCGCGACCGGAGGCCTCACATCCTTTGAAAACTCCAGAGGTACGCGGAAATCAGTGCCTCCAAAGGAGACGATGCCTGACTCCTCGTGAAACTTGATAGGAGTCCCAGGATTCCTGTGGCACGTGGAAAGGGACCCTTGGTCTCCCACTCAGCTGGAGAGGCGTTCCAATTGCCCTGCCAAACCTCGAGGAAAATCCCGAGTTGTACCTCGCAACTAGGCATGAGTCCTTACGTCGCTGAATAAACACGTGGGTGGAAGGGTCATCCCCGTCGTAACTCGAGAATATACCCCAGGTTCTCGCCGCAACTCGAGAAAAATCATGAGTCTTCCCCCTCGGTGCGAGATGAGGCCCGATTCCCCTGCACTGCGTGCAGAGCAATTCCGTGTTGCACATCAAATATGAAAGGAGCCTTGATTTCCTTGATGGCACTCCAGAGAAACCCCAAGAACACTGTTTCAAGGCTAGAGGGATCCTGAGGTCACTGCAGCAACACGAAAGAGGTCCGTGGACCAAAAATCAACTCGAGATGAGAGGTTAGTCCCTGGTTTCGACTCCAGAGGAATACCACCTTACCACAAGCACCTCAAGAGGAGGCTTCTCTCAGCTCTAGCTATGTGAGAGGGACCCTGAGTTTGTGACCTCAAGTGGAATGGACACCACGACGCCCTGACTCGAAATAAGGCTGGATATCCCTGCAGTGACTTGAATGCAGGCTCGTCTTGCATCTCCCAAGACGAAAGGATGTCTGAATCCCCTGTGGAGACCACAGAGAAAGACCTAGTTCCCCATTTCATGGCGACCAGAGGCCTCACATCCTTTGAAAACTCCAGAGGTACGCGGAGATCAGTGCCTCCAAAGGAGACGATGCCTGACTCCTCGTGAAACTTGATAGGAGTCCCAGGATTCCTGTGGCACGTGGAAAGGGACCCTTGGTCTCCCGCCTCAGCTGGAGAGGCGACCCAATTGCCCTGCCAAGCCTCGAGGAGAATCCCGAGTTGTCCCTCGCAACTAGCCAGGAGTCCTGACGTCGCTGAAAAAACACGTGGGTGGAAGGGCCATCCCCGTCGTAACTCGAGAATACACCCCAGGTTCCCGCCGCAACTCGAGAAAAACCATGAGACTTCCCCCTCGCCGCGAGATGAGGCCCGATTCCCCTGCACTGCGTGCAGAGCAATTCCGTGTTGCACATCACACATGAAAGGAGCCTTGATTTCCTTGATGGCACTCCAGAGAAACCCCAAGAACACTGTTTCAAGGCTAGAGGCATCCTGAGGTCACTGTAACAACACGAAAGAGCTCCGTGGACCAAAAATCAACTCGAGATGAGAGGTTAGTCCCTGGCTTCGACTCCAGAGGAATACCACCTTACCACAAGCACCTCAAGAGGAGGCTTCTCTCAGCTCTAGGTATGTGAGAGGGACCCTGAGTTTGCGGCCTCAAGTGGAAAGGACACCGAGATGCCCTGACTCAAAATAAGGCCGGATATCCCTGCAGTGACTTGAATGCAGGCTCGTCTTGCATCTCCCAAGACGAAAGGATGTCTGAATCCCCTGTGGAGACCACAGAGAAAGACGTAGTTTCCCACCTCATCGCGACCGGAGGCCTCACATCCCTTGAAAACTCCAGAGGTACGCGGAGATTAGTGCCTCCAAAGGAGACGATACCTGACTCCTCGTGAAACTTGATAGGACTCCTATGATTCCTGTGGCACATGGAAAGGGACCCTTGGTCTCCCGTTCAGCTGGAGAGGCGTTCCAAGTGCCCTACCAAGCCTCGAGGAGAATCCCGAATTGTCCCTCGCAACTAGGCAGGAGTCCTCTCGTCGCTGAGTAAACACGTGGGTGGAAGGGCCATCCCCGTCGTAACTCGAGAATATACCCCAGGTTCTCGCCGCGACTCGAGAAGAACCATGAGTCTTCCCCCTCGCCGTGAGATGAGGCCCGATTCCCCTGCACTGCATGCAGAGCAATTCCGTGTTGCACATCAAACATGGAAGGAGCCTTGATTTCCTTGATGGCACTCCAGAGAAACCCCAAGAACACTGTCTCAAGGCTAGAGGGATACTGAGGTCACTGTAGCAACATGAAAGAGCTCCGTGGACCAAAAATCAACTCGACATGAGAGGTTAGTCCCTGGCTTCGACTCTAGAGGAATACCACCTTACCACAAGCACCTCAAGAGGAGGCTTCTCTCAGCTCTAGGTATGTGAGAGGGACCCTGAGTTTGTGGCCTCAAGTGGAATGGACACCGCGACGCCCTGACTCGAAATGAGGCCGGATATCCCTGCAGTGACTTGAATGCAGGCTCGTCTTGCATCTCCCAAGACGAAAGGATGTCTGAATCCCCTGTGGAGACCACAGAGAAAGACCTAGTTCCCCATTTCAATGCGACCAGAGGCCTCACATCCTTTGAAAACTCCAGAGGTACGGGAAGATGAGTGCCTCCAAAGGAGACGATGCCTGACTCCTCGTGAAACTTGATAGGAGTCCCAGGATTCCTGTGGCACGTGGAAAGGGACACTTGGTCTCCCGCCTCAGCTGGAGAGGCGTCCCAATTTCCCTGCCAAGCCTCGAGGAGAACCCCGAGTTGTCCCTCGCAACTAGGCAGGAGTCCTGACGTCGCTGAAGAAACACGTGGGTGGAAGGGCCATCCCCGTCGTAACTCGAGAATATACCCCAGGTTCCCGCCGCAACTCGAGAAAAACCATGAAACTACCCCCTCGCCGCGAGATGAGGCCCGCTTCCCCTGCCCTGCGCGCAGAGCAATTCCGTGTTGCATATCACACATGAAAGGAGCCTTGATTTCCTTGACGGCACTCCAGAGAAACCCCAAGAACACTGTTTCAAGGCTAGAGGGATCCTGAGGTCACTGTAGCAACAGGAAAGAGCTCCATGGACCAAAAATCAACTCGAGATGAGAGGTTAGTCCCTGGCTTCGACTCCAGAGGAATACCACCTTACCACAAGCACCTCAAGAGGAGGCTTCTCTCAGCTCTAGGTATGTGAGAGGGACCCAGAGTTTGCGGTCTCAAGTGGAATGGACACCGCGATGCCCTGACTTGAAATAAGGCCGGATATCCCTGCAGTGACTTGAATGCAGGCTCGTCTTGCATCTCCCAAGACGAAAGGATGTCTGAATCCCCTGTGGAGACCACAGAGAAAGACCTAGTTCCCCACCTCATCGCGACCGGAGGCCTCACATCCTTTGAAAACTCCAGAGGTACGCGGACATGAGTGCCTCCAAAGGAGACGATGCCTGACTCCTCGAGAAACTTGATAGGAGTCCCAGGATTCCTGTGGCACGTGGAAAGGGACACTTGGTCTCCCGACTCAGCTGGAGAGGCGTCCCAATTGCCCTGCCAAGCCTCGAGGAGAATCCCGAGTTGTCCCTCGCAACTAGGCAGGAGTCCTGTCGTCGCTGAACAAACACTTGTGTGGAAGGGCTATCCCCGTCGTAACTCGAGAATATACCCCAGGTTCCCGCCGCAACTCGAGAAAAACCATGAGACTTCCCCCTCGCCGCGAGATGAGGCCCGATTCCCCTGCACTGCGTGCAGAGCAATTCCGTGTTGCACATCACACATGAAAGGAGCCTTGATTTCCTTGATGGCACTCCAGAGAAACCCCAAGAACACTGTTTCAAGGCTAGAGGCATCCTGAGGTCATTGTAGCAACACGAAAGAGCTCCGTGGACCAAAAATCAACTCGAGATGAGAGGTTAGTCCCTGGCTTCGACTCCAGAGGAATATCACCTTACCACAAGCACCTCAAGAGGAGGCTTCTCTCAGCTCTAGGTATGTGAGAGGGAACCTGAGTTTGCGGCCTCAAGTGGAAAGGACACCGCGATGCCCTGACTCAAAATAAGGCCGGATATCCCTGCAGTGACTTGAATGCAGGCTCGTCTTGCATCTCCCAAGACGAAAGGATGTCTGAATCCCCTGTGGAGACCACAGAGAAAGACCTAGTTCCCCACCTCATCGCGACCGGAGGCCTCACATCCTTTGAAAATTCCAGAGGTACGCGGAGATCAGTGCCTCCAAAGGAGACGATGCCTGACTCCTCGTGAAACTTGATAGGAGTCCCAGGATTCCTGTGGCACATGGAAAGGGACCCTTGGTCTCCCACTCAGCTGGAGAGGCGTTCCAATTGCCCTGCCAATCCTCGAGGAGAATCCCGAGTTGTCCCTCGCAACTAGGCAGGAGTCCTGACGTCGCTGAATAAACACGTGTGTGGAAGGGCCATCCCCGTCGTAACTCGAGAATATACCCCAGGTTCTCGCCGCAACTCGAGAAAAACCATGAGACTTCCCCCTCGCCGCGAGATGAGGCCCGATTCCCCTGCACTGCGTGCAGAGCAATTCCGTGTTGCACATCACACATGAAAGGAGCCTTGATTTCCTTGATGGCACTCCAGAGAAACCCCAAGAACACTGTTTCAAGGCTAGAGGCATCCTGAGGTCACTGTAGCAACACGAAAGAGCTCCGTGGACCAAAAATCAACTCGAGATGAGAGGTTAGTCCCTGGCTTCGACTCCAGAGGAATACCACCTTACCACAAGCACCTCAAGAGGAGGCTTCTCTCAGCTCTAGCTATGTGAGAGGGACCCTGAGTTTGCGGCCTCAAGTGGAAAGGACACCGCGATGCCCTGACTCAAAATAAAGCCGGATATCCCTTCAGTGACTTGAATGCAGGCTCGTCTTGCATCTCCCAAGACGAAAGGATGTCTGAATCCCCTGTGGAGACCACAGAGAAAAACCTAGTTCACCACCTCATTGCGACCGGAGGCCTCACATCCTTTGAAAACTCCAGAGGTACGCGGAGATCAGTGCCTCCAAAGGAGACGATGCCTGACTCCTCGTGAAACTTGATAGGAGTCCCAGGATTCCTGTGGCACGTGGAAAGGGATCCTTGGTCTCCCGCCTCAGCTGGAGAGGCGTCCCAATTGCCCTGCCAAGCCTCGAGGAGAATCCCGAGTTGTCCCTCGCAACTAGGCAGGAGTCCTGACGTCGCTGAACAAACACGTGGGTGGAAATGCCATCCCCGTCGTAACTCGAGAATATACTCCAGGTTCCCGCCGCAACTCCAGAAAAACCATGAGACTTCCCCCTTGTCGCGAGATGAGGCCCAATTCCCCTGAACTAGGTGCAGAGCAATTCCGTGTTGCACATCACACATGAAAGGAGCCTTGATTTCCTTGATGGCACTCCAGAGAAACTGCAAGAACACTGTTTCAAGGCTAGAGGGATCCTGAGGTCACTGTAGCAACACGAAAGATCTCCGTGGACCAAAAATCAACTCGAGATGAGAGGTTAGTCCCTGGCTTCGACTCCAGAGGAATACCACCTTACCACAAGCACCTCAAGAGGAGGCTTCTCTCAGCTCTAGGTATGTGATAGGGACCCTGAGTTTGCGGCCTCAAATGGAATGGTCACCGCGATGCCCTGACGCGAAATAAGGCCGTATTTCCCTTCAGTGACTTGAATACAGGCTCGTCTTGCATCTCCGAACACGAAAGGATGTCTGAATCCCCTGTGGAGACCACAGAGAAAGACCTAGTTCCCCACCTCCTCACGACCGGCGGCCTCACATCCTTTGAAAACTCCAGAGGTACCCGGAGATCAGTGCCTTCAAAGGAGACGATGCCTGACTCGTCGTGAAACTTGATAGGAGTCCCAGGATTCCTGTGGCACGTGGAAAGGGAACCTTGGTCTCCCGCCTCAGCTTGAGAGGCGTCCCAATTGCCCTGCCAAGCCTCGAGGAGAATCCCGAGTTGTCCCTCGCAACTAGGCAGCAGTCCTGACGTCGCTGAACAAACACGTGTGTGGAAGGGCCATGCCCTTCGTAACTCGAGAATATACCCCAGGTTCCCGCCGCAACTCGAGAAAAACCATGAGACTTCCCCCTCACCGCGAGATGAGGCCCGATACCCCTGCACTGCGTGCAGAGCAATTCCGTGTTGCACATCACACATGAAAGGAGCCTTGATTTCCTTGATGGCACTCCAGAGAAACCTCAAGAACACTGTTTCAAGGCTAGAGGGATCCTGAGGTCAATGTAGCAACACAAAAGAGCTCCGTGGACCAAAAATCAACTCGAGATGAGAAGTTAGTCCCTGGCTTCAACTCCAGAGGAATACCACCTTACCACAAGCACCTCAAGAGGAGGCTTCTCTCAGCTTTAGGTATGTGAGAGGGACCCTGATTTCGCGGCCTCAAGTGGAATGGACACCGCGATGCCCTGACTCGAAATAAGGCCGGATATCCCTGCAGTGACTTGAATGCAGGGTCGTCATGCATCTCCCAAGACGAAAGGATGTCTGAATCCCCTGTGGAGACCACCGAGAAACACCTAGTTCCCCACCTCATCCCGACCGGAGGCCTCACATCCTTTGAAAACACCAGAGGTACCCGGAGATCAGTGCCTCCAAGGGAGACGATGCCTGATTCCTCGTGAAATTTGATAGGAGTCCCAGGATTCCTGTGGCACGTGGAAAGGGACCCTTGGTCTCCCGCCTCAGCTGGAGAGGCCTCCCAATTGCCCTGCCAAGCCTCGAGGAGAATCCCGAGTTGTCCCTCGCAACTAGGCAGGAGTCCTGACGTCGCTGAACTAACACGTAGGTGGAAGGGCCATCCCCGTCATAACTCGGAAATATACCCCAGGTTCCCGCCGCAACTCGAGAAAAACCATGAGACTTCCCCCTCGCCGCGAGATGAGGCCCGATTCCCCTGCACTGCGTGCAGAGCAATTCCGTGTTGCACATCACACGTGAAAGGAGCCTTGATTTCCTTGATGGCATTCCAGAGAAACCCCAAGAACACTGTTTCAAGGCTAGAGGGATCCTGAGGTCACTGTAGCCACACGAAAGAGCTCCGTGGACCAAAAATCAACTCGAGATGAGAGGTTAGTCCCTAACTTCGACTCCAGAGGAATACCACCTCACCACAAGCATCTCAAGAGGAGGCTTATCTCACCTCTAGGTATGTGAGAGGGACCCTGAGTTCGCGGCCTCAAGTAGAATGGACACCGCGATGCCCTGACTCGAAATAAGGCCGGATATCCCGTGCAGTGACTTGAATGCAGGCTCGTCTTGCATCTCCCAAGATGAAAGGATGTCTGAATCCCCTGTGGAGACCACAGAGAAAGACCTAGGTCCCCACCTCATCGCCACCGGAGGCCTCACATCCTTTGAAAACTCCAGAGGTACGCGGAGATCAGAGCCTCAAAGGAGACGATTACTGACTTGTCGTGAATCTTGATAGGAGTCCCAGGATTCCTGTGGCACGTGGAAAGGGAACCTTGGTCTCCCGCCTCAGCTGGAGAGGCGTCCCAATTGCCCTGCCAAGCCTCGAGGAGAATCCCGAGTTGTCCCTCGCAACTAGGCAGGAGTCCTGACGTGGCTGAACAAACACGTGTGTGGAAGGGCCATCCCCGTCGTAACTCGAGAATATACCCCAGGTTCCCGCCACAACTCGAGAAAAACCATGAGACTTCCCCCTCACCGCGAGATGAGGCCCGATACCCCTGCACTGCGTGCAGAGCAATTCCGTGTTGCACATCACACATGAAAGGAGCCTTGATTTCCTTGATGGCACTCCAGAGAAACCTCAAGAACACTGTTTCAAGGCTAGAGGGATCCTGAGGTCAATGTAGCAACACAAAAGAGCTCTGTGGACCAAAAATCAACTCGAGATGAGAAGTTAGTCCCTGGCTTCAACTCCAGAGGAATACCACCTTACCACAAGCACCTCAAGAGGAGGCTTCTCTCAGCTTTAGGTATGTGAGAGGGACCCTGATTTCGCGGCCTCAAGTGGAATGGACACCGCGATGCCCTCACTCAAAATCAGGCCGCGTATCCCTGCAGTGATTAGAATGCAGGCTCGTCTTGCATCTCCCAAGACGAAAGGATGTCTGAATCCCCTGTGGAGACCACAGAGAAATACCTAGTTCCCCTCCTCATCGCGACCGGAAGCCTCACATCCTTTGAAAACTCCAGAGGTAAGTGGAGATCAGTGCCTCCAAAGGAGACGATGCCTGACTCCTCGTGAAACTTGATAGGAGTCCCAGGATTCCTGTGGCACGTGGAAAGGGACCCTTGGTCTCCCGCCTCAGCTGGAGAGGCGTCCCAATTGCCCTGCCAAGCCTCGAGGAGAATCCCGAGTTGTCCCTCGCAACTAGGCAGGAGTCCTGACGTCGCTGAACAAACACGTGTGTGGAAGGGCCATGCCCGTCGTAACTCGAGAATATACCCCAGGTTCCCGCCGCAACTCGAGAAAAACCATGAGGCTTCCCCCTCGCCGCGAGATGAGGCCCGATTCCCCTGCACTGCGTGCAGAGCAATTCCGTGTTGCACATCACACATGAAAGGAGCCTTGATTTCCTTGATGGCACTCCAGAGAAACCCCAAGAACACTGTTTCAAGGCTAGAGGGATCCTGAGGTCACTGTAGCAACACGAAAGAGCTCCGTGGACCAAAAATCAACTCGAGATGAGAGGTTAGCCCCTGGCTTCGACTCCAGAGGAATACCACCTTACCACAAGCACCTCAAGAGGAGGCTTCTCTCAGCTCTAGGTATGTGAGAGGGACCCTGAGTTTGCGACCTCAAGTGGAATGGACACCGCGATGCCCTGACTCAAAATCAGGCCGCGTATCCCTGCAGTGATTAGAATGCAGGCTCGTCTTGCATCTCCCAAGACGAAAGGATGTCTGAATCCCCTGTGGAGACCACAGAGAAATACCTAGTTCCCCTCCTCATCGCGACCGGAAGCCTCACATCCTTTGAAAACTCCAGAGGTACGTGGAGATCAGTGCCTCCAAAGGAGACGATGCCTGACTCCTCGTGAAACTTGATAGGAGTCCCAGGATTCCTGTGGCACGTGGAAAGGGACCCTTGGTCTCCCGCCTCAGCTGGAGAGGCGTCCCAATTGCCCTGCCAAGCCTCGAGGAGAATCCCGAGTTGTCCCTCGCAACTAGGCAGGAGTCCTGACGTCGCTGAACAAACACATGGGTGGAAGGACCATCCCCGTCGTAACTCGAGAATATACCCCAGGTTCCCGCCGCAACTCGAGAAAACGATGAGAATTCCCCCTCGCCGCGAGATGAGGTCCGATTCCCCTGCACTGCGTGCAGAGCAATTCCGTGTGGCCCATCACACATGAAAGGAGCCTTAATTTCCTTGATAGCACTCCAGAGAAACCCCAAGAACACTGTTTCAAGGCTAGAGGGATCCTGAGGTCACTGTACCAACACGAAAGAGCTCCGTGGACCAAGAATCAACTCGAGATGAGAGGTTAGTCCCTGGCTTCGACTCCAGGGAATACCACCTTACCACAAGCACCTCAAGAGGAGGCTTCTCTCAGTTCTAGGTATGTGAGAGGGACCCTGAGTTTGCCGCCTAAAGTGGAGTGGAAACCGCGATACCCTGACTCGAAATAAGGCCGGATATCCCTGCAGTGACTTGAATGCAGGCTCGTCTTGCATCTCCCATGACGAAAGGATGTCTGAATCCCCTGTGGAGACCACAGAGAAAGACCTAGTTCCCCACCTCATCGCGACCCGTGTCCTCACATCCTTTGAAAACTCCAGAGGTACGTGGAGATCAGTGCCTCGAACGGAGACGATGCCTGACTGCTCGGAAACTTGATAAGAGTCCCAGGATTCCTGTGGCACGTGGAAAGGGACCCTTGGTCTCCCGCCACACCTGGAGAGGCGTCCCAATTGCCCTGCCAAGCCTCGAGGAGAATCCCGAGTTGTCCCTCGCAACTAGGCAGGAGTCCTGACGTGGCTGAACAAACACATGGGTGGAAGGGCCATCCCCGTCGTAACTGGAGAATATACCCCAGGTTCCCGCCGCAACTCGAGAAAAACCATGAGAATTCCCCCTCGGCACGAGATGAGGCCCGATTCCCCTGCACTGCGTGCAGAGAAATTCCGTGTTGCACATCACACATGAAAGGAGCCTTGATTTCCTTGATGGCAATCCAGAGAAACACCAAGAACACTGTTTCAAGGCTAGAGGGATCCTGAGGACACTGGAGCAACACGAAAGAGCTCCGTGGACCAAGATTCCACTCGAAATGAGAGGTTAGTCAATGGCTTCGACTCCAGAGGAATACCACCTTACCACAAGCACCTCAAGAGGAGGCTTCTCTCAGCTGTAGGTATGTGAGAGGGTCCCTGAGTTTGCGGCCTCAAGTGGAATGGATACCGCGATGCCCTGACTCGAAATAAGGACGGACATCCCTGCAGTGACTTGAATGCAGGCTCGTCTTGCATCTCCCAAGACGAAAGGATGTCTGAATTCCCTGTGGAGACCACAGAGAAATACCTAGTTCCCCTCCTCATCGCGACCGGAAGCCTCACATCGTTTGAAAACTCTAGAGGTACGTGGATCAGTGCCTCCAAAGGAGACGATGCCTGTCTCCTCGTGATACTTGATAGGAGTCCCAGGATTCCTGTGGCACGTGGAAAGGGACCCTTGGTCTCCCGCCTCAGCTGGAGAGGCGTCCCAATTGCCCTGCCAAGCCTCGAGGAGAATCCCGAGTTCTCCCTCGCAACAAGGCAGGAGTCCTGACGTGGCTGAACAAACACGTGGGTGGAAGGACCATCCCCGTCGTAACTCGAGAATATACCCCAGGTTCCCGCCTTAACTCGAGAAAACGATGAGACTTCCCCCTCGCCGCGAGATGAGGTCCGATTCCCCTGCACTGCGTGCAGAGCAATTCCGTGTGGCCCATCACACATGAAAGGAGCCTTGATTTCCTTGGTGGCACTCCAGAGAAACCCCAAGAACACTGTTTCAAGGCTAGAGGGATCCTGAGGTCACTGTACCAACACGAAAGAGCTCCGTGGACCAAGAATCAACTCGAGATGAGAGGTTAGTCCCTGGCTTCGACTCCAGAGGAATACCACCTTACCACAAGCACCTCAAGAGGAGGCTTCTCTCAGTTCTAGGTATGTGAGAGGGACCCTGAGTTTGCCGCCTAAAGTGGAGTGGAAACCGCGATACCCTGACTCGAAATAAGGCCGGATATCCCTGCAGTGACTTGAATGCAGGCTCGTCTTGCATCTCCCATGACGAAAGGATGTCTGAATCCCCTGTGGAGACCACAGAGAAAGACCTAGTTCCCCACCTCATCGCGACCCGAGTCCTCACATCCTTTGAAAACTCCAGAGGTACGTGGAGATCAGTGCCTCCAACGGAGACGATGCCTGACTGCTCGTGAAACTTGATAAGAGTCCCAGGATTCCTGTGGCACGTGGAAAGGGAACCTTGGTCTCCCGCCTCACCTGGAGAGGCATCCCAATTGCCCTGCCAAGCCTCGAGGAGAATCCCGAGTTGTCCCTCGCAACAAGGCAGGAGTCCTGACGTGGCTGAACAAACACGTGGGTGGAAGGGCCATCCCCGTCGTAACTGGAGAATATACCCCAGGTTCCCGTCGCAACTCGAGAAAAACCATGAGAATTCCCCCTCGGCACGAGATGAGGCCCGATTCCCCTGCACTGCGTGCAGAGAAATTCCGTGTTGCACATCACACATGAAAGGAGCCTTGATTTCCTTGATGGCAATCCAGAGAAACACCAAGAACACTGTTTCAAGGCTAGAGGGATCCTGAGGTCACTGTAGCAACATGAAAGAGCTCCGTGGACCAAAAATCAGCTCGAGATGAGAGGTTAGTCCCTGGCTTCGACTCCAGAGGAATACCACCTTACCACAAGCACCTCAAGAGGAGGCTTCTCTCAGCTCTAGGTATATGAGAGGGACCCTGAGTTCGCGGCCTCAAGTGGAATGGACACTGCGATGCCCTGACTCGAAATAAGGCGGGATATCCCTGCAGTGACTTGAATAAAGGCTCGTCTTGCATCTCCCAAGAGGAAAGGATGTCTGAATCCCCTGTGGAGACCACAGAGAAAGACCTAGTTCCCCACCTCATCGCGACTGGAGGCCTCAAATCCTTTGAAAACACCAGAGGTACCCGGAGATCAGTGCCTCCAAAGGTGACGATGCCTGACTCCTCGTGAAACTTGATAGGAGTCCCAGGATTCCTGTGGCACGTGGAAAGGGACCCCTGGTCTCCCGCCTCAGCTGGAGAGGCGTCCCAATTGCCCTGCCAAGCCTCGAGGAGAATCCCGAGTTGTCCCTCGCAACTAGGCAGGAGTCCTGACGTCGCTGAATAAACATGTGTGTGAAAGGGCCATTCCAGTCGTAACTCCAGAATATACCCCAGGTTCCCACCGCAACTCGAGAAAAACCATGAGACTTCCCCCTCGCCGCGAGATGAGGCCCGATTCCCCTGCACTGCGTGCAGAGCAATTCCGTGTTGCACATCACACATGAAAGGATCCTTGATTTCCTTGATGGTACTTCAGAGTAAACCCAAGAACACTGTTTCAGTCTAGAGGGATCCTGAGGACACTGGAGCAACACGAAAGAGCTCCGTGGACCAAGATTCCACTCAAAATGAGAGGTTAGTCAATGGCTTCGACTCCAGAGGAATACCACCTTACCACAAGCACCTCAAGAGGAGGCTTCTCTCAGCTGTAGGTATGTGAGAGGGTCCCTGAGTTTGCGGCCTCAAGTGGAATGGACTCCGCGATGCCCTGACTCGAAATAAGGACGGATATCCCTTCAGTGACTTGAATGCAGGCTCGTCTTGCATCTCCCAAGACGAAAGGATGTCTGAATTCCCTGTGGAGACCACAGAGAAATACCTAGTTCCCCTCCTCATCGCGACCGGAAGCCTCACATCCTTTGAAAACTCCAGAGGTACGTGGATCAGTGCCTCCAAAGGAGACGATGCCTGACTCCTCGTGAAACTTGATAGGAGTCCCAGGATTCCTGTGGCACGTGGAAAGGGACCCTTGGTCTCCCGCCTCAGCTGGAGAGGCGTCCCAATTGCCCTGCCAAGCCTCGAGGAGAATCCCGAGTTCTCCCTCGCAACAAGGCAGGAGTCCTGACGTGGCTGAACAAACACGTGGGTGGAAGGACCATCCCCGTTGTAACTCGAGAATATACCCCAGGTTCCCGCCGCAACTCGAGAAAAACCATGAGACTTCCCCCTCGCCGCGAGATGAGGTCCGATTCCCCTGCACTGCGTGCAGAGCAATTCCGTGTGGCCCATCACACATGAAAGGAGCCTTAATTTCCTTGATGGCACTCCAGAGAAACCCCAAGAACACTGTTTCAAGGCTAGAGGGATCCTGAGGTCACTGTAGCAACACGAAAGAGCTCCGTGGACCAAGAATCAACTCGAGATGAGAGGTTAGTCCCTGGCTTCGACTCCAGAGGAATACCACCTTACCACAAGCACCTCAAGAGGAGGCTTCTCTCAGTTCTAGGTATGTGAGAGGGACCCTGAGTTTGCCGCCTAAATTGGAGTGGACACCGCGATACCCTGACTCGAAATAAGGCCGGATATCCCTGCAGTGACTTGAATGCAGGCTCGACTTGCATCTCCCATGACGAAAGGATGTCTGAATCCCCTGTGGAGACCACAGAGAAAGACCTAGTTCCCCACCTCATCGCGACCCGAGGCCTCACATCCTTTGAAAAAACAGAGGTACGTGGAGATCAGTGCCTCCAAAGGAGACGACGCCTGACTCCTCGTGAAACTTGATAGGAGTCCCAGGATTCCTGTGGCACGTGGAAAGGGACCCTTGGTCTCCCGCCTCAGCTGGAGAGGCGTCCCAATTGCCCTGCCAAGCCTCGAGGAGAATCCCGAGTTGTCCCTCGCAACTAGGCAGGAGTCCTGACGTCGCTGAACTAACACGTGGGTGGAAGGGCCATCCCCTTCATAACTCGGAAATATACCCCAGGTTCCCGCCGCAACTCGAGAAAAACCATGAGACTTCCCCCTCGCCGCGAGATGAGGCCCGATTCCCCTGCACTGCGTGCAGAGCAATTCCGTGTTGCACATCACACGTGAAAGGAGCCTTGATTTCCTTGATGGCACTCCAGAGAAACCCCAAGAACACTGTTTCAAGGCTAGAGGGATCCTGAGGTAACTGTAGCCACACGAAAGCGCTCCGTGGACCAAAAATCAACTCGAGATGAGAGGTTAGTCCCTAACTTCGACTCCAGAGGAATACCACCTCACCACAAGCATCTCAAGAGGAGGCTTATCTCACCTCTAGGTATGTGAGAGGGACCCTGAGTTCGCGGCATCAAGTAGAATGGACACCGCGATGCCCTGACGCGAAATAAGGCCGGATATCCCTGCAGTGACTTGAATGCAGGCTCGTCTTGCATCTCCCAAGATGAAAGGATGTCTGAATCCCCTGTGGAAACCACAGTGAAAGACCTAGTTCCCCACCTCATCGCGACCGGAGGCCTCACATCCTTTGAAAACTCCAGAGGTACGCGGAGATCAGTGCCTCAAAGGAGACGATGCCTGACTCCTCGTGAATCTTGATAGGAGTCCCAGGATTCCTGTGGCACGTGGAAAGGGACCCTTGGTCTCCCGCCTCAGCTGGAGAGGAGTCCCAATTGCCCTGCCAAGCCTCGAGGAGAACCCCGAGTTGTCCCTCGCAACTAGGCAGGAGTCCTGACGTCGCTGAATAAACACGTGTGTGGAAGGGCCATCCCCGTCGTAACTCGAGAATATACCCCAGGTTCCCGCCACAACTCGAGAAAAACCATAAGACTTCCCCCTCGCCACGAGATTAGGCCCGATTCCCCTGCACTGCGTGCAGAGCAATTCCGTATTGCACATCACACATGAAAGGAGCCTTGATTTCCTTGATGGCACTCCAGAGAAACCCCAAGAACACTGTTTCAAGGCTTGAGGGATCCTGAGGTCACTGTAGCAAGACGAAAGAGCTCCGTGGACCAAAAATCAACTCGAGATGAGAGGTTAGTCCCTGGCTTCGACTCCAGAGGAATACCACCTTGCCACAAGAACCTCAAGAGGAGGCTTCTCTCAGCTCTAGGTATGTGAGAGGGACCCTGACTTTGCGGCCTCAAGTGGAATGGACACCGCGATGCCCTGACTCAAAATCAGGCCGCGTATCCCTGCAGTGATTAGAATGCAGGCTCGTCTTGCGTCTCCAGAGAAGAAAGGATATCTGAAATCCCTGTGGAGACCACAGAGAAAGACCTAGTTCCCCAACTCATCGCGACCGGAGGCCTGAAATCCTTTGAAAATTCCAGAGGTACGCGGAGATCAGTGCCTCCAAAGGAGACGATGCCTGACTCCTCGTGAAACTTGATAGGAGTCCCAGGATTCCTGTGGCACGTGGAAAGGGACACTTGGTCTCCCGCCTCAGCTGGAGAGGCGTCCCAATTGCCCTACCAAGCCTCGAGGAGAATCCCGAGTTGTCCCTCGCAACTAGGCAGGAGTCCGGACGTCGCTGAACAAACACGTGGGTGGAAGGGCCATCCCCGTCGTAACTCGTGAATATACCCCAGGTTCCCGCAGCAACTCGAGAAAAACCATGAGACTTTCCCCTCGCCGCGACATGAAGCCCGATTCCCTGGCACTGCGTGCAGAGCAATTCCGTGTTGCACATCACACATGAAAGGAGCCTTGATTTCCTTGATGGCACTCCAGAGAAACCCCAAGAACACTGTTTCAAGGCTAGAGGGATCCTGAGGTCACGGTAGCAACACGAAAGAGCTCCGTGGACCAAGAATCAACCGGAGATGAGAGGTTAGTCCCTGGCTTCGACTCCAGAGGAATACCACCTTACCATAAGCACCTCAAGAGGAGGCTTCTCTCAGCTCTAGGTATGTGAGAGGGACCCTGAGTTTGCGGCCTCAAGTGGAATGGAAAACGCAATGCCCTGACTCGAAATAAGGCCGGATATCCCTGCAGTGACTTGAATGCAGGCTCGTCTTGCATCTCCCATGATGAAAGTTTATCTGAATCCCCTATGGAGACCACAGTGAAAGACCTAGTTCCCCACCTCATTGCGACCGGTGGCCTCACATCTTTGAAAACTCCAGAGGTACGCGGAGATCAGTGCCCCCAAAGGAGACGATGCCTGACTCCTCGTGAAACTTGATAGGAGTTCCAGGATTCCTGTGGCACGTGGAAAGGGACCCCTGGTCTTCCCCCTCAGCTGGAGAGGCGTCCCAATTGCCCTCCCAAGCCTCGAGGAGAATCCCGAGTTGTCCCTCGCAACTAGGCAGGAGTCCTGACGTCGCTGAATAAACATGTGTATGAAAGGCCATTCCAGTCGTATCTCCAGAATATACCCCAGGTTCCCGCCGCAACTCGAGAAAAACCATGAGACTTTCCCCTCGACGCGAGATGAGGCCCGATTCCCCTGCACTGCGTGCAGAGCAATTCCGTGTTGCACATCACAAATGAAAGGATCCTTGATTTCCTTGATGGCACTTCAGAGAAAACCCAAGAACACTGTTTCAAGTCTAGAGGGATCCTGAGGACACTGGAGCAACACAAAAGAGCTTCGTGGACCAAGATTCAACTCGAAATGAGAGGTTAGTCAATGGCTTCGACTCCAGAGGAATATCACCTTACCACAAGCACCTCAAGAGGAGGCTTCTCTCAGCTCTAGGTATGTGAGAGGGACCCTGAGTTTGCGGCCTCAAGTGGAATGGACACCGCGATGCCCTGACTCGAAATAAGGCCGGATATCCCTGCAGTGACTTGAATGCAGGCTCGTCTTGCATCTCCCAAGACGAAAGGATGTCTGAATCCCCTGTGGAGACCACAGAGAAATACCTAGTTCCCCTCCTCATCGCGACCGGAAGCCTCACATCCTTTGAAAACTCCAGAGGTACGTGGAGATCAGTGCCTCCAAAGGAGACGATGCCTGACTCCTCGTGAAACTTGATAGGAGTCCCAGGATTCCTGTGGCACGTGGAAAGGGACCCTTGGTCTCCCGCCTCAGCTGGAGAGGCGTCCCAATTGCCCTGCCAAGCCTCGAGGAGAATCCCGAGTTGTCCCTCGCAACTAGGCAGGAGTCCTGACGTCGCTGAACAAACACGTGGGTGGAAGGACCATCACCGTCGTAACTCGAGAATATACCCCAGGTTCCCGCCGCAACTCGAGAAAACGATGAGACTTCCCCCTCGCCGCGAGATGAGGTCCGATTCCCCTGCACTGCGTGCAGAGGAATTCCGTGTGGCCCATCACACATGAAAGGAGCCTTAATTTCCTTGATGGCACTCCAGAGAAACCCCAAGAACACTGTTTCAAGGCTAGAGGGATTCTGAGGTCACTGTACCAACACGAAAGAGCTCCGTGGACCAAGAATCAACTCGAGATGAGAGGTTAGTCCCTGGCTTCGACTCCAGAGGAATACCACCTTACCACAAGCACCTCAAGAGGAGGCTTCTCTCAGTTCTAGGTATGTGAGAGGGACCCTGAGTTTGCCGCCTAAAGTGGAGTGGACACCGCGATACCCTGACTCGAAATAAGGCCGGATATCCCTGCAGTGACTTGAATGCAGGCTCGTCTTGCATCTCCCATGACGAAAGGATGTCTGAATCCCCTGTGGAGACCACAGAGAAAGACCTAGTTCCCCACCTCATCGCGACCGGAGGCCTCACATCCTTTGAAAACTCCAGAGGTACGTGGAGATCAGTGCCTCCAAAGGAGACGACGCCTGACTCCTCGTGAAACTTGATAGGAGTCCCAGGATTCCTGTGGCACGTGGAAAGGGACAGTTGGTCTCCCGCCTCAGCTGGAGAGGCGTCCCAATTGCCCTGCCAAGCCTCGAGGAGAATCCCGAGTTGTCCCTCGCAACTAGGCAGGAGTCCTGACGTCGCAGAACTAACACGTGGGTGGAAGGGCCATCCCCGTCATAACTCGGAAATATACCCCAGGTTCCCGCCGCAACTCGAGAAAAACCATGAGACTTCCCCCTCGCCGCGAGATGAGGCCCGATTCCCCTGCACTGCGTGCAGAGCAATTCCGTGTTGAACATCACACGTGAAAGGAGCCTTGATTTCCTTGGTGGCACTCCAGAGAAACCCCAAGAACACTGTTTCAAGGCTAGAGGGATCCTGAGGTCACTGTAGCAACAAGAAAGAGCTCCGTGGACCAAAAATCAACTTGAGATGAGAGGTTAGTCCCTGGCTTCGACTCCAGAGGAATACCACCTTACCACAAGCACCTCAAGAGGAGGCTTCTCTCAGCTCTAGGTATGTGAGAGGGACCCTGAGTTTGCGGCCACAAGTGGAATGGACACCGCGATGCCCTGACTCGAAACAATGCCGGATATCCCTGCAGTGACTTGAATGCAGGCTCGTCTTGCATCTCCCAAGACGAAAGGATGTCTGAATCCCCTGTGGAGACCACAGAGAAAGACCTAGTTCCCCACCTCATCGCGACCAGAGGCCTCACATCCTTTGAAAACTCCAGAGGTACGCGGAGATCAGTGCCTCCAAAGGAGACGATGCCTGACTCCTCGTGAAACTTGATAGGAGTCCCAGGATTCCTGTGGCACGTGGAAAGGGACCCTTGGTCTCCCGCCTCAGCTGGAGAGGCGTCCCAATTGCCCTGCCAAGCCTCGAGGAGAATCCCGAATTGTTCCTCGCAACTAGGCAGGAGTCCTGACGTCGCTGAATAAACACGTGGGTGGAAGGGCCATCCCCGTCGTAACTCGAGAATATACCCCAGGTTCCCGCCGCAACTCGAGAAAAACCATGAGTCTTCCCCCTCGCCGCGAGATGAGGCCCGATTCCGCTGCACTGCATGCAGAGCAATTCCGTGTTGCACATCAAACATGAAAGAAGCCTTGATTTTCTTGATGGCACTCCAGAGAAACCCCAAGAACACTGTTTCAAGGCTTGAGGGATCCTGAGGTCACTGTAGCAACACGAAAGAGCTCCGTGGACCAAAAATCAACTCGAGATGAGAGGGTAGTCCCTGGCTTCGACTCCAGAGGAATACAACCTTGCCACGAGCACCTCAAGAGGAGGCTTCTCTCAGCTCTAGGTATGTGAGAGGGACCCTGAGTTTGCGGCCTCAAGTGGAATGGACACCGCAATGCGCTGACTCGAAATAAGGCCGGATATCCCTGCAGTGACTTGAATGCAGGCTCGTCTTGCATCTCCCAAGACGAAAGGATGTCTGAATCCCCTGTGGAGACCACAGAGAAAGACCTAGTTCCCCACCTCATCGCGACCGGAGGCCTCACATCCTTTGAAAATTCCAGAGGTACGCGGAGATCAGTGACTCCAAAGGAGACGATGCCTGACTCCTCGTCAAACTTGATAGGAGTCCGAGGATTCCTGTGGCACATGGAAAGGGACCCTTGGTCTGCCCCCTCAGATGGAGAGGCGTCCCAATTGCCCTGCCAAGCCTCGAGGAGAATGCCGAGTTGTCCCTCGCAACTAGGCAGGAGTTCTGCCGTCTCTGAACAAACACTTGTGTGGAAGGGCCATCCCCGTCGGAACTCGAGAATATACCCCAGGTTCCCGCCGCAACTTGAGAAAAACCATGAGACTTCCCCCTCGCCGCAAGATGAGGCCCGATTCCCCTGCACTGCGTGCAGAGCAATTCCGTGTTGCACATCACACATGAAAGGAGCCTTGATTTCCTTGATGGCACTCCAGAGAAACCCCAAGAACACTGTTTCAAGGCTAGAGGGATCCTGAGGTCACTGAAGCAAAACGAAAGAGCACCGTGGACCAAAAATCAACTCGAGATGAGGGGATAGTCCCTGGCTTCGACTCCAGAGGAATACCAGCTTACCACAAGCACCTCAAGAGGAGGCTTCTCTCAGCTCTAGGTATGTGAGAGGGACCCTGAGTTTGCAGCCTCAAGTGGAATGAACACCGCGATGCCCTGACTCGAAATAAGGCCGGATATCCCTGCAGTGACTTGAATGCAGGCTCGTCTTGCATCTCCCAAGATGAAAGGATGTCTGAATCCCCTGTGGAGACCACAGAGAAAGACCTAGTTCCCCTCCTCATCGCGACCGGAGGCCTCTCATCCTTTGAAAACTCCAGAGGTACGCGGAGATCAGAGCATCCAAAGGAGACGATGCCTGACTCCTCTGAAACATTATAGGAGTCCCAGGATTCCTGTGGCATGTGGAAAGGGACCCTTGGTCTCCCGCCTCAGCTGGAGAGGCGTCCCAATTGCCCTGCCAAGCCTCGAGGAGAATCCCGAGTTGTCCCTCGCAACTAGGCAGGAGTCTTGCCGTCGCTGAACAAACACGTGGTTGGAAGGGCCATCCCCATCGTACCTCGAGAATATACCCCAGGTTCCCGCCGCGACTCGAGAAAAACCATGAGACTTCCCCCGCGCAGCGAGATGAGGCCCGATTCCCCTACACTGGGTGTAGAGCAATTCCGTGTTGCACATCACACATGAAAGGAGCCTTGATTTCCTTGATGGCACTCCAGAGAAACCCCAAGAACACTGTTTCAAGGCTAGAGGGATCCTGAGGTCACTGTAGCAACAAGAAAGAGCTCCGTGGACCAAGAATCAACTCGAGATGAGAGGTTAGTCCCTGGCTTCGACTCCAGAGGAATACCACCTTACCACAAGCACCTCAAGAGGCGGCTTCTCTCAGCTCTAGGTATGTGAGAGGGACCCTGAGTTTGCGGCCTCAAGTGGAATGGACACTGCGATGCCCTGACGCGAAATAAGGCCGGATATCCCTGCAGTGACTTGAATGCAGGCTCGTCTTGCATCTCCCAAGACGAAACGATGTCTGAATTCCCTGTGGAGACCTCAGAGAAAGACCTAGTTCCCCATAACATTGCGACCGGAGGCCTCACATCCTTTGAAAACTCCAGAGGTACGCGGAGATCAGTGCCTCCAAAGGAAACGATGCCTGACTCCTCATGAAACTTGATAGGAGTCCCAGGATTCCTGTGGCACGTGGAAAGGGACCCTTAGTCTCCCGCCTCAGTTGGAAAGGCGTCCCAATTGCCCTGCCAAGCCTCGAGGAGAATCCCGAGTTGTCCCTTGCAACTAGGCAGGAGTCCTGCCGTCGCTGAACAAACACGTGTGTGGAAGGGCCATCCCCGTCGTAACTCGAGAATATACCCCAGGTTCCCGCCGCAACTCGAAAAAAACCATGAGACTTCCCCCTCGCCTCAAAATGAGGCCCGATTCCCCTGCACTGCGTGCAGAGCAATTCCGAGTTGCACATCACACATGAAAGGAGCCTTGATTTCCTTGATGGCACTCCAGAGAAACCCAAGAACACTGTTTCAAGGCTAGAGGGATCCTGAGGTCACTGTAGCAACACGAAAGAGCTCCGTGGACCAAAAATCAACTCGAGATGAGGGGTTAGTCCCTGGCTTCGACTCCAGAGGAATACCACCTTACCACAAGCACCTCAAGAGGAGGCTTCTCTCAGCTCTAGGTATGTGAGAGGGACCCTGAGTTTGCGGCCTCAAGTGGAATGGACACCGCGATGCCCTGACTCAAAATAAGGCCAGATATCCCTGCAGTGACTTGAATGCAGACTCGTCTTGCATCTCCCAAGACGAAAGGATGTCTGAATCCCCTGTGGAGACCACAGAGAAAGACCTAGTTCCCCACCTCATCGCGACCGGAGGCCTCACATCCTATGAAAACTCCAGAGGTACGCGGAGATCAGTGCCTCCAAAGGAGACGATGCCTGACTCCTCGTGAAACTTGATAGGAGTCCCAGGATTCCTGTGGCACGTGGAAAGGGACCCTTGGTCTCCCACCTCAGCTGGAGAGGCGTCCCAATTGCCCTGCCAAGCCTCGAGGAGAATCCCGAGTTGTCCCTCGCAACTAGGCAGGAGTCCTGACGTCGCTGAACAAACACGTATGTGGCAGGGCCATCCCGGTTGTAACTCGAGAATATACCCCAGGTTCCCGCCGCAACTCGAGAAAAACCATGAGACTTCCCCCTCGCCGTGAGATGAGGTCCGATTCCCCTGCACTGCGTGCAGAGCAATTCAGTGTCGCACATCACACATGAAAGGAGCCTTGATTTCCTTGATGGCACTCCAGAGAAACCCCAAGAACACTGTTTCAAGTCTACAGGGATCCTGAGGTCACTGTAGCAACAAGAAAGAGCTCCATGGACCAAAAATCAACTCGAGATGAGAGGTTATTCCCTGGCTTCAACTCCAGAGGAATACCACCTTACCACAAGCACCTCAAGAGGAGGCTTCTCTCAGCTCTAGGTATGTGAGAGGGACCCTGATTTTGCGGCCTCAAGTGGAATGGACACCGCGATGCCCTGACGTGAAATAAGGCCGGATATCCCTGCAGTGACTTGAATGCAGGCTCGTCTTGCATCTCCCAAGACGAAAGGATGTCTGAATCCCCTGTGGAGACCACAGAGAAAGACCTAGTTCCCCACCTCATTGCGACCGGAGGCCTCACATCCTTTGAAAACTCCAGAGGTAGGCGGAGATAAGTGCCTCCAAAGGAGACGATGACTGACTCCTCGTGAAACTTGATAGGAGTCCCAGGATTCCTGTGGCACGTGGAAAGGATCCCTTGGTCTCCCGCCTCAGCTGGAGAGGCGTCCCAATTGCCCTGCCAAGCCTCGAGGAGAATCCCAAGTTGTCCCTCGCAACTAGGCAGGAGTCCTGACGTCGCTGAACAAACACGTGGGAGGAAGGGCCATCCCCGTCGTAACTCGAGAATATACCCCAGGTTCCCGCCGCAACTCGAGAAAAACCATGAGACTTCCCCCTCGCCGCGAGATGAGGCCCGATTCCCCTGCACTGCGTGCAGAGCAATTCCGAGTTGCACATCACACATGAAAGGAGCCTTGATTTCCTTGATGGCACTCCAGAGAAACCCAAGAACACTGTTTCAAGGCTAGAGGGATCCTGACGTCACTGTAGCAACACGAAAGAGCTCCATGGACCAAAAATCAACTCGAGATGAGAGGTTAGTCCCTGGCTTCAACTCCAGAGAAATACCACTTTACCTCAAGCACCTCAAGAGGAGGCTTCTCTCAGCTCTAGGTATGTGAGAGGGACCCTGAGTTTGCGGCCCCAAGTGGAATGGACACTGCGATGCCCTGACTTGAAATAAAGCCGGATATCCCTGCAGTGACTTGAATGCAGGCTCGTCTTGCATCTCCCAAGACGAAAGGTTGTCTGAATTTCCTGTTGAGACCACAGGAAAGACCTAGTTCCCCATCTCATCGCGACCGGAGGCTTCACATCCTTTGAAAACTCCAGAGGTACGCGGAGATCAGTGCCTCCAAAGGAGACGATGCCTGACTCCTCGTGAAACTTGATATGAGTCCCAGGATTCCTGTGGCACGTGGAAATGGACCCTTGGTCTCCCGCCTTAGCTGGAGAGGCATCCCAATTGCCCTGCCAAGCCTCGAGGAGAATCCCGAGTTGTCCCTCGCAACTAGGCAGGAGTCCTGAAGTCGCTGAACAAACACGTGGGTTCAAGGCCCATCCCCGTCATAACTCGAGAATATACCCCAGGGTCCCGCCGCAACTCGAGAAAAACCATGAGACTTCCCCCTCGCCGCGAGCTGAGGCTCGATTCTCCTGCACTGCATGCAGAGCAAATCCGTGTTGCACATCAAACATGAAAGGAGCATTGATTTCCTTGATGGCACTGCAGAGAAATCCCAAGAACACTGTTTCAAGGCTAGAGGGATCCTGAGGTTACTGTAGCAACACGAAAGAGCTCCGTGGACGAAAAATCAACTCGAGATGAGAGGTTAGTCCCTGGCTTCGACTCCAGAGGAATACCACCTTACCACAAGCACCTCAAGAGTAGGCTTCTCTCAGCTTTAGGTATGTGAGAGGGACCCTGAGTTTGCGGCCTCAAGTGGAATGGACACCGCGATTCCCTGACGCGAAATAAGGCCGTATATCCCTGCAGTGACTTGAATGCAGGCTCGTCTTGCATCTCCCAAGATGAAAGGATGTCTGAATCCCCTGTGGAGACCACAGAGAAAGACATAGTTCCCCACCTCATTGCGACCGGAGGCCTCACATCCTTTGAAAACTTCAAAGGTACACGGAGATCAGTGCCTCCAAAGCAGACGATGCCTGACTCCTCGTGAAACTTGATAGGAGTCCCAGGATTCCTGTGGCATGTGGAAAGGTACACTTGGTCTCCCGCCTCAGCTGGAGAGGCGTCTCAATTGCCCTGCGAAGCCTCGAGGAGAATCCCAAATTGTCCCTCACAACGAGGCAGGAGTCCTGACGACGCCGAACAAACACGTGGGTGGAAGTGCCATCCCCGTCGTAACTCGAGAATATACCCCAGGTTCCCGCTGTAACTCGAGAAAAACCATGAGACTTCCCCCTTGCCGCGAGATGAGGCCCGATTACCCTGCACTGCGAGCAGAGCAATTCCGTGTTGCACATCACACATGAAAGGAGCCTGGATTTCCTTGATGGCACTGCAGAGAAACCCCAAGAACAGTGTTTCAAGGCTAGAGGGATCCTGAGGTCACTGTAGCAACACGAAAGAGCTCCGTGGACCAAAAATCAACTCGAGATGAGAGGTTAGTCCCTGGCTTCGACTCCAGAGGAATACCACCTTACCTCAAGCACTTCAAGAGGAGGCTTCTCTCAGCTCTAGGTATGTGAGAGGGACCCTGAGTTTGCGGCCTCAAGTGAAATGGACACCGCGATGCCCTGACTCAAAATAAGGCCGGATATCGCTGCAGTGACTTGAATGCAGGCACGTCTTGCATCTCCCAAGATGAAAGAATGTCTGAATCCACTGTGGGGATCACAGAAAAAGACCTAGTTCCCCACCTCATCGCGACCGGAGGCCTCACATCCTTTGAAAACTCCAGAAGTAAGCGGAGATCAGTGCCTCCCAAAGGAGACCATGCCTGACTCCTCGTGAAACTTGATAGGAGTCCCAGGATTCCTGTGGCAGGTGGAAAGGGACCCTTGGTCTCCCGCCTCAGCTGGAGAGGCGTCCTAATTGCCCTGCCAAGCCTCGAGGAGAATCCCGAGTTGTCCCTCGCAACTAGGCAGGAGTCCTGACGTCGCTGAACAAACACGTGGGTGGAAGGGCCATCCCCGTCGTAACTCGAGAATATAACCCAGGTTCCCGCCGCAACTCTAGAAAAACCATGAGACTTCCCCCTCGCCGCGAGATGAGGCCCGATTCCCCTGCACTGCATGCAGTGCAATTCCGTGTTGCACATCAAACATGGAAGGAGCCTTGATTTCCTTGATGGCACTCCAGAGAAACCCCCAGAACACTGTTTCAAGGCTAGAGGGATCCTGAGGTCACTGTAGCAACACGAAAGACCTCCGTGGCCCAAAAATCAACTCGAGATGAGTGGTTAGTCCCTGGCTTCGACTTCAGAGGAATACCACCTTACCACAAGCACCTCAAGAGGAGGCTTTTCTCAGCTCTAGGTATGTGAGAGGGACCCTGATTTTGCGGCCTCAAGTGGAATGGACACTGCGATGCCCTGACGCGAAATAAGGCCGGATATCCCTGCAGTGACTTGAATGCAGGCTCGTCTTGCATCTCCCAAGACGAAAGGATGTCTGAATCCCCTGTGGAGACCACAGAGAAAGACCTAGTTCCCCTCCTCATTGCGACCGGAGGCCTCTCATCCTTTGAAAACTCCAGAGGTACGCGGAGATCAGTGCCTCCAAAGGAGACGATGCCTGACTCCTCTGAAACTTGATAGGAGTCCCAGGATTCCTGTGGCACGTGGAAAGGGACCCTTGGTCTCCCGCCTCAGCTGGAGAGGCGTCCCAATTTCCCTGCCAAGCCTCGAGGAGAATCCCGAGTTGTCCCTCGCAACTAGGCAGGAGTCCTGACGTCGCTGAACAAACAGGTGTGTGGAAGGGCCATCCCCGTCGTAACTCGAGAATATACCCCAGGTTCCCGCCGCAACTCGAGAAAAACCATGAGACTTCCCCCTCGCCGCGAGATGAGGCCCGATTCCCCTGCACTGCGTGCAGAGCAATGACGTGTTGCACATCACACAGGAAAGGAGCCTTGGTTTCCTTGATGGCACTCCAGAGAAACCCCAAGAACACTGTTTCAAGGCTAGAGGGTTCCTGAGGTCACTGTAGCAACACAAAAGAGCTCCGTGGACCACAAATCAACTCGAGATGAGAGGTTAGTGCCTGGATTCGACTCCAGAGGAATACCACCTTACCACAAGCACCTCAAGAGGAGGCTTCTCTCAGCTCTAGGTATGTGAGAGGGACCCTGAGTTTGCGGCCTCAAGTGGAATGGACACTGCGATGCCCTGACGCGAAATAAGGCCGGATATGCCTGCAGTGACTTGAATGCAGGCTCGTCTTGCATCTCCCAAGACGAAAGGATGTCTGAATCCCCTGTGGAGACCACAGAGAAAGACCTAGTTCCCCACCTCATCGCGACCGGAGGCATCACATCCTTTGAAAATTCCAGACGTATGCGGAGATCAGTGCCTCCAAGAGAGACGATGCCTGACTCCTCGTGAAACTTGATAGGAGTCCCAGGATTCCTGTGGCACGTGGAAAGGGACCCTTGGTCTCCCGCCTAAGCTGGAGAGGCGTCCCAATAGCCCTGCCATGCCTCGAGGAGATTCCCGAGTTTTCCCTCGCAACTAGGCAGGAGTCCTGCCGTCGCTGAAGAAACACGTGGGTGGAAGGGCCATCTCCGTCGTAACTCGAGAATATACCCCAGGTTCCCGCCGCAACTCGAGAAAAACCATGAGACTTCCCCCTCGCCGCGAGATGAGGCCCGATTCCCCTGCACTGCGTGCAGAGCAATTCCGTGTTTCACATCCCACAGGAAAGGAGCCTTGATTTCCTTGATGGCACTACAGAGAAACCTCAAGAACACTGTTTCAAGGCTAGAGGGATCCTGAGGTCACTGTAGCAACACGAAAGAGCTCCGTGGACCACAAATCAACTCGAGATGAGAGGTTAGTCCCTGGCTTCTACTTCAGAGGAATACCACCTTACCACAAGCACCTCAAGAGGAGGCTTCTCTCAGCTCTAGGTATGTGAGAGGGACCCTGAGTTTGCGGCCTCAAGTGGAATGGACACCGCGATGCCCTGACTCGAAATAAGGCCGGATTTCCCTTCAGTAACTTGAATGCAGGCTCGTCTTGCATCTCCCAAGATGAAAGGATGTCTGAATCCCCTGTGGAGACCACAGAGAAAGACCTAGTTCCCCACCTCATCGCGACCGGAGGCCTCACATGCTTTGAAAACTCCAGAGGTACGCGGAGATCAGTGCCTCCAAAGGAGACGATGCCTGACTCCTCGTGAAACTTGATAGGAGTCCCAGGATTCCTGTGGCACGGGGAAAAGGACCCTTGGTCTCCCGCCTCAGCTGGAGAGGCGTCCCAATTGCCCTGCCAAGCCTCGAGGAGAATCCCGAGTTGTCCCTCGCAACTTGGCAGGAGTCCTGACTTCGCTGAACAAACACATGTGTGAAAGGGCCATCCCCTTCGTAACTCGAGAATATACCCCAGGTTCCCGCCGCAACTCGAGACAAACCATGAGACTTCCCCCTCGCCATGAGATGAGGCCCGATTCCCCTGCACTGCGTGCAGAGCAATGCCGTCTTGCACATCACACATGAAAGGAGCCTTGATTTCCTTGATGGCACTCCAGAGTAAGCCCAAGAACACTGTTTCAAGGCTAGAGGGATCCTGAGGTCACTGTAGCAACACGAAAGAGCTCCGTGGACCACAAATCAACTCGAGATGAGAGGTTAGTGCCTGGCTTCGACTCCAGAGGAATACCACCTTACCACAAGCACCTCAAGAGGAGGCTTCTCTCAGCTCTACGTATGTGAGAGGGACCCTGAGTTTGCGGCCTCAAGTGGAATGGACACCACGATGCCCTGACTCGAAATAAAGCCGGATATGCCTGCAGTGACTTGAATGCAGGCTGGTCTTGCATCTCCCAAGACGAAAGGATGTCTTAATCCCCTGTGGAGACCACAGAGAAAGACCTCGTTCCCCACCTCATCGCGACCGGAGGCCTCACATCCTTTGAACACTCCAGAGGGACGCGGAGATCAGTGCCTCCAAAGGAGACGATGCCTGACTACTCATGAAACTTGATAGGAGTCCCAGGATTCCTGTGGCACGTGGAAAGGAACCCTTGGTTTCCCGCTTCAGCTGGAGAGGAGTCCCACTTGCCCTGCCAAGCCTCGAGGAGAATCCCGAGTTGTCCCTCGCAACTAGGCAGGAGTCCTGACGTCGCTGAACAAACACGTGTGTGGAAGGGCCATCCCCGTCGTAACTCGAGAATATACCCCAGGTTCCCGCCGCAACTCGAGAAAAACCATGAGACTTCCCCCTCGCCGCGAGATGAGGCCCGATTCCCCTGCACTGCGTGCAGAGCAATGCCGTGTTGCACATCACACAGGAAAGGAGCCTTGATTTCCTTGATGGCACTCCAGAGAAACCCAAGAACACTGTTTCAAGGCTAGAGGGATCCTGACGTCACTGTAGCAACACGAAAGAGCTCCATGGACCAAAAATCAACTCGAGATGAGAGGTTAGTCCCTGGCTTCAACTCCAGAGAAATACCACTTTACCTCAAGCACCTCAAGAGGAGGCTTCTCTCAGCTCTAGGTATGTGAGAGGGACCCTGAGTTTGCGGCCCCAAGTGGAATGGACACTGCGATGCCCTGACTTGAAATAAAGCCGGATATCCCTGCAGTGACTTGAATGCAGGCTCGTCTTGCATCTCCCAAGACGAAAGGTTGTCTGAATTTCCTGTTGAGACCACAGGAAAGACCTAGTTCCCCATCTCATCGCGACCGGAGGCTTCACATCCTTTGAAAACTCCAGAGGTACGCGGAGATCAGTGCCTCCAAAGGAGACGATGCCTGACTCCTCGTGAAACTTGATATGAGTCCCAGGATTCCTGTGGCACGTGGAAATGGACCCTTGGTCTCCCGCCTTAGCTGGAGAGGCATCCCAATTGCCCTGCCAAGCCTCGAGGAGAATCCCGAGTTGTCCCTCGCAACTAGGCAGGAGTCCTGAAGTCGCTGAACAAACACGTGGGTTCAAGGCCCATCCCCGTCATAACTCGAGAATATACCCCAGGGTCCCGCCGCAACTCGAGAAAAACCATGAGACTTCCCCCTCGCCGCGAGCTGAGGCTCGATTCTCCTGCACTGCATGCAGAGCAAATCCGTGTTGCACATCAAACATGAAAGGAGCATTGATTTCCTTGATGGCACTGCAGAGAAATCCCAAGAACACTGTTTCAAGGCTAGAGGGATCCTGAGGTTACTGTAGCAACACGAAAGAGCTCCGTGGACGAAAAATCAACTCGAGATGAGAGGTTAGTCCCTGGCTTCGACTCCAGAGGAATACCACCTTACCACAAGCACCTCAAGAGTAGGCTTCTCTCAGCTTTAGGTATGTGAGAGGGACCCTGAGTTTGCGGCCTCAAGTGGAATGGACACCGCGATTCCCTGACGCGAAATAAGGCCGTATATCCCTGCAGTGACTTGAATGCAGGCTCGTCTTGCATCTCCCAAGATGAAAGGATGTCTGAATCCCCTGTGGAGACCACAGAGAAAGACATAGTTCCCCACCTCATTGCGACCGGAGGCCTCACATCCTTTGAAAACTTCAAAGGTACACGGAGATCAGTGCCTCCAAAGCAGACGATGCCTGACTCCTCGTGAAACTTGATAGGAGTCCCAGGATTCCTGTGGCATGTGGAAAGGTACACTTGGTCTCCCGCCTCAGCTGGAGAGGCGTCTCAATTGCCCTGCGAAGCCTCGAGGAGAATCCCAAATTGTCCCTCACAACTAGGCAGGAGTCCTGACGACGCCGAACAAACACGTGGGTGGAAGTGCCATCCCCGTCGTAACTCGAGAATATACCCCAGGTTCCCGCTGTAACTCGAGAAAAACCATGAGACTTCCCCCTTGCCGCGAGATGAGGCCCGATTACCCTGCACTGCGAGCAGAGCAATTCCGTGTTGCACATCACACATGAAAGGAGCCTGGATTTCCTTGATGGCACTGCAGAGAAACCCCAAGAACAGTGTTTCAAGGCTAGAGGGATCCTGAGGTCACTGTAGCAACACGAAAGAGCTCCGTGGACCAAAAATCAACTCGAGATGAGAGGTTAGTCCCTGGCTTCGACTCCAGAGGAATACCACCTTACCTCAAGCACTTCAAGAGGAGGCTTCTCTCAGCTCTAGGTATGTGAGAGGGACCCTGAGTTTGCGGCCTCAAGTGAAATGGACACCGCGATGCCCTGACTCAAAATAAGGCCGGATATCGCTGCAGTGACTTGAATGCAGGCACGTCTTGCATCTCCCAAGATGAAAGAATGTCTGAATCCACTGTGGGGATCACAGAAAAAGACCTAGTTCCCCACCTCATCGCGACCGGAGGCCTCACATCCTTTGAAAACTCCAGAAGTAAGCGGAGATCAGTGCCTCCCAAAGGAGACCATGCCTGACTCCTCGTGAAACTTGATAGGAGTCCCAGGATTCCTGTGGCAGGTGGAAAGGGACCCTTGGTCTCCCGCCTCAGCTGGAGAGGCGTCCTAATTGCCCTGCCAAGCCTCGAGGAGAATCCCGAGTTGTCCCTCGCAACTAGGCAGGAGTCCTGACGTCGCTGAACAAACACGTGGGTGGAAGGGCCATCCCCGTCGTAACTCGAGAATATAACCCAGGTTCCCGCCGCAACTCTAGAAAAACCATGAGACTTCCCCCTCGCCGCGAGATGAGGCCCGATTCCCCTGCACTGCATGCAGTGCAATTCCGTGTTGCACATCAAACATGGAAGGAGCCTTGATTTCCTTGATGGCACTCCAGAGAAACCCCAAGAACACTGTTTCAAGGCTAGAGGGATCCTGAGGTCACTGTAGCAACACGAAAGACCTCCGTGGCCCAAAAATCAACTCGAGATGAGTGGTTAGTCCCTGGCTTCGACTTCAGAGGAATACCACCTTACCACAAGCACCTCAAGAGGAGGCTTTTCTCAGCTCTAGGTATGTGAGAGGGACCCTGATTTTGCGGCCTCAAGTGGAATGGACACTGCGATGCCCTGACGCGAAATAAGGCCGGATATCCCTGCAGTGACTTGAATGCAGGCTCGTCTTGCATCTCCCAAGACGAAAGGATGTCTGAATCCCCTGTGGAGACCACAGAGAAAGACCTAGTTCCCCTCCTCATTGCGACCGGAGGCCTCTCATCCTTTGAAAACTCCAGAGGTACGCGGAGATCAGTGCCTCCAAAGGAGACGATGCCTGACTCCTCTGAAACTTGATAGGAGTCCCAGGATTCCTGTGGCACGTGGAAAGGGACCCTTGGTCTCCCGCCTCAGCTGGAGAGGCGTCCCAATTTCCCTGCCAAGCCTCGAGGAGAATCCCGAGTTGTCCCTCGCAACTAGGCAGGAGTCCTGACGTCGCTGAACAAACAGGTGTGTGGAAGGGCCATCCCCGTCGTAACTCGAGAATATACCCCAGGTTCCCGCCGCAACTCGAGAAAAACCATGAGACTTCCCCCTCGCCGCGAGATGAGGCCCGATTCCCCTGCACTGCGTGCAGAGCAATGACGTGTTGCACATCACACAGGAAAGGAGCCTTGGTTTCCTTGATGGCACTCCAGAGAAACCCCAAGAACACTGTTTCAAGGCTAGAGGGTTCCTGAGGTCACTGTAGCAACACAAAAGAGCTCCGTGGACCACAAATCAACTCGAGATGAGAGGTTAGTGCCTGGATTCGACTCCAGAGGAATACCACCTTACCACAAGCACCTCAAGAGGAGGCTTCTCTCAGCTCTAGGTATGTGAGAGGGACCCTGAGTTTGCGTCCTCAAGTGGAATGGACACTGCGATGCCCTGACGCGAAATAAGGCCGGATATCCCTGCAGTGACTTGAATGCAGGCTCGTCTTGCATCTCCCAAGACGAAAGGATGTCTGAATCCCCTGTGGAGACCACAGAGAAAGACCTAGTTCCCCACCTCATCGCGACCGGAGGCATCACATCCTTTGAAAATTCCAGACGTATGCGGAGATCAGTGCCTCCAAGAGAGACGATGCCTGACTCCTCGTGAAACTTGATAGGAGTCCCAGGATTCCTGTGGCACGTGGAAAGGGACCCTTGGTCTCCCGCCTAAGCTGGAGAGGCGTCCCAATAGCCCTGCCATGCCTCGAGGAGATTCCCGAGTTTTCCCTCGCAACTAGGCAGGAGTCCTGCCGTCGCTGAAGAAACACGTGGGTGGAAGGGCCATCTCCGTCGTAACTCGAGAATATACCCCAGGTTCCCGCCGCAACTCGAGAAAAACCATGAGACTTCCCCCTCGCCGCGAGATGAGGCCCGATTCCCCTGCACTGCGTGCAGAGCAATTCCGTGTTTCACATCCCACAGGAAAGGAGCCTTGATTTCCTTGATGGCACTACAGAGAAACCTCAAGAACACTGTTTCAAGGCTAGAGGGATCCTGAGGTCACTGTAGCAACACGAAAGAGCTCCGTGGACCACAAATCAACTCGAGATGAGAGGTTAGTCCCTGGCTTCTACTTCAGAGGAATACCACCTTACCACAAGCACCTCAAGAGGAGGCTTCTCTCAGCTCTAGGTATGTGAGAGGGACCCTGAGTTTGCGGCCTCAAGTGGAATGGACACCGCGATGCCCTGACTCGAAATAAGGCCGGATTTCCCTTCAGTAACTTGAATGCAGGCTCGTCTTGCATCTCCCAAGATGAAAGGATGTCTGAATCCCCTGTGGAGACCACAGAGAAAGACCTAGTTCCCCACCTCATCGCGACCGGAGGCCTCACATGCTTTGAAAACTCCAGAGGTACGCGGAGATCAGTGCCTCCAAAGGAGACGATGCCTGACTCCTCGTGAAACTTGATAGGAGTCCCAGGATTCCTGTGGCACGGGGAAAAGGACCCTTGGTCTCCCGCCTCAGCTGGAGAGGCGTCCCAATTGCCCTGCCAAGCCTCGAGGAGAATCCCGAGTTGTCCCTCGCAACTTGGCAGGAGTCCTGACTTCGCTGAACAAACACATGTGTGAAAGGGCCATCCCCTTCGTAACTCGAGAATATACCCCAGGTTCCCGCCGCAACTCGAGACAAACCATGAGACTTCCCCCTCGCCATGAGATGAGGCCCGATTCCCCTGCACTGCGTGCAGAGCAATGCCGTCTTGCACATCACACATGAAAGGAGCCTTGATTTCCTTGATGGCACTCCAGAGTAAGCCCAAGAACACTGTTTCAAGGCTAGAGGGATCCTGAGGTCACTGTAGCAACACGAAAGAGCTCCGTGGACCACAAATCAACTCGAGATGAGAGGTTAGTGCCTGGCTTCGACTCCAGAGGAATACCACCTTACCACAAGCACCTCAAGAGGAGGCTTCTCTCAGCTCTACGTATGTGAGAGGGACCCTGAGTTTGCGGCCTCAAGTGGAATGGACACCACGATGCCCTGACTCGAAATAAAGCCGGATATGCCTGCAGTGACTTGAATGCAGGCTGGTCTTGCATCTCCCAAGACGAAAGGATGTCTTAATCCCCTGTGGAGACCACAGAGAAAGACCTCGTTCCCCACCTCATCGCGACCGGAGGCCTCACATCCTTTGAACACTCCAGAGGGACGCGGAGATCAGTGCCTCCAAAGGAGACGATGCCTGACTACTCATGAAACTTGATAGGAGTCCCAGGATTCCTGTGGCACGTGGAAAGGAACCCTTGGTTTCCCGCTTCAGCTGGAGAGGAGTCCCACTTGCCCTGCCAAGCCTCGAGGAGAATCCCGAGTTGTCCCTCGCAACTAGGCAGGAGTCCTGACGTCGCTGAACAAACACGTGTGTGGAAGGGCCATCCCCGTCGTAACTCGAGAATATACCCCAGGTTCCCGCCGCAACTCGAGAAAAACCATGAGACTTCCCCCTCGCCGCGAGATGAGGCCCGATTCCCCTGCACTGCGTGCAGAGCAATGCCGTGTTGCACATCACACAGGAAAGGAGCCTTGATTTCCTTGATGGCACTCCAGAGAAAGCCCATGAACACTGTTTAAAGGCTAGAGGGATCCTGAGGTCACTGTAGCAACAGGAAAGAGCTCCGTGGACCACAAATCAACTCGAGATGAGATGTTAGTCCCTGGCTTCGATTCCAGAGGAATACCACCTTACCACAAGCACCTCAAGAGGAGGCTTCTCTCAGCTCTAGGTATGTGAGAGGGACCCTGAGATTGCGGCCTCAAGTGGAATGGACACTGCGATGCCCTGACGCGAAATAAGGCCGGATATCCCTGCAGTGACTTGAATGCAGGCTCGTCTTGCATCTCCCAAGACGAAAGGATGTCTGAATTCCCTGTGGAGACCACAGAGAAAGACCTAGTTCCCCACCTCATCGCGACCGGAGGCATCACATCCTTTGAAAATTCCAGACGTATGCGGAGATCAGTGCCTCCAAGAGAGACGATGCCTGACTCCTCGTGAAACTTGATAGGAGTCCCAGGATTCCTGTGGCACGTGGAAAGGGACCCTTGGTCTCCCGCCTCAGCTGGAGAGGCGTCCCAATTGCCCTGCCAAGCCTCGATTAGATTCCCGAGTTTTCCCTCGCAACTAGGCAGGAGTCCTGCCATCGCTGAAGAAACACGTGGTTGGAAGGTCCATCCCCGTCGCAACTCGAGAATATACCCCAGGTTCCCGCCGCAACTCGAGAAAAACCATGAGACTTCCCCCTCGCCGCGAGATGAGGCCCGATTCCCCTGCACTGCGCGCAGAGCAATGCCGTTTTGCACATCACACAGGAAAGGAGCCTTGATTTCCTTGATGGCACTCCAGAGAAACCCCAAGAACACTGTTTCAAGGCTAGAGTGAATCTGAGGTCACTGTAGCAACACGAAAGCGCTCCGTGGACCACAAATCAACTCGAGATGAGAGGTTAGTCCCTGGCTTCGACTCCAGAGGAATACCACCTTACCACAAGCACCTCATGAGGAGGCTTCTCTCAGCTCTAGGTATGTGAAAGGGACCCTGAGTTTGCGCCCTCAAGTGGAATGGACAACGCGATGCCCAGACTCGAAATAAGGCCGGATATGCCTGCAGTGACTTGAATGCAGGCTCGTCTTGCATCTCCCAAGACGAAAGGATGTCTGAATCCCCTGTGGAGACCACAGAGATAGACCTAGATCCCCACCTCATCGCGACCGGAGGCCTCACATCCTTTGAAAACTCCAGAGGGACGCGGAGATCAGTGCCTCCAAAGGAGACGATGCCTGACTCCTCGTGAAACTTGATAGGAGTCCCAGGATTCCGGTGGCACGTGGAAAGTGACCCTTGGTCTCCTGCCTCAGCTGGAGAGGCGTCCCATTGCCCTGCCAAGCCTCGAGGAGAATCCCGAGTTGTCCCTCGCAACTAGGCAGGAGTCCTGCCGTCGCTGAACAAACACGTGTGTGGAAGGGCCATCCCCGTCGTAACTCGAGAATATACCGCAGTTTCCCGCCGCAACTCGAGAGAAACCATGAGACTTCCCCCTCGCCGCGGGATGAGGCCCGATTCCCCTGCACTGCGTGTAGAGCAATGCCGTGTTGCACATCACACAGGAAAGGAGCCTTGATTTCCTTGATGGCACTCCAGAGAAAGCCTAAGAACACTGTTTCAAGGCTGGAGGGATCCTGAGGTCACTGTAGCAACACGAAAGAGCTCCGTGGACCAAAAATCAACTCGAGATGAGAGGTTAGGCCCTGGCTTCGACTCCAGAGGAATACCACCTTACCACAAGCACCTCAAGAGGAGGCTTCTCTCAGCTCTAGGTATGTGAGAGGGACCCTGAGTTTGCGGCCTCAAGCCGAATCGACACCGCGATGCCCTGACTCAAAATAAGGCCGGATATCACTCCAGTGACTTGAATGCAGGCACTTCTTGCATCTCCCAAGACGAAAGGATGTCTGAATCCCCTGTGGAGACCACAGAGAAAGACCTAGTTCCCCACCTCATCGCGACCGGAGGCCTCACATCCTTTGAAAACTCCAGAGGGACGCGGAGATCAGTGCCTCCAAAGGAGACAATGCCTGACTCCTCGTGAAACTTTATTGGAGTCCCAGGATTCCTGTGGCACGTGGAAAGGGACCCTTGGTCTCCCGCCTCAGCTGGAGAGGCGTCCCAATTGCCCTGACAAGCCTCGAGGAGAATCCTGAGTGGTCCCTCGCAACTAGGCAGGAGTCCTGACGTCGCTGAACAAACACGTGTGTTTAAGGGCCATCCCCGACGTAACTCGAGAATATACTCCAGGTTCCCGCCACAATTCGAGAGAAACCATGAGACTTCCCCCTCGCCGCGAGATGAGGCCCGATTCCCCTGCACTGCGTGCAGAGCAATGCCATGTTGCACATCACACAGGAAATGAGCCTTGATTTCCTTGATGGCACTCCAGAGAAACCCCAAGAACACTGTTTCAAGGCTAGAGGGATCCTGAGGTCACTGTAGCAACACGAAAGAGCTCCGTGGACCAAAAATCAACTCGAGATGAGAGGTTAGGCCCTGGCTTCGACTCCAGAGGAATACCACCTTAAAACAAGCACCTCAAGAGGAGGCTTCTCTCAGCTCTAGGTATGTGAGAGGGACCCTGAGTTTGCGGCCTCAAGCGGAATGGACACCGCGATGCCCTGACTCAAAATAAGGCCGGATATGCCTGCAGTGACTTGAATGCAGGCACTTCTTGCATCTCCCAAGACGAAAGCATGTCTGAATCCCCTGTGGAGACCACAGAGAAAGACTAGTTCCCCACCTCATCACGACCGGAGGCCTCACATCCTTTGAAAACTCCAGAGGGACGCGGAGATCAGTGCCTCCAAAGGAGACGATACCTGACTCCTCGTGAAACTTGATAGGAGTCCCAGGATTCCTGTGGCACGTGGAAAGTGACCCTTGGTCTCCCGCCTCAGCTGGAGAGGCGTCCCAATTGCCCTGCCAAGCCTCGAGGAGAATCCCGAGTTGTCCCTCGCAACTAGGCAGGAGTCCTGACGTTGCTGAACAAACACGTGTGTGGAAGGGCCATCCCCGTAGTAACTCGAGAATATACCTCAGGTTCCAGCCGCAACTCGAGAAAAACCATGAGACTTCCCCCTCGCCGCGAGATGAGGCCCGATTCCCCTGCACTGCGGGCAGAGCAATGCCGTGTTGCACATCACACAGGAAAGGAGCCTTGATTTCCTTGATGGCACTCCAGAGAAACCCCAAGAACACTGTTTCAAGGCTAGAGGGATCCTGAAGTCACTGTAGCAACACGAAAGAGCTCCGTGGACCAAAAATCAACTCGAGATGAGAGGTTAATCCGTGGCTTCGACTCCAGAGGAATACCACCTTACCACAAGCACCTCAAGAGGAGGTTTCTCTCAGCTCTAGGTATGTGAGAGGGACCCTGAGTTTGCGGCCACAAGTGGAATGGACACCGCGATGCCCTGACTTGGAATTAGGCCGGATATGCCTGCAGTGACTTGAATGCAGGCTCGTCTTGCATCTCGCAAGACGAAAGGATGTCTGAATCCCCTGTAGAGACCACAGAGAAAGACCTTGTTCAACACCTCATCGCTGCCGGAGGCCTCACATCCTTTGAAAACTCCAGAGGGACGCGGAGATCAGTGCCTCCAAAGGAGACGATGCCTGACTCCTCGTGAACCTTGATAGGAGTCCCAGGATTCCTGTGGCACGTGGAAAGGGACCCTTGGTCTCCCGCCTCAGCTGGAGAGGCGTGCCAATTGCCCTGCCAAGCCTCGAGGAGAATCCCGAGTTGCCCCTCGCAACTAGGCAGGAGTCCTGACGTCGCTGAACAAACATGTGTGTGGAAGGGCCATCCCCGTCGTAACTCGAGGTTATAACCCAGGTTCCCGCCGCAACTCGAGAAAAACCATGAGACTTCCCCCTCGCCGCGAGATGAGGCCCGATTCCCCTGCACTGCGTGCAGAGCAATGCCGTGTTGCACATCACACAGGAAAGGAGCCTTGATTTCCTTGATGGCACTCCAGAGAAACCCCAAGAACACTGTTTCAAGGCTAGAGGGATCCTGAGGTCACTGTAGCAACATGAAAGAGCTCGTGGACCACAAATCAACTCAAGATGAGAGGTTAGTTTCTGGCATCGACTTCAGAGGAATACCTCCTTACCACAAGCACCTCAAGAGGAGGCTTCTCTCAGCTCTAGGTATGTGAGAGGGACCCTGAGTGTGCGGCCTCAAGTGGAATGGACACCGCGATGCCCTGACTCGTAATACGGCCGAATATGCCTGCAGTGACTTGAATGCAGGCTCGTCTTGCATCTCCCAAGACGAAAGGATGTCTGAATCCCCTGTGGAGATCACAGAGAAAGACCTAGTTCCCCACCTCATCGCGACCGGAGGCCTCACATCCTTTGAAAACTCCAGAGGGACGCGGAGATCAGTGCCTCCAAAGGAGACGATGTCGGACTCCTCGTGAAACTTGATAGGAGTCCCAGGATTACTGTGGCACGTGGAAAGGGACACTTGGACTCCCGCCTCAGCTGGAGAGGCGTCCCAATTGCCCTTTCAAGCCTCGAGGAGAATCCCGAGTTGTCCCTCGCAACTAGGCAGGAGTCTTGACGTCGCTAAACAAACAGGTGTGTGGAAGGGCCATTCCCGTCGTAACTCGAGAATATACCCCAGGTTCCCGCCGCAACTCGAGAAAAAGTATGAGACTTCCCCCTCGCCACGAGATGAGGCCCGATTCCCCTGCACTGCGTGCAGAGCAATGCCGTGTTGCACATCACACAGGAAAGGAGCCTTGATTTCCTTGATGGCACTCCAGAGAAAGCCCAAAAACACTGTTTCAAGGCTAGAGGGATCCTGAGGTCACTGTAGGAACACGAAAGAGCTCCGTGGACCAAAAGTCAACTCGAGGTGACAGGTTAGTCCCTGGCTTCAACTCCAGAGGAATACCACCTTACCACAAGCACCTCAAGAGGAGGCTTCTCTCAGCTCTAGGTATGTGAGAGGGACCGTGAGTTTGCGGCCTCAAGTGGAATGGACACCGCGATGCCCAGACTCGAAATAAGGCAGGATATGCCTGCAGTGACTTGAATGCAGGCTCGTCTTGCATCTCCCAAGACGAAAGGATGTCTGAATCCCCTGTGGAGACCACAGAGAAAGACCTAGTTCCCCACCTCATCGCGACCGGAGGCCTCACATCCATTGAAAACTCCAGAGGGACGCTAAGATCAGTGCCTCCAAAGTAGACGATTCCTGACTCCTCGTGAAACTTGATAGGCATCCCAGGATTCCTGTGGCACGTGGAAAGGGACCCTTGGTCTCCCGCCTCAGCTGCAGAGGCGTCCCAATTGCCCTGCCAACCCTCGAGGACAATCCCGAGTTGTCCCTCGCAACTAGGCAGGAGTCCTGACGTCGCTGAACAAACACGTGTGTTTAAGGGCCATCCCCGACGTAACTCGAGAATATACCCCAGGTTCCCGCCGCAACTCGAGAAAAACCATGAGACTTCCCCCTCGCCGCGAGATGAGGCCCGATTCCCCTGCACTGCGTACAGAGCAATGCCGTGTTGCACATCACACAGGAAAGGAGCCTTGATTTCCTTGATGGCACTCGAGAGAAACCCAAGAACACTGTTTCAAGGCTAGAGGGATCCTGAGGTCACTGTAGCAACACGAAAGAGCTCCGTGGACCAAAAATCAACTCGAGATGAGAGGTTAGGCCCTGGCTTCGACTCCAGAGGAATACCACCTTACCACAAGGAACTCAAGATGAGGCTTCTCTCAGCTCTAGGTATGTGAGAGGGACCCTGAGTTTTTGGCCTCAAGCGGAATCGACACCGCGATGCCCTGACTCAAAATAAGGCCGGATATCCCTCCAGTGACTTGAATGCAGGCACTTCTTGCATCTCCCAAGACGAAAGGATGTCTGAATCCCCTGTGGAGACCACAGAGAAAGACCTAGTTCCCCACCTCATCGCGACCGGAGGCCTCACATCCTTTGAAAACTCCAGAGGGACGCGGAGATCAGTGCCTCCAAAGGAGACGATGCCTGACTCCTCGTGAAACTTGATAGGAGTCCCAGGATTCCTGTGGCACGTGGAAAGGGACCCTTGGTCTCCCGCCTCAGCTGGAGAGGCGTCCCAATTGCCCTGACAAGCCTCGAGGAGAATCCCGAGTGGTCCCTCGCAACTAGGCAGGAGTCCTGACGTCGCTGAACAAACACGTGTGTTTAAGGGCCATCCCCGACGTAACTCGAGAATATACACCAGGTTCCCGCCACAACTCGAGAAAAACCATGAGACTTCCCCCTCGCCGCGAGATGAGCCCCGATTCCCCTGCACTGCGTGCAGAGCAATGCCATGTTGCACATCACACAGGAAATGAGCCTTGATTTCCTTGATGGCACTCCAGAGAAACCCCAAGAACACTGTTTCAAGGCTAGAGGGATCCTGAGGTCACTGTAGCAACACGAAAGAGCTCCGTGGACCAGAAATCAACTCGAGACGAGAGGTTAGGCCCTGGCTTCGACTCCAGAGGAATACCACCTTAAAACAAGCACCTCAAGAGGAGGCTTCTCTCAGCTCTAGGTATGTGAGAGGGACCCTGAGTTTTTGGCCTCAAGCGCAATCGACACCGCTATGCCCTGACTCAAAATAAGGCCGGATATGCCTGCAGTGACTTGAATGCAGGCACTTCTTGCATCTCCCAAGACGAAAGCATGTCTGAATCCCCTGTGGAGACCACAGAGAAAGACTAGTTCCCCACCTCATCGCGACCGGAGGCCTCACATCCTTTGAAAACTCCAGAGGGACGCGGAGATCAGTGCCTCCAAAGGAGACGATACCTGACTCCTCGTGAAACTTGATAGGAGTCCCAGGATTCCTGTGGCACGTGGAAAGTGACCCTTGGTCTCCCGCCTCAGCTGGAGAGGCGTCCCAATTGCCCTGCCAAGCCTCGAGGAGAATCCCGAGTTGTCCCTCGCAACTAGGCAGGAGTCCTGACGTCGCTGAACAAACACGTGTGTGGAAGGGCCATCCCCGTAGTAACTCGAGAATATACCTCAGGTTCCAGCCGCAACTCGAGAAAAACCATGAGACTTCCCCCTCGCCGCGAGATGAGGCCCGATTCCCCTGCACTGCGGGCAGAGCAATGCCGTTTTGCACATCACACAGGAAAGGAGCCTTGATTTCCTTGATGGCACTCAAGAGAAACCCCAAGAACACTGTTTCAAGGCTAGAGTGAACCTGAGGTCACTGTAGCAACACGAAAGCGCTCCGTGGACCACAAATCAACTCGAGATGAGAGGTTAGTCCCTGGCTTCGACTCCAGAGGAATACCACCTTACCACAAGCACCTCATGAGGAGGCTTCTCTCAGCTCTAGGTATGTGAAAGGGACCCTGAGTTTGCGCCCTCAAGTGGAATGGACAACGCGATGCCCAGACTCGAAATAAGGCCGGATATGCCTGCAGTGACTTGAATGCAGGCTCGTCTTGCATCTCCCAAGACGAAAGGATGTCTGAATCCCCTGTGGAGACCACAGAGATAGACCTAGATCCCCACCTCATCGCGACCGGAGGCCTCACATCCTTTGAAAACTCCAGAGGGATGCGGAGATCAGTGCCTCCAAAGGAGACGATGCCTGACTCCTCGTGAAACTTGATAGGAGTCCCAGGATTCCGGTGGCACGTGGAAAGGGACCCTTGGTCTCCTGCCTCAGCTGGAGAGGCTTCCCAAATGCCCTGCCAAGCCTCGAGGACAATCCGGAGTTGTCCCTCGCAACTAGGCAGGAGTCCTGACGTCGCTGAACAAACACTTGTGTGGAAGGGCCATCCCCGTCGTAACTCGAGAATATACCCCAGGTTCCCGCCGCAACTCGAGAAAAACCATGAGACTTCCCCCTCGCCGCGAGATGAGGCCCGATTCCCCTGCACTGCGTGCAGAGCAATGCCGTTTTGCACATCACACAGGAAAGGAGCCTTGATTTCCTTGATGGTACTCCAGAGAAAGCCCAAGAACACTATTTCAAGGCTAGAGGGATCCTGAGGTCACTGTAGCAACACGAAAGAGCTCCGGGGACCACAAATCAACTCGAGATGAGAGGTTAGTCCCTGGCTTCGACTCCAGAGGAATACCACCTTACCACAAGCACCTCATGAGGAGGCTTCTCTCAGCTCTAGGTATGTGAAAGGGACCCTGAGTTTGCGCCCTCAAGTGGAATGGACAACGCGATGCCCTGACTCGAAATAAGGCCGGATATGCCTGCAGCGACTTGAATGCAGGCTCGTCTTGCATCTCCCAAGACGAAAGGATGTCTGAATCCCCTGTGGAGACCACAGAGAAAGACCTAGTTCCCCACCTCATCGCGACCGGAGGCCTCACATCCTTTGAAAACTCCAGAGGGACGCGGAGATCAGTGCCTCCAAAGGAGACGATGCCTGACTCCTCGTGAAACTTGATAGGAGTCCCAGGATTCCGGTGGCACGTGGAAAGTGACCCTTGGTCTCCTGCCTCAGCTGGAGAGGCGTTCCATTGCCCTGCCAAGCCTCGAGGAGAATCCCGAGTTGTCCCTCGCAACTAGGCAGGAGTCCTGCCGTCGCTGAACAAACACGTGTGTGGAAGGGCCATCCCCGTCGTAACTCGAGAATATACCCCAGTTTCCCGCCGCAACTCGAGAGAAACCATGAGACTTCCCCCTCGCCGCGGGATGAGGCCCGATTCCCCTGCACTGCGTGTAGAGCAATGCCGTGTTGCACATCACACAGGAAAGGAGCCTTGATTTCCTTGATGGCACTCCAGAGAAAGCCCAAGAACACTGTTTCAAGGCTGGAGGGATCCTGAGGTCACTGTAGCAACACGAAAGAGCTCCGTGGACCAAAAATCAACTCGAGATGAGAGGTTAGGCCCTGGCTTCGACTCCAGAGGAATACCACCTTACCACAAGCACCTCAAGAGGAGGCTTCTCTCAGCTCTAGGTATGTGAGAGGGACCCTGAGTTTGCGGCCTCAAGCCGAATCGACACCGCGATGCCCTGACTCAAAATAAGGCCGGATATCCCTCCAGTGACTTGAATGCAGGCACTTCTTGCATCTCCCAAGACGAAAGGATGTCTGAATCCCCTGTGGAGACCACAGAGAAAGACCTAGTTCCCCACCTCATCGCGACCGGAGGCCTCACATCCTTTGAAAACTCCAGAGGGACGCGGAGATCAGTGCCTCCAAAGGAGACAATGCCTGACTCCTCGTGAAACTTTATAGGAGTCCCAGGATTCCTGTGGCACGTGGAAAGGGACCCTTGGTCTCCCGCCTCAGCTGGAGAGGCATCCCAATTGCCCTGACAAGCCTCGAGGAGAATCCTGAGTGGTCCCTCGCAACTAGGCAGGAGTCCTGACGTCGCTGAACAAACACGTGTGTTTAAGGGCCATCCCCGACGTAACTCGAGAATATACTCCAGGTTCCCGCCACAATTCGAGAGAAACCATGAGACTTCCCCCTCGCCGCGAGATGAGGCCCGATTCCCCTGCACTGCGTGCAGAGCAATGCCATGTTGCACATCACACAGGAAATGAGCCTTGATTTCCTTGATGGCACTCCAGAGAAACCCCAAGAACACTGTTTCAAGGCTAGAGGGATCCTGAGGTCACTGTAGCAACACGAAAGAGCTCCGTGGACCAAAAATCAACTCGAGATGAGAGGTTAGGCCCTGGCTTCGACTCCAGAGGAATACCACCTTAAAACAAGCACCTCAAGAGGAGGCTTCTCTCAGCTCTAGGTATGTGAGAGGGACCCTGAGTTTGCGGCCTCAAGCGGAATGGACACCGCGATGCCCTGACTCAAAATAAGGCCGGATATGCCTGCAGTGACTTGAATGCAGGCACTTCTTGCATCTCCCAAGACGAAAGCATGTCTGAATCCCCTGTGGAGACCACAGAGAAAGACTAGTTCCCCACCTCATCACGACCGGAGGCCTCACATCCTTTGAAAACTCCAGAGGGACGCGGAGATCAGTGCCTCCAAAGGAGACGATACCTGACTCCTCGTGAAACTTGATAGGAGTCCCAGGATTCCTGTGGCACGTGGAAAGTGACCCTTGGTCTCCCGCCTCAGCTGGAGAGGCGTCCCAATTGCCCTGCCAAGCCTCGAGGAGAATCCCGAGTTGTCCCTCGCAACTAGGCAGGAGTCCTGACGTTGCTGAACAAACACGTGTGTGGAAGGGCCATCCCCGTAGTAACTCGAGAATATACCTCAGGTTCCAGCCGCAACTCGAGAAAAACCATGAGACTTCCCCCTCGCCGCGAGATGAGGCCCGATTCCCCTGCACTGCGGGCAGAGCAATGCCGTGTTGCACATCACACAGGAAAGGAGCCTTGATTTCCTTGATGGCACTCCAGAGAAATCCCAAGAACACTGTTTCAAGGCTAGAGTGAACCTGAGGTCACTGTAGCAACACGAAAGCGCTCCGTGGACCACAAATCAACTCGAGATGAGAGGTTAGTCCCTGGCTTCGACTCCAGAGGAATACCACCTTACCACAAGCACCTCATGAGGAGGCTTCTCTCAGCTCTAGGTATGTGAAAGGGACCCTGAGTTTGCGCCCTCAAGTGGAATGGGCAACGCGATGCCCTGACTTGAAATAAGGCCGGATATGCCTGCAGTGACTTGAATGCAGGCTCGTCTTGCATCTCCCAAGACGAAAGGATGTCTGAATCCCCTGTGGAGACCACAGAGAAAGACCTAGTTCCCCACCTCATCGCGACCGGAGGCCTCACATCCTTTGAAAACTCCAGAGGGACGCGGAGATCAGTGCCTCCAAAGGAGACGATGCCTGACTCCTCGTGAAACTTGATAGGAGTCCCAGGATTCCGGTGGCACGTGGAAAGGGACCCTTGGTCTCCTGCCTCAGCTGGAGAGGTGTCCCATTGCCCTGTCAAGCCTCGAGGAGAATCCCGAGTTGTCCCTCGCAACTAGGCAGGAGTCCTGACGTCGCTGAACAAACACGTGTGTGGAAGGGCCATCCCCGTCGTAACTCAAGAATATACCCCAGTTTCCCGCCCCAACTCGAGAGAAATCATGAGACTTCCCCCTCGCCGCGGGATGAGGCCCGATTCCCCTGCACTGCGTGTAGAGCAATGCCGTGTTGCACATCACACAGGAAAGGAGCCTTGATTTCCTTGATGGCACTCCAGAGAAACCCCAAGAACACTGTTTCAAGGCTAGAGGGATCCTGAGGTCACTGTAGCAACACGAAAGAGCTCCGTGGACCAAAAATCAACTCGAGATGAGAGGTTAATCCATGGCTTCGACTCCAGAGGAATACCACCTTACCACAAGCACCTCAAGAGGAGGTTTCTCTCAGCTCTAGGTATGTGAGAGGGACCCTGAGTTTGCGGCCACAAGTGGAATGGACACCGCGATGCCCTGACTTGGAATTAGGCCGGATATGCCTGCAGTGACTTGAATGCAGGCTCGTCTTGCATCTCGCAAGACGAAAGGATGTCTGAATCCCCTGTAGAGACCACAGAGAAAGACCTTGTTCAACACCTCATCGCTGCCGGAGGCCTCACATCCTTTGAAAACTCCAGAGGGACGCGGAGATCAGTGCCTCCAAAGGAGACGATGCCTGACTCCTCGTGAACCTTGATAGGAGTCCCAGGATTCCTGTGGCACGTGGAAAGGGACCCTTGGTCTCCCGCCTCAGCTGGAGAGGCGTCCCAATTGCCCTGCCAAGCCTCGAGGAGAATCCCGAGTTGCCCCTCGCAACTAGGCAGGAGTCCTGACGTCGCTGAACAAACATGTGTGTGGAAGGGCCATCCCCGTCGTAACTCGAGGTTATAACCCAGGTTCCCGCCGCAACTCGAGAAAAACCATGAGACTTCCCCCTCGCCGCGAGATGAGGCCCGATTCCCCTGCACTGCGTGCAGAGCAATGCCGTGTTGCACATCACACAGGAAAGGAGCCTTGATTTCCTTGATGGCACTCCAGAGAAACCCCAAGAACACTGTTTCAAGGCTAGAGGGATCCTGAGGTCACTGTAGCAACATGAAAGAGCTCGTGGACCACAAATCAACTCAAGATGAGAGGTTAGTTTCTGGCATCGACTTCAGAGGAATACCTCCTTACCACAAGCACCTCAAGAGGAGGCTTCTCTCAGCTCTAGGTATGTGAGAGGGACCCTGATTTTGCAGCCTCAAGTGGAATGGACACCGCGATGCCCTGACTTGAAATAAGGCCGGATATGCCTGCAGTGACTTGAATGCAGGCTCGTCTTGCATCTCCCAAGACGAAAGGATGTCTGAATCCCCTGTGGAGACCACAGAGAAGGACCTAGTTCCCCACCTCATCGCGACAGGAGGCCTCATATCCTTTGAAAACTCGAGAGGGACGCGGAGATCAGTGCCTCCAAAGGAGACGATGCCTGACTCCTCATGAAACTTGATAGGAGTCCCAGGATTCCTGTGGCACGAGGAAAAGGACACTTGGTCTCCCGCCTCAGCTGGAGAGGCGTCCCAATTGCCCTGCCAAGCCTCGAGGAGAATCCCGAGTTGTCCCTCGCAACTAGGCAGGAGTCCTGACTTCGCTGAACAAACACATGTGTGACAGGGCCATCCCCTTCGTAACTCGAGAATATATCCCAGGTTCCCGCCACAACTCGAGACAAACCATGAGACTTCCCCCTCGCCACGAGATGAGGCCCGATTCCCCTCCACTGCGTGCAGAGCAATGCCGTCTTGCACATCACACATGAAAGGAGCCTTGATTTCCTTGATGGCACTCCAGAGAAAGCCCAAGAACACTGTTTCAAGGCTAGAGGGATCCTGACGTCACTGTAGCAACACGAAAGAGCTCCGCGGACCACAAATCAACTCGAGATGAGAGGTTAGTCCCTGGTTTCGACTCCAGAGGAATACCACCTTACCACAAGCACCTCAAGTGGAGGCTTCTCTCAGCTCTAGGTATGTGAGAGGGACCCTGAGTTTGCGGCCTCAAGTGGAATGGACACCACGATGCCCTGACTCGAAATAAGGCCGGATATGCCTGCAGTGACTTGAATGCAGGCTCGTCTTGCATCTGCCAAGATGAAAGGATGTCTGAATCCCCGGTGGAGAGCACAGAGAAAGACCTAGTTCCCCACATCATCACGACCGGAGGCCTCACATCCTCTGAAAACTCCAGAGGGACGCGGAGATCAGTGCCTCCAAAGGAGACGATGCCTGACTCCTCGTGAAACTTGATAGGAGTCCCAGGATTCCTGTGGCACGTGGAAAGTGACCCTTGGTCTCCCGCCTCAGCTGGAGAGGCGTCCCAATTGCCCTGCCAAGCCTCGAGGAGAATCCCGAGTTGTCCCTCGCAACTAGGCAGGAGTCCTGACGTCGCTGAACAAACACGTGTGTGGAAGGGCCATCCCCGTAGTAACTCGAGAATATACCCCAGGTTCCCGCCGCAACTCGAGAAAAACCATGAGACTTCCCCCTCGCCGCGAGATGAGGCCCGATTCCCCTGCACTGCGTGCAGAGCAATGCCGTTTTGCACATCACACAGGAAAGGAGCCTTGATTTCCTTGATGGTACTCCAGAGAAAGCCCAAGAACACTATTTCAAGGCTAGAGGGATCCTGAGGTCACTGTAGCAACACGAAAGAGCTTCGGGGACCACAAATCAACTCGAGATGAGAGGTTAGTCCCTGGCTTCGACTCCAGAGGAATACCACCTTACCACAAGCACCTCATGAGGAGGCTTCTCTCAGCTCTAGGTATGTGAAAGGGACCCTGAGTTTGCGCCCTCAAGTGGAATGGACAACGCGATGCCCTGACTCGAAATAAGGCCGGATATGCCTGCAGCGACTTGAATGCAGGCTCGTCTTGCATCTCCCAAGACGAAAGGATGTCTGAATCCCCTGTGGAGACCACAGAGAAAGACCTAGTTCCCCACCTCATCGCGACCGGAGGCCTCACATCCTTTGAAAACTCCAGAGGGACGCGGAGATCAGTGCCTCCAAAGGAGACGATGCCTGACTCCTCGTGAAACTTGATAGGAGTCCCAGGATTCCGGTGGCACGTGGAAAGTGACCCTTGGTCTCCCGCCTCAGCTGGAGAGGCGTCCCATTGCCCTGCCAAGCCTCGAGGAGAATCCCGAGTTGTCCCTCGCAACTAGGCAGGAGTCCTGCCGTCGCTGAACAAACACGTGTGTGGAAGGGCCATCCTCGTCGTAACTCGAGAATATACCCCAGTTTCCCGCCGCAACTGGAGAGAAACCATGAGACTTCCCCCTCGCCGCGGGATGAGGCCCGATTCCCCTGCACTGCGTGTAGAGCAATGCCGTGTTGCACATCACACAGGAAAGGAGCCTTGATTTCCTTGATGGCACTCCAGAGAAAGCCCAAGAACACTGTTTCAAGGCTGGAGGGATCCTGAGGTCACTGTAGCAACACGAAAGAGCTCCGTGGACCAAAAATCAACTCGAGATGAGAGGTTAGGCCCTGGCTTCGACTCCAGAGGAATACCACCTTACCACAAGCACCTCAAGAGGAGGCTTCTCTCAGCTCTAGGTATGTGAGAGGGACCCTGAGTTTGCGGCCTCAAGCCGAATCGACACCGCGATGCCCTGACTCAAAATAAGGCCGGATATCCCTCCAGTGACTTGAATGCAGGCACTTCTTGCATCTCCCAAGACGAAAGGATGTCTGAATCCCCTGTGGAGACCACAGAGAAAGACCTAGTTCCCCACCTCATCGCGACCGGAGGCCTCACATCCTTTGAAAATTCCAGAGGGACGCGGAGATCAGTGCCTCCAAAGGAGACAATGCCTGACTCCTCGTGAAACTTTATAGGAGTCCCAGGATTCCTGTGGCACGTGGAAAGGGACCCTTGGTCTCCCGCCTCAGCTGGAGAGGCGTCCCAATTGCCCTGACAAGCCTCGAGGAGAATCCTGAGTGGTCCCTCGCAACTAGGCAGGAGTCCTGACGTCGCTGAACAAACACGTGTGTTTAAGGGCCATCCCCGACGTAACTCGAGAATATACTCCAGGTTCCCGCCACAATTCGAGAGAAACCATGAGACTTCCCCCTCGCCGCGAGATGAGGCCCGATTCCCCTGCACTGCGTGCAGAGCAATTCCGTGTTGCACATCACACAGGAAATGAGCCTTGATTTCCTTGATGGCACTCCAGAGAAACCCCAAGAACACTGTTTCAAGGCTAGAGGGATCCTGAGGTCACTGTAGCAACACGAAAGAGCTCCTTGGACCAAAAATCAACTCGAGATGAGAGGTTAGGCCCTGGCTTCGACTCCAGAGGAATACCACCTTAAAACAAGCACCTCAAGAGGAGGCTTCTCTCAGCTCTAGGTATGTGAGAGGGACCCTGAGTTTGCGGCCTCAAGCGGAATGGACACCGCGATGCCCTGACTCAAAATAAGGCCGGATATGCCTGCAGTGACTTGAATGCAGGCACTTCTTGCATCTCCCAAGACGAAAGCATGTCTGAATCCCCTGTGGAGACCACAGAGAAAGACTAGTTCCCCACCTCATCACGACCGGAGGCCTCACATCCTTTGAACACTCCAGAGGGACGCGGAGATCAGTGCCTCCAAAGGAGACGATACCTGACTCCTCGTGAAACTTGATAGGAGTCCCAGGATTCCTGTGGCACGTGGAAAGGGACCCTTGGTCTCCCGCCTCAGCTGGAGAGGCGTCCCAATTGCCCTTTCAAGCCTCGAGGAGAATCCCGAGTTGTCCCTCGCAACTAGGCAGGAGTCCTGACGTTGCTGAACAAACACGTGTGTGGAAGGGCCATCCCCGTAGTAACTCGAGAATATACCTCAGGTTCCAGCCGCAACTCGAGAAAAACCATGAGACTTCCCCCTCGCCGCGAGATGAGGCCCGATTCCCCTGCACTGCGGGCAGAGCAATGCCGTGTTGCACATCACACAGGAAAGGAGCCTTGATTTCCTTGATGGCACTCCAGAGAAACCCCAAGAACACTGTTTCAAGGCTAGAGTGAACCTGAGGTCACTGTAGCAACACGAAAGCGCTCCGTGGACCACAAATCAACTCGAGATGAGAGGTTAGTCCCTGGCTTCGACTCCAGAGGAATACCACCTTACCACAAGCACCTCATGAGGAGGCTTCTCTCAGCTCTAGGTATGTGAAAGGGACCCTGAGTTTGCGCCCTCAAGTGGAATGGACAACGCGATGCCCTGACTTGAAATAAGGCCGGCTATGCCTGCAGTGACTTGAATGCAGGCACGTCTTGCATCTCCCAAGACGAAAGGATGTCTGAATCCCCTGTGGAGACCACAGAGAAAGACCTAGTTCCCCACCTCATCGCGACCGGAGGCCTCACATCCTTTGAAAACTCCAGAGGGACGCGGAGATCAGTGCCTCCAAAGGAGACGATGCCTGACTCCTCGTGAAACTTGATAGGAGTCCCAGGATTCCGGTGGCACGTGGAAAGGGACCCTTGGTCTCCTGCCTCAGCTGGAGAGGTGTCCCATTGCCCTGTCAAGCCTCGAGGAGAATCCCGAGTTGTCCCTCGCAACTAGGCAGGAGTCCTGACGTCACTGAACAAACACGTGTGTGGAAGGGCCATCCCCGTAGTAACTCGAGAATATACCTCAGGTTCCAGCCGCAACTCGAGAAAAACCATGAGACTTCCCCCTCGCCGCGAGATGAGGCCCGATTCCCCTGCACTGCGTGCAGAGCAATGCCGTGTTGCACATCACACAGGAAAGGAGCCTTGATTTCCTTGATGGCACTCCAGAGAAACCCCAAGAACACTGTTTCAAGGCTAGAGGGATCCTGAGGTCACTGTAGCAACACGAAAGAGCTCCGTGGACCAAAAATCAACTCGAGATGAGAGGTTAATCCGTGGCTTCGACTCCAGAGGAATACCACCTTACCACAAGCACCTCAAGAGGAGGTTTCTCTCAGCTCTAGGTATGTGAGAGGGACCCTGAGTTTGCGGCCACAAGTGGAATGGACACCGCGATGCCCTGACTTGGAATTAGGCCGGATATGCCTGCAGTGACTTGAATGCAGGCTCGTCTTGCATCTCGCAAGACGAAAGGATGTCTGAATCCCCTGTAGAGACCACAGAGAAAGACCTTGTTCAACACCTCATCGCTGCCGGAGGCCTCACATCCTTTGAAAACTCCAGAGGGACGCGGAGATCAGTGCCTCCAAAGGAGACGATGCCTGACTCCTCGTGAACCTTGATAGGAGTCCCAGGATTCCTGTGGCACGTGGAAAGGGACCCTTGGTCTCCCGCCTCAGCTGGAGAGGCGTCCCAATTGCCCTGCCAAGCCTCGAGGAGAATCCCGAGTTGCCCCTCGCAGCTAGGCAGGAGTCCTGACGTCGCTGAACAAACATGTGTGTGGAAGGGCCATCCCCGTCGTAACTCGAGGTTATAACCCAGGTTCCCGCCGCAACTCGAGAAAAACCATGAGACTTCCCCCTCGCCGCGAGATGAGGCCCGATTCCCCTGCACTGCGGGCAGAGCAATGCCGTGTTGCACATCACACAGGAAAGGAGCCTTGATTTCCTTGATGGCACTCCAGAGAAACCCCAAGAACACTGTTTCAAGGCTAGAGGGATCCTGAGGTCACTGTAGCAACATGAAAGAGCTCGTGGACCACAAATCAACTCAAGATGAGAGGTTAGTTTCTGGCATCGACTTCAGAGGAATACCTCCTTACCACAAGCACCTCAAGAGGAGGCTTCTCTCAGCTCTAGGTATGTGAGAGGGACCCTGAGTTTGCGGCCTCAAGTGGAATGGACACCACGATGCCCTGACTCGAAATAAGGCCGGATATGCCTGCAGTGACTTGAATGCAGGCTCGTCTTGCATCTGCCAAGATGAAAGGATGTCTGAATCCCCGGTGGAGAGCACAGAGAAAGACCTAGTTCCCCACATCATCATGACCGGAGGCCTCACATCCTCTGAAAACTCCAGAGGGAGGCGGAGATCAGTGCCTCCAAAGGAGACGATGCCTGACTCCTCGTGAAACTTGATAGGAGTCCCAGGATTCCTGTGGCATGTGGAAAGGGACCCTTGTTGTCCCGCATCAGCTGGAGAGGCGTTCCAATTGCCCTGCCAAGCCACGAGGAGAATCCCGAGTTGTCCCTCGCAACTAGGCAGGAGTCCTGACGTCGCTGAACAAACATGTGTGTGGAAGGGCCATCCCCGTCGTAACTCGAGGTTATAACCCAGGTTCCCGGCGCAACTCGAGAAAAACCATGAGACTTCCCCCTCGCCGTGAGATGAGGCACGAATCCCCTGCACTGCGTGCCGAGCAATGCCGTGTTGCAAACCACCCAGGAAAGGAGCCTTGATTTCCTTGATGGCACTCCAGAGAAACCACAAGAACACTGTTTCAAGGCTAAAGGGATCCTGAGGTCACTGTAGCAACACGAAAGAGCTCCGTATACCAAAAATCAAATCGAGATGAGAGGTTGGTCCCTGGCTTCGATTCCAGAGGAATACCACCTTACCACAAGCACCTCAAGAGGAGGCTTCTCTCAGCTCTAGGTATGTGAGAGGGAACCTGAGATTGCGGCCTCAGGTGGAATGGACACCGTGATGCCCAGACTCGAAATAAGGCCGTATATGCCTGCAGTGACTTGAATGCAGGCTCGTCTTGCATCTCCCAAGACGAAAGGATGTCTGAATCCCCTGTGGAGACCACAGAGAAAGACCTAGTTCCCCACCTCATCGCGACCGGAGGCCTCACATCCATTGAAAACTCCAGAGGGATGCGGAGATCAGTGCCTCCAAAGGAGACGATTCCTGACTCCTCGTGAAACTTGATAGGAGTCCCAGGATTCCTGTGGCACGTGGAAAGGGACCCTTGGTCTCCCGCCTCAGCTGGAGAGGCGTCCCAATTGCCCTGCCAAGCCTCGAGGAGAATCCCGAGTTGTCCCTCGCAACTAGGCAGGAGTCCTGACGTCGCTGAACAAACACGTGTGTGGAAGGGCCATCCCCGTCGTAACTCGAGAATATACCCCAGGTTCCCGCCGCAACTCGAGAAAAACCATGAGACTTCCCCCTCGCCGCGAGATGAGGCCCGATTCCCCTGCACTGCGGGCAGAGCAATGCCGTGTTGCACATCACACATGAAAGGAGCCTTGATTTCCTTGATGGCACTCCAGAGAAACCCCAAGAACACTGTTTCAAGGCTAGAGGGATCCTGAGGTCACTGTAGCAACACGAAAGAGCTCCGTGGACCGAAAATCAACTCGAGATGAGAGGTTCGGCCCTGGCTTCGACTCCAGAGGAATACCACCTTACCACAAGCACCTCAAGAGGAGGCTTCTCTCAGCTCTAGGTATGTGAGAGGGACCCTGAGTTTTTGGCCTCAAGCGGAATGGACACCGCGATGCCCTGACTCAAAATAAGGCCGGATATCCCTGCAGTGACTTGAATGCAGGCACTTCTTGCATCTCCCAAGACGACAGGATGTCTGAATCCCCTGTGGAGACCACAGAGAAAGACTAGTTCCCCACCTCATCGCGACCGGAGGCCTCACATCCTTTGAAAACTCCAGAGGGACGCGGAGATCAGTGCCTCCAAAGGAGACGATGCCTGACTCCTCGTGAAACTTGATAGGAGTCCCAGGATTCCTGTGGCACGTGGAAAGTGACCCTTGGTCTCCCGCCTCAGCTGGAGAGGCGTCCCAATTGCCCTGCCAAGCCTCGAGGAGAATCCTGAGTTGCCGCTCGCAACTGGGCAGGAGTCCTGACGTCGCTGAACAAACATGTGTGTGGAAGGGCCATCCCCGTCGTAACTCGAGGTTATAACCCAGGTTCCCGCCGCAACTCGAGAAAAACCATGAGACTTCCCCCTCGCCGCGAGATGAGGCCCGATTCCCCTGCACTGCGTGCAGAGCAATGCCGTGTTGCACATCACACAGGAAAGGAGCCTTGATTTCCTTGATGGCACTCCAGAGAACCCCCAAGAACACTGTTTCAAGGCTAGAGGGATCCTGAGGTCACTGTAGCAACACGAAAGAGCTCGTGGACCACAAATCAACTCAAGATGAGAGGTTAGTTCCTGGCTTCGACTCCAGAGGAATACCACCTTACCACAAGCACCTCACGAGGAGGCTTCTCTCAGCTCTAGGTATGTGAGAGGGACCCTGATTTTGCAGCCTCAAGTGGAATGGACACCGCAATGCCCTGACTCGAAAGAAGGCCGGATATGCCTGCAGTGACTTGAATGCAGGCTCGTCTTTCATCTCCCAAGACGAAAGGATGTCTGAATTCCCTGTGGAGATCACAGAGAAAGACCTAGTTCCCCACCTCATCGCGACCGGAGGCCTCACATCCTTTGAAAACCCCAGAGGGACGCGGAGATCAGTGCCTCCAAAGGAGACGATGCCTGACTCCTCATGAAACTTGATAGAAGTCCCAGGATTCCTGTGGCACGGGGAAAAGGACCCTTGGTCTCCCGCCTCAGCTGGAGAGGCGTCCCAATTGCCCTGCCAAGCCTCGAGGAGAATCCCGAGTTGTCCCTCGCAACTAGGCAGGAGTCCTGACTTCGCTGAACAAACACATGTGTGAAAGGGCCATCCCCTTCGTAACTCGAGAATATACCCCAGGTTCCCACCGCAACTCGAGACAAACCATGAGACTTCCCACTCGCCACGAGATGAGGCCCGAATCCCCTGCACTGCGTGCAGAGCAATGCCGTCTTGCACATCACACAGGAAAGGAGCCTTGATTTCCTTGATGGCACTCCAGAGAAAGCCCATGAACACTGTTTAAAGGCCAGAGGGATCCTGAGGTCACTGTAGCAACAGGAAAGAGCTCCGTGGACCCCAAATCAACTCGAGATGAGATGTTAGTCGCTGGCTTCGATTCCAGAGGAATACCACCTTACCACAAGCACCTCAAGAGGAGGCTTGTCTCAGCTCTAGGTATGTGTGAGGAACCCTGAGTTTGCGGCCTCAAGTGGAATGGACACCGCGATGCCCTGACTCGAAATAAGGCCGGATATGCCTGCAGTGACTTGAATGCAGGCTCGTCTTGCATCTCCCAAGACGAAAGGATGTCTGAATCCCCTGTGGAGACCACAGAGAAAGACCTAGTTTCCCACCTCATCGCGACCGGAGGCTCACATCCTTTGAAAACACCAGAGGCAAGCGGAGATCAGTGCCTCCAAAGGAGACGATGCCTGACTCCTCGTGAAACTTGATAGGAGTCCCAGGATTACTGTGGCACATGGAAAGGGACCCTTGGTCTCCCGCCTCAGCTGGAGAGGCATCCCAATTGCCCTGCCACGCCTCGAGGAGAATCCCGAGTTGTCCCTCGCAACTAGGCAGGAGTCCTGACGTCGCTGAACAAACAGGTGTGTGGAAGGGCCATCCCCGTCGTAACTCGAGAATATACCCCAGGTTCCCGACGCAACTCGAGAAAAACCATGAGACTTCCCCCTCGCCGCGAGATGAGGCCCAATTCCCCTGCACTGCGTGCAGAGCAATGACGTGTTGCACATCACACAGGAAAGGAGCCTTGGTTTCCTTGATGGCACTCCAGAGAAAGCCCAAGAACACTGTTTCAAGGCTAGAGGGATCCTGAGGTCAGTGTAGCAACACAAAAGAGCTCCGTGGACCACAAATCAACTCGAGATGAGAGGTTAGTGCCTGGATTCGACTCCAGAGGAATACCACCTTACCACAAGCACCTCAAGAGGAGGCTTCTCTCAGCTCTAGGTATGTGAGAGGGACCCTGAGTTTGCGGCCTCAAGTGGAATGGACACCGCGATGCCCTGACTCGAAATAAGGCCGGATTTCCCTTCAGTAACTTGAATGCAGGCTCGTCTTGCATCTCCCAAGACGAAAGGATGTCTGAATCTCCTGTGGAGACCACAGAGAAAGACCTAGTTCCCTACCTCATCGCGACCGGAGGCCTCACATCCTTTGAAAACTCCAGAGGTACGCGGAGATCAGTGCCTCCAAAGGAGACGATGCCTGACTCCTCGTGAAACTTGATAGGAGTCCCAGGGTTCCTGTGGCATGGGGAAAATGACCCTTGGTCTCCCGCCTCAGCTGGAGAGGCGTCCCAATTGCCCTGCCAAGCCTCGAGGAGAATCCCGAGTTGTCCCTCGCAACTAGGCAGGAGTCCTGACTTCGCTGAACAAACACATGTGTGAAAGGGCCATCCCCTTCGTAACTCGAGAATATACCCCAGGTTCCCGCCGCAACTCGAGACAAACCATGAGACTTCCCCCTCGCCATGAGATGAGGCCCGATTCCCCTGCACTGCGTGCAGAGCAATGCCGTCTTGCACATCACACATGAAAGGAGCCTTGATTTCCTTGATGGCACTCCAGAGTAAGCCCAAGAACACTGTTTCAAGGCTAGAGGGATCCTGAGGTCACTGTAGCAACACGAAAGAGCTCCGTGGACCACAAATCAACTTGAGATGAGAGGTTAGTGCCTGGCTTCTACTCCAGAGGAATACCACCTTACCACAAGCACCTCAAGAGGAGGCTTCTCTCAGCTCTAGGTATGTGAGAGGGACCCTGAGTTTGCGGCCTCAAGTGGAATGGACACCACGATGCCCTGACTCGAAATAAAGCCGGATATGCCTGCAGTGACTTGAATGCAGGCTGGTCTTGCATCTCCCAAGACGAAAGGATGTCTTAATCCCCTGTGGAGACCACAGAGAAAGACCTCGTTCCCCACCTCATCGCGACCGGAGGCCTCACATCCTTTGAACACTCCAGAGGGACGCGGAGATCAGTGCCTCCAAAGGAGACGATGCCTGACTACTCATGAAACTTGATAGGAGTCCCAGGATTCCTGTGGCACGTGGAAAGGAACCCTTGGTCTCCCGCTTCAGCTGGAGAGGAGTCCCACTTGCCCTGCCAAGCCTCGAGGAGAATCCCGAGTTGTCCCTCGCAACTAGGCAGGAGTCCTGACGTTGCTGAACAAACACGTGTATGGAAGTGCCATCCCCGTCGTAACTCGAGAATATACCCCAGGTTCCCGCCGCAACTCGAGAAAAACCATGAGACTTCCCCCTCGCCGCGAGATGAGGCCCGATTCCCCTGCACTGCGTGCAGAGCAATGCCGTGTTGCACATCACACAGGAAAGGAGCCTTGATTTCCTTGATGGCACTCCAGAGAAAGCCCAAGAACACTGTTTCAAGGCTAGAGGGATCCTGACGTCACTGTAGCAACACGAAAGAGCTCCGTGGACCACAAATCAACTCGAGATGAGAGGTTAGTCCCTGGCTTCGACTCCAGAGGAATACCACCTTACCACAAGCACCTCAAGAGGATGCTTCTCTCAGCTCTAGGTATGTGAGAGGGACCCTGAGTTTGCGGCCTCAAGTGGAATGGACACTGCGATGCCATGACTTGAAATAAGGCCGGATATGCCTGCAGTGACTTGAATGCAGGCTCGTCTTGCATCTCCCAAGACGAAAGGATGTCTGAATCCCTGTGGAGACCACAGAGAAAGACCTAGTTCCCCACCTCATCGCGACCGGAGGCCTCACATCCTTTGAAAACTCCAGAGGGACGCGGAGATCAGTGCCTCCAAAGGAGACGATGCCTGACTCCTCGTGAAACTTGATAGGAGTCCCAGGATTCCTGTGGCACGTGGAAAGTGACCCTTGGTCTCCCGCCTCAGCTGGAGAGGCGTCCCAATTGCCCTGCCAAGCCTCGAGGAGAATCCCGAGTTGCCCCTCGCAACTAGGCAGGAGTCCTGACGTCGCTGAACAAACATGTGTGTGGAAGGGCCATCCCCGTCGTAACTCGAGGTTATAACCCAGGTTCCCGCCGCAACTCGAGAAAAACCATGAGACTTCCACCTTGCCGCGAGATGAGGCCCGATTCCCCTGCACTGCGTGCAGAGCAATGCCGTGTTGCACATCACACAGGAAAGGAGCCTTGATTTCCTTGATGGCACTCCAGAGAAACCCCAAGAACACTGTTTCAAGGCTAGAGGGATCCTGAGGTCACTGTAGCAACACGAAAGAGCTCGTGGACCACAAATCAACTCAAGATGAGAGGTTGGTTCCTGGCTTCGACTCCAGAGGAATACCACCTTACCACAAGCACCTCACGAGGAGGCTTCTCTCAGCTCTAGGTATGTGAGAGGGACCCTGATTTTGCAGCCTCAAGTGGAATGGACACTGCGATGCCCTGACGCGAAATAAGGCCGGATATCCCTGCAGTGACTTGAATGCAGGCTCGTCTTGCATCTCCGAAGACGAAAGGATGTCTGAATCCCCTGTGGAGACCACAGAGAAAGACCTAGTTCCCCACCTCATCGCGACCGGAGGCATCACATCCTTTGAAAATTCCAGACGTATGCGGAGATCAGTGCCTCCAAGAGAGACGATGCCTGACTCCTCGTGAAACTTGATAGGAGTCCCAGGATTCCTGTGGCACGTGGAAAGGGACCCTTGGTCTCCCGCCTAAGCTGGAGAGGCGTCCCAATTGCCCTGCCATGCCTCGAGGAGATTCCCGAGTTTTCCCTCGCAACTAGGCAGGAGTCCTGCCGTCGCTGAAGAAACACGTGGGTGGAAGGGCCATCCCCGTCGTAACTCGAGAATATACCCCAGGTTCCCGCCGCAACTCGAGAAAAACCATGAGACTTCCCCCTCGCCGCGAGATGAGGCCCGATTCCCCTGCACTGCGTGCAGAGCAATTCCGTGTTTCACATCCCACATGAAAGGAGCCTTGATTTCCTTGATGGCACTACAGAGAAACCTCAAGAACTCTGTTTCAAGGCTAGAGGGATCCTGAGGTCACTGTAGCAACACGAAAGAGCTCCGTGGACCACAAATCAACTCGAGATGAGAGGTTAGTCCCTGGCTTCTACTTCAGAGGAATACCACCTTACCACAAGCACCTCAAGAGGAGGCTTCTCTCAGCTCTAGGTATGTGAGAGGGACCCTGAGTTTGCGGCCTCAAGTGGAATGGACACCGCGATGCCCTGACTCGAAATAAGGCCGGATTTCCCTTCAGTAACTTGAATGCAGGCTCGTCTTGCATCTCCCAAGACGAAAGGATGTCTGAATCCCCTGTGGATCCCACAGAGAAAGACCTAGTTCCCCACCTCATCGCGACCGGAGGCCTCACATCCTTTGAAAACTCCAGAGGGACGCGGAGATCAGTGCCTCCAAAGGAGACGATGCCTGACTCCTCGTGAAACTTGATAGGAGTCCCAGGATTCCTGTGGCACGGGGAAAAGGACCCTTGGTCTCCCGCCTCAGCTGGAGAGGCGTCCCAATTGCCCTGCCAAGCCTCGAGGAGAATCCCGAGTTGTCCCTCGCAACTAGGCAGGAGTCCTGACTTCGCTGAACAAACACATGGGTGAAAGGGCCATCCCCTTCGTAACTCGAGAATATACCCCAGGTTCCCGCCGCAACTCGAGACAAACCATGAGACTTCCCCCTCGCCATGAGATGAGGCCCGATTCCCCTGCACTGCATGCAGAGCAATGCCGTCTTGCACATCACACATGAAAGGAGCCTTGATTTCCTTGATGGCACTCCAGAGTAAGCCCAAGAACACTGATTCAAGGCTAGAGGGATCCTGAGGTCACTGTAGCAACACGAAAGAGCTCCGTGGACCACAAATCAACTTGAGATGAGAGGTTAGTGCCTGGCTTCGACTCCAGAGGAATACCACCTTACCACAAGCACCTCAAGAGGAGGCTTCTCTCAGCTCTAGGTATGTGAGAGGGACCCTGAGTTTGCGGCCTCAAGTGGAATGGACACCACGATGCCCTGACTCGTAATAAAGCCGGATATGCCTGCAGTGACTTGAATGCAGGCTGGTCTTGCATCTCCCAAGACGAAAGGATGTCTTAATCCCCTGTGGAGACCACAGAGAAAGACCTCGTTCCCCACCTCATCGCGACCGGAGGCCTCACATCCTTTGAACACTCCAGAGGGACGCGGAGATCAGTGCCTCCAAAGGAGACGATGACTGACTCCCCGTGAAAATTGATAGGAGTCCTAGGATTCCTGTGGCACGTGGAAAGGGACCATTGGTCTCCCGCCTCAGCTGGAGAGGCGTCCCAATTGCCCTGCCAAGCCTCGAGGAGAATCCCGAGTTGCCCCTCGCAGCTAGGCAGGAGTCCTGACGTCGCTGAACAAACATGTGTGTGGAAGGGCCATCCCCGTCGTAACTCGAGGTTATAACCCAGGTTCCCGCCGCAACTCGAGAAAAACCATGAGACTTCCCCCTCGCCGCGAGATGAGGCCCGATTCCCCTGCACTGCGGGCAGAGCAATGCCGTGTTGCACATCACACAGGAAAGGAGCCTTGATTTCCTTGATGGCACTCCAGAGAAACCCCAAGAACACTGTTTCAAGGCTAGAGGGATCCTGAGGTCACTGTAGCAACATGAAAGAGCTCGTGGACCACAAATCAACTCAAGATGAGAGGTTAGTTTCTGGCATCGACTTCAGAGGAATACCTCCTTACCACAAGCACCTCAAGAGGAGGCTTCTCTCAGCTCTAGGTATGTGAGAGGGACCCTGAGTTTGCGGCCTCAAGTGGAATGGACACCACGATGCCCTGACTCGAAATAAGGCCGGATATGCCTGCAGTGACTTGAATGCAGGCTCGTCTTGCATCTGCCAAGATGAAAGGATGTCTGAATCCCCGGTGGAGAGCACAGAGAAAGACCTAGTTCCCCACATCATCATGACCGGAGGCCTCACATCCTCTGAAAACTCCAGAGGGAGGCGGAGATCAGTGCCTCCAAAGGAGACGATGCCTGACTCCTCGTGAAACTTGATAGGAGTCCCAGGATTCCTGTGGCATGTGGAAAGGGACCCTTGTTGTCCCGCATCAGCTGGAGAGGCGTTCCAATTGCCCTGCCAAGCCACGAGGAGAATCCCGAGTTGTCCCTCGCAACTAGGCAGGAGTCCTGACGTCGCTGAACAAACATGTGTGTGGAAGGGCCATCCCCGTCGTAACTCGAGGTTATAACCCAGGTTCCCGGCGCAACTCGAGAAAAACCATGAGACTTCCCCCTCGCCGTGAGATGAGGCACGAATCCCCTGCACTGCGTGCCGAGCAATGCCGTGTTGCAAACCACCCAGGAAAGGAGCCTTGATTTCCTTGATGGCACTCCAGAGAAACCACAAGAACACTGTTTCAAGGCTAAAGGGATCCTGAGGTCACTGTAGCAACACGAAAGAGCTCCGTATACCAAAAATCAAATCGAGATGAGAGGTTGGTCCCTGGCTTCGATTCCAGAGGAATACCACCTTACCACAAGCACCTCAAGAGGAGGCTTCTCTCAGCTCTAGGTATGTGAGAGGGAACCTGAGATTGCGGCCTCAGGTGGAATGGACACCGTGATGCCCAGACTCGAAATAAGGCCGTATATGCCTGCAGTGACTTGAATGCAGGCTCGTCTTGCATCTCCCAAGACGAAAGGATGTCTGAATCCCCTGTGGAGACCACAGAGAAAGACCTAGTTCCCCACCTCATCGCGACCGGAGGCCTCACATCCATTGAAAACTCCAGAGGGATGCGGAGATCAGTGCCTCCAAAGGAGACGATTCCTGACTCCTCGTGAAACTTGATAGGAGTCCCAGGATTCCTGTGGCACGTGGAAAGGGACCCTTGGTCTCCCGCCTCAGCTGGAGAGGCGTCCCAATTGCCCTGCCAAGCCTCGAGGAGAATCCCGAGTTGTCCCTCGCAACTAGGCAGGAGTCCTGACGTCGCTGAACAAACACGTGTGTGGAAGGGCCATCCCCGTCGTAACTCGAGAATATACCCCAGGTTCCCGCCGCAACTCGAGAAAAACCATGAGACTTCCCCCTCGCCGCGAGATGAGGCCCGATTCCCCTGCACTGCGGGCAGAGCAATGCCGTGTTGCACATCACACATGAAAGGAGCCTTGATTTCCTTGATGGCACTCCAGAGAAACCCCAAGAACACTGTTTCAAGGCTAGAGGGATCCTGAGGTCACTGTAGCAACACGAAAGAGCTCCGTGGACCGAAAATCAACTCGAGATGAGAGGTTCGGCCCTGGCTTCGACTCCAGAGGAATACCACCTTACCACAAGCACCTCAAGAGGAGGCTTCTCTCAGCTCTAGGTATGTGAGAGGGACCCTGAGTTTTTGGCCTCAAGCGGAATGGACACCGCGATGCCCTGACTCAAAATAAGGCCGGATATCCCTGCAGTGACTTGAATGCAGGCACTTCTTGCATCTCCCAAGACGACAGGATGTCTGAATCCCCTGTGGAGACCACAGAGAAAGACTAGTTCCCCACCTCATCGCGACCGGAGGCCTCACATCCTTTGAAAACTCCAGAGGGACGCGGAGATCAGTGCCTCCAAAGGAGACGATGCCTGACTCCTCGTGAAACTTGATAGGAGTCCCAGGATTCCTGTGGCACGTGGAAAGTGACCCTTGGTCTCCCGCCTCAGCTGGAGAGGCGTCCCAATTGCCCTGCCAAGCCTCGAGGAGAATCCTGAGTTGCCGCTCGCAACTGGGCAGGAGTCCTGACGTCGCTGAACAAACATGTGTGTGGAAGGGCCATCCCCGTCGTAACTCGAGGTTATAACCCAGGTTCCCGCCGCAACTCGAGAAAAACCATGAGACTTCCCCCTCGCCGCGAGATGAGGCCCGATTCCCCTGCACTGCGTGCAGAGCAATGCCGTGTTGCACATCACACAGGAAAGGAGCCTTGATTTCCTTGATGGCACTCCAGAGAACCCCCAAGAACACTGTTTCAAGGCTAGAGGGATCCTGAGGTCACTGTAGCAACACGAAAGAGCTCGTGGACCACAAATCAACTCAAGATGAGAGGTTAGTTCCTGGCTTCGACTCCAGAGGAATACCACCTTACCACAAGCACCTCACGAGGAGGCTTCTCTCAGCTCTAGGTATGTGAGAGGGACCCTGATTTTGCAGCCTCAAGTGGAATGGACACCGCAATGCCCTGACTCGAAAGAAGGCCGGATATGCCTGCAGTGACTTGAATGCAGGCTCGTCTTTCATCTCCCAAGACGAAAGGATGTCTGAATTCCCTGTGGAGATCACAGAGAAAGACCTAGTTCCCCACCTCATCGCGACCGGAGGCCTCACATCCTTTGAAAACCCCAGAGGGACGCGGAGATCAGTGCCTCCAAAGGAGACGATGCCTGACTCCTCATGAAACTTGATAGAAGTCCCAGGATTCCTGTGGCACGGGGAAAAGGACCCTTGGTCTCCCGCCTCAGCTGGAGAGGCGTCCCAATTGCCCTGCCAAGCCTCGAGGAGAATCCCGAGTTGTCCCTCGCAACTAGGCAGGAGTCCTGACTTCGCTGAACAAACACATGTGTGAAAGGGCCATCCCCTTCGTAACTCGAGAATATACCCCAGGTTCCCACCGCAACTCGAGACAAACCATGAGACTTCCCACTCGCCACGAGATGAGGCCCGAATCCCCTGCACTGCGTGCAGAGCAATGCCGTCTTGCACATCACACAGGAAAGGAGCCTTGATTTCCTTGATGGCACTCCAGAGAAAGCCCATGAACACTGTTTAAAGGCCAGAGGGATCCTGAGGTCACTGTAGCAACAGGAAAGAGCTCCGTGGACCCCAAATCAACTCGAGATGAGATGTTAGTCGCTGGCTTCGATTCCAGAGGAATACCACCTTACCACAAGCACCTCAAGAGGAGGCTTGTCTCAGCTCTAGGTATGTGTGAGGAACCCTGAGTTTGCGGCCTCAAGTGGAATGGACACCGCGATGCCCTGACTCGAAATAAGGCCGGATATGCCTGCAGTGACTTGAATGCAGGCTCGTCTTGCATCTCCCAAGACGAAAGGATGTCTGAATCCCCTGTGGAGACCACAGAGAAAGACCTAGTTTCCCACCTCATCGCGACCGGAGGCTCACATCCTTTGAAAACACCAGAGGCAAGCGGAGATCAGTGCCTCCAAAGGAGACGATGCCTGACTCCTCGTGAAACTTGATAGGAGTCCCAGGATTACTGTGGCACATGGAAAGGGACCCTTGGTCTCCCGCCTCAGCTGGAGAGGCATCCCAATTGCCCTGCCACGCCTCGAGGAGAATCCCGAGTTGTCCCTCGCAACTAGGCAGGAGTCCTGACGTCGCTGAACAAACAGGTGTGTGGAAGGGCCATCCCCGTCGTAACTCGAGAATATACCCCAGGTTCCCGACGCAACTCGAGAAAAACCATGAGACTTCCCCCTCGCCGCGAGATGAGGCCCAATTCCCCTGCACTGCGTGCAGAGCAATGACGTGTTGCACATCACACAGGAAAGGAGCCTTGGTTTCCTTGATGGCACTCCAGAGAAAGCCCAAGAACACTGTTTCAAGGCTAGAGGGATCCTGAGGTCAGTGTAGCAACACAAAAGAGCTCCGTGGACCACAAATCAACTCGAGATGAGAGGTTAGTGCCTGGATTCGACTCCAGAGGAATACCACCTTACCACAAGCACCTCAAGAGGAGGCTTCTCTCAGCTCTAGGTATGTGAGAGGGACCCTGAGTTTGCGGCCTCAAGTGGAATGGACACCGCGATGCCCTGACTCGAAATAAGGCCGGATTTCCCTTCAGTAACTTGAATGCAGGCTCGTCTTGCATCTCCCAAGACGAAAGGATGTCTGAATCTCCTGTGGAGACCACAGAGAAAGACCTAGTTCCCTACCTCATCGCGACCGGAGGCCTCACATCCTTTGAAAACTCCAGAGGTACGCGGAGATCAGTGCCTCCAAAGGAGACGATGCCTGACTCCTCGTGAAACTTGATAGGAGTCCCAGGGTTCCTGTGGCATGGGGAAAATGACCCTTGGTCTCCCGCCTCAGCTGGAGAGGCGTCCCAATTGCCCTGCCAAGCCTCGAGGAGAATCCCGAGTTGTCCCTCGCAACTAGGCAGGAGTCCTGACTTCGCTGAACAAACACATGTGTGAAAGGGCCATCCCCTTCGTAACTCGAGAATATACCCCAGGTTCCCGCCGCAACTCGAGACAAACCATGAGACTTCCCCCTCGCCATGAGATGAGGCCCGATTCCCCTGCACTGCGTGCAGAGCAATGCCGTCTTGCACATCACACATGAAAGGAGCCTTGATTTCCTTGATGGCACTCCAGAGTAAGCCCAAGAACACTGTTTCAAGGCTAGAGGGATCCTGAGGTCACTGTAGCAACACGAAAGAGCTCCGTGGACCACAAATCAACTTGAGATGAGAGGTTAGTGCCTGGCTTCTACTCCAGAGGAATACCACCTTACCACAAGCACCTCAAGAGGAGGCTTCTCTCAGCTCTAGGTATGTGAGAGGGACCCTGAGTTTGCGGCCTCAAGTGGAATGGACACCACGATGCCCTGACTCGAAATAAAGCCGGATATGCCTGCAGTGACTTGAATGCAGGCTGGTCTTGCATCTCCCAAGACGAAAGGATGTCTTAATCCCCTGTGGAGACCACAGAGAAAGACCTCGTTCCCCACCTCATCGCGACCGGAGGCCTCACATCCTTTGAACACTCCAGAGGGACGCGGAGATCAGTGCCTCCAAAGGAGACGATGCCTGACTACTCATGAAACTTGATAGGAGTCCCAGGATTCCTGTGGCACGTGGAAAGGAACCCTTGGTCTCCCGCTTCAGCTGGAGAGGAGTCCCACTTGCCCTGCCAAGCCTCGAGGAGAATCCCGAGTTGTCCCTCGCAACTAGGCAGGAGTCCTGACGTTGCTGAACAAACACGTGTATGGAAGTGCCATCCCCGTCGTAACTCGAGAATATACCCCAGGTTCCCGCCGCAACTCGAGAAAAACCATGAGACTTCCCCCTCGCCGCGAGATGAGGCCCGATTCCCCTGCACTGCGTGCAGAGCAATGCCGTGTTGCACATCACACAGGAAAGGAGCCTTGATTTCCTTGATGGCACTCCAGAGAAAGCCCAAGAACACTGTTTCAAGGCTAGAGGGATCCTGACGTCACTGTAGCAACACGAAAGAGCTCCGTGGACCACAAATCAACTCGAGATGAGAGGTTAGTCCCTGGCTTCGACTCCAGAGGAATACCACCTTACCACAAGCACCTCAAGAGGATGCTTCTCTCAGCTCTAGGTATGTGAGAGGGACCCTGAGTTTGCGGCCTCAAGTGGAATGGACACTGCGATGCCATGACTTGAAATAAGGCCGGATATGCCTGCAGTGACTTGAATGCAGGCTCGTCTTGCATCTCCCAAGACGAAAGGATGTCTGAATCCCTGTGGAGACCACAGAGAAAGACCTAGTTCCCCACCTCATCGCGACCGGAGGCCTCACATCCTTTGAAAACTCCAGAGGGACGCGGAGATCAGTGCCTCCAAAGGAGACGATGCCTGACTCCTCGTGAAACTTGATAGGAGTCCCAGGATTCCTGTGGCACGTGGAAAGTGACCCTTGGTCTCCCGCCTCAGCTGGAGAGGCGTCCCAATTGCCCTGCCAAGCCTCGAGGAGAATCCCGAGTTGCCCCTCGCAACTAGGCAGGAGTCCTGACGTCGCTGAACAAACATGTGTGTGGAAGGGCCATCCCCGTCGTAACTCGAGGTTATAACCCAGGTTCCCGCCGCAACTCGAGAAAAACCATGAGACTTCCACCTTGCCGCGAGATGAGGCCCGATTCCCCTGCACTGCGTGCAGAGCAATGCCGTGTTGCACATCACACAGGAAAGGAGCCTTGATTTCCTTGATGGCACTCCAGAGAAACCCCAAGAACACTGTTTCAAGGCTAGAGGGATCCTGAGGTCACTGTAGCAACACGAAAGAGCTCGTGGACCACAAATCAACTCAAGATGAGAGGTTGGTTCCTGGCTTCGACTCCAGAGGAATACCACCTTACCACAAGCACCTCACGAGGAGGCTTCTCTCAGCTCTAGGTATGTGAGAGGGACCCTGATTTTGCAGCCTCAAGTGGAATGGACACTGCGATGCCCTGACGCGAAATAAGGCCGGATATCCCTGCAGTGACTTGAATGCAGGCTCGTCTTGCATCTCCGAAGACGAAAGGATGTCTGAATCCCCTGTGGAGACCACAGAGAAAGACCTAGTTCCCCACCTCATCGCGACCGGAGGCATCACATCCTTTGAAAATTCCAGACGTATGCGGAGATCAGTGCCTCCAAGAGAGACGATGCCTGACTCCTCGTGAAACTTGATAGGAGTCCCAGGATTCCTGTGGCACGTGGAAAGGGACCCTTGGTCTCCCGCCTAAGCTGGAGAGGCGTCCCAATTGCCCTGCCATGCCTCGAGGAGATTCCCGAGTTTTCCCTCGCAACTAGGCAGGAGTCCTGCCGTCGCTGAAGAAACACGTGGGTGGAAGGGCCATCCCCGTCGTAACTCGAGAATATACCCCAGGTTCCCGCCGCAACTCGAGAAAAACCATGAGACTTCCCCCTCGCCGCGAGATGAGGCCCGATTCCCCTGCACTGCGTGCAGAGCAATTCCGTGTTTCACATCCCACATGAAAGGAGCCTTGATTTCCTTGATGGCACTACAGAGAAACCTCAAGAACTCTGTTTCAAGGCTAGAGGGATCCTGAGGTCACTGTAGCAACACGAAAGAGCTCCGTGGACCACAAATCAACTCGAGATGAGAGGTTAGTCCCTGGCTTCTACTTCAGAGGAATACCACCTTACCACAAGCACCTCAAGAGGAGGCTTCTCTCAGCTCTAGGTATGTGAGAGGGACCCTGAGTTTGCGGCCTCAAGTGGAATGGACACCGCGATGCCCTGACTCGAAATAAGGCCGGATTTCCCTTCAGTAACTTGAATGCAGGCTCGTCTTGCATCTCCCAAGACGAAAGGATGTCTGAATCCCCTGTGGATCCCACAGAGAAAGACCTAGTTCCCCACCTCATCGCGACCGGAGGCCTCACATCCTTTGAAAACTCCAGAGGGACGCGGAGATCAGTGCCTCCAAAGGAGACGATGCCTGACTCCTCGTGAAACTTGATAGGAGTCCCAGGATTCCTGTGGCACGGGGAAAAGGACCCTTGGTCTCCCGCCTCAGCTGGAGAGGCGTCCCAATTGCCCTGCCAAGCCTCGAGGAGAATCCCGAGTTGTCCCTCGCAACTAGGCAGGAGTCCTGACTTCGCTGAACAAACACATGGGTGAAAGGGCCATCCCCTTCGTAACTCGAGAATATACCCCAGGTTCCCGCCGCAACTCGAGACAAACCATGAGACTTCCCCCTCGCCATGAGATGAGGCCCGATTCCCCTGCACTGCATGCAGAGCAATGCCGTCTTGCACATCACACATGAAAGGAGCCTTGATTTCCTTGATGGCACTCCAGAGTAAGCCCAAGAACACTGATTCAAGGCTAGAGGGATCCTGAGGTCACTGTAGCAACACGAAAGAGCTCCGTGGACCACAAATCAACTTGAGATGAGAGGTTAGTGCCTGGCTTCGACTCCAGAGGAATACCACCTTACCACAAGCACCTCAAGAGGAGGCTTCTCTCAGCTCTAGGTATGTGAGAGGGACCCTGAGTTTGCGGCCTCAAGTGGAATGGACACCACGATGCCCTGACTCGTAATAAAGCCGGATATGCCTGCAGTGACTTGAATGCAGGCTGGTCTTGCATCTCCCAAGACGAAAGGATGTCTTAATCCCCTGTGGAGACCACAGAGAAAGACCTCGTTCCCCACCTCATCGCGACCGGAGGCCTCACATCCTTTGAACACTCCAGAGGGACGCGGAGATCAGTGCCTCCAAAGGAGACGATGCCTGACTACTCATGAAACTTGATAGGAGTCCCAGGATTCCAGTGGCACGTGGAAAGGAACCCTTGGTCTCCCGCTTCAGCTGGAGAGGAGTCCCACTTGCCCTGCCAAGCCTCGAGGAGAATCCCGAGTTGTCCCTCGCAACTAGGCAGGAGTCCTGACGTCGCTGAACAAACACGTGTGTGGAAGTGCCATCCCCGTCGTAACTCGAGAATATACCCCAGGTTCCCGCCGCAACTCGAGAAAAACCATGAGACTTCCCCCTCGCCGCGAGATGAGGCCCGATTCCCCTGCACTGCGTGCAGAGCAATGCCGTGTTGCACATCACACAGGAAAGGAGCCTTGATTTCCTTGATGGCACTCCAGAGAAAGCCCAAGAACACTGTTTCAAGGCTAGAGGGATCCTGACGTCACTGTAGCAACACGAAAGAGCTCCGTGGACCACAAATCAACTCGAGATGAGAGGTTAGTCCCTGGCTTCGACTCCAGAGGAATACCACCTTACCACAAGCACCTCAAGAGGATGCTTCTCTCAGCTCTAGGTATGTGAGAGGGACCCTGAGTTTGCGGCCTCAAGTGGAATGGACACTGCGATGCCATGACTTGAAATAAGGCCGGATATGCCTGCAGTGACTTGAATGCAGGCTCGTCTTGCATCTCCCAAGACGAAAGGATGTCTGAATCCCCTGTGGAGACCACAGAGAAAGACCTAGTTCCCCACCTCATCGCGACCGGAGGCCTCACATCCTTTGAAAACTCCAGAGGGACGCGGAGATCAGTGCCTCCAAAGGAGACGATGCCTGACTCCTCGTGAAACTTGATAGGAGTCCCAGGATTCCTGTGGCACGTGGAAAGGGACCCTTGGTCTCCCGCCTCAGCTGGAGAGGCGTCCCAATTGCCCTGCCAAGCCTCGAGGAGAATCCCGAGTTGCCCCTCGCAACTAGGCAGGAGTCCTGACGTCGCTGAACAAACATGTGTGTGGAAGGGCCATCCCCGTCGTTACTCGAGGATATAACCCAGGTTCCCGCCGCAACTCGAGAAAAACCATGAGACTTCCCCCTCGCCGCGAGATGAGGCCCGATTCCCCTGCACTGCGTGCAGAGCAATGCCGTGTTGCACATCACACAGGAAAGGAGCCTTGATTTCCTTGATGGCACTCCAGAGAAACCCCAAGAACATTGTTTCAAGGCTAGAGGGATCCTGAGATCACTGTAGCAACACGAAAGAGCTCGTGGACCACAAATCAACTCAAGATGAGAGGTTAGTTCCTGGCTTCGACTCCAGAGGAATACCACCTTACCACAAGCACCTCACAAGGAGGCTTCTCTCAGCTCTAGGTATGTGAGAGGGACCCTGATTTTGCAGCCTCAAGTGGAATGGACACCGCGATGCCCTGACTCGAAATAAGGCCGGATATGCCTGCAGTGACTTGAATGCAGGCTCGTCTTTCATCTGCCAAGACGAAAGGATGTCTGAATTCCCTGTGGAGACCACAGAGAAAGACCTAGTTCCCCACCTCATCGCGACCGGAGGCCTCACATCCTTTAAAAACTCCAGAGGGACGCGGAGATCAGTTCCTCCAAAGGAGACGATGCCTGACTCCTCGTGAAACTTGATAGGAGTCCCAGGATTCCTGTGGCACGTGGAAAGGGACCCTTGGTCTCCCGCCTCAGCTGGAGAGGCGTCCCAATTGCCCTGCCAAGCCTCGAGGAGAATCCCGAGTTGCCCCTGGCAACGAGGCAGGAGTCCTGACGTCGCTGAACAAACAGGTGTGTGGAAGGGCCATCCCCGTCGTAACTCGAGAATATACCCCAGGTTCCCGCCGCAACTCGAGAAAAACCATGAGACTTCCCCCTCGCCGCGAGATGAGGCCCGATTCCCCTGCACTGCGTGCAGAGCAATGACGTGTTGCACATCACACAGGAAAGGAGCCTTGGTTTCCTTGATGGCACTCCAGAGAAACCCCAAGAACACTGTTTCAAGGCTAGAGGGATCCTGAGGTCACTGTAGCAACACAAAAGAGCTCCGTGGACCACAAATCAACTCGAGATGAGAGGTTAGTGCCTGGATTCGACTCCAGAGGAATACCACCTTACCACAAGCACCTCAAGAGGAGGCTTCTCTCAGCTCTAGGTATGTGAGAGGGACCCTGAGTTTGCGGCCTCAAGTGGAATGGACACTGCGATGCCCTGACGCGAAATAAGGCCGGATATCCCTGCAGTGCCTTGAATGCAGGCTCGTCTTGCATCTCCCAAGACGAAAGGATGTCTGAATCCCCTGTGGAGACCACAGAGAAAGACCTAGTTCCCCACCTCATCGCGACCGGAGGCATCACATCCTTTGAAAATTCCAGACGTATGCGGAGATCAGTGCCTCCAAGAGAGACGATGCCTGACTCCTCGTGAAACTTGATAGGAGTCCCAGGATTCCTGTGGCACGTGGAAAGGGACCCTTGGTCTCCCGCCTAAGCTGGAGAGGCGTCCCAATTGCCCTGCCAAGCCTCGAGGAGATTCCCGAGTTTTCCCTCGCAACTAGGCAGGAGTCCTGCCGTCGCTGAAGAAACACGTGGGTGGAAGGGCCATCCCCGTCGTAACTCGAGAATATACCCCAGGTTCCCGCCGCAACTCGAGAAAAACCATGAGACTTCCCCCTCGCCGCGAGATGAGGCCCGATTCCCCTGCACTGCGTGCAGGGCAATTCCTTGTTTCACATCCCACATGAAAGGAGCCTTGATTTCCTTGATGGCACTCCAGAGAAAGCCCAAGAACACTGTTTCAAGGCTAGAGGGATCCTGAGGTCACTGTAGCAACACGAAAGAGCTCCGTGGACCCATAATCAACTCGAGATGAGAGGTTAGTGCCTGGCTTCGACTCCAGAGGAATACCACCTTACCACAAGCACCTCAAGAGGAGGCTTCTCTCAGCTCTAGGTATGTGAGAGGGACCCTGAGATTGCGGCCTCAAGTGGAATGGACACCACGATGCCCTGACTCGAAATAAGGCCGGATATGCCTGCAGTGACTTGAATGCAGGCTCGTCTTGCATCTCCCAAGACGAAAGGATGTCTGAATCCCCTGTGGAGACCGCAGAGAAAGACCTAGTTTCCCACCTCATCGCGACCGGAGGCCTCACATCCTTTGAAAACACCAGAGGCAAGCGGAGATCAGTGCCTCCAAAGGAGACGGTGCCTGACTCCTCGTGAAACTTGATAGGAGTCCCAGGATTACTGTGGCACATGGAAAGGGACCCTTGGTCTCCCGCCTCAGCTGGAGAGGCATCCCAATTGCCCTGCCACGCCTCGAGGAGAATCCCGAGTTGTCCCTCGCAACTAGGCAGGAGTCCTGACGTCGCTGAACAAACAGGTGTGTGGAAGGGCCATCCCCGTCGTAACTCGAGAATATACCCCAGGTTCCCGCCGCAACTCGAGAAAAACCATGAGACTTCCCCCTCGCCGCGAGATGAGGCCCGATTCCCCTGCACTGCGTGCAGAGCAATGACGTGTTGCACATCACACAGGAAAGGAGCCTTGGTTTCCTTGATGGCACTCCAGAGAAACCCCAAGAACACTGTTTCAAGGCTAGAGGGATCCTGAGGTCACTGTAGCAACACAAAAGAGCTCCGTGGACCACAAATCAACTCGAGATGAGAGGTTAGTGCCTGGATTCGACTCCAGAGGAATACCACCTTACCACAAGCACCTCAAGAGGAGGCTTCTCTCAGCTCTAGGTATGTGAGAGGGACCCTGAGTTTGCGGCCTCAAGTGGAATGGACACTGCGATGCCCTGACTCGAAATAAGGCCGGATATGCCTGCAGTGACTTGAATGCAGGCTCGTCTTGCATCTCCCAAGACGAAAGGATGTCTGAATCCCCTGTGGAGACCACAGAGAAAGACCTAGTTCCCCACCTCATCGCGACCGGAGGCCTCACATCCTTTGAAAACTCCAGAGGGACGCGGAGATCAGTGCCTCCAAAGGAGACGATGCCTGACTCCTCGTGAAACTTGATAGGAGTCCCAGGATTCCTGTGGCACGTGGAAAGGGACCCTTGGTCTCCCGCCTAAGCTGGAGAGGCGTCCCAATTGCCCTGCCAAGCCTCGAGGAGATTCCCGAGTTTTCCCTCGCAACTAGGCAGGAGTCCTGACGTCGCTGAACAAACACGTGTGTGGAAGTGCCATCCCCTTCGTAACTCGAGAATATACCCCAGGTTCCGGCCGCAACTCGAGAAAAACCATGAGACTTCCCCCTCGCCGCGAGATGAGGCCCGATTCCCCTGCACTGCGTGCAGAGCAATGCCGTGTTGCACATCACACAGGAAAGGAGCCTTGATTTCCTTGATGGCACTCCAGAGAAAGCCCAAGAACACTGTTTCAAGGCTAGAGGGATACTGACATCACTGTAGCAACACGAAAGAGCTCCGTGGACCACAAATCAACTCGAGATGAGAGGTTAGTCCCTGGCTTCGACTCCAGAGGAATACCACCTTACCACAAGCACCTCAAGAGGATGCTTCTCTCAGCTCTAGGTATGTGAGAGGGACCCTGAGTTTGCGGCCTCAAGTGGAATGGACACTGCGATGCCCTGACTTGAAATAAGGCCGGATATGCCTGCAGTGACTTGAATGCAGGCTCGTCTTGCATCTCCCAAGACGAAAGGATGTCTGAATCCCCTGTGGAGACCACAGAGAAAGACCTAGTTCCCCACCTCATCGCGACCGGAGGCCTCACATCCTTTAAAAACTCCAGAGGGACGCGGAGATCAGTTCCTCCAAAGGAGACGATGCCTGACTCCTCGTGAAACTTGATAGGAGTCCCAGGATTCCTGTGGCACGTGGAAAGGGACCCTTGGTCTCCCGCCTCAGCTGGAGAGGCGTCCCAATTGCCCTGCCAAGCCTCGAGGAGAATCTTGAGTTGCCCCTCGCAACGAGGCAGGAGTCCTGACGTCGCTGAACAAACACGTGTGTGGAAGGGCCATCCCCGTCGTAACTCGAGAATATACCCCAGGTTCCCGCCGAAACTCGAGAAAAACCATGAGACTTCCCCCTCGCCGCGAGATGAGGCCCGATTACCGTGCACTGCGTGCAGAGCAATTCCGTGTTGCACATCACGCATGAAAGGAGCCTTGATTTCCTTGATGGCACTCCAGAGAAACCCCAAGAACACTGTTACAAGGCTAGAGGGATCCTGAGGTCACTGTAGCAACACGAAAGAGCTCCGTGGACCACAAATCAACTGGAGATGAGAGGTTAGTCCCTGGCTTCAACTCCAGAGGAATACCACCTTACCACAAGCACCTCAAGAGGAGGCTTCTCTCAGCTCTAGGTATGTGAGAGGGACCCTGAGTTTGCGGCCTCAAGTGGAATGGACACTGCGATGCCCTGACTCGAAATAAGGCCGGATTTCCCTTCAGTGACTTGAATGCAGGCTCGTCTTGCATCTCCCAAGACGAAAGGATGTCTGAATCCCCTGTGGAGACCACAGAGAAAGACCTAGTTCCCCACCTCATCGCGACCGGAGGCCTCACATCCTTTGAAAACTCCAGAGGGACGCGGAGATCAGTGCCTCCAAAGGAGACGATGCCTGACTCCTCGTGAAACTTGATAGGAGTCCCAGGATTCCTGTGGCACGGGGAAAAGGACCCTTGGTCTCCCGCCTCAGCTGGAGAGGCGTCCCAATTGCCCTGCCAAGCCTCGAGGAGAATCCCGAGTTGTCCCTCGCAACTAGGCAGGAGTCCTGACTTCGCTGAACAAACACATGTGTGAAAGGGCCATCCCCTTCGTAACTCGAGAATATACCCCAGGTTCCCGCCGCAACTCGAGACAAACCATGAGACTTCCCCCTCGCCACGAGATGAGGCCCGATTCCCCTGCACTGCGTGCAGAGCAATGCCGTCTTGCACATCACACATGAAAGGAGCCTTGATTTCCTTGATGGCACTCCAAAGAAACCCCAAGAACACTGTTTCAAGGCTAGAGGGATCCTGAGGTCACTGTAGCAACACGAAAGAGCTCCGTGGACCAAAAATCAACTCGAGATGAGAGGTTAGTTCCTGGCTTCGACTCCAGAGGAATACCACCTTACCACAAGCACCTCACGAGGAGGCTTCTCTCAGCTCTAGGTATGTGAGAGGGACCCTGATTTTGCAGCCTCAAGTGGAATGGACACCGCGATGCCCTGACTCGAAATAAGGCCGGATATGCCTGCAGTGACTTGAATGCAGGCTCGTCTTTCATCTCCCAAGACGAAAGGATGTCTGAATTCCCTGTGGAGATCACAGAGAAAGACCTCGTTCCCCACCTCATCGCGACCGGAGGCCTCACATCCTTTGAAAACCCTAGAGGGACGCGGAGATCAGTGCCTCCAAAGGAGACGATGCCTGACTCCTCATGAAACTTGATAGAAGTCCCAGGATTCCTGTGGCACGGGGAAAAGGACCCTTGGTCTCCCGCCTCAGCTGGAGAGGCGTCCCAATTGCCCTGCCAAGCCTCGAGGAGAATCCCGAGTTGTCCCTCGCAACTAGGCAGGAGTCCTGACTTCGCTGAACAAACACATGTGTGAAAGGGCCATCCCCTTCGTAACTCGAGAATATACCCCAGGTTCCCGCCGCAACTCGAGAAAAACCATGAGACTTCCCCCTCGCCGCGAGATGAGGCCCGAATCCCCTGCACTGCGTGCAGAGCAATGCCGTCTTGCACATCACACATGAAAGGAGCCTTGATTTCCTTGATGGCACTCCAGAGAAAGCCCAAGAACACTGTTTCAAGGCTAGAGGGATCCTGAGGTCACTGTAGCAACACGAAAGAGCTCCGTGGACCACAAATCAACTCGAGATGAGAGGTTAGTGCCTGGCTTCGACTCCAGAGGAATACCACCTTACCACAAGCACCTCAAGAGGAGGCTTCTCTCAGCTCTAGGTATGTGAGAGGGACCCTGAGATTGCGGCCTCAAGTGGAATGGACACCACGATGCCCTGACTCGAAATAAGGCCGGATATGCCTGCAGTGACTTGAATGCAGGCTCGTCTTGCATCTCCCAAGACGAAAGGATGTCTTAATCCCCTGTGGAGACCACAGAGAAAGACCTCGTTCCCCACCTCATCGCGACCGGAGGCCTCACATCCTTTGAACACTCCAGAGGGACGCGTAGATCAGTGCCTCCAAAGGAGACGATGCCTGACTACTCATGAAACTTGATAGGAGTCCCAGGATTCCTGTGGCACGTGGAAAGGAACCCTTGGTCTCCCGCTTCAGCTGGAGAGGAGTCCCACTTGCCCTGCCAAGCCTCGAGGAGAATCCCGAGTTGTCCCTCGCAACTAGGCAGGAGTCCTGACGTCGCTGAACAAACACGTGTGTGGAAGTGCCATCCCCGTCGTAACTCGAGAATATACCCCAGGTTCCCGCCGCAACTCGAGAAAAACCATGAGACTTCCCCCTCGCCGCGAGATGAGGCCCGATTCCCCTGCACTGCGTGCAGAGCAATGCCGTGTTGCACATCACACAGGAAAGGAGCCTTGATTTCCTTGATGGCACTCCAGAGAAAGCCCAAGAACACTGTTTCAAGGCTAGAGGGATCCTGACGTCACTGTAGCAACACGAAAGAGCTCCGTGGACCACAAATCAACTCGAGATGAGAGGTTAGTCCCTGGCTTCGACTCCAGAGGAATACCACCTTACCACAAGCACCTCAAGAGGATGCTTCTCTCAGCTCTAGGTATGTGAGAGGGACCCTGAGTTTGCGGCCTCAAGTGGAATGGACACTGCGATGCCCTGACTTGAAATAAGGCCGGATATGCCTGCAGTGACTTGAATGCAGGCTCGTCTTGCATCTCTCAAGACGAAAGGAAGTCTGAATCCCCTGTGGAGACCACAGAGAAAGACCTAGTTCCCCACCTCATCGCGACCGGAGGCCTCACATCCTTTAAAAACTCCAGAGGGACGCGGAGATCAGTTCCTCCAAAGGAGACGATGCCTGACTCCTCGTGAAACTTGATAGGAGTCCCAGGATTCCTGTGGCACGTGGAAAGGGACCCTTGGTCTCCCGCCTCAGCTGGAGAGGCGTCCCAATTGCCCTGCCAAGCCTCGAGGAGAATCCCGAGTTGCCCCTCGCAACGAGGCAGGAGTCCTGACGTCGCTGAACAAACACGTGTGTGGAAGGGCCATCCCCGTCGTAACTCGAGAATATACCCCAGGTTCCCGCCGAAACTCGAGAAAAACCATGAGACTTCCCCCTCGCCGCGAGATGAGGCCCGATTACCGTGCACTGCGTGCAGAGCAATTCCGTGTTGCACATCACGCATGAATGGAGCCTTGATTTCCTTGATGGCACTCCAGAGAAACCCCAAGAACACTGTTACAAGGCTAGAAAGATCCTGAGGTCACTGTAGCAACACGAAAGAGCTCCGTGGACCACAAATCAACTGGAGATGAGAGGTTAGTCCCTGGCTTCAACTCCAGAGGAGTACCACCTTATCACAAGCACCTCAAGAGGAGGCTTCTCTCAGCTCTAGGTATGTGAGAGGGACCCTGAGTTTGCGGCCTCAAGTGGAATGGACACTGCGATGCCCTGACGCGAAATAAGGCCGGATATCCCTGCAGTGACTTGAATGCAGGCTCGTCTTGCATCTCCCAAGACGAAAGGATGTCTGAATCCCCTGTGGAGACCACAGAGAAAGACCTAGTTCCCCACCTCATCGCGACCGGAGGCATCACATCCTTTGAAAATTCCAGACGTATGCGGAGATCAGTGCCTCCAAGAGAGACGATGCCTGACTCCTCGTGAAACTTGATAGGAGTCCCAGGATTCCTGTGGCACGTGGAAAGGGACCCTTGGTCTCCCGCCTAAGCTGGAGAGGCGTCCCAATTGCCCTGCCAAGCCTCGAGGAGATTCCCGAGTTTTCCCTCGCAACTAGGCAGGAGTCCTGCCGTCGCTGAAGAAACACGTGGGTGGAAGGGCCATCCCCGTCGTAACTCGAGAATATACCCCAGGTTCCCGCCGCAACTCGAGAAAAACCATGAGACTTCCCCCTCGCCGCGAGATGAGGCCCGATTCCCCTGCACTGCGTGCAGGGCAATTCCTTGTTTCACATCCCACATGAAAGGAGCCTTGATTTCCTTGATGGCACTCCAGAGAAAGCCCAAGAACACTGTTTCAAGGCTAGAGGGATCCTGAGGTCACTGTAGCAACACGAAAGAGCTCCGTGGACCACAAATCAACTCGAGATGAGAGGTTAGTGCCTGGCTTCGACTCCAGAGGAATACCACCTTACCACAAGCACCTCAAGAGGAGGCTTCTCTCAGCTCTAGGTATGTGAGAGGGACCCTGAGATTGCGGCCTCAAGTGGAATGGACACCACGATGCCCTGACTCGAAATAAGGCCGGATATGCCTGCAGTGACTTGAATGCACGCTCGTCTTGCATCTCCCAAGACGAAAGGATGTCTTAATCCCCTGTGGAGACCACAGAGAAAGACCTCGTTCCCCACCTCATCGCGACCGGAGGCCTCACATCCTTTGAACACTCCAGAGGGACGCGTAGATCAGTGCCTCCAAAGGAGACGATGCCTGACTACTCATGAAACTTGATAGGAGTCCCAGGATTCCTGTGGCACGTGGAAAGGAACCCTTGGTCTCCCGCTTCAGCTGGAGAGGAGTCCCACTTGCCCTGCCAAGCCTCGAGGAGAATCCCGAGTTGTCCCTCGCAACTAGGCAGGAGTCCTGAGGTCGCTGAACAAACACGTGTGTGGAAGTGCCATCCCCGTCGTAACTCGAGAATATACCCCAGGTTCCGGCCGCAACTCGAGAAAAACCATGAGACTTCCCCCTCGCCGCGAGATGAGGCCCGATTCCCCTGCACTGCGTGCAGAGCAATGCCGTGTTGCACATCACACAGGAAAGGAGCCTTGATTTCCTTGATGGCACTCCAGAGAAAGCCCAAGAACACTGTTTCAAGGCTAGAGGGATCCTGACATCACTGTAGCAACACGAAAGAGCTCCGTGGACCACAAATCAACTCGAGATGAGAGGTTAGTCCCTGGCTTCGACTCCAGAGGAATACCACCTTACCACAAGCACCTCAAGAGGATGCTTCTCTCAGCTCTAGGTATGTGAGAGGGACCCTGAGTTTGCGGCCTCAAGTGGAATGGACACTGCGATGCCCTGACTTGAAATAAGGCCGGATATGCCTGCAGTGACTTGAATGCAGGCTCGTCTTGCATCTCCCAAGACGAAAGGATGTCTGAATCCCCTGTGGAGACCACAGAGAAAGACCTAGTTCCCCACCTCATCGCGACCGGAGGCCTCACATCCTTTAAAAACTCCAGAGGGACGCGGAGATCAGTTCCTCCAAAGGAGACGATGCCTGACTCCTCGTGAAACTTGATAGGAGTCCCAGGATTCCTGTGGCACGTGGAAAGGGACCCTTGGTCTCCCGCCTCAGCTGGAGAGGCGTCCCAATTGCCCTGCCAAGCCTCGAGGAGAATCCCGAGTTGCCCCTCGCAACGAGGCAGGAGTCCTGACGTCGCTGAACAAACAGGTGTGTGGAAGTGCCATCCCCGTCGTAACTCGAGAATATACCCCAGGTTCCCGCCGCAACTCGAGAAAAACCATGAGACTTCCCCCTCGCCGCGAGATGAGGCCCGATTCCCCTGCACTGCGTGCAGAGCAATGACGTGTTGCACATCACACAGGAAAGGAGCCTTGGTTTCCTTGATGGCACTCCAGAGAAACCCCAAGAACACTGTTTCAAGGCTAGAGGGATCCTGAGGTCACTGTAACAACACAAAAGAGCTCCGTGGACCACAAATCAACTCGAGATGAGAGGTTAGTGCCTGGATTCGACTCCAGAGGAATACCACCTTACCACAAGCACCTCAAGAGGAGGCTTCTCTCAGCTCTAAGTATGTGAGAGGGACCCTGAGTTTGCGGCCTCAAGTGGAATGGACACTGCGATGCCCTGACGCGAAATAAGGCCGGATATCCCTGCAGTGACTTGAATGCAGGCTCGTCTTGCATCTCCCAAGACGAAAGGATGTCTGAATCCCCTGTGGAGACCACAGAGAAAGACCTAGTTCCCCACCTCATCGCGACCGGAGGCATCACATCCTTTGAAAATTCCAGACGTATGCGGAGATCAGTGCCTCCAAGAGAGACGATGCCTGACTCCTCGTGAAACTTGATAGGAGTCCCAGGATTCCTGTGGCACGTGGAAAGGGACCCTTGGTCTCCCGCCTCAGCTGGAGAGGCGTCCCAATTGCCCTGCCAAGCCTCGAGGAGATTCCCGAGTTTTCCCTCGCAACTAGGCAGGAGTCCTGCCGTCGCTGAAGAAACACGTGGGTGGAAGGGCCATCCCCGTCTTAACTCGAGAATATACCCCAGGTTCCCGCCGCAACTCGAGAAAAACCATGAGACTTCCCCCTCGCCGCGAGATGAGGCCCGATTCCCCTGCACTGCGTGCAGGGCAATTCCTTGTTTCACATCCCACATGAAAGGAGCCTTGATTTCCTTGATGGCACTCCAGAGAAAGCCCAAGAACACTGTTTCAAGGCTAGAGGGATCCTGAGGTCACTGTAGCAACACGAAAGAGCTCCGTGGACCAAAAATCAACTCGAGATGAGAGGTTAGTGCCTGGCTTCGACTCCAGAGGAATACCACCTTACCACAAGCACCTCAAGAGGAGGCTTCTCTCAGCTCTAGGTATGTGAGAGGGACCCTGAGATTGCGGCCTCAAGTGGAATGGACACCACGATGCCCTGACTCGAAATAAGGTCGGATATGCCTGCAGTGACTTGAATGCACGCTCGTCTTGCATCTCCCAAGACGAAAGGATGTCTTAATCCCCTGTGGAGACCACAGAGAAAGACCTCGTTCCCCACCTCATCGCGACCGGAGGCCTCACATCCTTTGAACACTCCAGAGGGACGCGTAGATCAGTGCCTCCAAAGGAGACGATGCCTGACTACTCATGAAACTTGATAGGAGTCCCAGGATTCCTGTGGCACGTGGAAAGGAACCCTTGGTCTCCCGCTTCAGCTGGAGAGGAGTCCCACTTGCCCTGCCAAGCCTCGAGGAGAATCCCGAGTTGTCCCTCGCAACTAGGCAGGAGTTCTGACGTCGCTGAACAAACACGTGTGTGGAAGTGCCATCCCCGTCGTAACTCGAGAATATACCCCAGGTTCCGGCCGCAACTCGAGAAAAACCATGAGACTTCCCCCTCGCCGCGAGATGAGGCCCGATTCCCCTGCACTGCGTGCAGAGCAATGCCGTGTTGCACATCACACAGGAAAGGAGCCTTGATTTCCTTGATGGCACTCCAGAGAAAGCCCAAGAACACTGTTTCAAGGCTAGAGGGATCCTGACATCACTGTAGCAACACGAAAGAGCTCCGTGGACCACAAATCAACTCGAGATGAGAGGTTAGTCCCTGGCTTCGACTCCAGAGGAATACCACCTTACCACAAGCACCTCAAGAGGATGCTTCTCTCAGCTCTAGGTATGTGAGAGGGACCCTGAGTTTGCGGCCTCAAGTGGAATGGACACTGCGATGCCCTGACTTGAAATAAGGCCGGATATGCCTGCAGTGACTTGAATGCAGGCTCGTCTTGCATCTCCCAAGACGAAAGGATGTCTGAATCCCCTGTGGAGACCACAGAGAAAGACCTAGTTCCCCACCTCATCGCGACCGGAGGCCTCACATCCTTTAAAAACTCCAGAGGGACGCGGAGATCAGTTCCTCCAAAGGAGACGATGCCTGACTCCTCGTGAAACTTGATAGGAGTCCCAGGATTCCTGTGGCACGTGGAAAGGGACCCTTGGTCTCCCGCCTCAGCTGGAGAGGCGTCCCAATTGCCCTGCCAAGCCTCGAGGAGAATCCCGAGTTGCCCCTCGCAACGAGGCAGGAGTCCTGACGTCGCTGAACAAACACGTGTGTGGAAGGGCCATCCCCGTCGTAACTCGAGAATATACCCCAGGTTCCCGCCGAAACTCGAGAAAAACGATGAGACTTCCCCCTCGCCGCGAGATGAGGCCCGATTACCGTGCACTGCGTGCAGAGCAATTCCGTGTTGCACATCACGCATGAAAGGAGCCTTGATTTCCTTGATGGCACTCCAGAGAAACCCCAAGAACACTGTTACAAGGCTAGAGAGATCCTGAGGTCACTGTAGCAACACGAAAGAGCTCCGTGGACCACAAATCAACTGGAGATGAGAGGTTAGTCCCTGGCTTCAACTCCAGAGGAATACCACCTTACCACAAGCACCTCAAGAGGAGGCTTCTCTCAGCTCTAGGTATGTGAGAGGGACCCTGAGTTTGCGGCCTCAAGTGGAATGGACACTGCGATGCCCTGACTCGAAATAAGGCCGGATATGCCTGCAGTGACTTGAATGCAGGCTCCTCTTGCATCTCCCAAGACGAAAGGATGTCTGAATCCCCTGTGGAGACCACAGAGAAAGACCTAGTTCCCCACCTCATCGCGACCGGAGGCCTCACATCCTTTGAACACTCCAGAGGGACGCGAAGATCAGTGCCTCCAAAGGAGACGATGCCTGACTCCTCGTGAAACTTGATAGGAGTTCCATGATTCCTGTGGCACGTGGAAAGGGACCCTTGGTCTCCCGCCTCAGCTGGAGAGGCGTCCCACTTGCCCTGCCACGCCTCGAGGAGAATCCCGAGTTGTCCCTCGCAACTAGGCAGGAGTCCTGACGTCGCGGAACAAACACGTGTGTGGAAGGGCCATCCCCGTCGTAACTCGAGAATATACCCCAGGTTCCCGCCGCAACTCGAGAAAAACCATGAGACTTCCCCCTCGCCGCGAGATGAGGCCCGATTCCCCTGCACTGGGTGCAGAGCAATGCCGTGTTGCACATCACACAGGAAAGGAGCCTTGATTTCCTTGATGGCACTCCAGAGAAAGCCCATGAACACTGTTTAAAGGCTAGAGGGATCCTGAGGTCACTGTAGCAACAGGAAAGAGCTCCGTGGATCAAAAATCAACTCAAGATGAGATGTTAGTCGCTGGCTTCGATTTCAGAGGAATACCACCTTACCACAAGCACCTCAAGAGGAGGCTTCTCTCAGCTCTAGGTATGTGTGAGGAACCCTGAGTTTGCGGCCTCAAGTGGAATGGACACCGCGATGCCCTGACTCGAAATAAGGCCGGATATGCCTGCAGTGACTTGAATGCAGGCTCGTCTTGCATCTCCCAAGACGAAAGGATGTCTGAATCCCCTGTGGAGACCGCAGAGAAAGACCTAGTTTCCCACCTCATCGCGACCGGAGGCCTCACATCCTTTGAAAACACCAGAGGCAAGCGGAGATCAGTGCCTCCAAAGGAGACGATGCCTGACTCCTCGTGAAACTTGATAGGAGTCCCAGGATTACTGTGGCACATGGAAAGGGACCCTTGGTCTCCCGCCTCAGCTGGAGAGGCATCCCAATTGCCCTGCCACGCCTCGAGGAGAATCCCGAGTTGTCCCTCGCAACTAGGCAGGAGTCCTGACGTCGCTGAACAAACAGGTGTGTGGAAGGGCCATCCCCGTCGTAACTCGAGAATATACCCCAGTTTCCCGCCGCAACTCGAGAAAAACCATGAGACTTCCCCCTCGCCGCGAGATGAGGCCCGATTCCCCTGCACTGCGTGCAGAGCAATGACGTGTTGCACATCACACAGGAAAGGAGCCTTGGTTTCCTTGATGGCACTCCAGAGAAACCCCAAGAACACTGTTTCAAGGCTAGAGGGATCCTGAGGTCACTGTAGCAACACAAAAGAGCTCCGTGGACCACAAATCAACTCGAGATGAGAGGTTAGTGCCTGGATTCGACTCCAGAGGAATACCACCTTACCACAAGCACCTCAAGAGGAGGCTTCTCTCAGCTCTAGGTATGTGAGAGGGACCCTGAGTTTGCGGCCTCAAGTGGAATGGACACTGCGATGCCCTGACTCGAAATAAGGCCGGATATCCCTGCAGTGACTTGAATGCAGGCTCGTCTTGCATCTCCCAAGACGAAAGGATGTCTGAATCCCCTGTGGAGACCACAGAGAAAGACCTAGTTCCCCACCTCATCGCGACCGGAGGCCTCACATCCTTTGAAAACTCCAGAGGGACGCGGAGATCAGTGCCTCCAAAGGAGACGATGCCTCACTCCTCGTGAAACTTGAGAGGAGTCCAGGATTCCTGTGGCACGTGGAAAGGGACCCTTGGTCTCCCGCCTAAGCTGGAGAGGCGTCCCAATTGCCCTGCCAAGCCTCGAGGAGATTCCCGAGTTTTCCCTCGCAACTAGGCAGGAGTCCTGACGTCGCTGAACAAACACGTGTGTGGAAGTGCCATCCCCGTCGTAACTCGAGAATATACCCCAGGTTCCGGCCGCAACTCGAGAAAAACCATGAGACTTCCCCCTCGCCGCGAGATGAGGCCCGAATCCCCTGCACTGCGTGCAGAGCAATGCCGTGTTGCACATCACACAGGAAAGGAGCCTTGATTTCCTTGATGGCACTCCAGAGAAAGCCCAAGAACACTGTTTCAAGGCTAGAGGGATACTGACATCACTGTAGCAACACGAAAGAGCTCCGTGGACCACAAATCAACTCGAGATGAGAGGTTAGTCCCTGGCTTCGACTCCAGAGGAATACCACCTTACCACAAGCACCTCAAGAGGAGGCTTCTCTCAGCTCTAGGTATGTGAGAGGGACCCTGAGTTTGCGGCCTCAAGTGGAATGGACACTGCGATGCCCTGACTTGAAATAAGGCCGGATATGCCTGCAGTGACTTGAATGCAGGCTCGTCTTGCATCTCCCAAGACGAAAGGATGTCTGAATCCCCTGTGGAGACCACAGAGAAAGACCTAGTTCCCCACCTCATCGCGACCGGAGGCCTCACATCCTTTAAAAACTCCAGAGGGACGCGGAGATCAGTTCCTCCAAAGGAGACGATGCCTGACTCCTCGTGAAACTTGATAGGAGTCCCAGGATTCCTGTGGCACGTGGAAAGGGACCCTTGGTCTCCCGCCTCAGCTGGAGAGGCGTCTCAATTGCCCTGCCAAGCCTCGAGGAGAATCCCGAGTTGCCCCTCGCAACGAGGCAGGAGTCCTGACGTCGCTGAACAAACACGTGTGTGGAAGGGCCATCCCCGTCGTAACTCTAGAATATACCCCAGGTTCCCGCCGAAACTCGAGAAAAACCATGAGACTTCCCCCTCGCCGCGAGATGAGGCCCGATTACCGTGCACTGCGTGCAGAGCAATTCCGTGTTGCACATCACGCATGAAAGGAGCCTTGATTTCCTTGATGGCACTCCAGAGAAACCCCAAGAACACTGTTACAAGGCTAGAGAGATCCTGAGGTCACTGTAGCAACACGAAAGAGCTCCGTGGACCACAAATCAACTGGAGATGAGAGGTTAGTCCCTGGCTTCAACTCCAGAGGAATACCACCTTACCACAAGCACCTCAAGAGGAGGCTTCTCTCAGCTCTAGGTATGTGAGAGGGACCCTGAGTTTGCGGCCTCAAGTGGAATGGACACTGCGATGCCCTGACTCGAAATAAGGCCGGATTTCCCTTCAGTGACTTGAATGCAGGCTCGTCTTGCATCTCCCAAGACGAAAGGATGTCTGAATCCCCTGTGGAGACCACAGAGAAAGACCTAGTTCCCCACCTCATCGCGACCGGAGGCCTCACATCCTTTGAAAACTCCAGAGGGACGCGGAGATCAGTGCCTCCAAAGGAGACGATGCCTGACTCCTCGTGAAACTTGATAGGAGTCCCAGGATTCCTGTGGCACGTGGAAAAGGACCCTTGGTCTCCCGCCTCAGCTGGAGAGGCGTCCCAATTGCCCTGCCAAGCCTCGAGGAGAATCCCGAGTTGTCCCTCGCAACTAGGCAGGAGTCCTGACTTCGCTGAACAAACACATGTGTGAAAGGGCCATCCCCTTCGTAACTCGAGAATATACCCCAGGTTCCCGCCGCAACTCGAGACAAACCATGAGACTTCCCCCTCGCCACGAGATGAGGCCCGATTCCCCTGCACTGCGTGCAGAGCAATGCCGTCTTGCACATCACACATGAAAGGAGCCTTGATTTCCTTGATGGCACTCCAGAGAAACCCCAAGAACACTGTTTCAAGGCTAGAGGGATCCTGAGGTCACTGTAGCAACACGAAAGAGCTCCGTGGACCAAAAATCAACTCGAGATGAGAGGTTAGTTCCTGGCTTCGACTCCAGAGGAATACCACCTTACCACAAGCACCTCACGAGGAGGCTTCTCTCAGCTCTAGGTATGTGAGAGGGACCCTGATTTTGCAGCCTCAAGTGGAATGGACACCGCGATGCCCAGACTCGAAATAAGGCCGGATATGCCTGCAGTGACTTGAATGCAGGCTCGTCTTTCATCTCCCAAGACGAAAGGATGTCTGAATTCCCTGTGGAGATCACAGAGAAAGACCTCGTTCCCCACCTCATCGCGACCGGAGGCCTCACATCCTTTGAACACTCCAGAGGGACGCGTAGATCAGTGCCTCCAAAGGAGACGATGCCTGACTACTCATGAAACTTGATAGGAGTCCCAGGATTCCTGTGGCACGTGGAAAGGAACCCTTGGTCTCCCGCTTCAGCTGGAGAGGAGTCCCACTTGCCCTGCCAAGCCTCGAGGAGAATCCCGAGTTGTCCCTCGCAACTAGGCAGGAGTCCTGACGTCGCTGAACAAACACGTGTGTGGAAGTGCCATCCCCGTCGTAACTCGAGAATATACCCCAGGTTCCCGCCGCAACTCGAGAAAAACCATGAGACTTCCCCCTCGCCGCGAGATGAGGCCCGATTCCCCTGCACTGCGTGCAGAGCAATGCCGTGTTGCACATCACACAGGAAAGGAGCCTTGATTTCCTTGATGGCACTCCAGAGAAAGCCCAAGAACACTGTTTCAAGGCTAGAGGGATCCTGACGTCACTGTAGCAACACGAAAGAGCTCCGTGGACCACAAATCAACTCGAGATGAGAGGTTAGTCCCTGGCTTCGACTCCAGAGGAATACCACCTTACCACAAGCACCTCAAGAGGATGCTTCTCTCAGCTCTAGGTATGTGAGAGGGACCCTGAGTTTGCGGCCTCAAGTGGAATGGACACTGCGATGCCCTGACTTGAAATAAGGCCGGATATGCCTGCAGTGACTTGAATGCAGGCTCGTCTTGCATCTCCCAAGACGAAAGGATGTCTGAATCCCCTGTGGAGACCACAGAGAAAGACCTAGTTCCCCACCTCATCGCGACCGGAGGCCTCACATCCTTTAAAAACTCCAGAGGGACGCGGAGATCAGTTCCTCCAAAGGAGACGATGCCTGACTCCTCGTGAAACTTGATAGGAGTCCCAGGATTCCTGTGGCACGTGGAAAGGGACCCTTGGTCTCCCGCCTCAGCTGGAGAGGCGTCCCAATTGCCCTGCCAAGCCTCGAGGAGAATCCCGAGTTGCCCCTCGCAACGAGGCAGGAGTCCTGACGTCGCTGAACAAACACGTGTGTGGAAGGGCCATCCCCGTCGTAACTCGAGAATATACCCCAGGTTCCCGCCGAAACTCGAGAAAAACCATGAGACTTCCCCCTCGCCGCGAGATGAGGCCCGATTACCGTGCACTGCGTGCAGAGCAATTCCGTGTTGCACATCACGCATGAAAGGAGCCTTGATTTCCTTGATGGCACTCCAGAGAAACCCCAAGAACACTGTTACAAGGCTAGAGAGATCCTGAGGTCACTGTAGCAACACGAAAGAGCTCCGTGGACCACAAATCAACTGGAGATGAGAGGTTAGTCCCTGGCTTCAACTCCAGAGGAATACCACCTCACCACAAGCACCTCAAGAGGAGGCTTCTCTCAGCTCTAGGTATGTGAGAGGGACCCTGAGTTTGCGGCCTCAAGTGGAATGGACACTGCGATGCCCTGACTCGAAATAAGGCCGGATTTCCCTTCAGTGACTTGAATGCAGGCTCGTCTTGCATCTCCCAAGACGAAAGGATGTCTGAATCCCCTGTGGAGACCACAGAGAAAGACCTAGTTCCCCACCTCATCGCGACCGGAGGCCTCACATCCTTTGAAAACTCCAGAGGGACGCGGAGATCAGTGCCTCCAAAGGAGACGATGCCTGACTCCTCGTGAAACTTGATAGGAGTCCCAGGATTCCTGTGGCACGTGGAAAAGGACCCTTGGTCTCCCGCCTCAGCTGGAGAGGCGTCCCAATTGCCCTGCCAAGCCTCGAGGAGAATCCCGAGTTGTCCCTCGCAACTAGGCAGGAGTCCTGACTTCGCTGAACAAACACATGTGTGAAAGGGCCATCCCCTTCGTAACTCGAGAATATACCCCAGGTTCCCGCCGCAACTCGAGACAAACCATGAGACTTCCCCCTCGCCACGAGATGAGGCCCGATTCCCCTGCACTGCGTGCAGAGCAATGCCGTCTTGCACATCACACATGAAAGGAGCCTTGATTTCCTTGATGGCACTCCAGAGAAACCCCAAGAACACTGTTTCAAGGCTAGAGGGATCCTGAGGTCACTGTAGCAACACGAAAGAGCTCCGTGGACCAAAAATCAACTCGAGATGAGAGGTTAGTTCCTGGCTTCGACTCCAGAGGAATACCACCTTACCACAAGCACCTCACGAGGAGGCTTCTCTCAGCTCTAGGTATGTGAGAGGGACCCTGATTTTGCAGCCTCAAGTGGAATGGACACCGCGATGCCCAGACTCGAAATAAGGCCGGATATGCCTGCAGTGACTTGAATGCAGGCTCGTCTTTCATCTCCCAAGACGAAAGGATGTCTGAATTCCCTGTGGAGATCACAGAGAAAGACCTCGTTCCCCACCTCATCGCGACCGGAGGCCTCACATCCTTTGAACACTCCAGAGGGACGCGTAGATCAGTGCCTCCAAAGGAGACGATGCCTGACTACTCATGAAACTTGATAGGAGTCCCAGGATTCCTGTGGCACGTGGAAAGGAACCCTTGGTCTCCCGCTTCAGCTGGAGAGGAGTCCCACTTGCCCTGCCAAGCCTCGAGGAGAATCCCGAGTTGTCCCTCGCAACTAGGCAGGAGTCCTGACGTCGCTGAACAAACACGTGTGTGGAAGTGCCATCCCCGTCGTAACTCGAGAATATACCCCAGGTTCCCGGCGCAACTCGAGAAAAACCATGAGACTTCCCCCTCGCCGCGAGATGAGGCCCGATTCCCCTGCACTGCGTGCAGAGCAATGCCGTGTTGCACATCACACAGGAAAGGAGCCTTGATTTCCTTGATGGCACTCCAGAGAAAGCCCAAGAACACTGTTTCAAGGCTAGAGGGATCCTGACGTCACTGTAGCAACACGAAAGAGCTCCGTGGACCACAAATCAACTCGAGATGAGAGGTTAGTCCCTGGCTTCGACTCCAGAGGAATACCACCTTACCACAAGCACCTCAAGAGGATGCTTCTCTCAGCTCTAGGTATGTGAGAGGGACCCTGAGTTTGCGGCCTCAAGTGGAATGGACACTGCGATGCCCTGACTTGAAATAAGGCCGGATATGCCTGCAGTGACTTGAATGCAGGCTCGTCTTGCATCTCCCAAGACGAAAGGATGTCTGAATCCCCTGTGGAGACCACAGAGAAAGACCTAGTTCCCCACCTCATCGCGACCGGAGGCCTCACATCCTTTAAAAACTCCAGAGGGACGCGGAGATCAGTTCCTCCAAAGGAGACGATGCCTGACTCCTCGTGAAACTTGATAGGAGTCCCAGGATTCCTGTGGCACGTGGAAAGGGACCCTTGGTCTCCCGCCTCAGCTGGAGAGGCGTCCCAATTGCCCTGCCAAGCCTCGAGGAGAATCCCGAGTTGCCCCTCGCAACGAGGCAGGAGTCCTGACGTCGCTGAACAAACACGTGTGTGGAAGGGCCATCCCCGTCGTAACTCGAGAATATACCCCAGGTTCCCGCCGAAACTCGAGAAAAACCATGAGACTTCCCCCTCGCCGCGAGATGAGGCCCGATTACCGTGCACTGCGTGCAGAGCAATTCCGTGTTGCACATCACGCATGAATGGAGCCTTGATTTCCTTGATGGCACTCCAGAGAAACCCCAAGAACACTGTTTCAAGGCTAGAAAGATCCTGAGGTCACTGTAGCAACACGAAAGAGCTCCGTGGACCACAAATCAACTGGAGATGAGAGGTTAGTCCCTGGCTTCAACTCCAGAGGAGTACCACCTTACCACAAGCACCTCAAGAGGAGGCTTCTCTCAGCTCTAGGTATGTGAGAGGGACCCTGAGTTTGCGGCCTCAAGTGGAATGGACACTGCGATGCCCTGACTCGAAATAAGGCCGGATATGCCTGCAGTGACTTGAATGCAGGCTCCTCTTGCATCTCCCAAGACGAAAGGATGTCTGAATCCCCTGTGGAGACCACAGAGAAAGACCTAGTTCCCCACCTCATCGCGACCGGAGGCCTCACATCCTTTGAACACTCCAGAGGGACGCGAAGATCAGTGCCTCCAAAGGAGACGATGCCTGACTCCTCGTGAAACTTGATAGGAGTTCCATGATTCCTGTGGCACGTGGAAAGGGACCCTTGGTCTCCCGCCTCAGCTGGAGAGGCGTCCCACTTGCCCTGCCACGCCTCGAGGAGAATCCCGAGTTGTCCCTCGCAACTAGGCAGGAGTCCTGACGTCGCGGAACAAACAGGTGTGTGGAAGGGACATCCCCGTTGTAACTCGAGAATATACCCCAGGTTCCCGCCGCAACTCGAGAAAAACCATGAGACTTCCCCCTCGCCGCGAGATGAGGCCCGATTCCCCTGCACTGCGTGCAGAGCAATTCCGTGTTGCACATCACACAGGAAAGGAGCCTTGATTTCCTTGATGGCACTCCAGAGAAAGCCCATGAACACTGTTTCAAGGCTAGAGGGATCCTGAGGTCACTGTAGCAACAAGAAAGAGCTCCGTGGACCACAAATCAACTCGAGATGAGATGTTAGTCCCTGGCTTCGATTCCAGAGGAATACCACCTTACCACAAGCACCTCAAGAGGAGGCTTCTCTCAGCTCTAGGTATGTGAGAGGGTCCCTGAGATTGCGGCCTCGAGTGGAATGGACACTGCGATGCCCTGACGCGAAATAAGGCCGGATATGCCTGCAGTGACTTGAATGCAGGCTCGTCTTGCATCTCCCAAGACGAAAGGATGTCTGAATTCCCTGTGGAGACCACAGAGAAAGACCTAGTTCCCCACCTCATCGCGACCGGAGGCCTCACATCCTTTGAAAATTCCAGACGTATGCGGAGATCAGTGCCTCCAAGAGAGACGATGCCTGACTCCTCGTGAAACTTGATAGAAGTCCCAGGATTCCTGTGGCACGTGGAAAGGGACCCTTGGTCTCCCGCCTCAGCTGGAGAGGCGTCCCAATTGCCCTGCCAAGCCTCGAGGAGATTCCCGAGTTTTCCCTCGCAACTAGGCAGGAGTCCTGTCATCGATGAAGAAACACGTGGGTGGAAGGGCCATCCCCGTCGTAACTCGAGAATATACCCCAGGTTCCCGCCGCAACTCGTGAAAAACCATGAGACTTCCCCCTCGCCGCGAGATGAGGCCCGATTCCCCTGCACTGCGTGCAGAGCCATTCCGTGTTTCACATCCCACATGAAAGGAGCCTTGATTTCCTTAATGGCACTACAGAGAAACCTCAAGAACACTGTTTCAAGGCTAGAGGGATCCTGAGGTCACTGTAGCAACACGAAAGAGCTCCGTGGACCACAAATCAACTCGAGATGAGAGGTTAGTCCCTGGCTTCGACTTCAGAGGAATACCACCTTACCACAAGCACCTCAAGAGGAGGCTTCTCTCAGCTCTAGGTATGTGAGAGGGACCCTGAGTTTGCGGCCTCAAGTGGAATGGACACCGCGATGCCCTGACTCGAAATAAGGCCGGATTTCCCTTCAGTGACTTGAATGCAGGCTCGTCTTGCATCTCCCAAGACGAAAGGATGTCTGAATCCCCTGTGGAGACCACAGAGAAAGACCTAGTTCCCCACCTCATCGCGACCGGAGGCCTCACATCCTTTGAAAACTGCAGAGGGACGCGGAGATCAGTGCCTCCAAAGGAGACGATGCCTGACTCCTCGTGAAACTTGATAGGAGTCCCAGGATTCCTGTGGCACGGGGAAAAGGACCCTTGGTCTCCCGCCTCAGCTGGAGAGGCGTCCCAATTGCCCTGCCAAGCCTCGAGGAGAATCCCGAGTTGTCCCTCGCAACTAGGCAGGAGTCCTGACTTCGCTGAACAAACACATGTGTGAAAGGTCCATCCCCTTCGTAACTCGAGAATATACCCCAGGTTCCCGCCGCAACTCGAGACAAACCATGAGACTTCCCCCTCGCCGCGAGATGAGGCCCGATTCCCCTGCACTGCGTCCAAGCAATGCCGTCTTGCACATCACACATGAAAGGAGCCTTGATTTCCTTGATGGCACTCCAGAGAAACCCCAAGAACACTGTTTCAAGGCTAGAGGGATCCTGACGTCACTGTAGCAACACGAAAGAGCTCCGTGGACCACAAATCAACTCGAGATGAGAGGTTAGTCCCTGGCTTCGACTCCAGAGGAATACCACCTTACCACAAGCACCTCAAGAGGAGGCTTCTCTCAGCTCTAGGTATGTGAGAGGGACCCTGAGTTTGCGGCCTCAAGTGGAATGGACACCACGATGCCCTGACTCGAAATAAGGCCGGATATGCCTGCAGTGACTTGAATGCAGGCTCGTCTTGCATCTCCCAAGACGAAAGGATGTCTTAATCCCCTGAGGAGACCACAGAGAAAGACCTCGTTCCCCACCTCATCGCGACCGGAGGCCTCACATCCTTTGAACACTCCAGAGGAACGCGGAGATCAGTACCTCCAAAGGAGACGATGCCTGACTACTCATGAAACTTGATAGGAGTCCCAGGATTCCTGTGGCACGTGGAAAGGAACCCTTGGTCTCCCGCTTCAGCTGGAGAGGAGTCCCACTTGCCCTGCCAAGCCTCGAGGAGAATCCCGAGTTGTCCCTCGCAACTACGCAGGAGTCCTGACGTCGCTGAACAAACACGTGTGTGGAAGGGCCATCCCCGTCGTAACTCGAGAATATACACCAGGTTCCCGCCGCAACTCGAGAAAAACCATGAGACTTCCCCCTCGCCGCGAGATGAGGCCCGATTCCCCTGCACTGCGTGCAGAGCAATGCCGTGTTGCACATCACACAGGAAAGGAGCTTTGATTTCCTTGATGGCACTCCAGAGAAAGCCCAAGAACACTGTTTCAAGGCTAGAGGGATCCTGAGGTCACTGTAGCAACACGAAAGAGGTCCGTGGACCAAAAATCAACTCGAAATGAGAGGTTAGTGCCTGGCTTCGATTCCAGAGGAATACCACCTTCCCACAAGCACCTCAAGAGGAGGCTTCTCTCATCTCTATGTATGTGAGTGGGACCCTGAGTTTGCGGCCTCAAGTGGAATGGACACCGCGATGCCCTGACTCGAAATAATGACGGATATGCCTGCAGTGACTTGAATGCAGGCTCGTCTTGCATTTCCCAAGATGAAAGGATGTCTGAATCCCCTGTGGAGACCACAGAGAAAGACCTAGTTCCCCACCTCATCGCGACCGGAGGCCTCACATCCTTTGAAAACTCCAGAGGGACGCGGAGATCAGTGCCTCCAAAGGAGACGATGCCTGACTCCTCATGAAACTTGATAGGAGTCCCATGATTCCTGTGGCACGTGGAAAGGGACCCTTTGTCTCGCCTCAGCTGGAGAGGCGTCCCACTTGCCCTGCCAAGCCTCGAGGAGAATCCCGAGTTGTCCCTCGCAACTAGGCAGGAGTCCTGACGTCGCGGAACAAACAGGTGTGTGGAAGGGCCATCCCCGTCGTAACTCGAGAATATACCCCAGGTTCCCGCCGCAACTCGAGAAAAACCATGAGACTTCCCCCTCGCCGCGAGATGAGGCCCGATTCCCCTGCACTGCGTGCAGAGCAATGCCGTGTTGCACATCCCACATGAAAGGAGCCTTGATTTCCTTGATGACACTGCAGAGAAACCTCAAGAACACTGTTTCAAGGCTAGAGGGATCCTGAGGTCACTGTAGCAACAGGAAAGAGCTCCGTGGACCACAAATCAACTCGAGATGAGAGGTTAGTCCCTGGCTTCGACTTCAGAGGAATACCACCTTACCACAAGCACCTCAAGAGGAGGCTTCTCTCAGCTCTAGGTATGTGAGAGGGACCCTGAGTTTGCGGCCTCAAGTGGAATGGACACCGCGATGCCCTGACTCGAAATAAAGCCGGATTTCCCTTCAGTGACTTGAATGCAGGCTCGTCTTGCATCTCCCAAGACGAAAGGATGTCTGAATCCCCTGTGGAGACCACAGAGAAAGATCTAGTTCCCCACCTCATCGCGACCGGAGGCCTCACATCCTTTGAAAACTCCAGAGGGACGCGGAGATCAGTGCCTCCAAAGGAGACGATGCCTGACTCCTCGTGAAACTTGATAGGAGTCCCAGGATTCCTGTGGCACGGGGAAAAGGACCCTTGGTCTCCCGCCTCAGCTGGAGAGGCGTCCCAATTGCCCTGCCAAGCCTCGAGGAGAATCCCGAGTTGTCCCTCGCAACTAGGCAGGAGTCCTGACTTCGCTGAACAAACACATGTGTGAAAGGGCCATCCCCTTCGTAACTCGAGAATATACCCCAGGTTCCCGCCGCAACTCGAGACAAACCATGAGACTTCCCCCTCGCCACGAGATGAGGCCTGATTCCCCTGCACTGCGTGCAGAGCAATGCCGTCTTGCACATCACACATGAAAGGAGCCTTGATTTCCTTGATGGCACTCCAGAGAAAGCCCAAGAACACTGTTTCAAGGCTAGAGGGATCCTGAGGTCACTGTAGCAACACGAAAGAGCTCCGGGGACCAAAAATCAACTCGAGATGAGAGGTTAGTCCCTTCTTTCGACTCCAGAGGTATACCACCTTACCACAAGCACCTCAAGAGGAGGCTTCTCTCAGCTTTAGGAATGTGAGAGGGACCTTGAGTTTGCGGCCTCAAGTGGAATGGACACCACGATGCCCTGGCTCGAAATAAGACCGGGTATGCCTGCAGTGACTTGAATGCAGGCTCGTCTTGCATCTGCCAAGATGAAAGGATGTCTGAATCCCCGGTGGAGAGCACAGAGAAAGACCTAGTTCCCAACATCATCACGACCGGAGGCCTCACATCCTCTGAAAACTCCAGAGGGACGCGGAGAACAGTGCCTCCAAAGGAGACGATGCCTGACTCCTCGTGAAACTTGATAGGAGTCCCAGGATTCCTGTGGCACGTGGAAATGGACCCTTGTTGTCCCGCATCAGCTGGAGAGGCGTTCCAATTGCCCTGCCAAGCCTCGAGGAGAATCCGCAGTTGTCCCTCGCAACTAGGCAGGAGTCCTGACGTCGCTGAACAAACACGTGTGTGGAAGGGCCATTCCCGTCGTAACTCGAGAATGTACCCCAGGTTCCCGCCGCAACTCGAGAAAAACCTTAAGACATCCCCCTCGCCGTGAGATGAGGCCCGATTTCACTGCACTGAGTACAGAGCAATGACGTGTTGCACATCACACAGGAAAGGAGCCTTGATTTCCTTGATGGCACTCCAGAGAAACCCCAAGAACACTGTTTCAAGGCTAGAGGGAACCTGAGGTCACTGTAGCAACACGAAAGAGCTCCGTGGACCACAAATCAACTCGAGATGAGAGGTTAGTCCCTGGATTCGACTCCAGAGGAATACCACCTTACCACAAGCACTTCAAGAGGAGGCTTCTCTCAGCTCTATGTATGTGAGAGGGACCCTGAGTTTGCGGCCTCAAGTGGAATGGACACTGCGATGCCCTGACTCGAAATAAGGCCGGATATGCCTCCAGTGACTTGAATGCCGGCTCCTCTTGCATCTCCCAAGATGAAAGGATGTCTGAATCCCCTGTGGAGACCACAGAGAAAGACATAGTTCCCCACCTCATCGCGAACGGAGGCCTCACATACTTTGAAAACTCCAGAGGGACGCGGAGATCAGTGCCTCCAAAGGAGACGATGCCTGACTCCTCATGAAACTTGATAGGAGTCCCAGGATTCCTGTGGCACGTGGAAAGGGACCCTTGGTCTCCCGCCTCAGCTGGAGAGGCGTCCCAATTGCCCTGCCAAGCCTCGAGGAGAAGAATCCCGAGTTGTCCCTCGCAACTAGGCAGGAGTCCTGACGTCGCTGAACAAACACGTGTGTGGAAGGGCCATCCCCGTCGTAACTCGAGAATATACCCCAGGTTCCCGCCGCAACTCGAGAAAAACCATGAGACTTCCCCCTCGCAGCGAGATGAGGCCCGATTCCCCTGCATTGCGTGCAGAGCAATGCCGTGTTGCACATCACACAGGAAAGGAGCCTTGATTTCCTTGTTGGCACTCCAGATTAACCCGAAGAACACTGTTTCAAGGCTAGAGGGATCCTGAGGTCACTCTAGCAACACGAAAGAGCTCCGTGGACCAAAAATCAACTCGAGATGAGAGGTTAGTCCCTGGCTTCGACTCCAGAGGAATACCACCTTACGACAAGCACCTCAAGAGGAGGCTTCTCTCAGCTCTAGGTATGTGAGAGGGACCCTGAGTGTGCAGCCTCAAGTGGAATGGACACCGCGATGCCCTGACTCGAAATACGGCCGAATATGCCTGCAGTGACTTGAATGCAGGCTCGTCTTGCATCTCCCAAGACGAAAGGATGTCTGAATCCCCTGTGGAGACCACAGAGAAAGACCTAGTTCCCCACCTCATCGCGACCGGAGGCCTCACATCCTTTGAAAACTCCAGAGGGACGCGGAGATCAGTGCCTCCAAAGGAGACGATGTCGGACTCCTCGTGAAACTTGATAGGAGTCCCAGGATTCCTGTGGTACGTGGAAAGGGACACTTGGACTCCCGCCTCAGCTGGAGAGGCGTCCCAATTGCCCTTTCAAGCCTCGAGGAGAATCCCGAGTTGTCCCTCGCAACTAGGCAGGAGTCTTGACGTCGCTAAACAAACACGTGTGTGGAAGGGCCATCCCCGTCGTAACTCGAGAATATACCCCAGGTTCCCGCCGCAACTCGAGAAAAAGTATGAGACTTCCCCCTCGCCACGAGATGAGGCCCGATTCCCCTGCACTGCGTGCAGAGCAATGCCGTGTTGCACATCACACAGGAAAGGAGCCTTGATTTCCTTGATTGCACTCCAGAGAAAGCCCAAGAACACTGTTTCAAGGCTAGAGGGATCCTGAGGTCACTGTAGGAACACGAAAGAGCTCCGTGGACCAAAAGTCAACTCGAGGTGACAGGTTAGTCCCTGGCTTCAACTCCAGAGGAATACCACCTTACCACAAGCACCTCAAGAGGACGCTTCTCTCAGCTCTAGGTATGTGAGAGGGACCGTGAGTTTGCGGCCTCAAGTGGAATGGACACCGCGATGCTCAGACTCGAAATAAGGCAGGATATGCCTGCAGTGACTAGAATGCAGGCTCGTCTTGCATCTCCCAAGACGAAAGGATGTCTGAATCCCCTGTGGAGACCACAGAGAAAGACCTAGTTCCCCACCTCATTGCGACCGGAGGCCTCACATCCATTGAAAACTCCAGAGGGATGCGGAGATCAGTGCCTCCAAAGGAGACGATTCCTGACTCCTCGTGAAACTTGATAGGCATCCCAGGATTCCTGTGGCACGTGGAAAGGGACCCTTGGTCTCCCGCCTCAGCTGGAGAGGCGTCCCAATTGCCCTGCCAAGCCTCGAGGACAATCCCGAGTTGTCCCTCGCAACTAGGCAGGAGTCCTGACGTCGCTGAACAAACACGTGTGTTTAAGGGCCATCCCCGACGTAACTCGAGAATATACCCCAGGTTCCCGCGGCAACTCGAGAAAAACCATGAGACTTCCCCCTTGCCGCGAGATGAGGCCCGATTCCCCTGCACTGCGTGCAGAGCAATGCCGTGTTGCACATCACACAGGAAAGGAGCCTTGATTTCCTTGATTGCACTCGAGAGAAAACCCAAGAACACTGTTTCAAGGCTAGAGGGATCCTGAGGTCACTGTAGCAACACGAAAGAACTCCTTGGACCAAAAATCAACTCGAGATGAGAGGTTAGGCCCTGGCTTCGACTCCAGAGGAATACCACCTTACCACAAGGACCTCAAGAGGAGGCTTCTCTCAGCTCTAGGTATGTGAGAGGGACCCTGAGTTTTTGGCCTCAAGCGGAATGGACACGGCGATGCCCTGACTCGAAATAAGGCCGGATATGCCTGCAGTGACTTGAATGCAGGCACTTCTTGCATCTCCCAAGACGAAAGGATGTCTGAATCCCCTGTGGAGACCACAGAGAAAGACCTAGTTCCCCACCTCATCGCGACCGGAGGCCTCACATCCTTTGAAAACTCCAGAGGGACGCGGAGATCAGTGCCTCCAAAGGAGACGATGCCTGACTCCTCGTGAAACTTGAGAGGAGTCCCAGGATTCCTGTGGCACGTGGAAAGGGACCCTTGGTCTCCCGCCTCAGCTGGAGAGGCGTCCCAATTGCCCTGCCAAGCCTCGAGGAGAATCCCGAGTTGTCCCTCGCAACTAGGCAGGAGTCCTGACGTCGCTGAACAAACACGTGGGTGGAAGGGCCATCCCCGTCGTAACTCGAGAATATACCCCAGGTTCCCGCCGCAACTCGAGAAAAACCATGAGACTTCCCCCGCGCCGCGAGATGAGGCCCGATTCCCCTGCACTGCGTGCAGAGCAATGCCGTGTGGCACATCACACAGGAAAGGAGCCTTGATTTCCTTGATGGCACTCCAGAGAAACCCCAAGAACACTGTTTCAAGGCTAGAGGGATCCTGAGGTCACTGTAGCAACACGAAAGAGCTCCGTGGACCAAAAATCAACTCGAGATGAGAGGTTAGGCCCTGGCTTCGACTCCAGAGGAATACCACCTTACCACAAGCACCTCAAGAGGAGGCTTCTCTCAGCTCTAGGTATGTGAGAGGGACCCTGAGTTTTTGGCCTCAAGCCGAATCGACACCGCGATGCCCTGACTCAAAATAAGGCCGGATATCCCTCCAGTGACTTGAATGCAGGCACTTCTTGCATCTCCCAAGACGAAAGGATGTCTGAATCCCCTGTGGAGACCACAGAGAAAGACCTAGTTCCCCACCTCATCGCGACCGGAGGCCTCACATCCTTTGAAAACTCCAGAGGGACGCGGAGATCAGTGCCTCCAAAGGAGACGATACCTGACTCCTCGTGAAACTTGATAGGAGTCCCAGGATTCCTGTGGCACGTGGAAAGTGACCCTTGGTCTCCCGCCTCAGCTGGAGAGGCGTCCCAATTGCCCTGCCAAGCCTCGAGGAGAATCCCGAGTTGTCCCTCGCAACTAGGCAGGAGTCCTGACGTCGCTGAACAAACACGTGTGTGGAAGGGCCATCCCCGTAGTAACTCGAGAATACACCTCAGGTTCCAGCCGCAACTCGAGAAAAACCATGAGACTTCCTCCTCGCCGCGAGATGAGGCCCGATTCCCCTGCACTGCGTGCAGAGCAATGCCGTGTTGCACATCACACAGGAAAGGAGCCTTGATTTCCTTGATGGCACTCCAGCGAAACCCCAAGAACATTGTTTCAAGGCTAGAGTGAACCTGAGGTCACTGTAGCAACACGAAAGCGCTCCGTGGACCACAAATCAACTCGAGATGAGAGGTTAGTCCCTGGCTTTGACTCCAGAGGAATACCACCTTACCACAAGCACCTCATGAGGAGGCTTCTCTCAGCTCTAGGTATGTGAAAGGGACCCTGAGTTTGCGCCCTCAAGTGTAATGGACAACGCGATGCCCAGACTCGAAATAAGGCCGGATATGCCTGCAGTGACTTGAATGCAGGCTCGTCTTGCATCTCCCAAGACGAAAGGATGTCTGAATCCCCTGTGGAGACCACAGAGATAGACCTAGTTCCCCACCTCATCGCGACCGGAGGCCTCACATCCTTTGAAAACTCCAGAGGGACGCGGAGATCAGTGCCTCCAAAGGAGACGATGCCTGACTCCTCGTGAAACTTGATAGGAGTCCCAGGATTCCGGTGGCACGTGGAAAGGGACCCTTGGTCTCCTGCCTCAGCTGGAGAGGCGTCCCATTGCCCTGCCAAGCCTCGAGGAGAATCCCGAGTTGTCCCTCGCAACTAGGCAGGAGTCCTGACGTCGCTGAAAAAACACGTGTGTGGAAGGGCCATCCCCGTCGTAACTCGAGAATATACCCCAGTTTCCCGCCGCAACTCGAGAGAAACCATGAGACTTCCCCCTCGCCGCGGGATGAGGCCCGATTCCCCTGCACTGCGTGTAGAGCAATGCCGTGTTGCACATCACACAGGAAAGGAGCCTTGATTTCCTTGATGGCACTGCAGAGAAAGCCCAAGAACACTGTTTCAAGGCTAGAGGGATCCTGAGGTCACTGTAGCAACACGAAAGAGCTCCGTGGACCAAAAATCAACTCGAGATGAGAGGTTAGGCCCTGGCTTCGACTCCAGAGGAATACCACCTTACCACAAGCACCTCAAGAGGAGGCTTCTCTCAGCTCTAGGTATGTGAGAGGGACCCTGAGTTTTTGGCCTCAAGCGGAATCGACACCGCGATGCCCTGACTCAAAATAAGGCCGGATATCCCTGCAGTGACTTGAATGCAGGCTCGTCGTGCATCTCCCAAGACGAAAGGATGTCTGTATTCCCTGTGGAGACCACAGAGATAGACCTAGTTCCCCACCTCATCGCGACCGGAGGCCTCACATCCTTTGAAAACTCCAGAGGGACGCGGAGATCAGTGCCTCCAAAGGAGACGATGCCTGACTCCTCGTGAAACTTGATAGGAGTCCCAGGATTCCTGTGGCACATGGAAAGGGACCCTTAGTCTCCCCCCTCAGCTGGAGAGGCTTCCCAAATGCCCTGCCAAGCCTCGAGGACAATCCCGAGTTGTCCCTCGCAACTAGGCAGGAGTCCTGACGTCGCTGAACAAACACTTGTGTGGAAGGGCCATCCCCGTCGTAACTCGAGAATATACCCCAGGTTCCCGCCGCAACTCGAGAAAATCCATGAGACTTCCCCCTCGCCGTGAGATGAGGCCCGATTCCCCTGCACTGCGTGCAGAGCAATGCCGTTTTGCACATCACACAGGAAAGGAGCCTTGATTTCCTTGATGGTACTCCAGAGAAAGCCCAAGAACACTATTTCAAGGCCAAAGGGATCCTGAGGTCACTGTAGCAACACGAAAGAGCTCCGGGGACCAAGAATCAACTCGAGATGAGAGGTTAGTCCCTGGCTTCGACTCAAGAGGAATACCACCTTACCACAAGCACCTCATGAGGAGGCTTCTCTCAGCTCTAGGTATGTGAAAGGGACCCTGAGTTTGCGCCCTCAAGTGGAATGGACAACGCGATGCCCTGACTCGAAATAAGGCCGGATATGCCTGCAGTGACTTGAATGCAGGCTCGTCTTGCATCTCCCAAGACGAAAGGATGTCTGAATCCCCTGTGGAGACCACAGAGAAAGACCTAGTTCCCCACCTCATCGCGACCGGAGGCCTCACATCCTTTGAAAACTCCAGAGGGATGCGGAGATCAGTGCCTCCAAAGGAGACGATGCCTGACTCCTCGTGAAACTTGATAGGAGTCCCAGGATTCCTGTGGCACGTGGAAAGGGACCCTTGGTCTCCTGCCTCAGCTGGAGAGGCGTCCCATTGCCCTGCCAAGCCTCGAGGAGAATCCCGAGTTGTCCCTCGCAACTAGGCAGGAGTCCTGTCGTCGCTGAACAAACACGTGTGTGGAAGGGCCATCCCCGTCGTAACTCGAGAATATACCCCAGTTTCCCGCCGCAACTCGAGAGAAACCATGAGACTTCCCCCTCGCCGCGGGATGAGGCCCGATTCCCCTGCACTGCGTGTAGAGCAATGCCGTGTTGCACATCACACAGGAAAGGAGCCTTGATTTCCTTGATGGCACTCCAGAGAAAGCTCAAGAACACTGTTTCAAGGCTAGAGGGATCCTGAGGTCACTGTAGCAACACGAAAGAGCTCCGTGGACCAAAAATCAACTCGAGATGAGAGGTTAGGCCCTGGCTTCGACTCCAGAGGAATACCACCTTACCACAAGCACCTCAAGAGGAGGCTTCTCTCAGCTCTAGGTATGTGAGAGGGACCCTGAGTTTTTGGCCTAAAGCCGAATCGACACCGCGATGCCCTGACTCAAAATAAGGCCGGATATCCCTCCAGTGACTTGAATGCAGGCTCGTCTTGCATCTCCCAAGACGAAAGGATGTCTGAATCCCCTGTGGAGACCACAGAGAAAGACCTAGTTCCCCACCTCATTGCGACCGGAGGCCTCACATCCTTTGAAAACTCCAGAGGGATGCGGAGATCAGTGCCTCCAAAGGAGACGATACCTGACTCCTCGTGAAACTTGATAGGAGTCCCAGGATTCCTGTGGCACGTGGAAAGTGACCCTTGGTCTCCCTCATCAGCTGGAGAGGCGTCCCAATTGCCCTGCCAAGCCTCGAGGAGAATCCCGAGTTGTCCCTCGCAACTAGGCAGGAGTCCTGACGTTGCTGAACAAACACGTGTGTGGAAGGGCCATCCCCGTAGTAACTCGAGAATATACCTCAGGTTCCAGCCGCAACTCGAGAAAAACCATGAGACTTCCCCCTCGCCGCGAGATGAGGCCCGATTCCCCTGCACTGCGGGCAGAGCAATGACGTGTTGCACATCACACAGGAAAGGAGCCTTGATTTCCTTGATGGCACTCCAGAGAAACCCCAAGAACACTGTTTCAAGGCTAGAGTGAACCTGAGGTCACTGTAGCAACACGAAAGCGCTCCGTGGACCACAAATCAACTCGAGATGAGAGGTTAGTCCCTGGCTTCGACTCCAGAGGAATACCACCTTACCACAAGCACCTCATGAGGAGGCTTCTCTCAGCTCTAGGTATGTGAAAGGGGCCCTGAGTTTGCGCCCTCAAGTGGAATGGACAACGCGATGCCCTGACTTGAAATAAGGCCGGATATGCCTGCAGTGACTTGAATGCAGGCTCGTCTTGCATCTCCCAAGACGAAAGGATGTCTGAATCCCCTGTGGAGACCACAGAGAAAGACCTAGTTCCCCACCTCATCGCGACCGGAGGCCTCACATCCTTTGAAAACTCCAGAGGGACGCGGAGATCAGTGCCTCCAAAGGAGACGATGCCTGACTCCTCGTGAAACTTGATAGGAGTCCCAGGATTCCGGTGGCACGTGGAAAGGGACCCTTGGTCTCCTGCCTCAGCTGGAGAGGCGTCCTATTGCCCTGTCAAGCCTCGAGGAGAATCCCGGGTTGTCCCTCGCAACTAGGCAGGAGTCCTGACGTCGCTGAAAAAACACGTGTGTGGAAGGGCCATCCCCGTCGTAACTCGAGAATATACCCCAGTTTCCCGCCGCAACTCGAGAAAAACCATGAGACTTCCCCCTCGCCGCGGGATGAGGCCCGATTCCCCTGCCCTGCGTGTAGAGCAATGCCGTGTTGCACATCACACAGGAAAGGAGCCTTGATTTCCTTGATGGCACTCCAGAGAAACCCCAAGAACACTGTTTCAAGGCTAGAGGGATCCTGAGGTCACTGTAGCAACACGAAAGAGCTCCGTGGACCAAAAATCAACTCGAGATGAGAGGTTAGTCGCTGGCTTCGACTCCAGAGGAATACCACCTTACCACAAGCACCTCAAGAGGAGGTTTCTCTCAGCTCTAGGTATGTGAGAGGGACCCTGAGTTTGCGGCCACAAGTGGAATGGACACCGCGATGCCCTGACTTGGAATTAGGCCGGATATGCCTACAGTGACTTGAATGCAGGCTCGTCTTGCATCTCGCAAGACGAAAGGATGTCTGAATCCCCTGTAGAGACCACAGAGAAAGACCTTGATTAACACCTCATCGCCGCCGGAGGCCTCACATCCTTTGAAAACTCCAGAGGGACGCGGAGATCAGTGCCTCCAAAGGAGACGATGCCTGACTCCTCGTGAACCTTGATAGGAGTCCCAGGATTCCTGTGGCACGTGGAAAGGGACCCTTGGTCTCCCGCCTCAGCTGGAGAGGCGTCGCAATTGCCCTGCCAAGCTTCGAAGAGAATCCCGAGTTGTCCCTCGCAACTAGGCAGGAGTCCTGATGTTGTTGAACAAACACATGTGTGGAACGGCCATCCCCGCCGTAATTCGAGATTATACCCCAGGTTCCCGCCGCAACTCGAAGAAAACCATGAGACTTCCCCCTCGCCGCGAGATGAGGCCCGATTCCCCTGCACTGCGTGTAGAGCAATGCCGTGTTGCACATCACACAGGAAAGGAGCCTTGATTTCCTTGATGGCACTCCGGAGAAACCCCAAGAACACTGTTTCAAGGCTAGAGGGATCCAGAGGTCACTGTAGCAACACGAAAGAGCTCCGTGGACCACAAATCAACTCGAGATGAGAGGTTAGTCCCGGGCTTCGACTCCAGAGGAATACCACCTTACCACAAGCACCTCAAGTGGAGGCTTCTCTCAGCTCTAGGTATGTGAGAGGGACCCTGAGTTTGCGGCCTCAAGTGGAATGGACACCGCGATGCCCTCACTCGAAATAAGGCCGGATATGCCTGCAGTGACTTGAATGCAGGCTCCTCTTGCATCTCCCAAGACGAAAGGATGTCTGAATCCCCTGTGGAGACCACAGAGAAGGACCTAGTTCCCCGCCTCATCGCGACCGGAGGCCTCATATCCTTTGAAAACCGCAGAGGGACGCGGAGATCAGTGAATCCAAAGGAGACGATGCCTGACTCAACGTGAAACTTGATAGGAGTCCCAGGATTCCTGTGGCACGTGGAAAGGGACCCTTGGTCTCCCGCCTCAGCTGGAGAGGCGTCCCAGTTGCCCTGCCAAGCCTCGAGGAGAATCCCGAGTTGCCCCTCGCAACTAGGCAGGAGTCCTGACGTCGCTGAACAAACATGTGTGTGGAAGGGCCATCCCCGTCGTAACTCGAGGTTATAACCCAGGTTCCCGCCGCATCTCGAGAAAAACCATGAGACTTCCCCCTCGCCGCGAGATGAGGCCCGATATCCTGCACTGCGTGCAGAGCAATTCCGTGTTGCACATCACACAGGAAAGGAGCCTTGATTTCCTTGATGGCACTCCAGAGAAACGCCAAGAACACTGTTTCAAGGCTAGAGGGATCCTGAGGTCACTGTAGCAACATGAAAGAGCTCGTGGACCACAAATCAACTCAAGATGAGAGGTTAGTTTCTGGCATCGACTTCAGAGGAATACCTCCTTACCACAAGCACCTCAAGAGGAGGCTTCTCTCAGCTCTAGGTATGTGAGAGGGACCCTGATTTTGCAGCCTCAAGTGGAATGGACACCGCGATGCCCTGACTCAAAATAAGGCCGGATATGCCTGCAGTGACTTGAATGCAGGCTCGTCTTGCATCTCCCAAGACGAAAGGATGTCGGAATTCCCTGTGGAGATCACAGAGAAAGACCTCGTTACCCACCTCATCGCGACCGGAGGCCTCACATCCTTTGAAAACCCCAGAGGGACGCGGAGATCAGTGCCTCCAAAGGAGACGATGCCTGACTCCTCATGAAACTTGATAGGAGTCCCAGGATTCCTGTGGCACGGGGAAAAGGACACTTGGTCTCCCGCCTCAGCTGGAGAGGCGTCCCAATTGCCCTGCCAAGCCTCGAGGAGAATCCCGAGTTGTCCCTCGCAACTAGGCAGGAGTCCTGACTTCGCTGAACAAACATATGTGTGAAAGGGCCATCCCCTTCGTAACTCGAGAATATACCCCAGGTTCCCGCCACAACTCGAGACAAACCATGAGACTTCCCCCTCGCCACGAGATGAGGCCCGATTCCCCTCCACTGCGTGCAGAGCAATGCCGTCTTGCACATCACACATGAAAGGAGCCTTGATTTCCTTGATGGCACTCCAGAGAAAGCCCAAGAACACTGTTTCAAGGCTAGAGGGATCCTGAGGTCACTGTAGCAACACGAAAGAGCTCCGTGGACCACAAATCAACTCGAGATGAGAGGTTAGTCCCTGGCTTCGACTCCAGAGGAATACCACCTTACCACAAGCACCTCAAGGGGAGGCTTCTCTCAGCTCTAGGTATGTGAGAGGGACCCTGAGTTTGCGGCCTCAAGTGGAATGGACACCGCGATGCCCTTACTTGAAATAAGGCCGGATATGCCTGCAGTGACTTGAATTCAGGCTCATCTTGCATCTCCCAAGACGAAAGGATGTCTGAATCCCCTGTGGAGACCACAGAGAAAGACCTAGTTCCCCACCTCATCACGACCGGAGGCCTCACATCCTTTAAAAACTCCAGAGGGACGCGGAGATCAGTGCCTCCAAAGGAGACGATGCCTGACTCCTCGTGAAAATTGATAGGAGTCCCAGGATTCCTGTGGCACGTGGAAAGGGACCCTTGGTCTCCCGCCTCAGCTGGAGAGGCGTCCCAATTGCCCTGCCAAGCCTCGAGGAGAATCCCGAGTTGCCCCTCGCAACTAGGCAGGAGTCCTGACGTCGCTGAACAAACATGTGTGTGGAAGGGCCATCCCCGTCGTAACTCGAGGTTATAACCCAGGTTCCCGCCGCAACTCGAGAAAAACCATGAGACTTCCCCCTCGCCGTGAGATGAGGCACGAATCCCCTGCACTCCGTGCCGAGCAATGCCGTGTTGCAAACCATCCAGGAAAGGAGCCTTGATTTCCTTGATGGCACTCCAGAGAAACCACAAGAACACTGTTTCAAGGCTAGAGGGATCCTGAGGTCACTGTAGCAACACGAAAGAGCTCCGTATACCAAAAATCAAATCGAGATGAGAGGTTGGTCCCTGGCTTCGATTCCAGAGGAATACCACCTTACCACAAGCACCTCAAGAGGAGGCTTCTCTCAGCTCTAGGTATGTGAGAGGGAACCTGAGATTGCGGCCTCAAGTGGAATGGACACCACGATTCCCTGCCTCGAAATAAGGCCGGATATGCCTGCAGTGACTCGAATGCAGGCTCGTCTTGCATCTCCCAAGACGAAAGGATGTGTGAATCCCCTGTGGAGACCACAGAGAAAGACCTAGTTCCCCACATCATCACGACCGGAGGCCTCACATCCTCTGAAAACTCCAGAGGGACGCGGTGATCAGTGCCTCCAAAGGAGACGATGCCTGACTCCTCGTGAAAATTGATAGGAGTCCCAGGATTCCTGTTGCACGTGGAAAGGGACCCTTGTTGTCCCGCATCAGCTGGAGAGGCGTTCCAATTGCCATGCCAAGCCACTAAGAGAATCCGCAGTTGTCCCTCGCAACTAGGCAGGAGTCCTGACGTCGCTGAACAAACACGTGTGTGGAAGGGCCATCCCCGTCGTAACTCGAGAATATACCCCAGTTTCCCGCCGCAACTCGAGAAAAACCATGAGACTTCCCCCTCGCCGCGAGATGAGGCCTGATTCCCCTGCACTGCATGCAGAGCAATGCCGTGTTGCACATCACACAGGTAAGGAGCCTTGATTTCCTTGATGGCACTCCAGAGAAACCCCAAGAACACTGTTTCAAGGCTAGAGGGATCCTGAGGTCACTGTAGCAACACGAAAGAGCTCGGGGGACCGAAAATCACCTCGAGATGAGAGGTTAGGCCCTGGCTTCGACTCCAGAGGAATACCACCTTACCACAAGCACCTCAAGAGGAGGCTTCTCTCAGCTCTAGGTATGTGAGAGGGACCCTGAGTTTTTGGCCTCAAGCGGAATGGACACCGCGATGCCCTGACTCAAAATAAGGCCGGATATCCCTGCAGTGAGTAGAATGCAGGCACTTTTTGCATCTCCCAAGACGAAAGTATGTCTGAATCCCCTGTGGAGACCACAGAGAAAGACTAGTTCCCCACCTCATCGCGACCGGAGCCCTCACATCCTTTGAAAACTCCAGAGGGACGCGGAGATCAGTGCCTCCAAAGGAGACGATACCTGACTCCTCGTGAAACTTGATAGGAGTCCCAGGATTCCTGTGGCACGTGGAAAGGGACGGTTGGTCTCCCGCCTCAGCTGGAGAGGGATCCCAAATGCCCTGCCAAGCCTCGAGGAGAATCCCGAGTTGTCTCTCGCAACTAGGCAGGAGTCCTAACGTCGCTGAACAAACACGTGTGTGGAAGGGCCATCCCCGTAGTAACTAGAGAATATACCCCAGGTTCCAGCCGCAACTCGAGAAAAACCATGAGACTTCCCCCTCGCCGCGAGATGAGGCCCGATTCCCCTGCACTGCGGGCAGAGCAATGCCGTGTTGCACATCACACAGGAAAGGAGGCTTGATTTCCTTGATGGAACTCCAGAGAAACCCCAAGAACACTGTTTCAAGGCTAGAGGGATCCTGAGGTCACTGTAGCAACAAGAAAGAGATCCGTGGACCAAAAATCAACTCGAGATGAGAGGTTAGTCCCTGGCTTCGACTACAGAGGTATACCACCTTACCACAAGCACCTCAAGAGGAGGCTTCTCTCAGCTCTAAGTATGTGAGAGGGACCCTGACTTTGCGGCTTCAAGTGGAATGGACACCGCGATGCCCTGACTCGAAATAAGGCCGGATATGCCTGCAGTGACTTGAATGCAGGCTCGTCTTGCATCTCCCAAGACGAAAGGATGTCTGAATCCCCTGTGGAGACCACAGAGAAAGACCTAGTTCCCCACCTCATCGCGACCAGAGGCCTCACATCCCTTGAAAACTCCAGAGGGACGCGGAGATCAGTGCCTCCAAAGGAGACGATGCCTGACTCCTCGTGAAACTTGATAGGAGTCCCAGGATTCCTGTGGCACGTGGAAAGTGACCCTTGGTTTCCTGCGTCAGCTGGACAGGTGTCCTAATTGCCCTGCCAAGCCTCGAGGAGAATCCCGAGTTGTCCCTCGCAACTAGGCAGGAGTCCTGACGTCGCTGAACAAACACGTGTGTGGAAGGGCCATCCGCGTCGTAACTCGAGAATATACCCCAGGTTCCCGCCGCAACTCGAGAAAAACCATGAGACTTCCCCCTCGCCACGAGATGAGGCCCGATTCCCCTGCACTGCGTGCAGAGCAATGCCGTGTTGCACATCACACAGGAAAGGAGCCTTGATTACATTGACGGCACTCCTGAGAATCCCCAAGAACACTGTTTCAAGGCTAGAGGGATCCTGAGGTCACTGTAGCAATACGAAAGAGCTCCGTGGACCAAAAATCAACTCGAGATGAGAGGTTAGTCCCTGGCTTCGACTCCAGAGGAATATCACCTTACCACAAGCACCTCAAGAGGAGGCTTCTCTCAGCTCTAGGTATGTGAGAGGGACCCTGAGTTTGCGGCCTCTAGTGGAATGGACACCGCGATGCCCTGACTCGAAATAAGGCCGGATATCCCTGCAGTGACTTCAATGCAGGCTCGTCTTGCATCTCCCAAGACGAAAGGATATCTGAATCCCCTGTGGAGACCACAGAGAAAGACCTAGTTCCCCACCTCATCGCGATCGGAGGCCTCACATCCATTGAAAACTCCAGAGGGATGCGGAGATCAGTGCCTCCAAAGGAGACGATGCCTGACTCCTCGTGAAACTTCATAGGAGTCCCAGGATTCCTGTGGCACGTGGAAAGGGACCCTTGGTCTCCCGCCTCAGCTGGAGAGGCGTCCCAATTGCCCTGCCAAGCCTCGAGGAGAATCCCGAGTGGTCCCTCGCAACTAGGCAGGAGTCCTGACGTCGCTGAACAAACACGTGTGTGGAAGGGCCATCCCCGTAGTAACTCGAGAATATACCCCAGCTTCCCGCCGCAACTCGAGAAAACCCATGAGACTTCCCCCTCGCCGCGAGATGAGACCCGATTCCCCTGCACTGCGGGCAGAGCAATGCCGTGTTGCACATCACACAGGAAAGGAGTCTTGATTTCCTTGATGGAACTCCAGAGAAACCCAAAGAACACTATTTCAAGGCTAGAGGGATCCTGAGGTCACTGTAGCAACACGAAAGAGATCCGTGGACCAAAAATCAACTCGAGATGAGAGGTTAGTCCCTGGCTTCGACTCCGGAGGAATACCACCTTACCACAAGCACCTCAAGAGGAGGCTTCTCTCAGCTCTAAGTATGTGAGAGGGACCCTGACTTTGCGGCTTCAAGTGGAATGGACACCGCGATGCCCTGACTCGAAATAAGGCCGGATATGCCTGCAGTGACTTGAATGCAGGCTCGTCTTGCATCTCCCAAGACGAAAGGATGTCTGAATCCCCTGTGGAGACCACAGAGAAAGAGCTAGTTCCCCACCTCATCGCGACCAGAGGCCTCACATCCCTTGAAAACTCCAGAGGGACGCGGAGATCAGTGCCTCCAAAGGAGACGATGCCTGACTCCTCGTGAAACTTGATAGGAGTCCCAGGATTCCTGTGGCACGTGGAAAGTGACCCTTGGTTTCCCGCGTCAGCTGGACAGGTGTCCTAATTGTCCTGCCAAGCCTCGAGGAGAATCCCGAGTTGTCCCTCGCAACTAGGCAGGAGTCCTGACGTCGCTGAACAAACACGTGTGTGGAAGGGCCATCCGCGTCGTAACTCGAGCATATACCCCAGGTTCCCGCCGCAACTCGAGAAAAACCATGAGACTTCCCCCTCGCCACGAGATGAGGCCCGATTCCCCTGCACTGCGTGCAGAGTAATGCCGTGTTGCACATCACACAGGAAAGGAGCCTTGATTTCATTGACGGCACTCCTGAGAAACCCCAAGAACACTGTTTCAAGGCTAGAGGGATCCTGAGGTCACTGTAGCAATACGAAAGAGCTCCGTGGACCAAAAATCAACTCGAGATGAGAGGTTAGTCCCTGGCTTCGACTCCAGAGGAATACCACCTTACCACAAGCACCTCAAAAGGAGGCTTCTCTCAGCTCTAGGTATGTGAGAGGGACCCTGAGTTTGCAGCCTCTAGTGGAATGGACACCGCGATGCCCTGACTCGAAATAAGGCCGGATATCCCTGCAGTGACTTCAATGCAGGCTCGTCTTGCATCTCCCAAGACGAAAGGATGTCTGAATCCCCTGTGGAGACCACAGAGAAAGACCTAGTTCCCCACCTCATCGCGATCGGAGGCCTCACATCCATTGAAAACTCCAGAGGGATGCGGAGATCAGTGCCTCCAAAGGAGACGATGCCTGACTCCTCGTGAAACTTCATAGGAGTCCCAGGATTCCTGTGGCACGTGGAAAGGGACCCTTGGTCTCCCGCCTCAGCTGGAGAGGCGTCCCAATTGCCCTGCCAAGCCTCGAGGAGAATCCCGAGTGGTCCCTCGCAACTAGGCAGGAGTCCTGACGTCGCTGAACAAACACGTGTGTGGAAGGGCCATCCCCGTTGTAACTCGAGAATATACCCCAGCTTCCCGCCGCAACTCGAGAAAACCCATGAGACTTCCCCCTCGCCGCGAGATGAGGCCCGATTCCCCTGCACTGCGGGCAGAGCAATGCCGTGTTGCACATCACACAGGAAAGGAGTCTTGATTTCCTTGATGGCACTCCAGAGAAACCCCAAGAACACTGTTTCAAGGCTAGAGGGATCCTGAGGTCACTGTAGCAACACGAAAGAGATCCGTGGACCACAAATCAACTCGAGATGAGAGGTTAGTCCCTGGCTTCGACTCCAGAGGAATACCACCTTACCACAAGCACCTCAAGAGGAGGCTTCTCTCAGCTCTAGGTATGTGAGAGGGACCCTGAGTTTTTGGCCTCAAGCGGAATCGACACCGCGATGCCCTGACTCAAAATAAGGCCGGATATCCCTGCAGTGACTTGAATGCAGGCTCGTCTTGCATCTCCCAAGACGAAAGGATGTCTGTATTCCCTGTGGAGACCACAGAGATAGACCTAGTTCCCCACCTCATCGCGACCGGAGGCCTCACATCCTTTGAAAACTCCAGAGGGACGCGGAGATCAGTGCCTCCAAAGGAGACGATGCCTGACTCCTCTTGAAACTTGATAGGAGTCCCAGGATTCCTGTGGCACATGGAAAGGGACCCTTGGTCTCCCCCCTCAGCTGGAGAGGCTTCCCAAATGCCCTGCTAAGCCTCGAGGACAATCCCGCCTTGTCCCTCGCAACTAGGCAGGAGTCCTGACGTCGCTGAACAAACACTTGTGTGGAAGGGCCATCCCCGTCGTAACTCGAGAATATACCCCAGGTTCCCGCCGCAACTCGAGAAAAACCATGAGACTTCCCCCTCGCCGCGAGATGAGGCCCGATTCCCCTGCACTGCGTGCAGAGCAATGCCGTTTTGCACATCACACAGGAAAGGAACCTTGATTTCCTTGATGGTACTCCAGAGAAAGCCCAAGAACACTATTTCAAGGCTAGAGGGATCCTGAGGTCACTGTAGCAACACGAAAGAGCTCCGGGGACCAAAAGTCAACTCGAGGTGAGAGGTTAGTCCCTGTCTTCGACTCCAGAGGTATACCATCTTACCACAAGCAGCTCAAGAGGAGGCTTCTCTCAACTCTGGGTATGTGAGAGGGACCCTGAGTTTGCGGTCTCAAGTGGAATGGACACCCCGATGCCCTGACTCGAAATAAGGCCGGATATCCCTGCAGTGACTTGAATGCAGGCTCGTCTTGCATCTCCCAAGACGAAAGGATGTCTGAATCCCCTGTGGAGACCACAGAGAAAGAACTAGTTCCCCACCTCATCGCCACCAGAGGCCTCACATCCCTTGAAAACTCCAGAGGGACGCGGAGATCAGTGCCTCCAAAGGAGACGATGCCTGACTCCTCGTGAAACTTGAAAGGAGTCCCAGGATTCCTGTGGCACGTGGAAAGGGACCCTTGGTCTCCCGCGTCAGCTGGACAGGTGTCCTAATTGCACTGCCAAGTCTCGAGGAGAATCCCGAGTTGTCCCTCGCAAGTAGGCAGAAGTCCTGACGTCGCTGAACAAACACGTGTGTGGAAGGGCCATCCCCGTCTTAACTCGAGAATATACCCCAGGTTCCCGCCGCAACTCGAGAAAAACCATGAGACTTCCCCCTCGCCGCGAGATGAGGCCCGATTCCCCTGCACTGCGTGCAGAGCAATGCCGTGTTGCACATCCCACAGGGAAGGAGCCTTGATTTCCTTGATGGCACTCCAGAGAAACCCCAAGAACACTGTTTAAAGGCTAGAGGGATCCTGAGGTCACTGTAGCAACACGAAAGAGCTCCGTGGACCAAAAATCAACTCGAGATGAGAGGTTAGGCCCTGGCTTCGACTCCAGAGGAATACCACCTTACCACAAGCACCTCAAGAGGAGGCTTCTCTCAGCTCTAGGTATGTGAGAGGGACCCTGAGTTTTTGGCCTCAAGCGGAATCGACACCGCGATGCCCTGACTCAAAATAAGGCCGGATATCCCTCCAGTGACTTGAATGCAGGCACTTCTTGCATCTCCCAAGACGAAAGGGTGTCTGAATCCCCTGTGGAGACCACAGAGAAAGACCTAGTTCCCCACCTCATCGCGACCGGAGGCCTCACATCCTTTGAAAACTCCAGAGGGACGCGGAGATCAGTGCCTCCAAAGGAGACGATGCCTGACTCCTTGTGAAACTTGATAGGAGTCCCAGGATTCCTGTTGCACGTGGAAAGGGACCCTTGGTCTCCCGCCTCAGCTGGAGAGGCGTCCCAATTGCCCTGCCAAGCCTCGAGGAGAATCCCGAGTGGTCCCTCGCAACTAGGCAGGAGTCCTGACGTCGCTGAACAAACACGTGTGTGGAAGGGCCATCCCCGTCGTAACTCGAGAATATACCCCAGGTTCCCGCAGCAACTCGAGAAAAACCATGAGACTTCATCCTCGCCGCGAGATGAGGCCGGATTCCCCTGCACTGCATGCAGAGTTATGCCGTGTTGCACATCACACAGGAAAGGAGCCTTGATTTCCTTGATGGCACTCCAGAGAAACCCCAAGAACACTGTTTCAAGGCTAGAGGGATCCTGAGGTCAGTGTAGCAACACGAAAGAGCTCCGTGGACCAAAAATCAACTCGAGATGAGAGGTTAGTCCCTGGCTTCGACTCCAGAGAAATACCACCTTACCACAAGCACCTCAAGAGGAGGCTTCTCTCAGCTCTAGGTATGTGAGAGGGACCCTGAGTTTGCGGCCTCAAGTGGAATGGACATCACGATGCCCTGACTCAAAATAAGGCCGGAATCCCTGCAGTGACTTGAATGCAGGCTCGTCTTGCATCTCCCAAGATGAAAGGATGTCTGAATCCCCTGTGGAGACCACAGAGAAAGACCTAGTTCCCCACCTGAACGCGACCGGAATCCTCACATCCTTGGAAAACTCCAGAGGGACGCGGAGATCAGTGCCTCCAAAGGAGACGATGCCTGACTCCTCGTGAAACTTGATAGGAGTCCCAGGATTCCTGTGGCACGTCAAAGGGACCCTTGGTCTCCCGCCTCAGCTGGAGAGTCGTCCCAATTGCCCTGTCAAGCCTCGAGGAGAATCACGAGTTGTCCCTCGCAACTAGGCAGGAGTCCTGACGTCGCTGATCAAACACGTGTGTGGAAGGGCCATCCCCGTCGTAACTCGAGAATATACCCCAGGTTCCCACCGCAACTCGAGAAAAACCATGAGACTTCCCTTTTGCCGCGAGATGAGGCCCGATTCTCCTGCACTGCGTGCAGAGCAATGCCGTGTTGCACATCACACAGGAAAGGAGCCTTGATTTCCTTGATGGCACTCCAGAGAAACCCCAAGAACACTGTTTCAAGGCTACAGGGATCCTGAGGTCACTGTAGCAAGACGAAAAATCTCCGTGGACCAAAAATCAACTCGAGATGAGTGGTTAGCCCCTGGCTTCGACTCCAGAGGAATTCCAACTTACCACAAGGACCTAAAGAGGAGGCTTCTCTCAGTTCTAGGTATGTGAGAGGGACCCTGAGTTTGCTGCCTCAAGTGGAATGGATCCCATGATGCCGTGACTTGAAATAAGACTGGATATCCCTGCAGTGACTTGAATGCAGGCTCGTCTTGCATCTTCCAAGATGAAAGGATGTCTGAATCCAATGTGGAGACCACACAAAAATACCCAGTTCCCCACGTCATCGCGACCGGAGGCCTCACATTCTTTGAAAAGTCCAGAGGGACGCGGAGATCAGTGCCTCCAAAGGAGACGATGCCTGACTCCTCGTGAAACTTGATAGGAGTCCCAGGATTCCTGTGGCACGTGGAAAGGGACCCTCGGTCTCCCGCCTCAGCTGGAGAGGCGTCCCAATTGCGCTGCCAAGCCTCGAGGAGAATCCCGAGTGGTCCCTCGCAACTAGGCAGGAGTCCTGACGTCGCTGAACAAACACGTGTGTGGAAGGGCCATCCCCGTAGTAACTCGAGAATATACCCCAGCTTCCCGCCGCAACTCGAGAAAACCCATGAGACTTCCCCCTCGCCGCGAGATGAGGCCCGATTCCCCTGCACTGCGGGCAGAGCAATGCCGTGTTGCACATCACACAGGAAAGGAGTCTTGATTTCCTTGATGGCACTCCAGAGAAACCCCAAGAACACTGTTTCAAGGCTAGAGGGATCCTGAGGTCACTGTAGCAACACGAAAGAGATCCGTGGACCAAAAATCAACTCGAGATGAGAGGTTAGTCCCTGGCTTCGACTCCAGAGGAATACCACCTTACCACAAGCACCTCAAGAGGAGGCTTCTCTCAGCTCTAAGTATGTGAGAGGGACCCTGAGTTTGTGGCTTCAAGTGGAATGGACACCGCGATGCCCTGACTCGAAATAAGGCCGGATATCCCTGCAGTGACTTGAATGCAGGCTCGTCTTGCATCTCCCAAGACGAAAGGATGTCTGAATCCCCTGTGGAGACCACAGAGAAAGACCTAGGTCCCCACCTCATCGCGACCAGAGGCCTCACATCCCTTGAAAACTCCAGAGGGACGCGGAGATCAGTGCCTCCAAAGGAGACGAAGCCTGACTCCTCGTGAAACTTTATAGGAGTCCCAGGATTCCTGTGGCACGTGGAAAGTGACCCTTGGTCTCCCGCGTCAGCTGGACAGGTGTCCTAATTGCCCTGCCAAGCCTCGAGGAGAATCCCGAGTTGTCCCTCGCAACTAGGCAGGAGTCCTGACGTCGCTGAACAAACACGTGTGTGGAAGGGCCATCCCCGTCGTAACTCGAGAATATACCCCAGGTTCCCACCGCAACTCGAGAAAAACCATGAGACTTGCCCCTCGCCGCGAGATGAGGCCCGATTCCCCTGCACTGCGTGCAGAGCAATGCCGTGTTGCACATCACACAGGAAAGGAGCCTTGATTTCATTGACGGCACTCATGAGAAACGCCAAGAACACTGTTTCAAGGCTAGAGGGTTCCTGAGGTCACTGGAGCAACACGAAAGAGCTCCGTGGACCAAAAATCAACTCGAGATGAGAGGTTAGGCCCTGACTTCGACTCCAGAGGAATACCACCTTACCACAAGCACCTCAAGAGGAGGCTTCTCTCAGCTCTAGGTATGTGAGAGGGACCCTGAGTTTTTGGCCTCAAGCGGAATCGACACCGCGATGCCCTGACTCAAAATAAGGCCGGATATCCCTGCAGTGACTTGAATGCAGGCTCGTCTTGCATCTCCCAAGACGAAAGGATGTCTGTATTCCCTGTGGAGACCACAGAGATAGACCTAGTTCCCCACCTCATCGCGACCGGAGGCCTCACATCCTTTGAAAACTCCAGAGGGACGCGGAGATCAGTGCCTCCAAAGGAGACGATGCCTGACTCCTCTTGAAACTTGATAGGAGTCCCAGGATTCCTGTGGCACATGGAAAGGGACCCTTGGTCTCCCCCCTCAGCTGGAGAGGCTTCCCAAATGCCCTGCCAAGCCTCGAGGACAATCCCGCGTTGTCCCTCGCAACTAGGCAGGAGTCCTGACGTCGCTGAACAAACACTTGTGTGGAAGGGCCATCCCCGTCGTAACTCGAGAATATACCCCAGGTTCCCGCCGCAACTCGAGAAAAACCATGAGACTTCCCCCTCGCCGCGAGATGAGGCCCGATTCCCCTGCACTGCCTGCAGAGCAATGCCGTTTTGCACATCACACAGGAAAGGAACCTTGATTTCCTTGATGGTACTCCAGAGAAAGCCCAAGAACACTATTTCAAGGCTAGAGGGATCCTGAGGTCACTGTAGCAACACGAAAGCGCTCCGGGGACCAAAAGTCAACTCGAGGTGAGAGGTTATTCCCTGGCTTCGACTCCAGAGGTATACCATCTTACCACAAGCAGCTCAAGAGGAGGCTTCTCTCAACTCTGGGTATGTGAGAGGGACCCTGAGTTTGCGGTCTCAAGTGGAATGGACACCCCGATGCCCTGACTCGAAATAAGGCCGGATATCCCTGCAGTGACTTGAATGCAGGCTCGTCTTGCATCTCCCAAGACGAAAGGATGTCTGAATCCCCTGTGGAGACCACAGAGAAAGAACTAGTTCCCCACCTCATCGCCACCAGAGGCCTCACATCCCTTGAAAACTCCAGAGGGACGCGGAGATCAGTGCCTCCAAAGGAGACGATGCCTGACTCCTCGTGAAACTTGAAAGGAGTCCCAGGATTCCTGTGGCACGTGGAAAGGGACCCTTGGTCTCCCGCGTCAGCTGGACAGGTGTCCTAATTGCACTGCCAAGTCTCGAGGAGAATCCCGAGTTGTCCCTCGCAACTAGGCAGAAGTCCTGACGTCGCTGAACAAACACGTGTGTGGAAGGGCCATCCCCGTCTTAACTCGAGAATATACCCCAGGTTCCCGCCGCAACTCGAGAAAAACCATGAGACTTCCCCCTCGCCGCGAGATGAGGCCCGATTCCCCTGCACTGCGTGCAGAGCAATGCCGTGTTGCACATCCCACAGGGAAGGAGCCTTGATTTCCTTGATGGCACTCCAGAGAAACCCCAAGAACACTGTTTAAAGGCTAGAGGGATCCTGAGGTCACTGTAGCAACACGAAAGAGCTCCGTGGACCAAAAATCAACTCGAGATGAGAGGTTAGTCCCTGGCTTCGACTCCAGAGGAATATCACCTTACCACAAGCACCTCAAGAGAAGGCTTCTCTCAGCTCTGGGTATGTGAGAGGGACCCTGATTTTGCGGCCTCAAGTGGAATGGACACCGCGATGCCCTGACTTGAAAGAAGGCCGGATTTCCCTGCAGTGACTTGAATGCAGGCTCGTCTTGCATCTCCCAAGACGAAAGGATGTCTGAATCCCCTGTGGAGACCACAGAGAAAGACCTAGTTCCCCACCTCATCGCGTCCGTAGGCCTCACATCCTTTGAAAATTCCAGAGGGACGCGGAGATCAGTGCCTCCCAAGGAGACGATGCCTGACTCCTCGTGAAACTTGGGAGGAGTCCCAGGATTCCTGTGGCACGTGGAAAGGGACCCTTGGTCTCACGCCTCAGCTGGAGAGGCGTCCCAATTGCCCTTCCAAGCCTCGAGCAGAATCCTGAGTTGTCCCTCACAACTAGGCAGGAGTCCTGACGTCGCTGAACAAACACGTGTGTGGAAGGGCCATCCCCGTCGTAACTCGAGAATATACCCCAGCTTCCCGCCGCAACTCGAGAAAACCATGAGACTTCCCCCTCGCCGCGAGATGAGGCCCGATTCCCCTGCACTGCGTGCAGAGCAATGCCGTGTTGCACATCACACGGGAAAGGAGCCTTGATTTCCTTGATGGCACTCCAGAGAAATCCCAAGAACACTGTTTCAAGGCTAGAGGGATCCTGAGGTAACTGTAGCAACACGAAAGAGCTCCGTGGACCACAAATCAACTCGAGATGAGAGGTTAGTCCCTGGCTTCGATTCCAGAGGAATATCACCTTACCACAAGCACCTCAAGGGGAGGCTTCTCTCAGCTCTAGGTATGTGAGAGGGACCCTGAGTTTGTGGCCTCAAGTGGAATGGACACCACGATGACCTGACTCGAAATAAGGCCGGATATCCCTGCAGTGACTTGAATGCAGGCTCGTCTTGCATCTCCCAAGACAGAAGGATGTCTGATTCCCGTGTGGAGACCACAGAGAAAGACCTAGTTCCCCACCTCATCGTGACCGGAGGCCTCACATCCTTTGAAAACTCCAGAGGGACGTGGAGATCAGTGTCTCCAAAGGAGACGATGCCTGACTCCTCGTGAAACTTGATAGGAGTCCCAGGATTCCTGTGGCACGTGGAAAGGGACCCTTGGTCTCCCGCCTCAGCTGGAGAGGCGTCCCAATTGCCCTGCCAAGCCTCGAGGAGAATCCCGAGTTGTCCCTCGCAACTAGGCAGGAGTCCTGACGTCGCTGAACAAACACGTGTGTGGGAGTGCCATCCCCGTCGTAACTCGAGAATATACCCCAGGTTCCCGGCGCAACTCGAGAAAAACCATGAGACTTCCCCCTCGCCGCGAGATGAGGCCCGATTCCCCTGCACTGCATGCAGAGCAATGCCGTGTTGCACATCACACAGGAAAGGAGCATTGATTTCCTTGATGGCACTGCAGGGAAAGCCCAAGAACACTGTTTCAAGGCTAGAGGGATCCTGAGGTCACTGTAGCAAGACGAAAAAGATCCGTGGACCAAAAATCAACTCGAGATGAGAGGTTAGTCCCTGGCTTCGAATCCAGAGGAACACCACCTTACCACAAGCACCTCAAGAGGAGGCTTCTCTGAGCTCTAGGTATGTGAGAGGGACCCTGAGTTTACGGCCTAAAGTGGAATGGACACCGCGATGCCCTGACTCGAAATAAGGCCGGATATCCCTGCAGTGACTTGAATGCATGCTCGTCTTGCATCTCCCAAGATGAAAGGATGTCTGAATCCCCTGTGGAGACCACAGAGAAAGACCTAGTTCCACACCTCATCGCGACCGGAGGCCTCACATCCTTTGAAAACTCCAGAGGGACGCGGAGATCAGTGCCTCCAAAGGAGACGATGCCTGACTCCTCGTGAAACTTGATAGGAGTCCCAGGATTACTGCGGTACGTGAAAAGGGACATTTGGTCTCCCGTCTCAGCTGGAGAGGCGTCCCAATTGCCCTGCCAAGCCGCGAGGAGAATCCCGAATTGTCCCTCGCAACTAGGCAGGAGTCCTGACGTCGCTGAACAAACACGTGTGTGGAAGGGCCATCCCCGTCGTAACTCGAGAATATACCCCAGGTTCCCGCCGCAACTCGAGAAAAACCATGAGACTTCCCCCTCGCCGCGAAATGAGGCTCGATTCCCCTGCACTGCGTGCAGAGCAATGCCGTGTTGCACATCACACAGGAAAGGAGCCTTGATTTCATTGATGGCACACCAGGAAACCCCAAGAACACTGTTTCAAGGCTAGAGGGATCCTGAGGTCACTGTAGCAAGAATAAAAAGCTCCGTGGACCAAAAATCAACTCGAGATGAGAGGTTAGTCCCTGGCTTCGACTCCAGAGGAATACCACCTTACCACAAGCACCTCAAGAGGAGGCTTCTCTCAGCTCTAGGTATGTGAGAGGGACCCTGAGTTTGCGGCCTCAAGTGGAATGGACACCGCGATGCCCTGACTCGAAATAAGGCCGGATTTCCCTGCACTGACTTGAATGCAGGCTCGTCTTTCATCTCCCAAGACGAAAGGATGTCTAAATCCCCTGTGCAGACCACAGAGAAAGACCTAGTTCCCCATCTCTTCGCGACCGGAGGCCTCACATCCTTTGAAAACTCCAGAGGGAAGTGGAAATCAGTGCCTCCAAAGGAGACGATGCCTGACTCCTCGTGAAACTTGATAGGAGTCCCAGGATTCCTGGGGCATGTGGAAACGGACACTTTGTCTCCCGCCTCAGCTGGAGAGGCGTCCCAATTGCCCTGCCAAGCCGAGAGGAGAATCGCGAGTTGTCGCTCGCAACTAGGCAGGAGTCCTGACGTCGCTGAACAAACACGTGTGTGGAAGGGCCATCCCCGTCGGAACTCGAGAGTATACCCCAGGTTCCCGCGGCAACTCGAGAAAAACCATGAGACTTCCCCCTCGCCGCGAGATGAGGCCAGATTCCCCTGCAATGCGTGCAGAGCAATGCCGTGTTGCACATCCGACAGGAAAGGAGCCTTGATTTCCTTGATGGCACTCCAGAGAAACCCCAAGAACACTGTTTCAAGCCTAGAGGGATCCTGAGGTCACTGTAGCAACACAAAACAGATCCGTGGACCAAAAATCAACTCGAGATGAGAGGTTAGTCCCTGGCTTCGACTCCCGAGGAATACCACCTTACTACAAGCCCCTCAAGAGGAGGCTTCTCTCAGCTCTAGGTATGTGAGAGGGACCCTGAGTTTGCGACCTCAAGTGGAATGGACACCACGATGCCCTGACTCGAAATAAGGCCGGATATGCCTGCAGTGACTTGAATGCAGGCTCGTCTTGCATCTCCCAAGACGAAAGGATGTCTGAATCCCCTGTGGAGACCACTGAGAAAGACCTAGTTCCCCACCTCATGGCGACCGGAGGCCTCACATCCTTTGAAAACACCAGAGGAATGCGGAGATCAGTGCCTCCAAAGGAGACGATGCCTGACTCCTCGTGAAACTTGATAGGAGTCCCAGGATTCCTGTGGAACGTGGAAGGGGAACCTTGGTCCCCCGCCTCAGCTGGAGAGGCGTCCCAATTGCCCTGCCAAGCCTCGAGGAGAATCCCGAGTTGTCCCTCGCAACTACGCAGGAGTCCTGACGTCGCTGAAGAAACACGTGTGTTGAAGGGCCATCCCCGTCGTAACTCGAGAATTTAACCCAGGTTCCCACCGCAACTCGAGAAAAACCATGAGACTTACCCCTCGCCGCGAGATGAGGCCCGATTCCCCAGCACTGCGTGCAGAGCAATGCCGTGTTGCACATCACACAGGAAAGGAGCCTTGATTTCCTTGATGGCACTCCAGAGAAAGCCCAAGAACACTGTTTCAAGGCTAGAGGGATCCTGAGGTCACTGTAGCAACACGAAAGAGCTCCGTGGACCAAAAATCAACTCGAGATGAGAGGTTAGTCCCTGGCTTCGACTCCAGAGGAAAACCACCTTACCACAAGCCCCTCAAGAGGAGGGTTCTCTCAGCTCTAGGTATGTGAGAGGGACCCTGAGTTTGCGGCCTCAAGTGGAATGGACACCGCGAGGCCCTGACTCGCAATAAGGCCGGATATGCCTGCAGTGACTTGAATGCAGGCTCGTCTTGCATCTCCCAAGACGAAAGGATGTCTCAATCCCCTGTGTAGACCACAGAGAAAGACCTAGTTCCCCACCTCATCGCGACCGGAGGCCTCACATCCTTGGAAAACTCCAGAGGGACGCGGAGATCAGTGCCTCCAAAGGAGACGATTCCTGACTCCTCGTGAAACTTGATAGGAGTCCCAGGATTCCTGTGGCACGTGGAAAGGGACCCTTGGTCTCCCGCCTCAGCTGGAGAGGCATCCCAATTGCCCGGCCAAGCCTCGAAGAGAATCCCGAGTTGTCCCTCGCAACTAGGCAGGAGTCCTGACGTCGCTGAAGAAACACGTGTGTGGAAGGGCCATCCCCGTCGTAACTCGAGAATATACCCCAGGTTCCCTCCGCAACTCGAGAAAAACCATGAGATTTCCCCCTCGCCGCGAGATGAGGCCCGATTCCCCTGCACTGCGTGCAGAGCAATGCCGTTTTGCACATCACACAGGAAAGGAGCCTTGATTTCCTTGATGGCACTCCAGAGAAACCCCAAGAACACTGTTTCAAGGCTACAGGGATCCTGAGGTCACTGTAGCAACACGAAAGAGCTCCATAGACCACAAGTCAACTCGAGATGAGAGGTTAGTGCCTGGCTTCGTCTCCAGAGGAATACCACCTTACCACAAGCACCTCAAGAGGAGGCTTCTCTCAGCTCTAGGTATGTGAGAGGGACCCTGAGTTTGCGGCCTCAAGTGGAATGGACACCGCGATGCCCTGACTCGAAATAAGGCCGGATATTCCTGCAGTGACTTGAATGCAGGCTCCTCTTGCATCTCCCAAGATGAAAGGATGTTTGAATCCCCTGTGGAGACCACAGAGAAAGACCTAGTTCCCCACCTCATCGCGACCGGAGGCCTCACATCTTTTGAAAACTCCAGAGGGACGCGGAGATTAGTGCCTCCAAAGGAGACGATGCCTGACTCCTCGTGAAACTTGATAGGAGTACCAGGATTCCTGTGGCACGTGGAAAGGGACCCTTGATCTCCCGCCTCAGCTGGAGAGGCGTCCCAATTGCCCTACCAAGCCTCGAGGAGAATCCCGAGTTGTCCCTCGCAACTAGGCAGGAGTCCTGACGTTGCTGAACAAACACGTGTGTGGAAGGGCCATCCCCGTCGTAACTCGAGAATATACCCCAGGTTCCGGCCGCAACTCGAGAAAAACCATGAGACTTCCCCATCGCCGCGAGATGAGGCCCGATTCCCCTGCACTGCGTGCAGAGCAATGCCATGTTGCACATGACACAGGAAAGGAGCCTTGATTTCCTTGATGGCACTCCAGAGAAACCCCAAGAACACTGTTTCAAGGCTAGAGGGAACCTGAGGTCACTGTAGCAACACGAAAGAGCTCCGAGGACCAAAAATCAACTCGAGATGAGAGGTTAGTCCCTGGACTCCAGAGGAATACCACCTTACCACAAGCACCTCAAGAGGAGGCTTCTCTCAGCTCTAGGTATGTGAGAGGGACCCTGAGTTTACAGCCTCAAGTGGAGTGGACACCGTGATGCCCTGACAGAATAAGGCCGGATATTCCTGCAGTGACTTGAATGCAGGCTCGTCTTGCATCTCCCAAGACGAAAGGATGTCTGAATCCCCGGTGGAGACCACAGAGAAAGACGTAGTTCCCCACCTCATCGCGACCGGAGGCCTCAGATCCTTTGAAAACTCCAGAGGGACGCGGAGATCAGTGCCTCCAAAGGAGACGATGCCTGACTCCTCGTGAAAATTGATAGGAGTCCCAGGATTCCTGTGGCACGTGGAAAGGGACTCTTGGTCTCCCGCCTCAGCTGGAGAGACGTCCCAATTGCCCTGCCAAGCCTCGAGGAGAATCCCGAGTTGTCCCTCACAATTAGGCAGGAGTCCTGACGTTGCTGAACAAACACGTGTGTGGAAGGGCCATCCCCGTCGTAACTCGAGAATATACCCCAGGTTCCCGCCGCAACTCGAGAAAAACCATGAGAGTTCCCCCTCGCCGCGAGATGAGGCCCGATTCCCCTGCACTGCGTGCAGAGCAATGCGTGTTGCACATCACACAGCAAAGGAGCCTTGATTTCCTTGATGGCACTCCAGAGAAACCCCAAGAACACTGTTTCAAGGCTAGAGGGATCCTGAGGTCACTGTAGCAACACGAAAGAGCTCCGTGGACCAAAAATCAACTCGAGATGAGAGGTTAGTCAGTGGCTTCAACTCCAGAGGAATACCACCTTACCACAAGCACCTCAAGAGGAGGCTTCTCTCAGCTCTAGGTATGTGAGAGGGACCCTGAGTTTGCGGCCTCAAGTGAAATGGACACCGCGATGCCCTGACGCGAAATAAGGCCGGATATCCCTGCAGTGACTTGAATGCTGGCTCGTCTTGCATCTCCCAAGATGAAAGGATGTCTCAATTCCCTGTGGAGACCACAGAGAAAGACCTAGTTCCCCACCTCATCGCGACAGGAGGCCTCACATCCTTTGAAAACTCCAGAGGTATGCGGAGATCAGTGCCTCCAAAGGAGACGATGCCTGACTCCTCGTGAAACTTGATAGGAGTCCCAGGATTCCTGTGGCACGTGGAAAGGGACTCTTGGTCTCCCGCCTCAGCTGGAGAGGCGTCCCAGTTGCCCTCCCAACACTCGAGGAGAATCCCGAGTTGTCCCTCGCAACTAGGCAGGAGTCCTGACATCGCAGAAGAAACACGTGGGTGGAAGGGCCATCCCCGTCGAAACTCGAAAATATACCCCAGGTTCTCACCGCAACTCGAGAAAAACCATGAGACTTACCCTCGCCGTGAGATGAGGCCCAATTCCCCTGCACTGCACGCAGAGCAATTCCGTGTTGCACATCTAACATGAAAGGAGCCTTGATTTGCTTGATGGCACTCCAGAGAAACCCCAAGAACACTGTTTCAAGGCTAGAGGGATCCTGAGGTCACTGTAGCAACATGAAAGAGCTCCGTGGACCAAAAATCAACTCGAGATGAGAGGTTAGGCCCTGGCTTCGACTCCAGAGGAATACCACCTTACCACAAGCACCTCAAGAGGAGGCTTCTCTCAGCTCTAGGTATGTGAGAGGGACCCTGAGTTTGCGGCCTCAAGTGGAATGGACACCGCGACGCCCTGACTCGAAATAAGGCCGGATATCCCTGCAGTGACTTGAATGCAGGCTCGTCTTGCATCTCCCAAGACGAAAGGATGTCTGAATCCCCTGTGGAGACCACAGAGAAAGACCTAGTTCCCCACCTCATCGTGACCGGAGGCCTCACATCCTTTGAAAACTCCAGAGGGACGCGGAGATCAGTGCCTCCAAAGGAGACGATGCCTGACTCCTCGTGAAACTTGATAGGAGTCCCAGGAATCCTGTGGCACGTGGAAAGGGACCCTTGGTCTCCCGCCTCAGCTGGAGAGGTGTCCCAATTGCCCTGCCAAGCCTGGAGTAGAATCCCGAGTTGTCCCTCGCAACTAGGCAGGAGTCCTGACGTCGCTGAACAAACACGTGGTTGGAAGGGCCATCCCCGTCGTAACTCGAGAATATACCCCAGGTTCCCACCGCAACTCGAGAAAAACCATGAGACTTCCCCCTCGCCGCGAGATGAGGCCCGATTCCCCTGCACTGTGTGCAGAGTAGTTCCGTGTTGCACATCACACATGAAAGTAGCCTTGATTTCCTTGATGGCACTTCAGAGAAACCCCAAGAACACTGTTTCAAGGTTAGAGGGATCCTGAGGTCACTGTAGCAACACAAAAGAGCTCCGTGGACCAAAAATCAACTCGAGATGAGAGGTTAGTCCCTGGCTTCGACTCCAGAGGAATACCACCTTACCACAACACCTCAAGAGGAGGCTTCTCTCAGCTCTAGGTATGTGAGAGGGACCCTGAGTTTGTGGCCTCAAGTGGAATGGACACCGCGATGCCCTGACTCGAAATAAGGCCGGATATCCCTGCAGTGACTTGAATTCAGGCTCGTCTTGCATCTCCCAAGACGAAAGGATGTCTGAATCCCCTGTGAAGACCACAGAGAAAGACCTAGTTCCCCACCTCATCGCGACCGGAGGCCTCAAATCCTTTGAAAACTCCAGAGGTACGCGGAGATCAGTGCCTCCAAAGGAGACGATGCCTGACTCCTCGTGAAACTTGATAGGAGTCCCAGGATTCCTGTGGCACGTGGAAAGGGACCCTTGGTCTACCGCCTCAGCTGGAGAGGCGTCCCAATTGCCCTGCCAAGCCTCGAGGAGAATCCCGAGTTGTCCCTCGCAACTAGGCAGGAGTCCTGACGTCGCTGAACAAACACGTGGGTGGAAGGGCCATCCCCGTATAACTCAAGAATATAGACCAGGTTCCCGCCGCAACTCGTGAAAAACCATGAGACTTCCCCCTCGCCGCAAGATGAGGCCCGATTCCCTTGCACTGCATTCAAAGCAATTCCGTGTTGCACATCAAACATGAAAGGAGCCTTGATTTCCTTGATGGCACTCCAGAGAACCCCAAGAACACTGTTTCAAGGTTAGAGGGATCCTGAGGTCACTGTAGCAACACGAAAGAGCTCCGTGGACCAAAAATCAACTCGAGATGAGAGGTTAGTCCCTGGCTTCGACTCCAGAGGAATACCACCTTACCACAAGCACCTCAAGAGGAGGCTTCTCTCAGCTCTAGGTATGTGAGAGGGACCCTGATTTTGCGGCCTCAAGTGGAATGGACACTGCGATGCCCTGACGCGAAATAACGCCGGATATGCCTGCAGTGACTTGAATGCAGGCTCGTCTTGCATCTCCCAAGATGAAAGGATGTCTGAATCCCCTGTGGAGAACACAGAGAAAGACCTAGTTCCACACCTCATCGCGACCGGAGGCCTCACATACTTTGAAAACTCCAGAGGTATGCGGAGATCAGTGCCTCCAAAGGAGACGATGCTTGACTCCTCGTGAAACTTGATAGGAGTCCCAGGATTCCTGTGGCACGTGGAAAGGGACCCTTGGTCTCCTACCTCAGCTGGAGAGGCGTCCCAATTGCCCTGCCAAGCCTCAAGGAGAATCCCGAGTTGTCCCTCGCAACTAGGCAGGAATCCTGACGTCGCTGAATAAAGACGTGGGTGGAAGGGCCATCCCCGTCGTAACTCGAGAATATACCCCAGGTTCTCGCCGCAACTCGAGAAAAACCATAAGTCTTCCCCCTCGCCGTGAGATGAGGCCGGATTCCCCTGCAGTGCATGCAGAGCAATTCCGTGTTGCACATCACACATGAAAGGAGCCTTGATTTCCTTGATGGCACTCCAGAGAAACCCCAAGAACACTCTTTCAAGGCTAGAGGGATCCTGAGGTCACTGTAGCAACACGAAAGAGCTCCGTGGACCACAAATCAACTCGAGATGAGAGGTTAGTCCCTGGCTTCGACTCCAGAGGAATACCACCTTACCACAAGCACCTCAAGAGGAGGTTTCTCGCAGCTCTAGCTATGTGAGAGGGACCCTGAGTTTGCGGCCTCAAATGGAATGGACACCGCGATGCCCTGACGGGAAATAACGCCGGATATCCCTGCAGTGACTTGAATGCAGGCTCGTCTTGCATCTCCCAAGACGAAAGGATGTCTGAATCCCCTTTGGAGACCACAGAGAAAGACCTAGTTCCCCACCTCATCGCGACCGGAGGCCTGACATCTTTGAAAACTCCAGAGGTACGCGGAGATCAGTTACTCCAAAGGAGACGATGCCTGACTCCTCGTGAAACTTGATAGGAGTCCCAGGATTCCTGTGGCACGTGGAAAGGGACCCTTGGTCTCCCGCCTCAGCTGGAGAGGCGTCCCAATTGCCCTGCCAAGCCTCGAGGAGAATCCCGAGTTGTCCCTCGCAGCTAGGCAGGAGTCCTGACGTCGCTGAACAAACACGTGGGTGGAAGGGCCATCCCCGTCGTAACTCGAGAATATACCCCAGGTTCCCGCCGCAACTCGAGAAAAACCATGAGACTTCCCCCTCGCCGCGAGATGAGGCCCGATTCCCCTGCACTGCGTGCAGAGCAATTCCGTGCTGCACATCACACATGAAAGGAGCCTTGATTTCCTTGATGGCACTCCAGAGAAACCCCAAGAACTCTGTTTCAAGGCTAGAGGGATCCTGAGGTCACTGTAGCCACACGAAAGAGCTCCGTGGACCACAAATCAACTGGAGATGAGAGGTTAGTCCCTGGCTTCGACTCCAGAGGAATACCACCTTACCACAAGCACCTCAAGAAGAGGCTTCTCTCAGCTCTAGGTATGTGAGAGGGACTTTGAGTTTGCGGCCACAAGTGGAATGGACACCGCGATGCCCTGACTCGAAATAATGGCGGATATCCCTGCAGTGACTTGAATGCAGGCTCGTCTTGCATCTCGGAAGACGAAAGAATGTCTGAATCCCCTGTGGAGACCACAGAGAAAGACCTAGTTCCCCACCTCATCGTGACCGGAGGCCTCACATCCTTTGAAAACTCCAGAGGTACGCGGAGATCAGTGCCTCCAAAGGAGACGATGCCTGACTCCTCGTGAAACTTGATAGGAGTCCCAGGAATACTGTGGCACGTGGAAAGGGATCCTTGGTCTCCCGCCTCAGCTGGAGAGGCGTCCCAATTGCCCTGCCAAGCCTCGAGGAGAATCCCGGGTTGTCCCTCGCAACTAGGCAGTAGTCCTGACGTCGCAGAACAAACACGTGTGTGGAAGGGACATCCCCGTCGTAACTCGAGAATATACCCCAGGTTCCCACCGCAACCCGAGAAAAACCATGAGACTTCCCCCTCGCCGCGAGATGAGGCCCGATTCCCCTGCACTGCGTGCAGAGCAGTTCCGTGTTGCACATCACACATGAAAGGAGCCTTGATTTCCTTGATCACACTCCAGAGAACCCCCAAGAACACTGTTTCAAAGCTAGAGTGATCCTGAGGTCACTGTAGCAACACAAAAGAGCTCTGTGGACCAAAAATCAACTCGAGAAGAGAGGTTAGTCCCTGGCTTCGACTCCAGAGGAATACCACCTTACCACAAGCACCTCAAGAGGAGGCTTCTCTCAGCTCTAGCTATGTGAGAGGGTCCCTGTGTTTGCGTCCTCAAGTGGAATGAACACTGCGATGCCCTGACGGGAAATAACGCCGGATATCCCTGCAGTGACTTGAATGCAGTCTCGTCTTGCATCTCCCAAGATGAAAGGATGTCTGAATCCCCTGTGGAGACCACAGAGAAAGACCTAGTTCCCCACTTCATGGCGACCAGAGGCCTCACATCCTTTGAAAACTCCAGAGGTCCGCGGAGATCAGTGCCTCCAAAGGAGACGATGCCTGACTCCTCGTGAAACTTGATAGGAGTCCCAGGATTCCTGTGGCACGTGGAAAGGGACCCTTGGTCTCCCGCCTCAGCTGGAGAGGCGTCCCAATTGCCCTGCCAAGCCTCGAGGAGAATCCCGAGTTGTCCCTCGCAACTAGGCAGGAGTCCTGACGTCGCTGAACAAACACGTGGGTGGAAGGGCCATCCCCGTATAACTCAAGAATATAGACCAGGTTCCCGCCGCAACTCGTGAAAAACCATGAGACTTCCCCCTCGCCGCAAGATGAGGCCCGATTCCCTTGCACTGCATTCAAAGCAATTCCGTGTTGCACATCAAACATGAAAGGAGCCTTGATTTCCTTGATGGCACTCCAGAGAACCCCAAGAACACTGTTTCAAGGCTAGAGGGATCCTGAGGTCACTGTAGCAACACGAAAGAGCTCCGTGGACCAAGAATCAACTCGAGATGAGAGGTTAGTCCCTGGCTTCGACTCCAGAGGAATACCACCTTACCACAAGCACCTCAAGAGGAGGCTTCTCTCAGCTCTAGGTATGTGAGAGGGACCCTGATTTTGCGGCCTCAAGTGGAATGGACACCGCAATGCCCTGACTCGAAATAAGGCCGGATATCCCTGCAGTGACTTGAATGCAGGCTCGTCTTGCATCTCCCAAGACGAAAGGATGGCTGAATCCCCTGTGGAGACCACAGAGAAAGACCTAGTTCCCCACCTCATCGCGCCCGCAGGCCTCACATCCTTTGAAAATTCCAGAGGTACTCAGAGATCAGTGCCTCCAAAGAATACGATGCCTGACTCCTCGTGAAACTTGAAAGGAGTCCCAGGATTCCTGTGGCACGTGGAAAGGGACCCTTGGTCTCCCGCCTCAGCTGGAGAGGCGTCCCAATTGCCCTGCCAAGCCTCGAGGAGAATCCCGAGTTTTCCCTTGCAACTAGGCAGGAGTCCTGCCGTCGCTGAACAAACACTTGTGTGGAAGGGCCATCCCCGTCGTACTTCGAGAATATACCCCAGGTTCCCACCGCAACTCGAGAAAAACCATGAGACTTCCCCCCGCCGCGAGATGAGGCCCGATTCCCCTGCACTGCGTGCAGAGCAATTTCGTGTTGCACATCACACATGAAAGGAGCCTTGATTTCCTTGATGGCACTCCAGAGAAACCCCAAGAACACTGTTTCAAGGCTAGAGGGATCCTGAGGTCACTGTAGCAACACGAAAGAGCTCCGTGGACCACAAATCAACTGGAGATGAGAGGTTAGTCCCTGGCTTCGACTCCAGAGGAATACCACCTAACCACAAGCACCTCAAGAGGAGGCTTCTCTCAGCTCTACCTATGTGAGAGGGACCCTGAGTTTGCGGCCTCAAGTGGAATGGACACTGCGATGCCCTGTCGCGAAATAAGGCCGGATATCCCTGCAGTGACTTGAATGCAGGCTCGTCTTGCATCTCCCAAGATGAAAGGGTGTCCGATTCCCCTGTGGAGACCACAGAGAAAGACCTAGTTCCCCACTTCATGGCGACCAGAGGCCTCACATCCTTTGAAAACTCCAGAGGAACGCGGAGATCAGTGCCTCCAAAGGAGACGATGCCTGACACCTCGTGAAACTTGATAGGAGTCCCAGGATTCCTGTGGCACGTGGAAAGGGACCCTTGGTCTCCCGCCTCAGCTGGAGAGGCGTCCCAAATGCCCTGCCAAGCCTCGAGGAGAATCCCGAATTTTCCCTCGAAACTAGGCAGGAGTCCTGCCGTCGCTGAACAAACACTTGTGTGGAAGGGCTATCCCCGTCGTAACTCGAGAATATACCCCAGGTTCCCGCCCCAACTCGAGAAAAACCATGAGACTTCCCCCTCGCCGCGAGATGAGGCCCGATTCCCCTGCACTGCGTGCAGAGCAATTCCGTGTTGCACATCACACATGAAAGGAGCCTTGATTTCCTTGATGGCACTGCAGAGAAAACCCAAGAACACTGTTTCAAGGCTAGAGGCATCCTGAGGTCACTGTAGCAACACGAAAGAGCTCCGTGGACCAAAAATCAACTAGAGATGAGAGGTTAGTCCCTGGCTTCGACTCCAGAGGAATACCACCTTACCACAAGCACCTCAAGAGGAAGCTTCTCTCAGCTCAAGGTATGGGAGAGGGACCCTGAGTTTGCGGCCTCAAGTGGAAAGGACACCGCGATGCCCTGACTCGAAATAAGGCCGGATATCCCTGCAGTGTCTCGAATCCAGGCTCGTTTTGCATCTCCCATGACGAAAGGATGTCTGAATCCCCTGTGGAGACCACAGAGAAAGACCTAGTTCCCCACCTCATGGCGACCGGAGGCCTCACATCCTTTGAAAATTCCAGAGGTACCCAGAGATCAGTGCCTCCAAAGAATACGATGCCTGACTCCTCGTGAAACTTGAAAGGAGTCCCAGGATTCCTGTGGCACGTGGAAAGGGACCCTTGGTCTCCCGCCTCAGCTGGAGAGGCGTCCCAATTGCCCTGCCAAGCCTCGAGGAGAATCCCGAGTTTTCCCTTGCAACTAGGCAGGAGTCCTGCCGTCGCTGAACAAACACTTGTGTGGAAGGGCCATCCCCGTCGTACTTCGAGAATATACCCCAGGTTCCCACCGCAACTCGAGAAAAACCATGAGACTTCCCCCCGCCGCGAGATGAGGCCCGATTCCCCTGCACTGCGTGCAGAGCAATTTCGTGTTGCACATCACACATGAAAGGAGCCTTGATTTCCTTGATGGCACTCCAGAGAAACCCCAAGAACACTGTTTCAAGGCTAGAGGGATCCTGAGGTCACTGTAGCAACACGAAAGAGCTCCGTGGACCACAAATCAACTGGAGATGAGAGGTTAGTCCCTGGCTTCGACTCCAGAGGAATACCACCTAACCACAAGCACCTCAAGAGGAGGCTTCTCTCAGCTCTACCTATGTGAGAGGGACCCTGAGTTTGCGGCCTCAAGTGGAATGGACACTGCGATGCCCTGACGCGAAATAAGGCCGGATATCCCTGCACTGACTTGAATGCAGGCTCGTCTTGCATCTCCCAAGATGAAAGGGTGTCTGATTCCCCTGTGGAGACCACAGAGAAAGACCTAGTTCCCCACCTCATGGCGACCAGAGGCCTCACATCCTTTGAAAACTCCAGAGGAACGCGGAGATCAGTGCCTCCAAAGGAGACGATGCCTGACACCTCGTGAAACTTGATAGGAGTCCCAGGATTCCTGTGGCACGTGGAAAGGGACCCTTGGTCTCCCGCCTCAGCTGGAGAGGCGTCCCAAATGCCCTGCCAAGCCTCGAGGAGAATCCCGAGTTTTCCCTCGAAACTAGGCAGGAGTCCTGACGTCGCTGAAGAAACACGTGGGTGGAAGGGCCATCCCCGTCGTAACTCGAGAATATACCCCAGGTTCCCGCCGCAACTCGAGAAAAACCATGAGACTTCCCCCTCGCCGGGAGATGAGGCCCGATTCCCCTGCACTGCGTGCAGAGCAATTCGGTGTTGCACATCACACATGAAAGGAGCCTTGATTTCCTTGATGGCACTCCAGAGAAACCCCAAGAACACTGTTTCAAGGCTAGAGGGATCCTGAGGACACTGTAGCAACACGAAAGAGCTCCATCGACCAAAAATCAACTCGAGATGAGAGGTTAGTCCCTGGCTTCGACTCCAGAGGAATACCACCTTACCACAAGCACCTCAAGAGGAGGCTTCTCTCAGGTCTAGGTATGTGAGAGGGACCCTGAGTTTGCGGCCTCAAGTGGAATGGACACCGCGATGCCCTGGCTCGAAATAAGTCCGGATATCCCTGCAGTGACTTGAGTGCAGGCTCCTCTTGCATCTCCTAAGACAAAAGGATGTCTGAATCCCCTGTGGAGACCACAGAGAAAGACCTAGTTCCCCACCTCATCGCGACCGGAGGCCTCACATTCTTTGAAAACTCCAGAGGTAGGCGGAGATCAGTGCCTAAAGGAGACTATGCCTGACTACTCGTGAAACTTGATAGGAGTCCCAGGATTCCTGTGGCACGTGGAAAGGGACCCTTGGTCTCCCGCCTCAGCTGGAGAGGCGTCCCAATTGCCCTGCCAAGCCTCGAGGAGAATCCCGAGTTGTCCCTCGCAACTAGGCAGGAGTCCTGACGTCGCTGAACAAACACGTGGGTGGAAGGGCCATGCCCGTCGTACCTCGAGAATATACCCCAGGTTCCCGCCGCAACTCGAGAAAAACCATGAGACTTCCCCCTCGCCACGAGATGAGGCCCGATTCCCCTGCACTGCGTGCAGAGCAAATCCGTGTTGCACATCAAACAGGAAAGGAGCCTTGATTTCCTTGATGGCACTCCAGAGAAACCCCAAGAACACTGTTTCAAGGTTAGAGGGATCCTGACGTCACTGTAGCAAAACGAAAGAGCTCTGTGGACCAAAAATCAACTCAAGATGAGAGGTTAGTCCCTGGCTTCGACTCCAGACGAATACCACCTTACCACAAGCATCTCAAGAGGAGGATTCTCTCAGCTCTAGGTATGTGAGAGGGACCCTGAGTTTGCGGCCTCAAGTGGAATGGACACCGCGATGACCTGACTCGAAATAAGGCCGGATATCCCTGCACTGACTTGAATGCAGGCTCGTCTTGCATCTCCCAAGACGAAAGGACGGCTGAATCCCTTGTGGAGACCACAGAGAAAGACCTAGTTCCCCACGTCATCGCGACCGAAGGCCTCACATTCTTTGAAAACTCCAGAGGTACGCGGAGATCAGTGTCTCCAAAGCAGACGATGCCTGACTCCTCGTGAAACTTGATAGGAGTCCCAGGATTCCTGTGGCACGTGGAAAGGGACCCTTGGTCTCCCGCCTCAGCTGGAGAGGCGTCCCAATTGCCCTGCCAAGCCTCGAGGAGAATCCCGAATTGTCCCTCGCCACTAGCTAGGAGTCCTGACGTCGCTGAACAAACACGTGGGTGGAAGGGCCATCCCCGTCGTAACTCGAGAATATACCCCAGGTTCCGGCCGCAACTCGAGAAAAACCATGAGACTTCCCCCTCGCCGCGAGATGAGGCCCGATTCCCCTGCACTGCGTGCAGAACAATTCCGTGTGGCACATCACACATGAAAGGAGCCTTCATTTCCTTGATGGCACTCCAGAGAAACCGCAAGAACACTGTTTCAAGGCTAGAGGGATCCTGAGGTCACTGTAGCCACACGAAAGAGGTCCCTGGATCAAAATTCAACTCGAGATGATAGGTTAGTCCCTGGCTTCGACTCCAGAGGAATACCACCTTACCACAAGCCACACAAGAGGAGGCTTCTCTCAGCTCTAGGTATGTGAGAGGGACCCTGAGTTTGCGGCCTCAAGTGGAATGGACAAGTCGATGACCTGACTCGAAATAAGGCTGGATATCCGTGCAGTGACTTGAATGCAGGCTCGTCTTGCATCTCCCAAGACGAAAGGATGTCTGAATCCCCTGTGGAGACCACAGAGAAAGACCTAGTTCCCCAGCTCATCGCGACCGGAGGCCTCACATTCTTTGAAAACTCCAGAGGTAAGCGGAGATCAGTGCCTCCAAAGGAGACGATGACTGACTCCTGGGGAAACTAGATAGGAGTCCCAGGATTCCTGTGGCACGTGGAAAGGGACCCTTGGTCTCCCGCCTCAGCTGGAGAGGCGTCCCAATTGCCCTGCCAAGCCTCGAGGAGAATCACGAGATGTCCCTCGCAACTAGGCAGGAGTCCTGACGTCGCTGAACAAACACGTGGGTGGAAGGGCCATCCCCGTCGTAACTCGAGAATATACCCCAGGTTCCCGCCGCAACTTGAGAAAAACCATGAGACTTCCCCCTCGCCGTGAGATGAGGCCCGATTCCCCTGCACTGCATGCAGAGCAATTCAGTGTTGCACATCAAACATGAAAGGAGCCTTGATTTCCTTGATGGCACTCCAGAGAAACCCCAAGAACAATGTTTCAAGGCTAGAGGGATCCTGAGGTCACTGTAGCAACACGAAAGAGCTCTGTGGACCAAAAATCAACTCGAGATGAGAGGTTAGTCCCTGGCTTCGACTCCAGACGAATACCACCTTACCACAAGCACCTCAAGAGGAGGCTTCTCTCAGCTCTAGGTATGTGAGAGGGACCCTGAGTTTGCGGCCTCAAGTGGAATGGACACTGCGATGCCCTGACGCGAAATAAGGCCGGATATCCCTGCAGTGACTTGAATGCAGGCTCGTCTTGCATCTCCCAAGATGAAAGGATGTCTGAATCCCCTGTGGAGACCACAGAGAAAGACCTAGTTCCCCACCTCATCGCGACCGGAGGCCTCACATCCTTTGAAAACTCCAGAGGTACGCGGAGATCAGTGCCTCCAAAGGAGACGATGCCTGACTCCTCGTGAAACTTGATAGGAGTCCCAGGATTCCTGTGGCACGTGGAAAGGGACCCATGGTCTCCCACCTCAGCTGGAGAGGCGTGCCAATTGCCCTGCCAAGCCTCGAGGAGAATCCCGAGTTGTCCCTCGCAACTAGGCAGGAGTCCTGACATTGCAGAAGAAACACGTGGGTGGAAGGGCCATCCCCGTCGAAACTCGAAAATATACCCCAGGTTCTCACCGCAACTCGAGAAAAACCATGAGACTTACCCTCGCCGTGAGATGAGGCCCAATTCCCCTGCACTGCACGCAGAGCAATTCCGTGTTGCACATCTAACATGAAAGGAGCCTTGATTTGCTTGATGGCACTCCAGAGAAACCCCAAGAACACTGTTTCAAGGCTAGAGGGATCCTGAGGTCACTGTAGCAACATGAAAGAGCTCCGTGGACCAAAAATCAACTCGAGATGAGAGGTTAGTCCCTGGCTTCGACTCCAGAGGAATACCACCTTACCACAAGCACCTCAAGAGGAGGCTTCTCTCAGCTCTAGGTATGTGAGAGGGACCCTGAGTTTGCGGCCTCAAGTGGAATGGACACCGCGACGCCCTGACTCGAAATAAGGCCGGATATCCCTGCAGTGACTTGAATGCAGGCTCGTCTTGCATCTCCCAAGACGAAAGGATGTCTGAATCCCCTGTGGAGACCACAGAGAAAGACCTAGTTCCCCACCTCATCGTGACCGGAGGCCTCACATCCTTTGAAAACTCCAGAGGGACGCGGAGATCAGTGCCTCCAAAGGAGACGATGCCTGACTCCTCGTGAAACTTGATAGGAGTCCCAGGAATCCTGTGGCACGTGGAAAGGGACCCTTGGTCTCCCGCCTCAGCTGGAGAGGCGTCCCAATTGCCCTGCCAAGCCTGGAGTAGAATCCCGAGTTGTCCCTCGCAACTAGGCAGGAGTCCTGACGTCGCTGAACAAACACGTGGTTGGAAGTGCCATCCCCGTCGTAACTCGAGAATATACCCCAGGTTCCCACCGCAACTCGAGAAAAACCATGAGACTTCCCCCTCGCCGCGAGATGAGGCCCGATTCCCCTGCACTGTGTGCAGAGCAGTTCCGTGTTGCACATCACACATGAAAGGAGCCTTGATTTCCTTGATGGCACTTCAGAGAAACCCCAAGAACACTGTTTCAAGGTTAGAGGGATCCTGAGGTCACTGTAGCAACACAAAAGAGCTCCGTGGACCAAAAATCAACTCGAGATGAGAGGTTAGTCCCTGGCTTCGACTCCAGAGGAATACCACCTTACCACAACACCTCAAGAGGAGGCTTCTCTCAGCTCTAGGTATGTGAGAGGGACCCTGAGTTTGTGGCCTCAAGTGGAATGGACACCGCGATGCCCTGACTCGAAATAAGGCCGGATATCCCTGCAGTGACTTGAATTCAGGCTCGTCTTGCATCTCCCAAGACGAAAGGATGTCTGAATCCCCTGTGAAGACCACAGAGAAAGACCTAGTTCCCCACCTCATCGCGACCGGAGGCCTCAAATCCTTTGAAAACTCCAGAGGTACGCGGAGATCAGTGCCTCCAAAGGAGACGATGCCTGACTCCTCGTGAAACTTGATAGGAGTCCCAGGATTCCTGTGGCACGTGGAAAGGGACCCTTGGTCTCCCGCCTCAGCTGGAGAGGCGTCCCAATTGCCCTGCCAAGCCTCGAGGAGAATCCCGAGTTGTCCCTCGCAACTAGGCAGGAGTCCTGACGTCGCTGAACAAACACGTGGGTGGAAGGGCCATCCCCGTATAACTCAAGAATATAGACCAGGTTCCCGCCGCAACTCGTGAAAAACCATGAGACTTCCCCCTCGCCGCAAGATGAGGCCCGATTCCCTTGCACTGCATTCAAAGCAATTCCGTGTTGCACATCAAACATGAAAGGAGCCTTGATTTCCTTGATGGCACTCCAGAGAACCCCAAGAACACTGTTTCAAGGCTAGAGGGATCCTGAGGTCACTGTAGCAACACGAAAGAGCTCCGTGGACCAAAAATCAACTCGAGATGAGAGGTTAGGCCCTGGCTTCGACTCCAGAGGAATACCACCTTACCACAAGCACCTCAAGAGGAGGCTTCTCTCAGCTCTAGGTATGTGAGAGGGACCCTGATTTTGCGGCCTCAAGTGGAATGGACACTGCGATGCCCTGACGCGAAATAACGCCGGATATGCCTGCAGTGACTTGAATGCAGGCTCGTCTTGCATCTCCCAAGATGAAAGGATGTCTGAATCCCCTGTGGAGAACACAGAGAAAGACCTAGTTCCACACCTCATCGCGACCGGAGGCCTCACATACTTTGAAAACTCCAGAGGTATGCGGAGATCAGTGCCTCCAAAGGAGACGATGCTTGACTCCTCGTGAAACTTGATAGGAGTCCCAGGATTCCTGTGGCACGTGGAAAGGGACCCTTGGTCTCCTACCTCAGCTGGAGAGGCGTCCCAATTGCCCTGCCAAGCCTCGAGGAGAATCCCGAGTTTTCCCTTGCAACTAGGCAGGAGTCCTGCCGTCGCTGAACAAACACTTGTGTGGAAGGGCCATCCCCGTCGTACTTCGAGAATATACCCCAGGTTCCCAACGCAACTCGAGAAAAACCATGAGACTTCCCCCCGCCGCGAGATGAGGCCCGATTCCCCTGCACTGCGTGCAGAGCAATTTCGTGTTGCACATCACACATGAAAGGAGCCTTGATTTCCTTGATGGCACTCCAGAGAAACCCCAAGAACACTGTTTCAAGGCTAGAGGGATCCTGAGGTCACTGTAGCAACACGAAAGAGCTCCGTGGACCACAAATCAACTGGAGATGAGAGGTTAGTCCCTGGCTTCGACTCCAGAGGAATACCACCTAACCACAAGCACCTCAAGAGGAGGCTTCTCTCAGCTCTACCTATGTGAGAGGGACCCTGAGTTTGCGGCCTCAAGTGGAATGGACACTGCGATGCCCTGTCGCGAAATAAGGCCGGATATCCCTGCAGTGACTTGAATGCAGGCTCGTCTTGCATCTCCCAAGATGAAAGGGTGTCTGATTCCCCTGTGGAGACCACAGAGAAAGACCTAGTTGCCCACCTCATGGCGACCAGAGGCCTCACATCCTTTGAAAACTCCAGAGGAACGCGGAGATCAGTGCCTCCAAAGGAGACGATGCCTGACACCTCGTGAAACTTGATAGGAGTCCCAGGATTCCTGTGGCACGTGGAAAGGGACCCTTGGTCTCCCGCCTCAGCTGGAGAGGCGTCCCAAATGCCCTGCCAAGCCTCGAGGAGAATCCCGAGTTTTCCCTCGAAACTAGGCAGGAGTCCTGCCGTCGCTGAACAAACACTTGTGTGGAAGGGCTATCCCCGTCGTAACTCGAGAATATACCCCAGGTTCCCGCCCCAACTCGAGAAAAACCATGAGACTTCCCCCTCGCCGCGAGATGAGGCCCGATTCCCCTGCACTGCGTGCAGAGCAATTCCGTGTTGCACATCACACATGAAAGGAGCCTTGATTTCCTTGATGGCACTGCAGAGAAAACTCAAGAACACTGTTTCAAGGCTAGAGGGATCCTGAGGACACTGTAGCAACACGAAAGAGCTCCATCGACCAAAAATCAACTCGAGATGAGAGGTTAGTCCCTGGCTAAGACTCCAGAGGAATACCACCTTACCACAAGCACCTCAAGAGGAGGCTTCTCTCAGGTCTAGGTATGTGAGAGGGACCCTGAGTTTGCGGCCTCAAGTGGAATGGACACCGCGATGCCCTGGCTCGAAATAAGTCCGGATATCCCTGCAGTGACTTGAGTGCAGGCTCCTCTTGCATCTCCTAAGACAAAAGGATGTCTGAATCCCCTGTGGAGACCACAGAGAAAGACCTAGTTCCCCACCTCATCGCGACCGGAGGCCTCACATTCTTTGAAAACTCCAGAGGTACGCGGAGATCAGTGCCTAAAGGAGACTATGCCTGACTACTCGTGAAACTTGATAGGAGTCCCAGGATTCCTGTGGCACGTGGAAAGGGACCCTTGGTCTCCCGCCTCAGCTGGAGAGGCGTCCCAATTGCCCTGCCAAGCCTCGAGGAGAATCCCGAGTTGTCCCTCGCAACTAGGCAGGAGTCCTGACGTCGCTGAACAAACACGTGGGTGGAAGGGCCATGCCCGTCGTACCTCGAGAATATACCCCAGGTTCCCGCCGCAACTCGAGAAAAACCATGAGACTTCCCCCTCGCCACGAGATGAGGCCCGATTCCCCTGCACTGCGTGCAGAGCAAATCCGTGTTGCACATCAAACAGGAAAGGAGCCTTGATTTCCTTGATGGCACTCCAGAGAAACCCCAAGAACACTGTTTCAAGGCTAGAGGGATCCTGACGTCACTGTAGCAAAACGAAAGAGCTCTGTGGACCAAAAATCAACTCAAGATGAGAGGTTAGTCCCTGGCTTCGACTCCAGACGAATACCACCTTACCACAAGCATCTCAAGAGGAGGATTCTCTCAGCTCTAGGTATGTGAGAGGGACCCTGAGTTTGCGGCCTCAAGTGGAATGGACACCGCGATGACCTGACTCGAAATAAGGCCGGATATCCCTGCACTGACTTGAGTGCAGGCTCGTCTTGCATCTCCCAAGACGAAAGGACGGCTGAATCCCTTGTGGAGACCACAGAGAAAGACCTAGTTCCCCACGTCATCGCGACCGAAGGCCTCACATCCTTTGAAAACTCCAGAGGTACGCAGAGATCAGTGTCTCCAAAGGAGACGATGCCTGACTCCTCGTGAAACTTGATAGGAGTCCCAGGATTCCTGTGGCACGTGGAAAGGGACCCTTGGTCTCCCGCCTCAGCTGGAGAGGCGTCCCAATTGCCCTGCCAAGCCTCGAGGAGAATCCCGAATTGTCCCTCGCCACTAGCTAGGAGTCCTGACGTCGCTGAACAAACACGTGGGTGGAAGGGCCATCCCCGTCGTAACTCGAGAATATACCCCAGGTTCTGGCCGCAACTCGAGAAAAACCATGAGACTTCCCCCTCGCCGCGAGATGAGGCCCGATTCCCCTGCACTGCGTGCAGAACAATTCCGTGTGGCACATCACACATGAAAGGAGCCTTCATTTCCTTGATGGCACTCCAGAGAAACCGCAAGAACACTGTTTCAAGGCTAGAGGGATCCTGAGGTCACTGTAACCACACGAAAGAGGTCCCTGGATCAAAATTCAACTCGAGATGATAGGTTAGTCCCTGGCTTTGACTCCAGAGGAATACCACCTTACCACAAGCCACTCAAGAGGAGGCTTCTCTCAGCTCTAGGTATGTGAGAGGGACCCTGAGTTTGCGGCCTCAAGAGGAATGGACAAGGCGATGACTTGACTCGAAATAAGGCTGGATATCCCTGCAGTGACTTGAATGCAGGCTCGTCTTGCATCTCCCAAGACGAAAGGATGGCTGAATCCCCTGTGGAGACCACAGAGAAAGACCTAGTTCCCCAGCTCATCGCGACCGGAGGCCTCACATTCTTTGAAAACTCCAGAGGTAAGCGGAGATCAGTGCCTCCAAAGGAGACGATGACTGACTCCTGGGGAAACTTGATAGGAGTCCCAGGATTCCTGTGGCACGTGGAAAGGGACCCTTGGTCTCCCGCCTCAGCTGGAGAGGCGTCCCAATTGCCCTGCCAAGCCTCGAGGAGAATCACGAGATGTCCCTCGCAACTAGGCAGGAGTCCTGACGTCGCTGAACAAACACGTGGGTGGAAGGGCCATCCCCGTCGTAACTCGAGAATATACCCCAGGTTCCCGCCGCAACTTGAGAAAAATCATGAGACTTCCCCCTCGCCGTGAGATGAGGCCCGATTCCCCTGCACTGCATGCAGAGCAATTCAGTGTTGCACATCAAACATGAAAGGAGCCTTGATTTCCTTGATGGCACTCCAGAGAAACCCCAAGAACACTGTTTCAAGGCTAGAGGGATCCTGAGGTCACTGTAGCAACACGAAAGAGCTCTGTGGACCAAAAATCAACTCGAGATGAGAGGTTAGTCCCTGGCTTCAACTCCAGACGAATACCACCTTACCACAAGCACCTCAAGAGGAGGCTTCTCTCAGCTCTAGGTATGTGAGAGGGACCCTGAGTTTGCGGCCTCAAGTGGAATGGACACTGCGATGCCCTGACGCGAAATAAGGCCGGATATCCCAGCAGTGACTTGAATGCAGGCTCGTCTTGCATCTCCCAAGATGAAAGGATGTCTGAATCCCCTGTGGAGACCACAGAGAAAGACCTAGTTCCCCACCTCATCGCGACCGGAGGCCTCACATCCTTTGAAAACTCCAGAGGTACGCGGAGATCAGTGCCTCCAAAGGAGACGATGCCTGACTCCTCGTGAAACTTGATAGGAGTCCCAGGATTCCTGTGGCACGTGGAAAGGGACCCATGGTCTTCCGCCTCAGCTGGAGAGGCGTGCCAATTGCCCTGCCAAGCCTCGAGGAGAATCCCGAGTTGTCCCTCGCAACTAGGCAGGAGTCCTGACATCGCTGAACAAACACGTGGGTGGAAGGGCCATCCCCGTCGTAACTCGAGAATATACCCCAGGTTCCCGCCGCAACTCGAGAAAAACCATGAGACTTCCCCCTCGCCGCGAGATGAGGCCCGATTCCCCTGCACTGTGTGCAGAGTAATTCCGTGTTGCACATCACACATGAAAGGAGCCTTGATTTCCTTGATGGCACTCCAGAGAAACCCCAAGAACACTGTTTCAAGGCTAGAGGGATCCTGAGGTCCCTGTAGCAAACCAAAAGAGCTCTGTGGACCACAAATCAACTCGAGATGAGAGGTTAGTCCCTGGCTTCGACTCCAGAGGAATACCACCTTACCACAAGCACCTCAAGAGGAGGCTTCTCTCAGCTCTAGGTATGTGAGAGGGACCCTGAGTTTGCGGCCTCAAGTGGAATGGACACCGCGATGCCCTGACTCGAAATAAGGCTGGATATCCCTGCAGTGACTTGAATGCAGGCTCGTCTTGCATCTCCCAAGACGAAAGGATGGCTGAATCCCCTGTGGAGACCACAGAGAAAGACCTAGTTCCCCACCTCATCGCGACCGGAGGCCTCATATCCTTTGAAAACTCCAGAGGTATGCGGAGATCAGTGCCTCCAAAGGAGACGATGCCTGACTCCTCGAGAAACTTGATAGGAGTCCCAGGATTCCTGTGGCACGTGGAAAGGGATCCTTGGTCTCCCGCGTCAGCTGGAGAGGCGTCCCAATTGCCCTGCCAAGCCTCGAGGAGAATCCCGAGTTGTCCCTCGCAACTAGGCAGGAGTCCTGACGTCGCTGAACAAACACGTGGGTGGAAGGGCCATCCCCGTCGTAACTCGAGAATATACTCCAGGTTCCCGCCGCAACTCGAGAAAAACCATGAGACTTCCCCCTCGCCGCGAGATGAGGCCCGATTCCCCTGCACTGCGTGCAGAGCAATTCCGTGTTGCACATCACACATGAAAGGAGCCTTGATTTCCTTGATGGCACTCCATAGAAACCCCAAGGACACTGTTTCAAGGCTAGAGGGATCCGAGGTCACTGTAGCAACATGAAAGAGCTCCGTGGACCAAAAATCAACTCGAGATGAGAGGTTAATCCCTGGCTTCGACTCCAGAGGAATACCACCTTACCACAAGCACCTCAAGAGGAGGCTTCTCTCAGCTCTAGGTATGTGAGAGGGACCCTGAGTTTGCGGCCTCAAGTGGAATGGACACCGCGATGCCCTGACTGGAAATAAGGCCAGATATCCCTGCAGTGACTTGAATGCAGGCTCGTCTTGCATCTCCCAAGACGAAAGGATGTCTGCATCCCCTGTGGAGACCACAGAGAAAGACCTAGTTCCCCACCTCATCACGACCGCAGGCCTCACATCCTTTGAAAATTCCAGAGGTACGCGGAGATCAGTGCCTCCAAAGGAGACGATGCCTGACTCCTCGTGAAACTTGATAGGAGTCCCAGGATTCCTGTGGCACGTGGAAAGGGACCCATGGTCTCCCGCCTCAGCTGGAGAGGCGTCCCAATTGCCCTGCCAAGCCTCGAGGAGAATCCCGAGTTGTCCCTCGCAACTAGGCAGGAGTCCTGACATCGCTGAACAAACACGTGGGTGGAAGGGCCATCCCCGTCGTAACTCGAGAATATACCCCAGGTTCCCGCCGCAACTCGAGAAAAACCATGAGACTTCCCCCTCGCCGCGAGATGAGGCCCGATTCCCCTGCACTGTGTGCAGAGCAATTCCGTGTTGCACATCACACATGAAAGGAGCCTTGATTTCCTTGATGGCACTCCAGAGAAACCCCAAGAACACTGTTTCAAGGCTAGAGGGATCCTGAGGTCACTGCAGCAAACCAAAAGAGCTCTGTGGACCAAAAATCAACTCGAGATGATAGGTTAGTCCCTGGCTTCGACTCCAGAGGAATACCACCTTACCACAAGCACCTCAAGAGGAGGCTTCTCTCAGCTCTAGGTATGTGAGAGGGACCCTGAGTTGCGGCCTCAAGTGGAATGGACACCGCGATGCCCTGACTCGAAATAAGGCCGGATATCCCTGCAGTGACTTGAATCCAGGCTCGTCTTGCATCTCCCAAGACGAAAGGATGGCTGAATCCCCTGTGGAGTCCACAGAGAAAGACCTAGTTCCCCACCTCATCGCGACCGGAGGCCTCACATCCTTTGAAAACTCCAGAGGTACGCGGAGATCAGTGCCTCCAAAGGAGACGATGCCTGACTCCTCGTGAAACTTGATAGGAGTCCCAGGATTCCTGTGGCACGTGGAAAGGGATCCTTGGTCTCCCGCGTCAGCTGGAGAGGCCTCCCAATTGCCCTGCCAAGCCTCGAGGAGAATCCCGAGTTGTCCCTCGCAACTAGGCAGGAGTCCTGACGTCGCTGAACAAACACGTGCGTGGAAGGGCCATCCCCGTCATAACTCGAGAATATACCCCAGGTTCCCGCCGCAACTTGAGAAAAATCATGAGACTTCCCCCTCGCCGTGAGATGAGGCCCGATTCCCGTGCACTGCATGCAGAGCAATTCAGTATTGCACATCAAACATGAAAGAAGCCTTGATTTCCTTGATGGCACTCCAGAGAAACCCCAAGAACACTGTTTCACGGCTAGAGGGATCCTGAGGTCACTGTAGCAACACGAAAGAGCTCTGTGGACCAAAAATCAACTCGAGATGAGAGGTTAGTCCCTGGCTTCGACTCCAGAGGAATACCACCTTACGACAAGCACCTCAAGAGGAGGCTTCTCTCAGCTCTACCTATGTGAGAGGGACCCTGAGTTTGCGGCCTCAAGTGGAATGGACACTGCGATGCCCTGACGCGAAATAAGGCCGGATATCCCTGCAGTGACTTGAATGCAGGCTCGTCTTGCATCTCCCAAGATGAAAGGATGTCTGAATCCCCTGCGGAGACCACAGAGAAAGTCCTAGTTCCCCACCTCATGGCGACCGGAGGCCTCACATCCTTTGAAAACTCCAGAGGTACGCGGAGATCAGTGCCTCCAAAAAAGATGATGCCTGACTCCTCCTGAAACTTGATAGGAGTCCCAGGATTCCTGTGGCACGTGGAAAGGGACACTTGGTCTCCCGCCTCAGCTGGAGAGGCGTCCCAATTGCCCTGCCAAGCCTCGAGGAGAATCCCGAGTTCTCCCTCGCAACTAGCTAGGAATCCTGCCGTCGCTGAACAAACACTTGTGTGGAAGGGCCATCCCCGTCGTAACTCGAGAATATACTCCAGGTTCCCGCCTCAACTCGAGAAAAACAATGAGACTTCCCCCTCGCCACGAGATGAGGCCCGATTCCCCTGTACTGGGTGCACAGCATTCCGTATTGCACATCACACATGAAAGGAGCCTTGATTTCCTTGATGGCACTCCAGAGAAACCCCAAGAACACTGTTTCAAGGCTAGAGGGATCGTGAGATCACTGTAGCAACACGAAAGAGCTCCGTGGACCAAAAATCAACTCGAGATGAGAGGTTAGTCGCTGGCTTCGACTCCAGAGGAATACCACCTTACCACAAGCACCTCAAGAGGAGGCTTCTCTCAGCTCTAGGTATGTGAGAGGGACCCTGATTTTGCGGCCTCAAGTTGAATGGACATCGCGATGCCCTGACTCGAAATAAGGCCGGATATCCCTGCAGTGACTTGAATGCAGGCTCGTCTTGCATCTCACAAGACGAAAGGATGTCTGAATCCCCTGTGGAGACCAGAGAGAAAGACCTAGTTCCCCACCTCATCGCGACCGGAGGCCTCACATCCTTTGAAAACTCCAGAGGTACGTGGAGATCAGTGCCTCCAAAGGAGACGATGCCTAACTCCTCGTGAAACTTGATAGGAGTCCCAGGATTCCTGTGGCACGTGGAAAGGGACCCTTGGTCTCCCGCGTCAGCTGGAGAGGCGTCCCAATTGCCTTGCCAAGCCTCGAGGAGAATCCCGAGTTCTCCCTCGCAACTAGGCAGGAGTCCTGCCGTCGCTGAACAAACACGTGTGTGGAAGGGCCATCCCCGTCGTAACTCGAGAATATACCCCAGGTTCCCGCCGCAACTCGAGAAAAACCATGAGACTTCCCCCTCGCCGCGAGATGAGGCCCGATTCCCCTGCACTTTGTGCAGAGCAATTCCGTGTTGCACATCACACATGAAAGGAGCCTTGATTTCCTTGATGGCACTCCAGAGAAACCCCAAGAACACTGTTTCAAGGCTAGAGGGATCCTGAGGTCAATGTAGCAACAAGAAAGAGCTCCGTGGACCAAAATTCGACTCGAGATGATAGGTTAGTCCCTAGCTTTGACTCCAGAGGAATACCAACATACCACAAGCAACTCAAGAGGAGGCTTCTCTCAGCTCTAGGTATGTGAGAGGGACCCTGAGTTTGCGCCCTCAAGTGGAATGGACACTGCGATGCCCTGACGCGAAATAAGGCCGGATATCCCTGCAGTGACTTGAATGCAGGCTCGTCTTGCATCTCCCAAAATGAAAGGATGTCTGAATCCCCTGTACAGACCAAAGAGAAAAACCTAGTTCCGCACCTCATCGCGACCGGAGGCCTCACATCCTTTGAAAACTCCAGAGGTACACGGAGATCGGTGCCTCCAAAGGAGACGATGCCTGACTCCTCGTGAAACTTGATAGGAGTCCCAGGATTCCTGTGGCACGTGGAAAGGGACCCTTGGTCTCCCGCCTCAGCTGGAGAGGCGTCCCAATTGCCCTGCCAAGCCTCGAGGAGAATCCCGAGTTGTCCCTCGCAACTAGGTAGGAGTCCTGCCGTCGCTGAAGAAATACGTGTGTGGAAGGGCCATCCCCGTCGTAACTCGAGAATATACCCCAGGTTCCCGCCGCAACTCGAGAAAAACCATGAGACTTCCCCCTCGCCGCGAGATGAGGCCCGATTCCCCGAACTGCGTGAAGAGCAATTCCGTGTTGCACATCACGCATGAAAGGAGCCTTGATTTCCTTGATGGCACTCCAGAGAAACCGCAAGAACACTGTTTCAAGGCTAGAGGGATCCTGAGGTCACTGTAGCAACACGAAAGAGCTCCGTGGACCAAAAATTAACTCGAGATGAGAGGTTAGTCCCTGGCTTCGACTCCAGAGGAATACCACCTTACCACAAGCAGATCAAGAGGAGGCTTTCCTCAGCTCTAGGTATGTGAGAGGGACCCTGAGTTTGCGGCCTCAAGTGGAATGGACACCCCTATGCCCTGACTCGAAATAAGGCCGGATATCCCTGCAGTGACTTGAATGCAGGCTCATCTTGCATCTCCCAAGACGAAATGATTTCTGAATCCCCTGTGGAGACCACAGAGAAAGACCTAGTTCCCCACCTCATCGCGACCGGAGGCCTCACATCCTATGAAAACTCCAGAGGTACGCAGAGATCAGTGCCTCCAAAGGAGACGATGCCTGACTCCTCGTGAAACTTGATAGGAGTCCCAGGATTCCTGTGGCACGTGGAAAGGGACCCTTGGTCTCCCGCCTCAGCTGGAGAGGCGTCCCAATTGCCCTGCCAAGGCTCGAGGAGAATCCCGAGTTGTCCCTCGCAACTAGGCAGGAGTCCTGACGTCGCTGAACAAACAAGTGGGTGGAAGGGCAATCCCCGTCGTAACTCGAGAATATACCCCTGGTTCCCGCCGCAACTCGAGAAAAACCATGAGACTTACTCCTCGCCGTGAGATGAGGCCTGATTCCCCTGCACTGCATGCAGAGGAATTCCGTGTTGCATATCAAACATGAAAGGAGCCTTGATTTCCTTGATGGCACGCCAGAGAAATCCCAAGAACACTGTTTCAAGGCTAGAGGGATCCTGAGGTCACTGTAGCAACACGAAAGAGCTCTGTGGACCAAAATTCAACTCGAGATGCGAGGTTAGTCCCTGGCTTCGACTCCAGAGGAGTACCACCTTACCACAAGCACCTCAAGAGGAGGATTCTCTCAGCTCTAGGTATGGGAGAGGGTCCCTGAGTTTGCGGCCTCAAGTGGAATGGACACCGCGATGCCCTGACTCGAAATAAGGCTGGATATCCCTGCAGTGACTTGAATGCAGGCTCGTCTTGCATCTCCCAAGACGAAAGGATGTCTGAATCCCCTGTGGAGACCACAGAGAAAGACCCAGTTCCCCACCTCATCGCGACCGGAGTCCTCACATCCTTTGAAAACTCCAGAGGTACGCAGAGATTAGTGCCTCCACAGGAGACGATGCCTGACTCCTCGTGAAACTTGATAGGAGGCCCAGGATTCCTGTGGCACGTGGAAAGGGACCCTTGGTCTCCCGCCTCAGCTGGAGAGGCGTCCCAATTGCCCTGCCAAGCCTCGAGGAGAATCCCGAGTTGTCGGGCACAACTAGGCAGGAGTCCTGACGTCGCTGAGCAAACACATGTGTGGAAGGGCCATCCCCTTCGTAACTCGAGAATATACCCCAGGTTCCCGCCGCAACTCGAGAAAAACCATGAGACTTCCCCCTCACCGCGAGATGAGGCCCGATTCCCCTGTATTGCATGCAGAGCAATTCCGTGTTGCACATCACACATGAAAGGAGCCTTGATTTCCTTGATGGCACTCCAGAGAAACCCCAAGAACACTGTTTCAAGGCTAGAGGGATCCTGAGGTCACTGTAGCAACACGAAAGAGCTCCGTGGACCAAAAATTAACTCGAGATGAGAGGTTAGTCCCTGGCTTCGACTCCAGAGGAATACCACCTTACCACAAGCAGATCAAGAGGAGGCTTTCCTCAGCTCTAGGTATGTGAGAGGGACCCTGAGTTTGCGGCCTCAAGTGGAATGGACACCCCTATGCCCTGACTCGAAATAAGGCCGGATATCCCTGCAGTGACTTGAATGCAGGCTCATCTTGCATCTCCCAAGACGAAATGATTTCTGAATCCCCTGTGGAGACCACAGAGAAAGACCTAGTTCCCCACCTCATCGCGACCGGAGGCCTCACATCCTATGAAAACTCCAGAGGTACGCAGAGATCAGTGCCTCCAAAGGAGACGATGCCTGACTCCTCGTGAAACTTGATAGGAGTCCCAGGATTCCTGTGGCACGTGGAAAGGGACCCTTGGTCTCCCGCCTCAGCTGGAGAGGCGTCCCAATTGCCCTGCCAAGGCTCGAGGAGAATCCCGAGTTGTCCCTCGCAACTAGGCAGGAGTCCTGACGTCGCTGAACAAACAAGTGGGTGGAAGGGCAATCCCCGTCGTAACTCGAGAATATACCCCTGGTTCCCGCCGCAACTCGAGAAAAACCATGAGACTTACTCCTCGCCGTGAGATGAGGCCTGATTCCCCTGCACTGCATGCAGAGGAATTCCGTGTTGCATATCAAACGTGAAAGGAGCCTTGATTTCCTTGATGGCACGCCAGAGAAATCCCAAGAACACTGTTTCAAGGCTAGAGGGATCCTGAGGTCACTGTAGCAACACGAAAGAGCTCTGTGGACCAAAATTCAACTCGAGATGCGAGGTTAGTCCCTGGCTTCGACTCCAGAGGAGTACCACCTTACCACAAGCACCTCAAGAGGAGGATTCTCTCAGCTCTAGGTATGGGAGAGGGACCCTGAGTTTGCGGCCTCAAGTGGAATGGACACCGCGATGCCCTGACTCGAAATAAGGCTGGATATCCCTGCAGTGACTTGAATGCAGGCTCGTCTTGCATCTCCCAAGACGAAAGGATGTCTGAATCCCCTGTGGAGACCACAGAGAAAGACCCAGTTCCCCACCTCATCGCGACCGGAGTCCTCACATCCTTTGAAAACTCCAGAGGTACGCAGAGATTAGTGCCTCCACAGGAGACGATGCCTGACTCCTCGTGAAACTTGATAGGAGGCCCAGGATTCCTGTGGCACGTGGAAAGGGACCCTTGGTCTCCCGCCTCAGCTGGAGAGGCGTCCCAATTGCCCTGCCAAGCCTCGAGGAGAATCCCGAGTTGTCGGGCACAACTAGGCAGGAGTCCTGACGTCGCTGAGCAAACACATGTGTGGAAGGGCCATCCCCTTCGTAACTCGAGAATATACCCCAGGTTCCCGCCGCAACTCGAGAAAAACCATGAGACTTCCCCCTCACCGCGAGATGAGGCCCGATTCCCCTGTATTGCATGCAGAGCAATTCCGTGTTGCACATCACACATGAAAGGAGCCTTGATTTCCTTGATGGCACTCCAGAGAAACCCCAAGAACACTGTTTCAAGGCTAGAGGGATCCTGAGGTCACTGTAGCAACACGAAAGAGCTCCGTGGACCAAAAATTAACTCGAGATGAGAGGTTAGTCCCTGGCTTCGACTCCATAGGAATACCACCTTACCACAAGCACCTCAAGAGGAGGCTTCTCTCAGCTCTAGGTATGTGAGAGGGACCCTGAGTTTGCGGCCTCAAGTGGAATGGACACCGCGATGCCCTGACTCGAAATAAGGCCGGATATCCCTGCAGTGACTTGAATGCAGGCTCCTCTTGCATCTCCCAAGACGAAAGGATGTCTGAATCCCCTGTGGAGACCACAGAGAAAGACCTAGTTCCCCACCTCATCGCGACCGGAGGCCTCACATCCTTTGAAAACTCCAGAGGTACGAGGAGATCAGTGCCTCCAAAGGAGACGATGCCTGACTCCTCGTGAAACTTGATAGGAGTCCCAGGATTCCTGTGGCACGTGGAAAGGGACCCTTGGTCTCCCGCCTCAGCTGGAGAGGCGTCCCAATTGCCCTGCCAAGCCTCGAGGAGAATCCCGAGTTGTCGGGCACAACTAGGCAGGAGTCCTGACGTCGCTGAACAAACACGTGTGTGGAAGGGCCATCCCCGTCGTAACTCGAGAATATACCCCAGGTTCCCGCCGCAACTCGAGAAAAACCATGAGACTTCCCCCTCGCCGCGAGATGAGGCCCGATTCCCCTGTACTGGGTGCACAGCATTCCGTATTGCACATCACACATGAAAGGAGCCTTGATTTCCTTGATGGCACTCCAGAGAAACCCCAAGAACACTGTTTCAAGGCTAGAGGGATCCTGAGGTCACTGTAGCAACACGAAAGAGCTCCGTGGACCAAAAATCAACTCGAGATGAGAGGTTAGTCGCTGGCTTCGACTCCAGAGGAATACCACCTTACCACAAGCACCTCAAGAGGAGGCTTCTCTCAGCTCTAGGTATGTGAGAGGGACCCTGATTTTGCGGCCTCAAGTTGAATGGACATCGCGATGCCCTGACTCGAAATAAGGCCGGATATCCCTGCGGTGACTTGAATGCAGGCTCATCTTGCATCTCACAAGACGAAAGGATGTCTGAATCCCCTGTGGAGACCAGAGAGAAAGACCTAGTTCCCCACCTCATCGCGACCGGAGGCCTCACATCCTTTGAAAACTCCAGAGGTACGTGGAGATCAGTGCCTCCAAAGGAGACGATGCCTGACTCCTCGTGAAACTTGATAGGAGTCCCAGGATTCCTGTGGCACGTGGAAAGGGACCCTTGGTCTCCCGCCTCAGCTGGAGAGGCGTCCCAATTGCCCTGCCAAGCCTCGAGGAGAATCCCGAGTTGTCCCTCCCAACTAGGCAGGAGTCCTGCCGTCGCTGAAGAAATACGTGTGTGGAAGGGCCATCCCCGTCGTAACTCGAGAATATACCCCAGGTTCCCGCCGCAACTCGAGAAAAACCATGAGACTTCCCCCTCGCCGCGAGATGAGGCCCGATTCCCCGGGACTGCGTGAAGAGCAATTCCGTGTTGCACATCACGCATGAAAGGAGCCTTGATTTCCTTGATGGCACTCCAGAGAAACCGCAAGAACACTGTTTCAAGGCTAGAGGGATCCTGAGGTCACTGTAGCAACACGAAAGAGCTCCGTGGACCAAAAATTAACTCGAGATGAGAGGTTAGTCCCTGGCTTCGACTCCAGAGGAACACCACCTTACCACAAGCAGATCAAGAGGAGGCTTTCCTCAGCTCTAGGTATGTGAGAGGGACCCTGAGTTTGCGGCCTCAAGTGGAATGGACACCCCGATGCCCTGACTCGAAATAAGGCCGGATATCCCTGCAGTGACTTGAATGCAGGCTCATCTTGCATCTCCCAAGACGAAATGATTTCTGAATCCCCTGTGGAGACCACAGAGAAAGACCTAGTTCCCCACCTCACCGCGACCGGAGGCCTCACATCCTATGAAAACTCCAGAGGTACGCGGAGATCAGTGCCTCCAAAGGAGACGATGCCTGACTCCTCGTGAAACTTGATAGGAGTCCCAGGATTCCTGTGGCACGTGGAAAGGGACACTTGGTCTCCCGCCTCAGCTGGAGAGGCGTCCCAATTGCCCTGCCAAGCCTCGAGGAGAATCCCGAGTTGTCGGGCACAACTAGGCAGGAGTCCTGACGTCGCTACTCAAACACATGTGTGGAAGGGCCATCCCCTTCGTAACTCGAGAATATACCCCAGGTTCCCGCCGCAACTCGAGAAAAACCATGAGACTTCCCCCTCACCGCGAGATGAGGCCCGATTCCCCTGTACTGTGTTCACAGCAATTCCGTGTTGCACATCACACATGAAAGGAGCCTTGATTTCCTTGATGGCACTCCAGAGAAACCCCAAGAACACTGTTTCAAGGCTAGAGGGATCCTTAGGTCACTGTAGCAACACGAAAGAGCTCCGTGGACCAAAAATTAACTCGAGATGAGAGGTTAGTCCCTGGCTTCGACTCCATAGGAATACCACCTTACCACAAGCACCTCAAGAGGAGGCTTCTCTCAGCTCTAGGTATGTGAGAGGGACCCTGAGTTTGCGGCCTCAAGTGGAATGGACACCGCGATGCCCTGACTTGAAATAAGGCCGGATATCCCTGCAGTGACTTGAATGCAGGCTCATCTTGCATCTCCGAAGACGAAAGGATGTCTGAATCCCCTGTGGAGACCACAGAGAAAGACCTAGTTCCCCACCTCATCGCGACCGGAGGCCTCACATCCTTTGAAAACTCCAGAGGTACGCGGAGATCAGTGCCTCCAAAGGAGACGATGCCTGACTCCTCGTGAAACTTGATAGGAGTCCCAGGATTCCTGTGGCACGTGGAAAGGGACCCTTGGTCTCCCGCCTCAGCTGGAGAGGCGTCCCAATTGCCCTGCCAAGCCTCGAGGAGAATCCCGAGTTTTCCCTCGCAACTAGGCAGGAGTCCTGACGTCGCTGAACAAACACGTGTGTGGAAGGGCCATCCCCGTCGTAACTCGAGAATATACCCCAGGTTCCCGCCGCAACTCGAGAAAAACCATGAGACTTCCCCCTCGCCGCGAGATGAGGCCCGATTCCCCTGTACTGGGTGCACAGCATTCCGTATTGCACATCACACATGAAAGGAGCCTTGATTTCCTTGATGGCACTCCAGAGAAACCCCAAGAACACTGTTTCAAGGCTAGAGGGATCCTGAGGTCACTGTAGCAACAAGAAAGAGCTCCGTGGACCAAAATTCGACTCGAGATGATAGGTTAGTCCCTGGCTTTGACTCCAGAGGAATACCAACTTACCACAAGCAACTCAAGAGGAGGCTTCTCTCAACTCTAGGTATGTGAGAGGGACCCTGAGTTTGCGCCCTCAAGTGGAATGGACACTGCGATGCCCTGACTCGAAATAAGGCCGGATATCCCTGCAGTGACTTGAATGCAGGCTCGTCTTGCATCTCCCAAAATGAAAGGATGTCTGAATCCCCTGTACAGACCAAAGAGAAAAACCTAGTTCCGCACCTCATCGCGACCGGAGGCCTCACATCCTTTGAAAACTCCAGAGGTACACGGAGATCGGTGCCTCCAAAGGAGACGATGCCTGACTCCTCGTGAAACTTGATAGGAGTCCCAGGATTCCTGTGGCACGTGGAAAGGGACCCTTGGTCTCCCGCCTCAGCTGGAGAGGCGTCCCAATTGCCCTGCCAAGCCTCGAGGAGAATCCCGAGTTGTCCCTCGCAACTAGGCAGGAGTCCTGCCGTCGCTGAAGAAATACGTGTGTGGAAGGGCCATCCCCGTCGTAACTCGAGAATATACCCCAGGTTCCCGCCGCAACTCGAGAAAAACCATGAGACTTCCCCCTCGCCGCGAGATGAGGCCCGATTCCCCGGGACTGCGTGAAGAGCAATTCCGTGTTGCACATCACGCATGAAAGGAGCCTTGATTTCCTTGATGGCACTCCAGAGAAACCGCAAGAACACTGTTTCAAGGCTAGAGGGATCCTGAGGTCACTGTAGCAACATGAAAGAGCTCCGTGGACCAAAAATTAACTCGAGATGAGAGGTTAGTCCCTGGCTTCGACTCCAGAGGAATACCACCTTACCACAAGCAGATCAAGAGGAGGCTTTCCTCAGCTCTAGGTATGTGAGAGGGACCCTGAGTTTGCGGCCTCAAGTGGAATGGACACCCCTATGCCCTGACTCGAAATAAGGCCGGATATCCCTGCAGTGACTTGAATGCAGGCTCATCTTGCATCTCCCAAGACGAAATGATTTCTGAATCCCCTGTGGAGACCACAGAGAAAGACCTAGTTCCCCACCTCATCGCGACCGGAGGCCTCACATCCTATGAAAACTCCAGAGGTACGCGGAGATCAGTGCCTCCAAAGGAGACGATGCCTGACTCCTCGTGAAACTTGATAGGAGTCCCAGGATTTCTGTGGCACGTGGAAAGGGACCCTTGGTCTCCCGCCTCAGCTGGAGAGGCGTCCCAATTGCCCTGCCAAGCCTCGAGGAGAATCCCGAGTTGTCCTTCGCAACTAGGCAGGAGTCCTGACGTCGCTGAACAAACACGTGGGTGGAAGGGCAATCCCCGTCGTAACTCGAGAATATACCCCTGGTTCCCGCCGCAACTCGAGAAAAACCATGAGACTTCCTCCTCGCCGTGAGATGAGGCCTGATTCCCCTGCACTGCATGCAGAGGAATTCCGTGTTGCACATCACACATGAAAGGAGCCTTGATTTCCTTGATGGCACGCCAGAGAAATCCCAAGAACACTGTTTCAAGGCTAGAGGGATCCTGAGGTCACTGTAGCAACACGAAAGAGCTCTGTGGACCAAAATTCAACTTGAGATGCGAGGTTAGTCCCTGGCTTCGACTCCAGAGGAGTACCACCTTACCACAATCACCTCAAGAGGAGGATTCTCTCAGCTCTAGGTATGTGAGAGGGACCCTGAGTTTGCGGCCTCAAGTGGAATGGACACCGCGATGCCCTGACTCGAAATAAGGCCGGATATCCCTGCAGTGACTTGAATGCAGGCTCGTCTTGCATCTCCCAAGACGAAAGGATGTCTGAATCCCCTGTGGAGACCACAGAGAAAGACCTAGTTCCCCACCTCATCGCGACCGGAGGCCTCACATCCTTTGAAAACTCCAGAGGTACGTGGAGATCAGTGCCTCCAAAGGAGACGATGCCTGACTCCTCGTGAAACTTGATAGGAGGCCCAGGATTCTTGTGGCACGTGGAAAGGGACCCTTGGTCTCCCGCCTCAGCTGGAGAGGCGTCCCAATTGCCCTGCCAAGCCTCGAGGAGAATCCCGAGTTGTCCCTCGCAACTAGGCAGGAGTCCTGCCGTCGCTGAACAAACACGTGTGTGGGAGGGCCATCCCCATCGTAACTCGAGAATATACCCCAGGTTCCCGCCGCAACTCGAGAAAAACCATGAGACTTCCCCCTCGCCGCGAGATGAGGCCCGATTCCCCTGCACTGCGTGCAGAGCAATTCCGTGTTGCACATCACACATGAAAGGAGCCTTGATTTCCTTTATGGCACTCCAGGGAAATCCCAAGAACACTGTTTCAAGGCTAGAGGGATCCTGAGGTCACTGTAGCAACACGAAAGAGCTCCGTGGAAAAAAAATCAACTCGAGATGAGAGGTTAGTCCCTGGCTTCGACTCCAGAGGAATACCACCTTACCACAAGCAACTCAAGAGGAGGCTTCTCTCAGCTCTAGGTATGTGAGAGGGACCCTGAGTTTGCGGCCTCAAGTGGAATGGACACTGCGATGCCCTGACTCGAAATAAGGCTGGATATCTCTGCAGTGACTTGAATGCAGGCTCGTCTTGCATCTCCCAAGACAAAAGGATGGCTGAATCCCCTGTGGAGACCACAGAGAAAGACCTAGTTCCTCACTTCATCGCGACCGGAGGCCTCACATCCTTTGAAAACTCCAGAGGTATGTGGAGATCAGTGCCTCCAAAGGAGACGATGACTGACTCCTCGTGAAACTTGATAGGAGTCCCAGGATTCCTGTGGCACGTGGAAAGGGACCCTTGGTCTCCCGCCTCAGCTGGAGAGGTGTCCCAATTGCCCTGCCAAGCCTCGAGGAGAATCCCGAGTTGTCCCTCGCAACTAGGCAGGAGTCCTGACGTCGCTGAACAAACACGTGGGTGAAAGGGCAATCCCCGTCGTAACTCGAGAATATACCCCTGGTTCCCAACGCAACTCGAGAAAAACCATGAGACTTCCCCCTCGCCGTGAGATGAGGCCTGATTCCCCTGCACTGCATGCAGAGCAATTCCGTGTTGCACATCAAACATGAAAGGAGCCTTGATTTCCTTGATGGCACTCCAGAGAAACCCCAAGAACACTGTTTCAAGGCTAGAGGGATCCTGAGGTCACTGTAGCAACACGAAAGAGCTCTGTGGACCAAAAATCAACTCGAGATGAGAGGTTAGTCCCTGGCTTCGACTCCAGAGGAATACCACCTTACCACAAGCACCTCAAGAGGTGGCTTCTCTAAGGTCTAAGTATGTGAGAGGGACCCTGAGTTTGCGCCCTCAAGTGGAATGGACACCGCGATGCCCTGACTGGAAATAAGGCCGGATATCCCTGCAGTGACTTGAATGCAGGCTCGTCTTGCATCTCCCAAGACGAAAGGATGGCTGAAGCCCCTGTGGAGACCACAGAGAAAGACCTAGTTCCCCACCTCCTCGCGACCGGAGGCCTCACATCCTTTGAAAACTCCAGAGGGACACGGAGATCAGTGCCTCCAAAGGAGACGATGCCTGACTCCTCGTGAAACTTGATAGGAGTCCCAGGATTCCTGTGGCACGTGGAAAGGGACCCTTGGTCTCCCGCCTCAGCTGGAGAGGCGTCCCAATTGCCCTGCCAAGCCTCGAGGAGAATCCCGAGTTGTCCCTCGCAACTAGGCAGGAGTCCTGACGTCGCTGAAGAAATACGTGTGTGGAAGGGCCATCCCCGTCGTAACTCGAGAATATAACCCAGGTTCCCGCTGCAACTCGAGAAAAACCATGAGACTTCCCCCTCGCCGCGAGATGAGGCCCGATTCCCCTGCACTGCGTGAAGAGCAATTCCGTGTTGCACATCACGCATGAAAGGAGCTTTGATTTCCTTGATGGCACTCCAGAAAAACCGCAAGAACACTGTTTCAAGGCTAGAGGGATCCTGAGGTCACTGTAGCAACATGAAAGAGCTCCGTGGACCAAAAATTAACTCGAGATGAGAGGTTAGTCCCTGGCTTCGACTCCAGAGGAACACCACCTTACCACAAGCAGATCAAGAGGAGGCTTTCCTCAGCTCTAGGTATGTGAGAGGGACCCTGAGTTTGCGGCCTCAAGTGGAATGGACACCCCGATGCCCTGACTCGAAATAAGGCCAGATATCCCTGCAGTGACTTGAATGCAGGCTCATCTTGCATTTCCCAAGACGAAATGATTTCTGAATTCCCTGTGGAGACCACAGAGAAAGACCTAGTTCCCCACCTCACCGCGATCGGAGGCCTCACATCTTATGAAAACTCCAGAGGTACGCGGAGATCAGTGCCTCTAAAGGAGACGATGCCTGACTCCTCGTGAAACTTGATAGGAGTCCCAGGATTCCTTTCGCACTTGGAAAGGGACCCTTGGTCTCCCGCCTCAGCTGGAGAGGCATCACAATTGCCCTGCCAAGCCTCGAGGAGAATCCCGAGTTGTCGGGCACAACTAGGCAGGAGTCCTGACGTCGCTGAGCAAACACATGTGTGGAAGGGCCATCCCCTTCGTAACTCGAGAATATACCCCAGGTTCCCGCCGCAACTCGAGAAAAACCATGAGACTTCCCCCTCACCGCGAGATGAGGCCTGATTCCCCTGAACTGTGTTCACAGCAATTCCGTGTTGCACATCACACATGAAAGGAGCCTTGATTTCCTTGATGGCACTCCAGAGAAACCCCAAGAACACTATTTCAAGGCTAGAGGGATCCTAAGGTCACTGTAGCAACACAAAAGAGCTCCGTGGACCAAAAATTAACTCGAGATGAGAGGTTAGTCCCTGGCTTCGACTCCATAGGAATACCACCTTACCACAAGCACCTCAAGAGGAGGCTTCTCTCAGCTCTAGGTATGTGAGAGGGACCCTGAGTTTGCGGCCTCAAGTGGAATGGACACCCCGATGCCCTGACTCGAAATAAGGCCGGATATCCCTGCAGTGACTTGAATGCAGGCTCCTCTTGCATCTCCCAAGACGAAAGGATGTCTGAATCCCCTGTGGAGACCAGAGAGAAAGACCTAGTTCCCCACCTCATCGCGACCGGAGGCCTCACATCCTTTGAAAACTCCAGAGGTACGTGGAGATCAGTGCCTCCAAAGGAGACGATGCCTGACTCCTCGTGAAACTTGATAGGAGTCCCAGGATTCCTGTGGCACGTGGAAAGGGACCCTTGGTCTCCCGCCTCAGCTGGAGAGGCGTCCCAATTGCCCTGCCAAGCCTCGAGGAGAATCCCGAGTTGTCCCTCGCAACTAGGCAGGAGTCCTGCCGTCGCTGAACAAATACGTGTGTGGAAGGGCCATCCCCGTCGTAACTCGAGAATATACCCCAGGTTCCAGCCGCAACTCGAGAAGAACCATGAGACTTCCCCCTCGCCGCGAGATGAGGCCCGATTCCCCTGCACTTTGTGCAGAGCAATTCCGTGTTGCACATCACACATGAAAGGAGCCTTGATTTCCTTGATGGCACTCCAGAGAAACCCCAAGAACACTGTTTCAAGGCTAGAGGGATCCTGAGGTCACTGTAGCAACAAGAAAGAGCTCCGTGGACCAAAATTCGACTCGAGATGATAGGTTAGTCCCTGGCTTTGACTCCAGAGGAATACCAACTTACCACAAGCAACTCAAGAGGAGGCTTCTCTCAGCTCTAGGTATGTGAGAGGGACCCTGAGTTTGCGCCCTCAAGTGGAATGGACACTGCGATGCCCTGACTCGAAATAAGGCCGGATATCCCTGCAGTGACTTGAATGCAGGCTCGTCTTGCATCTCCCAAGACAAAAGGATGGCTGAATCCCCTGTGGAGACCACAGAGAAAGACCTAGTTCCTCACTTCATCGCGACCGGAGGCCTCACATCCTTTGAAAACTCCAGAGGTATGTGGAGATCAGTGCCTCCAAAGGAGACGATGACTGACTCCTCGTGAAACTTGATAGGAGTCCCAGGATTCCTGTGGCACGTGGAAAGGGACCCTTGGTCTCCCGCCTCAGCTGGAGAGGTGTCCCAATTGCCCTGCCAAGCCTCGAGGAGAATCCCGAGTTGTCCCTCGCAACTAGGCAGGAGTCCTGACGTCGCTGAACAAACACGTGGGTGAAAGGGCAATCCCCGTCGTAACTCGAGAATATACCCCTGGTTCCCAACGCAACTCGAGAAAAACCATGAGACTTCCCCCTCGCCGTGAGATGAGGCCTGATTCCCCTGCACTGCATGCAGAGCAATTCCGTGTTGCACATCAAACATGAAAGGAGCCTTGATTTCCTTGATGGCACTCCAGAGAAACCCCAAGAACACTGTTTCAAGGCTAGAGGGATCCTGAGGTCACTGTAGCAACACGAAAGAGCTCTGTGGACCAAAAATCAACTCGAGATGAGAGGTTAGTCCCTGGCTTCGACTCCAGAGGAATACCACCTTACCACAAGCACCTCAAGAGGTGGCTTCTCTAAGGTCTAAGTATGTGAGAGGGACCCTGAGTTTGCGCCCTCAAGTGGAATGGACACCGCGATGCCCTGACTGGAAATAAGGCCGGATATCCCTGCAGTGACTTGAATGCAGGCTCGTCTTGCATCTCCCAAGACGAAAGGATGGCTGAAGCCCCTGTGGAGACCACAGAGAAAGACCTAGTTCCCCACCTCATGGCGACCGGAGGCCTCACATCCTTTGAAAACTCCAGAGGGACACGGAGATCAGTGCCTCCAAAGGAGACGATGCCTGACCCCTCGTGAAAGTTGATAGGAGTCCCAGGATTCCTGTGGCACGTGGAAAGGGACCCTTGGTCTCCCGCCTCAGCTGGAGAGGCGTCCCAATTGCCCTGCCAAGCCTCGAGGAGAATCCCGAGTTGTCCCTCGCAACTAGGCAGGAGTCCTGACGTCGCTGAAGAAATACGTGTGTGGAAGGGCCATCCCCGTCGTAACTCGAGAATATAACCCAGGTTCCCGCTGCAACTCGAGAAAAACCATGAGACTTCCCCCTCGCCGCGAGATGAGGCCCGATTCCCCTGCACTGCGTGAAGAGCAATTCCGTGTTGCACATCACGCATGAAAGGAGCTTTGATTTCCTTGATGGCACTCCAGAAAAACCGCAAGAACACTGTTTCAAGGCTAGAGGGATCCTGAGGTCACTGTAGCAACATGAAAGAGCTCCGTGGACCAAAAATTAACTCGAGATGAGAGGTTAGTCCCTGGCTTCGACTCCAGAGGAACACCACCTTACCACAAGCAGATCAAGAGGAGGCTTTCCTCAGCTCTAGGTATGTGAGAGGGACCCTGAGTTTGCGGCCTCAAGTGGAATGGACACCCCGATGCCCTGACTCGAAATAAGGCCAGATATCCCTGCAGTGACTTGAATGCAGGCTCATCTTGCATTTCCCAAGACGAAATGATTTCTGAATCCCCTGTGGAGACCACAGAGAAAGACCTAGTTCCCCACCTCACCGCGATCGGAGGCCTCACATCTTATGAAAACTCCAGAGGTACGCGGAGATCAGTGCCTCTAAAGGAGACGATGCCTGACTCCTCGTGAAACTTGATAGGAGTCCCAGGATTCCTTTCGCACTTGGAAAGGGACCCTTGGTCTCCCGCCTCAGCTGGAGAGGCATCACAATTGCCCTGCCAAGCCTCGAGGAGAATCCCGAGTTGTCGGGCACAACTAGGCAGGAGTCCTGACGTCGCTGAGCAAACACATGTGTGGAAGGGCCATCCCCTTCGTAACTCGAGAATATACCCCAGGTTCCCGCCGCAACTCGTGAAAAACCATGAGACTTCCCCCTCACCGCGAGATGAGGCCTGATTCCCCTGAACTGTGTTCACAGCAATTCCGTGTTGCACATCACACATGAAAGGAGCCTTGATTTCCTTGATGGCACTCCAGAGAAACCCCAAGAACACTGTTTCAAGGCTAGAGGGATCCTAAGGTCACTGTAGCAACACAAAAGAGCTCCGTGGACCAAAAATTAACTCGAGATGAGAGGTTAGTCCCTGGCTTCGACTCCATAGGAATACCACCTTACCACAAGCACCTCAAGAGGAGGCTTCTCTCAGCTCTAGGTATGTGAGAGGGACCCTGAGTTTGCGGTCTCAAGTGGAATGGACACCCCGATGCCCTGACTCGAAATAAGGCCGGATATCCCTGCAGTGACTTGAATGCAGGCTCCTCTTGCATCTCCCAAGACGAAAGGATGTCTGAATCCCCTGTGGAGACCAGAGAGAAAGACCTAGTTCCCCACCTCATCGCGACCGGAGGCCTCACATCCTTTGAAAACTCCAGAGGTACGTGGAGATCAGTGCCTCCAAAGGAGACGATGCCTGACTCCTCGTGAAACTTGATAGGAGTCCCAGGATTCCTGTGGCACGTGGAAAGGGACCCTTGGTCTCCCGCCTCAGCTGGAGAGGCGTCCCAATTGCCCTGCCAAGCCTCGAGGAGAATCCCGAGTTGTCCCTCGCAACTAGGCAGGAGTCCTGCCGTCGCTGAACAAATACGTGTGTGGAAGGGCCATCCCCGTCGTAACTCGAGAATATACCCCAGGTTCCAGCCGCAACTCGAGAAGAACCATGAGACTTCCCCCTCGCCGCGAGATGAGGCCCGATTCCCCTGCACTTTGTGCAGAGCAATTCCGTGTTGCACATCACACATGAAAGGAGCCTTGATTTCCTTGATGGCACTCCAGAGAAACCCCAAGAACACTGTTTCAAGGCTAGAGGGATCCTGAGGTCACTGTAGCAACAAGAAAGAGCTCCGTGGACCAAAATTCGACTCGAGATGATAGGTTAGTCCCTGGCTTTGACTCCAGAGGAATACCAACTTACCACAAGCAACTCAAGAGGAGGCTTCTCTCAGCTCTAGGTATGTGAGAGGGACCCTGAGTTTGCGCCCTCAAGTGGAATGGACACTGCGATGCCCTGACTCGAAATAAGGCCGGATATCCCTGCAGTGACTTGAATGCAGGCTCGTCTTGCATCTCCCAAGACAAAAGGATGGCTGAATCCCCTGTGGAGACCACAGAGAAAGACCTAGTTCCTCACTTCATCGCGACCGGAGGCCTCACATCCTTTGAAAACTCCAGAGGTATGTGGAGATCAGTGCCTCCAAAGGAGACGATGACTGACTCCTCGTGAAACTTGATAGGAGTCCCAGGATTCCTGTGGCACGTGGAAAGGGACCCTTGGTCTCCCGCCTCAGCTGGAGAGGTGTCCCAATTGCCCTGCCAAGCCTCGAGGAGAATCCCGAGTTGTCCCTCGCAACTAGGCAGGAGTCCTGACGTCGCTGAACAAACACGTGGGTGAAAGGGCAATCCCCGTCGTAACTCGAGAATATACCCCTGGTTCCCAACGCAACTCGAGAAAAACCATGAGACTTCCCCCTCGCCGTGAGATGAGGCCTGATTCCCCTGCACTGCATGCAGAGCAATTCCGTGTTGCACATCAAACATGAAAGGAGCCTTGATTTCCTTGATGGCACTCCAGAGAAACCCCAAGAACACTGTTTCAAGGCTAGAGGGATCCTGAGGTCACTGTAGCAACACGAAAGAGCTCTGTGGACCAAAAATCAACTCGAGATGAGAGGTTAGTCCCTGGCTTCGACTCCAGAGGAATACCACCTTACCACAAGCACCTCAAGAGGTGGCTTCTCTAAGGTCTAAGTATGTGAGAGGGACCCTGAGTTTGCGCCCTCAAGTGGAATGGACACCGCGATGCCCTGACTGGAAATAAGGCCGGATATCCCTGCAGTGACTTGAATGCAGGCTCGTCTTGCATCTCCCAAGACGAAAGGATGGCTGAAGCCCCTGTGGAGACCACAGAGAAAGACCTAGTTCCCCACCTCCTCGCGACCGGAGGCCTCACATCCTTTGAAAACTCCAGAGGGACACGGAGATCAGTGCCTCCAAAGGAGACGATGCCTGACCCCTCGTGAAAGTTGATAGGAGTCCCAGGATTCCTGTGGCACGTGGAAAGGGACCCTTGGTCTCCCGCCTCAGCTGGAGAGGCGTCCCAATTGCCCTGCCAAGCCTCGAGGAGAATCCCGAGTTGTCCCTCGCAACTAGGCAGGAGTCCTGACGTCGCTGAAGAAATACGTGTGTGGAAGGGCCATCCCCGTCGTAACTCGAGAATATAACCCAGGTTCCCGCTGCAACTCGAGAAAAACCATGAGACTTCCCCCTCGCCGCGAGATGAGGCCCGATTCCCCTGCACTGCGTGAAGAGCAATTCCGTGTTGCACATCACGCATGAAAGGAGCTTTGATTTCCTTGATGGCACTCCAGAAAAACCGCAAGAACACTGTTTCAAGGCTAGAGGGATCCTGAGGTCACTGTAGCAACATGAAAGAGCTCCGTGGACCAAAAATTAACTCGAGATGAGAGGTTAGTCCCTGGCTTCGACTCCAGAGGAACACCACCTTACCACAAGCAGATCAAGAGGAGGCTTTCCTCAGCTCTAGGTATGTGAGAGGGACCCTGAGTTTGCGGCCTCAAGTGGAATGGACACCCCGATGCCCTGACTCGAAATAAGGCCAGATATCCCTGCAGTGACTTGAATGCAGGCTCATCTTGCATTTCCCAAGACGAAATGATTTCTGAATCCCCTGTGGAGACCACAGAGAAAGACCTAGTTCCCCACCTCACCGCGATCGGAGGCCTCACATCTTATGAAAACTCCAGAGGTACGCGGAGATCAGTGCCTCTAAAGGAGACGATGCCTGACTCCTCGTGAAACTTGATAGGAGTCCCAGGATTCCTTTCGCACTTGGAAAGGGACCCTTGGTCTCCCGCCTCAGCTGGAGAGGCATCACAATTGCCCTGCCAAGCCTCGAGGAGAATCCCGAGTTGTCGGGCACAACTAGGCAGGAGTCCTGACGTCGCTGAGCAAACACATGTGTGGAAGGGCCATCCCCTTCGTAACTCGAGAATATACCCCAGGTTCCCGCCGCAACTCGAGAAAAACCATGAGACTTCCCCCTCACCGCGAGATGAGGCCTGATTCCCCTGAACTGTGTTCACAGCAATTCCGTGTTGCACATCACACATGAAAGGAGCCTTGATTTCCTTGATGGCACTCCAGAGAAACCCCAAGAACACTGTTTCAAGGCTAGAGGGATCCTGAGGTCACTGTAACCACACGAAAGAGGTCCCTGGATCAAAATTCAACTCGAGATGATAGGTTAGTCCCTGGCTTCGACTCCAGAGGAATACCACCTTACCACAAGCCACTCAAGAGGAGGCTTCTCTCAGCTCTAGGTATGTGAGAGGGACCCTGAGTTTGCGGCCTCAAGAGGAATGGACAAGGCGATGACTTGACTCGAAATAAGGCTGGATATCCCTGCAGTGACTTGAATGCAGGCTCGTCTTGCATCTCCCAAGACGAAAGGATGGCTGAATCCCCTGTGGAGACCACAGAGAAAGACCTAGTTCCCCAGCTCATCGCGACCGGAGGCCTCACATTCTTTGAAAACTCCAGAGGTAAGCGGAGATCAGTGCCTCCAAAGGAGACGATGACTGACTCCTGGGGAAACTTGATAGGAGTCCCAGGATTCCTGTGGCACGTGGAAAGGGACCCTTGGTCTCCCGCCTCAGCTGGAGAGGCGTCCCAATTGCCCTGCCAAGCCTCGAGGAGAATCACGAGATGTCCCTCGCAACTAGGCAGGAGTCCTGACGTCGCTGAACAAACACGTGGGTGGAAGGGCCATCCCCGTCGTAACTCGAGAATATACCCCAGGTTCCCGCCGCAACTTGAGAAAAATCATGAGACTTCCCCCTCGCCGTGAGATGAGGCCCGATTCCCCTGCACTGCATGCAGAGCAATTCAGTGTTGCACATCAAACATGAAAGGAGCCTTGATTTCCTTGATGGCACTCCAGAGAAACCCCAAGAACACTGTTTCAAGGCTAGAGGGATCCTGAGGTCACTGTAGCAACACGAAAGAGCTCTGTGGACCAAAAATCAACTCGAGATGAGAGGTTAGTCCCTGGCTTCAACTCCAGACGAATACCACCTTACCACAAGCACCTCAAGAGGAGGCTTCTCTCAGCTCTAGGTATGTGAGAGGGACCCTGAGTTTGCGGCCTCAAGTGGAATGGACACTGCGATGCCCTGACGCGAAATAAGGCCGGATATCCCAGCAGTGACTTGAATGCAGGCTCGTCTTGCATCTCCCAAGATGAAAGGATGTCTGAATCCCCTGTGGAGACCACAGAGAAAGACCTAGTTCCCCACCTCATCGCGACCGGAGGCCTCACATCCTTTGAAAACTCCAGAGGTACGCGGAGATCAGTGCCTCCAAAGGAGACGATGCCTGACTCCTCGTGAAACTTGATAGGAGTCCCAGGATTCCTGTGGCACGTGGAAAGGGACCCATGGTCTTCCGCCTCAGCTGGAGAGGCGTGCCAATTGCCCTGCCAAGCCTCGAGGAGAATCCCGAGTTGTCCCTCGCAACTAGGCAGGAGTCCTGACATCGCTGAACAAACACGTGGGTGGAAGGGCCATCCCCGTCGTAACTCGAGAATATACCCCAGGTTCCCGCCGCAACTCGAGAAAAACCATGAGACTTCCCCCTCGCCGCGAGATGAGGCCCGATTCCCCTGCACTGTGTGCAGAGTAATTCCGTGTTGCACATCACACATGAAAGGAGCCTTGATTTCCTTGATGGCACTCCAGAGAAACCCCAAGAACACTGTTTCAAGGCTAGAGGGATCCTGAGGTCCCTGTAGCAAACCAAAAGAGCTCTGTGGACCACAAATCAACTCGAGATGATAGGTTAGTCCCTGGCTTCGACTCCAGAGGAATACCACCTTACCACAAGCACCTCAAGAGGAGGCTTCTCTCAGCTCTAGGTATGTGAGAGGGACCCTGAGTTTGCGGCCTCAAGTGGAATGGACACCGCGATGCCCTGACTCGAAATAAGGCTGGATATCCCTGCAGTGACTTGAATGCAGGCTCGTCTTGCATCTCCCAAGACGAAAGGATGGCTGAATCCCCTGTGGAGACCACAGAGAAAGACCCAGTTCCCCACCTCATCGCGACCGGAGGCCTCATATCCTTTGAAAACTCCAGAGGTATGCGGAGATCAGTGCCTCCAAAGGAGACGATGCCTGACTCCTCGAGAAACTTGATAGGAGTCCCAGGATTCCTGTGGCACGTGGAAAGGGATCCTTGGTCTCCCGCGTCAGCTGGAGAGGCGTCCCAATTGCCCTGCCAAGCCTCGAGGAGAATCCCGAGTTGTCCCTCGCAACTAGGCAGGAGTCCTGACGTCGCTGAACAAACACGTGGGTGGAAGGGCCATCCCCGTCGTAACTCGAGAATATACTCCAGGTTCCCGCCGCAACTCGAGAAAAACCATGAGACTTCCCCCTCGCCGCGAGATGAGGCCCGATTCCCCTGCACTGCGTGCAGAGCAATTCCGTGTTGCACATCACACATGAAAGGAGCCTTGATTTCCTTGATGGCACTCCATAGAAACCCCAAGGACACTGTTTCAAGGCTAGAGGGATCCGAGGTCACTGTAGCAACATGAAAGAGCTCCGTGGACCAAAAATCAACTCGAGATGAGAGGTTAATCCCTGGCTTCGACTCCAGAGGAATACCACCTTACCACAAGCACCTCAAGAGGAGGCTTCTCTCAGCTCTAGGTATGTGAGAGGGACCCTGAGTTTGCGGCCTCAAGTGGAATGGACACCGCGATGCCCTGACTGGAAATAAGGCCAGATATCCCTGCAGTGACTTGAATGCAGGCTCGTCTTGCATCTCCCAAGACGAAAGGATGTCTGCATCCCCTGTGGAGACCACAGAGAAAGACCTAGTTCCCCACCTCATCACGACCGCAGGCCTCACATCCTTTGAAAATTCCAGAGGTACGCGGAGATCAGTGCCTCCAAAGGAGACGATGCCTGACTCCTCGTGAAACTTGATAGGAGTCCCAGGATTCCTGTGGCACGTGGAAAGGGACCCATGGTCTCCCGCCTCAGCTGGAGAGGCGTCCCAATTGCCCTGCCAAGCCTCGAGGAGAATCCCGAGTTGTCCCTCGCAACTAGGCAGGAGTCCTGACATCGCTGAACAAACACGTGGGTGGAAGGGCCATCCCCGTCGTAACTCGAGAATATACCCCAGGTTCCCGCCGCAACTCGAGAAAAACCATGAGACTTCCCCCTCGCCGCGAGATGAGGCCCGATTCCCCTGCACTGTGTGCAGAGCAATTCCGTGTTGCACATCACACATGAAAGGAGCCTTGATTTCCTTGATGGCACTCCAGAGAAACCCCAAGAACACTGTTTCAAGGCTAGAGGGATCCTGAGGTCACTGCAGCAAACCAAAAGAGCTCTGTGGACCAAAAATCAACTCGAGATGATAGGTTAGTCCCTGGCTTCGACTCCAGAGGAATACCACCTTACCACAAGCACCTCAAGAGGAGGCTTCTCTCAGCTCTAGGTATGTGAGAGGGACCCTGAGTTGCGGCCTCAAGTGGAATGGACACCGCGATGCCCTGACTCGAAATAAGGCCGGATATCCCTGCAGTGACTTGAATCCAGGCTCGTCTTGCATCTCCCAAGACGAAAGGATGGCTGAATCCCCTGTGGAGTCCACAGAGAAAGACCTAGTTCCCCACCTCATCGCGACCGGAGGCCTCACATCCTTTGAAAACTCCAGAGGTACGCGGAGATCAGTGCCTCCAAAGGAGACGATGCCTGACTCCTCGTGAAACTTGATAGGAGTCCCAGGATTCCTGTGGCACGTGGAAAGGGATCCTTGGTCTCCCGCGTCAGCTGGAGAGGCCTCCCAATTGCCCTGCCAAGCCTCGAGGAGAATCCCGAGTTGTCCCTCGCAACTAGGCAGGAGTCCTGACGTCGCTGAACAAACACGTGCGTGGAAGGGCCATCCCCGTCATAACTCGAGAATATACCCCAGGTTCCCGCCGCAACTTGAGAAAAACCATGAGACTTCCCCCTCGCCGTGAGATGAGGCCCGATTCCCGTGCACTGCATGCAGAGCAATTCAGTATTGCACATCAAACATGAAAGAAGCCTTGATTTCCTTGATGGCACTCCAGAGAAACCCCAAGAACACTGTTTCACGGCTAGAGGGATCCTGAGGTCACTGTAGCAACACGAAAGAGCTCTGTGGACCAAAAATCAACTCGAGATGAGAGGTTAGTCCCTGGCTTCGACTCCAGAGGAATACCACCTTACGACAAGCACCTCAAGAGGAGGCTTCTCTCAGCTCTACCTATGTGAGAGGGACCCTGAGTTTGCGGCCTCAAGTGGAATGGACACTGCGATGCCCTGACGCGAAATAAGGCCGGATATCCCTGCAGTGACTTGAATGCAGGCTCGTCTTGCATCTCCCAAGATGAAAGGATGTCTGAATCCCCTGCGGAGACCACAGAGAAAGTCCTAGTTCCCCACCTCATGGCGACCGGAGGCCTCACATCCTTTGAAAACTCCAGAGGTACGCGGAGATCAGTGCCTCCAAAAAAGATGATGCCTGACTCCTCCTGAAACTTGATAGGAGTCCCAGGATTCCTGTGGCACGTGGAAAGGGACACTTGGTCTCCCGCCTCAGCTGGAGAGGCGTCCCAATTGCCCTGCCAAGCCTCGAGGAGAATCCCGAGTTCTCCCTCGCAACTAGCTAGGAATCCTGCCGTCGCTGAACAAACACTTGTGTGGAAGGGCCATCCCCGTCGTAACTCGAGAATATACTCCAGGTTCCCGCCTCAACTCGAGAAAAACAATGAGACTTCCCCCTCGCCACGAGATGAGGCCCGATTCCCCTGTACTGGGTGCACAGCATTCCGTATTGCACATCACACATGAAAGGAGCCTTGATTTCCTTGATGGCACTCCAGAGAAACCCCAAGAACACTGTTTCAAGGCTAGAGGGATCGTGAGATCACTGTAGCAACACGAAAGAGCTCCGTGGACCAAAAATCAACTCGAGATGAGAGGTTAGTCGCTGGCTTCGACTCCAGAGGAATACCACCTTACCACAAGCACCTCAAGAGGAGGCTTCTCTCAGCTCTAGGTATGTGAGAGGGACCCTGATTTTGCGGCCTCAAGTTGAATGGACATCGCGATGCCCTGACTCGAAATAAGGCCGGATATCCCTGCAGTGACTTGAATGCAGGCTCGTCTTGCATCTCACAAGACGAAAGGATGTCTGAATCCCCTGTGGAGACCAGAGAGAAAGACCTAGTTCCCCACCTCATCGCGACCGGAGGCCTCACATCCTTTGAAAACTCCAGAGGTACGTGGAGATCAGTGCCTCCAAAGGAGACGATGCCTAACTCCTCGTGAAACTTGATAGGAGTCCCAGGATTCCTGTGGCACGTGGAAAGGGACCCTTGGTCTCCCGCGTCAGCTGGAGAGGCGTCCCAATTGCCTTGCCAAGCCTCGAGGAGAATCCCGAGTTCTCCCTCGCAACTAGGCAGGAGTCCTGCCGTCGCTGAACAAACACGTGTGTGGAAGGGCCATCCCCGTCGTAACTCGAGAATATACCCCAGGTTCCCGCCGCAACTCGAGAAAAACCATGAGACTTCCCCCTCGCCGCGAGATGAGGCCCGATTCCCCTGCACTTTGTGCAGAGCAATTCCGTGTTGCACATCACACATGAAAGGAGCCTTGATTTCCTTGATGGCACTCCAGAGAAACCCCAAGAACACTGTTTCAAGGCTAGAGGGATCCTGAGGTCAATGTAGCAACAAGAAAGAGCTCCGTGGACCAAAATTCGACTCGAGATGATAGGTTAGTCCCTAGCTTTGACTCCAGAGGAATACCAACATACCACAAGCAACTCAAGAGGAGGCTTCTCTCAGCTCTAGGTATGTGAGAGGGACCCTGAGTTTGCGCCCTCAAGTGGAATGGACACTGCGATGCCCTGACGCGAAATAAGGCCGGATATCCCTGCAGTGACTTGAATGCAGGCTCGTCTTGCATCTCCCAAAATGAAAGGATGTCTGAATCCCCTGTACAGACCAAAGAGAAAAACCTAGTTCCGCACCTCATCGCGACCGGAGGCCTCACATCCTTTGAAAACTCCAGAGGTACACGGAGATCGGTGCCTCCAAAGGAGACGATGCCTGACTCCTCGTGAAACTTGATAGGAGTCCCAGGATTCCTGTGGCACGTGGAAAGGGACCCTTGGTCTCCCGCCTCAGCTGGAGAGGCGTCCCAATTGCCCTGCCAAGCCTCGAGGAGAATCCCGAGTTGTCCCTCGCAACTAGGTAGGAGTCCTGCCGTCGCTGAAGAAATACGTGTGTGGAAGGGCCATCCCCGTCGTAACTCGAGAATATACCCCAGGTTCCCGCCGCAACTCGAGAAAAACCATGAGACTTCCCCCTCGCCGCGAGATGAGGCCCGATTCCCCGAACTGCGTGAAGAGCAATTCCGTGTTGCACATCACGCATGAAAGGAGCCTTGATTTCCTTGATGGCACTCCAGAGAAACCGCAAGAACACTGTTTCAAGGCTAGAGGGATCCTGAGGTCACTGTAGCAACACGAAAGAGCTCCGTGGACCAAAAATTAACTCGAGATGAGAGGTTAGTCCCTGGCTTCGACTCCAGAGGAATACCACCTTACCACAAGCAGATCAAGAGGAGGCTTTCCTCAGCTCTAGGTATGTGAGAGGGACCCTGAGTTTGCGGCCTCAAGTGGAATGGACACCCCTATGCCCTGACTCGAAATAAGGCCGGATATCCCTGCAGTGACTTGAATGCAGGCTCATCTTGCATCTCCCAAGACGAAATGATTTCTGAATCCCCTGTGGAGACCACAGAGAAAGACCTAGTTCCCCACCTCATCGCGACCGGAGGCCTCACATCCTATGAAAACTCCAGAGGTACGCAGAGATCAGTGCCTCCAAAGGAGACGATGCCTGACTCCTCGTGAAACTTGATAGGAGTCCCAGGATTCCTGTGGCACGTGGAAAGGGACCCTTGGTCTCCCGCCTCAGCTGGAGAGGCGTCCCAATTGCCCTGCCAAGGCTCGAGGAGAATCCCGAGTTGTCCCTCGCAACTAGGCAGGAGTCCTGACGTCGCTGAACAAACAAGTGGGTGGAAGGGCAATCCCCGTCGTAACTCGAGAATATACCCCTGGTTCCCGCCGCAACTCGAGAAAAACCATGAGACTTACTCCTCGCCGTGAGATGAGGCCTGATTCCCCTGCACTGCATGCAGAGGAATTCCGTGTTGCATATCAAACATGAAAGGAGCCTTGATTTCCTTGATGGCACGCCAGAGAAATCCCAAGAACACTGTTTCAAGGCTAGAGGGATCCTGAGGTCACTGTAGCAACACGAAAGAGCTCTGTGGACCAAAATTCAACTCGAGATGCGAGGTTAGTCCCTGGCTTCGACTCCAGAGGAGTACCACCTTACCACAAGCACCTCAAGAGGAGGATTCTCTCAGCTCTAGGTATGGGAGAGGGTCCCTGAGTTTGCGGCCTCAAGTGGAATGGACACCGCGATGCCCTGACTCGAAATAAGGCTGGATATCCCTGCAGTGACTTGAATGCAGGCTCGTCTTGCATCTCCCAAGACGAAAGGATGTCTGAATCCCCTGTGGAGACCACAGAGAAAGACCCAGTTCCCCACCTCATCGCGACCGGAGTCCTCACATCCTTTGAAAACTCCAGAGGTACGCAGAGATTAGTGCCTCCACAGGAGACGATGCCTGACTCCTCGTGAAACTTGATAGGAGGCCCAGGATTCCTGTGGCACGTGGAAAGGGACCCTTGGTCTCCCGCCTCAGCTGGAGAGGCGTCCCAATTGCCCTGCCAAGCCTCGAGGAGAATCCCGAGTTGTCGGGCACAACTAGGCAGGAGTCCTGACGTCGCTGAGCAAACACATGTGTGGAAGGGCCATCCCCTTCGTAACTCGAGAATATACCCCAGGTTCCCGCCGCAACTCGAGAAAAACCATGAGACTTCCCCCTCACCGCGAGATGAGGCCCGATTCCCCTGTATTGCATGCAGAGCAATTCCGTGTTGCACATCACACATGAAAGGAGCCTTGATTTCCTTGATGGCACTCCAGAGAAACCCCAAGAACACTGTTTCAAGGCTAGAGGGATCCTGAGGTCACTGTAGCAACACGAAAGAGCTCCGTGGACCAAAAATTAACTCGAGATGAGAGGTTAGTCCCTGGCTTCGACTCCAGAGGAATACCACCTTACCACAAGCAGATCAAGAGGAGGCTTTCCTCAGCTCTAGGTATGTGAGAGGGACCCTGAGTTTGCGGCCTCAAGTGGAATGGACACCCCTATGCCCTGACTCGAAATAAGGCCGGATATCCCTGCAGTGACTTGAATGCAGGCTCATCTTGCATCTCCCAAGACGAAATGATTTCTGAATCCCCTGTGGAGACCACAGAGAAAGACCTAGTTCCCCACCTCATCGCGACCGGAGGCCTCACATCCTATGAAAACTCCAGAGGTACGCAGAGATCAGTGCCTCCAAAGGAGACGATGCCTGACTCCTCGTGAAACTTGATAGGAGTCCCAGGATTCCTGTGGCACGTGGAAAGGGACCCTTGGTCTCCCGCCTCAGCTGGAGAGGCGTCCCAATTGCCCTGCCAAGGCTCGAGGAGAATCCCGAGTTGTCCCTCGCAACTAGGCAGGAGTCCTGACGTCGCTGAACAAACAAGTGGGTGGAAGGGCAATCCCCGTCGTAACTCGAGAATATACCCCTGGTTCCCGCCGCAACTCGAGAAAAACCATGAGACTTACTCCTCGCCGTGAGATGAGGCCTGATTCCCCTGCACTGCATGCAGAGGAATTCCGTGTTGCATATCAAACGTGAAAGGAGCCTTGATTTCCTTGATGGCACGCCAGAGAAATCCCAAGAACACTGTTTCAAGGCTAGAGGGATCCTGAGGTCACTGTAGCAACACGAAAGAGCTCTGTGGACCAAAATTCAACTCGAGATGCGAGGTTAGTCCCTGGCTTCGACTCCAGAGGAGTACCACCTTACCACAAGCACCTCAAGAGGAGGATTCTCTCAGCTCTAGGTATGGGAGAGGGACCCTGAGTTTGCGGCCTCAAGTGGAATGGACACCGCGATGCCCTGACTCGAAATAAGGCTGGATATCCCTGCAGTGACTTGAATGCAGGCTCGTCTTGCATCTCCCAAGACGAAAGGATGTCTGAATCCCCTGTGGAGACCACAGAGAAAGACCCAGTTCCCCACCTCATCGCGACCGGAGTCCTCACATCCTTTGAAAACTCCAGAGGTACGCAGAGATTAGTGCCTCCACAGGAGACGATGCCTGACTCCTCGTGAAACTTGATAGGAGGCCCAGGATTCCTGTGGCACGTGGAAAGGGACCCTTGGTCTCCCGCCTCAGCTGGAGAGGCGTCCCAATTGCCCTGCCAAGCCTCGAGGAGAATCCCGAGTTGTCGGGCACAACTAGGCAGGAGTCCTGACGTCGCTGAGCAAACACATGTGTGGAAGGGCCATCCCCTTCGTAACTCGAGAATATACCCCAGGTTCCCGCCGCAACTCGAGAAAAACCATGAGACTTCCCCCTCACCGCGAGATGAGGCCCGATTCCCCTGTATTGCATGCAGAGCAATTCCGTGTTGCACATCACACATGAAAGGAGCCTTGATTTCCTTGATGGCACTCCAGAGAAACCCCAAGAACACTGTTTCAAGGCTAGAGGGATCCTGAGGTCACTGTAGCAACACGAAAGAGCTCCGTGGACCAAAAATTAACTCGAGATGAGAGGTTAGTCCCTGGCTTCGACTCCATAGGAATACCACCTTACCACAAGCACCTCAAGAGGAGGCTTCTCTCAGCTCTAGGTATGTGAGAGGGACCCTGAGTTTGCGGCCTCAAGTGGAATGGACACCGCGATGCCCTGACTCGAAATAAGGCCGGATATCCCTGCAGTGACTTGAATGCAGGCTCCTCTTGCATCTCCCAAGACGAAAGGATGTCTGAATCCCCTGTGGAGACCACAGAGAAAGACCTAGTTCCCCACCTCATCGCGACCGGAGGCCTCACATCCTTTGAAAACTCCAGAGGTACGAGGAGATCAGTGCCTCCAAAGGAGACGATGCCTGACTCCTCGTGAAACTTGATAGGAGTCCCAGGATTCCTGTGGCACGTGGAAAGGGACCCTTGGTCTCCCGCCTCAGCTGGAGAGGCGTCCCAATTGCCCTGCCAAGCCTCGAGGAGAATCCCGAGTTGTCGGGCACAACTAGGCAGGAGTCCTGCCGTCGCTGAACAAACACGTGTGTGGAAGGGCCATCCCCGTCGTAACTCGAGAATATACCCCAGGTTCCCGCCGCAACTCGAGAAAAACCATGAGACTTCCCCCTCGCCGCGAGATGAGGCCCGATTCCCCTGTACTGGGTGCACAGCATTCCGTATTGCACATCACACATGAAAGGAGCCTTGATTTCCTTGATGGCACTCCAGAGAAACCCCAAGAACACTGTTTCAAGGCTAGAGGGATCCTGAGGTCACTGTAGCAACACGAAAGAGCTCCGTGGACCAAAAATCAACTCGAGATGAGAGGTTAGTCGCTGGCTTCGACTCCAGAGGAATACCACCTTACCACAAGCACCTCAAGAGGAGGCTTCTCTCAGCTCTAGGTATGTGAGAGGGACCCTGATTTTGCGGCCTCAAGTTGAATGGACATCGCGATGCCCTGACTCGAAATAAGGCCGGATATCCCTGCGGTGACTTGAATGCAGGCTCATCTTGCATCTCACAAGACGAAAGGATGTCTGAATCCCCTGTGGAGACCAGAGAGAAAGACCTAGTTCCCCACCTCATCGCGACCGGAGGCCTCACATCCTTTGAAAACTCCAGAGGTACGTGGAGATCAGTGCCTCCAAAGGAGACGATGCCTGACTCCTCGTGAAACTTGATAGGAGTCCCAGGATTCCTGTGGCACGTGGAAAGGGACCCTTGGTCTCCCGCCTCAGCTGGAGAGGCGTCCCAATTGCCCTGCCAAGCCTCGAGGAGAATCCCGAGTTGTCCCTCCCAACTAGGCAGGAGTCCTGCCGTCGCTGAAGAAATACGTGTGTGGAAGGGCCATCCCCGTCGTAACTCGAGAATATACCCCAGGTTCCCGCCGCAACTCGAGAAAAACCATGAGACTTCCCCCTCGCCGCGAGATGAGGCCCGATTCCCCGGGACTGCGTGAAGAGCAATTCCGTGTTGCACATCACGCATGAAAGGAGCCTTGATTTCCTTGATGGCACTCCAGAGAAACCGCAAGAACACTGTTTCAAGGCTAGAGGGATCCTGAGGTCACTGTAGCAACACGAAAGAGCTCCGTGGACCAAAAATTAACTCGAGATGAGAGGTTAGTCCCTGGCTTCGACTCCAGAGGAACACCACCTTACCACAAGCAGATCAAGAGGAGGCTTTCCTCAGCTCTAGGTATGTGAGAGGGACCCTGAGTTTGCGGCCTCAAGTGGAATGGACACCCCGATGCCCTGACTCGAAATAAGGCCGGATATCCCTGCAGTGACTTGAATGCAGGCTCATCTTGCATCTCCCAAGACGAAATGATTTCTGAATCCCCTGTGGAGACCACAGAGAAAGACCTAGTTCCCCACCTCACCGCGACCGGAGGCCTCACATCCTATGAAAATTCCAGAGGTACGCGGAGATCAGTGCCTCCAAAGGAGACGATGCCTGACTCCTCGTGAAACTTGATAGGAGTCCCAGGATTCCTGTGGCACGTGGAAAGGGACACTTGGTCTCCCGCCTCAGCTGGAGAGGCGTCCCAATTGCCCTGCCAAGCCTCGAGGAGAATCCCGAGTTGTCGGGCACAACTAGGCAGGAGTCCTGACGTCGCTAAGCAAACACATGTGTGGAAGGGCCATCCCCTTCGTAACTCGAGAATATACCCCAGGTTCCCGCCGCAACTCGAGAAAAACCATGAGACTTCCCCCTCACCGCGAGATGAGGCCCGATTCCCCTGTACTGTGTTCACAGCAATTCCGTGTTGCACATCACACATGAAAGGAGCCTTGATTTCCTTGATGGCACTCCAGAGAAACCCCAAGAACACTGTTTCAAGGCTAGAGGGATCCTTAGGTCACTGTAGCAACACGAAAGAGCTCCGTGGACCAAAAGTTAACTCGAGATGAGAGGTTAGTCCCTGGCTTCGACTCCATAGGAATACCACCTTACCACAAGCACCTCAAGAGGAGGCTTCTCTCAGCTCTAGGTATGTGAGAGGGACCCTGAGTTTGCGGCCTCAAGTGGAATGGACACCGCGATGCCCTGACTTGAAATAAGGCCGGATATCCCTGCAGTGACTTGAATGCAGGCTCATCTTGCATCTCCCAAGACGAAAGGATGTCTGAATCCCCTGTGGAGACCACAGAGAAAGACCTAGTTCCCCACCTCATCGCGACCGGAGGCCTCACATCCTTTGAAAACTCCAGAGGTACGCGGAGATCAGTGCCTCCAAAGGAGACGATGCCTGACTCCTCGTGAAACTTGATAGGAGTCCCAGGATTCCTGTGGCACGTGGAAAGGGACCCTTGGTCTCCCGCCTCAGCTGGAGAGGCGTCCCAATTGCCCTGCCAAGCCTCGAGGAGAATCCCGAGTTTTCCCTCGCAACTAGGCAGGAGTCCTGACGTCGCTGAACAAACACGTGTGTGGAAGGGCCATCCCCGTCGTAACTCGAGAATATACCCCAGGTTCCCGCCGCAACTCGAGAAAAACCATGAGACTTCCCCCTCGCCGCGAGATGAGGCCCGATTCCCCTGTACTGGGTGCACAGCATTCCGTATTGCACATCACACATGAAAGGAGCCTTGATTTCCTTGATGGCACTCCAGAGAAACCCCAAGAACACTGTTTCAAGGCTAGAGGGATCCTGAGGTCACTGTAGCAACAAGAAAGAGCTCCGTGGACCAAAATTCGACTCGAGATGATAGGTTAGTCCCTGGCTTTGACTCCAGAGGAATACCAACTTACCACAAGCAACTCAAGAGGAGGCTTCTCTCAACTCTAGGTATGTGAGAGGGACCCTGAGTTTGCGCCCTCAAGTGGAATGGACACTGCGATGCCCTGACTCGAAATAAGGCCGGATATCCCTGCAGTGACTTGAATGCAGGCTCGTCTTGCATCTCCCAAAATGAAAGGATGTCTGAATCCCCTGTACAGACCAAAGAGAAAAACCTAGTTCCGCACCTCATCGCGACCGGAGGCCTCACATCCTTTGAAAACTCCAGAGGTACACGGAGATCGGTGCCTCCAAAGGAGACGATGCCTGACTCCTCGTGAAACTTGATAGGAGTCCCAGGATTCCTGTGGCACGTGGAAAGGGACCCTTGGTCTCCCGCCTCAGCTGGAGAGGCGTCCCAATTGCCCTGCCAAGCCTCGAGGAGAATCCCGAGTTGTCCCTCGCAACTAGGCAGGAGTCCTGCCGTCGCTGAAGAAATACGTGTGTGGAAGGGCCATCCCCGTCGTAACTCGAGAATATACCCCAGGTTCCCGCCGCAACTCGAGAAAAACCATGAGACTTCCCCCTCGCCGCGAGATGAGGCCCGATTCCCCGGGACTGCGTGAAGAGCAATTCCGTGTTGCACATCACGCATGAAAGGAGCCTTGATTTCCTTGATGGCACTCCAGAGAAACCGCAAGAACACTGTTTCAAGGCTAGAGGGATCCTGAGGTCACTGTAGCAACATGAAAGAGCTCCGTGGACCAAAAATTAACTCGAGATGAGAGGTTAGTCCCTGGCTTCGACTCCAGAGGAATACCACCTTACCACAAGCAGATCAAGAGGAGGCTTTCCTCAGCTCTAGGTATGTGAGAGGGACCCTGAGTTTGCGGCCTCAAGTGGAATGGACACCCCTATGCCCTGACTCGAAATAAGGCCGGATATCCCTGCAGTGACTTGAATGCAGGCTCATCTTGCATCTCCCAAGACGAAATGATTTCTGAATCCCCTGTGGAGACCACAGAGAAAGACCTAGTTCCCCACCTCATCGCGACCGGAGGCCTCACATCCTATGAAAACTCCAGAGGTACGCGGAGATCAGTGCCTCCAAAGGAGACGATGCCTGACTCCTCGTGAAACTTGATAGGAGTCCCAGGATTTCTGTGGCACGTGGAAAGGGACCCTTGGTCTCCCGCCTCAGCTGGAGAGGCGTCCCAATTGCCCTGCCAAGCCTCGAGGAGAATCCCGAGTTGTCCTTCGCAACTAGGCAGGAGTCCTGACGTCGCTGAACAAACACGTGGGTGGAAGGGCAATCCCCGTCGTAACTCGAGAATATACCCCTGGTTCCCGCCGCAACTCGAGAAAAACCATGAGACTTCCTCCTCGCCGTGAGATGAGGCCTGATTCCCCTGCACTGCATGCAGAGGAATTCCGTGTTGCACATCACACATGAAAGGAGCCTTGATTTCCTTGATGGCACGCCAGAGAAATCCCAAGAACACTGTTTCAAGGCTAGAGGGATCCTGAGGTCACTGTAGCAACACGAAAGAGCTCTGTGGACCAAAATTCAACTTGAGATGCGAGGTTAGTCCCTGGCTTCGACTCCAGAGGAGTACCACCTTACCACAATCACCTCAAGAGGAGGATTCTCTCAGCTCTAGGTATGTGAGAGGGACCCTGAGTTTGCGGCCTCAAGTGGAATGGACACCGCGATGCCCTGACTCGAAATAAGGCCGGATATCCCTGCAGTGACTTGAATGCAGGCTCGTCTTGCATCTCACAAGACGAAAGGATGTCTGAATCCCCTGTGGAGACCACAGAGAAAGACCTAGTTCCCCACCTCATCGCGACCGGAGGCCTCACATCCTTTGAAAACTCCAGAGGTACGTGGAGATCAGTGCCTCCAAAGGAGACGATGCCTGACTCCTCGTGAAACTTGATAGGAGGCCCAGGATTCTTGTGGCACGTGGAAAGGGACCCTTGGTCTCCCGCCTCAGCTGGAGAGGCGTCCCAATTGCCCTGCCAAGCCTCGAGGAGAATCCCGAGTTGTCCCTCGCAACTAGGCAGGAGTCCTGCCGTCGCTGAACAAACACGTGTGTGGGAGGGCCATCCCCATCGTAACTCGAGAATATACCCCAGGTTCCCGCCGCAACTCGAGAAAAACCATGAGACTTCCCCCTCGCCGCGAGATGAGGCCCGATTCCCCTGCACTGCGTGCAGAGCAATTCCGTGTTGCACATCACACATGAAAGGAGCCTTGATTTCCTTTATGGCACTCCAGGGAAATCCCAAGAACACTGTTTCAAGGCTAGAGGGATCCTGAGGTCACTGTAGCAACACGAAAGAGCTCCGTGGAAAAAAAAATCAACTCGAGATGAGAGGTTAGTCCCTGGCTTCGACTCCAGAGGAATACCACCTTACCACAAGCAACTCAAGAGGAGGCTTCTCTCAGCTCTAGGTATGTGAGAGGGACCCTGAGTTTGCGGCCTCAAGTGGAATGGACACTGCGATGCCCTGACTCGAAATAAGGCTGGATATCTCTGCAGTGACTTGAATGCAGGCTCGTCTTGCATCTCCCAAGACAAAAGGATGGCTGAATCCCCTGTGGAGACCACAGAGAAAGACCTAGTTCCTCACTTCATCGCGACCGGAGGCCTCACATCCTTTGAAAACTCCAGAGGTATGTGGAGATCAGTGCCTCCAAAGGAGACGATGACTGACTCCTCGTGAAACTTGATAGGAGTCCCAGGATTCCTGTGGCACGTGGAAAGGGACCCTTGGTCTCCCGCCTCAGCTGGAGAGGTGTCCCAATTGCCCTGCCAAGCCTCGAGGAGAATCCCGAGTTGTCCCTCGCAACTAGGCAGGAGTCCTGACGTCGCTGAACAAACACGTGGGTGAAAGGGCAATCCCCGTCGTAACTCGAGAATATACCCCTGGTTCCCAACGCAACTCGAGAAAAACCATGAGACTTCCCCCTCGCCGTGAGATGAGGCCTGATTCCCCTGCACTGCATGCAGAGCAATTCCGTGTTGCACATCAAACATGAAAGGAGCCTTGATTTCCTTGATGGCACTCCAGAGAAACCCCAAGAACACTGTTTCAAGGCTAGAGGGATCCTGAGGTCACTGTAGCAACACGAAAGAGCTCTGTGGACCAAAAATCAACTCGAGATGAGAGGTTAGTCCCTGGCTTCGACTCCAGAGGAATACCACCTTACCACAAGCACCTCAAGAGGTGGCTTCTCTAAGGTCTAAGTATGTGAGAGGGACCCTGAGTTTGCGCCCTCAAGTGGAATGGACACCGCGATGCCCTGACTGGAAATAAGGCCGGATATCCCTGCAGTGACTTGAATGCAGGCTCGTCTTGCATCTCCCAAGACGAAAGGATGGCTGAAGCCCCTGTGGAGACCACAGAGAAAGACCTAGTTCCCCACCTCCTCGCGACCGGAGGCCTCACATCCTTTGAAAACTCCAGAGGGACACGGAGATCAGTGCCTCCAAAGGAGACGATGCCTGACTCCTCGTGAAACTTGATAGGAGTCCCAGGATTCCTGTGGCACGTGGAAAGGGACCCTTGGTCTCCCGCCTCAGCTGGAGAGGCGTCCCAATTGCCCTGCCAAGCCTCGAGGAGAATCCCGAGTTGTCCCTCGCAACTAGGCAGGAGTCCTGACGTCGCTGAAGAAATACGTGTGTGGAAGGGCCATCCCCGTCGTAACTCGAGAATATAACCCAGGTTCCCGCTGCAACTCGAGAAAAACCATGAGACTTCCCCCTCGCCGCGAGATGAGGCCCGATTCCCCTGCACTGCGTGAAGAGCAATTCCGTGTTGCACATCACGCATGAAAGGAGCTTTGATTTCCTTGATGGCACTCCAGAAAAACCGCAAGAACACTGTTTCAAGGCTAGAGGGATCCTGAGGTCACTGTAGCAACATGAAAGAGCTCCGTGGACCAAAAATTAACTCGAGATGAGAGGTTAGTCCCTGGCTTCGACTCCAGAGGAACACCACCTTACCACAAGCAGATCAAGAGGAGGCTTTCCTCAGCTCTAGGTATGTGAGAGGGACCCTGAGTTTGCGGCCTCAAGTGGAATGGACACCCCGATGCCCTGACTCGAAATAAGGCCAGATATCCCTGCAGTGACTTGAATGCAGGCTCATCTTGCATTTCCCAAGACGAAATGATTTCTGAATTCCCTGTGGAGACCACAGAGAAAGACCTAGTTCCCCACCTCACCGCGATCGGAGGCCTCACATCTTATGAAAACTCCAGAGGTACGCGGAGATCAGTGCCTCTAAAGGAGACGATGCCTGACTCCTCGTGAAACTTGATAGGAGTCCCAGGATTCCTTTCGCACTTGGAAAGGGACCCTTGGTCTCCCGCCTCAGCTGGAGAGGCATCACAATTGCCCTGCCAAGCCTCGAGGAGAATCCCGAGTTGTCGGGCACAACTAGGCAGGAGTCCTGACGTCGCTGAGCAAACACATGTGTGGAAGGGCCATCCCCTTCGTAACTCGAGGATATACCCCAGGTTCCCGCCGCAACTCGAGAAAAACCATGAGACTTCCCCCTCACCGCGAGATGAGGCCTGATTCCCCTGAACTGTGTTCACAGCAATTCCGTGTTGCACATCACACATGAAAGGAGCCTTGATTTCCTTGATGGCACTCCAGAGAAACCCCAAGAACACTATTTCAAGGCTAGAGGGATCCTAAGGTCACTGTAGCAACACAAAAGAGCTCCGTGGACCAAAAATTAACTCGAGATGAGAGGTTAGTCCCTGGCTTCGACTCCATAGGAATACCACCTTACCACAAGCACCTCAAGAGGAGGCTTCTCTCAGCTCTAGGTATGTGAGAGGGACCCTGAGTTTGCGGCCTCAAGTGGAATGGACACCCCGATGCCCTGACTCGAAATAAGGCCGGATATCCCTGCAGTGACTTGAATGCAGGCTCCTCTTGCATCTCCCAAGACGAAAGGATGTCTGAATCCCCTGTGGAGACCAGAGAGAAAGACCTAGTTCCCCACCTCATCGCGACCGGAGGCCTCACATCCTTTGAAAACTCCAGAGGTACGTGGAGATCAGTGCCTCCAAAGGAGACGATGCCTGACTCCTCGTGAAACTTGATAGGAGTCCCAGGATTCCTGTGGCACGTGGAAAGGGACCCTTGGTCTCCCGCCTCAGCTGGAGAGGCGTCCCAATTGCCCTGCCAAGCCTCGAGGAGAATCCCGAGTTGTCCCTCGCAACTAGGCAGGAGTCCTGCCGTCGCTGAACAAATACGTGTGTGGAAGGGCCATCCCCGTCGTAACTCGAGAATATACCCCAGGTTCCAGCCGCAACTCGAGAAGAACCATGAGACTTCCCCCTCGCCGCGAGATGAGGCCCGATTCCCCTGCACTTTGTGCAGAGCAATTCCGTGTTGCACATCACACATGAAAGGAGCCTTGATTTCCTTGATGGCACTCCAGAGAAACCCCAAGAACACTGTTTCAAGGCTAGAGGGATCCTGAGGTCACTGTAGCAACAAGAAAGAGCTCCGTGGACCAAAATTCGACTCGAGATGATAGGTTAGTCCCTGGCTTTGACTCCAGAGGAATACCAACTTACCACAAGCAACTCAAGAGGAGGCTTCTCTCAGCTCTAGGTATGTGAGAGGGACCCTGAGTTTGCGCCCTCAAGTGGAATGGACACTGCGATGCCCTGACTCGAAATAAGGCCGGATATCCCTGCAGTGACTTGAATGCAGGCTCGTCTTGCATCTCCCAAGACAAAAGGATGGCTGAATCCCCTGTGGAGACCACAGAGAAAGACCTAGTTCCTCACTTCATCGCGACCGGAGGCCTCACATCCTTTGAAAACTCCAGAGGTATGTGGAGATCAGTGCCTCCAAAGGAGACGATGACTGACTCCTCGTGAAACTTGATAGGAGTCCCAGGATTCCTGTGGCACGTGGAAAGGGACCCTTGGTCTCCCGCCTCAGCTGGAGAGGTGTCCCAATTGCCCTGCCAAGCCTCGAGGAGAATCCCGAGTTGTCCCTCGCAACTAGGCAGGAGTCCTGACGTCGCTGAACAAACACGTGGGTGAAAGGGCAATCCCCGTCGTAACTCGAGAATATACCCCTGGTTCCCAACGCAACTCGAGAAAAACCATGAGACTTCCCCCTCGCCGTGAGATGAGGCCTGATTCCCCTGCACTGCATGCAGAGCAATTCCGTGTTGCACATCAAACATGAAAGGAGCCTTGATTTCCTTGATGGCACTCCAGAGAAACCCCAAGAACACTGTTTCAAGGCTAGAGGGATCCTGAGGTCACTGTAGCAACACGAAAGAGCTCTGTGGACCAAAAATCAACTCGAGATGAGAGGTTAGTCCCTGGCTTCGACTCCAGAGGAATACCACCTTACCACAAGCACCTCAAGAGGTGGCTTCTCTAAGGTCTAAGTATGTGAGAGGGACCCTGAGTTTGCGCCCTCAAGTGGAATGGACACCGCGATGCCCTGACTGGAAATAAGGCCGGATATCCCTGCAGTGACTTGAATGCAGGCTCGTCTTGCATCTCCCAAGACGAAAGGATGGCTGAAGCCCCTGTGGAGACCACAGAGAAAGACCTAGTTCCCCACCTCCTCGCGACCGGAGGCCTCACATCCTTTGAAAACTCCAGAGGGACACGGAGATCAGTGCCTCCAAAGGAGACGATGCCTGACCCCTCGTGAAAGTTGATAGGAGTCCCAGGATTCCTGTGGCACGTGGAAAGGGACCCTTGGTCTCCCGCCTCAGCTGGAGAGGCGTCCCAATTGCCCTGCCAAGCCTCGAGGAGAATCCCGAGTTGTCCCTCGCAACTAGGCAGGAGTCCTGACGTCGCTGAAGAAATACGTGTGTGGAAGGGCCATCCCCGTCGTAACTCGAGAATATAACCCAGGTTCCCGCTGCAACTCGAGAAAAACCATGAGACTTCCCCCTCGCCGCGAGATGAGGCCCGATTCCCCTGCACTGCGTGAAGAGCAATTCCGTGTTGCACATCACGCATGAAAGGAGCTTTGATTTCCTTGATGGCACTCCAGAAAAACCGCAAGAACACTGTTTCAAGGCTAGAGGGATCCTGAGGTCACTGTAGCAACATGAAAGAGCTCCGTGGACCAAAAATTAACTCGAGATGAGAGGTTAGTCCCTGGCTTCGACTCCAGAGGAACACCACCTTACCACAAGCAGATCAAGAGGAGGCTTTCCTCAGCTCTAGGTATGTGAGAGGGACCCTGAGTTTGCGGCCTCAAGTGGAATGGACACCCCGATGCCCTGACTCGAAATAAGGCCAGATATCCCTGCAGTGACTTGAATGCAGGCTCATCTTGCATTTCCCAAGACGAAATGATTTCTGAATCCCCTGTGGAGACCACAGAGAAAGACCTAGTTCCCCACCTCACCGCGATCGGAGGCCTCACATCTTATGAAAACTCCAGAGGTACGCGGAGATCAGTGCCTCTAAAGGAGACGATGCCTGACTCCTCGTGAAACTTGATAGGAGTCCCAGGATTCCTTTCGCACTTGGAAAGGGACCCTTGGTCTCCCGCCTCAGCTGGAGAGGCATCACAATTGCCCTGCCAAGCCTCGAGGAGAATCCCGAGTTGTCGGGCACAACTAGGCAGGAGTCCTGACGTCGCTGAGCAAACACATGTGTGGAAGGGCCATCCCCTTCGTAACTCGAGAATATACCCCAGGTTCCCGCCGCAACTCGTGAAAAACCATGAGACTTCCCCCTCACCGCGAGATGAGGCCTGATTCCCCTGAACTGTGTTCACAGCAATTCCGTGTTGCACATCACACATGAAAGGAGCCTTGATTTCCTTGATGGCACTCCAGAGAAACCCCAAGAACACTGTTTCAAGGCTAGAGGGATCCTAAGGTCACTGTAGCAACACAAAAGAGCTCCGTGGACCAAAAATTAACTCGAGATGAGAGGTTAGTCCCTGGCTTCGACTCCATAGGAATACCACCTTACCACAAGCACCTCAAGAGGAGGCTTCTCTCAGCTCTAGGTATGTGAGAGGGACCCTGAGTTTGCGGTCTCAAGTGGAATGGACACCCCGATGCCCTGACTCGAAATAAGGCCGGATATCCCTGCAGTGACTTGAATGCAGGCTCCTCTTGCATCTCCCAAGACGAAAGGATGTCTGAATCCCCTGTGGAGACCAGAGAGAAAGACCTAGTTCCCCACCTCATCGCGACCGGAGGCCTCACATCCTTTGAAAACTCCAGAGGTACGTGGAGATCAGTGCCTCCAAAGGAGACGATGCCTGACTCCTCGTGAAACTTGATAGGAGTCCCAGGATTCCTGTGGCACGTGGAAAGGGACCCTTGGTCTCCCGCCTCAGCTGGAGAGGCGTCCCAATTGCCCTGCCAAGCCTCGAGGAGAATCCCGAGTTGTCCCTCGCAACTAGGCAGGAGTCCTGCCGTCGCTGAACAAATACGTGTGTGGAAGGGCCATCCCCGTCGTAACTCGAGAATATACCCCAGGTTCCAGCCGCAACTCGAGAAGAACCATGAGACTTCCCCCTCGCCGCGAGATGAGGCCCGATTCCCCTGCACTTTGTGCAGAGCAATTCCGTGTTGCACATCACACATGAAAGGAGCCTTGATTTCCTTGATGGCACTCCAGAGAAACCCCAAGAACACTGTTTCAAGGCTAGAGGGATCCTGAGGTCACTGTAGCAACAAGAAAGAGCTCCGTGGACCAAAATTCGACTCGAGATGATAGGTTAGTCCCTGGCTTTGACTCCAGAGGAATACCAACTTACCACAAGCAACTCAAGAGGAGGCTTCTCTCAGCTCTAGGTATGTGAGAGGGACCCTGAGTTTGCGCCCTCAAGTGGAATGGACACTGCGATGCCCTGACTCGAAATAAGGCCGGATATCCCTGCAGTGACTTGAATGCAGGCTCGTCTTGCATCTCCCAAGACAAAAGGATGGCTGAATCCCCTGTGGAGACCACAGAGAAAGACCTAGTTCCTCACTTCATCGCGACCGGAGGCCTCACATCCTTTGAAAACTCCAGAGGTATGTGGAGATCAGTGCCTCCAAAGGAGACGATGACTGACTCCTCGTGAAACTTGATAGGAGTCCCAGGATTCCTGTGGCACGTGGAAAGGGACCCTTGGTCTCCCGCCTCAGCTGGAGAGGTGTCCCAATTGCCCTGCCAAGCCTCGAGGAGAATCCCGAGTTGTCCCTCGCAACTAGGCAGGAGTCCTGACGTCGCTGAACAAACACGTGGGTGAAAGGGCAATCCCCGTCGTAACTCGAGAATATACCCCTGGTTCCCAACGCAACTCGAGAAAAACCATGAGACTTCCCCCTCGCCGTGAGATGAGGCCTGATTCCCCTGCACTGCATGCAGAGCAATTCCGTGTTGCACATCAAACATGAAAGGAGCCTTGATTTCCTTGATGGCACTCCAGAGAAACCCCAAGAACACTGTTTCAAGGCTAGAGGGATCCTGAGGTCACTGTAGCAACACGAAAGAGCTCTGTGGACCAAAAATCAACTCGAGATGAGAGGTTAGTCCCTGGCTTCGACTCCAGAGGAATACCACCTTACCACAAGCACCTCAAGAGGTGGCTTCTCTAAGGTCTAAGTATGTGAGAGGGACCCTGAGTTTGCGCCCTCAAGTGGAATGGACACCGCGATGCCCTGACTGGAAATAAGGCCGGATATCCCTGCAGTGACTTGAATGCAGGCTCGTCTTGCATCTCCCAAGACGAAAGGATGGCTGAAGCCCCTGTGGAGACCACAGAGAAAGACCTAGTTCCCCACCTCCTCGCGACCGGAGGCCTCACATCCTTTGAAAACTCCAGAGGGACACGGAGATCAGTGCCTCCAAAGGAGACGATGCCTGACCCCTCGTGAAAGTTGATAGGAGTCCCAGGATTCCTGTGGCACGTGGAAAGGGACCCTTGGTCTCCCGCCTCAGCTGGAGAGGCGTCCCAATTGCCCTGCCAAGCCTCGAGGAGAATCCCGAGTTGTCCCTCGCAACTAGGCAGGAGTCCTGACGTCGCTGAAGAAATACGTGTGTGGAAGGGCCATCCCCGTCGTAACTCGAGAATATAACCCAGGTTCCCGCTGCAACTCGAGAAAAACCATGAGACTTCCCCCTCGCCGCGAGATGAGGCCCGATTCCCCTGCACTGCGTGAAGAGCAATTCCGTGTTGCACATCACGCATGAAAGGAGCTTTGATTTCCTTGATGGCACTCCAGAAAAACCGCAAGAACACTGTTTCAAGGCTAGAGGGATCCTGAGGTCACTGTAGCAACATGAAAGAGCTCCGTGGACCAAAAATTAACTCGAGATGAGAGGTTAGTCCCTGGCTTCGACTCCAGAGGAACACCACCTTACCACAAGCAGATCAAGAGGAGGCTTTCCTCAGCTCTAGGTATGTGAGAGGGACCCTGAGTTTGCGGCCTCAAGTGGAATGGACACCCCGATGCCCTGACTCGAAATAAGGCCAGATATCCCTGCAGTGACTTGAATGCAGGCTCATCTTGCATTTCCCAAGACGAAATGATTTCTGAATCCCCTGTGGAGACCACAGAGAAAGACCTAGTTCCCCACCTCACCGCGATCGGAGGCCTCACATCTTATGAAAACTCCAGAGGTACGCGGAGATCAGTGCCTCTAAAGGAGACGATGCCTGACTCCTCGTGAAACTTGATAGGAGTCCCAGGATTCCTTTCGCACTTGGAAAGGGACCCTTGGTCTCCCGCCTCAGCTGGAGAGGCATCACAATTGCCCTGCCAAGCCTCGAGGAGAATCCCGAGTTGTCGGGCACAACTAGGCAGGAGTCCTGACGTCGCTGAGCAAACACATGTGTGGAAGGGCCATCCCCTTCGTAACTCGAGAATATACCCCAGGTTCCCGCCGCAACTCGAGAAAAACCATGAGACTTCCCCCTCACCGCGAGATGAGGCCTGATTCCCCTGAACTGTGTTCACAGCAATTCCGTGTTGCACATCACACATGAAAGGAGCCTTGATTTCCTTGATGGCACTCCAGAGAAACCCCAAGAACACTGTTTCAAGGCTAGAGGGATCCTAAGGTCACTGTAGCAACACAAAAGAGCTCCGTGGACCAAAAATTAACTCGAGATGAGAGGTTAGTCCCTGGCTTCGACTCCATAGGAATACCACCTTACCACAAGCACCTCAAGAGGAGGCTTCTCTCAGCTCTAGGTATGTGAGAGGGACCCTGAGTTTGCGGTCTCAAGTGGAATGGACACCCCGATGCCCTGACTCGAAATAAGGCCGGATATCCCTGCAGTGACTTGAATGCAGGCTCCTCTTGCATCTCCCAAGACGAAAGGATGTCTGAATCCCCTGTGGAGACCAGAGAGAAAGACCTAGTTCCCCACCTCATCGCGACCGGAGGCCTCACATCCTTTGAAAACTCCAGAGGTACGTGGAGATCAGTGCCTCCAAAGGAGACGATGCCTGACTCCTCGTGAAACTTGATAGGAGTCCCAGGATTCCTGTGGCACGTGGAAAGGGACCCTTGGTCTCCCGCCTCAGCTGGAGAGGCGTCCCAATTGCCCTGCCAAGCCTCGAGGAGAATCCCGAGTTGTCCCTCGCAACTAGGCAGGAGTCCTGCCGTCGCTGAACAAATACGTGTGTGGAAGGGCCATCCCCGTCGTAACTCGAGAATATACCCCAGGTTCCAGCCGCAACTCGAGAAGAACCATGAGACTTCCCCCTCGCCGCGAGATGAGGCCCGATTCCCCTGCACTTTGTGCAGAGCAATTCCGTGTTGCACATCACACATGAAAGGAGCCTTGATTTCCTTGATGGCACTCCAGAGAAACCCCAAGAACACTGTTTCAAGGCTAGAGGGATCCTGAGGTCACTGTAGCAACAAGAAAGAGCTCCGTGGACCAAAATTCGACTCGAGATGATAGGTTAGTCCCTGGCTTTGACTCCAGAGGAATACCAACTTACCACAAGCAACTCAAGAGGAGGCTTCTCTCAGCTCTAGGTATGTGAGAGGGACCCTGAGTTTGCGCCCTCAAGTGGAATGGACACTGCGATGCCCTGACTCGAAATAAGGCCGGATATCCCTGCAGTGACTTGAATGCAGGCTCGTCTTGCATCTCCCAAAATGAAAGGATGTCTGAATCCCCTGTACAGCCCAAAGAGAAAAACCTAGTTCCGCACCTCATCGCGACCGGAGGCCTCACATCCTTTGAAAACTCCAGAGGTACACGGAGATCGGTGCCTCCAAAGGAGACGATGCCTGACTCCTCGTGAAACTTGATAGGAGTCCCAGGATTCCTGTGGCACGTGGAAAGGGACCCTTGGTCCCCCGCCTCAGCTGGAGAGGCGTGCCAATTGCCCTGCCAAGCCTCGAGGAGAATCCCGAGTTGTCCCTCGCAACTAGGCAGGAGTCCTGCCGTCGCTGAAGAAATACGTGTGTGGAAGGGCCATCCCCGTCGTAACTCGAGAATATACCCCAGGTTCCCGCCTCAACTCGAGAAAAACCATGAGACTTCCCCCTCGCCGCGAGATGAGGCCCGATTCCCCGGGACTGCGTGAAGAGCAATTCCGTGTTGCACATCACGCATGAAAGGAGCCTTGATTTCCTTGATGGCACTCCAGAGAAACCGCAAGAACACTGTTTCAAGGCTAGAGGGATCCTGAGGTCACTGTAGCCACACGAAAGAGCTCCGTGGACCAAAAATTAACTCGAGATGAGAGGTTAGTCCCTGGCTTCGACTCCAGAGGAATACCACCTTACCACAAGCACCTCAAGAGGAGGCTTCTCTCAGCTCTAGGTATGTGAGAGGGACCCTGAGTTTGCGGCCTCAAGTGGAATGGACACCCCTATGCCCTGACTCGAAATAAGGCCGGATATCCCTGCAGTGACTTGAATGCAGGCTCATCTTGCATCTCCCAAGACGAAATGATTTCTGAATCCCCTGTGGAGACCACAGAGAAAGACCTAGTTCCCCACCTCATCGCGACCGGAGGCCTCACATCCTATGAAAACTCCAGAGGTACGCGGAGATCAGTGCCTCCAAAGGAGACGATGCCTGACTCCTCGTGAAACTTGATAGGAGTCCCAGGATTCCTGTGGCACGTGGAAAGGGACCCTTGGTCTCCCGCCTCAGCTGGAGAGGCGTCCCAATTGCCCTGCCAAGCCTCGAGGAGAATCCCGAGTTGTCCCTCGCAACTAGGCAGGAGTCCTGACGTCGCTGAACAAACACGTGGGTGGAAGGGCAATCCCCGTCGTAACTCGAGAATATACCCCTGGTTCCCGCCGCAACTCGAGATAAACCATGAGACTTCCTCCTCGCCGTGAGATGAGGCCTGATTCCCCTGCACTGCATGCAGAGGAATTCCGTGTTGCACATCAAACATGAAAGGAGACTTGATTTCCTTGATGGCACGCCAGAGAAATCCCAAGAACACTGTTTCAAGGCTAGAGGGATCCTGAGGTCACTGTAGCAACACGAAAGAGCTCTGTGGACCAAAATTCAACTCGAGATGCGAGGTTAGTCCCTGGCTTCGACTCCAGAGGAATACCACCTTACCACAAGCACCTCAAGAGGAGGATTCTCTCAGCTCTAGGTATGGGAGAGGGACCCTGAGTTTGCGGCCTCAAGTGGAATGGACACCGCGATGCCCTGACTCGAAATAAGGCTGGATATCCCTGCAGTGACTTGAATGCAGGCTCGTCTTGCATCTCCCAAGACGAAAGGATGTCTGAATCCCCTGTGGATACCACAGAGAAAGACCCAGTTCCCCACCTCATCGCGACCGGAGTCCTCACATCCTTTGAAAACTCCAGAGGTACGCAGAGATCAGTGCCTCCACAGGAGACGATGCCTGACTCCTCATGAAACTTGATAGGAGGCCCAGGATTCCTGTGGCACGTGGAAAGGGACCCTTGGTCTCCCGCCTCAGCTGGAGAGGCGTCCCAATTGCCCTGCCAAGCCTCGAGGAGAATCCCGAGTTGTCCCTCGCAACTAGGCAGGAGTCCTGCCGTCGCTGAACAAACACGTGTGTGGGAGGGCCATCCCCATCGTAACTCGAGAATATACCCCAGGTTCCCGCCGCAACTCGAGAAAAACCATGAGACTTCCCCCTCGCCGCGAGATGAGGCCCGATTCCCCTGCACTGCGTGCAGAGCAATTCCGTGTTGCACATCACACATGAAAGGAGCCTTGATTTCCTTGATGGCACTCCAGAGAAACCCCAAGAACACTGTTTCAAGGCTAGAGGGATCCTGAGGTCACTGTAGCAACACGAAAGAGCGCCGTGGACCAAAAATTAACTCGAGATGAGAGGTTAGTCCCTGGCTTCGACTCCAGAGGAATACCACCTTACCACAAGCACCTCAAGAGGAGGCTTCTCTCAGCTCTAGCTATGTGAGAGGGACCCTGAGTTTGCGGCCTCAAGTGGAATGGACACTGCGATGCCCTGACTCGAAATAAGGCCGGATATGCATGCAGTGACTTGAATGCAGGCTCGTCTTGCATCTCCCAAGACGAAAGGATGTCTGAATCCCCTGTGGAGACAAGAGAGAAAGACCTAGTTCCCCACCTCATCGCGATCGGAGGCCTCACATCCTATGAAAACTCCAGAGGTAAGCGGAGATCAGTGCCTCCAAAGGAGACGATGCCTGACTCCTCGTGAAACTTGATAGGAGTCCCAGGATTCCTGTGGCACGTGGAAAGGGACCCTTGGTCTCCCGCCACAGCTGGAGAGGCGTCCCAATTGCCCTGCCAAGCCTCGAGGAGAATCCCGAATTGTCCCTCGCAACTAGCTAGGAGTCCTGACGTCGCTGAACAAACACGTGGGTGGAAGGGCCATCCCCGTCGTAACTCGAGAATATACCCCAGGTTCCCGCCGCAACTCGAGAAAAACAATGAGACTTCCCCCTCGCCACGAGATGAGGCCCGATTCCACTGCACTGCGTGCAGAGGAATTCCGTGTTGCACATCACACATGAAAGGAGCCTTGATTTCCTTGATGGCATTCCATAGAAACCCCAAGAACACTGTTTCAAGGCTAGAGTGATCCTGAGGTCACTGTAGCAACACGAAAGAGCTCCGTGCACCAAAAATCAACTCGAGATGAGAGGTTAGTCCCTGGCTTCGACTCCAGAGGAATACCACCTTACCACAAGCACCTCAAGAGGAGGCTTCTCTCAGCTCTAGCTATGTGAGAGGGACCCTGAGTTTGCGGCCTCAAGTGGAATCTACACCGCGATGGCCTGACTCGAAATAAGGCCGGATATCCCTGCAGTGACTTGAATGCAGGCTCGTCTTGCATCTCCCAAGACGAAAGGATGTCTGAAGCCCCTGTGGAGACCACAGAGAAAGACCTAGTTCCCCACCTCATCGCGAGCGGAGGCCTCACATCCTTTGAAAACTCAAGAGGTACGCGGAGATCAGTGCCTCCAAAGAAGACGATGCCTGACTCCTCGTGAAACTTGATAGGAGTCCCAGGATTACTGTGGCACATGGAAAGGGACCCTTGGTCTCCCGCCTCAGCTGGAGAGGCGTCCCAATTGCCCTGTCATGCCTCGAGGAGAATCCGGAGTTGTTCCTCGCAACTAGGCAGGAGTCCTGACGTCGCTGAACAAACACGTGTGTGGAAGGACCATCCCCGTCATAACTCGAGAATATACCCCAGGTTCCCGCCGCAACTCGAGAAAAACCATGAGACTTCCCCCTCGCCGCGAGATGAGGCCCGATTCCCCTGCACTGCGTGCAGAGGAATTCCGTGTTGCACATCACACATGAAAGGAGCCTTGATTTCCTTGATGGCACTCCAGAGAAACCCCAAGAACACTGTTTCAAGGCTAGAGGGATCCTGAGGTCACTGTAGCAACACGAAACAGCTCCGTGGACCAAGAATCAACTCGAGATGAAAGGTTAGTCCCTGGCTTCGACTCCAGAGGAATACCACCTTACCACAAGCACCTCAAGAGGAGGCTTCTCTCAGCTCTAGGTATGTGAGAGGGACCCTGAGTTTGCGGCCTCAAGTGGAATGGACACCGCGGTGCCCTGACTCGAAATAAGGCCACATATGTCTGAAGTGACTTGAATGCCAGCTCGTCTTGCATCTCCCAAGATGAAAGGATGGCTGAATCCCCTGTGGAGAACACAGAGAAAGACCTAGTTCCCCACCTCATCGCGACCGGAGGCCTCACATCCTTTGAAAACTCCAGAGGTACGCGGAGATCAGTGCCTCCAAAGGAGACGATGACTGACTCCTTGTGAAACTTGATAGGAGTCCCAGGATTCCTGTGGCACGTGGAAAGGGACCCTTTGTCTCCCTCCTCAGCTGGAGAGGCGTCCCAATTGCCCTGCCAAGCCTCGAGGAGAATCCCGAGTTGTCAGTCACAACTAGGCAGGAGTCCTGACGTCGCTGAACAAACACGTGGGTGGAAGGGCCATCCCCGTCGTAACTCGAGAATATACCCCTGGTTCCCGCCGCAACTCGAGAAAAACCATGAGACTTCCCCCTCGCCGCGAGATGAGGCCCGATTCCCCTGCACTGCATGCAGAGCAATTCCGTGTTGCACATCACACATGAAAAGAACCTTGATTTCCTCGATGGCACTCCAGAGAAATCACAAGAACACTGTATCAAGGCTAGAGGGATCCTGAGGTCACTGTAGCAACAGGAAAGAGCTCCGTGGACCAAAAATCAACTGGAGATGAGAGGTTAGTCCCTGGCTTCGACTCCAGTGGAATACCACCTTACCACAAGCACCTCAAGAGGAGGCTTCTCTAAGCTCTAGGTATGTGAGAGGGAGCCTGAGTTTGCTGCCTCAAGTGGAATGGACACCGCGTTCCCCTGACTCGAAATAAGGCCGGGTATCCCTGCAGTGACTTGAATGCAGGCTCGTCTTGCATCTCCCAAGACGGAAGGATGTCTGAATCCCCTGTGGAGACCACAGAGAAAGACCTAGTTCCCCACCTCATCGCGACCGGAGGCCTCACATCCTTTGAAAACTCCAGAGGTACGCGGAGATCAGTGCCTCCAAAGGAGACGATGCCTGACTCCTCGTGAAACTTTATAGGAGTCCCAGGATTCCTGTGGCACGTAGAAAGGGACACTTGGTCTCCCGCCTCAGCTGGAGAGGAGTCCCAATTGCCCTGCCAAGCCTCGAGGAGAATCGCGAGTTGCCCCTCGCAACTAGGCAGGAGTCCTGACGTCGCTGAACAAACACGTGGGTGGAAGGGCCATCCCCGTCGTAACTCGAGAATATACCCCAGGTTCCCGCCGCAACTCGAGAAAAACCATGAGACTTCCCCCTCGCCGCGAGATGAGGCCCGATTCCCCTGCACTGCGTGCAGAGCAATTCCGTGTTGCACACCACACATGAAAGGAGCCTTGATTTCCTTGATGGCACTCCAGAGAAACCCAAAGAACACTGTTTCAAGGCTAGAGGGATCCTGAGGTCACTGTAGCCACACGAAAGAGCTCCGTGGACAAAGAATCAACTCGAGATGAGAGGTTAGTCCCTGGCTTCGACTCCAGCGGAATACCACCTTACCACCTGCACCTCAAGAGGAGGCTTCTCTAAGCTCTAGGTATGTGAGAGGGACCCTGAGTTTGCTGCCTCAAGTGGAATGGACACTGCGATCCCCTGACTCGAAATGAGGCCGGGTATCCCTGCAGTGACTTGAATGCAGGCTCGTCTTGCATCTCCCAAGACGAAAGGATGTCTGAATCCCCTGTGGAGACCACAGAGAAAGACCTAGTTCCACACCTCATCGCGAACGGAGGCCTCACATCCTTCGAAAAATCCAGAGGTATGCGGAGATCAGTGCCTCCAAAGGAGACGATGACTGACTCCCCGTGAAAATTGATAGGAGTCCTAGGATTCCTGTGGCACGTGGAAAGGGACCATTGGTCTCCCGCCTCAGCTGGAGAGGCGTCCCAATTGCCCTGCCAAGCCTCGAGGAGAAACCCGAGTTGTCCCTCGCAACTAGGCAGGAGTCCTGACGTCGCTGAACAAACACGTGGGTGGAAGGGCCATCCCCGTCGTAACTCGAGAATATACCCCAGGTTCCCGCCGCAACTCGAGAAAAATCATGAGACTTCTCCCTTGCCGCGAGACGAGGCCCGATTCCCCTACACTGCATGCAGAGCAATTTCGTGTTGCATATCACACATGATATGAGCCTTGATTTCCTTGATGGCACTCCAGAGAAACCCTAAGAACACTGTTTCAAGGCTAGATGGATCCTGAGGTCACTGTAGCAACACGAAAGAGCTCCGTGGACCAAAAATCAACTCGAGATGAGAGGTTAGTCCCTAACTTCGACTCCAGAGGAATACCACCTTACCACAAGCACCTCAAGAGGAGGCTTCTCACAGCTTTAAGTATGTGAGAGGAACCCTGAGTTTGCGGCCTCAAGTGGAATGGACACCGCGATGCGCTGACTCGAAATAAGGCCGGATATCCCTGCAGTGACTTGAATGCAGGCTCGTCTTGCATGTCCCAAGACGAAAGGATGTCTGAATCCCCTGTGGAGACCACAGAGAAAGACCTAGTTTCCCACCTCATCGCGACCGGAGGCCTCACATCCTTTGAAAATTCCAGACGTACGCAGAGATCAGTGCTTCCAAAGGAGACGATGCCTGACTCCTCGTGAAACTTGATAGGAGTCCCAGGATTCCTGTGGCACGTGGAAAGGGACCCTTGGTTTCCCCCCTCAGCTGGAGAGGCGTCCCAATTGCCCTGCCAAGCCTCGAGGAGAATGCCGAGTTGTCCCTCGCAACTAGGCAGGACTTCTGCCGTCGCTGAAAAAACACTTGTGTAGAAGGGCCATCCCCGTCGTAACTCGAGAATATACCCCAGGTTCCCACCGCAACTCGAGAAAAACCATGAGAGTTCCCCCTCGCCGCGAGATGAGGCCCGATTCCCCTGCACTGCGTGCAGAGGAATTCCGTGTTGCACATCACACATGAAAGGAGCCTTGATTTTCTTGATGGCACTCCAAAGAAACCCCAAGAACACTCTTTCAAGGCTAGAGGGATCCTGAGGTCACTGTAGCAACACGAAAGAGCTCCGTGGACCAAGAATCAACTCGAGATGAGAGGTTAGTCCCTGGCTTCGACTCCAGAGGAATACCACCTTACCACAAGCACCTCAAGAGGAGGCTTCTCTCAGCTCTAGGTATGTGAGAGGGACCCTGAGTTTGCGGCCTCAAGTGGAATGGACACCGCGGTGCCCTGACTCGAAATAAGGCCACATATGTCTGAAGTGACTTGAATGCCGGCTCGTCTTGCATCTCCCAAGACGAAAGGATGGCTGAATCCCGTGTGGAGAACACAGAGAAAGACCTAGTTCCCCACCTCATCGCGACCGGAGGCCTCACATCCTTTGAAAACTCCAGAGGTACGCGGAGATCAGTGCCTCCAAAGGAGACGATGACTGACTCCTTGTGAAACTTGATAGGAGTCCCAGGATTCCTGTGGCACGTGGAAAGGGACCCTTGGTTTCCTGCCTCAGCTGGAGAGGCATCCCAATTGCCCTGCCAAGCCTCGAGGAGAATCCCGAGTTGTCCCTCGCAACTAGGCAGGAGTCCTGACGTCGCTGAACAAACACGTGGGTGGAAGGGCCATCCCCGTCGTAACTCGAGAATATACCCCTGGTTCCCAACGCAACTCGAGAAAAACCATGAGACTTCCCCCTCGCCGCGAGATGAGGCCCGATTCCCCTGCACTGCATGCAGAGCAATTCCGTGTTGCACATCACACATGAAAGGAACCTTGATTTCCTTGATGGCACTCCAGAGAAATCCCAAGAACACTGTATCAAGGCTAGAGGGATCCTGAGGTCACTGTAGCAACAGGAAAGAGCTCCGTGGACCAAAAATCAACTCGAGATGAGAGGTTAGTCCCTGGCTTCGACTCCAGAGGTATACCACCTTACCACATGCACCTCAAGAGGAGGCTTCTCTAAGCTCTACGTATGTGAGAGGGACCCTGAGTTTGCTGCCTCAAGTGGAATGGACACTGTGATCCCCTGACTCGAAATGAGGCCGGGTATCCCTGCAGTGACTTGAATGCAGGCTCGTCTTGCATCTCCCAAGACGAAAGGATGTCTGAATCCCCTGTGGAGACCACAGAGAAAGACCTAGTTCCCCACCTCATCGCGAACGGAGGCCTCACATCCTTTGAAAACTCCAGAGGTATGCGGAGATCAGTGCCTCCAAAGGAGACGATGACTGACTCCTCGTGAAAATTGATAGGAGACCCAGGGATTCCTGTGGCACGTGGAAAGGGACCATTGGTCTCCCGCTTCAGCTGGAGAGGCGTCCCAATTGCCCTGCCAAGCCTCGAGGAGAATCCCGAGTTGTCCCTCGCAACTAGGCAGGAGTCCTGACGTCGCTGAACAAACACGTGGGTGGAAGGGCCATAACCGTCGTAACTCGAGAATATACCCCAGGTTCCCGCCGCAACTCGAGAAAAACCATGAAACTTCCCCCTCGCCGCGAGATGAGGCCCGATTCCCCTGCACTGCATGCAGAGAAATTCCGTGTTGCACATCACACATGAAAGGAGCCTTGATTTCCTTGATGGCACTCCAGAGAAACCCCAAGAACACTGTTTCAAGGCTGGCGGGATCCTGAGGTCACTGTAGCAACACGAAAGAGCTCCGTGGACCAAAAATCAACTCGAGATGAGAGGTTAGTCCCTGGCTTCGACTCCAGAGGAATACCACCTTACCACAAGCACCTCAAGAGGAGGCTTCTCTCAGCTCTAGGTATGTGAGAGGGACCCTGAGTTTGCGGCCTCAAGTGGAATGGACACCGCGATGCCCTGACTCGAAATAAGGCCGGATATCCCCGCAGTGACTTGAATGCAGGCTCGTCTTGCATCTCCCAAGACGAAAGGATGTCTGAATCCCCTGTGGAGACCACAGAGAAAGACCTAGTTCCCCACCTCATCGCGACCGGAGACCTCACATCCTTTGAAAACTCCAGAGGTACGCGGAGATCAGTGCCTCCAAAGGAGACGATGCCTGACTCCTCGTGAAACTTGATAGGAGTCCCAGGATTCCTGTGGCACGTGGAAAGGGACCCTTGGTCTCCCGCCTCAGCTGGAGAGGCGTCCCAATTGCCCTGCCAAGCCTCGAGGAGAATCCCGAGTTGTCCCTCGCAACTAGGCAGGAGTCCTGTCGTCGCTGAAGAAACACGTGGGTGGAAGGGCCATCCCCATCGTAACTCGAGAATATACCCCAGGTTCCCGCCGCAACTCGAGAAAAACCATGAGACTTCCCCCTCGCCGCGAGATGAGGCCCGATTCTCCTGCACTGCATGCAAAGCAATTCCGTGTTGCACATCACACATGAAAGGAGCCTTGATTTCCTTGATGGAACTCCAGAGAAACCCCAAGAACACTGTTTTAAGGCTAGAGGGATCCTGAGGTCACTGTAGCAACAGGAAAGAGCTCCGGGGACCAAAAATCAACTCGAGTTGAGAGGTTAGTCCCTGGCTTCGACTCCAGACGAATACCACCTTACCACAAGCAACTCAAGAGGAGGCTTCTCTCAGCTCTAGGTATGTGAGAGGGACCCTGATTTTGCGGCCTCAAGTGGAATGGACACCGCGATGGCCTGACTCGAAATAAGGCCGGATATCCCTGCAGTGACTTGAATGCAGGCTCGTCTTGCATCTCCCAAGATGAAAGGATGTCTGAATCCCCTGTGGAGACCACAGAGAAAGACCTAGTTCCCCACCTCATCGCGACCGGAGGCCTCACATCCTTTGAAAACTCCAGAGGTACGCGGAGATCAGTGCCTCCAAAGGAGACGATGCCTGACTCCTCGTGAAACTTGATAGGAGTCCCAGGATTCCTGTGGCACGTGGAAAGGGACCCTTGGTCTCCCGCCTCAGCTGAAGAGGCGTCCCAATTGCCCTGCCAAGCCTCGAGGAGAATCCCGAGTTGTCCCTCGCAACTAGGCAGCAGTCCTGACGTCGCAGAACAAACACCTGTGTGGAAGGGCCATCCCCGTCCTAATTCGAGAATATACCCCAGGTTCCCGCCGCAACTCGAGAAAAACCATGAGACTTCCCCCTCGCCGCAAAATGAGGCCCGATTCCCCTGCACTGCGTGCAGAGCAATTCCGTCTTTAACATCACACATGAAAGGAACCTTGATTTCCTTGTTGGCACTCCAGAGAAACCCCAAGAACATTGTTTCAAGGCTAGAGGGATCCTGAGGTCACTGTAGCCACACGAAAGAGCTCCGGGGACCACAAATCAACTCGAGATGAGAGGTTAGTCCCTGGCTTCGACTCCAGAGGAATACCATCTTACCACAAGCACCTCAAGAGGAGGCTTCTCTCAGCTCTAGGTATGTGAGAGGGACCCTGAGTTTGCGGCCGCAAGTGGAATGGACACCGCGATGCCCTGACTCGAAATAAGGCCGAATATGCCTGCAGTGACTTGAATGCAGGCTCGTCTTGCATCTCCCAAGACGAAAGGATATCTGAAACCCCTGTGGAGACCACAGAGAAAACCTAGTTCCCCACCTCATCGCGACCGGAGGCCTCACATCCTTTGAAAACTCCAGAGGTACGTGGAGATCAGTGCCTCCAAAGGAGACGATGCCTGACTCCTCGTGAAACTTGATAGGACTCCCAGGATTCCTGTGGCACGTGGAAAGGGACCCTTGGTCTCCCGCCTCAGCTGGAGAGGCGTCCCAATTGCCCTGCCAAGCCTCGAGGAGAATCCCGAGTTGTCCCTCGCAACTAGGCAGGAGTCCTGACGTCGCTGAATAAACACGTGGGTGGAAGGGCCATCCTCGTCGTAACTCGAGAATATACCCCAGGTTCCCACAGCAACTCGAGAAAAACCATGAGACTTCCCCCTCGCCGCAAAATGAGGCCCGATACCCTGCACTGCGTGCAGAGCAATTTCCTGTTGCACATCACACATGAAAGGAGCCTTGATTTCCTTGATGGCACTCCAGAGAAACCCCAAGAACATTGTTTCAAGGCTAGAGGGAAACTGAGGTCACTGTAGCAACATGAAAGAGCTCCGTGGACCAAGAATCAACTCGAGATGAGAGGTTAGTCCCTGGCTTCGACTCCAGAGGAATACCACCTTACCACAAGCACCTCAAGAGGAGGCTTCTCTCAGCTCTAAGTATGTGAGAGGGACCCTGATTTGCGGCCTCAAGTGGAATGGACACCGCGATGCCCTGACTCGAAATAAGGCCGAATATCCCTGCAGTGACTTGAATGCAGGCTCGTCTTGCATCTCCCAAGACGAAAGGATGTCTGAATCCCCTGTGGAGACCACAGAAAAAGAAGTAGTTCCCCACCTCATCGCGACCGGAGGCCTCACATTCTTTGAAAACTCCAGAGGTACGCGGAGATCAGTGCCTCCAAAGGAGACGATGCCTGACTCCTCGTGAAACTTGATAGGAGTCCCAGGATTCCTGTGGCACGGGGAAAGGGACTCTTGGTCTCCCGCCTCAAATGGAGAGGCGTCCCAATTGCCCTGCCAAGCCTCGAGGAGAATCCCGAGTTGTCCCTCGCAACTAGGCAGGAGTCCTGCCGTCGCTGAACAAACACGTGTGTGGAAGGGCCATCCTCGTCGTAACTCGAGAATATACCCCAGGTTCCCGCCGCAACTCGAGAAAAACCATGAGACTTCCCCCTCGCCGCGAGATGAGGCCCGATTCCCCTGCACTGCGTGCAGAGCAATTCCGTCTTGCACATCACACATGAAAGGAGCCTTGATTTCCTTGATGGCACTCCAGAGAAAGCCCAAGAACACTCTTTCAAGGCTAGAGGGATCCTGAGGTCACTGTAGCAACACAAAAGAGCTCCGTGGACCAAAAATCAACTCGAGATGAGAGGTTAGTCCCTGGCTTCGACTCCAGAGGAATACCACCTTACCACAAGCACCTCAAGAGGAGGCTTCTCTCAGCTCTAGGTATGTGAGAGGGAACCTGATTTTGCGGCCTCAAGTGGAATGGAAACCGCGATGCCCTGACTCGATATAAGGCCGGATATCCCTGCAGTGACTTGAATGCAGGCTCGTCTTGCATCTCCCAAGATAAAAGGATGTCTGAATCCCCTGTGGAGACCACAGAGAAAGACCTACTTCCCCACCTCATCGCGACCGGAGGCCTCACATCTTTAGAAAACTCCAGAGGTACACGGAGATCAGTGCCTCCAAAGGAGACGATGCCTGACTCCTCGTGAAACTTGATAGGAGTCCCAGGATTTCTGTGGCACGTGGAAAGGGACCCTTGGTCTCCCGCCTCACCTGGAGAGGCGTCCAAATTGCCCTGCCAAGCCTCGAGGAGAATCCCGAGTTGTCCCTCGCAACTAGGCAGGAGTCCTGCCGTCGCTGAACAAACACGTTTGTGGAAGCGCCATCCTCGTCGTAACTCGAGAATATACCCCAGGTTCCCGCCGCAACTCGAGAAAAACCATGAGACTTCCCCCTCGCCGCAAAATGAGGCCCTATACCCTGCACTGCGTGCAGAGCAATTCCCTGTTGCACATCACACATGAAAAGAGCCTTGATTTCCTTTGTGGCACTCCAGAGAAACCCCAAGAACACTGTTTCAAGGCTAGAGGGATCCTATGATCACTGTAGCAACACGAAAGAGCTCCGTGACCAAGAATCAACTCGAGATGAGAGGTTAGTCCCTGGCTTCGACTCCAGAGGAATACCACCTTACCACAAGCACCTCAAGAGGAGGCTTCTCTCAGCTCTAGGTATGTGAGAGGGACCCTGAGTTTGCGGCCTCAAGTGGAATGGACACCGCGATGCCCTGACTCGAAATAAGGCCGGATATCCCTGCAGTGACTTGAATGCAGGCTCGTCTTGCATCTCCGAAGACGAAAGGATGTCTGAATCCCCTGTGGAGACCACAGAGAAAGACCTGGTTCCCCACCTCATCGCGACCGGAGGCCTCACATCCTTTGAAAACTCCAGAGGTACGCGGAAATCAGTGCCTCCAAAGGAGAGGATACCTGACTCCTCGTGAAACTTGATAGGAGTCCCAGGATTCCTGTGGCACGTGGAAAGGGACCCTTGGTCTCCCGCCTCAGCTGGAGAGGCGTCCCAATTGCCCTGCCAAGCCTCGAGGAAAATCCCGAGTTGTCCCTCGCAACTAGGCAGGAGTCCTGACGTCGCTGAACAAACACGTGTGTGGACGGGCCATCCCCGTCGTAACTCGAGAATATACCCCAGGTTCCCGCCGCAACTCGAGAAAAACCATGAGACTTCCCCCTCGCCGTGAGATGAGGCCCGATTCCCCAGCACTGTGTGCAGAGGAATTCCGTATTGAACATCACAAAAGAAAGGAGCCTTGTGTTACTTGATGGCACTCCAGAGAAACCCCAAGAGCAGTGTTTCAAGGCTAGAGGGATCCTGAGGTCACTGTAGTAACACGAAAGAGCTCCGTGGACCAAAAATGAACTCGAGATGAGAGGTTAGTCCCTGGCTTCGACTCCAGAGGAATACCACCTTACCACAAGCACCTCAAGAGGAGGCTTCTCTCAGCTCTAGGTATGTTAGAGGGACCCTGAGTTTGCGGCCTCAAGTGGAATGGACACCGTGATACCCTGACTCGAAATAAGGCCGGATATCCCTGCAGTGACTTGATTGCAGGCTCGTCTTGCATCTCCCAAGACGAAAAGATGTCTGAATCCTCTGTGGAGACCACAGAGAAAGACCTAGTTCCCCACCTCATCGCGAACGGAGGCCTCACATACTTTGAAAACTCCAGAGGTACACTGAGATCAGTGCCTCCAAAGGAGACGATGCCTGACTCCTCGTGAAACTTCTTAGGAGTCCCAGGATTCCTGTGGCACGTGGAAAGGGACCCTTGGTCTCCCGCCTCAGCTGGAGAGGCGTCCCAATTGCCCTGCCAAGCCTCGAGGAGAATCCCGAGTTGTCCCTCGCAACTAGGCAGGAGTCCTGACGACGCTGAACAAACACGTGGGTGGAAGTGCCATCCCCGTCGTAACTCGAGAATATACCCCAGGTTCCCGCCGCAACTCGAGAAAAACCATGAGACTTCCCCCTCGCCACAAGATGAGGCCCGATTCCCCTGCACTGCATTCAAAGCAATTCCGTATTGCACATCAAACATGAAAGGAGCCTTGATTTCCTTGATGGCACTCCAGAGAAACCCCAAGAACACTGTTTCAAGGCTAGAGGGATCCTGAGGCCACTGTAGCTACACGAAAGAGCTCCATGGACTAAAAATCAACTCGAGATAAGAGGTTAGTCCCTGGCTTCGACTCCAGAGGAATACCAGCTTACCACAAGCAACTCAAGAGGAGGCTTCTCTCAGCTCTAAGTATGTGGGAGGGAGCCTGAGTTTGCAGCCTCAAGTGGAATGGACACCGCGATGCCCTGACTCGAAATAAGGGCGGATATCCCTGCAGTGACTTTGATGCAGGCTCGTCTTGCATCTCCCAAGACGAAAGGATGTCTGAATCCCCTGTGGAGACCACAGAGAAAGACCTAGTTCCCCACCTCATCGCGACCGGAGTCCTCACATCCTTTGAAAACTCCAGAGGTACGCGGAGATCAGTGCCTCCAAAGGAGATGATGCCTGACTACTCGTAAAACTCGATAGGAGTCCCAGGATTCTTGTGGCACGTGGAAAGGGACCCTTGGTCTCCCGCCTCAGCTGGAGAGGCGTCCCAATTGCCCTGCCAAGCCTCGAGGAGAATCCCGAGTAGTCCCTCTCAACTAGGCTGGAGTCCTGACGAGGCTGAACAAACACGTGGGTGGAAGGGCCCATCCCTGTCGTAACTCGAGAATGTACCCCAGGTTCCCGCCGCAACTCGAGAAAAACCACGAGACTTCCCCCTCGCCGCGAGATGAGGCCCGATTACCCTGCACTGCATGCAGAGCAATTCCGTGTTGCACATCACGCATGAAAGGAGCTTTGATTTCCTTGATGGCACTCCAGAGAAACCCCAAGAACAATATTTCAAGGCTAGAGGGATCCTGAGGTCACTGTAGCAACACGAAAGAGCTCTGTGGACCAAAAATCAACTCGAGATGAGAGGTTAGTCCCTGGCTTCGACTGCAGAGAACTACCACCTTACCACAAGCACCTCAAGAGGAGGCTTCTCTCAGCTCTAGGTATGTGAGAGGGACGCTGAGTTTGCGGCCTCAAGTGGAATGGACACCGCGATGCCCTGACTCGAAATAAGGCCAGATATCTCTGCAGTGACTTGAATGCCAGCTCGTCTTGCATCTCCCAAGATGAAAGGATGTCTGAGTCCCCTGTGGAGACCACAGAGAAAGACCTAGTTCCCCACCTCATCGCGACCGGAGGCCTCAAATCCTTTGAAAACTCCAGAGGTACGCGGAGATCAGTGCCTCCAAAAGGGACGATGCCTGACTCCTCGTGAAACTTGATAGGAGTTCCAGGATTCCTGTGGCACGTGGAAAGGGACCCTTGGTCTCCCGCCTCAGCTGGAGAGGCGTCCCAATTGCCCTGCCAAGCCTCGAGGAGAATCCCGAGTTGTCCCTCGCAACTAGGCAGGAGTCCTGACGTCGCTGAACAAACACGTGGGTGGAAGGGCCATCCCCGTCGTACTTCGAGAATATACCCCAGGTTCCCACCGCAACTCGAGAAAAACCATGAGACTTCCCCCTCGCCGGAAAATGAGGCCCGATACCCTGCACTGCGTGCAGAGCAATTCCGTGTTGCACATCACACATGAAAGGAGCCTTGATTTCGTTGATGGCACTCCAGAGAAACCCCAAGAACACTGTTTCAAGGCTAGAGGGATCCTGAGGTCACTGTAGCAACACGAAAGAGCTCCGTGGACCAAAAATCAACTCAAGATGAGAGGTTAGTCCCTGGCTTCCTCTCCAGAGGAATACCACCTTCCCCCAAGCACCTCAAGAGGAGGCTTCTCTCAGCTCTAGGTATGTGAGAGGGACCCTGAGTTTGCGGCCTCAAGTGGAATGGACACCGCGATGCCCTGACTCGAAATAAGGCCGGATATCCATGCAGTGACTTGAATGCAGGCTCGTCTTGCATCTCCCAAGACGAAAGGATGTCTGAATCCCCTGTGGAGACCACAGACAAAGACCTAGTTCCCCACCTCATCGCGACCGGAGGCCTCACATCCTTTGAAAACTCCAGTGGTACGCGGAGATCAGTGCCTCCAAAGGAGACGATGCCTGACTCCTCGTGAAACTTGATAGGAGTCCCAGGATTCCTGTGGCACGTGGAAAGGGACACTTGGTCTACCGCCTCAGCTGGAGAGGCGTCCCAATTGCCCTGCCAAGCCTCGAGGAGAATCCCGAGTTGTCCCTCGCAACTAGGCAGGAGTCCTGACGTCGCTGAACAAACACGTGTGTGGAAGGGCCATCCCCGTCGTAACTCGAGAATAAACCCCAGGTTCCCGCCGCCACTCGAGAAAAACCATGAGAATTCCCCCTCACCACGAGATGAGGCCCGATTCACCTGCACTGCATGCAGAGCAATTCCGTGTTGCACATCACACATGAAAGGAGCCTTGATTTCCTTGATGGCACTCCAGAGAAACCCCAAGAGCAGTGTTTCAAGGCTAGAGGGATCCTGAGGTCACTGTAGCAACACGAAAGAGCTCCGTGGACCAAAAATCAACTCGAGATGAGAGGTTAGTCCCTGGCTTCGACTCCAGAGGAATACCACCTTACCACAAGCACCTCAAGAGGAGGCTTCTCTCAGCTCTAGGTATGTGAGAGGGACCCTGAGTTTGCGGCCTCAAGTGGAATGGACACCGCGATGCCCTGGCTCGAAATAAGGCCGGATATCCCTGCAGTGACTTGAATGCAGGCTCGTCTTGCATCTCCCAAGATGAAAGGATGTCTGAATCCCCTGTGCAGACCACAGAGAAAGACCTAGTTCCCCACCTCATCGCGACCGGAGGCCTCACATACTTTGAAAACTCCAGAGGTACACTGAGATCAGTGCCTCCAAAGGAGACGATGCCTGACTCCTCGTGAAACTTGATAGGAGTCCCAGGATTCCTGTGGCACGTGGAAAGGGACCCTTGGTCTCCCGCCTCAGCTGGAGAGGCGTCCCAATTGCCCTGCCAAGCCTCGAGGAGAATCCCGAGTTGTCCCTCGTAACTAGGCAGGAGTCCTGACGTGGCTGAACAAACACGTGTGTGGAAGGGCCATCCCCGTCGTAACTCGAGAATATACCCCAGGTTCCCGCCGCAACTCGAGAAAAACCATGAGACTTCCCCCTCGCCGCAAGATGAGGCCCGATTCCCCTGCACTGGATTCAAAGCAATTCCGTATTGCACATCAAACATGAAAGGAGCCTTGATTTCCTTGATGGCACTCCAGAGAAACCCCAAGAACACTGTTTCAAGGCTAGAGGAATCCTGAGGTCACTGTAGCTACACGAAAGAGCTCCGTAGACCAAAAATCAACTCGAGATGAGAGGTTAGTCCCTGGCTTCGACTCCAGAGGAATACCACCTTACCACAAGCACCTCAAGAGGAGGCTTCTCTCAGCTCTAGGTATGTGAGAGGGACCCTGAGTTTGCGGCCTCAAGTGGAATGGACACCGCGATGCCCTGACGCGAAATAACGCCGGATATCCCTGCAGTGACTTGAATGCAGGCTCGTCTTGCATCTCCCAAGACGAAAGGATGTCTGAATCCCCTGTGGAGACCACAGAGAAAGAGCTAGTTCCCCACCTCATCGCGACCGGAGGCCTCACATCCTTTGAAAATTCCAGACGTACGCGGAGATCAGTGCCTCCAAGGGATACGATGCCTGACTCCTCGTGAAACTTGATAGGAGTCCCAGGATTCCTGTGGCACGTGGAAAAGGACCCTTCGTCTCCCGCCTCAGCTGGAGAGGCGTCCCAATTGCCCTGCCAAGCCTCGAGAAGAATCCCGAGTTTTCCGTCGCAACTAGGTAGGAGTCCTGCCGTCGCTGAACAAAAACGTGTGTGGAAGGGCCATCCCCGTCGTAACTCGAGAATATTCCCCAGGTTCCCGCCGCAACTCGAGAAAAACCATGAGACTTCCCCCTCGCCACGAGATGAGGCCCGATTCCCCTGCACTGCGTGCAGAGCAATTCCGTGTTGCACATCACACATGAAAGGAGCCTTGATTTCCTTGATGGCACTCCAGAGAAACCCCAAGAACACTGTTTCAAGGCTAGAGGGATCCTGAGGTCACTGTAGCAACACGAAAGAGCTCCGTGGACCAAAAATCAACTCGATATGAGAGGTTAGTCCCTGGCTTTGACTCCAGAGGAATACCACCTTACCACAAGCACTTAAGAGGAGGCTTCTCTCAGCTCTAGGTATGTGAGAAGGACCCTGAGTTTGCGGCCACAAGTGGAATGGACACCGCGATGCCCTGACAAGAAATAAGGCCGGATATTCCTGCAGTGACTTGAATGCAGGCTCGTCTTGCATCTCCGAAGACGAAAGGATGTCTGAATCCCCTGTGGAGACCACAGAGAAAGACCTAGTTCCCCACCTCATCGTGACCGGAGGCCTCACATCCTTTGAAAACTCCAGAGGGACGCGGAGATCAGTGCCTCCAAAGGAGACGATACCTGACTCCTCGTGAAACTTGATAAGAGTCCCAGGATTCCTGTGGGACGTGGAAAGGGACACTTGGTCTCCCGCCTCAGCTGGAGAGGCGTCCCAATTGCCCTGCCAAGCCTCGAGGAGAATCCCGAGTTGTCCCTCGCAAATAGGCAGGAATCCGGACGTCGTTGAACAAACACGGGTGTGGAAGGGCCATACCCGTCCTAACTCGCGAATATACCCCAGGTTCCCGCCGCAACTCGAGAAAAACCATGAGACTTCCCCCTTGCCGCGAGATGAGGCCCGATAACCCTGCACTGCGTGCAGAGCAATTCCATGTTGCACATCACATGTGAAAGGAGCCTTGATTTCCTTGATGGCACTCCAGAGAAACCCCAAGAGCAGTGTTTCAAGGCTAGAGGGATCCTGAGGTCACTGTAGCAACACGAAAGTGCTCCGTGGACCACAAATCAACTCGAGATGAGAGCTCAGTCCCTGGCTTCGACTCCAGAGGAATACCACCTTACCACAAGCACCTCAAGAGGAGGCTTCTCTCAGCTCTAGGTATGTGAGAGGGACCCTGAGTTAGCGGCCTCAAGTGGAATGGACACCGCGATGCCCTGACTCGAAATAAGGCCGGATATCCCTGCAGTGACTAGAATGCAGGCTCGTCTTGCATCTCCCAAGACGAAAGGATGTCTCAATCTCCTGTGGAGACCACAGAGAAAGACCTAGTTCCCCACCTCATCGCGACCGGAGGCCTCACATACTTTGAAAACTCCAGAGGTACGCGGAGATCAGTGCCTCCAAAGGAGACGATGCCTGACTCCTCGTGAAACTTGATAGGAGTCCCAGGATTCCTGTGGCACGTGGAAAGGGACCCTTGGTCTCCCGCCTCAGCTGGAGAGGCGTTCCAATTGCCCTGCCAAACCTCGAGGAGAATCCCGAGTTGTCCCTCGCAACTAGGCTGAAATCCTGACGAGGCTGAGCAAACACGTGGGTGGAAGGGCCATTCCCGTCGTAACTCGAGAATGTATCCCAGGTTGCGCCGCAACTCGAGAAAAACCATGAGACTTCCCCCTCGCCGCGAGATGAGGCCCGATTCCCCTGCACTGCGTGCAGAGCAATTCCGTGTTGAACATCACAAAAGAAAGGATCCTTGATTTCCTTGATGGCACTCCAGAGAAACCCCAAGAGCAGTGTTTCAAGGCTAGAGGGATCCTGAGGTCACTGTAGCAACACGAAAGAGCTCCATGGACCAAAAATCAACTCGAAATGAGAGGTTCGTCCCTGGCTTCGACTCCAGAGGAATACCACCTTACCACAAGCACCTCAAGAGGAGGCTTCTCTCAGCTCTAGGTATGTGAGAGGGACCCTGAGTTTGCGGCCTCAAATGGAATGGACACTGCGATGCCCTGACGCGAAATAACGCCGGATATCCCTGCAGTGACTTGAATGCAGGCTCGTCTTGCATCTCCCAAGACGAAAGGATGTCTGAATCCCCTGTGGAGACCACAGAGAAAGACCTAGTTTCCCACCTCATCGCGACCGGAGGCCTCACATCCTTTGAAAATTCCAGACGTACGCGGAAATCAGTGCCTCCAAGGGATACGATGCCTGACTCCTCGTGAAACTTGATAGGAGTCGCAGGATTCCTGTGGCACGTGGAAAAGGACCCTTGGTCTCCCGCCTCAGCTGGAGAGGCGTCCCAATTGCCCTGCCAAGCCTCGAGGAGAATCCCGAGTTTTCCGTCGCAACTAGGTAGGAGTCCTGCCGTCGCTGAACAAAAACGTGTGTGGAAGGGCCATCCCCGTCGTAACTCGAGAATATACCTCAGGTTCCCGCCGCAACTCGAGAAAAACCATGAGACTTCCCCCTCGCCACGAGATGAGGCCCGATTCCTCTGCACTGCGTGCAGAGCAATTCCGTGTTGCACATCACACATGAAAGGAGCCTTGATTTCCTTGATGGCACTCCAGAGAAACCCCAAGAACACTGTTTCAAGGCTAGAGGGATCCTGAGGTCACTGTAGCAACAAGAAATAGCTCCGTGGACCAAAAATCAACTCGAGATGAGAGGTTAGTCCCTGGCTTTGACTCCAGAGGAATACCACCTTACCACAAGCACTTAAGAGGAGGCTTCTCTCAGCTCTAGGTATGTGAAAGGGACCCTGAGTTTACGGCCACAAGTGGAATGGACACCGCGATGCCCTGACTCGAAATAAGGCCGGATATTCCTGCAGTGACTTGAATGCAGGGTCGTCTTGCATCTCCGAAGACGAAAGGATGTCTGAATCCCCTGTGGAGACCACAGAGAAAGACCTAGTTCCCCACCTCATCGTGACCGGAGGCCTCACATCCTTTGAAAACTCCAGAGGTACGCGGAGATCAGTGCCTCCAAAGGAGACGATACCTGACTCCTCGTGAAACTTGATAGGAGTCCCAGGATTCCTGTTGCACGTGGAAAGGGACCCTTGGTCTCCCGCCTCAGCTGGAGAGGCGTCCCAATTGCCCTGCCAGCCTCGAGGAGAATCCCGAGTTGTCCCTCGCAACTAGGCAGGAGTCCTGCCGTCGCTGAAGAAAAACGTGTGCGGAAAGGCCATCCCCGTCGTAACTCGAGAATATACCTCAGGTTCCCGCCGCAACTCGAGGAAAACCATGAGACTTCCCCCTCGCCACGAGATGAGGCCCGATTCCCCTGCACTGCGTGCAGAGCAATTCCGTGTTGCACATCACACATGAAAGGAGCCTTGATTTCCTTAATGGCACTCCAGAGAAACCCCAAGAACACTGTTTCAAGGCTAGAGGGATCCTGAGGTCACTGTAGCAACACGAAAGAGCTCCGTGGACCAAAAATCAACTCGAGATGAGAGGTTAGTCCCTGGCTTCGACTCCAGAGGAATACCACCTTACCACAAGCACCTCAAGAGGAGGCTTCTCTCAGCTCTAGGTATGTGAGAGGGACCCTGAGTTTGCGGCCTCAAGTGGAATGGACACCGCGATGCCCTGACTCGAAATAAGGCCGGATATCCCTGCAGTGACTTGAATGCAGGCTCGTCTTGCATCTCCCAAGACGAAAGGATGTCTGAATCCCCTGTGGAGACCACAGAGAAAGACCTAGTTCCACACCTCATCGTGACCGGAGGCCTCACATCCTTTGAAAACTCCAGAGGTACGCGGAGATCAGTGCCTCCAAAGGAGACGATACCTGACTCCTCGTGAAACTTGATAGGAGTCCCAGGATTCCTGTGGCACGAGGAAAGGGACCCTTGGTCTCCCGCCTCAGCTGGAGAGGCGTCCCAATTGCCTTGCAAGGCCTCGAGGAAATCCCGAGTTGTCCCTCGCAAATAGGCAGGAGTCCTGACGTCGCTGAACAAGCACGTGGGTGGAAGGGCCATACCCGTTGTAACTCGAGAATATACCCCAGGTTCCGGCCGCAACTCGAGAAAAACCATGAGACTTCCCCCTCGCCGCGAGATGAGGCCCGATTCCCCTGCACTGCGTGCAGAACAATTCCATGTTGCACATCACACATGAAACGAGCCTTGATTTCCTTGATGGCACACCAGAGAAACCCCAAGAGCACTGTTTCAAGGCTAGAGGGATCCTGAGGTCACTGTAGCAACACGAAAGAGCTCCGTGGACCACAAATCAACTCGAGATGAGAGCTTAGTCCCTGGCTTCGACTCCAGAGGAATACCACCTTACCACAAGCACCTCAAGAGGAGGCTTCTCTCAGCTCTAGGTATGTGAGAGGGACCCTGAGTTTGCGGCCTCAAGTAGAATATACACCGCGATGCCCTGACTCGAAATAAGGCCGGATATCCCTGCAGTGACTTGAATGCAGTCTCGGCTTGCATCTCCCAAGACGAAAGGATGTCTGAATCCCCTGTGGAGACCACAGAGAAAGACCTAGTTCCCCACCTCATCGCGACTGGAGGCCTCACATCCTTTGAAAACTCCAGGGGTACGCGGAGATCAGTGCCTCCAAAGGAGACGATGCCTGACTCCTCTTGAAACTTGATACGAGTCCCAGGATTCCTATGGCACGTGAAAAGGGACACTTGGTCTCCCGCCTCAGCTGGAGAGGCGTCCCAATTGCCCTGCCAAGCCTCGAGGAGAATCCCCAGTTGTCCCTCGCAACTAGGCAGGAGTCCTGACGTCACTGAACAAACACGTGGGTGGAAGGGTTATCCCCGTCGTACTTCGAGAATATACCCCAGGTTCCCAGCGCAACTCGAGAAAAATCATGAGACTTCCCCCTCGCCGGAAAATGAGGCCCCATACCCTGCACTGCGTGCAGAGCAATTCCGTGTTGCACATCACACATGAAAGGAGCCTTGATTTCCTTGATGGCACTCCAGAGAAACCCCAAGAACACTGTTTCAAGGCTAGAGGGATCCTGAGGTCACTGTAGCAACACGAAACAGCTCCGTGGACCAAGAATCAACTCGAGATGAAAGGTTAGTCCCTGGCTTCGACTCCAGAGGAATACCACCTTACCACAAGCACCTCAAGAGGAGGCTTCTCTCAGCTCTAGGTATGTGAGAGGGACCCTGAGTTTGCGGCCTCAAGTGGAATGGACACCGCGGTGCCCTGACTCAAAATAAGGCCACATATGTCTGAAGTGACTTGAATGCCAGCTCGTCTTGCATCTCCCAAGATGAAAGGATGGCTGAATCCCCTGTGGAGAACACAGAGAAAGACCTAGTTCCCCACCTCATGGCGACCGGAGGCCTCACATCCTTTGAAAACTCCAGAGGTATGCGGAGATCAGTGCCTCCAAAGGAGACGATGCCTGACTCCTCGTGAAACTTGATAGGAGTCCCAGGATTCCTGTGGCTCGTGGAAAGGGACCCTTGGTCTCCCGCTACAGCTGGAGAGGCGTCCCAATTGCCCTGCCAAGCCTCGATGAGAATCCCGAGTTGTCCCTCCCAACTTAGGCAGGAGTCCTGACGTTGCTGAAGAAACACGTGGCTGGAAGGGCCATCCCCATCGTAATTCAAGAATATAACCCAGGTTCCCGCCGCAACTCGAGAAAAACCATGAGACTTCCCCCTCGCCGCGAGATGAGGCCCGATTCCCTGCACTGCATGCAGAGCAATTCCGTGTTGCACATCACACATGAAAGGAGCCTTGATTTCCTTGATGGCACTCCAGAGAAACCCCAAGAACACTGTTTCAAGGCTAGAGGGATCCTGAGGACACTGTAGCAACACGAAAGAGCTCCATGGACCAAAAATCAATTCGAGATGAGAGGTTAGTCCCTGGCTTCGACTCCAGAGGAATACCACCTTACCACAAGCACCTCAAGAGGAGGCTTCTCTCAGCTCTAGCTATGTGAGAGGGACACTGAGTTTGCGGCCTCAAGTGGAATGGACACCGCGATGCCCTGACTCGAAATAAGGCCGGATATCCCTGCAGTGACTTGAATGCAGGCTCGTCTTGCATCTCCCAAGACGAAAGGATGTCTGAATCCCCTGTGGAGACCACAGAGAAAGACCTAGTTCCCCACCTCATCGCGACCGGAGGCCTCACATCCTTTGAAAACTCCAGAGGTACGCGGAGATCAGTGCCTCCAAAGGAGACGATACCTGACTCCTCGTGAAACTTGATAGGAGTCCCAGGATTCCTGTGGCATGTGGAAAGGGACCCTTGGTCTACCGCCTCAGATCGAGAGGCGTCCCAATTACCCTGCCAAGCCCCGAGGAGAATCCCGAGTTGTCCCTAGCAACTAGGCAGGAGTCCTGCCATCGCTGAACAAACACGTGTTTGGAAGGGCCATCCCCGTCGTAACTCGAGAATATACCCCAGGTTCCCGCCGCAACTCGAGTAAAACCATGAGACTTCCCCCTCGCCGCGAGATGAGGCCCGATTCCCCTGCACTGCGTGCAGAGCAACTCCGTCTTGCACATCACACATGAAAGGAGCCTTGATTTCCTTGATGGCACTCCAGAGAAACCCCAAGAACACTCTTTCAAGGCTAGAGGGATCCTGAGGTCACTGTAGCAACAAGAAAGAGCTCCGTGGACCAAAAATCAACTCGAGATGAGAAGGTAGTCCCTGGCTTCGACTCCAGAGGAATACCTCCTTACCACAAGCACCTCAAGAGGAGGCTTCTCTCAGCTCTAGGTATGTGAGAGGGACCCTGAGTTTGCGGCCTCAAGTGGAATGGACACCGCGATGCCCTGACTCGAAATACGGCCGGATATCCCTGCAGTGACTTGAATGCAGGCTCGTCTTGCATCTCCCAAGACGAAAGGATGTCTGAATCCCCTGTGGAGACCACAGAGAAAGACCTAGTTCCCCACCTCATCGCGACCGGAGGCCTCACATACTTTGAAAACTCCAGAGGTACACTGAGATAAGTGCCTCCAAAGGAGACGATGCCTGACTCCTCGTGAAACTTGATAGGAGTCCCAGGATTCCTGTGGCACGTGGAAAGGGACCCTTGGTCTCCGCCTCAGGTGGAGAGGCGTCCCAATTGCCCTGCCAAGCCTCGAGGAGAATCCCGAGTTGTCCCTCGCAACTAGGCAGGAGTCCTGACGTCGCTGAACAAACACGTGTGTGGAAGGGCCATCCCCGTCGTAACTCGAGAATATACCCCAGGTTCCCGCCGCAACTCGAGAAAAACCATGAGTCTTCCCCCACTCCGCGAGATGAGGCCCGATTCCCCTGCACTGCGTGCAGAGCAATTCCCTGTTGCACATCACACATGAAAGGAGCCTTGTTTTCCTTGATGGCACTCCAGAGAAACCCCAAGAACACTGTTTCAAGGCTAGAGGGATCCTGAGGTCACTGTAGCAACAAGAAAGAGCTCCGTGGACCAAAAATCAACTCGAGATGAGAGGTTAGTCCCTGGCTTCGACTCCAGAGGAATACCACCTTACCACAAGCACCTCAAGAGGAGGCTTCTCTCAGCTCTAGGTATGTGAGAGGGACCCTGAGTTTACGGCCACAAGTGGAATGGACACCGCGATGCCCTGACTCGAAATAAGGCCGGATATTCCTGCAGTGACTTGAATGCAGGGTCGTCTTGCATCTCCGAAGACGAAAGGATGTCTGAATCCCCTGTGGAGACCACAGAGAAAGACCTAGTTCCCCACCTCATCGTGACCGGAGGCCTCACATCCTTTGAAAACTCCAGAGGTACGCGGAGATCAGTGCCTCCAAAGGAGACGATACCTGACTCCTCGTGAAACTTGATAGGAGTCCCAGGATTCCTGTTGCACGTGGAAAGGGACCCTTGGTCTCCCGCCTCAGCTGGAGAGGCGTCCCAATTGCCCTGCCAGCCTCGAGGAGAATCCCGAGTTGTCCCTCGCAACTAGGCAGGAGTCCTGCCGTCGCTGAAGAAAAACGTGTGCGGAAAGGCCATCCCCGTCGTAACTCGAGAATATACCTCAGGTTCCCGCCGCAACTCGAGGAAAACCATGAGACTTCCCCCTCGCCACGAGATGAGGCCCGATTCCCCTGCACTGCGTGCAGAGCAATTCCGTGTTGCACATCACACATGAAAGGAGCCTTGATTTCCTTAATGGCACTCCAGAGAAACCCCAAGAACACTGTTTCAAGGCTTGAGGGATCCTGAGGTCACTGTAGCAACACGAAAGAGCTCCGTGGACCAAAAATCAACTCGAGATGAGAGGTTAGTCCCTGGCTTCGACTCCAGCGGAATACCACCTTACCACAAGCACCTCAAGAGGAGGCTTCTCTCAGCTCTAGGTATGTGAGAGGGACCCTGAGTTTGCGGCCTCAAGTGGAATGGACACCGCGATGCCCTGACTCGAAATAAGGCCGGATATCCCTGCAGTGACTTGAATGCAGGCTCGTCTTGCATCTCCCAAGACGAAAGGATGTCTGAATCCCCTGTGGAGACCACAGAGAAAGAACTAGTTCCACACCTCATCGTGACCGGAGGCCTCACATCCTTTGAAAACTCCAGAGGTACGCGGAGATCAGTGCCTCCAAAGGAGACGATACCTGACTCCTCGTGAAACTTGATAGGAGTCCCAGGATTCCTGTGGCACGAGGAAAGGGACCCTTGGTCTCCCGCCTCAGCTGGAGAGGCGTCCCAATTGCCTTGCAAGGCCTCGAGGAAATCCCGAGTTGACCCTCGCAAATAGGCAGGAGTCCTGACGTCGCTGAACAAACACGTGGGTGGAAGGGCCATACCCGTTGTAACTCGAGAATATACCCCAGGTTCCGGCCGCAACTCGAGAAAAACCATGAGACTTCCCCCTCGCCGCGAGATGAGGCCCGATTCCCCTGCACTGCGTGCAGAACAATTCCATGTTGCACATCACACATGAAACGAGCCTTGATTTCCTTGATGGCACACCAGAGAAACCCCAAGAGCACTGTTTCAAGGCTAGAGGGATCCTGAGGTCACTGTAGCAACACGAAAGAGCTCCGTGGACCACAAATCAACTCGAGATGAGAGCTTAGTCCCTGGCTTCGACTCCAGAGGAATACCACCTTACCACAAGCACCTCAAGAGGAGGCTTCTCTCAGCTCTAGGTATGTGAGAGGGACCCTGAGTTTGCGGCCTCAAGTAGAATATACACCGCGATGCCCTGACTCGAAATAAGGCCGGATATCCCTGCAGTGACTTGAATGCAGTCTCGGCTTGCATCTCCCAAGACGAAAGGATGTCTGAATCCCCTGTGGAGACCACAGAGAAAGACCTAGTTCCCCCACCTCATCGCGACTGGAGGCCTCACATCCTTTGAAAACTCCAGGGGTACGCGGAGATCAGTGCCTCCAAAGGAGACGATGCCTGACTCCTCTTGAAACTTGATACGAGTCCCAGGATTCCTATGGCACGTGAAAAGGGACACTTGGTCTCCCGCCTCAGCTGGAGAGGCGTCCCAATTGCCCTGCCAAGCCTCGAGGAGAATCCCCAGTTGTCCCTCGCAACTAGGCAGGAGTCCTGACGTCGCTGAACAAACACGTGGGTGGAAGGGCCATCCCCGTTGTACTTCGAGAATATACCCCAGGTTCCCACCGCAACTCTAGAAAAATCATGAGACTTCTCCCTCGCCGGAAAATGAGGCCCCATACCCTGCACTGCGTGCAGAGCAATTCCGTGTTGCACATCACACATGAAAGGAGCCTTGATTTCCTTGATGGCACTCCAGAGAAACCCCAAGAACACTGTTTCAAGGCTAGAGTGAACCTGAGGTCACTGTAGCAACACGAAAGAGTTCCGTGGACAAAAATCAACTCGAGATGAGAGGTTAGTCCCTGGCTTCGTCTCCAGAAGAATACCACCTTCCCCCAAGCACCTCAAGAGGAGGCTTCTCTCAGCTCTAGGTATGTGAGAGGGACCCTGAGTTTGCGGCCTCAAGTGGAATGGACACCGCGATGCCCTGACTCGAAATAAGGCCGGATATCCCTGCAGTGACTTGAATGCAGGCTCGTCTTGCATCTCCCAAGACGAAAGGATGTCTGACTCCCCTTTGGAGAACACAGCGAAAGACCTAGTCTCCCACCTGATCGCGATCGGAGGCCTCACATGTTTTGAAAACTCCAGAGGTACACGGAGATCAGTGCCTCCAAAGGAGACGATGCTTGACCCCTCGTGAAACTTGATAGGAGTCCCAGGATTCCTGTGGCACGTGGAAAGGGACCCTTGGTCTCCCGCCTCAGCTGGAGAGGCGAACCAATTGCCCTGCCAAGCCCCGAGGAGAATCCCGAGTTGTCCCTCGCAACTAGGCAGGAGTCCTGACGTCGCTGAACAAACACGTGTGTGGAAGGGCCATTCCCGTCGCAACTCGAGAATATACCCCAGGTTCCCGCCGCCACTCGAGAAAAACCGTGAGAATTCCCCCTCACCGCGAGATGAGGCCCGATTCCTCTGCACTGCGTGCAGAGCAATTCCGTGTTGCACATCACACATGAAAGGAGTCTTGATTTCCTTGATGGCACTCCAGAGAAACCCCAAGAACACTGTTTCAAGGCTAGAGGGATCCTGAGGTCACTGTAGCAACAGGAAAGAGCTCCATGTACCAAAAATCAACTCGAGATGAGAGGTTAGTCCCTGGCTTCGCGTCCAGAGGAATACCACCTTATCACAAGCACCTCAAGAGGAGGCTTCTCTCAATTCTAGGTATGTGAGAGGGATCCTGAGTTTGCGGCCTCAAGTGGAATGGACACCGTGATGCCCTGACTCGAAATAAGGACGAATATCCCTGCAGTGACTTGAATGCAGTCTCGTCTTGCATCTCCCAAGAAGAAAGGATGTCTGAATCCCCTGTGGAGACCACAGAGATAGACCTAGTTCCCCACCTCATCACGACCGGAGGCCTCACATCCTTTGAAAATTCCAGAGGTACGCGGAGATCAGTGCCTCCAAAGGAGACGATGCCTGACTCCTCGTGAAACTTGATAGGAGTCCCAGGATTCCTGTGGCATGTGGAAAGGGACCCTTGGTCTACCGCCTCAGATCGAGAGGCGTCCCAATTACCCTGCCAAGCCCCGAGGAGAATCCCGAGTTGTCCCTAGCAACTAGGCAGGAGTCCTGCCATCGCTGAACAAACACGTGTTTGTAAGGGCCATCCCCCGTCGTAACTCGAGAATATACCCCAGGTTCCCGCCGCAACTCGAGTAAAACCATGAGACTTCCCCCTCGCCGCTAGATGAGGCCCGATTCCCCTGCACTGCGTGCAGAGCAACTCCGTCTTGCACATCACACATGAAAGGAGCCTTGATTTCCTTGATGGCACTCCAGAGAAACCCCAAGAACACTCTTTCAAGGCTAGAGGGATCCTGAGGTCACTGTAGCAACAAGAAAGAGCTCCGTGGACCAAAAATCAACTCGAGATGAGAAGGTAGTCCCTGGCTTCGACTCCAGAGGAATACCTCCTTACCACAAGCACCTCAAGAGGAGGCTTCTCTCAGCTCTAGCTATGTGAGAGGGACGCTGAGTTTGCGGCCTCAAGTGGAATGGACACCGCGATGCCCTGACTCGAAATAAGCCCGGATATCCCTGCAGTGACTTGAATGCACGCTCGTCTTGCATCTCCCAAGACGAAAGGATGTCTGAATCCCCTTTGGAGACGACAGAGAAAGACCTAGTTCCCCACCTCATCGCGACCGGAGGCCTGACATCTTTGAAAACTCCAGAGGTACGCGGAGATCAGTTACTCCAAAGGAGACGATGCCTGACTCCTCGTGAAAGTTGATAGGAGTCCCAGGATTCCTGTGGCACGTGGAAAGGGACCCTTGGTCTCCCGCCTCAGCTGGAGAGGCGTCCCACTTGCCCTGCCAAGCCTCGAGGAGAATCCCGAGTTGTCCCTCGCAGCTAGGCAGAAGTCCTGACGTCGCTGAACAAACACGTGGGTGGAAGGGCCATCCCCGTCGTAACTCGAGAATATACCCCAGGTTCCTGCCGCAACTCGAGAAAAACCATGAGACTTCCCCCTCGCCGTGAGATGAGGCCCGATTCCCCTGCACTGCGTGCAGAGCAATTCCGTGCTGCACATCACACATGAAAGGAGCCTTGATTTCCTTGATGGCACTCCAGAGAAACCCCAAGAACACTGTTTCAAGGCTAGAGGGATCCTGAGGTCACTGTAGCCACACGAAAGAGCTCCGTGGACCACAAATCAACTGGAGATGAGAGGTTAGTCCATGGCTTCGACTCCAGAGGAATACCACCTTACCACAAGCACCTCAAGAAGAGGCTTCTCTCAGCTCTAGGTATGTGAGAGGGACCCTGAGTTTGCGGCCACAAGTGGAATGGACACCGCGATGCCCTGACTCGAAATAATGGCGGATATCCCTGCAGTGACTTGAATGCAGGCTCGTCTTGCATCTCGGAAGACGAAAGAATGTCTGAATCCCCTGTGGAGACCACAGAGAAAGACCTAGTTCCCCACCTCATCGTGACCGGAGGCCTCACATCCTTTGAAAACTCCAGAGGTACGCGGAGATCAGTGCCTCCAAAGGAGACGGTGCCTGACTTCTCGTGAAACTTGATAGGAGTCCCAGGAATACTGTGGCACGTGGAAAGGGACCCTTGGTCTCCCGCCTCAGCTGGAGAGGCGTCCCAATTGCCCTGCCAAGCCTCGAGGAGAATCCCGGGTTGTCCCTCGCAACTAGGCAGTAGTCCTGACGTCGCAGAACAAACACGTGTGTGGAAGGGACATCCCCGTCGTAACTCGAGAATATACCCCAGGTTCCCACCGCAACCCGAGAAAAACCATGAGACTTCCCCCTCGCTGCGAGATGAGGCCCGATTCCCCTGCACTGCGTGCAGAGCTGTTCCGTGTTGCACATCACACATGAAAGGAGCCTTGATTTCCTTGATCACACTCCAGAGAACCCCCAAGAACACTGTTTCAAAGCTAGAGTGATCCTGAGGTCACTGTAGCAACACGAAAGAGCTCTGTGGACCAAAAATCAACTCGAGAAGAGAGGTTAGTCCCTGGCTTCGACTCCAGAGGAATACCACCTTACCACAAGCACCTCAAGAGGAGGCTTCTCTCAGCTCTAGCTATGTGAGAGGGACCCTGAGTTTGCGGCCTCAAGTGGAATGGACACCGCGATGCCCTGACTCGAAAAAAGGCCGGATATCCCTGCAGTGACTTGAATGCAGGCTCGTCTTGCATCTCCCAAGATGAAAGGAAGTCTGAATCCCCTGTGGAGACCACAGAGAAAGACCTAGTCCCCAATTCATGGCGACCAGAGGCCTCACATCCTTTGAAAACTCCAGAGGTACGCGGACATCAGTGCCTCCAAAGGAGACGATGCCTGACTCCTCGTGAAACTTGATAGGAGTCCCAGGATTCCTGTCGCACGTGGAAAGGGACCCTTGGTCTCCCGCCTCAGCTGGAGAGGCATCCCAATTGCCCTGCCAAGCCTCAAGGAGAATCCCGAGTTGTCCCTCACAACTAGGCAGGAGTCCTGACGTCGCTGAACAAACACGTGTGTGGAAGGGCCATCCCCTCGTAACTCGAGAATTTACCCCAGGTTCCGGCCGCAATTCGAGTAAAATCATGAGACTTCCCCCTCGCCGCTAGATGAGGCCCGATTCCCCTGCACTGCATGCAGAGCAACTCCGTCTTGCACATCACACATGAAAGGAGCCTTGATTTCCTTGATGGCACTCCAGAGAAACCCCAAGAACACTCTTTCAAGGCTAGAGGGATCCTGAGGTCACTGTAGCAACAAGAAAGAGCTCCGTGGACCAAAAATCAACTCGAGATGAGAGGTTAGTCCCTTTCTTCGACTCCAGAGGAATACCACCTTACCACAAGCACCTCAAGAGGAGGCTTCTCTCAGCTCTAGGTATGTGAGAGGGACCCTGAGTTTGTGGCCTCAAGTGGAATGGACACCGCGATGCCCTGACTCGAAATAAGGCCAGATATCCCTGCAGTGACTTGAATGCAGGCTCGTCTTGCATCTCCCAAGACGAAAGGATGTCTGAATCCCCTGTGGAGACCACAGAGAAAGACCTAGTTCCCCACCTCATCGCGACCGGAGGCCTCACATTCTTTGAAAACTCCAGATGTACGCGGAGATCAGTGCCTCCAAAGGAGACGATGCCTGACTCCTCGTGAAACTTGATAGGAGCCCCAGGATTCCTGTGGCACGTGGAAAGGGACCCTTGGTCTCCCGCCTCAGCTGGAGAGGCGTCCCAATTGCCCTGCCAAGCCTCGAGGAGAATCCCGAGTTGTCCTTCGCAACTAGGCAGGAGTCCTGCCGTCGCTGAACAAACACGTGTGTGGAAGGGCCATCCCCGTTGTAACTCGAGAGTATACCCCAGGTTCCCGCCGCAACTCGAGAAAAAACCATGAGACTTCCCCCTCGCTGCGAGATGAGGCCCGGTTCCCATGCACTGCGTGCAGAGCAATTCCGTGTTGCACATCACACATGAAAGGAGCCTTAATTTCCTTGATGGCACTCCAGAGAAACCCCAAGAACACTGTTTCAAGGCTAGAGGGATCCTGAGGTCACTGTAGCAACAAGAAAGAGCTCCGAGGACCATAAATCAACTGGAGATGAGAGGTTAGTCCCTGGCTTCGACTCCAGAGGAATACCACCTTACCACAAGCACCTCAAGAGGAGGCTTCTCTCAGCTCTAGGTATGTGAGAGGGACCCTGAGTTTGCGGCCACAAGTGGAATGGACACCGCGATGCCCTGACTGGAAATAATGCCGGATATCCCTGCAGTGACTTGAATGGAGGTTCGTCTTGCATCTCCCAAGACGAAAGGATGTCTGAATCTCCTGTGGAGACCACAGAGAAAGACCTAGTTCCCCACCTCATCGTGACCGGAGGCCTCACATCCTTTGAAAACTCCAGAGGTACGCGGAGATCAGTGCCTCCAAAGGAGACGATGCCTGACTCCTCGTGAAACTTGATAGGAGTCCCAGGATTCCTGTGGCACGTGGAAAGGGACCCTTGGTCTCCCGCCTCAGCTGGAGAGGCGTCCCAATTGCCCTGCCAAGCCTCGAGGAGAATCCCGAGTTGTCCCTCGCAACTAGGCAGGAGTCCTGACGTCGCTGAACAAACACATGTGTGGAAGGGCCATCCCCGTCGTAACTCGAGAATATACCCCAGGTTCCCGCCGCAACTCGAGGAAAACCATGAGACTTCCCCCTCGCCGCGAGATGAGGCCCGATTCCCCTGCACTGCATGCAGAGCAGTTCCGTGTTGCACATCACACATGAAAGGAGACTTGATTTCCTTGATGGCACTCCAGAGAAACCCCAAGAGCACTGTTTCAAGGCTAGAGGGATCCTGAGGTCACTGTAGCAACACGAAAGAGCTCCGTGGACCAAAAATCAACTCGAGATGAGAGGTTAGTCCCTGGCTTCGACTCCAGAGGAAACCACCTTACCACAAGCACCTCAAGAGGAGGCTTCTCTCAGCTCTAGGTATGTGAGAGGGACCCTGACTTTGCGGCCTTAAGTGGAATGGACACCGCGATGCCTTGACTCGAAATAAGGCCGGATATCCCTGCAGTGACTTGAATGCAGGCTCGTCTTGCATCTCCCAAGACGAATACCCTGTGGAGACCACAGGAAAGACCTAGTTCCCCACCTCATCGCGACCGGAGGCCTCACATACTTTGAAAACTCCAGAGGTATGCGGAGATCAGTGCCTCCAAAGGAGACGATGCTTGACTCCTCGTGAAACTTGATAGGAGTCCCAGGATTCCTGTGGCACGTGGAAAGGGACCCTTGGTCTCCCGCCTCAGCTGGAGAGGCGAACCAATTGCCCTGCCAAGCCCCGAGGAGAATCCCGAGTTGTCCCTCGCAACTAGGCAGGAGTCCTGACGTCGCTGAACAAACACGTGTGTGGAAGGGCCATTCCCGTCGCAACTCGAGAATATACCCCAGGTTCCCGCCGCCACTCGAGAAAAACCGTGAGAATTCCCCCTCACCGCGAGATGAGGCCCGATTCCTCTGCACTGCGTGCAGAGCAATTCCGTGTTGCACATCACACATGAAAGGAGTCTTGATTTCCTTGATGGCACTCCAGAGAAACCCCAAGAACACTGTTTCAAGGCTAGAGGGATCCTGAGGTCACTGTAGCAACAGGAAAGAGCTCCATGTACCAAAAATCAACTCGAGATGAGAGGTTAGTCCCTGGCTTCGCGTCCAGAGGAATACCACCTTATCACAAGCACCTCAAGAGGAGGCTTCTCTCAATTCTAGGTATGTGAGAGGGATCCTGAGTTTGCGGCCTCAAGTGGAATGGACACCGTGATGCCCTGACTCGAAATAAGGACGAATATCCCTGCAGTGACTTGAATGCAGTCTCGTCTTGCATCTCCCAAGAAGAAAGGATGTCTGAATCCCCTGTGGAGACCACAGAGATAGACCTAGTTCCCCACCTCATCACGACCGGAGGCCTCACATCCTTTGAAAATTCCAGAGGTACGCGGAGATCAGTGCCTCCAAAGGAGACGATGCCTGACTCCTCGTGAAACTTGATAGGAGTCCCAGGATTCCTGTGGCATGTGGAAAGGGACCCTTGGTCTACCGCCTCAGATCGAGAGGCGTCCCAATTACCCTGCCAAGCCCCGAGGAGAATCCCGAGTTGTCCCTAGCAACTAGGCAGGAGTCCTGCCATCGCTGAACAAACACGTGTTTGGAAGGGCCATCCCCGTCGTAACTCGAGAATATACCCCAGGTTCCCGCCGCAACTCGAGTAAAACCATGAGACTTCCCCCTCGCCGCTAGATGAGGCCCGATTCCCCTGCACTGCGTGCAGAGCAACTCCGTCTTGCACATCACACATGAAAGGAGCCTTGATTTCCTTGATGGCACTCCAGAGAAACCCCAAGAACACTCTTTCAAGGCTAGAGGGATCCTGAGGTCACTGTAGCAACAAGAAAGAGCTCCGTGGACCAAAAATCAACTCGAGATGAGAAGGTAGTCCCTGGCTTCGACTCCAGAGGAATACCTCCTTACCACAAGCACCTCAAGAGGAGGCTTCTCTCAGCTCTAGCTATGTGAGAGGGACGCTGAGTTTGCGGCCTCAAGTGGAATGGACACCGCGATGCCCTGACTCGAAATAAGCCCGGATATCCCTGCAGTGACTTGAATGCACGCTCGTCTTGCATCTCCCAAGACGAAAGGATGTCTGAATCCCCTTTGGAGACGACAGAGAAAGACCTAGTTCCCCACCTCATCGCGACCGGAGGCCTGACATCTTTGAAAACTCCAGAGGTACGCGGAGATCAGTTACTCCAAAGGAGACGATGCCTGACTCCTCGTGAAAGTTGATAGGAGTCCCAGGATTCCTGTGGCACGTGGAAAGGGACCCTTGGTCTCCCGCCTCAGCTGGAGAGGCGTCCCACTTGCCCTGCCAAGCCTCGAGGAGAATCCCGAGTTGTCCCTCGCAGCTAGGCAGAAGTCCTGACGTCGCTGAACAAACACGTGGGTGGAAGGGCCATCCCCGTCGTAACTCGAGAATATACCCCAGGTTCCTGCCGCAACTCGAGAAAAACCATGAGACTTCCCCCTCGCCGTGAGATGAGGCCCGATTCCCCTGCACTGCGTGCAGAGCAATTCCGTGCTGCACATCACACATGAAAGGAGCCTTGATTTCCTTGATGGCACTCCAGAGAAACCCCAAGAACACTGTTTCAAGGCTAGAGGGATCCTGAGGTCACTGTAGCCACACGAAAGAGCTCCGTGGACCACAAATCAACTGGAGATGAGAGGTTAGTCCATGGCTTCGACTCCAGAGGAATACCACCTTACCACAAGCACCTCAAGAAGAGGCTTCTCTCAGCTCTAGGTATGTGAGAGGGACCCTGAGTTTGCGGCCACAAGTGGAATGGACACCGCGATGCCCTGACTCGAAATAATGGCGGATATCCCTGCAGTGACTTGAATGCAGGCTCGTCTTGCATCTCGGAAGACGAAAGAATGTCTGAATCCCCTGTGGAGACCACAGAGAAAGACCTAGTTCCCCACCTCATCGTGACCGGAGGCCTCACATCCTTTGAAAACTCCAGAGGTACGCGGAGATCAGTGCCTCCAAAGGAGACGGTGCCTGACTTCTCGTGAAACTTGATAGGAGTCCCAGGAATACTGTGGCACGTGGAAAGGGACCCTTGGTCTCCCGCCTCAGCTGGAGAGGCGTCCCAATTGCCCTGCCAAGCCTCGAGGAGAATCCCGGGTTGTCCCTCGCAACTAGGCAGTAGTCCTGACGTCGCAGAACAAACACGTGTGTGGAAGGGACATCCCCGTCGTAACTCGAGAATATACCCCAGGTTCCCACCGCAACCCGAGAAAAACCATGAGACTTCCCCCTCGCTGCGAGATGAGGCCCGATTCCCCTGCACTGCGTGCAGAGCTGTTCCGTGTTGCACATCACACATGAAAGGAGCCTTGATTTCCTTGATCACACTCCAGAGAACCCCCAAGAACACTGTTTCAAAGCTAGAGTGATCCTGAGGTCACTGTAGCAACACGAAAGAGCTCTGTGGACCAAAAATCAACTCGAGAAGAGAGGTTAGTCCCTGGCTTCGACTCCAGAGGAATACCACCTTACCACAAGCACCTCAAGAGGAGGCTTCTCTCAGCTCTAGCTATGTGAGAGGGACCCTGAGTTTGCGGCCTCAAGTGGAATGGACACCGCGATGCCCTGACTCGAAAAAAGGCCGGATATCCCTGCAGTGACTTGAATGCAGGCTCGTCTTGCATCTCCCAAGATGAAAGGAAGTCTGAATCCCCTGTGGAGACCACAGAGAAAGACCTAGTCCCCAATTCATGGCGACCAGAGGCCTCACATCCTTTGAAAACTCCAGAGGTACGCGGACATCAGTGCCTCCAAAGGAGACGATGCCTGACTCCTCGTGAAACTTGATAGGAGTCCCAGGATTCCTGTCGCACGTGGAAAGGGACCCTTGGTCTCCCGCCTCAGCTGGAGAGGCATCCCAATTGCCCTGCCAAGCCTCAAGGAGAATCCCGAGTTGTCCCTCACAACTAGGCAGGAGTCCTGACGTCGCTGAACAAACACGTGTGTGGAAGGGCCATCCCCTCGTAACTCGAGAATTTACCCCAGGTTCCGGCCGCAATTCGAGTAAAATCATGAGACTTCCCCCTCGCCGCTAGATGAGGCCCGATTCCCCTGCACTGCATGCAGAGCAACTCCGTCTTGCACATCACACATGAAAGGAGCCTTGATTTCCTTGATGGCACTCCAGAGAAACCCCAAGAACACTCTTTCAAGGCTAGAGGGATCCTGAGGTCACTGTAGCAACAAGAAAGAGCTCCGTGGACCAAAAATCAACTCGAGATGAGAGGTTAGTCCCTTTCTTCGACTCCAGAGGAATACCACCTTACCACAAGCACCTCAAGAGGAGGCTTCTCTCAGCTCTAGGTATGTGAGAGGGACCCTGAGTTTGTGGCCTCAAGTGGAATGGACACCGCGATGCCCTGACTCGAAATAAGGCCAGATATCCCTGCAGTGACTTGAATGCAGGCTCGTCTTGCATCTCCCAAGACGAAAGGATGTCTGAATCCCCTGTGGAGACCACAGAGAAAGACCTAGTTCCCCACCTCATCGCGACCGGAGGCCTCACATTCTTTGAAAACTCCAGATGTACGCGGAGATCAGTGCCTCCAAAGGAGACGATGCCTGACTCCTCGTGAAACTTGATAGGAGCCCCAGGATTCCTGTGGCACGTGGAAAGGGACCCTTGGTCTCCCGCCTCAGCTGGAGAGGCGTCCCAATTGCCCTGCCAAGCCTCGAGGAGAATCCCGAGTTGTCCTTCGCAACTAGGCAGGAGTCCTGCCGTCGCTGAACAAACACGTGTGTGGAAGGGCCATCCCCGTTGTAACTCGAGAGTATACCCCAGGTTCCCGCCGCAACTCGAGAAAAACCATGAGACTTCCCCCTCGCTGCGAGATGAGGCCCGGTTCCCATGCACTGCGTGCAGAGCAATTCCGTGTTGCACATCACACATGAAAGGAGCCTTAATTTCCTTGATGGCACTCCAGAGAAACCCCAAGAACACTGTTTCAAGGCTAGAGGGATCCTGAGGTCACTGTAGCAACAAGAAAGAGCTCCGAGGACCATAAATCAACTGGAGATGAGAGGTTAGTCCCTGGCTTCGACTCCAGAGGAATACCACCTTACCACAAGCACCTCAAGAGGAGGCTTCTCTCAGCTCTAGGTATGTGAGAGGGACCCTGAGTTTGCGGCCACAAGTGGAATGGACACCGCGATGCCCTGACTGGAAATAATGCCGGATATCCCTGCAGTGACTTGAATGGAGGTTCGTCTTGCATCTCCCAAGACGAAAGGATGTCTGAATCTCCTGTGGAGACCACAGAGAAAGACCTAGTTCCCCACCTCATCGTGACCGGAGGCCTCACATCCTTTGAAAACTCCAGAGGTACGCGGAGATCAGTGCCTCCAAAGGAGACGATGCCTGACTCCTCGTGAAACTTGATAGGAGTCCCAGGATTCCTGTGGCACGTGGAAAGGGACCCTTGGTCTCCCGCCTCAGCTGGAGAGGCGTCCCAATTGCCCTGCCAAGCCTCGAGGAGAATCCCGAGTTGTCCCTCGCAACTAGGCAGGAGTCCTGACGTCGCTGAACAAACACATGTGTGGAAGGGCCATCCCCGTCGTAACTCGAGAATATACCCCAGGTTCCCGCCGCAACTCGAGGAAAACCATGAGACTTCCCCCTCGCCGCGAGATGAGGCCCGATTCCCCTGCACTGCATGCAGAGCAGTTCCGTGTTGCACATCACACATGAAAGGAGACTTGATTTCCTTGATGGCACTCCAGAGAAACCCCAAGAGCACTGTTTCAAGGCTAGAGGGATCCTGAGGTCACTGTAGCAACACGAAAGAGCTCCGTGGACCAAAAATCAACTCGAGATGAGAGGTTAGTCCCTGGCTTCGACTCCAGAGGAAACCACCTTACCACAAGCACCTCAAGAGGAGGCTTCTCTCAGCTCTAGGTATGTGAGAGGGACCCTGACTTTGCGGCCTTAAGTGGAATGGACACCGCGATGCCTTGACTCGAAATAAGGCCGGATATCCCTGCAGTGACTTGAATGCAGGCTCGTCTTGCATCTCCCAAGACGAATACCCTGTGGAGACCACAGGAAAGACCTAGTTCCCCACCTCATCGCGACCGGAGGCCTCACATACTTTGAAAACTCCAGAGGTATGCGGAGATCAGTGCCTCCAAAGGAGACGATGCTTGACTCCTCGTGAAACTTGATAGGAGTCCCAGGATTCCTGTGGCACGTGGAAAGGGACCCTTGGTCTCCTACCTCAGCTGGAGAGGCGTCCCAATTGCCCTGCCAAGCCTCGAGGAGAATCCCGAGTTGTCCCTCGCAACTAAGCAGGAGTCCTGACGTCTGTGAATAAAGACGTGGGTGGAAGGGCCATCCCCGTCGTAACTCGAGAATATACCCCAGGTTCTCGCCGCAACTCGAGAAAAACGATAAGTCTTCCCCCTCGCCGTGAGATGAGGCCGGATTCCCCTGCAGTGCATGCAGAGCAATTCCGTGTTGCACATCAAACATGAAAGGAGCCTTGATTTCCTTGATGGCACTCCAGAGAAACCCCAAGAACACTCTTTCAAGGCTAGAGGGATCCTGAGGTCACTGTAGCAACACGAAAGAGCTCCGTGGACCAAAAATCAACTCGAGATGAGAGGTTAGTCCCTGGCTTCGACTCCAGAGGAATACCACCTTACCACAAGCACCTCAAGAGGAGGCTTCTCTCAGCTCTAGCTATGTGAGAGGGACGCTGAGTTTGCGGCCTCAAGTGGAAAGGACACCGCGATGCCCTGACTCGAAATAAGCCCGGATATCCCTGCAGTGACTTGAATGCAGGCTCGTCTTGCATCTCCCAAGACTAAAGGATATCTGAATCCCCTTTGGAGACGACAGAGAAAGACCTAGTTCCCCACCTCATCGCGACCGGAGGCCTGACATCTTTGAAAACTCCAGAGGTACGCGGAGATCAGTTACTCCAAAGGAGACGATGCCTGACTCCTCGTGATACTTGATAGGAGTCCCAGGATTGCTGTGGCACGTGGAAAGGGACCCTTGGTCTACCGCCTCAGCTGGAGAGGCGTCCCAATTGCCCTGCCAAGCCTCGAGGAGAATCCCGAGTTGTCCCTCGCAGCTAGGCAGGAGTCCTGACGTCGCTGAACAAACACGTGGGTGGAAGGGCCATCCCCGTCGTAACTCGAGAATATACCCCAGGTTCCTGCCGCAACTCGAGAAAAACCATGAGACTTCCCCCTCGCCGTGAGATGAGGCCCGATTCCCCTGCACTGCGTGCAGAGCAATTCCGTGCTGCACATCACACATGAAAGGAGCCTTGATTTCCTTGATGGCACTCCAGAGAAACCCCAAGAACACTGTTTCAAGGCTAGAGGGATCCTGAGGTCACTGTAGCCACACGAAAGAGCTCCGTGGACCACAAGTCAACTGGAGATGAGAGGTTAGTCCATGGCTTCGACTCCAGAGGAATACCACCTTACCACAAGCACCTCAAGAAGAGGCTTCTCTCAGCTCTAGGTATGTGAGAGGGACCCTGAGTTTGCGGCCACAAGTGGAATGGACACCGCGATGCCCTGACTCGAAATAATGGCGGATATCCCTGCAGTGACTTGAATGCAGGCTCGTCTTGCATCTCGGAAGACGAAAGAATGTCTGAATCCCCTGTGGAGACCACAGAGAAAGACCTAGTTCCCCACCTCATCGTGACCGGAGGCCTCACATCCTTTGAAAACTCCAGAGGTACGCGGAGATCAGTGCCTCCAAAGGAGACGATGCCTGACTTCTCGTGAAACTTGATAGGAGTCCCAGGATTCCTGTGGCACGTGGAAAGGGACCCTTGGTCTCCCGCCTCAGCTGGAGAGGCGTCCCAATTGCCCTGCCAAGCCTCGAGGAGAATCCCGGGTTGTCCCTCGCAACTAGGCAGTAGTCCTGACGTCGCAGAACAAACACGTGTGTGGAAGGGACATCCCCGTCGTAACTCGAGAATATACCCCAGGTTCCCACCGCAACCCGAGAAAAACCATGAGACTTCCCCCTCGCTGCGAGATGAGGCCCGATTCCCCTGCACTGCGTGCAGAGCTGTTCCGTGTTGCACATCACACATGAAAGGAGCCTTGATTTCCTTGATCACACTCCAGAGAACCCCCAAGAACACTGTTTCAAAGCTAGAGGGATCCTGAGGTCACTGTAGCAACACGAAAGAGCTCTGTGGACCAAAAATCAACTCGAGAAGAGAGGTTAGTCCCTGGCTTCGACTCCAGAGGAATACCACCTTACCACAAGCACCTCAAGAGGAGGCTTCTCTCAGCTCTAGCTATGTGAGAGGGACCCTGAGTTTGCGGCCTCAAGTGGAATGGACACCGCGATGCCCTGACTCGAAAAAAGGCCGGATATCCCTGCAGTGACTTGAATGGAGGTTCGTCTTGCATCTCCCAAGATGAAAGGAAGTCTGAATCCCCTGTGGAGACCACAGAGAAAGACCTAGTCCCCAATTCATGGCGACCAGAGGCCTCACATCCTTTGAAAACTCCAGAGGTACGCGGACATCAGTGCCTCCAAAGGAGACGATGCCTGACTCCTCGTGAAACTTGATAGGAGTCCCAGGATTCCTGTCGCACGTGGAAAGGGACCCTTGGTCTCCCGCCTCAGCTGGAGAGGCATCCCAATTGCCCTGCCAAGCCTCAAGGAGAATCCCGAGTTGTCCCTCACAACTAGGCAGGAGTCCTGACGTCGCTGAACAAACACGTGTGTGGAAGGGCCATCCCCTCGTAACTCGAGAATTTACCCCAGGTTCCGGCCGCAATTCGAGTAAAATCATGAGACTTCCCCCTCGCCGCTAGATGAGGCCCGATTCCCCTGCACTGCGTGCAGAGCAACTCCGTCTTGCACATCACACATGAAAGGAGCCTTGATTTCCTTGATGGCACTCCAGAGAAACCCGAAGAACACTCTTTCAAGGCTAGAGGGATCCTGAGGTCACTGTAGCAACAAGAAAGAGCTCCGTGGACCAAAAATCAACTCGAGATGAGAGGTTAGTCCCTTTCTTCGACTCCAGAGGAATACCACCTTACCACAAGCACCTCAAGAGGAGGCTTCTCTCAGCTCTAGGTATGTGAGAGGGACCCTGAGTTTGCGCCCTCAAGTGGAATGGACACCGCGATGCCCTGACTCGAAATAAGGCCAGATATCCCTGCAGTGACTTGAATGCAGGCTCGTCTTGCATCTCCCAAGACGAAAGGATGTCTGAATCCCCTGTGGAGACCACAGAGAAAGACCTAGTTCCCCACCTCATCGCGACCGGAGGCCTCACATTCTTTGAAAACTCCAGATGTACGCGGAGATCAGTGCCTCCAAAGGAGACGATGCCTGACTCCTCGTGAAACTTGATAGGAGCCCCAGGATTCCTGTGGCACGTGGAAAGGGACCCTTGGTCTCCCGCCTCAGCTGGAGAGGCGTCCCAATTGCCCTGCCAAGCCTCGAGGAGAATCCCGAGTTGTCCTTCGCAACTAGGCAGGAGTCCTGCCGTCGCTGAACAAACACGTGTGTGGAAGGGCCATCCCCGTTGTAACTCGAGAGTATACCCCAGGTTCCCGCCGCAACTCGAGAAAAACCATAAGACTTCCCCCTCGCTGCGAGATGAGGCCCGGTTCCCATGCACTGCGTGCAGAGCAATTCCGTGTTGCACATCACACATGAAAGGAGCCTTAATTTCCTTGATGGCACTCCAGAGAAACCCCAAGAACACTGTTTCAAGGTTAGAGGGATCCTGAGGTCACTGTAGCAACAAGAAAGAGCTCCGAGGACCATAAATCAACTGGAGATGAGAGGTTAGTCCCTGGCTTCGACTCCAGAGGAATACCACCTTACCACAAGCACCTCAAGAGGAGGCTTCTCTCAGCTCTAGGTATGTGAGAGGGACCCTGAGTTTGCGGCCACAAGTGGAATGGACACCGCGATGCCCTGACTGGAAATAATGCCGGATATCCCTGCAGTGACTTGAATGAAGGTTCGTCTTGCATCTCCCAAGACGAAAGGATGTCTGAATCTCCTGTGGAGACCACAGAGAAAGACCTAGTTCCCCACCTCATCGTGACCGGAGGCCTCACATCCTTTGAAAACTCCAGAGGTACGCGGAGATCAGTGCCTCCAAAGGAGACGATGCTTGACTCCTCGTGAAACTTGATAGGAGTCCCAGGATTCCTGTGGCACGTGGAAAGGGACCCTTGGTCTCCCGCCTCAGCTGGAGAGGCGTCCCAATTGCCCTGCCAAGCCTCGAGGAGAATCCCGAGTTGTCCCTCGCAACTAGGCAGGAGTCCTGACGTCGCTGAACAAACACATGTGTGGAAGGGCCATCCCCGTCGTAACTCGAGAATATACCCCAGGTTCCCGCCGCAACTCGAGGAAAACCATGAGACTTCCCCCTCGCCGCGAGATGAGGCCCGATTCCCCTGCACTGCATGCAGAGCAGTTCCGTGTTGCACATCACACATGAAAGGAGACTTGATTTCCTTGATGGCACTCCAGAGAAACCCCAAGAGCACTGTTTCAAGGCTAGAGGGATCCTGAGGTCACTGTAGCAACACGAAAGAGCTCCGTGGACCAAAAATCAACTCGAGATGAGATGTTAGTCCCTGGCTTCGACTCCAGAGGAAACCACCTTACCACAAGCACCTCAAGAGGAGGCTTCTCTCAGCTCTAGGTATGTGAGAGGGACCCTGACTTTGCGGCCTCAAGTGGAATGGACACCGCGATGCCCTGACTCGAAAAAAGGCCGGATATCCCTGCTGTGACTTGAATGCAGGCTCGTCTTGCATCTCCCAAGATGAAAGGAAGTCTGAATCCCCTGTGGAGACCACAGAGAAAGACCTAGTCCCCAATTCATGGCGACCAGAGGCCTCACATCCTTTGAAAACTCCAGAGATACGCGGACATCAGTGCCTCCAAAGGAGACGATGCCTGACTCCTCGTGAAACTTGATAGGAGTCCCAGGATTCCTGTCGCACGTGGAAAGGGACCCTTGGTCTCCCGCCTCAGCTGGAGAGGCATCCCAATTGCCCTGCCAAGCCTCAAGGAGAATCCCGAGTTGTCCCTCACAACTAGGCAGGAGTCCTGACGTCGCTGAACAAACACGTGTGTGGAAGGGCCATCCCCTCGTAACTCGAGAATTTACCCCAGGTTCCGGCCGCAATTCGAGTAAAATCATGAGACTTCCCCCTCGCCGCTAGATTAGGCCCGATTCCCCTGCACTGCATGCAGAGCAACTCCGTCTTGCACATCACACATGAAAGGAGCCTTGATTTCCTTGATGGCACTCCAGAGAAACCCCAAGAACACTCTTTCAAGGCTAGAGGGATCCTGAGGTCACTGTAGCAACAAGAAAGAGCTCCGTGGACCACAAATCAACAGGAGATGAGAGGGTAGTCCCTGGCTTCGACTCCAGAGGAATACCTCCTTACCACAAGCACCTCAAGAGGAGGCTTCTCTTAGCTCTAAGTATGTGAGAGGGACCCTGAGTTTGCGGCCTCAAGTGGAATGGACACCGCGATGCCCTGACTCGAAATAAGGCCGGATATCCCTGCAGTGACTTGAATGCAGGCTCGTCTTGCATCTCCGAAGACGAAAGGATGTCTGAAATCACTGTGGAGACCACAGAGAAAGACCTAGTTCCCCACCTCATCACGACCGGAGGCCTCACATCCTTTGAAAATTCCAGAGGTACGTGGAGATAAGTGCATAAAGGAGACTATGCCTGACTACTCGTGAAACTTAATAGGAGTCCCAGGATTCCTGTGGCACATGGAAAGGGACCCTTGGTCTCCCGCCTCAGCTGGAGAGGCGTCCCAGTTGCCCTGCCAAGCCTCGAGGAGAATCCCGAGTTGTCCCTCGCAACTAGGCAGGAGTCCTGACGTCGCTGAACAAACACGTGGGTGGAAGGGCAATGCCCGTCGTAACTCGAGAATATACCCCAGGTTCCCGCCGCAACTCGAGAAAAACCATGAGACTTCTCCCTCGCCGCGAGATGAGGCCCGATTCCCCTGCACTGCGTGCAGAGCAATTCCGTGTTGCACATCACACATGAAAGGAGCCTTGATTTCCTTGGTGGCACTCCAGAGAAACCCCAAGAACACTGTTTCAAGGCTAGAGGGATCCTGACGTCACTGTAGCAACACGAAAGAGCTCCGTGGACCAAAAATCAACTCGAGATGAGAGGTTAGTCCCTGCCTTCGACTCCAGAGGTATACCACCTTACCACAAGCACCTCAAGAGGAGGCTTCTCTCAGCTCTAGGTATGTGAGAGGGACCCTGAGTTTGCGGCCTCAAGTGGAATGGACACCGCGATGCCCTGACTCGAAATAAGGCCGGATATCCCTGCACTGACTTGAATGCAGGCTCGTCTTGCATCTCCCAAGACGAAAGAACGGCTGAATCCCTTGTGGAGACCACAGAGAAAGACCTAGTTCCCCACCTCATCGCGACCGGAGGCCTCACATCCTTTGAAAACTCCAGAGGTACGCGGAGATCAGTGTCTCCAAAGGAGACGATGCCTGACTCCTCGTGAAACTTGATAGGAGTCCCAGGATTCCTGTGGCACGTGGAAAGGGACCCTTGGTCTCCCGCCTCAGCTGGAGAGGCGTCCCAATTGCCCTGCCAAGCCTCGAGGAGAATCCCGAACTGTCCCTCGCGACTAGATAGGAGTCCTGACGTCGCTGAACAAACACGTGTGTGGAAGGGCCATCCCCGTCGTAACTCGAGAATATACCACAGGTTCCGGCCGCAACTCGAGAAAAACCATGAGACTTCCCACTCGCCGTGAGATGAGGCCCGATTCCCCTGCACAGCGTGCAGAGCAATTCCGTGTTGCACATCACACATGAAAGGAGCCTTGATTTCCTTGATGGCACTCCAGAGAAACCCCAAGAACACTCTTTCAAGGCCAGAGGGATCCTGAGGTCACTGTAGCAACAAGAAAGAGCTCCGTGGACCAAAAATCAACTCGAGATGAGAGGGTAGTCACTGGCTTCGACTCCAGAGGAATACCTCCTTACCACAAGCACCTCAAGAGGAGGCTTCTCTTAGCTCTAAGTATGTGAGAGGGACCCTGAGTTTGCGGCCTCAAGTGGAATGGACACCGCGATGCCCTGACTGGAAATAATGCCGGATATCCCTGCAGTGACTTTAATGCAGGCTCGTCTTGCATCTCCCAAGACGAAAGGATGTCTGAAATCACTGTGGAGACCACAGAGAAAGACCTAGTTCCCCACCTCATCGCGACCGGAGGCCTCACATCCTTTGAAAATTCCAGAGGTACGCAGAGATCAGTGCCTCCAAAGGAGACGATGCCTGACTCCTCGTGAAACTTGATAGGAGTCCCAGGAATCCTGTGGCACGTGGAAAGGGACCCTTGTTCTCCCGCCTCAGCTGGAGAGGCGTCCCAATTGCCCTGCCAAGCCTCGAGGAGAATCCCGAGTTTTCCCTCGCAACTAGGCAGGAGTCCTGCCGTCGCTGAACAAACACTTGTGTGGAAGGGCCATCCCCGTCGTAACTCGAGAATATACCCCAGGTTCCCGCCGCAACTCGAGAAAAACCATGAGACTTCCCCCTCGCTGCGAGATGAGGCCCGATTCCCCTGCACTGCATGCAGAGCAATTCCGTGTTGCACATCACACATGAAAGGAGCCTTGATTTCCTTGATGGCACTCCAGAGAAACCCCAAGAACACTGTTTCAAGGCTAGAGGGATCCTGAGGTCACTGTAGCAACACGAAAGAGCTCCGTGGACCACAAATCAACAGGAGATGAGAGGTTAGTCCATGGCTTCGACTCCAGAGGAATACCAACTTACCACAAGCACCTCAAGAGGAGGCTTCTCTCAGCTCTAGGTATGTGAGAGGGACCCTGAGTTTGCGGCCACAAGTGGAATGGACACCGCCATGCCCTGACTCGAAATAATGCCGGATATCCCTGCAGTGACTTGAATGCAGGCTCGTCTTGCATCTCCGAAGACGAAAGGATGTCTGAATCCCCTGTGGAGACCACAGAGAAAGACCTAGTTCCCCATCTCATCGTGACCGGAGGCCTCACATCCTTTGAAAACTCCAGAGGTACGTGGAGATAAGTGCATAAAGGAGACTATGCCTGACTCCTCGTGAAACTTGATAGGAGTCCCAGGATTCCTGTGGCACGTGGAAAGGGACCCTTGGTCTCCCGCCTCAGCTGGAGAGGCGTCCCAATTGCCCTGCCAAGCCTCGAGGAGAATCTCGAATTGTCCCTCGCGACTAGATAGGAGTCCTGACGTCGCTGAACAAACACGTGTGTGGAAGGGCCATCCCCGTCGTAACTCGAGAATATACCCCAGGTTCCGGCCGCAACTCGAGAAAAACCATGAGACTTCCCACTCGCCGCGAGATGAGGCCCGATTCCCCTGCACAGCGTGCAGAACAATTCCGTGTTGCACATCACACATGAAAGGAGCCTTGATTTCCTTGATGGCACTCCAGAGAAACCGCAAGAACACTGTTTCAAGGATCGAGGGATCCTGAGGTCACTGTAGCAACAAGAAAGAGCTCCGTGGACCAAAAATCAACTCGAGAAGAGAGGTTAGTCCCTGGCTTCGACTCCAGAGGAATACCACCTTACCACAAGCACCTCAAGAGGAGGCTTCTCTCAGCTCTAGGTATGTGAGAGGGACCCTGAGTTTGCGGCCTCAAGTGGAATGGACACCGCGATGCCCTGACTCGAAAAAAGGCCGGATATCCCTGCAGTGACTTGAATGCAGGCTCGTCTTGCATCTCCCAAGATGAAAGGAAGTCTGAATCCCCTGTGGAGACCACAGAGAAAGACCTAGTCCCCAATTCATGGCGACCAGAGGCCTCACATCCTTTGAAAACTCCAGAGGTACGCGGACATCAGTGCCTCCAAAGGAGACGATGCCTGACTCCTCGTGAAACTTGATAGGAGTCCCAGGATTCCTGTGGCACGTGGAAAGGGACCCTTGGTCTCCCGCCTCAGCTGGAGAGGCATCCCAATTGCCCTGCCAAGCCTCAAGGAGAATCCCGAGTTGTCCCTCACAACTAGGCAGGAGTCCTGACGTCGCTGAACAAACACGTGTGTGGAAGGGCGATCCCCTCTTAACTCGAGAATTTACCCCAGGTTCCGGCCGCAATTCGAGTAAAACCATGAGACTTCCCCCTCGCCGCTAGATGAGGCCCGATTCCCCTGCACTGCATGCAGAGCAACTCCGTCTTGCACATCACACATGAAAGGAGCCTTGATTTCCTTGATGGCACTCCAGAGAAACCCCAAGAACACTCTTTCAAGGCTAGAGGGATCCTGAGGTCACTGTAGCAACAAGAAAGAGCTCCGTGGACCAAAAATCAACTCGAGATGAGAGGGTAGTCCCTGGCTTCGACTCCAGAGGAATACCTCCTTACCACAAGCACCTCAAGAGGAGGCTTCTCTTAGCTCTAAGTATGTGAGAGGGACCCTGAGTTTGCGGCCTCAAGTGGAATGGACACCGCGATGCCCTGACTCGAAATAAGGCCGGATATCCCTGCAGTGACTTTAATGCAGGCTCGTCTTGCATCTCCCAAGACGAAAGGATGTCTGAAATCACTGTGGAGACCACAGAGAAAGACCTAGTTCCCCACCTCATCGCGACCGGAGGCCTCACATCCTTTGAAAATTCCAGAGGTACGCAGAGATCAGTGCCTCCAAAGGAGACGATGCCTGACTCCTCGTGAAACTTGATAGGAGTCCCAGGAATCCTGTGGCACGTGGAAAGGGACCCTTGGTCTCCCGCCTCAGCTGGAGAGGCGTCCCAATTGCCCTGCCAAGCCTCGAGGAGAATCCCGAGTTGTCCCTCGCAACTAGGCAGGAGTCCTGTCGTCGCTGAAGAAACACGTGGGTGGAAGGGCCATCCCCATCGTAACTCGAGAATATACCCCAGGTTCCCGCCGCAACTCGAGAAAAACCATGAGACTTCCCCCTCGCTGCGAGATGAGGCCCGATTCCCCTGCACTGCGGGCAGAGCAATTCCGTGTTGCACATCACACATGAAAGGAGCCTTGATTTCCTTGATGGCACTCCAGAGAAACCCCAAGAACACTGTTTCAAGGCTAGAGGGATCCTGAGGTCACTGTAGCAACACGAAAGAGCTCCGTGGACCACAAATCAACAGGAGATGAGAGGTTAGTCCATGGCTTCGACTCCAGAGGACTACCACCTTACCACAAGCACCTCAAGAGGAGGCTTCTCTCAGCTCTAGGTATGTGAGAGGGACCCTGAGTTTGCGGCCTCAAGTGGAATGGACACCGCCATGCCCTGACTCGAAATAATGCCGGATATCCCTGCAGTGACTTGAATGCAGGCTCGTCTTGCATCTCCGAAGACGAAAGGATGTCTGAATCCCCTGTGGAGACCACAGAGAAAGACCTAGTTCCCCATCTCATCGTGACCGGAGGCCTCACATCCTTTGAAAACTCCAGAGGTACGTGGAGATAAGTGCATAAAGGAGACTATGCCTGACTACTCGTGAAACTTAATAGGAGTCCCAGGATTCCTGTGGCACATGGAAAGGGACCCTTGGTCTCCCGCCTCAGCTGGAGAGGCGTCCCAGTTGCCCTGCCAAGCCTCGAGGAGAATCCCGAGATGTCCCTCGCAACTAGGCAGGAGTCCTGACGTCGCTGAACAAACACGTGGGTGGAAGGGCAATGCCCGTTGTAACTCGAGAATATACCCCAGGTTCCCGCCGCAACTCGAGAAAAACCATGAGACTTCTCCCTCGCCGCGAGATGAGGCCCGATTCCCCTGCACTGCGTGCAGAGCAATTCCGTGTTGCACATCACACATGAAAGGAGCCTTGATTTCCTTGGTGGCACTCCAGAGAAACCCCAAGAACACTGTTTCAAGGCTAGAGGGATCCTGACGTCACTGTAGCAACACGAAAGAGCTCCGTGGACCAAAAATCAACTCGAGATGAGAGGTTAGTCCCTGCCTTCGACTCCAGAGGTATACCACCTTACCACAAGCACCTCAAGAGGAGGCTTCTCTCAGCTCTAGGTATGTGAGAGGGACCCTGAGTTTGCGGCCTCAAGTGGAATGGACACCGCGATGCCCTGACTCGAAATAAGGCCGGATATCCCTGCACTGACTTGAATGCAGGCTCGTCTTGCATCTCCCAAGACGAAAGGACGGCTGAATCCCTTGTGGAGACCACAGAGAAAGACCTAGTTCCCCACCTCATCGCGACTGGAGGCCTCACATCCTTTGAAAACTCCAGAGGTACGCGGAGATCAGTGTCTCCAAAGGAGACGATGCCTGACTCCTCGTGAAACTTGATAGGAGTCCCAGGATTCCTGTGGCACGTGGAAAGGGACCCTTGGTCTCCCGCCTCAGCTGGAGAGGCGTCCCAATTGCCCTGCCAAGCCTCGAGGAGAATCCCGAATTGTCCCTCGCGACTAGATAGGAGTCCTGACGTCGCTGAACAAACACGTGTGTGGAAGGGCCATCCCCGTCGTAACTCGAGAATATACCCCAGGTTCCGGCCGCAACTCGAGAAAAACCATGAGACTTCCCCCTCGCCGCGAGATGAGGCCCGATTCCCCTGCACAGCGTGCAGAACAATTCCGTGTTGCACATCACATATTGAAAGGAGCCTTGATTTCCTTGATGGCACTCCAGAGAAACCACAAGAACACTGTTTCAAGGTTAGAGGGATCCTGAGGTCACTGTAGCAACAAGAACGAGCTCCGTGGACCAAAAATCAACTCGAGATGAGAGGTTAGTCCCTGGCTTCGACTCCAGAGGAATACCACCTTACCACAAGCACCTCAAGAGGAGGCTTCTCTCAGCTCTAGGTATGTGAGAGGGACCCTGAGTTTGTGGCCTCAAGTGGAATGGACACCGCGATGCCCTGACTCGAAATAAGGCCGGATATCCCTGCAGTGACTTGAATGCAGGCTCGTGTTGCATCTCCCAAGACGAAAGGATGTCTGAATCCCCTGTGGAGACCACAGAGAAAGACCTAGTTCCCCACCTCATCGCGACCGGAGGCCTCACATCCTTTGAAAACTCCAGATGTACGCGGAGATCAGTGCCTCCAAAGGAGACGATGCCTGACTCCTCGTGAAACTTGATAGGAGCCCCAGGATTCCTGTGGCACGTGGAAAGGGACCCTTAGTCTCCCGCCTCAGCTGGAGAGGCGTCCCAATTGCCCTGCCAAGCCTCGAGGAGAATCCCGAGTTGTCCTTCGCAACTAGGCAGGAGTCCTGCCGTCGCTGAACAAACACATGTGTGGAAGGGCCATCCCCGTCGTAACTCGAGAATATACCCCAGGTTCCCGCCGCAACTCGAGGAAAACCATGAGACTTCCCCCTCGCCGCGAGATGAGGCCCGATTCCCCTGCACTGCATGCAGAGCAGTTCCGTGTTGCACATCACACATGAAAGGAGACTTGATTTCCTTGATGGCACTCCAGAGAAACCTCAAGAACACTGTTTCAAGGCTAGAGGGATCCTGAGGTCACTGTAGCAACACGAAAGAGCTCCGTGGACCAAAAATCAACTCGAGATGAGAGGTTAGTCCCTGGCTTCGACTCCAGAGGAAACCACCTTACCACAAGCACCTCAAGAGGAGGCTTCTCTCAGCTCTAGGTATGTGAGAGGGACCCTGACTTTGCGGCCTCAAGTGGAATGGACACCCCTATGCCCTGACTCGAAATAAGGCCAGATATCCCTGCAGTGACTTGAATGCAGGCTCGTCTTGCATCTCCCAAGACGAATACCCTGTGGAGACCACAGGAAAGACCTAGTTCCCCACCTCATCGCGACCGGAGGCCTCACATACTTTGAAAACTCCAGAGGTATGCGGAGATCAGTGCCTCCAAAGGAGACGATGCTTGACTCCTCGTGAAACTTGATAGGAGTCCCAGGATTCCTGTGGCACGTGGAAAGGGACCCTTGGTCTCCTACCTCAGCTGGAGAGGCGTCCCAATTGCCCTGCCAAGCCTCGAGGAGAATCCCGAGTTGTCCCTCGCAACTAGGCAGGAGTCCTGACGTCTGTGAATAAAGACGTGGGTGGAAGGGCCATCCCCGTCGTAACTCGAGAATATACCCCAGGTTCTTGCCGCAACTCGAGAAAAACGATAAGTCTTCCCCCTCGCCGTGAGATGAGGCCGGATTCCCCTGCAGTGCATGCAGAGCAATTCCGTGTTGCACATCACACATGAAAGGAGCCTTGATTTCCTTGATGGCACTCCAGAGAAACCCCAAGAACACTCTTTCAAGGCTAGAGGGATCCTGAGGTCACTGTAGCAACACGAAAGAGCTCTGTGGACCAAAAATCAACTCGAGATGAGAGGTTAGTCCCTGGCTTCGACTCCATAGGAATACCACCTTACCACAAGCACCTCAAGAGGAGGCTTCTCTCAGCTCTAGCTATGTGAGAGGGACGCTGAGTTTGCGGGCTCAAGTGGAAAGGACACCGCGATGCCCTGACTCGAAATAAGCCCGGATATCCCTGCAGTGACTTGAATGCAGGCTCGTCTTGCATCTCCCAAGACGAAAGGATGTCTGAATCCCCTGTGGAGACGACAGAGAAAGACCTAGTTCCCCACCTCATCGCGACCGGAGGCCTGACATCTTTGAAAACTCCAGAGGTACGCGGAGATCAGTTACTCCAAAGGAGACGATGCCTGACTCCTCGTGAAACTTGATAGGAGTCCCAGGATTCCTGTGGCACGTGGAAAGGGACCCTTGGTCTCCCGCTACAGCTGGAGAGGCGTCCCAATTGCCCTGCCAAGCCTCGAGGAGAATCCCGAGTTGTCCCTCGCAGCTAGGCAGGAGTCCTGACGTCGCTGAACAAACACGTGGGTGGAAGGGCCATCCCCGTCGTAACTCGAGAATATACCCCAGGTTCCCGCCGCAACTCGAGAAAAACCATGAGACTTCCCCCTCGCCGTGAGATGAGGCCCGATTCCCCTGCACTGCATGCAGAGCAACTCCGTCTTGCACATCACACATGAAAGGAGCCTTGATTTCCTTGATGGCACTCCAGAGAAACCCCAAGAACACTCTTTCAAGGCTAGAGGGATCCTGAGGTCACTGTAGCAACAAGAAAGAGCTCCGTGGACCAAAAATCAACTCGAGATGAGAGGGTAGTCCCTGGCTTCGACTCCAGAGGAATACCTCCTTACCACAAGCACCTCAAGAGGAGGCTTCTCTTAGCTCTAAGTATGTGAGAGGGACCCTGAGTTTGCGGCCTCAAGTGGAATGGACACCGCGATACCCTGACTCGAAATAAGGCCGGATATCCCTGCAGTGACTTGAATGCAGGCTCGTCTTGCATCTCCCAAGACGAAAGGATGTCTGAATCCCCTGTGGAGACCACAGAGAAAGACCTAGTTCCCCACCTCATCGCGACCGGAGGCCTCACATCCTTTGAAAACTCCAGATGTACGCGGAGATCAGTGCCTCCAAAGGAGACGATGCCTGACTCCTCGTGAAACTTGATAGGAGCCCCAGGATTCCTGTGGCACGTGGAAAGGGACCCTTAGTCTCCCGCCTCAGCTGGAGAGGCGTCCCAATTGCCCTGCCAAGCCTCGAGGAGAATCCCGAGTTGTCCTTCGCAACTAGGCAGGAGTCCTGCCGTCGCTGAACAAACACGTGTGTGGAAGGGCCATCCCCGTTGTAACTCGAGAATATACCCCAGGTTCCCGCCGCAACTCGAGAAAAACCATGAGACTTCCCCCTCGCTGCGAGATGAGGCCCGGTTCCCATGCACTGCGTGCAGAGCAATTCCGTGTTGCACATCACACATGAAAGGAGCCTTAATTTCCTTGCTGGCACTCCAGAGAATCCCCAAGAACACTGTTTCAAGGCTAGAGGGATCCTGAGGTCACTGTAGCAACAAGAAAGAGCTCCGAGGACCATAAATCAACTGGAGATGAGAGGTTAGTCCCTGGCTTCGACTCCAGAGGAATACCACCTTACCACAAGCACCTCAAGAGGAGGCTTCTCTCAGCTCTAGGTATGTGAGAGGGACCCTGAGTTTGCGGCCACAAGTGGAATGGACACCGCGATGCCCTGACTGGAAATAATGCCGGATATCCCTGCAGTGACTTGAATGGAGGTTCGTCTTGCATCTCCCAAGGCGAAAGGATGTCTGAATCCCCTGTGGAGACCACAGAGAAAGACCTAGTTCCCCATCTCATCGTGACCGGAGGCCTCACATCCTTTGAAAACTCCAGAGGTACGCGGAGATCAGTGCCTCCAAAGGAGACGATGCCTGACTCCTCGTGAAACTTGATAGGAGTCCCAGGATTCCTGTCGCACGTGGAAAGGGACCCTTGGTCTCCCGCCTCAGCTGGAGAGGCATCCCAATTGCCCTGCCAAGCCTCGAGGGGAATCCCGAGTTGTCCCTCACAACTAGGCAGGAGTCCTGACGTCGCTGAACAAACACGTGTGTGGAAGGGCGATCCCCTCTTAACTCGAGAATTTACCCCAGGTTCCGGCCGCAATTCGAGTAAAACCATGAGACTTCCCCCTCGCCGCTAGATGAGGCCCGATTCCCCTGCACTGCATGCAGAGCAACTCCGTCTTGCACATCACACATGAAAGGAGCCTTGATTTCCTTGATGGCACTCCAGAGAAACCCCAAGAACACTCTTTCAAGGCTAGAGGGATCCTGAGGTCACTGTAGCAACAAGAAAGAGCTCCGTGGACCAAAAATCAACTCGAGATGAGAGGGTAGTCCCTGGCTTCGACTCCAGAGGAATACCTCCTTACCACAAGCACCTCAAGAGGAGGCTTCTCTTAGCTCTAAGTATGTGAGAGGGACCCTGAGTTTGCGGCCTCAAGTGGAATGGACACCGCGATGCCCTGACTCGAAATAAGGCCGGATATCCCTGCAGTGACTTTAATGCAGGCTCGTCTTGCATCTCCCAAGACGAAAGGATGTCTGAAATCACTGTGGAGACCACAGAGAAAGACCTAGTTCCCCACCTCATCGCGACCGGAGGCCTCACATCCTTTGAAAATTCCAGAGGTACGCAGAGATCAGTGCCTCCAAAGGAGACGATGCCTGACTCCTCTTGAAACTTGATAGGAGTCCCAGGAATCCTGTGGCACGTGGAAAGGGACCCTTGTTCTCCCGCCTCAGCTGGAGAGGCGTCCCAATTGCCCTGCCAAGCCTCGAGGAGAATCCCGAGTTTTCCCTCGCAACTAGGCAGGAGTCCTGCCGTCGCTGAACAAACACTTGTGTGGAAGGGCCATCCCCGTCGTAACTCGAGAATATACCCCAGGTTCCCGCCGCAACTCGAGAAAAACCATTAGACTTCCCCCTCGCTGCGAGATGAGGCCCGATTCCCCTGCACTGCGTGCAGAGCAATTCCGTGTTGCACATCACACATGAAAGGAGCCTTGATTTCCTTGATGGCACTCCAGAGAAACCCCAAGAACACTGTTTCAAGGCTAGAGGGATCCTGAGGTCACTGTAGCAACACGAAAGAGCTCCGTGGACCACAAATCAACAGGAGATGAAAGGTTAGTCCATGGCTTCGACTCCAGAGGACTACCACCTTACCACAAGCACCTCAAGAGGAGGCTTCTCTCAGCTCTAGGTATGTGAGAGGGACCCTGAGTTTGCGGCCTCAAGTGGAATGGACACCGCCATGCCCTGACTCGAAATAATGCCGGATATCCCTGCAGTGACTTGAATGCAGGCTCGTCTTGCATCTCCGAAGACGAAAGGATGTCTGAATCCCCTGTGGAGACCACAGAGAAAGACCTAGTTCCCCATCTCATCGTGACCGGAGGCCTCACATCCTTTGAAAACTCCAGAGGTACGTGGAGATAAGTGCATAAAGGAGACTATGCCTGACTACTCGTGAAACTTAATAGGAGTCCCAGGATTCCTGTGGCACATGGAAAGGGACCCTTGGTCTCCCGCCTCAGCTGGAGAGGCGTCCCAGTTGCCCTGCCAAGCCTCGAGGAGAATCCCGAGTTGTCCCTCGCAACTAGGCAGGAGTCCTGACGTCGCTGAACAAACACGTGGGTGGAAGGGCAATGCCCGTCGTAACTCGAGAATATACCCCAGGTTCCCGCCGCAACTCGAGAAAAACCATGAGACTTCTCCCTCGCCGCGAGATGAGGCCCGATTCCCCTGCACTGCGTGCAGAGCAATTCCGTGTTGCACATCACACATGAAAGGAGCCTTGATTTCCTTGGTGGCACTCCAGAGAAACCCCAAGAACACTGTTTCAAGGCTAGAGGGATCCTGACGTCACTGTAGCAACACGAAAGAGCTCCGTGGACCAAAAATCAACTCGAGATGAGAGGTTAGTCCCTGCCTTCGACTCCAGAGGTATACCACCTTACCACAAGCACCTCAAGAGGAGGCTTCTCTCAGCTCTAAGTATGTGAGAGGGACCCTGAGTTTGCGGCCTCAAGTGGAATGGACACCGCGATGCCCTGACTCGAAATAAGGCCGGATATCCCTGCACTGACTTGAATGCAGGCTCGTCTTGCATCTCCCAAGACGAAAGGACGGCTGAATCCCTTGTGGAGACCACAGAGAAAGACCTAGTTCCCCACCTCATCGCGACTGGAGGCCTCACATCCTTTGAAAACTCCAGAGGTACGCGGAGATCAGTGTCTCCAAAGGAGACGATGCCTGACTCCTCGTGAAACTTGATAGGAGTCCCAGGATTCCTGTGGCACGTGGAAAGGGACCCTTGGTCTCCCGCCTCAGCTGGAGAGGCGTCCCAATTGCCCTGCCAAGCCTCGAGGAGAATCCCGAATTGTCCCTCGCGACTAGATAGGAGTCCTGACGTCGCTGAACAAACACGTGTGTGGAAGGGCCATCCCCGTCGTAACTCGAGAATATACCCCAGGTTCCGGCCGCAACTCGAGAAAAACCATGAGACTTCCCCCTCGCCGCGAGATGAGGCCCGATTCCCCTGCACAGCGTGCAGAACAATTCCGTGTTGCACATCACATATTGAAAGGAGCCTTGATTTCCTTGATGGCACTCCAGAGAAACCACAAGAACACTGTTTCAAGGTTAGAGGGATCCTGAGGTCACTGTAGCAACAAGAACGAGCTCCGTGGACCAAAAATCAACTCGAGATGAGAGGTTAGTCCCTGGCTTCGACTCCAGAGGAATACCACCTTACCACAAGCACCTCAAGAGGAGGCTTCTCTCAGCTCTAGGTATGTGAGAGGGACCCTGAGTTTGTGGCCTCAAGTGGAATGGACACCGCGATGCCCTGACTCGAAATAAGGCCGGATATCCCTGCAGTGACTTGAATGCAGGCTCGTGTTGCATCTCCCAAGACGAAAGGATGTCTGAATCCCCTGTGGAGACCACAGAGAAAGACCTAGTTCCCCACCTCATCGCGACCGGAGGCCTCACATCCTTTGAAAACTCCAGATGTACGCGGAGATCAGTGCCTCCAAAGGAGACGATGCCTGACTCCTCGTGAAACTTGATAGGAGCCCCAGGATTCCTGTGGCACGTGGAAAGGGACCCTTAGTCTCCCGCCTCAGCTGGAGAGGCGTCCCAATTGCCCTGCCAAGCCTCGAGGAGAATCCCGAGTTGTCCTTCGCAACTAGGCAGGAGTCCTGCCGTCGCTGAACAAACACGTGTGTGGAAGGGCCATCCCCGTTGTAACTCGAGAATATACCCCAGGTTCCCGCCGCAACTCGAAAAAAACCATGAGACTTCCCCCTCGCTGCGAGATGAGGCCCGGTTCCCATGCACTGCGTGCAGAGCAATTCCGTGTTGCACATCACACATGAAAGGAGCCTTAATTTCCTTGCTGGCACTCCAGAGAATCCCCAAGAACACTGTTTCAAGGCTAGAGGGATCCTGAGGTCACTGTAGCAACAAGAAAGAGCTCCGAGGACCATAAATCAACTGGAGATGAGAGGTTAGTCCCTGGCTTCGACTCCAGAGGAATACCACCTTACCACAAGCACCTCAAGAGGAGGCTTCTCTCAGCTCTAGGTATGTGAGAGGGACCCTGAGTTTGCGGCCACAAGTGGAATGGACACCGCGATGCCCTGACTGGAAATAATGCCGGATATCCCTGCAGTGACTTGAATGGAGGTTCGTCTTGCATCTCCCAAGACGAAAGGATGTCTGAATCCCCTGTGGAGACCACAGAGAAAGACCTAGTTCCCCACCTCATCGCGACCGGAGGCCTCACATCCTTTGAAAACTCCAGAGGTACGCGGAGATCAGTGCCTCCAAAGGAGACGATGCCTGACTCCTCGTGAAACTTGATAGGAGTCCCAGGATTCCTGTGGCACGTGGAAAGGGACCCTTGGTCTCCCGCCTCAGCTGGAGAGGCGTCCCAATTGCCCTGCCAAGCCTCGAGGAGAATCCCGAGTTGTCCCTCGCAACTAGGCAGGAGTCCTGACGTCGCTGAACAAACACGTGGGTGGAAGGGCCATCCCCGTCGTAACTCGAGAATATACCCCAGGTTCCCGCCGCAACTCGAGGAAAACCATGAGACTTCCCCCTCGCCGCGAGATGAGGCCCGATTCCCCTGCACTGCATGCAGAGCAGTTCCGTGTTGCACATCACACATGAAAGGAGACTTGATTTCCTTGATGGCACTCCAGAGAAACCTCAAGAACACTGTTTCAAGGCTAGAGGGATCCTGAGGTCACTGTAGCAACACGAAAGAGCTCCGTGGACCAAAAATCAACTCGAGATGAGAGGTTAGTCCCTGGCTTCGACTCCAGAGGAAACCACCTTACCACAAGCACCTCAAGAGGAGGCTTCTCTCAGCTCTAGGTATGTGAGAGGGACCCTGACTTTGCGGCCTCAAGTGGAATGGACACCCCTATGCCCTGACTCGAAATAAGGCCAGATATCCCTGCAGTGACTTGAATGCAGGCTCGTCTTGCATCTCCCAAGACGAATACCCTGTGGAGACCACAGGAAAGACCTAGTTCCCCACCTCATCGCGACCGGAGGCCTCACATACTTTGAAAACTCCAGAGGTATGCGGAGATCAGTGCCTCCAAAGGAGACGATGCTTGACTCCTCGTGAAACTTGATAGGAGTCCCAGGATTCCTTTGGCACGTGGAAAGGGACCCTTGGTCTCCTACCTCAGCTGGAGAGGCGTCCCAATTGCCCTGCCAAGCCTCGAGGAGAATCCCGAGTTGTCCCTCGCAACTAGGCAGGAGTCCTGACGTCTGTGAATAAAGACGTGGGTGGAAGGGCCATCCCCGTCGTAACTCGAGAATATACCCCAGGTTCTTGCCGCAACTCGAGAAAAACGATAAGTCTTCCCCCTCGCCGTGAGATGAGGCCGGATTCCCCTGCAGTGCATGCAGAGCAATTCCGTGTTGCACATCACACATGAAAGGAGCCTTGATTTCCTTGATGGCACTCCAGAGAAACCCCAAGAACACTCTTTCAAGGCTAGAGGGATCCTGAGGTCACTGTAGCAACACGAAAGAGCTCCGTGGACCAAAAATCAACTCGAGATGAGAGGTTAGTCCCTGGCTTCGACTCCAGAGGAATACCACCTTACCACAAGCACCTCAAGAGGAGGCTTCTCTCAGCTCTAGCTATGTGAGAGGGACGCTGAGTTTGCGGCCTCAAGTGGAAAGGACACCGCGATGCCCTGACTCGAAATAAGCCCGGATATCCCTGCAGTGACTTAAATGCAGGCTCGTCTTGCATCTCCCAAGACGAAAGGATGTCTGAATCCCCTGTGGAGACGACAGAGAAAGACCTAGTTCCCCACCTCATCGCGACCGGAGGCCTGACATCTTTGAAAACTCCAGAGGTACGCGGAGATCAGTTACTCCAAAGGAGACGATGCCTGACTCCTCGTGAAACTTGATAGGAGTCCCAGGATTCCTGTGGCACGTGGAAAGGGACCCTTGGTCTCCCGCCTCAGCTGGAGAGGCGTCCCAATTGCCCTGCCAAGCCTCGAGGAGAATCCCGAGTTGTCCCTCGCAGCTAGGCAGGAGTCCTGACGTCGCTGAACAAACACGTGGGTGGAAGGGCCATCCCCGTCGTAACTCGAGAATATACCCCAGGTTCCCGCCGCAACTCGAGAAAAACCATGAGACTTCCCACTCGCCGTGAGATGAGGCCCGATTCCCCTGCACTGCATGCAGAGCAACTCCGTCTTGCACATCACACATGAAAGGAGCCTTGATTTCCTTGATGGCACTCCAGAGAAACCCCAAGAACACTCTTTCAAGGCTAGAGGGATCCTGAGGTCACTGTAGCAACAAGAAAGAGCTCCGTGGACCAAAAATCAACTCGAGATGAGAGGGTAGTCCCTGGCTTCGACTGCAGAGGAATACCTCCTTACCACAAGCACCTCAAGAGGAGGCTTCTCTTAGCTCTAAGTATGTGAGAGGGACCCTGAGTTTGCGGCCTCAAGTGGAATGGACACCGCGATACCCTGACTCGAAATAAGGCCGGATATCCCTGCAGTGACTTGAATGCAGGCTCGTCTTGCATCTCCCAAGACGAAAGGATGTCTGAATCCCCTGTGGAGACCACAGAGAAAGACCTAGTTCCCCACCTCATCGCGACCGGAGGCCTCACATCCTTTGAAAACTCCAGATGTACGCGGAGATCAGTGCCTCCAAAGGAGACGATGCCTGACTCCTCGTGAAACTTGATAGGAGCCCCAGGATTCCTGTGGCACGTGGAAAGGGACCCTTAGTCTCCCGCCTCAGCTGGAGAGGCGTCCCAATTGCCCTGCCAAGCCTCGAGGAGAATCCCGAGTTGTCCTTCGCAACTAGGCAGGAGTCCTGCCGTCGCTGAACAAACACGTGTGTGGAAGGGCCATCCCCGTTGTAACTCGAGAATATACCCCAGGTTCCCGCCGCAACTCGAGAAAAACCATGAGACTTCCCCCTCGCTGCGAGATGAGGCCCGGTTCCCATGCACTGCGTGCAGAGCAATTCCGTGTTGCACATCACACATGAAAGGAGCCTTAATTTCCTTGCTGGCACTCCAGAGAATCCCCAAGAACACTGTTTCAAGGCTAGAGGGATCCTGAGGTCACTGTAGCAACAAGAAAGAGCTCCGAGGACCATAAATCAACTGGAGATGAGAGGTTAGTCCCTGGCTTCGACTCCAGAGGAATACCACCTTACCACAAGCACCTCAAGAGGAGGCTTCTCTCAGCTCTAGGTATGTGAGAGGGACCCTGAGTTTGCGGCCACAAGTGGAATGGACACCGCGATGCCCTGACTGGAAATAATGCCGGATATCCCTGCAGTGACTTGAATGGAGGTTCGTCTTGCATCTCCCAAGGCGAAAGGATGTCTGAATCCCCTGTGGAGACCACAGAGAAAGACCTAGTTCCCCACCTCATCGTGACCGGAGGCCTCACATCCTTTGAAAACTCCAGAGGTACGCGGAGATCAGTGCCTCCAAAGGAGACGATGCCTGACTCCTCGTGAAACTTGATAGGAGTCCCAGGATTCCTGTGGCACGTGGAAAGGGACCCTTGGTCTCCCGCCTCAGCTGGAGAGGCGTCCCAATTGCCCTGCCAAGCCTCGAGGAGAATCCCGAGTTGTCCCTCTCAACTAGGCAGGAGTCCTGACGTCGCTGAACAAACACATGTGTGGAAGGGCCATCCCCGTCGTAACTCGAGAATATACCCCAGGTTCCCGCCGCAACTCGAGGAAAACCATGAGACTTCCCCCTCGCCGCGAGATGAGGCCCGATTCCCCTGCACTGCATGCAGAGCAGTTCCGTGTTGCACATCACACATGAAAGGAGACTTGATTTCCTTGATGGCACTCCAGAGAAACCTCAAGAACACTGTTTCAAGGCTAGAGGGATCCTGAGGTCACTGTAGCAACACGAAAGAGCTCCGTGGACCAAAAATCAACTCGAGATGAGAGGTTAGTCCCTGGCTTCGACTCCAGAGGAAACCACCTTACCCCAAGCACCTCAAGAGGAGGCTTCTCTCAGCTCTAGGTATGTGAGAGGGACCCTGACTTTGCGGCCTCAAGTGGAATGGACACCGCGATGCCCTGACTCGAAATAAGGCCGGATATCCCTGCAGTGACTTGAATGCAGGCTCGTCTTGCATCTCCCAAGACGAATACCCTGTGGAGACCACAGGAAAGACCTAGTTCCCCACCTCATCGCGACCGGAGGCCTCACATTCTTTGAAAACTCCAGAGGTATGCGGAGATCAGTGCCTCCAAAGGAGACGATGCTTGACTCCTCGTGAAACTTGATAGGAGTCCCAGGATTCCTGTGGCACGTGGAAAGGGACCCTTGGTCTCCTACCTCAGCTGGAGAGGCGTCCCAATTGCCCTGCCAAGCCTCGAGGAGAATCCCGAGTTGTCCCTCGCAACTAGGCAGGAGTCCTGACGTCTGTGAATAAAGACGTGGGTGGAAGGGCCATCCCCGTCGTAACTCGAGAATATACCCCAGGTTCTTGCCGCAACTCGAGAAAAACGATAAGTCTTCCCCCTCGCCGTGAGATGAGGCCGGATTCCCCTGCAGTGCATGCAGAGCAATTCCGTGTTGCACATCACACATGAAAGGAGCCTTGATTTCCTTGATGGCACTCCAGAGAAACCCCAAGAACACTCTTTCAAGGCTAGAGGGATCCTGAGGTCACTGTAGCAACACGAAAGAGCTCCGTGGACCAAAAATCAACTCGAGATGTGAGGTTAGTCCCTGGCTTCGACTCCAGAGGAATACCACCTTACCACAAGCACCTCAAGAGGAGGCTTCTCTCAGCTCTAGCTATGTGAGAGGGACGCTGAGTTTGCGGCCTCAAGTGGAAAGGACACCGCGATGCCCTGACTCGAAATAAGCCCGGATATCCCTGCAGTGACTTGAATGCAGGCTCGTCTTGCATCTCCCAAGACGAAAGGATGTCTGAATCCCCTGTGGAGACGACAGAGAAAGACCTAGTTCCCCACCTCATCGCGACCGGAGGCCTGACATCTTTGAAAACTCCAGAGGTACGCGGAGATCAGTTACTCCAAAGGAGACGATGCCTGACTCCTCGTGAAACTTGATAGGAGTCCCAGGATTCCTGTGGCACGTGGAAAGGGACCCTTGGTCTCCCGCCTCAGCTGGAGAGGCGTCCCAATTGCCCTGCCAAGCCTCGAGGAGAATCCCGAGTTGTCCCTCGCAGCTAGGCAGGAGTCCTGACGTCGCTGAACAAACACGTGGGTGGAAGGGCCATCCCCGTCGTAACTCGAGAATATACCCCAGGTTCCCGCCGCAACTCGAGAAAAACCATGAGACTTCCCCCTCGCCGTGAGATGAGGCCCGATTCCCCTGCACTGCGTGCAGAGCAATTCCGTGCTGCACATCACACATGAAAGGAGCCTTGATTTCCTTGATGACACTCCAGAGAAACCCCAAGAACACTGTTTCAAGGCTAGAGGGATCCTGAGGTCACTGTAGCCACACGAAAGAGCTCCGTGGACCACAAATCAGCTGGAGATGAGAGGTTAGTCCATGGCTTCGACTCCAGAGGAATACCACCTTACCACAAGCACCTCAAGAAGAGGCTTCTCTCAGCTCTAGGTATGTGAGAGGGACCCTGAGTTTGCGGCCACAAGTGGAATGGACACCGCGATGCCCTGACTCGAAATAATGGCGGATATCCCTGCAGTGACTTGAATGCAGGCTCGTCTTGCATCTCGGAAGACGAAAGAATGTCTGAATCCCCTGTGGAGACCACAGAGAAAGACCTAGTTCCCCACCTCATCGTGACCGGAGGCCTCACATCCTTTGAAAACTCCAGAGGTTCGCGGAGATCAGTGCCTCCAAAGTAGACGATGCCTGACTTCTCTTGAAACTTGATAGGAGTCCCAGGAATACTGTGGCACGTGGAAAGGGACCCTTGGTCTCCCGCCTCAGCTGGAGAGGCGTCCCAATTGCCCTGCCAAGCCTCGAGGAGAATCCCGGGTTGTCCCTCGCAACTAGGCAGTAGTCCTGACGTCGCAGAACAAACACGTGTGTGGAAAGGACATCCCCGTCGTAACTCGAGAATATACCCCAGGTTCCCACCGCAACCCGAGAAAAACCATGAGACTTCCCCCTCGCTGCGAGATGAGGCCCGATTCCCCTGCACTGCGTGCAGAGCTGTTCCGTGTTGCACATCACACATGAAAGGAGCCTTGATTTCCTTGATCACACTCCAGAGAACCCCCAAGAACACTGTTTCAAAGCTAGAGTGATCCTGAGGTCACTGTAGCAACACGAAAGAGCTCTGTGGACCAAAAATCAACTCGAGAAGAGAGGTTAGTCCCTGGCTTCGACTCCAGAGGAATACCACCTTACCACAAGCACCTCAAGAGGAGGCTTCTCTCAGCTCTAGCTATGTGAGAGGGACCCTGAGTTTGCGGCCTCAAGTGGAATGGACACCGCGATGCCCTGACTCGAAAAAAGGCCGGATATCCCTGCAGTGACTTGAATGCAGGCTCGTCTTGCATCTCCCAAGATGAAAGGAAGTCTGAATCCCCTGTGGAGACCACAGAGAAAGACCTAGTCCCCAATTCATGGCGACCAGAGGCCTCACATCCTTTGAAAACTCCAGAGGTACGCGGAGATCAGTGCCTCCAAAGGAGACGATGCCTGACTCCTCGTGAAACTTGATAGGAGTCCCAGGATTCCTGTCGCACGTGGAAAGGGACCCTTGGTCTCCCGCCTCAGCTGGAGAGGCATCCCAATTGCCCTGCCAAGCCTCAAGGAGAATCCCGAGTTGTCCCTCACAACTAGGCAGGAGTCCTGACGTCGCTGAACAAACACGTGTGTGGAAGGGCCATCCCCTCGTAACTCGAGAATTTACCCCAGGTTCCGGCCGCAATTCGAGTAAAACCATGAGACTTCCCCCTCGCCGCTAGATGAGGCCCGATTCCCCTGCACTGCATGCAGAGCAACTCCGTCTTGCACATCACACATGAAAGGAGCCTTGATTTCCTTGATGGCACTCCAGAGAAACCCCAAGAACACTCTTTCAAGGCTAGAGGGATCCTGAGGTCACTGTAGCAACAAGAAAGAGCTCCGTGGACCAAAAATCAACTCGAGATGAGAGGGTAGTCCCTGGCTTCGACTCCAGAGGAATACCTCCTTACCACAAGCACCTCAAGAGGAGGCTTCTCTTAGCTCTAAGTATGTGAGAGGGACCCTGAGTTTGCGGCCTCAAGTGGAATGGACACCGCGATGCCCTGACTCGAAATAAGGCCGGATATCCCTGCAGTGACTTGAATGCAGGCTCGTCTTGCATCTCCCAAGACGAAAGGATGTCTGATCACTGTGGAGACCACAAAGAAAGACCTAGTTCCCCACCTCATCGCGACCGGAGGCCTCACATCCTTTGAAAATTCCAGAGGTACGCAGAGATCAGTGCCTCCAAAGGAGACGATGCCTGACTCCTCGTGAAACTTGATAGGAGTCCCAGGAATCCTGTGGCACGTGAAAAGGGGCCCTTGTTCTCCCTCCTCAGCTGGAGAGGCGTCCCAATTGCCCTGCCAAGCCTCGAGGAGAATCCCGAGTTTTCCCTCGCAACTAGGCAGGAGTCCTGCCGTCGCTGTACAAACACTTGTGTGGAAGGGCCATCCCCGTCGTAACTCGAGAATATACCCCAGGTTCCCGCCGCAACTCGAGAAAAACCATGAGACTTCCCCCTCGCTGCGAGATGAGGCCCGATTCCCCTGCACTGCGTGCAGAGCAATTCCGTGTTGCACATCACACATGAAAGGAGCCTTGATTTCCTTGATGGCACTCCAGAGAAACCCCAAGAACACTGTTTCAAGGCTAGAGGGATCCTGAGGTCACTGTAGCAACACGAAAGAGCTCCGTGGACCACAAATCAACAGGAGATGAGAGGTTAGTCCATGGCTTCGACTCCAGAGGAATACCAACTTACCACAAGCACCTCAAGAGGAGGCTTCTCTCAGCTCTAGGTATGTGAGAGGGACCCTGAGTTTGCGGCCACAAGTGGAATGGACACCGCCATGCCCTGACTCGAAATAATGCCGGATATCCCTGCAGTGACTTGAATGCAGGCTCGTCTTGCATCTCCGAAGACGAAAGGATGTCTGAATCCCCTGTGGAGACCACAGAGAAAGACCTAGTTCCCCATCTCATCGTGACCGGAGGCCTCACATCCTTTGAAAACTCCAGAGGTACGTGGAGATAAGTGCATAAAGGAGACTATGCCTGACTACTCGTGAAACTTAATAGGCGTCCCAGGATTCCTGTGGCACATGGAGAGGGACCCTTGGTCTCCCGCCTCAGCTGGAGAGGCGTCCCAGTTGCCCTGCCAAGCCTCGAGGAGAATCCCGAGTTGTCCCTCGCAACTAGGCAGGAGTCCTGACGTCGCTGAACAAACACGTGGGTGGAAGGGCAATGCCCGTCGTAACTCGAGAATATACCCCAGGTTCCCGCCGCAACTCGAGAAAAACCATGAGACTTCTCCCTCGCCGCGAGATGAGGCCCGATTCCCCTGCACTGCGTGCAGAGCAATTCCGTGTTGCACATCACACATGAAAGGAGCCTTGATTTCCTTGGTGGCACTCCAGAGAAACCCCAAGAACACTGTTTCAAGGCTAGAGGGATCCTGACGTCACTGTAGCAACACGAAAGAGCTCCGTGGACCAAAAATCAACTCGAGATGAGAGGTTAGTCCCTGCCTTCGACTCCAGAGGTATACCACCTTACCACAAGCACCTCAAGAGGAGGCTTCTCTCAGCTCTAGGTATGTGAGAGGGACCCTGAGTTTGCGGCCTCAAGTGGAATGGACACCGCGATGCCCTGACTCGAAATAAGGCCGGATATCCCTGCACTGACTTGAATGCAGGCTCGTCTTGCATCTCCCAAGACGAAAGGACGGCTGAATCCCTTGTGGAGACCACAGAGAAAGACCTAGTTCCCCACCTCATCGCGACCGGAGGCCTCACATCCTTTGAAAACTGCAGAGGGACGCGGAGATCAGTGTCTCCAAAGGAGACGATGCCTGACTCCTCGTGAAACTTGATAGGAGTCCCAGGATTCCTGTGGCACGTGGAAAGGGACCCTTGGTCTCCCGCCTCAGCTGGAGAGGCGTCCCAATTGCCCTGCCAAGCCTCGAGGAGAATCCCGAATTGTCCCTCGCGACTAGATAGGAGTCCTGACGTCGCTGAACAAACACGTGTGTGGAAGGGCCATCCCCGTCGTAACTCGAGAATATACTCCAGGTTCCGGCCGCAACACGAGAAAAACCATGAGACTTCCCACTCGCCGCGAGATGAGGCCCGATTCCCCTGCACAGCGTGCAGAACAATTCCGTGTTGCACATCACACATGAAAGGAGCCTTGATTTCCTTGATGGCACTCCAGAGAAACCGCAAGAACACTGTTTCAAGGCTAGAGGGATCCTGAGGTCACTGTAGTAACACGAAAGAGCTCTGTGGACCAAAAATGAACTAGAAATGAGAGGTTAGTCCCTGGCTTCGACTCGAGAGGAATACCACCTTACCACAAGCACCTCAAGAGGAGGCTTCTCTCAGCTCTAGGTATGTTAGAGGGACCCTGAGTTTGCGGCCTCAAGTGGAATGGACACCGTGATACCCTGACTCGAAATAAGGCCGGATATCCCTGCAGTGACTTGAATGCAGGCTCGTCTTGCATCTCCCAAGACGAAAGGATGTCTGAATCCTCTGTGGAGACCACAGAGAAAGACCTAGTTCCCCACCTCATCGAGACCGGAGGCCTCACATACTTTGAAAACTCCAGAGGTACACTGAGATCAGTGCCTCCAAAGGAGACGATGCCTGACTACTCGTGAAACTTCTTAGGAGTCCCAGGATTCCTGTGGCACGTGGAAAGGGACCCTTGGTCTCCCGCCTCAGCTGGAGAGGCGTCCCAATTGCCCTGCCAAGCCTCGAGGAGAATCCCGAGTTGTCCCTCGCAACTAGGCAGGAGTCCTGACGACGCTGAACAAACACGTGGGTGGAAGGGCCATCCCCGTCGTAACTCGAGAATATACCCCAGGTTCCCGCAGCAACTCGAGAAAAACCATGAGACTTCCCCCTCGCCGCAAGATGAGGCCCGATTCCCCTGCACTGCATTCAAAGCAATTCCGTATTGCACATCAAACATGAAAGGAGCCTTGATTTCCTTGATGGCACTCCAGAGAAACCCCAAGAACACTGTTTCAAGGCTAGAGGGATCCTGAGGCCACTGTAGCTACACGAAAGAGCTCCGTGGACTAAAAATCAACTCTAGATGAGAGGTTAGTCCCTGGCTTCGACTCCAGAGGAATACCAGCTTACCACAAGCAACTCAAGAGGAGGCTTCTCTCAGCTCTAAGTATGTGGGAGGGAGCCTGAGTTTGCAGCCTCAAGTGGAATGGACACCGCGATGCCCTGACTCGAAATAAGGCCGGATATTCCTGCAGTGACTTGAATGCAGGCTCGTCTTGCATCTCCCAAGACGAAAGGATGTCTGAATCCCCTGTGGAGACCACAGAGAAAGACCTAGTTCCCCACCTCATCGTGACCGGAGTCCTCACATCCTTTGAAAACTCCAGAGGTACGCGGAGATCAGTGCCTCCAAAGGAGATGATGCCTGACTACTCGTAAAACTCGATAGGAGTCCCAGGATTCTTGTGGCACGTGGAAAGGGACGCTTGGTCTCCCGCCTCAGCTGGAGAGGCGTCCCAATTGCCCTGCCAAGCCTCGAGGAGAATCCCGAGTTGTCCCTCTCAACTAGGCTGGAGTCCTGACGAGGCTGAACAAACACGTGGGTGGAAGGGCCCATCCCCGTCGTAACTCGAGAATATTCCCCAGGTTCCCGCCGCAACTCGAGAAAAACCATGAGACTTCCCCCTCGCCACGAGATGAGGCCCGATTCCCCTGCACTGCGTGCAGAGCAATTCCGTGTTGCACATCAAACATGAAAGGAGCCTTGATTTCCTTGATGGCACTCCAGAGAAACCCCAAGAACACTGTTTCAAGGCTAGAGGGATCCTGAGGTCACTGTAGCTACACGAAAGAGCTCCGTAGACCAAAAATCAACTCGAGATGAGAGGTTAGTCCCTGGCTTCGACTCCAGAGGAATACCACCTTACCACAAGCACCTCAAGAGGAGGCTTCTCTCAGCTCTAGGTATGTGAGAGGGACCCTGAGTTTGCGGCCTCAAGTGGAATGGACACTGCGATGCCCTGACGCGAAATAACGCCGGATATCCCTGCAGTGACTTGAATGCAGGCTCGTCTTGCATCTCCCAAGACGAAAGGATGTCTGAATCCCCTGTGGAGACCACAGAGAAAGAGCTAGTTCCCCACCTCATCGCGACCGGAGGCCTCACATCCTTTGAAAATTCCAGACGTACGCGGAGATCAGTGCCTCCAAGGGATACGATGCCTGACTCCTCGTGAAACTTGATAGGAGTCCCAGGATTCCTGTGGCACGTGGAAAAGGACCCTTGGTCTCCCGCCTCAGCTGGAGAGGCGTCCCAATTGCCCTGCCAAGCCTCGAGAAGAATCCCGAGTTTTCCGTCGCAACTAGGTAGGAGTCCTGCCGTCGCTGAACAAAAACGTGTGTGGAAGGGCCATCCCCGTCGTAACTCGAGAATATTCCCCAGGTTCCCGCCGCAACTCGAGAAAAACCATGAGACTTCCCCCTCGCCACGAGATGAGGCCCGATTCCCCTGCACTGCGTGCAGAGCAATTCCGTGTTGCACATCACACATGAAAGGAGCCTTGATTTCCTTGATGGCACTCCAGAGAAACCCCAAGAACACTGTTTCAAGGCTAGAGGGATCCTGAGGTCACTGTAGCAACACGAAAGAGCTCCGTGGACCAAAAATCAACTCGAGATGAGAGGTAGTCCCTGGCTTTGACTCCAGAGGAATACTACCTTACCACAAGCACTTAAGAGGAGGCTTCTCTCAGCTCTAGGTATGTGAGAGGGACCCTGAGTTTACGGCCACAAGTGGAATGGACACCGCGATGCCCTGACTCGAAATAAGGCCGGATATTCCTGCAGTGACTTGAATGCAGGGTCGTCTTGCATCTCCGAAGACGAAAGGATGTCTGAATCCCCTGTGGAGACCACAGAGAAAGACCTAGTTCCCCACCTCATCGTGACCGGAGGCCTCACATCCTTTGAAAACTCCAGAGGTACGCGGAGATCAGTGCCTCCAAAGGAGACGATACCTGACTCCTCGTGAAACTTGATAGGAGTCCCAGGATTCCTGTTGCACGTGGAAAGGGACACTTGGTCTCCCGCCTCAGCTGGAGAGGCGTCCCAATTGCCCTGCCAAGCCTCGAGGAGAATCCCGAGTTGTCCCTCGCAAATAGGCAGGAATCCGGACGTCGTTGAACAAACACGGGTGTGGAAGGGCCATACCCGTCGTAACTCGAGAATATACCCCAGGTTCCCGCCGCAACTCGAGAAAAACCATGAGACTTTCCCCTTGCCGCGAGATGAGGCCCGATAACCCTGCACTGCGTGCAGAGCAATTCCATGTTGCACATCACATGTGAAAGGAGCCTTGATTTCCTTGATGGCACTCCAGAGAAACCCCAAGAGCAGTGTTTCAAGGCTAGAGGGATCCTGAGGTCACTGTAGCAACACGAAAGAGCTCCGTGGACCACAAATCAACTCGAGATGAGAGCTCAGTCCCTGGCTTCGACTCCAGAGGAATACCACCTTACCACAAGCACCTCAAGAGGAGGCTTCTCTCAGCTCTATGTATGTGAGAGGGACCCTGAGTTAGCGGCCTCAAGTGGAATGGACACCGCGATGCCCTGACTCGAAATAAGGCCAGATATCCCTGCAGTGACTTGAATGCAGGCTCGTCTTGCATCTCCCAAGACGACAGGATGTCTGAATCCCCTGTGGAGACCACAGAGAAAGACCTAGTTCCCCACCTCATCGCGACCGGAGGCCTCACATACTTTGAAAACTCCAGAGGTACGCGGAGATCAGTGCCTCCAAAGGAGACAATGCCTGACTCCTCGTGAAACTTGATAGGAGTCCCAGGATTCCTGTGGCACGTGGAAAGGGACCCTTGGTCTCCCGCCTCAGGTGGAGAGGCGTTCCAATTGCCCTGCCAAACCTCGAGGAGAATCCCGAGTTGTCCCTCGCAACTAGGATGAAATCCTGACGAGGCTGAGCAAACACGTGGGTGGAAGGGCCATTCCCGTCGTAACTCGAGAATGTACCCCAGGTTGCGCCGCAACTCGAGAAAAACCATGAGACTTCCCCCTCGCCGCGAGATGAGGCCCGATTCCCCTGCACTGCGTGCAGAGCAATTCCATGTTGCACATCACACATGAAAGGAGCCTTGATTTCCTTGATGGCACACCCGAGAAACCCCAAGAGCAGTGTTTCAAGGCTAGAGGGATCCTGAGGTCACTGTAGCAACACGAAAGAGCTCCGTGGACCAAAAATCAACTCGAAATGAGAGGTTAGTCCCTGGCTTCGACTCCAGAGGAATACCACCTTACCACAAGCACCTCAAGAGGAGGCTTCTCTCAGCTCTACGTATGTGAGAGGGACCCTGAGTTTGCGGCCTCAAGTGGAATGGACACTGCGATGCCCTGACGCGAAATAACGCCGGATATCCCTGCAGTGACTTGAATGCAGGCTCGTCTTGCATCTCCCAAGACGAAAGGATGTCTGAATCCCCTGTGGAGACCACAGAGAAAGACCTAGTTCCCCACTTCATCGCGACCGGAGGCCTCACATCCTTTGAAAATTCCAGACGTACGCGGAGATCAGTGCCTCCAAGGGATACGATGCCTGACTCCTCGTGAAACTTGATAGGAGTCCCAGGATTCCTGTGGCACGTGGAAAAGGACCCTTGGTCTCCCGCCTCAGCTGGGGAGGCGTCCCAATTGCCCTGCCAAGCCTCGAGGAGAATCCCGAGTTTTCCGTCGCAACTAGGCAGGAGTCCTGCCATCGCTGAACAAAAACGTGTGTGGAAGGGCCATCCCCGTCGTAACTCGAGAATATACCTCAGGTTCCCGCCGCAACTCGGGAAAAACCATGAGACTTCCCCCTCGCCACGAGATGATGCCCGAATCCCCTGCACTGCGTGCAGAGCAATTCCGTGTTGCACATCACACATGAAAGGAGCCTTGATTTCCTTGATGGCACTCCAGAGAAACCCCAAGAACACTGTTTCAAGGCTACAGGGATCCTGAGGTCACTGTAGCAACATGAAAGAGCTCCGTGGACCAAAAATCAACTCGAGATGAGAGGTTAGTCCCTGGCTTCGACTCCAGAGGAATACCACCTTACCACAAGCACCTCAAGAGGAGGCTTCTCTCAGCTCTAGCTATGTGAGAGGGACCCTGAGCTTGCGGCCACAAGTGGAATGGACACCGCGATTCACTGACAAGAAATAAGGCCGGATATCCCTGCAGTGACTTGAATGCAGGCTCGTCTTGCATCTCCCAAGAAGAAAGGATGTCTGAATCCCCTGTGGAGACCACAGAGAAAGACCTAGTTCCCCACCTCATCGTGACCGGAGGCCTCACATCCTTTGAAAATTCCAGAGGTACGCGGAGATCAGTGCCTCCAAAGGAGACGATGCCTGACTCCTCGTGAAACTTGATAGGAGTCCCAGGATTCCTGTGGCACGTGGAAAGGGACACTTGGTCTCCCGCCTCAGCTGGAGAGGCGTCCCAATTGCCCTGCCAAGCCTCGAGGAGAATCCCGAGTTGTCCCTCGCAAATAGGCAGGAGTCCTGACGTCGTTGAACAAACACGTGTGTGGAAGGGCCATACCCGTGGTAACTCGAGAATATACCCCAGGTTCCCGCCGCAACTCGAGAAAAACCATGAGACTTCCCCCTTGCCGCGAGATGAGGACCGATTCCCCTGGACTGCGTGCAGAGCAATTCCGTGTTGCACATCACACATGAAAGGAGCCTTGATTTCCTTGATGGCACACCCGAGAAACCCCAAGAGCAGTGTTTCAAGGCTAGAGGGATCCTGAGGTCACTGTAGCAACACGAAAGAGCTCCGTGGACCACAAATCAACTCGAGATGAGAGGTTAGTCCATGGCTTCGACTCCAGAGGAATACCACCTTACCACAAGCACCTCAAGAGGAGGCTTCTCTCAGCTCTAGGTATGTGAGAGGGACCCTGAGTTTGCGGCCTCAAGTAGAATATACACCGCGATGCCCTGACTCGAAATAAGGCCGGATATCCCTGCAGTGACTTGAATGCAGTCTCGGCTTGCATCTCCCAAGACGAAAGGATGTCTGAATCCCCTGTGGAGACCACAGAGAAAGACCTAGTTCCCCACCTCATCGCGACCGGAGGCCTCACATCCTTTGAAAACTCCAGAGGTACGCGGAGATCAGTGCCTCCAAAGGAGACGATGCCTGACTCCTCTTGAAACTTGATACGAGTCCCAGGATTCCTGTGGCACGTGAAAAGGGACACTTGGTCTCCCGCCTCAGCTGGAGAGGCGTCCCAATTGCCCTGCCAAGCCTCGAGGAGAATCCCCAGTTGTCCCTCGCAACTAGGCAGGAGTCCTGACTTCGCTGAACAAACACGTGGGTGGAAGGGCCATCCCCGTCGTACTTCGAGAATATACCCCAGGTTCCCACCGCAACTCGAGAAAAATCATGAGACTTCCCCCTCGCCGGAAAATGAGGCCCGATACCCTGCACTGCGTGCAGAGCAATTCCGTGTTGCACATCACACATGAAAGGAGCCTTGATTTCCTTGATGGCACTCCAGAGAAACCCCAAGAACACTGTTTCAAGGCTAGAGTGAACCTGAGGTCACTGTAGCAACACGAAAGAGCTCCGTGGACCAAAAATCAACTCGAGATGAGAGGTTAGTCCCTGGCTTCGTCTACAGAAGAATACCACCTTCCCCCAAGCACCTCAAGAGGAGGCTTCTTTCAGCTCTAGGTATGTGAGAGGGACCCTGAGTTTGCGGCCTCAAGTGGAATGGACACCGCGATGCCCTGACTCGAAATAAGGCCGGATATCCCTGCATTGACTTGAATGCAGGCTCGTCTTGCATCTCCCAAGACGAAAGGATGTCTGACTCCCCTTTGGAGAACACAGCGAAAGACCTAGTCTCCCACCTGATCGCGATCGGAGGCCTCACATCTTTTGAAAACTCCAGAGGTACACGGAGATCAGTGCCTCCAAAGGAGACGATGCTTGACCCCTCGTGAAACTTGATAGGAGTCCCAGGATTCCTGTGGCACGTGGAAAGGGACCCTTGGTCTCCCGCCTCAGCTGGAGAGGCGTCCCAATTGCCCTGCCAAGCCTCGAGGAGAATCCCGAGTTGTCCCTGGCAACTAGGCAGGAGTCCTGCCGTCGCTGAACAAACACGTGTGTGTAAGGGCCATTCCCGTCGTAACTCGAGAATAAACCCCAGGTTCCCGCCGCCACTCGAGAAAAACCATGAGAATTCCCCCTCACCGCGAGATGAGGCACGATTCCTCTGCACTGCGTGCAGAGCAATTCCGTGTTGCACATCACACATGAAAGGAGCCTTGATTTCCTTGATGACACTCCAGAGAAACCCCAAGAACTCTGTTTCAAGGCTAGAGGGATCCTGAGGTCACTGTAGCAACACGAAAGATCTCCGTGGACCAAAAATCAACTCGAGATTAGAGGTTAGTCCCTGGCTTCGACTCTAGAGGAATACCACCTTACCACAAGCACCTCAAGAGGAGGCTTCTCTCAGCTCTAGGTATGTGAGAGGGACCCTGAGTTTGCGGCCTCAAGTGGAATGGACACTGCGATGGCCTGACTCGAAATAAGGCCAGTTATCCCTTCAGTGACTTGAATGCAGACTCGTCTTGCATCTCCCAAGACGAAAGTATGTCTGAATCCCCTGTGGAGACCACAGAGAAAGACCTAGTTCCACACCTCATCGCGACCTGAGGCCTCACATCCTTTGAAAACTCCAGTGGTATGCGGAGATCAGTGTCTCCAAAGGAGACGATGCCTGACTCCTCGTGAAACTTGATAGGAGTCCCAGGATTCCTGTTGCACGTGGAAAGGGACCCTTGGTCTCCCGCCTCAGCTGGAGAGGCGTCCCAATTGCCCTGCCAAGCCTCGAGGAGAATCCCGAGTTGTCCCTGGCAACTAGGCAGGAGTCCTGCCGTCGCTGAACAAACACGTGTGTGTAAGGGCCATTCCCGTCGTAACTCGAGAATAAACCCCAGGTTCCCGCCGCCACTCGAGAAAAACCATGAGAATTCCCCCTCACCGCGAGAAGAGGCCCGATTCCCCAGCACTGCGTGCAGAGCAATTCCGTGTTGCACATCACACATGAAAGGAGCCTTGATTTCCTTGATGGCACTCCAGAGAAACCCGAAGAGCAGTGTTTCAAGGCTAGAGGGATCCTGAGGTCACTGTAGCAACACGAAAGAGCTCCGTGGACCAAAAATCAACTCGAGATGAGAGGTTAGTCCCTGGCTTCGACTCCAGAGGAATACCACCTTACCACAAGCACCTCAAGAGGAGGCTTCTCTCAGCTCTAGGTATGTGAGAGGGACCCTGAGTTTGCGGCCTCAAGTGGAATGGACACCGTTATACCCTGACTCGAAATAAGGCCGGATATCCCTGCAGTGACTTGAATGCAGGCTCGTCTTCCATCTCCCAAGACGAAAGGATGTCTGAATCCCCTGTGCAGACCACAGAGAAAGACCTAGTTCCCCAACTCATCGCGACCGGAGGCCTCATATCCTTTGAAAACTCCAGAGGTACGCGGAGATCAGTGCCTTCAAAGGAGAAGATGCCTGACTCGTTAAACTTGATAGGCTTCCCAGGATTCCTGTGGCACGTGGAAAGGGACGCTTGGTCTCCCGCCTCAGCTGGATAGGCGTCCCAATTGCGCTGCCAAGCCTCGAGGAGAATCCCAAGTTGTCCCTCGCAAATAGGCAGGAGTCCTGACGTCTCTGAACAAAACGTGTGTGGAAGGGCCATAACCGTCGTAACTCGAGAATATACCCCAGGTTCCCGCCGCCACTCGAGAAAAACCGTGAGAATTCCCACTCACCGCGAGATGAGGCCCGATTCCTCTGCACTGCGTGCAGAGCAATTCCGTGTTGCACATCACACATGAAAGGAGTCTTGATTTCCTTGATGGCACTCCAGAGAAACCCCAAGAACACTGTTTCAAGGCTAGAGGGATCCTGAGGTCACTGTAGCAACAGGAAAGAGCTCCATGTACCAAAAATCAACTCGAGATGAGAGGTTAGTCCCTGGCTTCGCGTCCAGAGGAATACCACCTCATCACAAGCACCTCAAGAGGAGGCTTCTCTCAATTCTAGGTATGTGAGAGGGATCCTGAGTTTGCGGCCTCAAGTGGAATGGACACCGTGATGCCCTGACTCGAAATAAGGACGAATATCCCTGCAGTGACTTGAATGCAGTCTCGTCTTGCATCTCCCAAGAAGAAAGGATGTCTGAATCCCCTGTGGAGACCACAGAGATAGACCTAGTTCCCCACCTCATCACGACCGGAGGCCTCACATCCTTTGAAAATTCCAGAGGTACGCGGAGATCAGTGCCTCCAAAGGAGACGATGCCTGACTCCTCGTGAAACTTGATAGGAGTCCCAGGATTCCTGTGGCACGTGGAAAGGGACTCTTGGTCTCCCGCCTCAGCTGAACAGGCGTCCCAATTGCCCTGCCAAGCCTCGAGGAGAATCCCGAGTTGTCCCTCGCAACTAGGCAGGAGTCCTGCCGTCGCTGAACAAACACGTGTGTGGAAGGTCCATCCCCGTCGTAACTCGAGAATACACCCCAGGTTCCCGCCGCAACTCGAGAAAAACCATGAGACTTCCCCTTCGCCGCGATTGAGGCCCGATTCCCCTGCACTGCGTGCAGAGCAATTCCGTGTTGCACATCACACATGAAAGGAGCCTTGATTTCCTTGATGGAACTCCAGAGAAACCCCAAGAACACTGTTTCAAGGTTAGACGGATCCTGAGGTCTCTGTAGCAACACGAAAGAGCTTCGTGGCCCAAAATCAACTCGAGATGAGAGGTTAGTCCCTGGCTTCGACTCCAGAGGAATACCACCTTACCACAAGCACCTCAAGAGGAGGCTTCTCTCAGCTCTAGGTATGTGAGAGGGACCCTGACTTTGCGGCCTCAAGTGGAATGGACACCGCGATGCCCTGACTCGAAAAAAGCCCGCATATCCCTGCAGTGACTTGAATGCAGGCTCGTCTTGCATCTCCCAAGACGAAAGGATGTCTGAATCCCCTGTGGAGACCACAGAGAAAGACCTAGTTCCCCACCTCATGGCGACCGGAGGCCTCACATCCTTTGAAAACTCCAGAGGTATGCGGAGATCAGTGCCTCCAAAGGAGACGATGCCTGACTCCTCGTGAAACTTGATAGGAGTCCCAGGATTCCTGTGGCTCGTGGAAAGGGACCCTTGGTCTCCCGCTACAGCTGGAGAGGCGTCCCAATTGCCCTGCCAAGCCTCGATGAGAATCCCGAGTTGTCCCTCCCAACTTAGGCAGGAGTCCTGACGTTGCTGAAGAAACACGTGGGTGGAAGGGCCATCCCCATCGTAATTCAAGAATATAACCCAGGTTCCCGCCGCAACTCGAGAAAAACCATGAGACTTCCCCCTCGCCGCGAGATGAGGCCCGATTCCCCTGCACTGCATGCAGAGCAATTCCGTGTTGCACATCACACATGAAAGGAGCCTTGATTTCCTTGATGGCACTCCAGAGAAACCCCAAGAACACTGTTTCAAGGCTAGAGGGATCCTGAGGTCACTGTAGCAACACGAAAGAGCTCCATGGACCAAAAATCAACTCGAGATGAGAGGTTAGTCCCTGGCTTCGACTCCAGAGGAATACCACCTTACCACAAGCACCTCAAGAGGAGGCTTCTCTCAGCTCTAGGTATGTGAGAGGGACCCTGAGTTTGCGGCCTCAAGTGGAATGGACACCGTTATACCCTTACTCGAAATAAGGCCGGATATCCCTGCAGTGACTTGAATGCAGGCTCGTCTTCCATCTCCCAAGACGAAAGGATGTCTGAATCCCCTGTGCAGACCACAGAGAAAGACCTAGTTCCCCACCTCATCGCGACCGGAGGCCTCATATCCTTTGAAAACTCCAGAGGTACGCGGAGATCAGTGCCTTCAAAGGAGAAGATGCCTGACTCGTTAAACTTGATAGGCGTCCCAGGATTCCTGTGGCACGTGGAAAGGGACGCTTGGTCTCCCGCCTCAGCTGGATAGGCGTCCCAATTGCGCTGCCAAGCCTCGAGGAGAATCCCAAGTTGTCCCTCGCAACTAGGCAGGAGTCCTGACGTCTCTGAACAAACACGTGTGTGGAAGGGCCATCCCCGTCGTAACTCGAGAATATACCCCAGGTTCCCGCCGCAACTCGAGAAAAGCCATGAGACTTCCCCCTCGCCGCGAGATGAGGCTCGATTCCCCTGCACTGCGTGCAGAGCAATTCCGTGTTGCACATCACACATGAAAAAAGCCTTGATTTCCTTGATGGCACTCCAGAGAAACCCCAAGAACACTGTTTCAAGGCTAGAGGGATCCTGAGGTCACTGTAGCAACACGAAAGAGCTCCGTGTACCAAAAATCAACTCGAGATGAGAGGTTAGTCCCTGGCTTCGACTCCAGAGGAATACCACCTTACCACAAGCACCTCAAGAGGAGGCTTCTCTCAATTCTAGGTATGTGAGAGGGACCCTGAGTTTGCGGCCTCAAGTGGAATGGACTACGCGATGCCCTGACTCAAAATAAGGCCGGATATCCCTGCAGTGACTTGAATGCAGGCTCGTCTTGCATCTCCCAAGACAAAAGGATGTCTGAATTCCCTGTGGAGACCACAGAGAAAGACCTAGTTCCCCACCTCATCGCGACCGGAGGACTCACATCCTTTGAAAACTCCAGAGGTATGCGGAGATCAGTGCCTCCAAAGGAGACGATGCCTGACTCCTCGTGAAACTTGATAGGAGTCCCAGGATTCCTGTGGCACGTGGAAAGGGACCCATGGTCTCCCGCCTCAGCTGGAGATGCGTCCCAATTGCCCTGCCAAGCCTCTAGGAGAATCCCGAGTTGTTCCTCGCAACTAGGCAGGAGTCCTGCCGTCGCTGAACAAACACATGGTTGAAAGGGCCATCCCCGTCATAACTCGAGAATATACCCCAGGTTCCCACCGCAACTCGAGAAAAACCATGAGACTTCCCCCTCGCCGCGAGATGAGGCCAGATTCCCCTGCACTGCGTGCAGAGCAATTCCGTGTTGCACATCACACATGAAAGGAGCCTTGATTTCCTTGATGGCACTCCAGAGAAACCCCAAGAACACTGTTTCAAGGCTAGAGGGATCCTGAGGTCACTGTAGCAACAGGAAAGAGCTCCATGTACCAAAAATCAACTCGAGATGAGAGGTTAGTCCCTGGCTTCGCGTCCAGAGGAATACCACCTTATCACAAGCACCTCAAGAGGAGGCTTCTCTCAATTCTAGGTATGTGAGAGGGACCCTGAGTTTGCGGCCTCAAGTGGAATAGACACCGTGATGCCCTGACTCGAAATAAGGCCGAATATCCCTGCAGTGACTTGAATGCAGTCTCGTCTTGCATCTCCCAAGACGAAAGGATGTCTGAATCCCCTGTGGAGACCACAGAGATAGACCTAGTTCCCCACCTCATCACGACCGGAGGCCTCACATCCTTTGAAAATTCCAGAGGTACGCGGAGATCAGTGCCTCCAAAGGAGACGATGCCTGACTCCTCGTGAAACTTGATAGGTGTCCCAGGATTCCTGTGGCACGTGGAAAGGGACTCTTGGTCTCCCGCCTCAGCTGAACAGGCGTCCCAATTGCCCTGGCAAGCCTCGAGGAGAATCCCGAGTTGTCCCTCGCAACTAGGCAGGAGTCCTGCCGTCGCTGAACAAACACGTGTGTGGAAGGGCCATCCCCGTCGTAACTCGAGAATACACCCCAGGTTCCCGTCGCAACTCGAGAAAAACCATGAGACTTCCCCTTCGCCGCGATTGAGGCCCGATTCCCCTGCACTGCGTGCAGAGCAATTCCGTGTTGCACATCACACATGAAAGGAGCCTTGATTTCCTTGATGGAACTCCAGAGAAACCCCAAGAACACTGTTTCAAGGTTAGACGGATCCTGAGGTCTCTGTAGCAACACGAAAGAGCTCCGTGGACCAAAAATCAACTCGAGATGAGAGGTTAGTTCCTGGCTTCGACTCCAGAGGAATACCACCTTACCACAAGCACCTCAAGAGGAGGCTTCTCTCAGCTCTAGGTATGTGAGAGGGACCCTGAGTTTGCGGCCTCAAGTGGAATGGACACCGCGATGCCCTGACTCGAAAAAAGGCCGGATATCCCTGCAGTCACTTGAATGCAGGCTCGTCTTGCATCTCCCAAGACGAAAGGATGTCTGAATCCCCTGTGGAGACCACAGAGAAAGACCTAGTTCCCCACCTCATGGCGACCGGAGGCCTCACATCCTTTGAAAACTCCAGAGGTATGCGGAGATCAGTGCCTCCAAAGGAGACGATGCCTGACTCCTCGTGAAACTTGATAGGAGTCCCAGGATTCCTGTGGCTCGTGGAAAGGGACCCTTGGTCTCCCGCTACAGCTGGAGAGGCGTCCCAATTGCCCTGCCAAGCCTCGATGAGAATCCCGAGTTGTCCCTCCCAACTTAGGCAGGAGTCCTGACGTTGCTGAAGAAACACGTGGGTGGAAGGGCCATCCCCATCGTAATTCAAGAATATAACCCAGATTACCGCCGCAACTCGAGATAAACCATGAGACTTCCCCCTCGCCGGGAGATGAGGCCCGATTCCCCTGCACTGCATGCAGAGCAATTCCGTGTTGCACATCACACATGAAAGGAGCCTTGATTTCCTTGATGGCACTCCAGAGAAACCCCAAGAACACTGTTTCAAGGCTAGAGGGATCCTGAGGTCACTGCAGCAACAGGAAAGAGCTCCATGGACCAAAAATCAACTCGAGATGAGGGGTTAGTCCCTGGCTTCGACTCCAGAGGAATACCACCTTACCACAAGCACCTCAAGAGGAGGCTTCTCTCAGCTCTAGCTATGTGAGAGGGACCCTGAGTTTGCGGCCTCAAGTGGAATGGACACCGCGATGCCCTGACTCGAAATAAGGCCGGATATCCCTGCAGTGACTTGAATGCAGGCTCGTCTTGCATCTCCCAAGACGAAAGGATGTCTGAATCCCCTGTGGAGACCACAGAGAAAGACCTAGTTCCCCACCTCATCGCGACCGGAGGCCTCACATCCTTTGAAAACTCCAGAGGTACGCGGAGATCAGTGCCTCCAAAGGAGACGATGCCTGACTCCTCGTGAAACTTGATAGGAGTCCCAGGATTCCTGTGGCATGTGGAAAGGGACCCTTGGTCTACCGCCTCAGATCGAGAGGCGTCCCAATTACCCTGCCAAGCCCCGAGGAGAATCCCGAGTTGTCCCTAGCAACTAGGCAGGAGTCCTGCCGTCGCTGAACAAACACGTGTTTGGAAGGGCTATCCCCGTCGTAACTCGAGAATATACCCCAGGTTCCCGCCGCAACTCGAGAAAAACCATGAGACTTCCCCGTCGCAGCGAGATGAGGCCCGATTCCCCTGCACTGCGTGCAGAGCAATTCCGTGTTGCACATCACACATGAAAGGAGCCTTGATTTCCTTGATGGCACTCCAGAGAAACCCCAAGAACACTGTTTCAAGGCTAGAGGGATCCTGAGGTCACTGTAGCAACACGAAAGAGCTCCATGGACCAAAAATCAACTCGAGATGAGAGGTTAGTCCCTGGCTTCGACTCCAGAGGAATACCACCTTACGACAAGCACCTCAAGAGGAGGCTTCTCTCAGCTCTATGTATTTGAGAGGGACCCTGAGTTTGCGGCCTCAAGTGGAATGGACACCGCGATGCCCTGACTCGAAAAAAGGCCGGATATCCCTGCAGTGACTTGAATGCAGGCTCGTCTTGCATCTCCCAAGACGAAAGGATGTCTGAATCCCCTGTGGAGACCACAGAGAAAGACCTAGTTCCCACCTCATGGCGACCGGAGGCCTCACATCCTTTGAAAACTCCAGAGGTACGCGGAGATCAGTGCCTCCAAAGGAGACGATGCCTGACTCCTCGTGAAACTTGATAGGAGTCCCAGGAATCCTGTGGCACTGGGAAAGGGACCCTTGGTCTCCCGCCTCAGCCTGAGAGGCGTCCCAATTGCCCTGCCAAGCCTCGAGGAGAATCCCGGGTTGTCCCTCGCAACTAGGCGGGAGTCCTGACGGCGCTGAACAAACACGTGGGTGGAAGGGCCATCCCCGTCGTAACTCGAGAATATACACCATGTTCCCACCGCAACTCGAGAAAAACCATGAGACTTCCCCCTCGCCGCGAGATGAGGCCCGATTCCCCTGCACTGCGTGCAGAGCAGTTCCGTATTGCACATCACACATGAAAGGAGCCTTGATTTCCTTGATCGCACTCCAGAGAAACCCCAAGAACACTGTTTCAAGGCTAGAGGGATCCTGAGGTCACTGGAGCAACACGAAAGAGCTCCGTGGACCCAAAATCAACTGGAGATGAGAGGTTAGTCCCTGGCTTCGACTCCAGAGGAATACCACCTTACCACAAGCACTTCAAGAGGAGGCTTCTCTCAGCTCTAGGTATGTGAGAGGGACCCTGAGTTTGCGGCCTCAAGTGGAATGGACACCGCGATGCCCTGACTGGAAATAATGCCGGATATCCCTGCAGTGACTTGAATACAGGCTCGTCTTGCATCTCCCAAGACGAAAGGATGTCTGAATCCCCTGTGGAGACCACAGAGAAAGACCTAGTTCCCCACCTCATCTCGACCGGAGGCCTCACATCCTTTGAAAACTCCAGAGGTACGCGGAGATCAGTGCCTCCAAAGGAGACGATGCCTGACTCCTCGTGAACCTTGATAGGAGTCCCAGGATTCCTCTGGCACGTGGAAAGGGATTCCTGGTCTCCCGCCTCAGCTGGAGAGGCGTCCCAATTGCCCTGCCAAGCCTCGAGGAGAATCCCGAGTTGTCAGTCACAACTAGGCAGGAGTCCTGACGTCGCTGAATAAACTCGTGGGTGGAAGGGCCATCCCCGTCGTAACTCGAGAATATACCCCAGGTTCCCACCGCAACTCGAGAAAAACTATGAGACTTCCCCCCGCCGCGAGATGAGGCCCGATTCCCCTGCACTGCGTGCAGAGCAATTCCGTGTTGCACATCACACATGAAAGGAGCCTTGATTTCCTTGATGGCACTCCAGAGAAACCCCAAGAACACTGTTTCAAGGCTAGAGGGATCCTGAGGTCACTGTAGCAACACGAAAGAGCTCCGTGGACCAAAAATCAACACGAGATGAGAGGTTAGTCCCTGGCTTCGACTCCAGAGGAATACCACCTTACCACAAGCACCTCAAGAGGAGGCTTCTCTCAGCTCTAGGTATGTGAGAGGGACCCTGAGTTTGCGGCCTCAAGTGGAATGGACACCGCGATGCCCTGACTCGAAATAAGGCCGGATATCCCTGCAGTGACTTGAACACAGGCTCGTCTTGCATTTCCCAAGACGAAAGGATGTCTCAATCCCCTGTGGAGACCACAGAGAAAGACGTATTTCCCCACCTCATCGCGACCGGAGGCCTCACATCCTTTGAAAACTCCAGAGGTACGCGGAGATCAGTGCCTCCAAAGGAGACGACGCCTGACTCCTCGTGAAACTTGATAGGAGTCCCAGGATTCCTGTGGCACGTGGAAAAGGACTCTTGGTCTCCCGCCTCAGCTGGAGAGGCGTCCCAATTGCCCTGCCAAGCCTCGAGGAGAATCCCGAGTTGTCCCTCGCAACTAGGCAGGAGTCCTGACGTCGCTGAATAAACACGTGGGTGGAAGGGCCATCCCCGTCGGAACTCGAGAATATACCCCAGGTTCTCGCCGCAACTCGAGAAAAACCATGAGTCTTCCCCCTCCCCATGAGATGAGGCCCGATTCCCCTGCCCTGCATGCAGAGCAATTCCGTGTTGCACATCAAACATGAAAGGAGCCTTGATTTCCTTGATGGCACTCCAGAGAAACCCGAAGAACACTGTTTCAAGGCTAGAGGGATCCTGAGGTCGCTGTAGCAACACGAAAGAGCTCCGTGGACCAAAAATCAACTCGAGATGAGAGGTTATTCCCTGGCTTCGACTCCAGAGGAATACCACCTTACCACAAGCACTTTAAGAGGAGGCTTCTCTCAGCTCTATGTATGTGAGAGGGACCCTGAGTTTGCAGCCTCAAGTGGAATGGACACCGTGATGCCCTGACTCGAAATAAGGCCGGATATCCCTGCAGTGACTTGAATGCATGGTCGTCTTGCATCTCCGAAGACGAAAGGATGTCTGAATCCCCTGTGGAGACCACAGAGAAAGACCTAGTTCCCCACCTCATCGCGACCGGAGGCCTCACATCCTTTGAAAATTCCAGAGGTACGCGGAGATCAGTGCCTCCAAAGGAGACGATGCCTGACTCCTCGTGAAACTTGATAGGAGTCCCAGGATTCCTGTGGCACGTGGAAAGGGACCCTTGGTCTCCCGCCTCAGCTGGAGAGGCGTCCCAATTGCCCTGCCAAGCCTCGAGGAGAATCCCGAGTTGTCCCTCGCAACTAGGCAGGAGTCCTGACGTCGCTGAACAAACACGTGTGTGCAAGGGCCATCCCCGTCGTAACTCGAGAATATAACCCAGGTTCACACCGCAACTCGAGAAAAACCATGAGACTTCCCCCTCGCCGCGAGATGAGGCCCGATTCCCCTGCACTGCGTGCAGAGCAATTCCGTTTTGCACATCACACATGAAAGGAGCCTTGATTTCCTTGATGGCACTCCAGAGAAACCCCAAGAACACTGTTTCAAGGCTAGAGGCATCCTGAGGTCACTGTAGCAACACGAAAGAGCTCCGTGGACCAAAAATCAACTCGAGATGAGAGGTTAGTCCCTGGCTTCGACTCCAGAGGAATACCACCTTACCACAAGCACCTCAAGAGGAGGCTTCTCTCAGCTCTAGGTATGTGAGAGGGACCCTGAGTTTGTGGCCTCAAGTGGAATGGACACCGCGACGCCCTGACTCGAAATAAGGCCGGATATCCCTGCTGTGACTTGAATACAGGCTCGTGTTGCATCTCCCAAGACGAAAGGATGTCTGAATCCCCTGTGGAGACCAGAGAGAAAAACCTAGTTCCCCATCTCATCGCGACCGGTGGTCTCACATCCTTTGAAAACTACAGAGGTACGCGGAGATCAGTGCCTCCAAAGGCGACGATGCCTGACTCCTCGTGAAACTTGATAGGAGTCCCAGGATTCCTGTGGCACGTGGAAAGGGACCCTTGGTCTGCCGCCTCAGCTGGAGAGGAGTCCCAATTGCCCTGCCAAGCCTCGAGGAGAATCCCGAGTTGTCCCTCGCAACTAGGCAGGAGTCATGACGTCGTTGAACAAACACGTGGGTGGAAGGGCCATCCCCGTCGTAACTCGAGAATATACCCCAGGTTCCCGCCGCAACTCGAGAAAAACCATGAGACTTCCCCCTCGCCGCGAGATAGGCCCGATTCCCCTGCACTGCGTGCAGAGCAATTCCGTGTTGCACATCACACATGAAAGGAGCCTTGATTTCCTTGATGGCACTCCAGAGAAACCCCAAGAACACTGTTTCAAGGCTAGAGGGATCCTGAGGTCACTGTAGCAACAAGAAAGAGCTCCGTGGACCAAAAATCAACTCGAGATGAGAGGTAAGTCCCTGGCTTCGACTCCAGAGGAATACCACCTTACCACAAGCACTTCAAGAGGAGGCTTCTCTCAGCTCTAGGTATGTGAGAGGGACCCTGAGTTTGCGGCCTCAATTGGAATGGACACCGTGATGCCCTGACTGGAAATAATGCCGGATATCCCTGCAGTGACTTGAATACAGGCTCGTCTTGCATCTCCCAAGACGAAAGGATGTCTGAATCCCCTGTGGAGACCACAGAGAAAGACCTAGTTCCCCACCTCACCGCGACCAGAGGCCTCACATCCTTTGAAAACTCCAGAGGTACGCGGAGATCAGTGCCTCCAAAGGAGACGATGCCTGACTCCTCGTGAAACTTGATAGGAGTCCCAGGATTCCTGTGGCACGTGGAAAGGGACTCTTGGTCTCCCGCCTCAGCTGGAGAGGCGTCCTAATTGCCCTGCCAAGCCTCGAGGAGAATCCCGAGTTGTCCCTCGCAACTAGGCAGGAGTCCTGACTTCGCTGAATAAACACGTGGGTGGAAGGGCCATCCCCGTCGTAACTCGAGAATATACCCCAGGTTCCAGCCGCAACTCGAGAAAAACCATGAGACTTCCCCCTCGCCGCGAGATGAGGCCCGATTCCCCTGCACTGCGTGCAGAGCAGTCCCGTATTGCACATCACACATGAAAGGAGCCTTGATTTCCTTGATGGCACTCCAGAGAAACCCCAAGAACACTGTTTCAAGGCTAGAGGGATCCTGAGGTCACTGTAGCAACACAAAAGACCTCCGTGGACCAAAAATCAACACGAGATGAGAGGTTAGTCCCTGGCTTCGACTCCAGAGGAATACCACCTTACCACAAGCACTTCAAGAGGAGGCTTCTCTCAGTTCTAGGTATGTGAGAGGGACCCTGAGTTTGCGGCCTCAAGTGGAATGGACACCGCGATGCCCTGACTCGAAATAAGGCCGGATATCCCTGCAGTGACTTGAATACAGGCTCGTCTTGCATCTCCCAAGACGAAAGGATGTCTGAATCCCCTGTGGAGACCACAGAGAAAGACCTAGTTCCCCACCTCATCGCCACCGGAGGCCTCACATCCTTTGAAAACTCCAGAGGTACGCGGAGATCAGTGCCTCCAAAGTAGACGATGCCTGACTCCTCGTGAAACTTGATAGGAGTCCCAGGATTCCTGTGGCACGTGGAAAAGGACTCTTGGTCTCCCGCCTCAGCTGGAGAGGCGTCCCAATTGCTCTGCCAAGCCTCGAGGAGAATCCCGAGTTGTCCCTCGCAACTAGGCAGGAGTCCTGACGTCGCTGAATAAACACGTGGGTGGAAGGGCCATCCCCGTCGTAACTCGAGAATATACCCCAGGTTCTCGCCGCAACTCGAGAAAAACCATGAGTCTTCCCCCTCCCCGTGAGATGAGGCCCGATTCCCCTGCACTGCATGCAGAGCAATTCCGTGTTGCACATCAAACATGAAAGGAGCCTTGATTTCCTTGATGGCACTCCAGAGAAACCCGAAGAACACTGTTTCAAGGCTAGAGGGATCCTGAGGTCGCTGTAGCAACACGAAAGAGCTCCGTGGACCAAAAATCAACTCGAGATGAGAGGTTATTCCCTGGCTTCGACTCCAGAGGAATACCACCTTACCACAAGCACCTTAAGAGGAGGCTTCTCTCAGCTTTAGGTATGTGAGAGGGACCCTGAGTTTGCGGCCTCAAGTGGAATGGACACTGCGATGCCCTGAAGGGAAATAACGCCGGATATCCCTGCAGTGACTTGAATGCAGGCTCGTCTTGCATCTCCCAAGATGAAAGGATGTCTGAATCCCCTGTGGAGACCACAGAGAAAGACCTAGTTCCCCACTTCATGGCGACCAGAGGCCTCACATCCTTTGAAAACTCCAGAGGTACGCGGACATCAGTGCCTCCAAAGGAGACGATGCCTGACTCCTTGTGAAACTTGATAGGAGTCCCAGGATTCCTGTGGCACGTGGAAAGGGACCCTTGGTCTCCCTCCTCAGCTGGAGAGGCGTCCCAATTGCCCTGCCAAGCCTCGAGGAGAATCCCGAGTTGTCCCTCGCAACTAGACAGGAGTCCTGACGTCGCTGAACAAACACGTGGGTGGAAGGGCCATTCCCGTCGTCACTCGAGAATATACCCCAGGTTCCGGCAGCAACTCGAGAAAAACCATGAGACTTCCCCCTCGCCGCTAGATGAGGCCCGATTCCCCTGCACTGCGTGCAGAGCAATTCCGTGTTGCACATCACACATGAAAGGAGCCTTGATTTCCTTGATGGCACTCCAGAGAAACCCCAAGAACACTCTTTCAAGGCTAGAGGGATCCTGAGGTCACTGTAGCAACACGAAAGAGCTCCGTGGACCAAAAATCAACTCGAGATGAGAGGTTAGTCCCTGGCTTTGACTCCAGAGGAATACCACCTTACCACAAGCACCTCAAGAGGAGGCTTCTCTCAGCTCTAGGTATGTGAGAAGGACCCTGAGTTTGCAGCCTCAAGTAGAATGGACACCGCGATGACCTGACTCGAAATAAGGCCGGATATCCCTGCAGTGACTTGAATGCAGGCTCGTCTTGCATCTCCCAAGACGAAAGGATGTCTGAATCCCCTGTGGAGACCACAGAGAAAGACCTAGTTCCCCACCTCATCGCGACCGGAGGCCTCACATCCTTTGAAAACTCCAGAGGTACGGGGAGATCAGTGCCTCCAAAGGAGACGATGCCTGACTCCTCGTGAAACTTGATAGGAGTCCCAGGATTCCTGTGGCACGTGGAAAGGGTCCCTTAGTCTCCCTCCTCAGCTGGAGAGGGGTCCCAATTGGCCTGCCAAGCCTCGAGGAGAATCCCGAGCTGTCCCTCGCAACTAGGCAGGAGTCCTGACGTCGCTGAACAAACACGTGTGTGGCAGGGCCATCCCCGTCATAACTCGAGAACATACCCCAGGTTCCCGCCGCAACTCGAGAAAAACCATGAGACTTCCTCCTCGCCGCAAGATGAGGCCCGATTCCCCTGCACTGCATTCAAAGCAATTCCGTGTTGCACATCAAACATGAAAGGAGCCTTGATTTCCTTGATGGCACTCCAGAGAAACCCCAAGAACACTGTTTCAAGGCTAGAGGGATCCTGAGGTCACTGTAGCAACACGAAAGAGCTCCGTGGACCAAAAATCAACTCGAGATGAGATATTACTTCCTGGCTTCGACTCCAGAGGAATACCACCTTACCACAAGCACCTCAAAAGGAGGCTTCTCTCAGCTCTAGGTATGTGAGAGGTACCCTGATTTTGCGGCCACAAGTGGAATGGACACTGCGATGCCCTGACGGGAAATAACGCCGGATATCCCTGCAGTGACTTGAATGCAGGCTCGTCTTGCATCTCCCAAGACGAAAGGATGTCTGAATCCCCTGTGGAAACCGCAGAGAAAAACTTAGTTCCCCACCTCAACGCGACCGGAGGCCTCACATCCTTTGAAAACTCCAGAGGTACGCGGAGATCAGTGCCTCCAAAGAAGACGATGCCTGACTCCTCGTGAAACTTGTTAGGAGTCCCAGGATTCCTGTGGCACGTGGAAAGGGACCCTTGGTCTCCCGCCTCAGCTGGAGAGGCGTCCCAATTGCCCTGCCAAGCCTCGAGGAGAATCCCGAGTTGTCCCTCGCAACTAGGCAGGAGTCCTGACGTCACTGAACAAACACGTGGGTGGAAGGGCCATCCCCGTCATAACTCGAGAATATACCCCAGGTTTCCGCCGCAATTCGAGAAAAACCATGAGACTTCCCCGTCGCCGCGAGATGAGGCCCGATTCCCCTGCACTGCGTGCAGAGCAATTCCGTGTTTCACGTCACACATGAAAGGAGCCTTGATTTCCTTGATGGCACTCCAGAGAAACCCCAAGAACACTGTTTCAAGGCTAGAGGGATCCTGAGGTCACTGTAGCAACACGAAAGAGCTCCGTGGACCACGAATCAACTCGAGATGAGAGGTTAGTCCCTGGCTTCGACTCCAGAGGAATACCACCTTACCACAAGCACCTCAAGAGGAGGCTTCTCTCAGCTCTAGGTATGTGAGAGGGACCCTGAGTTTGCGGCCTCAAGTGGAATGGACACCGCGATGCCCTGACTCGAAATATGCTGGATATCCTGCAGAGAATTGAATGCAGGCTTGTCTTGAATCTCCGAAGACGAAAGGATGTCTGAATCCCCTGTGGAGACCACAGAGAAAAACCTAGTTCCCCACCTCATCGTGACCGGAGGCCTCACATCCTTTGAAAACTCCAGAGGTACGCGAAGATCAGTGCCTCCAAAGGAGACGATGCCTGACTCCTCGTGAAACTTGATAGGAGTCCCAGGATTCCTGTGGCACGTGGAAAGGGACACTTGGTCTCCCGCCTCAGCTGGAGAGGCGTCTCAATTTCCCTGCCAAGCCTCGAGGAGAATCCCGAGTTGTCCCTCGCAACTAGGCAGGAGTCCTGCAGTCGCTGAACAAACACGTGTGTGGAAGGGCCATCCCCGGCGTAACTCGAGAATATACCCCAGGTTCCCGCCGCCACTCGAGAAAAACCATGAGACTTCCCCCTCACCAAGAGATGAGGCCCGATTCCCCTGCACTGCCTGCAGAGCAATTCCGTGTTGCACATCACACATGAAAGGAGCCTCGATTTCCTTGATGGCACTCCAGAGAAACCCCAAGAACACTGTTTCAAGGCTAGAGGGATCCTGAGGTCACTGTAGCAACACGAAAGAGCTCCGTGGACCACAAATCAACTGGAGATGAGTGGATAGTTCCTGGCTTCGACTCCAGAGGAATACCACCTTACCACAAGCACCTCAAGAGGAGGCTTCTCTCAACTCTAGGTATGTGAGAGGGACCCTGAGTTTGCGGCCTCAAGTGGAATGGACACTGCGATGCCCTGACGGGAAATAACGCCGGATATCCCTGCAGTGACTTGAATGCAGGCTCGTCTTGCATCTCCCAAGATGAAAGGATGTCTGAATCCCCTGTGGAGACCACAGAGAAAGACCTAGTTCCCCACTTCATGGCGACCAGAGGCCTCACATCCTTTGAAAACTCCAGAGGTACGCGGACATCAGTGCCTCCAAAGGAGACGATGCCTGACTCCTCGTGAAACTTGATAGGAGTCCCAGGATTCCTGTGGCACGTGGAAAGGGACCCTTGGTCTCCCGCCTCAGTTGGAGAGGCGTCCCAATTGCCCTGCAAAGCCTCGAGGAGAATCCCGAGTTGTCCCTCGCAACTAGGCAGGAGTCCTGACGTCGCTGAACAATCACTTGTGTGGAAGGGCCATCCCCGTCGTAACCCGAGAATATACCCCAGGTTCCCGCCGCAACTCGAGAAAAACCATGAGACTTCCCCCTCGCCGCGAGATGAGGCCTGATTCCCCTGCACTGCGTGCAGACCAATTCCGTGTTGCACATCACACATGAAAGGAGCCTTGATTTCCTTGATGGCACTCCAGAGAAACCCCAAGAACACTGTTTCAAGGCTATAGGCATCCTGAGGTCACTGTAGCAACACGAAAGAGCTCCGTGGACCAAAAATCAACTCGAGATGAGAGGTTAGTCCCTGGCTTTGACTCCAGAGGAATACCACCTTACCACAAGCACCTCAAGAGGAGGCTTCTCTCAGCTCTAGGTATGTGAGAGGGACCCTGAGTTTGCAGCCTCAAGTGGAATGGACACCGCGATGCCCTGACTCGAAATAAGGCCGGATATCCCTGCAGTGACTTGAATGCAGGCTCGTCTTGCATCTCCCTAGACGAAAGGATGTCTGAATCCCCTGTGGAGACCACAGAGAAAGACCTAGTTCCCCACCTCATCGCGACCGGAGGCCTCACATCCTTTGAAAACTCCAGAGGTACGCGGAGATCAGTGCCTCCAAAGGAGACGATGCCTGACTCCTCGTGAAACTTGATAGGAGTCCCAGGATTCCTGTGGCACGTGGAAAGGGACCCTTGGTCTCCCGCCTCAGCTGGAGAGGGGTCCCAATTGGCCTGCCAAGCCTCGAGGAGAATCCCGAGCTGTCCCTCGCAACTAGGCAGGAGTCCTGACGTCGCTGAACAAACACGTGTGTGGCAGGGCCATCCCCGTCGGAACTCGAGAATATAACCCAGGTTCCCGCTGCAACTCGAGAAAAACCATGAGACTTCCCCCTCGCCGCGAGATGAGGCCCGATTCCCCTGCACTGCGTGCAGAGCAATTCCGTGTTGCACATCACACATGAAAGGAGCCTTGATTTCCTTGATGGCACTCCAGAGAAACCCCAAGAACACTGTTTCAAGGCTAGAGGCATCCTGAGGTCACTGTAGCAACACGAAAGAGCTCCGTGGACCAAGAATCAACTCGAGATGAGAGGTTAGTCCCTGGCTTCGACTCCAGAGGAATACCACCTAACCACAAGCACCTCAAGAGGAGGCTTCTCTCAGCTCTAGCTATGTGAGAGGGACCCTGAGATTGTGGCCTCAAGTGGAATGGACACCGCGACGCCCTGACTCGAAATAAGGCCGGATATCCCTGCAGTGACTTGAATGCAGGCTCGTGTTGCATCTCCCAAGACGAAAGAATGTCTGAATCCCCTGTGGAGACCACAGAGGAAAACCTAGTTCCCCATCTCATCGCGACCGGAGGCCTCACATCCTTTGAAAACTACAGAGATACGCGGAGATCAGTGCCTCCAAAGGAGAGGATGCCTGACTCCTCGTGAAACTTGATAGGAGTCCCAGGATTACTGTGGTACGTGGAAAGGGACCCTTGGTCTGCCGCCTCAGCTGGAGAGGAGTCCCAATTGCCCTGCCAAGCCTCGAGGAGAATCCCGAGTTGTCCCTCGCAACTAGGCAAGAGTCATGACGTCGCTGAACAAACACGTGGTTGGAAGGGCCATCCCCGTCGTAACTCGAGAATATACCCCAGGTTCCCGCCGCAACTCGAGAAAAACCATGAGACTTCCCCCTCGCCGCGAGATGAGGCCCGATTCCCCTGCACTGCGTGCAGAGCAATTCCGTGTTGTACATCACACATGAAAGGAGCCTTGATTTCCTTGATGGCACACCAGAGAAACCCCAAGAACACTGTTTCAAGGCTAGAGGGATCCTGAGGTCACTGTAGCAACACGAAAGAGCTCCGTGGACGAAAAATCAACTCGAGATGAGAGGTTAGTCCCTGGCTTCGACTCCAGAGGAATACCACCTTACCACAAGCACCTCAAGAGGAGGCTTCTCTCAGCTCTAGCTATGTGACAGGGACCCTGAGTTTGCGGCCTCAAGTGGAATGGACACCGCGATGCCCTGACTCAAAATAAGGCCGGATATCCCTGCAGTGACTTGAATGCAGGCTCGTCTTGCATCTCCCAAGACGAAAGGATGTCTGAATCCCCTGTGGAGACCACAGAGAAAGACCTAGTTCCCCACCTCATCGCGATCGGAGGCCTCACATCCTTTGAAAACTCCAGAGGTACGCGGAGATCAGTGCCTCCAAAGGAGACGATGCCTGACTCCTCGTGAAACTTGATAGGAGTCCCAGGATTCCTGTGGCACGTGGAAAGGGACACGTGGTCTCCCGCCTCAGCTGGAGAGGCGTCCCAATTGCCCTGCCAAGCCTCGAGGAGAATCCCGAGTTGTCCCTCGCAACTAGGCAGGAGTCCTGCCGTCGCTGAACAAACACGTGTGTGGAAGGGCCATCCCCGTCGTAACTCGAGAATATAACCCAGGTTCCCGCCGCAACTCGAGAAAAACCATGAGACTTCCCCCTCGCCGCGAGATGAGGCCAGATTCCCCTGCTCTGAGTGCAGAGCAATTCCTTGTTGCACATCACACATGAAAGGAGCCTTGATTTCCTTGATGGCACTCCAGAGAAACCCCAAGAACACTGTTTCAAGGCTAGAGGGATCCTGAGGTCACTGTAGCAACACGAAAGCGCTCCGTGGACCACAAATCAACTGGAGATGAGTGGTTAGTCCCTGGCTTCGACTCCAGAGGAATACCACCTTACCACAAGCACCTCAAGAGGAGGCTTCTCTCAGCTCTAGGTATGTGAGAGGGACCCTGAGTTTGCGGCCTCAAGTGGAATGGACACTGCGGTGCCCTGACGGGAAATAACGCCGGATATCCCTGCAGTGACTTGAATGCAGGCTCGTCTTGCATCTCCCAAGATGAAAGGATATCTGAATCCCCTGTGGAGACCACAGAGGAAGACCTAGTTCCCCACTTCATGGCGACCAGAGGCCTCACATCCTTTGAAAACTCCAGAGGTACGCGGAGATCAGTGCCTCCAAAGGAGACAATGCCTGACTCCTCGTGAAACTTGATAGGAGTCCCAGGATTCCTGTGGCACGTGGAAAGGGACACTTGGTCTCCCTCCTCAGCTGGAGAGGCGTCCCAATTGCCCTGCCAAGCCTCGAGGAGAATCCCGAGGTGTCCCTCACAACTAGGCAGGAGTCCTGACGTCGCTGAACAAACACGTGTGTGGCAGGGCCATCCCCGTCATAACTCGAGAACATACCCCAGGTTCCCGCCGCAACTCGAGAAAAACCATGAGACTTCCCCCTCGCCGCAAGATGAGGCCCGATTCCCCTGCACTGCATTCAAAGCAATTCCGTGTTGCACATCAAACATGAAAGGAGCCTTGATTTCCTTGATGGCACTCCAGAGAAACCCCAAGAACACTGTTTCAAGGCTAGAGGGATCCTGAGGTCACTGTAGCAACACGAAAGAGCTCCGTGGACCAAGAATCAACTCCAGATGAGAGGTTTGTCCCTGGCTTCGACTCCAGAGGAATACCACCTTACCACAAGCACCTCAAGAGGAGGCTTCTCTCAGCTCTAGGTATGTGAGAGGGACCCTGAGATTGCGGCCTCAAGTGGAATGGACACTGCGATGCCCTGACGGGAAATAACACCGGATATCAATGCAGTGACTTGAATGCAGGCTCCTCTTGCATCTCCCAAGACGAAAGGATGTCTGAATCCCCTGTGGAGTCCACAGAGAAAGACCTAGTTCCCCACCTCATGGCGACCGGAGGCCTCACAACCTTTGAAAACTCCAGAGGTACGCGGAGATCAGTGCCTCCAAAGGAGACGATGCCTGACTCCTCGTGAAACTTGATAGGAGTCCCAGGATTCCTGTGGCACGTGGAAAGGGACCCTTGGTCTCCCGCCTCAGCTGGAGAGGCGTCCCAATTGCCCTGCCTAGCCTCGAGGAGAATCCCGAGTTGTCCCTCGCAACTAGGCAGGAGTCCTGACGTCGCTGAACAAACACGTGTGTGGAAGGGCCATCCTCGTCGTAACTCGAGAATATACCCCAGGTTCCCACCGCAACTCGAGAAAAACCATGAGACTTCCCCCTCGCCGCGAGATGAGGCCCGATTCCCCTGCACTGCGTGCAGAGCAATTCCGTGTTGCACATCACACATGAAAGGAGCCTTGATTTCCTTGATGGCACTCCAGAGAAACCCCAAGAACACTGTTTCAAGGCTAGAGGCATCCTGAGGTCACTGTAGCAACACGAAAGAGCTCCGTGGACCAAAAATCAACTCGAGATGAGAGGTTAGTCCCTGGCTTCGACTCCAGAGGAATACCACCTTACCACAAGCACCTCAAGAGGAGGCTTCTCTCAGCTCTAGGTATGTGAGAGGGACCCTGAGTTTGTGGCCTCAAGTGGAATGGACACCGCGACGCCCTGACTCGAAATAAGGCCGGATATCCCTGCTGTGACTTGAATACAGGCTCGTGTTGCATCTCCCAAGACGAAAGGATGTCTGAATCCCCTGTGGAGACCAGAGAGAAAAACCTAGTTCCCCATCTCATCGCGACCGGTGGTCTCACATCCTTTGAAAACTACAGAGGTACGCGGAGATCAGTGCCTCCAAAGGCGACGATGCCTGACTCCTCGTGAAACTTGATAGGAGTCCCAGGATTCCTGTGGCACGTGGAAAGGGACCCTTGGTCTGCCGCCTCAGCTGGAGAGGAGTCCCAATTGCCCTGCCAAGCCTCGAGGAGAATCCCGAGTTGTCCCTCGCAACTAGGCAGGAGTCATGACGTCGTTGAACAAACACGTGGGTGGAAGGGCCATCCCCGTCGTAACTCGAGAATATACCCCAGGTTCCCGCCGCAACTCGAGAAAAACCATGAGACTTCCCCCTCGCCGCGAGATAGGCCCGATTCCCCTGCACTGCGTGCAGAGCAATTCCGTGTTGCACATCACACATGAAAGGAGCCTTGATTTCCTTGATGGCACTCCAGAGAAACCCCAAGAACACTGTTTCAAGGCTAGAGGGATCCTGAGGTCACTGTAGCAACAAGAAAGAGCTCCGTGGACCAAAAATCAACTCGAGATGAGAGGTAAGTCCCTGGCTTCGACTCCAGAGGAATACCACCTTACCACAAGCACTTCAAGAGGAGGCTTCTCTCAGCTCTAGGTATGTGAGAGGGACCCTGAGTTTGCGGCCTCAATTGGAATGGACACCGTGATGCCCTGACTGGAAATAATGCCGGATATCCCTGCAGTGACTTGAATACAGGCTCGTCTTGCATCTCCCAAGACGAAAGGATGTCTGAATCCCCTGTGGAGACCACAGAGAAAGACCTAGTTCCCCACCTCACCGCGACCAGAGGCCTCACATCCTTTGAAAACTCCAGAGGTACGCGGAGATCAGTGCCTCCAAAGGAGACGATGCCTGACTCCTCGTGAAACTTGATAGGAGTCCCAGGATTCCTGTGGCACGTGGAAAGGGACTCTTGGTCTCCCGCCTCAGCTGGAGAGGCGTCCTAATTGCCCTGCCAAGCCTCGAGGAGAATCCCGAGTTGTCCCTCGCAACTAGGCAGGAGTCCTGACTTCGCTGAATAAACACGTGGGTGGAAGGGCCATCCCCGTCGTAACTCGAGAATATACCCCAGGTTCCAGCCGCAACTCGAGAAAAACCATGAGACTTCCCCCTCGCCGCGAGATGAGGCCCGATTCCCCTGCACTGCGTGCAGAGCAGTCCCGTATTGCACATCACACATGAAAGGAGCCTTGATTTCCTTGATGGCACTCCAGAGAAACCCCAAGAACACTGTTTCAAGGCTAGAGGGATCCTGAGGTCACTGTAGCAACACGAAAGACCTCCGTGGACCAAAAATCAACACGAGATGAGAGGTTAGTCCCTGGCTTCGACTCCAGAGGAATACCACCTTACCACAAGCACTTCAAGAGGAGGCTTCTCTCAGTTCTAGGTATGTGAGAGGGACCCTGAGTTTGCGGCCTCAAGTGGAATGGACACCGCGATGCCCTGACTCGAAATAAGGCCGGATATCCCTGCAGTGACTTGAATACAGGCTCGTCTTGCATCTCCCAAGACGAAAGGATGTCTGAATCCCCTGTGGAGACCACAGAGAAAGACCTAGTTCCCCACCTCATCGCCACCGGAGGCCTCACATCCTTTGAAAACTCCAGAGGTACGCGGAGATCAGTGCCTCCAAAGTAGACGATGCCTGACTCCTCGTGAAACTTGATAGGAGTCCCAGGATTCCTGTGGCACGTGGAAAAGGACTCTTGGTCTCCCGCCTCAGCTGGAGAGGCGTCCCAATTGCTCTGCCAAGCCTCGAGGAGAATCCCGAGTTGTCCCTCGCAACTAGGCAGGAGTCCTGACGTCGCTGAATAAACACGTGGGTGGAAGGGCCATCCCCGTCGTAACTCGAGAATATACCCCAGGTTCTCGCCGCAACTCGAGAAAAACCATGAGTCTTCCCCCTCCCCGTGAGATGAGGCCCGATTCCCCTGCACTGCATGCAGAGCAATTCCGTGTTGCACATCAAACATGAAAGGAGCCTTGATTTCCTTGATGGCACTCCAGAGAAACCCGAAGAACACTGTTTCAAGGCTAGAGGGATCCTGAGGTCGCTGTAGCAACACGAAAGAGCTCCGTGGACCAAAAATCAACTCGAGATGAGAGGTTATTCCCTGGCTTCGACTCCAGAGGAATACCACCTTACCACAAGCACCTTAAGAGGAGGCTTCTCTCAGCTTTAGGTATGTGAGAGGGACCCTGAGTTTGCGGCCTCAAGTGGAATGGACACTGCGATGCCCTGAAGGGAAATAACGCCGGATATCCCTGCAGTGACTTGAATGCAGGCTCGTCTTGCATCTCCCAAGATGAAAGGATGTCTGAATCCCCTGTGGAGACCACAGAGAAAGACCTAGTTCCCCACTTCATGGCGACCAGAGGCCTCACATCCTTTGAAAACTCCAGAGGTACGCGGACATCAGTGCCTCCAAAGGAGACGATGCCTGACTCCTTGTGAAACTTGATAGGAGTCCCAGGATTCCTGTGGCACGTGGAAAGGGACCCTTGGTCTCCCTCCTCAGCTGGAGAGGCGTCCCAATTGCCCTGCCAAGCCTCGAGGAGAATCCCGAGTTGTCCCTCGCAACTAGACAGGAGTCCTGACGTCGCTGAACAAACACGTGGGTGGAAGGGCCATTCCCGTCGTCACTCGAGAATATACCCCAGGTTCCGGCAGCAACTCGAGAAAAACCATGAGACTTCCCCCTCGCCGCTAGATGTGGCCCGATTCCCCTGCACTGCGTGCAGAGCAATTCCGTGTTGCACATCACACATGAAAGGAGCCTTGATTTCCTTGATGGCACTCCAGAGAAACCCCAAGAACACTCTTTCAAGGCTAGAGGGATCCTGAGGTCACTGTAGCAACACGAAAGAGCTCCGTGGACCAAAAATCAACTCGAGATGAGAGGTTAGTCCCTGGCTTTGACTCCAGAGGAATACCACCTTACCACAAGCACCTCAAGAGGAGGCTTCTCTCAGCTCTAGGTATGTGAGAAGGACCCTGAGTTTGCAGCCTCAAGTAGAATGGACACCGCGATGACCTGACTCGAAATAAGGCCGGATATCCCTGCAGTGACTTGAATGCAGGCTCGTCTTGCATCTCCCAAGACGAAAGGATGTCTGAATCCCCTGTGGAGACCACAGAGAAAGACCTAGTTCCCCACCTCATCGCGACCGGAGGCCTCACATCCTTTGAAAACTCCAGAGGTACGGGGAGATCAGTGCCTCCAAAGGAGACGATGCCTGACTCCTCGTGAAACTTGATAGGAGTCCCAGGATTCCTGTGGCACGTGGAAAGGGTCCCTTAGTCTCCCTCCTCAGCTGGAGAGGGGTCCCAATTGGCCTGCCAAGCCTCGAGGAGAATCCCGAGCTGTCCCTCGCAACTAGGCAGGAGTCCTGACGTCGCTGAACAAACACGTGTGTGGCAGGGCCATCCCCGTCATAACTCGAGAACATACCCCAGGTTCCCGCCGCAACTCGGGAAAAACCATGAGACTTCCTCCTCGCCGCAAGATGAGGCCCGATTCCCCTGCACTGCATTCAAAGCAATTCCGTGTTGCACATCAAACATGAAAGGAGCCTTGATTTCCTTGATGGCACTCCAGAGAAACTCCAAGAACACTGTTTCAAGGCTAGAGGGATCCTGAGGTCACTGTAGCAACACGAAAGAGCTCCGTGGACCAAAAATCAACTCGAGATGAGATATTACTTCCTGGCTTCGACTCCAGAGGAATACCACCTTACCACAAGCACCTCAAAAGGAGGCTTCTCTCAGCTCTAGGTATGTGAGAGGTACCCTGATTTTGCGGCCACAAGTGGAATGGACACTGCGATGCCCTGACGGGAAATAACGCCGGATATCCCTGCAGTGACTTGAATGCAGGCTCGTCTTGCATCTCCCAAGACGAAAGGATGTCTGAATCCCCTGTGGAAACCGCAGAGAAAAACTTAGTTCCCCACCTCAACGCGACCGGAGGCCTCACATCCTTTGAAAACTCCAGAGGTACGCGGAGATCAGTGCCTCCAAAGAAGACGATGCCTGACTCCTCGTGAAACTTGTTAGGAGTCCCAGGATTCCTGTGGCACGTGGAAAGGGACCCTTGGTCTCCCGCCTCAGCTGGAGAGGCGTCCCAATTGCCCTGCCAAGCCTCGAGGAGAATCCCGAGTTGTCCCTCGCAACTAGGCAGGAGTCCTGACGTCACTGAACAAACACGTGGGTGGAAGGGCCATCCCCGTCATAACTCGAGAATATACCCCAGGTTTCCGCCGCAATTCGAGAAAAACCATGAGACTTCCCCGTCGCCGCGAGATGAGGCCCGATTCCCCTGCACTGCGTGCAGAGCAATTCCGTGTTTCACGTCACACATGAAAGGAGCCTTGATTTCCTTGATGGCACTCCAGAGAAACCCCAAGAACACTGTTTCAAGGCTAGAGGGATCCTGAGGTCACTGTAGCAACACGAAAGAGCTCCGTGGACCACGAATCAACTCGAGATGAGAGGTTAGTCCCTGGCTTCGACTCCAGAGGAATACCACCTTACCACAAGCACCTCAAGAGGAGGCTTCTCTCAGCTCTAGGTATGTGAGAGGGACCCTGAGTTTGCGGCCTCAAGTGGAATGGACACCGCGATGCCCTGACTCGAAATATGCTGGATATCCTGCAGAGAATTGAATGCAGGCTTGTCTTGAATCTCCCAAGACGAAAGGATGTCTGAATCCCCTGTGGAGACCACAGAGAAAAACCTAGTTCCCCACCTCATCGTGACCGGAGGCCTCACATCCTTTGAAAACTCCAGAGGTACGCGAAGATCAGTGCCTCCAAAGGAGACGATGCCTGACTCCTCGTGAAACTTGATAGGAGTCCCAGGATTCCTGTGGCACGTGGAAAGGGACACTTGGTCTCCCGCCTCAGCTGGAGAGGCGTCTCAATTTCCCTGCCAAGCCTCGAGGAGAATCCCGAGTTGTCCCTCGCAACTAGGCAGGAGTCCTGCAGTCGCTGAACAAACACGTGTGTGGAAGGGCCATCCCCGGCGTAACTCGAGAATATACCCCAGGTTCCCGCCGCCACTCGAGAAAAACCATGAGACTTCCCCCTCACCAAGAGATGAGGCCCGATTCCCCTGCACTGCCTGCAGAGCAATTCCGTGTTGCACATCACACATGAAAGGAGCCTCGATTTCCTTGATGGCACTCCAGAGAAACCCCAAGAACACTGTTTCAAGGCTAGAGGGATCCTGAGGTCACTGTAGCAACACGAAAGAGCTCCGTGGACCACAAATCAACTGGAGATGAGTGGATAGTTCCTGGCTTCGACTCCAGAGGAATACCACCTTACCACAAGCACTTCAAGAGGAGGCTTCTCTCAACTCTAGGTATGTGAGAGGGACCCTGAGTTTGCGGCCTCAAGTGGAATGGACACTGCGATGCCCTGACGGGAAATAACGCCGGATATCCCTGCAGTGACTTGAATGCAGGCTCGTCTTGCATCTCCCAAGATGAAAGGATGTCTGAATCCCCTGTGGAGACCACAGAGAAAGACCTAGTTCCCCACTTCATGGCGACCAGAGGCCTCACATCCTTTGAAAACTCCAGAGGTACGCGGACATCAGTGCCTCCAAAGGAGACGATGCCTGACTCCTCGTGAAACTTGATAGGAGTCCCAGGATTCCTGTGGCACGTGGAAAGGGACCCTTGGTCTCCCGCCTCAGTTGGAGAGGCGTCCCAATTGCCCTGCAAAGCCTCGAGGAGAATCCCGAGTTGTCCCTCGCAACTAGGCAGGAGTCCTGACGTCGCTGAACAATCACTTGTGTGGAAGGGCCATCCCCGTCGTAACCCGAGAATATACCCCAGGTTCCCGCCGCAACTCGAGAAAAACCATGAGACTTCCCCCTCGCCGCGAGATGAGGCCTGATTCCCCTGCACTGCGTGCACACCAATTCCGTGTTGCACATCACACATGAAAGGAGCCTTGATTTCCTTGATGGCACTCCAGAGAAACCCCAAGAACACTGTTTCAAGGCTATAGGCATCCTGAGGTCACTGTAGCAACACGAAAGAGCTCCGTGGACCAAAAATCAACTCGAGATGAGAGGTTAGTCCCTGGCTTTGACTCCAGAGGAATACCACCTTACCACAAGCACCTCAAGAGGAGGCTTCTCTCAGCTCTAGGTATGTGAGAGGGACCCTGAGTTTGCAGCCTCAAGTGGAATGGACACCGTGATGCCCTGACTCGAAATAAGGCCGGATATCCCTGCAGTGACTTGAATGCAGGCTCGTCTTGCATCTCCCTAGACGAAAGGATGTCTGAATCCCCTGTGGAGACCACAGAGAAAGACCTAGTTCCCCACCTCATCGCGACCGGAGGCCTCACATCCTTTGAAAACTCCAGAGGTACGCGGAGATCAGTGCCTCCAAAGGAGACGATGCCTGACTCCTCGTGAAACTTGATAGGAGTCCCAGGATTCCTGTGGCACGTGGAAAGGGACCCTTGGTCTCCCGCCTCAGCTGGAGAGGGGTCCCAATTGGCCTGCCAAGCCTCGAGGAGAATCCCGAGCTGTCCCTCGCAACTAGGCAGGAGTCCTGACGTCGCTGAACAAACACGTGTGTGGCAGGGCCATCCCCGTCGGAACTCGAGAATATAACCCAGGTTCCCGCTGCAACTCGAGAAAAACCATGAGACTTCCCCCTCGCCGCGAGATGAGGCCCGATTCCCCTGCACTGCGTGCAGAGCAATTCCGTGTTGCACATCACACATGAAAGGAGCCTTGATTTCCTTGATGGCACTCCAGAGAAACCCCAAGAACACTGTTTCAAGGCTAGAGGCATCCTGAGGTCACTGTAGCAACACGAAAGAGCTCCGTGGACCAAGAATCAACTCGAGATGAGAGGTTAGTCCCTGGCTTCGACTCCAGAGGAATACCACCTAACCACAAGCACCTCAAGAGGAGGCTTCTCTCAGCTCTAGCTATGTGAGAGGGACCCTGAGATTGTGGCCTCAAGTGGAATGGACACCGCGACGCCCTGACTCGAAATAAGGCCGGATATCCCTGCAGTGACTTGAATGCAGGCTCGTGTTGCATCTCCCAAGACGAAAGAATGTCTGAATCCCCTGTGGAGACCACAGAGGAAAACCTAGTTCCCCATCTCATCGCGACCGGAGGCCTCACATCCTTTGAAAACTACAGAGATACGCGGAGATCAGTGCCTCCAAAGGAGAGGATGCCTGACTCCTCGTGAAACTTGATAGAAGTCCCAGGATTACTGTGGTACGTGGAAAGGGACCCTTGGTCTGCCGCCTCAGCTGGAGAGGAGTCCCAATTGCCCTGCCAAGCCTCGAGGAGAATCCCGAGTTGTCCCTCGCAACTAGGCAAGAGTCATGACGTCGCTGAACAAACACGTGGTTGGAAGGGCCATCCCCGTCGTAACTCGAGAATATACCCCAGGTTCCCGCCGCAACTCGAGAAAAACCATGAGACTTCCCCCTCGCCGCGAGATGAGGCCCGATTCCCCTGCACTGCGTGCAGAGCAATTCCGTGTTGTACATCACACATGAAAGGAGCCTTGATTTCCTTGATGGCACACCAGAGAAACCCCAAGAACACTGTTTCAAGGCTAGAGGGATCCTGAGGTCACTGTAGCAACACGAAAGAGCTCCGTGGACGAAAAATCAACTCGAGATGAGAGGTTAGTCCCTGGCTTCGACTCCAGAGGAATACCACCTTACCACAAGCACCTCAAGAGGAGGCTTCTCTCAGCTCTAGCTATGTGACAGGGACCCTGAGTTTGCGGCCTCAAGTGGAATGGACACCGCGATGCCCTGACTCAAAATAAGGCCGGATATCCCTGCAGTGACTTGAATGCAGGCTCGTCTTGCATCTCCCAAGACGAAAGGATGTCTGAATCCCCTGTGGAGACCACAGAGAAAGACCTAGTTCCCCACCTCATCGCGATCGGAGGCCTCACATCCTTTGAAAACTCCAGAGGTACGCGGAGATCAGTGCCTCCAAAGGAGACGATGCCTGACTCCTCGTGAAACTTGATAGGAGTCCCAGGATTCCTGTGGCACGTGGAAAGGGACACGTGGTCTCCCGCCTCAGCTGGAGAGGCGTCCCAATTGCCCTGCCAAGCCTCGAGGAGAATCCCGAGTTGTCCCTCGCAACTAGGCAGGAGTCCTGCCGTCGCTGAACAAACACGTGTGTGGAAGGGCCATCCCCGTCGTAACTCGAGAATATAACCCAGGTTCCCGCCGCAACTCGAGAAAAACCATGAGACTTCCCCCTCGCCGCGAGATGAGGCCAGATTCCCCTGCTCTGAGTGCAGAGCAATTCCTTGTTGCACATCACACATGAAAGGAGCCTTGATTTCCTTGATGGCACTCCAGAGAAACCCCAAGAACACTGTTTCAAGGCTAGAGGGATCCTGAGGTCACTGTAGCAACACGAAAGCGCTCCGTGGACCACAAATCAACTGGAGATGAGTGGTTAGTCCCTGGCTTCGACTCCAGAGGAATACCACCTTACCACAAGCACCTCAAGAGGAGGCTTCTCTCAGCTCTAGGTATGTGAGAGGGACCCTGAGTTTGCGGCCTCAAGTGGAATGGACACTGCGGTACCCTGACGGGAAATAACGCCGGATATCCCTGCAGTGACTTGAATGCAGGCTCGTCTTGCATCTCCCAAGATGAAAGGATATCTGAATCCCCTGTGGAGACCACAGAGGAAGACCTAGTTCCCCACTTCATGGCGACCAGAGGCCTCACATCCTTTGAAAACTCCAGAGGTACGCGGAGATCAGTGCCTCCAAAGGAGACAATGCCTGACTCCTCGTGAAACTTGATAGGAGTCCCAGGATTCCTGTGGCACGTGGAAAGGGACACTTGGTCTCCCTCCTCAGCTGGAGAGGCGTCCCAATTGCCCTGCCAAGCCTCGAGGAGAATCCCGAGGTGTCCCTCACAACTAGGCAGGAGTCCTGACGTCGCTGAACAAACACGTGTGTGGCAGGGCCATCCCCGTCATAACTCGAGAACATACCCCAGGTTCCCGCCGCAACTCGAGAAAAACCATGAGACTTCCCCCTCGCCGCAAGATGAGGCCCGATTCCCCTGCACTGCATTCAAAGCAATTCCGTGTTGCACATCAAACATGAAAGGAGCCTTGATTTCCTTGATGGCACTCCAGAGAAACCCCAAGAACACTGTTTCAAGGCTAGAGGGATCCTGAGGTCACTGTAGCAACACGAAAGAGCTCCGTGGACCAAGAATCAACTCCAGATGAGAGGTTTGTCCCTGGCTTCGACTCCAGAGGAATACCACCTTACCACAAGCACCTCAAGAGGAGGCTTCTCTCAGCTCTAGGTATGTGAGAGGGACCCTGAGATTGCGGCCTCAAGTGGAATGGACACTGCGATGCCCTGACGGGAAATAACACCGGATATCAATGCAGTGACTTGAATGCAGGCTCCTCTTGCATCTCCCAAGACGAAAGGATGTCTGAATCCCCTGTGGAGTCCACAGAGAAAGACCTAGTTCCCCACCTCATGGCGACCGGAGGCCTCACAACCTTTGAAAACTCCAGAGGTACGCGGAGATCAGTGCCTCCAAAGGAGACGATGCCTGACTCCTCGTGAAACTTGATAGGAGTCCCAGGATTCCTGTGGCACGTGGAAAGGGACCCTTGGTCTCCCGCCTCAGCTGGAGAGGCGTCCCAATTGCCCTGCCTAGCCTCGAGGAGAATCCCGAGTTGTCCCTCGCAACTAGGCAGGAGTCCTGACGTCGCTGAACAAACACGTGTGTGGAAGGGCCATCCTCGTCGTAACTCGAGAATATACCCCAGGTTCCCACCGCAACTCGAGAAAAACCATGAGACTTCCCCCTCGCCGTGAGATGAGGCCCGATTCCCCTGCACTGCGTGCAGAGCAATTCGGTGTTGCACATCACACATGAAAGGAGCCTTGATTTCCTTGATGGCACTCCAGAGAAACCCCAAGAACACTGTTTCCAGGCTAGAGGGATCCTGAGGTCACTGTAGCAACACGAAAGAGCTCCGTGGACCAAGAATCAACTCGAGATGAGAGGTTAGTCCCTGGCTTCAACTCCAGAGGAATACCACCTAACCACAAGCACCTCAAGAGGAGGCTTCTCTCAGCTCTAGCTATGTGAGAGGGACCCTGAGATTGTGGCCTCAAGTGGAATGGACACCGCGACGCCCTGACTCGAAATAAGGCCGGATATCCCTGCAGTGACTTGAATGCAGGCTCGTCTTGCATCTCCCAAGACGAAAGGATGTCTGAATCCCCTGTGGAGACCACAGAGGAAAACCTAGTTCCCCATCTCATCGCGACCGGAGGCCTCACATCCTTTGAAAACTACAGAGATACGCGGAGATCAGTGCCTCCAAAGGAGACGATGCCTGACTCCTCGTGAAACTTGATAGGAGTCCCAGGATTACTGTGGTACATGGAAAGGGACCCTTGGTCTCCCGCCTCAGCTGGAGAGGAGTCCCAATTGCCCTGCCAAGCCTCGAGGAGAATCCCGAGTTGTCCCTCGCAACTAGGCAAGAGTCATGACGTCGCTGAACAAACACGTGGGTGGAAGGGCCATCCCCGTCGTAACTCGAGAATATACCCCAGGTTCCCGCCGCAACTCGAGAAAAACCATGAGACTTCCCCCTCGCCGCGAGATGAGGCCCGATTCCCCTGGACTGCGTGCAGAGCAATTCCGTGTTGCACATCACACATGAAAGGAGCCTTGATTTCCTTGATGGCACACCAGAGAAACCCCAAGAACACTGTTTCAAGGCTAGAGGGATCCTGAGGTCACTGTAGCAACACGAAAGAGCTCCGTGGACGAAAAATCAACTCGAGATGAGAGGTTAGTCCCTGGCTTCGACTCCAGAGGAATACCACCGTACCACAAGCACCTCAAGAGGAGGCTTCTCTCAGCTCTAGCTATGTGACAGGGACCCTGAGTTTGCGGCCTCAAGTGGAATGGACACCGCGATGCCCTGACTCAAAATAAGGCCGGATATCCCTGCAGGGACTTGAATGCAGGCTCGTCTTGCATCTCCCAAGACGAAAGGATGTCTGAATCCCCTGTGGAGACCACAGAGAAAGACCTAGTTCCCCACCTCATCGCGATCGGAGGCCTCACATCCTTTGAAAACTCCAGAGGTACGCGGAGATCAGTGCCTCCAAAGGAGACGATGCCTGACTCCTCGTGAAACTTGATAGGAGTCCCAGGATGCCTGTGGCACGTGGAAAGGGACCCTTGGTCTCCCGCCTCAGCTGGAGAGGCGTCCCAATTGCCCTGCCAAGCCTCGAGGAGAATCCCGAGTTGTCCCTCGCAACTAGGCAGGAGTCCTGCCGTCGCTGAACAAACACGTGTGTGGAAGGGCCATCCCCGTCGTAACTCGAGAATATAACCCAGGTTCCCGCCGCAACTCGAGAAAAACCGTGAGACTTCCCCCTCGCCGCAAGATGAGGCCCGATTCCCCTGCACTGCATTCAAAGCAATTCCGTGTTGCACATCAAACATGAAAGGAGCCTTGATTTCCTTGATGGCACTCCAGAGAAACCCCAAGAACACTGTTTCAAGGCTAGAGGGATCCTGAGGTCACTGTAGCAACACGAAAGAGCTCCGTGGACCAAAAATCAACTCGAGATGAGAGATTACTTCCTGGCTTCGACTCCAGAGGAATACCACCTTACCACAAGCACCTCAAGAGGAGGCTTCTCTCAGCTCTAGGTATGTGAGAGGGACCCTGATTTTGCGGCCACAAGTGGAATGGACACTGCGATGCCCTGACGGGAAATAACGCCGGATATTCCTGCAGTGACTTGAATGCAGGCTCGTCTTGCATCTCCCAAGACGAAAGGATGTCTGAATCCCCTGTGGAGACCACAGAGAAAGACCTAGTTCCCCACCTCATGGCGACCGGAGGCCTCACATACTTTGAAAACTCCAGAGGTACGCGGAGATCAGTGCCTCCAAAGGAGACGATGCCTGACTCCTCGTGAAACTTGATACGAGTCCCAGGATTCCTGTGGCACGTGGAAAGGGACCCTTGGTCTCCCGCCTCAGCTGGAGAGGCGTCCCAATTGCCCTGCCAAGCCTCGAGGAGAATCCCGAGTTGTCCCTCGCAACTAGGCAGGAGTCCTGACGTCGCTGAACAAACACGTGGGTGGAAGCGCCATCCCCGTCGGAACTCGAGAATATAACCCAGGTTCCTGCTGCAACTCGAGAAAAACCATGAGACTTCCCCCTCGCCGCGAGATGAGGCCCGATTCCCCTGCACTGCGTGCAGAGCAATTCCGTGTTGCACATCACACATGAAAGGAGCCTTGATTTCCTTGATGGCACTCCAGAGAAACCCCAAGAACACTGTTTCAAGGCTAGAGGGATCCTGAGGTCACTGTAGCAACACGAAAGAGGTCCGTGGACCAAGAATCAACTCGAGATGAGAGGTTAGTCCCTAACTTCGACTCCAGAGGAATACCACCTTACCACACGCACCTCAAGAGGAGGCTTCTCTCAGCTCTAGGTATGTGAGAGGGACCCTGAGTTTGCGGCCTCAAGTGGAAAGGACACCGCGATGCCCTGACTCGAAATAAGGCCGGATATCCCTGCAGTGACTTGAATCCAGGCTCGTTTTGCATCTCCCAAGACGAAAGGATGTCTGAATCCTCTGTGGAGACAACAGAGAAAGACCTAGTTCCCCACCTCATCGCGACCGGAATCCTCGCATCCTTTGAAAACTCCAGAGGTACGCGAAGATCAGTGCCTCCAAAGGAGACGATGCCTGACTCCTCGTGAAACTTGATAGGAGTCCCAGGATTCCTGTGCCACGTGGAAAGCGACCCTTGGTCTCCCGCCTCAGCTGGAGAGCCGTCCCAATTGCCCTGCCAAGCCTCGAGGAGAATCCCGAGTTGTCCCTCGCAACTAGGCAGGAGTCCTGACGTCGCTGAACAAACACTTGTGTGGAAGGGCCATTCCTGTCGTAACTCGAGAATATACCCCAGGTTCCCGCCGCAACTCGAGAAAAACCATGAGACTTCCCCCTCGCCGCGAGATGAGGCCTGATTCCCCTGCACTGCGTGCAGAGCAATTCCGTGTTGCACATCACACATGAAAGGAGCCTTGATTTCCTTGATGGCACTCCAGAGAAACCCCAAGAACACTGTTTCAAGGCTATAGGCATCCTGAGGTCACTGTAGCAGCACGAAAGAGCTCCGTGGACCAAAAATCAACTCGAGATGAGAGGTTAGTCCCTGGCTTCGACTCCAGAGGAATACCACCTTACCACAAGCACCTCAAGAGGAGGCTTCTCTCAGCTCTAGGTATGTGAGAGGGACCCTGAGTTTGCAGCCTCAAGTGGAATGGACACCGCGATGCCCTGACTCGAAATAAGGCCGGATATCCCTGCAGTGACTTGAATGCAGGCTCGTCTTGCATCTCCCAAGACGAAAGGATGTCTGAATCCCCTGTGGAGACCACAGAGAATGACCTAGTTCCCCACCTCATAGCGACCGGAGGCCTCACATCCTTTGAAAACTCCAGAGGTACGCGGAGATCAGTGCCTCCAAAGGAGACGATGCCTGACTCCTCGTGAAACTTGATAGGAGTCCCAGGATTCCTGTGGCACGTGGAAAGGGACCCTTGGTCTCCCGCCTCAGCTGGAGAGGGGTCCCAATTGGCCTGCCAAGCCTCGAGGAGAATCCCGAGCTGTCCCTCACAACTAGGCAGGAGTCCTGATGTCGCTGAACAAACACGTGTGTGGCAGGGCCATCCCCGTCATAACTCGAGAACATACCCCAGGTTCCCGCCGCAACTCGAGAAAAACCGTGAGACTTCCCCCTCGCCGCAAGATGAGGCCCGATTCCCCTGCACTGCATTCAAAGCAATTCCGTGTTGCACATCAAACATGAAAGGAGCCTTGATTTCCTTGATGGCACTCCAGAGAAACCCCAAGAACACTCTTTCAAGGCTAGAGGGATCCTGAGGTCACTGTAGCAACACGAAAGAGCTCCGTGGACCAAAAATCAACTCGAGATGAGAGATTACTTCCTGGCTTCGACTCCAGAGGAATACCACCTTACCACAAGCACCTCAAGAGGAGGCTTCTCTCAGCTCTAGGTATGTGAGAGGGACCCTGATTTTGCGGCCACAAGTGGAATGGACACTGCGATGCCCTGACGGGAAATAATGCCGGATATTCCTGCAGTGACTTGAATGCAGGCTCGTCTTGCATCTCCCAAGACGAAAGGATGTCTGAATCCCCTGTGGAGACCACAGAGAAAGACCTAATTCCCCACCTCATGGCGACCGGAGGCCTCACATACTTTGAAAACTCCAGAGGTACGCGGAGATCAGTGCCTCCAAAGGAGACGATGCCTGACTCCTCGTGAAACTTGATAGGAGTCCCAGGATTCCTGTGGCACGTGGAAAGGGACCCTTGGTCTCCCGCCTCAGCTGGAGAGGCGTCCCAATTGCCCTGCCAAGCCTCGAGGAGAATCCCGAGTTGTCCCTCGCAACTAGGCAGGAGTCCTGACGTCGCTGAACAAACACGTGGGTGGAAGCGCCATCCCCGTCGGAACTCGAGAATATAACCCAGGTTCCCGCTGCAACTCGAGAAAAACCATGAGACTTCCCCCTCGCCGCGAGATGAGGCCCGATTCCCCTGCACTGCGTGCAGAGCAATTCCGTGTTGCACATCACACATGAAAGGAGCCTTGATTTCCTTGATGGCACTCCAGAGAAACCCCAAGAACACTGTTTCAAGGCTAGAGGGATCCTGAGGTCACTGTAGCAACACGAAAGAGCTCCGTGGACCAAGAATCAACTCGAGATGAGAGGTTAGTCCCTAACTTCGACTCCAGAGGAATACCACCTTACCACACGCACCTCAAGAGGAGGCTTCTCTCAGCTCTAGGTATGTGAGAGGGACCCTGAGTTTGCGGCCTCAAGTGGAAAGGACGCCGCGATGCCCTGACTCGAAATAAGGCCGGATATCCCTGCAGTGACTTGAATCCAGGCTCGTTTTGCATCTCCCAAGACGAAAGGATGTCTGAATCCTCTGTGGAGACAACAGAGAAAGACCTAGTTCCCCAATTCATCGCGACCGGAGGCCTCGCATCCTTTGAAAACTCCAGAGGTACGCGAAGATCAGTGCCTCCAAAGGAGACGATGCCTGACTCCTCGTGAAACTTGATAGGAGTCCCAGGATTCCTGTGGCACGTGGAAAGCTTCCCTTGGTCTCCCGCCTCAGCTGGAGAGGCGTCCCAATTGCCTTGCCAAGCCTCGTGGAGAATCCCGAGTTGTCCCTCGCCACTAGGCAGGAGTCCTGACGTCGCTGAAGAAACACTTGGTTGGAAGGGCCATCCCCGTCATAACTCGAGAATATACCCCAGGTTCCCGCCGCAACTCGAGAAATACCATGAGACTTCCCCCTCGCCGTGAGATGAGGCCCGATTCCCCTGCGCTGCATGCAGAGCAATTCCGTGTTGCACATCACACATGAAAGGAGCCTTGATTTCCTTGATGGCACTCCAGAGAAACCCCAAGAACACTGTTTCAAGGCTAGAGGGATTTTGAGGTCACTGTATCAACACAAAAGAGCTCCGTGGACCAAAAATCAACTCGAGATGCGAGGTTAGTCCCTGACTTCGACTCCAGAGGAATACCACCTTACCACAAGCACCTCAAGAGGAGGCTTCTCTCAGCTCTAGGTATGTGAGAGGGACCCTGAGTTTGCGGCCTCAAGTGGAATGGACACCGCGATGCCCTGACTCGAAATAAGGCCGGATATCCCTGCAGTGACTTGAATGCAGGCTCGTGTGCATCTCCCAAAACGAAAGGATGTCTGAATCCCCTGTGGAGACAAGAGAGAAAGACCTAGTTCCCCACCTCATCGCGACCGGAGGCCTCACATCCTTTGAAAATTCCAGAGGTACGCGGAGATCAGTGCCTCCAAAGGAGACGATGCCTGACTCCTCGTGAAACTTGATAGGAGTCCCAGGATTCCTGTGCAACGTGGAAAGGGACCCGTGGTCTCCCGCCTCAGCTGGAGAGGCGTCCCAATTGCCCTGCCAAGCCTCGAGGAGAATCCCGAGTTGTCACTCGCAACTAAGGAGGAGTCCTGACGTCGCTGAACAAACACGTGTGTGGAAGGGCCATCCCCGTCGTAACTCGAGAATATACCCCAGGTTCCCGCCGCAACTCGAGAAAAACCATGAGACTTCCCCCTCGCTGCGAGATGAGGAACGATTCCCCTGCACTGCGTGCAGAGCAATTCCGAGTTGCACATCACACATGAAAGGAGCCTTGATTTCCTTGATGGCACTCTAGAGAAAACCCAAGAACACTGTTTCAAGGCTAGAGGGATCCAGAGGTCACTGTAGCAACACGAAAGAGCTCCGTGGACCAAAAATCAACTCGAGATGAGAGGTTAGTCCCTGGCTTCGACTCCAGAGGAATACCACCTTACCACAAGCACCTCAAGAGGAGGCTTCTCTCAGCTCTAGGTATGTGAGAGGGACCCTGAGTTTGCGGCCTCAAGTGGAATGGACACCGCAATGCCCTGACTCAAAATAAGGCCGGATATCCCTGCAGTGACTTGAATGCAGGCTCGTCTTGCATCTCCCAAGACGAAAGGATGTCTGAATCCCCTGTGGAGACCACAGAGAAAGACCTAGTTCCCCACCTCATCGCGACCGGAGGCCTCACATCCTTTGAAAACTCCAGAGGTACGTGGAGATCAGTGCCTCCAAAGGAGACGATGCCTGACTCCTCGTGAAACTTGATAGGAGTCCCAGGATTCCTGTGGCACGTGGAAAGGGACACTTGGTCTCCCGCCTCAGCTGGAGAGGCGTCCCAATTGCCCTGCCAAGCCTCGAGAAGAATCCTGAGTTGTCCCTCGCAACTAGGCAGGAGTCCTGCCGTCGCTGAACAAACACGTGTGTGGAAGGGCCATCCCCGTCGTAACTCGAGAATATACCCCAGGTTCCTGCCCCAACTCGAGAAAAACCATGAGACTTCCCACTCGCCGTGAGATGAGGCCTGATTCCCCTGCACTGCGTGCAGAACAATTCCGTGTTGCACATCACACATGGAAGGAGCCTTGATTTCCTTGATGGCACTCCAGAGAAACCCCAAGAACACTGTTTCAAGGCTAGAGGGATCCTGAGGTCACTGTAGCAACAAGAAAGAGCTCCGTGGACCAAAAATCAACTCGAGATGAGAGGTTAGTCCCTGGCTTCGACTCCAAAGGAATACCACCTTACCACAAGAACCTCAAGAGGAGGCTTCTCTCAGCTCTAGGTATGTGAGAGGGACCCTGAGTTTGCGGCCTCAGGTGGAATGGACACCGTGATGCCCTGACTCGAAATAAGGCCGGATATCCCTGCAGTGACTTGAATGCAGGCTCGTCTTGCATCCCACAAGACGAAAGGATGTCTGAATCCCCTGTGGAGACCACAGAGAAAGACCTAGTTCCCCACCTCATCGCGACCGGAGGCCTCACATCCTTTGAAAACTCCAGAGGTACGCGGAGATCAGTGCCTCCAAAGGAGACGATGCCTGACTCCTCGTGAAACTTGATAGGAGTCCCAGGATTCCTGTGGCACGTGGAAAGGGACCCTTGGTCTCCCGCCTCAGATGGAGAGGCGTCCCAATTGCCCTGCCAAGCTTCGAGGAGAATCCCGAGTTGTCCCTCGCAACTATGCAGGAGTCCTGACGTCGCTGCAGAAACACGTGGGTGGAAGGGCCATCCCCGTCGTAACTCGAAAATATACCCCAGGTTCCCGCCGCAACTCGAGAAAAACCATGAAACTTCCCCATCACCACGAGATGCGGCCCGATTCCCCTGCTCTGTGTGCAGAGCAATTCCGTGTTGCACATCACACATGAAAGGAGCCTTGATTTCCTTGATGGCACTCCAGAGAATCCCCAAGAACACTGTTTCAAGGCTAGAGGGATCCTGAGGTCAATGTAGCAATAAGAAAGAGCTCCGTGGACCAAAAATTAACTCGAGATGAGAGGTTAGTCCCTGGCTTCGACTGCAGAGGAATAACACCTTACCACAAGCTCCTCAAGAGGAGGCTTCTCTCAGCTCTAGGTATGTGAAAGGGACCCTGAGTTTGCGGCCTCAAGTGGAATGGACACCGCGATGCCCTGACTCGAAATAATGCCGGATATCCCTGCAGTGACTTGAATGCAGGCTCGTCATGCATCTCCAAAGACGAAAGGATGTCTGAATCCCCTGTGGAGACCACAGAGAAACACCTAGTTCCCCACCTCATCGCGACCGGAGGCCTCACATACTCTGAAAACTCCAGAGGTACGCGGAGATCAGTGCCTCCAAAGGAGACGATGCCTGATTCCTGGTGAAACTTGATAGGAGTCCGAGGATTCCGTTGGGACGTGGAAAGGGACAATTGGTCTCCCGCCTCAGCTGGAGAGGCGTCCCAATGGCCCTGCCAAGCCTCGAGGAGAATCCCGAGCTGTCCCTCGCAACTAGGCAGGAGTCCTGACGTCGCTGAACAAACACGTGGGTGGAAGGGCCATCCCCGTCGTAACTCGAGAATATACCCCAGGTTCCCGCCGCAACTCGAGACAAACCATGAGACTTCCCCCTCGCCGCGAGATGAGGCCCGATTACCCTGCACTGCGTGCAGAGCCATTCCGTGTTGCACATCACACATGAAAGGAGCCTTGATTTCCTTGATGGCACTCCAGAGAAACCCCAAGAACACTGTTTCAAGGCTAGAGGGTCCTGAGGTCACTGTAGCAACACGAAAGAGCTCGGTGGACCAAAAATCAACTCGAGATGAGAGGTTAGTCCCTGGCTTCGACTCCAGAGGAATACCACCTTACCACAAGTACACCAAGAGGAGGCTTCTCTCAGCTCTAGGTATGTGAGAGGGACCCTGAGTTTGCGGCCTCAAGTGGAATGGACACCGCGATGCCCTGACTCGAAATAAGGCCGGATATCCCTGCAGTGACTTGAATGCAGGCTCGTCTTGCATCTCCCAAGACGAAAGGATGTCTGAATCCCCTGTGGAGACAAGAGAGAAAGACCTAGTTCCCCACCTCATCGCGACCGGAGGCCTCACATCCTTTGAAAATTCCAGAGGTACGCTGAGATCAGTGCCTCCAAAGGAGACGATGCCTGACTCCTCGTGAAACTTGATAGGAGTCCCAGGATTCCTGTGCCACGTGGAAAGGGACCCGTGGTCTCCCGCCTCAGCTGGAGAGGCGTCCCAATTGCCCTGCCAAGCCTCGAGGAGAATCCCGAGTTGTCCCTCGCAACTAGGCAGGAGTCCTGACGTCGCTGAAGAAACACGTGGGTGGAAGGGCCATCCCCGTCGTAACTCGAGAATATACCCCAGGTTCCCGCCGCAACTCGAGAAAAACCATGAGACTTCCCCCTCGCCACGAGATGAGGCCCGATTCCCCTGCACTGCGTGCACAGCAATTCCGTGTTGCACATCACACATGAAAGGAGCCTTGATTTCCTTGATGGCACTCCAGAGAAAACCCAAGAACACTGTTTCAAGACTAGAGGGAACCTGAGGTCACTGTAGCAACACGAAAGAGCTCGGTGGACCAAAAATCAACTCGAGATGAGAGGTTAGTCCCTGGCTTCGACTCCAGAGGAATACCACCTTACCACAAGCACCTCAAGAGGAGGCTTCTCTCAGCTCTAGCTATGTGAGAGGGACCCTGAGTTTGCGGCCTCAATTGGAATGGACACCGCGATGCCCTGACTCGAAATAAGGCCGGATATCCCTGCAGTGACTTGAATGCAGGCTCGTCTTGCATCTCCTAAAACGAAAGGGTACCTGAATACCCGGTGGAGACCACAGAGAAAGACCTAGTTCCCCACCTCATCGCGACCGGAGGCCTCACATCCTTTGAAAACTCCAGAGGTACGCAGAGATCAGTGCCTCCAAAGGAGACGATGCCTGACTCCTCGTGAAACTTGATAGGAGTCCCAGGATTCCTGTGGCACGTGGAAAGCTTCCCTTGGTCTCCCGCCTCAGCTGGAGAGGCGTCCCAATTGCCCTGCCAAGCCTCGAGGAGAATCCCGAGTTGTCACTCGCAACTAAGGAGGAGTCCTGACGTCGCTGAACAAACACGTGTGTGGAAGGGCCATCCCCGTCGTAACTCGAGAATATACCCCAGGTTCCCGCCGCAACTCGAGAAAAACCATGAGACTTCCCCCTCGCTGCGAGATGAGGCCCGATTCCCCTGCACTGCGTGCAGAGCAGTTCCGTGTTGCACATCACACATGAAAGGAGCCTTGATTTCCTTGATGGCACTCTAGAGAAAACCCAAGAACACTGTTTCAAGGCTAGAGGGATCCAGAGGTCACTGTAGCAACACGAAAGAGCTCCGTGGACCAAAAATCAACTCGAGATGAGAGGTTAGTCCCTGGCTTCGACTCCAGAGGAATACCACCTTACCACAAGCACCTCAAGAGGAGGCTTCTCTCAGCTCTAGGTATGTGAGAGGGACCCTGAGTTTGCGGCCTCAAGTGGAATGGACACCGCGATGCCCTGACTCAAAATAAGGCAGGATATCCCTGCAGTGACTTGAATGCAGGCTCGTCTTGCATCTCCCAAGACGAAAGGATGTCTGAATCCCCTGTGGAGACCACAGAGAAAGACCTAGTTCCCCACCTCATCGCGACCGGAGGCCTCACATCCTTTGAAAACTCCAGAGGTACGCGGAGATCAGTGCCTCCAAAGGAGACGATGCCTGACTCCTCGTGAAACTTGATAGGAGTCCCAGGATTCCTGTGGCACATGGAAAGGGACCCTTGGTCTCCCGCCTCAGATGGAGAGGCGTCCCAATTGCCCTGCCAAGCCTCGAGGAGAATCCCGAGTTGTCCCTCGCAACTAGGCAGGAGTCCTGACGTCGCTGAACAAACCCGTGGGTGGAAGGGCCATCCCCGTCGTAACTCGAGAATATACCCCAGGTTCCCGCCGCAACTCGAGAAAAACCATGAGACTTCCCCTCGCCACGAGATGGGGCCCGATTCCCCTACACTGTGTGCAGAGCAATTCCGTGTTGCACATCACACATGAAAGGAGCCTTGATTTCCTTGATGGCACTCCAGAGAAACCCCAAGAACACTGTTTCAAGGCTAGAGGGATCCTGAGGTCACTGTAGCAACACTAAAGAGCTCCGTGGCCAAAAATCAATTCGAGATGAGAGGTTAGTCCCTGACTTCGACTCCAGAGGACTACCACCTCACCACAAGCACCTCAAGAGGAGGCTTCTCTCAGCTCTAGGTATGTGAGAGGGACCCTGAGTTTGCGGCCTCAAGTGGAATGGACACCGCGATGCCCTGATTCGAAATAAGGCCGGATATCCCTGCAGTGCCTTGAATGCAGGCTCGTCTTGCATCTCCCAAGACGAAAGGATGTCTGAATCCCCTGTGGAGACCACAGAGAAAGACCTAGTTCCCCACCTCATCGCGACCGGAGGCCTCACATCCTTTGAAAACTCCAGAGGTACGCGGAGATCAGTGCCTCCAAAGGAGACGATGCCTGACTCCTCGTGAAACTTGATAAGAGTTCCCCGATTCCTGTGGCACGTGGAAAGGGACCCTTGGTCCCGCCTCACCTGGAGAGGCATCCCAATTGCCCTGCCAAGCCTCGAGGAGAATCCCGAGTTGTCCCTCGCAACTAGGCAGGAGTCCTGACGTCGTTGAACAAACACGTGTGTGGAAGGGCCATCCCCGTCGTAACTCGAGAATATACCCCAGGTTCCCACCGCAACTCGAGACAAACCATGGGACTTCCCCCTCGCCGCAAAATGAGGCCCGATACCCTGCACTGCGTGCAGAGCAATTCCGTGTTGCACATCACACATGAAAGGAGCCTTGATTTCCTTGATGGCACTCCAGAGAAACCCCAAGAACACTGTTTCAAGGCAAGAGGGATCCTGAGGTCACTGTAGCAACACGAAAGAGCTCCGTGGCCAAAAATCAATTCGAGATGAGAGGTTAGTCCCTGACTTCGACTCCAGAGGAATATCACCTCACCACAAGCACCTCAAGAGGAGGCATCTCTCAGCTCTAGGTATGTAAGAGGGACCCTGAGTTTGCGGCCTCAAGTGGAATGGACACCGCGATGTCCTGATTCGAAATAAGGCCGGATATCCCTGCAGTGCCTTGAATGCAGGCTCGTCTTGCATCTCCCATGACAAAAGTATATCTGAATCCTCTGTGGAGACCACAGAGAAAGACCTAGTTCCCCACCTCATCGCGACCGGAGGCCTCACATCCTTTGATAACTCCAGAGGTACGCGGAGATCAGTGCCTCCAAAGGAGACGATGCCTGACTCCTCGTGAAACTTGATAGGAGTCCCAGGATTCCTGTGGCTAGTGGAAAGGGACGCTTGGTCTCGCGCCTCAGCTGGAGAGGCGTCCCAATTGCCCTGCCAAGCCTCGAGGAGAATCCCGAGTTGTCCCTCGCAACTAGGCAGGAGTCCTGACGTCGCTGAACAAACACGTGGGTGGAAGGGCCATCGCCGTCGTAACTCGAGAATATACCCCAGGTTCCCGCCGCAACTCGAGAAAAACCATGAGACTTCCCTCTCGCCGCGAGATGAGGCCCGATTCCCCTGCGCTGCGTGCAGACCAATTCCGTGTTGCACATCACACATGAAAGGAGCCTTGATTTCCTTGATGGCACTCCAGAGAAACACCAAGAACACTGTTTCAAGGCTAGAGGGATCCTGAGGTCACTGTAGCAACACGAAAGAGCTCCGTGGACCAAAAATCAACTCGAGATGAGGGGTTAGTCCCTGGCTTCGACTCCAGAGAAATACCACCTCACCACAAGTACCTCAAGAGGAGGTTTCTCTCAGCTTTAGGTATGTGAGAGGGACCCTGATTTTGCGGCCTCAAGTGGAATGGACACCGTGATGCCCTGACTCGAAATAAGGCCGGATATCCCTGCAGTGACTTGAATGCAGGCTCGTCTTGCATCTGCCAAGACGAAAGGATGTCTGAATCCCCTGTGGAGACCACAGAGAACGACCTAGTTCCCCACCTCATGGTGACCGGAGGCCTCACATTCTTTGAAAACTCCAGAGGTACGCGGAGATCAGTGCCTCCAAAGGAAACGATGCCTGACTCCTCGTGAAACTTGATAGGAGTCCCAGGATTCCTGTGGCACGTGGAAAGGGAGCCTTGGTCTCCCGCCTCAGCTGGAGAGGCGTCCCAATTGCCCTGCCAAGCCTCGAGGAGAATCCCGAGTTGTCCCTCGCAACTAGGCAGAAGTCCTGACGTCCCTGAACAAACACGGGTGTGGAAGGGCCATCCCCGTCGTAACTCGAGAATATAGCCCAGGTTCCCGCCGCAACTCGCGAAAAACCATGAGACTTCCCCCTCGCCGCAAAATGAGGTTCGATTCCCCTGCACTGCGTGCAGAGCAATTCCGTGTTGCACATCACACATGAAAGGAGCCTTGATTTCCTTGATGGCACTCCAGAGAAACCCCAAGAACACTGTTTCAAGGCTAGAGGGATCCTGAGGTCACTGTAGCAACACGAAAGAGCTCCGTGGACCAGAAATCAACTCGAGATGAGGGGTTAGTCCTTGGCTTCGACCCCAGAGCAATACCACCTTACCACAAGCACCTCAAGAGGAGGCTTCTCTCAGCTCTAGGTATGTTAGAGGGACCCTGAGTTTGCGGCCACAATTGGAATGGACACCGCTATGCCCTGACTCGAAATAAGGCCACATATCCAAGCAGTGACTTGAATGCAGGCTCGTCTTGCATCTCCCAAGACGAAAGGATGTCTGAATCCCCTGTGGAGACCACAGAGAAAGACCTAGTTCCCCACCTCATCGCGACCGGAGGCCTCACATCCTTTGAAAACTCCAGAGGTACGCGGAGATCAGTGCCTGCAAAGGAGACGATGCCTGACTCCTCGTGAAACTTGATAGGAGTCCCAGGATTCCTGTGGCACGTGGAAAGGGACCCTTGGTCTCCCGCCTCAGCTGGAGAGGCGTCCCAATTGCCCTGCCAAGCCTCGAGGAGAATCCCGAGTTGTCCCTCGCAACTAGGCAGGATTCCTGACGTCGCTGAACAAACACGTGGGTGGAAGGGCCATCCCCGTCGTAACTCGAGAATATACCCCAGGTTCCCGCCGCAACTCGAGAAAAACCATGAGACTTCCCCCTCGTCGCGAGATGAGGCCCGATTCCCCTGCACTGCGGGCAGAGTAATTCCGTGTTGCACATCACACATGAAAGGAGCCTTGATTTCCTTGATGGTACTCCAGAGAAACCCCAAGAACACTGTTTCAAGGCTAGAGGGAAACTGAGGTCACTGTAGCAACACGAAAGAGCTCCGTGGACCAAAAATCAACTCGAGATGAGAGGTTAGTCCCTGGCTTCGACTCCAGAGGAATACCACCTTACCACAAGCACCTCAAGAGGAGGCTTCTCTCAGCTCTAGGTATGTGAGAGGGACCCTGAGTTTGCGGCCTCAAGTGGAATGGACACCGTGATGCCCTGACTCGAAATAAGGCCGGATATCCCTGCAGTGACTTGAATGCAGGCTCGTCTTGCATCTGCCAAGACGAAAGGATGTCTGAATCCCCTGTGGAGACCACAGAGAACGACCTAGTTCCCCACCTCATGGTGACCGGAGGCCTCACATTCTTTGAAAACTCCAGAGGTACGCGGAGATCAGTGCCTCCAAAGGAATCGATGCCTGACTCCTCGTGAAACTTGATAGGAGTCCCAGGATTCCTGTGGCACGTGGAAAGGGAGCCTTGGTCTCCCGCCTCAGCTGGAGAGGCGTCCCAATTGCCCTGCCAAGCCTCGAGGAGAATCCCGAGTTGTCCCTCGCAACTAGGCAGAAGTCAAGACGTCCCTGAACAAACACGGGTGTGGAAGGGCCATCCCCGTCGTAACTCGAGAATATAGCCCAGGTTCCCGCCGCAACTCGAGAAAAACCATGAGACTTCCCCCTCGCCGCAAAATGAGGTTCGATTCCCCTGCACTGCGTGCAGAGCAATTCCGTGTTGCACATCACACATGAAAGGAGCCTTGATTTCATTGATGGCACTCCAGAGAAACCCGAAGAACACTGTTTCAAGGCTAGAGGGATCCAGAGGTCACTGTAGCAACACGAAAGAGCTCCGTGGACCAGAAATCAACTCGAGATGAGGGGTTAGTCCTTGGCTTCGACTCCAGAGCAATACCACCTTACCACAAGCACCTCAAGAGGAGGCTTCTCTCAGCTCTAGGTATGTGAGAGGGACCCTGAGTTTGCGGCCTCAAGTGGAATGGACACCGCGATGCCCTGACACGAAATAAGGCCGGATATCCCTGCAGTGACTTGAATGCAGGCTCGTCTTGCATCTCCCAAGACGAAAGAATGTCTGAATCCCCTGTGGAGACCACAGAGAAAGACCTAGTTCCCCACCTCATCGCGACCGGAGGCCTCACATCCTTTGAAAACTCCAGAGGTACGCGGAGATCAGTGCCTGCAAAGGAGACGATGCCTGACTCCTCGTGAAACTTGATAGGAGTCCCAGGATTCCTGTGGCACGTGGAAAGGGACCCTTGGTCTCCCGCCTCAGCTGGAGAGGCGTCCGAATTGCCCTGCCAAGCCTCGAGGAGAATCCCGAGTTGTCCCTCGCAACTAGGCAGGAGTCCTGACGTCGCTGAACAAACACGTGGGTGGAAGGGCCATCCCCGTCGTAACTCGAGAATATACCCCAGGTTCCCGCCGCAACTCGAGAAAAACCATGAGACTTCCCCCTCGTCGCGAGATGAGGCCCGATTCCCCTGCACTGCGGGCAGAGCAATTCCGTGTTGCACATCACACATGAAAGGAGCCTTGATTTCCTTGATGGTACTCCAGAGAAACCCCAAGAACACTGTTTCAAGGCTGGAGGGAAACTGAGGTCACTGTAGCAACACGAAAGAGCTCCGTGGACCAAAAATCAACTCGAGATGAGAGGTTAGTCCCTGGCTTCGACTCCAGAGGAATACCACCTTACCACAAGCACCTCAAGAGGAGGCTTCTCTCACCTCTAGGTATGTGAGAGAGACCCAGAGTTTGCAGCCTCAAGTGGAATGGACACCGCGATGCCCTGGCTCGAAATAAGGCTGGATATCCCTGCAGTGACTTGAATGGAGGCTCGTATTGCATCTCCCAAGACGAAAGGATGTCTGAATCCCCTGTGGAGACCACAGAGAAAGACCTAGTTCCCCACCTCATCGCGACCGGAGGCCTCACATCCTTTGAAAACTCCAGATGTACGCGGAGATCAGTGCCTCCAAAGGAGATGATGCCTGACTCGTCGTGAAACTTGATAGGAGTACCAGGATTCCTGTGGCACGTGGAAAGGGACCCTTGGTCTCCCGCCTCAGTTGGAGAGGCGTCCCAATTGCCCTGCCAAGCCTCGAGGAGAATCCCGAGTTGTTCCTCGCAACTAGGCAGGAGTCCTGACGTCGCTGAACAAACACGTGTGTGGAAGGGCCATCCCCGTCGTAACTCGAGAATATACCCCAGGTTCCCGCCGCAACTCCAGAAAAACCATGAGACTTCCCCCTCGCCGCGAGATGAGGCCCGATTCCCCTGCACTGCATGCAGAGCAATTCCGTCTTGCACATCACACATGAAATAAGCCTTGATTTCCTTGATGGCACTCCAGAGAAACCCCAAGAACACTGTTTCAAGGCTAGAGGGATCCTGAGGTCACTGTAGCAACACGAAAGAGCTCCGTGGACCACAAATCAACTCGAGATGAGGGGTTAGTCCCTGGCTTCGACTCCATGGGAATACCACCTTACCACAAGCACCTCAAGAGGAGGCTTCTCTCAGCTCTAGGTATGGGAGAGGGACCCTGAGTTTGCGGCCTCAAGTGGAATGGACACCGCGATGCCCTGACGTGAAATAAGGCCGGATATCCCAGCAGTGACTTGAATGCAGGCTCGTCTTGCATCTCTCAAGATGAAAGGATGTCTGAATCCCCTGTGGAGACCACAGAGAAAGACCTAGTTCCCCACCTCATCGCGACTGGAGGCCTCACATCCTTTGAAAACTCCAGAGGTACGCGGAGATCAGTGCCTCCAAAGGAGACGATGCCTGTCTCCTCGTGAAACTTGATAGGAGTCCCAGGATTCCTGTGACACATGGAAAGGGACACTTGGTCACCCGCCTCAGCTGCAGAGGCGTCCCAATACCCTGCCAAGCCTCGAGGGGAATCCCGAGTTGGCCCTCGCAACTAGGCAGGAGTCCTGACGTCGCTGAACAAACACGTGGGTGGAAGGGCCATCCCCATCGTAACTCGAGAATATACCCCAGGTTCCCGCCGCAACTCGAGAAAAACCATGAGACTTCCCTCTCGCCTCGAGATGAGGCCCGATTTCCCTGCACTGCGTGCAGAGCAATTCCGTTTTGCACATCACACATGAAAGGAGCCTTAATTTCCTTGATAGCACTCCAGAGAAACCCCAAGAACACTGTTTCAAGGCTAGAGGGATCCTGAGGTCACTGCAGCAACAGGAAAGAGCTCCATGGACCAAAAATCAACTCGAGATGAGGGGTTAGTCCCTGGCTTCGACTCCAGAGGAATACCACCTTACCACAAGCACCTCAAGAGGAGGCTTCTCTCAGCTCTAGGTATGTAAGAGGGACCCTGAGTTTGCAGCCTCAAGTGGAATGGACACCGCTATGCCCTGACTCGAAATAAGGCCACATATCCAAGCAGTGACTTGAATGCAGGCTCTTCTTGCATCTCCCAAGACGAAAGGATGTCTGAATCCCCTGTGGAGACCACAGAGAAAGACCTAGCTCCCCACCTCATCGCGACCGGAGGCCTCACATCCTTTGAAAACTCCAGAGGTACCCGGAGATCAGTGCCTCCAAAGGGGACGATGCCTGACTCCTCGTGAAACTTGATAGGAGTCCCAGGATTCCTGTGGCACGTGGAAAGGGACCCTTGGTCTCCCGCCTCAGCTGGAGAGGCGTCCCAATTGCCCTGCCAAGCCTCGAGAAGAATCCCGAGTTGTCCCTCGCAACTAGGCAGGAGTCCTGACGTCGCTGAACAAACACGTGAGTGGAAGGGCCATCCCCGTCGTAACTCGAGAATATACCCCAGGTTCCCACCGCAACTCGAGAAAAACCATGAGACTTCCCCCTCGCCGCGAGATGAGGCCCGATTCCCCTGCACTGCGTGCAGAGCAATTCCGTGTTGCACATCACACATGAAAGGAGCCTTGATTTCCTTGATGGCACTCCAGAGAAACCCCAAGAACAATGTTTCAAGGCTAGAGGGATCCTGAGATCACTGTAGCAACACGAAAGTGCTCCGTGGACCAAAAATCAACTCGAGATGAGAGGTTAGTCAATGGCTTAGACTCCAGAGGAATACCACCTTACCATAAGAACCTCAAGAGGAGGCTTTTCTCAGCTCTAGCTATGTGAGAGGGACCCTGAGTTTGCGGCCTCAAGTGGAATGGACACCGCTATGCCCTGACTCGAAATAAGGCCGGATATCCCTGCAGTGACTTGAATGCAGGCTCGTCTTGCATCTCCCAAAACGAAAGGATGTCTGAATCCCCTGTGGAGACGACAGAGAAAGACCAGTTCCCCACCTCATCGAGACTGGAGGCCTCACATCCTTTGAAAATTCCAGAGGTACGCGGAGATCAGTGCCTCCAAAGGAGACGATGCCTGACTCCTCGTGAAACTTGATAGGAGTCCCAGGATTCCTGTGGCACATGGAAAGGGACCCTTGGTCACCCGCCTCCCCTGGAAAGGCGTCCCAATAGCCCTGCCAAGCCTCGAGGGGAATCCCGAGTTGTCCCTCGCAACTAGGCAGGAGTCCTGACGTCGCTGAACAAACACGTGGGTGGAAGGGCCATCCCCATCGTAACTCGAGAATATACCCCAGGTTCCCGCCTCAAATCGAGAAAAACCATGAGACTTCCCCCTCGCTGCGAGATGAGGACCGATTTCCCTGCACTGCGTGCAGAGCAATTCCATGTTGCACATCACACATGAAAGGAGCCTTGATTTCCTTGATGGCACTCCAGAGAAACACCAAGAACACTGTTTCAATGCTAGAGGGATCCTGAGGTCACTGTAGCAACATGAAAGAACTCCGTGGACCAAAAATCAACTCGAGAAGAGGGGTTAGTCCCTGGCTTCGACTACAGAGGTATACCACCTTACCACAAGCACCTCAAGAGGAGGCTTCTCTCAGCTCTAGGTATTTGAGAGGGACCCTGAGTTTGCGGCCTCAAGTGGAATGGACACCGCGATGCCCTGACTCGAAATAAGGCTGGATATCCCTGCAGTGACTTGAATGCAGGCTCGTCTTGCATCTCCGAAGACGAAAGCATGTCTGAATCCCCTGTGGAGACCACAGAGAAACACATAGTTCCCCACCTCATCGCGACCGGAGGCCTCACATCCTTTGAAAACTCCAGAGGTACGCGGAGATCAGTGCCTCCAAAGGAGACGATGCCTGACTCCTCGTGAAACATGATAGGAGTCCCAGGATTCCTGTGGCATGTGGATAGGGACCCTTGGTCTCACGCCTCAGCTGGAGAGGCGTCCCAATTGCCCTGCCAAGCCTCGAGGAGAATCCCGAGTTGTCCCTCGCAACTAGGCAGGAGTCCTGACGTCGCTGAACAAACACGTGGGTGGAAGGGCCATCCCCGTCGTAACTCGAGAATATACCCCAGGTTCCCGACTCAAATCGAGAAAAACCATGAGACTTCCCCCTCGCTGCGAGATGAGGCCCGATTTCCCTGCACTGCGTGCAGAGCAATTCCGTGTTGCACATCACACATGAAAGGAGCCTTAATTTCCTTGATGGCACTCCAGACAAACCCCAAGAACACTGTTTCAAGGCTAGAGGGATCCTGAGGTCACTGCAGCAACAGGAAAGAGCTCCATGGACCAAAAATCAACTCGAGATGAGGGGTTAGTCCCTGGCTTCGACTCCAGAATAAAACCACCTTACCACAAGCACCTCAAGAGGAGGCTTCTCTCAGCTCTAGGTATGTAAGAGGGACCCTGAGTTTGCAGCCTCAAGTGGAATGGACACCGCTATGCCCTGACTCGAAATAAGGCCACATATCCCAGCAGTGACTTGAATGCAGGCTCGTCTTGCATCTCCCAAGACGAAAGGATGTCTGAATCCCCTGTGGAGACCACAGAGAAAGACCTAGCTCCCCACCTCATCGGGACCGGAGGCCTCACATCCTTTGAAAACTCCAGAGGTACCCGGAGATCAGTGCCTCCAAAGGGGACGATGCCTGACTCCTCGTGAAACTTGATAGGAGTCCCTGGATTCCTGTGGCACGTGGAAAGGGACCTTTGGTCTCCCGCCTCAGCTGGAGAGGCGTCCCAATTGCCCTGCCAAGCCTCGAGAAGAATCCCGAGTTGTCCCTCGCAACTAGGCAGGAGTCCTGACGTCGCTGAACAAACACGTGGGTGGAAGGGCCATCCCCGTCGTAACTCGAGAATATACTCCAGGTCCCCGCCGCAACTCGAGAAAAACCATGAGACTTCCCCCTCGCCGCAAAATGAGGTTCGATTCCCCTGCACTGCGTGCAGAGCAATTCCGTGTTGCACATCACACATGAAAGGAGCCTTGATTTCCTTGATGGCACTCCAGAGAAACCCCAAGAACACTGTTTCAAGGCTAGAGGGATCCTGAGGTCACTGTAGCAACACGAAAGAGCTCCGTGGACCAGAAATCAACTCGAGATGAGGGGTTAGTCCTTGGCTTCGACTCCAGAGCAATACCACCTTACCACAAGCACCTCAAGAGGAGGCTTCTCTCAGCTCTAGGTATGTTAGAGGGACCCTGAGTTTGCGGCCACAATTGGAATGGACACCGCTATGCCCTGACTCGAAATAAGGCCACATATCCAAGCAGTGACTTGAATGCAGGCTCGTCTTGCATCTCCCAAGACGAAAGGATGTCTGAATCCCCTGTGGAGACCACAGAGAAAGACCTAGTTCCCCACCTCATCGCGACCGGAGGCCTCACATCCTTTGAAAACTCCAGAGGTACGCGGAGATAAGTGCCTCCAAAGGAGACGATGCCTGACTCCTCGTGAAACTTGATAGGAGTCCCAGGATTCCTGTGGCACGTGGAAAGGGACCCTTGGTCTCCCGCCTCAGCTGGAGAGGCGTCCCAATTGCCCTGCCAAGCCTCGAGGAGAATCCCGAGTTGTCCCTCGCAACTAGGCAGGAGTCCTGACGTCGCTGAACAAACACGTGGGTGGAAGGGCCATCCCCGTCGTAACTCGAGAATATACCCCAGGTTCCCGCCGCAACTCGAGAAAAACCATGAGACTTCCCCCTCGTCGCGAGATGAGGCCCGATTCCCCTGCACTGCGGGCAGAGCAATTCCATGTTGCACATCACACATGAAAGGAGCCTTGATTTCCTTGATGGTACTCCAGAGAAACCCCAAGAAGACTGTTTCAAGGCTAGAGGGAAACTGAGGTCACTGTAACAACACGAAAGAGCTCCGTGGACCAAAAATCAACTCGAGATGAGAGGTTAGTCCCTGGCTTCGACTCCAGAGGAATACCACCTTACCACAAGCACCTCAAGAGGAGGCTTCTCTCACCTCTAGGTATGTGAGAGGGACCCAGAGTTTGCAGCCTCAAGTGGAATGGACACCGCGATGCCCTGGCTCGAAATAAGGCGGATATCCCTGCAGTGACTTGAATGGAGGCTCGTATTGCATCTCCCAAGACGAAAGGATGTCTGAATCCCCTGTGGAGACCACAGAGAAAGACCTAGTTCCCCACCTCATCGCGACCGGAGGCCTCACATCCTTTGAAAACTTCAGAGGTACGCGGAGATCAGTGCCTCCAAAGGAGACGATGCCTGACTCCTCGTGAAACTTGATAGGAGTCCCAGGATTCCTGTGGCACGTGGAAAGGAACCCTTGGTCTCCCGCCTCACCTGGAGAGGCGTCCCAATTGCCCTGCCAAGCCTCGAGGAGAATCCCGAGTTGTCCCTCGCAACTAGGCAGTAGTCCTGACGTCGCTGAACAAACACGTGGGTGGAAGGGCCATCCCCGTCGTAACTCGAGAATATACCCCAGGTTCCCGCCGCAACTCGAGAAAAACCATGAGACTTCCCCCTCGCCGCGAGATGAGGCCCGATTCCCCTGCACTGCGTGCAGAGCAATTCCGTGTTGCACATCACACATGAAAGGAGCCTTGATTGCCTTGATGGCACTGCAGAGAAACCCCAAGAACACTGTTTCAAGGCTAGAGGGATCCTGAGGTCACTGTAGCAGCACGAAAGAGCTCCGTGGACCAAAAATCAACTCGAGATGAGAGGTTAGTCCCTGGCTTCGACTCCAGAGGAATACCACCTTACCACAAGCACCTCAAGAGGAGGCTTCTCTCAGCTCTAGGTATGTGAGAGGGACCCTGAGTTTGCGGCCTCAAGTGGAATGGACACCGCGATGCCCTGACTCGAAATAAAGCCAGATATCCCTGCAGTGACTTGAATGCAGGCTCGTCTTGCATCTCCCAAGACGAAAGGATGTCTGAATCCCCTGTGGAGACCACAGAGAAAGACCTAGTTCCCCACCTCATCGCGACCGGAGGCCTCACATCCTTTGAAAACTCCAGAGGTACGCGGAGATCAGTGCCTCCAAAGGAGACGATGCCTGACTCCTCGTGAAACTTGATAGGAGTCCCAGGATTCCTGTGGCACGTGGAAAGGGACCCTTGGTCTCCCGCCTCAGCTGGAGAGGCGTCCCAATTGCCCTGCCAAGCCTCGAGGAGAATCCCGAGTTGTCCCTCGCAACTAGGCAGGAGTCCTGACGTCGCTGAACAAACACGTGGGTGGAAGGGCCATCCCCGTCGTAACTCGAGAATATACCCCAGGTTCCCGCCGCAACTCGAGAAAAACCATGAGACTTCCCCCTCGCCGCGATATGAGGCCCGATTCCCCTGCACTGCGTGCAGAGCAATTCCGTGTTGCACATCACACATGAAAGGAGCCTTGATTTCCTTGATGGCACTCCAGAGAAACCCCAAGAACACTGTTTCAAGGCTAGAGGGATCCTGAGGTCGCTGTAGCAACATGAAAGAGCTCCGTGGACCAAGAATCAACTCGAGATGAGAGGTTAGTCCCTGGCTTCGACTCCAGAGGAATACCAACTTACCACAAGCACCTCAAGAGGAGGCTTCTCTCAGCTCTAGGTATGTGAGAGGGACCCTGAGTTTGCGGCCTCATGTGGAATGGACACTGCGATGCCCTGACTCGAAATAAGGCCTGATATCCCTGCAGTGACTTGAATTCAGGCTGTTCTTGCATCTCCGAAGACGAAAGGATGTCTGAATCCCCTGAGGAAACCAAAGAGAAAGACCTAGTTCCCCACCTCATCGCGACCGGAGGCCTCACATCCTTTGAAAACTCCAGAGGTACGCGGAGATCAGTGCCTTCAAAGGAGACGATGCCTGACTCCTCGTGAAACTTGATAGGAGTCCCAGGATTCCTGTGGCACGTGGAAAGGGACACTTGGTCTCCCGCCTCACCTGGAGAGGCCTCCCAATTGCCCTGCCAAGCCTCGAGGAGAATCCCGAGTTGTCCCTCGCAACTAGGCAAGAGTCCTGACGTCGCTGAACAAACACGTGGGTGGAAGGGCCATCCCCGTCGTAACTCGAGAATATACCCCAGGTTCCCGCCGCAACTCGAGAAAAACCATGAGACTTCCCCCTCGCCGCGAGATGAGGCCCGATTTCCCTGCACTGCATGCAGAGCCATTCCGTGTTGCACATCACACATGAAAGGAGCCTTGATTTCCTTGATGGCACTCCAGAGAAACCCCAAGAACACTGTTTCAAGGGTAGAGGGATCCTAAAGTCACTGTAGCAACACGAAAGAGCTCCGTGGACCAAAAATCAACTCGAGATGAGAGGTTAGTCCCTGGCTTCGACTCCAGAGAAATACCACCTCACCACAAGTACCTCAAGAGGAGGTTTCTCTCAGCTCAAGGTATGTGAGAGGGACCCTGATTTTGCGGCCTCAAGTGGAATGGACACCGTGATGCCCTGACTCGAAATAAGGCCGGATATCCCTGCAGTGACTTGAATGCAGGCTCGTCTTGCATCTGCCAAGACGAAAGGATGTCTGAATCCCGTGTGGAGACCACAAAGAACGACCTAGTTCCCCACCTCATGGTGACCGGAGGCCTCACATTCTTTGAAAACTCCAGATGTACGCGGAGATCAGTGCCTCCAAAGGAACCGATGCCTGACTCCTCGTGAAACTTGATAGGAGTCCCACGATTCCTGTGGCACGTGGAAAGGGAGCCTTGGTCTCCCGCCTCAGCTGGAGAGGCGTCCCAATTGCCCTGCCAAGCCTCGAGGAGAATCCCGAGTTGTCCCTCGCAACTAGGCAGAAGTCCTGACGTCCCTGAACAAACACGGGTGTGGAAGGGCCATCCCCGTCGTAACTCGAGAATATAGCCCAGGTTCCCGCCGCAATTCGAGAAAAACCATGAGACTTCCCCCTCGCCGCAAAATGAGGTTCGATTTCCCTGCACTGCGTGCAGAGCAATTCCGTGTTGCACATCACACATGAAAGGAGCCTTGATTTCCTTGATGGCACTCCAGAGAAACCCCAAGAACACTGTTTCAAGGCTAGAGGGATCCTGAGGTCACTGGAGCAACACGAAAGAACTCTGTGGACCAAAAATCATCTCGAGATGAGAGGTTAGTCCCTAACTTCAACTCCAGAGGAATACCACCTAACCACAAGGACCTCAAGACGAGGCTTCTCGCAGCTTTAAGTATGTGAGAGGGAACTTGAGTTTGCAGCCTGAAGTGGAACGGACACCGCAATGTCCTAACTCGAAATAAGGCCGGATATCCCTGCATTGACATAAATGCAGGCTCGTCTTGCATCTCCCAAGACGAAAGGATGTCTGAATCCTCTGTGGAGACCACAGAGAAAGACCTAGTTCCCCATCTCATCGCGACCGGAGGCCTCACATCCTTTGAAAACTCCAGAGGTACACGGAGATCAGTGCCTCCAAAGGAAACGATGCCTGACTCCTCATGAAACTTGATAGGAGTCCCAGGATTCCTGTGGCACGTGGAAAGGGACCCTTGGTCTCCCGCCTCAGCTGGAGAGGCGTCCCAATTGCCCTGCGAAGCCTCGAGGAGAATCCCGAATTGTCCCTCGCAACTAGGCAGGAGTCCTGACGTCGCTACACAAACACGTGGGTGGAAGGGCCATCCCCGTCGTAACTCGAGAATATACCCAAGGTTCCCGCCGCAACTCGAGAAAAACCATGAGACTTCCCCCTTGCCGCGAGATGAGGCCCGAATCCCCTGCACTGCGTGCAGAGCAATTCCGTGTTGCACATCACACATGAAAGGAGCCTTGATTTCCTTGATGGCACTCCAGAGAAACCCCAAGAACACTGTTTCAAGGCTACAGGGATCCTGAGGTCACTGTAGCAACAGGAAAGAGCTCCGTGGCACAAAAAACAACTCGAGATGAGAGGTTAGTCCCTGGCTTCGACTCCAGAGGAATACCACCTTACCACAAGCACCTCAAGAGGAGGCTTCTCTCAGCTCTATGTATGTGAGAGGGACCCTGAGTTTGCGGCCTCAAGTGGAATGGACACCGCGATGCCCTGACTCGAAATAAGGCCGGATATCCCTGCAGTGACTTGAATGCAGGCTCGTCTTGCATCTCCCAAGATGAAAGGATGTCTGAATCCCCTGTGGAGACCACAGAAAAAGACCTAGTTCCCCACCTCATCGCGACCGGAGGCCTTACATCCTTTGAAAACTCCAGAGGTACGCGGAGATCAGTGCCTCCAAAGGAGACGATGCCTGACTCCTCGTGAAACTTGATAGAAGTTCCAGGATTCCTGTGGCAAGTGTAAAGGGACACTTGGTCTTCCGCCTCAGCTGGAGAGGCGTCCCAATTGCCCTGCCAAGCCTCGAGGAGAATTCCGAGTTGTCCCTCGCAACTAGGCAGGAGTCCTAACGTCGCTGAACAAACACGTGGGTCGAAGGGCCATCCCCGTCGTAACTCGAGAATATACCCCAGGTTCCCGCCGCAACTCGAGAAAAACCATGAGACTTCCCCCTCGCCGCGAGATGAGGCCCGATTCCCCTGCACTGTATGCAGAGCAATTACGTGTTTCACATCACACATGAAAGGAGCCTTGATTTCCTTGATGGTACTCCAGAGAAACCCCAAGAACACTGTTTCAAGGCTAGAGGGATCCTGAGGTCACTGTAGCAACACGAAAGAGCTCCGTGGACCAAAAATCAACTTGAGATGAGAGGTTAGTCCCTGGCTTCGACTCCAGAGGAATACCACCTTACCAAAAGCACCTCAAGAGGAGGCTTCTCTCAGCTCTAGGTATGTGAGAGGGACCCTGATTTTGCGGCCTCAAGTGGAATGAACACTGCGATGCTCTGACGCAAAATAAGGCCGGATATCCCTGCAGTGACTTGAATGCAGGCTCATCTTGCATCTCCCAAGACGAAAGGATGTCTGAATGTCCTGTGGAGACCACAGAGAAAGCCCTAGTTCCCCACCTCATCGCGACCGGAGGCCTCACATCCTATGAAAACTCCAGAGGTACGCGGAGATCAGTGTCTCCAATGGAGACGATGCCTGACTCCTCGTGAAACTTGATAGGAGTCCCAGGATTCCTGTGGCACGTGGAAAGGGACACTTGGTCTCCCGCTTCAGCTGGAGAGGCGTCCCAATTGCCCTGCCAATCCTCGAGGAGAATCCCGAGCTGTCCCTCACAACTAGGCAGGAGTCCTGACGTCGCTGAACAAACACGTGGCTGGAAGGGCCATCCCCGTCGTAACTCAGAATATACCCCAGGTTCCCACCGCAACTCGAGAAAAACCATGAGACTTCCCCCTCGCCACGAGATGAGGCCCAATTCCCCTGCACTACGTGCAGAGCAATTCCGTGTTGCACATCACACATGAAAGGAGCCTTGATTTCCTTGATGGCACTGCAGAGAAACCCCAAGAACACTGTTTCAAGGCTAGAGGGATCCTGAGGTCACTGTAGCAACACGAAAGAGCAGCGTGGACCAAAAATCAACTCGAAATGAGGGGATAGTCCCTGGCTTCGACTCCAGAGGAATACCACCTTACCACAAGCACCTCAAGAGGAGGCTTCTCTCAGCTCTAGGTATGTGAGAGGGACCCTGAGTTTGCAGCCTGAAGTGGAATGGACACCGCTATGCCCTGACTCGAAATAAGGACGGATATCCCTGCAGTGACTTGAATGCAGGCTCGTCTTGCATCTCCCAAGACGAAAGGATGTCTGAATCCCCTGTGGAGACCACAGAGAAAGACCTAGTTCCCCACCTCATCGCGACCGGAGGCCTCTCATCCTTTGAAAACTCCAGTGGTAGGCGGAGATCAGAGCCTCCAAAGGAGACGATGCCTGACTCCTCTGAAACATGATAGGAGTCCCAGGATTCCTGTGGTACGTGGAAAGGGACCCTTGGTCTCCCGCCTCAGCTGGAGAGGCGTCCCAATTGCCCTGCCAAGCCTCGAGGAGAATCCTGAGTTTTCCCTCGCAACTAGGCAGGAGTCCTGCCGTCGCTGAACAAACACGTGGTTGGAAGGGCCATCCCCATCGTAACTCGAGAATATACCCCAGGTTCCCGCCGCAACTCGAGAAAAACCATGAGACTTCCCCCTCGCAGCAAAATGAGGCCCGATTCCCCTGCACTGCGTGCAGAGCAATTCCGTGTTGCACATCACACATGAAAGGAGCCTTGATTTCCTTGATGGCACTCCAGAGAAACCCCAAGAACACTGTTTCAAGGCTAGAGGGATCCTGAGGTCACTCTAGCAACACGAAAGAACTCCGTGGACCAAAAATCAACTCGAGATGAGGGGTTAGTCCCTGGCTTCGACTCCAGAGGAATACCACCTTACCACAAGCACCTCAAGAGGAGGCTTCTCTCAGCTCTAAGTATGTGAGAGGGACCCTGAGTTTGCGGCCTCAAGTGGAATGGACACCGCGATGCCCTGACTCGAAATAAGGCCGGATATCCCTGCAGTGACTTGAATGCAGGCTCGTCTTGCATCTCCCAAGACGAAAGGATGTCTGAATCCCCTGTGGAGACCACAGAGAAAGACCTAGTTCCCCACCTCATCGCGACCGGAGGCCTCACATCCTATGAAAACTCCAGAGGTACGCGGAGATCAGTGCCTCCAAAGGAGACGATGCCTGACTCCTCGTGAAACTTGATAGGAGTCCCAGGATTCCTGTGGCACGTGGAAAGGGACCCTTGGTCTCCAACCTCAGCTGGAGAGGCGTCCCAATTCCCCTGCCAAGCCTCAAGGAGAATCCCGAGTTGTCCCTCGCAACTAGGCAGGAGTCCTGACGTCGCTGAACAAACACGTGGGTGGAAGGGCCATCCCCGTCGTAACTCGAGAATATACCCCAGGTTCCCGCCGCAACTCGAGAAAAACCATGAAACTTCCCCCTCACCGTGAGAAGAGGCCCGATTCCCCTGCACTGCGTGCAGAGCAATTCAGTGTCGCACATCACACATGAAAGGAGCCTTGATTTCCTTGATGGCACTCCAGAGAAACCCCAAGAACACTGTTTCAAGGCTAGAGGGATCCTGAGATCACTGTAGCAACACGAAAGAGCTCCGTGGACCAAAAATCAACTCGAGATGAGAGGTTAGTCCCTTTCTTCGACTCCAGAGGAATACCACGTTACCACAAGCACCTCAAAAGGAGGCTTCTCTCAGCTCTAGGTATGTGAGAGGGACCCTGAGTTTGCGGCCTCAAGTGGAATGGACACCGCGATGCCCTGACTTGAAATAAGGCCGGATATCCCTGCAGTGACTTGAATGCAGGCTCGTCTTGCATCTCCCAAGACGAAAGGATGTCTGAATCCCCTGTGGAGACCACAGAGAAAGACCTAGTTCCCCACCTCATCATGACCGGAGGCCTCACATCCTTTGAAAACTCCAGAGGTACGCGGAGATCAGTGCCTCCAAAGGAGACGATGCCTGACTCCTCATGAAACTTGATAGGAGTCCCATGATTCCTGTGGCACATGGAAAGGGACCCTTGGTCTCCCGCCTCAGCTGGAGTGCCGTCCCAATTGTCCTGCCAAGCCTCGAGGAGAATCCCGAGTTGTCCCTCGCAACAAGCAGGAGTCCTGAAGTCGCTGAACAAACACGTGGCTGGAAGGCCCATCCCCGTCATAACTCGACAATATACCCCAGGGCCCCGCCGCAACTGGAGAAAAACCATGAGACTTCCCCCTCGCCGCAAGATGAGGCTCGATTCTCCTTCACTGCATGCAGAGCAATTCCGTGTTGCACATCAAACATGAAAGGAGCCTTGATTTCCTTGATGGCACTCCAGAGAAACCCCAAGAACACTGTTTCAAGGCTAGAGGGATCCTGAGGTTACTGTAGCAACACGAAAGAGCTCCGTGGACCAAAAATCAACTCGACATGAGAGGTTAGTCCATGGCTTCGACTCCAGAGGAATATCACCTTACCACAAGCACCTCAAGAGGAGGCTTCTCTCAGCTCTAGGTATGTGAGAGGGACCCTGAGTTTGCGGCCTCAAGTGGAATGGACACTGTGATATCCTGACGCGAAATAAGGCTGGATATCCCTGCAGTGACTTGAATGCAGGCTCGTCTTGCATCTCCCAAGACGAAAGGATGTCTGAATCTCCTGTGGAGACCACAGAGAAAGACCTAGTTCCCCAACTCATTGCGACCGGAGGCCTCACATCCTTTGAAAACTCCATAGGTATGCGGACATCAGTGCCTCCAAAGGAGACGATGCCTGACTCCTCGTGAAACTTGAAAGGAGTCCCAGGATTCCTGTGGCACGTGGAAAGGGACCCTTGGTCTCCCGCCTCAGCTGGAGAGGCGTCCCAATTGCCCTGCCAAGCCTCGAGGAGAATCACGAGCTGTCCCTCGCAACTAGGCAGGAGTCCTGACGTCGCTGAACAAACTCGTGGCTGGAAGGGCCATCCCCGTCGTAATTCGAGAATATATCCCAGGTTCCCACCGCAACTCGAGAAAAACCATGAGACTTCCCCCTCGCCGCGAGATGAGGCCCGATTCCCCTGCACTGCGTGCAGAGCAATTCCGTGTTGCACATCACACATGAAAGGAGACTTGATTTCCTTGATGGCACTCCAGAGAAACCCCAAGAACACTGTTTCAAGGCTAGAGGGATCCTGAGGTCACTGTAGCAACACGAAAGAGCTCCATGGACCAAAAATCAACTCGAGATGAGAGGTTAGTCCCTGGCTTCGACTCCAGAGGAATACCACCTTACCACAAGCACCTCAAGAGGAGGCTTCTCTCAGCTCGAGGTATGTGAGAGGGACCCTGAATTTGCGGCCTCAAGTGGAATGGACACCGCGATGCCCTGACTCGAAATAAGGCCGGATATCCCTGCAGTCACTTGAATGCAGGCTCGTCTTGCATCTCCAAAGACGAAAGGATATCTGAATCCCCTGTGGAGACCACAGAGAAAGACCTAGTTCCCCACCTCATCGCGACCGGAGGCCTCACATCCTTTGAAAACTCCAGAGGTACGCGGAGATCAGTGCCTCCAAAGGAGACGATGCCTGACTCCTCGTGAAACTTGATAGGAGTCCCAGGATTCCTGTGGCACGTGGAAAGGGACACTTGGTCTCCCGCCTCAGCTGGAGAGGCGTCCCAATTGCCCTGCCAAGCCTCGAGGGGAATCCCGAGTTGTCCCTCCCAACTATGCAGGAGTCCTGACGTCGCTGAAGAAACACGTGTGAGCAAGGGCCATCCCCGTCGTAACTCGAGAATATACCCCAGGTTTCCGCCGCAACTCGAGAAAAACCATGATACTTCCCCCTCGACGCAAAATGAGGCCCGATTCCCCTGCACTGCATGCAGAGCAATTCCGTATTGCACATCACACATGAAAGGAGCCTTGATTTCCTTGATGGCATTCCAGAGACACCCCAAGAACACTGTTTCAAGGCTAGAGGGATCCTGAGGTTACTGTAGCAACACGAAAGAGCTCCGTGGACCAAGAATCAACTCGAGATGAGAGGTTAGTCCCTGACTTTGACTCCAGAGGAATACCACCTTACCACAAGCACCTCAAGAGGAGGCTTCTCTCAGCTCTAGGTATGTGAGAGGGACCCTGAGTTTGCGGCCTCAAGTTGAATGGACACCGCGATGCCCTGACGCGAAATAAGCCCGGATATCCCGGCAGTGACTTGAATGCAGGCTTGTCTTGCATCTCCCAAGATGAAAGGATGTCTGAATCTCCTGTGGAGACCACAGAGAAAGACCTAGTTCCCCACCTCATCGCGACCAGAGGCCTCATATCCTTTGAAAACTTCAGAGGTACACGGAAATCAGTGCCTCCAAAGGAGACGATCCCTGACTCCTCGTGAAACTTGATAGGAGTCCCAGGATTCCTGTGGCACGTGGAAAGGAACCCTTGGTCTCCCGCCTCAGCTGGAGAGGCGTCCCAATTGCCCTGCCAAGCCTCGAGGAGAATCCCGAATTGTCCCTCACAACTAGGCAGGAGTCCTGACGTCGCCGAAAAAACACGTGGGTGGAAGGGCCATCCCCGTCGTAACTCGAGAATATACCCCAGGTTCCCGCCGCAACTCGAGAAAAACCATGAGACTTCCCCCTCGCAGCAAAATGAGGCCCGATTCCCCTGCACTGCGTGCAGAGCAATTCCGTGTTGCACATCACACATGAAAGGAGCCTTGATTTCCTTGATGGCACTCCAGAGAAACCCCAAGAACACTGTTTCAAGGCTAGAGGGATCCTGAGGTCACTCTAGCAACACGAAAGAGCTCCGTGGACAAAAAATCAACTCGAGATGAGGGGTTAGTCCCTGGCTTCGACTCCAGAGGAATACCACCTTACCACAAGCACCTCAAGAGTAGGCTTCTCTCAGCTCTAAGTATGTGAGAGGGACCCTGAGTTTGCGGCCTCAAGTGGAATGGACACCGCGATGCCCTGACTCGAAATAAGGCCGGATATCCCTGCAATGACTTGAATGCAGGCTCGTCTTGCATCTCCCAAGACGAAAGGATGTCTGAATCCCCTGTGGAGACCACAGAGAAAGACCTAGTTCCCCACCTCATCGCGACCGGAGGCCTCACATCCTATGAAAACTCCAGAGGTACGCGGAGATCAGTGCCTCCAAAGGAGACGATGCCTGACTCCTCGTGAAACTTGATAGGAGTCCCAGGATTCCTGTGGCACGTGGAAAGGGACCCTTGGTCTCCAACCTCAGCTGGAGAGGCGTCCCAATTCCCCTGCCAAGCCTCAAGGAGAATCCCGAGTTGTCCCTCGCAACTAGGCAGGAGTCCTGACGTCGCTGAACAAACACGTGGGTGGAAGGGCCATCCCCGTCGTAACTCGAGAATATACCCCAGGTTCCCGCCGCAACTCGAGAAAAACCATGAAACTTCCCCCTCACCGTGAGAAGAGGCCCGATTCCCCTGCACTGCGTGCAGAGCAATTCAGTGTCGCACATCACACATGAAAGGAGCCTTGATTTCCTTGATGGCACTCCAGAGAAACCCCAAGAACACTGTTTCAAGGCTAGAGGGATCCTGAGATCACTGTAGCAACACGAAAGAGCTCCGTGGACCAAAAATCAACTCGAGATGAGAGGTTAGTCCCTTTCTTCGACTCCAGAGGAATACCACGTTACCACAAGCACCTCAAAAGGAGGCTTCTCTCAGCTCTAGGTATGTGAGAGGGACCCTGAGTTTGCGGCCTCAAGTGGAATGGACACCGCGATGCCCTGACTTGAAATAAGGCCGGATATCCCTGCAGTGACTTGAATGCAGGCTCGTCTTGCATCTCCCAAGACGAAAGGATGTCTGAATCCCCTGTGGAGACCACAGAGAAAGACCTAGTTCCCCACCTCATCATGACCGGAGGCCTCACATCCTTTGAAAACTCCAGAGGTACGCGGAGATCAGTGCCTCCAAAGGAGACGATGCCTGACTCCTCATGAAACTTGATAGGAGTCCCATGATTCCTGTGGCACATGGAAAGGGACCCTTGGTCTCCCGCCTCAGCTGGAGTGCCGTCCCAATTGTCCTGCCAAGCCTCGAGGAGAATCCCGAGTTGTCCCTCGCAACAAGCAGGAGTCCTGAAGTCGCTGAACAAACACGTGGCTGGAAGGCCCATCCCCGTCATAACTCGACAATATACCCCAGGGCCCCGCCGCAACTGGAGAAAAACCATGAGACTTCCCCCTCGCCGCAAGATGAGGCTCGATTCTCCTTCACTGCATGCAGAGCAATTCCGTGTTGCACATCAAACATGAAAGGAGCCTTGATTTCCTTGATGGCACTCCAGAGAAACCCCAAGAACACTGTTTCAAGGCTAGAGGGATCCTGAGGTTACTGTAGCAACACGAAAGAGCTCCGTGGACCAAAAATCAACTCGACATGAGAGGTTAGTCCATGGCTTCGACTCCAGAGGAATATCACCTTACCACAAGCACCTCAAGAGGAGGCTTCTCTCAGCTCTAGGTATGTGAGAGGGACCCTGAGTTTGCGGCCTCAAGTGGAATGGACACTGTGATATCCTGACGCGAAATAAGGCTGGATATCCCTGCAGTGACTTGAATGCAGGCTCGTCTTGCATCTCCCAAGACGAAAGGATGTCTGAATCTCCTGTGGAGACCACAGAGAAAGACCTAGTTCCCCAACTCATTGCGACCGGAGGCCTCACATCCTTTGAAAACTCCAGAGGTATGCGGACATCAGTGCCTCCAAAGGAGACGATGCCTGACTCCTCGTGAAACTTGAAAGGAGTCCCAGGATTCCTGTGGCACGTGGAAAGGGACCCTTGGTCTCCCGCCTCAGCTGGAGAGGCGTCCCAATTGCCCTGCCAAGCCTCGAGGAGAATCACGAGCTGTCCCTCGCAACTAGGCAGGAGTCCTGACGTCGCTGAACAAACTCGTGGCTGGAAGGGCCATCCCCGTCGTAATTCGAGAATATATCCCAGGTTCCCACCGCAACTCGAGAAAAACCATGAGACTTCCCCCTCGCCGCGAGATGAGGCCCGATTCCCCTGCACTGCGTGCAGAGCAATTCCGTGTTGCACATCACACATGAAAGGAGACTTGATTTCCTTGATGGCACTCCAGAGAAACCCCAAGAACACTGTTTCAAGGCTAGAGGGATCCTGAGGTCACTGTAGCAACACGAAAGAGCTCCATGGACCAAAAATCAACTCGAGATGAGAGGTTAGTCCCTGGCTTCGACTCCAGAGGAATACCACCTTACCACAAGCACCTCAAGAGGAGGCTTCTCTCAGCTCGAGGTATGTGAGAGGGACCCTGAATTTGCGGCCTCAAGTGGAATGGACACCGCGATGCTCTGACTCGAAATAAGGCCGGATATCCCTGCAGTCACTTGAATGCAGGCTCGTCTTGCATCTCCAAAGACGAAAGGATATCTGAATCCCCTGTGGAGACCACAGAGAAAGACCTAGTTCCCCACCTCATCGCGACCGGAGGCCTCACATCCTTTGAAAACTCCAGAGGTACGCGGAGATCAGTGCCTCCAAAGGAGACGATGCCTGACTCCTCGTGAAACTTGATAGGAGTCCCAGGATTCCTGTGGCACGTGGAAAGGGACACTTGGTCTCCCGCCTCAGCTGGAGAGGCGTCCCAATTGCCCTGCCAAGCCTCGAGGGGAATCCCGAGTTGTCCCTCCCAACTATGCAGGAGTCCTGACGTCGCTGAAGAAACACGTGTGTGCAAGGGCCATCCCCGTCGTAACTCGAGAATATACCCCAGGTTTCCGCCGCAACTCGAGAAAAACCATGATACTTCCCCCTCGACGCAAAATGAGGCCCGATTCCCCTGCACTGCATGCAGAGCAATTCCGTATTGCACATCACACATGAAAGGAGCCTTGATTTCCTTGATGGCATTCCAGAGACACCCCAAGAACACTGTTTCAAGGCTAGAGGGATCCTGAGGTTACTGTAGCAACACGAAAGAGCTCCGTGGACCAAGAATCAACTCGAGATGAGAGGTTAGTCCCTGACTTTGACTCCAGAGGAATACCACCTTACCACAAGCACCTCAAGAGGAGGCTTCTCTCAGCTCTAGGTATGTGAGAGGGACCCTGAGTTTGCGGCCTCAAGTTGAATGGACACCGCGATGCCCTGACGCGAAATAAGCCCGGATATCCCGGCAGTGACTTGAATGCAGGCTTGTCTTGCATCTCCCAAGATGAAAGGATGTCTGAATCTCCTGTGGAGACCACAGAGAAAGACCTAGTTCCCCACCTCATCGCGACCAGAGGCCTCATATCCTTTGAAAACTTCAGAGGTACACGGAAATCAGTGCCTCCAAAGGAGACGATCCCTGACTCCTCGTGAAACTTGATAGGAGTCCCAGGATTCCTGTGGCACGTGGAAAGGAACCCTTGGTCTCCCGCCTCAGCTGGAGAGGCGTCCCAATTGCCCTGCCAAGCCTCGAGGAGAATCCCGAATTGTCCCTCACAACTAGGCAGGAGTCCTGACGTCGCCGAAAAAACACGTGGGTGGAAGGGCCATCCCCGTCGTAACTCGAGAATATACCCCAGGTTCCCGCCGCAACTCGAGAAAAACCATGAGACTTCCCCCTCGCAGCAAAATGAGGCCCGATTCCCCTGCACTGCGTGCAGAGCAATTCCGTGTTGCACATCACACATGAAAGGAGCCTTGATTTCCTTGATGGCACTCCAGAGAAACCCCAAGAACACTGTTTCAAGGCTAGAGGGATCCTGAGGTCACTCTAGCAACACGAAAGAGCTCCGTGGACAAAAAATCAACTCGAGATGAGGGGTTAGTCCCTGGCTTCGACTCCAGAGGAATACCACCTTACCACAAGCACCTCAAGAGTAGGCTTCTCTCAGCTCTAAGTATGTGAGAGGGACCCTGAGTTTGCGGCCTCAAGTGGAATGGACACCGCGATGCCCTGACTCGAAATAAGGCCGGATATCCCTGCAGTCACTTGAATGCAGGCTCGTCTTGCATCTCCAAAGACGAAAGGATATCTGAATCCCCTGTGGAGACCACAGAGAAAGACCTAGTTCCCCACCTCATCGCGACCGGAGGCCTCACATCCTTTGAAAACTCCAGAGGTACGCGGAGATCAGTGCCTCCAAAGGAGACGATGCCTGACTCCTCGTGAAACTTGATAGGAGTCCCAGGATTCCTGTGGCACGTGGAAAGGGACACTTGGTCTCCCGCCTCAGCTGGAGAGGCGTCCCAATTGCCCTGCCAAGCCTCGAGGGGAATCCCGAGTTGTCCCTCCCAACTATGCAGGAGTCCTGACGTCGCTGAAGAAACACGTGTGTGCAAGGGCCATCCCCGTCGTAACTCGAGAATATACCCCAGGTTCCCGCCGCAACTCGAGAAAAACCATGAAACTTCCCCCTCACCGTGAGAAGAGGCCCGATTCCCCTGCACTGCGTGCAGAGCAATTCAGTGTCGCACATCACACATGAAAGGAGCCTTGATTTCCTTGATGGCACTCCAGAGAAACCCCAAGAACACTGTTTCAAGGCTAGAGGGATCCTGAGATCACTGTAGCAACACGAAAGAGCTCCGTGGACCAAAAATCAACTCGAGATGAGAGGTTAGTCCCTGGCTTCGACTCCAGAGGAATACCACGTTACCACAAGCACCTCAAAAGGAGGCTTCTCTCAGCTCTAGGTATGTGAGAGGGACCCTGCGTTTGCGGCCTCAAGTGGAATGGACACCGCGATGCCCTGACTTGAAATAAGGCCGGATATCCCTGCAGTGACTTGAATGCAGGCTCGTCTTGCATCTCCCAAGACGAAAGGATGTCTGAATCCCCTGTGGAGACCACAGAGAAAGACCTAGTTCCCCACCTCATCATGACCGGAGGCCTCACATCCTTTGAAAACTCCAGAGGTACGCGGAGATCAGTGCCTCCAAAGGAGACGATGCCTGACTCCTCATGAAACTTGATAGGAGTCCCATGATTCCTGTGGCACATGGAAAGGGACCCTTGGTCTCCCGCCTCAGCTGGAGAGGCGTCCCAATTGTCCTGCCAAGCCTCGAGGAGAATCCCGAGTTGTCCCTCGCAACAAGCAGGAGTCCTGAAGTCGCTGAACAAACACGTGGCTGGAAGGCCCATCCCCGTCAAACTCGACAATATACCCCAGGGCCCCGCCGCAACTGGAGAAAAACCATGAGACTTCCCCCTCGCCGCAAGATGAGGCTCGATTCTCCTTCACTGCATGCAGAGCAATTCCGTGTTGCACATCAAACATGAAAGGAGCCTTGATTTCCTTGATGGCACTCCAGAGAAACCCCAAGAACACTGTTTCAAGGCTAGAGGGATCCTGAGGTTACTGTAGCAACACGAAAGAGCTCCGTGGACCAAAAATCAACTCGACATGAGAGGTTAGTCCATGGCTTCGACTCCAGAGGAATATCACCTTACCACAAGCACCTCAAGAGGAGGCTTCTCTCAGCTCTAGGTATGTGAGAGGGACCCTGAGTTTGCGGCCTCAAGTGGAATGGACACTGTGATATCCTGACGCGAAATAAGGCTGGATATCCCTGCAGTGACTTGAATGCAGGCTCGTCTTGCATCTCCCAAGACGAAAGGATGTCTGAATCTCCTGTGGAGACCACAGAGAAAGACCTAGTTCCCCAACTCATTGCGACCGGAGGCCTCACATCCTTTGAAAACTCCAGAGGTATGCGGAGATCAGTGCCTCCAAAGGAGACGATGCCTGACTCCTCGTGAAACTTGAAAGGAGTCCCAGGATTCCTGTGGCACGTGGAAAGGGACCCTTGGTCTCCCGCCTCAGCTGGAGAGGCGTCCCAATTGCCCTGCCAAGCCTCGAGGAGAATCACGAGCTGTCCCTCGCAACTAGGCAGGAGTCCTGACGTCGCTGAACAAACACGTGGCTGGAAGGGCCATCCCCGTCGTAATTCGAGAATATATCCCAGGTTCCCACCGCAACTCGAGAAAAACCATGAGACTTCCCCCTCGCCGCGAGATGAGGCCCGATTCCCCTGCACTGCGTGCAGAGCAATTCCGTGTTGCACATCACACATGAAAGGAGACTTGATTTCCTTGATGGCACTCCAGAGAAACCCCAAGAACACTGTTTCAAGGCTAGAGGGATCCTGAGGTCACTGTAGCAACACGAAAGAACTCCATGGACCAAAAATCAACTCGAGATGAGAGGTTAGTCCCTGGCTTCGACTCCAGAGGAATACCACCTTACCACAAGCACCTCAAGAGGAGGCTTCTCTCAGCTCGAGGTATGTGAGAGGGACCCTGAATTTGCGGCCTCAAGTGGAATGGACACCGCGATGCTCTGACTCGAAATAAGGCCGGATATCCCTGCAGTCACTTGAATGCAGGCTCGTCTTGCATCTCCAAAGACGAAAGGATATCTGAATCCCCTGTGGAGACCACAGAGAAAGACCTAGTTCCCCACCTCATCGCGACCGGAGGCCTCACATCCTTTGAAAACTCCAGAGGTACGCGGAGATCAGTGCCTCCAAAGGAGACGATGCCTGACTCCTCGTGAAACTTGATAGGAGTCCCAGGATTCCTGTGGCACGTGGAAAGGGACACTTGGTCTCCCGCCTCAGCTGGAGAGGCGTCCCAATTGCCCTGCCAAGCCTCGAGGGGAATCCCGAGTTGTCCCTCCCAACTATGCAGGAGTCCTGACGTCGCTGAAGAAACACGTGTGTGCAAGGGCCATCCCCGTCGTAACTCGAGAATATACCCCAGGTTTCCGCCGCAACTCGAGAAAAACCATGATACTTCCCCCTCGACGCAAAATGAGGCCCGATTCCCCTGCACTGCATGCAGAGCAATTCCGTATTGCACATCACACATGAAAGGAGCCTTGATTTCCTTGATGGCATTCCAGAGACACCCCAAGAACACTGTTTCAAGGCTAGAGGGATCCTGAGGTTACTGTAGCAACACGAAAGAGCTCCGTGGACCAAGAATCAACTCGAGATGAGAGGTTAGTCCCTGACTTTGACTCCAGAGGAATACCACCTTACCACAAGCACCTCAAGAGGAGGCTTCTCTCAGCTCTAGGTATGTGAGAGGGACCCTGAGTTTGCGGCCTCAAGTTGAATGGACACCGCGATGCCCTGACGCGAAATAAGCCCGGATATCCCGGCAGTGACTTGAATGCAGGCTCGTCTTGCATCTCCCAAGACGAAAGGATGTCTGAATCCCCTGTGGAGACCACAGAGAAAGACCTAGTTCCCCACCTCATCGCGACCGGAGGCCTCTCATCCTTTGAAAACTCCAGTGGTAGGCGGAGATCAGAGCCTCCAAAGGAGACGATGCCTGACTCCTCTGAAACATGATAGGAGTCCCAGGATTCCTGTGGTACGTGGAAAGGGACCCTTGGTCTCCCGCCTCAGCTGGAGAGGCGTCCCAATTGCCCTGCCAAGCCTCGAGCAGAATCACGAGCTGTCCCTCGCAACTAGGCAGGAGTCCTGACGTCGCTGAACAAACACGTGGCTGGAAGGGCCATCCCCATCGTAATTCGAGAATATATCCCAGGTTCCCACCGCAACTCGAGAAAAACCATGAGACTTCCCCCTCGCCGCGAGATGAGGCCCGATTCCCCTGCACTGCGTGCAGAGCAATTCCGTGTTGCACATCACACATGAAAGGAGACTTGATTTCCTTGATGGCACTCCAGAGAAACCCCAAGAACACTGTTTCAAGGCTAGAGGGATCCTGAGGTCACTGTAGCAACACGAAAGAGCTCCATGGACCAAAAATCAACTCGAGATGAGAGGTTAGTCCCTGGCTTCGACTCCAGAGGAATACCACCTTACCACAAGCACCTCAAGAGGAGGCTTCTCTCAGCTCGAGGTATGTGAGAGGGACCCTGAGTTTGCGGCCTCAAGTGGAATGGACACCGCGATGCTCTGACTCGAAATAAGGCCGGATATCCCTGCAGTCACTTGAATGCAGGCTCGTCTTGCATCTCCAAAGACGAAAGGATATCTGAATCCCCTGTGGAGACCACAGAGAAAGACCTAGTTCCCCACCTCATCGGGACCGGAGGCCTCACATCCTTTGAAAACTCCAGAGGTACGCGGAGATCAGTGCCTCCAAAGGAGACGATGCCTGACTCCTCGTGAAACTTGATAGGAGTCCCAGGATTCCTGTGGCACGTGGAAAGGGACACTTGGTCTCCCGCCTCAGCTGGAGAGGCGTCCCAATTGCCCTGCCAAGCCTCGAGGGGAATCCCGAGTTGTCCCTCCCAACTATGCAGGAGTCCTGACGTCGCTGAAGAAACACGTGTGTGCAAGGGCCATCCCCGTCGTAACTCGAGAATATACCCCAGGTTTCCGCCGCAACTCGAGAAAAACCATGATACTTCCCCCTCGACGCAAAATGAGGCCCGATTCCCCTGCACTGCATGCAGAGCAATTCCGTATTGCACATCACACATGAAAGGAGCCTTGATTTCCTTGATGGCATTCCAGAGACACCCCAAGAACACTGTTTCAAGGCTAGAGGGATCCTGAGGTCACTGTAGCAACACGAAAGAGCTCCGTGGACCAAAAATCAACTCAAGATGAATGGTTAGTAACTGGCTTCGACTCCAGAGGAATCCCACTTTACCACAAGCACCTCAAGAGGAGGCTTCTCTCAGCTCTAGGTATGTGAGAGGGACCCTGATTTTGCGGCCTCAAGTGGAATGGACACCGAGATGCCCTGACTCGAAATAAGGCCGGATATCCCTGCAGTGACTTGAATGCAGGCTCGTCTTGCATCTACCAAGATGAAAGGATGTCTGAATCCCCTGTGGAGTCCACAGAGAAAGACCTAGTTCCCCACCTCATCGCGACCGGAGGCCTCACATTCTTTGAAAACTCCAGAGGTACGCGGAGATCAGTGCCTCCAAAGGAGACGATGCCTGACTCCTCGTGAAACTTGATAGGACTCCCAGGATTCCTGTGGCTCGTGGAAAGGGATGCTTGGTCTACCGCCTCAGCTTGAGAGGCGTCCCAATTGCCCTGCCAAGCCTCGAGGAGAATCCCGAGTTGTCCCTCGCAACTAGGCAGGAGTCCTGACGTCGCTGAACAAACACGTGGGTGGAATGGCCATCCCCGTCGTAACTCAGAATATACCCCGGGTTCCCGCCGCAACTCGAGAAAAACCATGAGACTTCCCCCTCGCCACGAGATGAGGCTCGATTCCCCTGCACTGCGTGCAGAGCAATTCCGTGTTGCACATCACACATGAAAGGAGCCTTGATTTCCTTGATGGCACTCCAGAGAAACCCCAAGAACACTGTTTCAAGGCTAGAGGGATCCTGAGGTCACTGTAGCAACATGAAAGAGCTCCGTGGACAAGAAATCAACTCGAAATGGGAGGTTAGTCCCTGGCTTCAACTCCAGAGGAATACCACCTTACCACAAGCACCTCAAGAGGAGGCTTCTCTCAGCTCTAGGTATGTGAGAGCGACCCTGAGTTTGCGGCCTCAAGTGGAATGGACACCGCGATGCCCTGACTCGAAAAAAGGCCGGATATCCCTGCAGTGACTTTAATGCAGGCTCGTCTTGCATCTACCAAGATGAAAGGATGTCTGAATCCCCTGTGGAATCCACAGAGAAAGACCTAGTTCCCCACCTCATCGGGACCGGAGGCCTCACATCCTTTGAAAACTCCAGAGGTACGCGGAGATCAGTGCCTCCAAAGGAGACGATGCCTGACTCCTCGTGAAACTTGATAGGAGTCCCAGGATTCCTGTGGCCCGTGGAAAGGGACCCTTGGTCTACCGCCTCAGCTGGAGAGGCGTCCCAATTGCCCTGCCAAGCCTCGAGGAGAATCCCGAGTTGTCCCTCACAACTATGCAGGAGTCCTGACGTCGCTGAACAAACACGTGGGTGGAATGGCCATCCCCCTCGTAACTCAGAATATACCCCAGGTTCCCGCCGCAACTCGAGAAAAACCATGAGACTTCCCCCTCACCGCGAGATGAGGCCTGGTTCCCCTGCACTGCGTGCACAGCAATTCCGTGTTGCACATCACATATGAAAGGAGCCTTGATTTCCTTGATGGCATTCCAGAGAAACCCCAAGAACACTGTTTCAAGGCTAGAGGGATCCTGAGGTCAATGTAGCAACAAGAAAGAGCTCCGTGGCCCAAAAATCAACTCGAGATGAGAGGTTAGTCCCTGGCTTCAACCCCAGAGGAATACCACCTTACCACAAGCACCTCAAGAGGAGGCTTCTCTCAGCTCTATGTATGTGAGAGGGACCCTGAGTTTGCGGCCTCAAATGGAATGGACACCGCGATGCCCTGACTCGAAATAAGGCCGGATATCCCTGCACTGACTTGAATGCAGGCTCGTCTTGCATCTCCCAAGACGAAAGGATGTCTGAATCCCCTGTGGAGACCACAGAGAAAGACCTAGTTCCCCACCTCATCGCGACAGGAGGCCTCACATCCTTTGAAAACTCCAGAGGTACGCGGAGATCAGTGCCTCCAAAGGAGACGATGCCTGACTCCTCGTGAAACTTGATAGGAGTCCCAGGATACCTGTGGCACGTGGAAAGGGACCTTTGGTCTACCTCCTCAGATGGAGAGGCGTCCCAATTGCCCTGCCAAGCCTCGAGGAGAATCCCGAGTTGTCCCTCGCAACTAGGCAGGAGTCCTGACATCGCTGAACAAACACGTGGCTGGAAGGGCCATCCCCGTCGTAATTCGAGAATATATCCCAGGTTCCCACCGCAACTCGAGAAAAACCATGAGACTTCCCCCTCGCCGCGAGATGAGGCCCGATTCCCCTGCACTGCGTGCAGAGCAATTCCGTGTTGCACATCACACATGAAAGGAGCCTTGATTTCCTTGATGGCACTCCAGAGAAACCCGAAGAACACTGTTTCAAGGCTAGAGGGATCCTGAGGTCACTGTAGCAACATGAAAGAGCTCCGTGGACCAGAAATCAACTCGAGATGGGAGGTTAGTCCCTGGCTTCGACTCCAGAGGACTACCACCTTACCACAAGCACCTCAAGAGAAGGCTTCTCTCAGCTCTAGGTATGTGAGAGGGACCCTGAGTTTGCGGCCTCAAGTGGAATGGACACCGCGATGCCCTGACTCGAAATAAGGCCGGATATCCCTGCAGTGACTTGAATGCAGGCTCGTCTTGCATCTCCCAAGACGAAAGGATGTCTGAATCCCCTGTGGAGACCACAGAGAAAGACCTAGTTCCCCACCTCATCGCGACCGAAGGCCTCACATCCTGTGAAAACTCCAGAGGTACGCGGAGATCAGTGCCTCCAAAGGAGACGATGCCTGACTCCTCATGAAACTTGATAGGAGTCCCAGGATTCCTGTGGCACGTGGAAAGGGACACTTGGTCTCCCGACTCAGCTGGAGAGGCGTCCCAATTGCCCTGCTAAGCCTCGAGGAGAATCTCGAGTTGTCCCTCCCAACTAGGCAGGAGTCCTGACGTCGCTGAACAAACACGTGTTTGGAAGGGCCATCCCCGTCGTAACTCGAGAATATACCCAAGGTTCCCGCCGCAACTCGAGAAAAACCATGAGACTTCCCCCTCGCCGCGAGATGAGGCCCGATTCCCCTGCACTGCGTGCAGAGCAATTCCGTGTTGCACATCACACATGAAAGGAGACTTGATTTCCTTGATGGCACTCCAGAGAAACCCCAAGAACACTGTTTCAAGGCTAGAGGGATCCTGAGGTCACTGTAGCAACACGAAAGAGCTCCATGGACCAAAAATCAACTCGAGATGAGAGGTTAGTCCCTGGCTTCGACTCCAGAGGAATACCACCTTACCACAAGCACCTCAAGAGGAGGCTTCTCTCAGCTCGAGGTATGTGAGAGGGACCCTGAGTTTGCAGCCTCAAGTGGAATGGACACCGCGATGCTCTGACTCGAAATAAGGCCGGATATCCCTGCAGTCACTTGAATGCAGGCTCGTCTTGCATCTCCAAAGACGAAAGGATATCTGAATCCCCTGTGGAGACCACAGAGAAAGACCTAGTTCCCCACCTCATCGCGACCGGAGGCCTCACATCCTTTGAAAACTCCAGAGGTACGCGGAGATCAGTGCCTCCAAAGGAGACGATGCCTGACTCCTCGTGAAACTTGATAGGAGTCCCAGGATTCCTGTGGCACGTGGAAAGGGACACTTGGTCTCCCGCCTCAGCTGGAGAGGCGTCCCAATTGCCCTGCCAAGCCTCGAGGGGAATCCCGAGTTGTCCCTCCCAACTATGCAGGAGTCCTGACGTCGCTGAAGAAACACGTGTGTGCAAGGGCCATCCCCGTCGTAACTCGAGAATATACCCCAGGTTTCCGCCGCAACTCGAGAAAAACCATGATACTACCCCCTCGACGCAAAATGAGGCCCGATTCCCCTGCACTGCATGCAGAGCAATTCCGTATTGCACATCACACATGAAAGGAGCCTTGATTTCCTTGATGGCATTCCAGAGACACCCCAAGAACACTGTTTCAAGGCTAGAGGGATCCTGAGGTCACTGTAGCAACACGAAAGAGCTCCGTGGACCAAAAATCAACTCAAGATGAATGGTTAGTAACTGGCTTCGACTCCAGAGGAATCCCACTTTACCACAAGCACCTCAAGAGGAGGCTTCTCTCAGCTCTAGGTATGTGAAAGGGACCCTGATTTTGCGGCCTCAAGTGGAATGGACACCGAGATGCCCTGACTCGAAATAAGGCCGGATATCCCTGCAGTGACTTGAATGCAGGCTCGTCTTGCATCTACCAAGATGAAAGGATGTCTGAATCCCCTGTGGAGTCCACAGAGAAAGACCTAGTTCCCCACCTCATCGCGACCGGAGGCCTCACATTCTTTGAAAACTCCAGAGGTACGCGGAGATCAGTGCCTCCAAAGGAGACGATGCCTGACTCCTCGTGAAACTTGATAGGACTCCCAGGATTCCTGTGGCTCGTGGAAAGGGACGCTTGGTCTACCGCCTCAGCTTGAGAGGCGTCCCAATTGCCCTGCCAAGCCTCGAGGAGAATCCCGAGTTGTCCCTCGCAACTAGGCAGGAGTCCTGACGTCGCTGAACAAACACGTGGGTGGAATGGCCATCCCCGTCGTAACTCAGAATATACCCCAGGTTCCCGCCGCAACTCGAGAAAAACCATGAGACTTCCCCCTCGCCACGAGATGAGGCTCGATTCCCCTGCACTGCGTGCAGAGCAATTCCGTGTTGCACATCACACATGAAAGGAGCCTTGATTTCCTTGATGGCACTCCAGAGAAACCCCAAGAACACTGTTTCAAGGCTAGAGGGATCCTGAGGTCACTGTAGCAACATGAAAGAGCTCCGTGGACAAGAAATCAACTCGAAATGGGAGGTTAGTCCCTGGCTTCAACTCAAGAGGAATACCACCTTACCACAAGCACCTCAAGAGGAGGCTTCTCTCAGCTCTAGGTATGTGAGAGCGACCCTGAGTTTGCGGCCTCAAGTGGAATGGACACCGCGATGCCCTGACTCGAAAAAAGGCCGGATATCCCTGCAGTGACTTTAATGCAGGCTCGTCTTGCATCTACCAAGATGAAAGGATGTCTGAATCCCCTGTGGAGTCCACAGAGAAAGACCTAGTTCCCCACCTCATCGCGACCGGAGGCCTCACATCCTTTGAAAACTCCAGAGGTACGCGGAGATCAGTGCCTCCAAAGGAGACGATGCCTGACTCCTCGTGAAACTTGATAGGAGTCCCAGGATTCCTGTGGCCCGTGGAAAGGGACCCTTGGTCTACCGCCTCAGCTGGAGAGGCGTCCCAATTGCCCTGCCAAGCCTCGAGGAGAATCCCGAGTTGTCCCTCACAACTATGCAGGAGTCCTGACGTCGCTGAACAAACACGTGGGTGGAATGGCCATCCCCCTCGTAACTCAGAATATACCCCAGGTTCCCGCCGCAACTCGAGAAAAACCATGAGACTTCCCCCTCACCGCGAGATGAGGCCCGGTTCCCCTGCACTGCGTGCAGAGCAATTCCGTGTTGCACATCACATATGAAAGGAGCCTTGATTTCCTTGATGGCATTCCAGAGAAACCCCAAGAACACTGTTTCAAGGCTAGAGGGATCCTGAGGTCAATGTAGCAACAAGAAAGAGCTCCGTGGCCCAAAAATCAACTCGAGATGAGAGGTTAGTCCCTGGCTTCAACCCCAGAGGAATACCACCTTACCACAAGCACCTCAAGAGGAGGCTTCTCTCAGCTCTATATATGTGAGAGGGACCCTGAGTTTGCGGCCTCAAATGGAATGGACACCGCGATGCCCTGACTCGAAATAAGGCCGGATATCCCTGCACTGACTTGAATGCAGGCTCGTCTTGCATCTCCCAAGACGAAAGGATGTCTGAATCCCCTGTGGAGACCACAGAGAAAGACCTAGTTCCCCACCTCATCGCGACAGGAGGCCTCACATCCTTTGAAAACTCCAGAGGTACGCGGAGATCAGTGCCTCCAAAGGAGACGATGCCTGACTCCTCGTGAAACTTGATAGGAGTCCCAGGATTCCTGTGGCACGTGGAAAGGGACCTTTGGTCTACCTCCTCAGATGGAGAGGCGTCCCAATTGCCCTGCCAAGCCTCGAGGAGAATCCCGAGTTGTCCCTCGCAACTAGGCAGGAGTCCTGACATCGCTGAACAAACACGTGGCTGGAAGGGCCATCCCCGTCGTAATTCGAGAATATATCCCAGGTTCCCACCGCAACTCGAGGAAAACCATGAGACTTCCCCCTCGCCGCGAGATGAGGCCCGATTCCCCTGCACTGCGTGCAGAGCAATTCCGTGTTGCACATCACACATGAAAGGAGCCTTGATTTCCTTGATGGCACTCCAGAGAAACCCCAAGAACACTGTTTCAAGGCTACAGGGATCCTGAGGTCACTGTAGCAACATGAAAGAGCTCCGTGGACCAGTAATCAACTCGAGATGGGAGGTTAGTCCCTGGCTTCGACTCCAGAGGACTACCACCTTACCACAAGCACCTCAAGAGGAGGCTTCTCTCAGCTCTAGGTATGTGAGAGGGACCCTGAGTTTGCGGCCTCAAGTGGAATGGACACCGTGATTCCCTGACTCGAAATAAGGCCGGATATCCCTGCAGTGACTTGAATGCAGGCTCGTCTTGCATCTCCCAAGACGAAAGGATGTCTGAATCCCCTGTGGAGACCACAGAGAAAGACCTAGTTCCCCACCTCATCGCGACCGAAGGCCTCACATCCTGTGAAAACTCCAGAGGTACGCAGAGATCAGTGCCTCCAATGGAGACGATGCCTGACTCCTCATGAAACTTGATAGGAGTCCCAGGATTCCTGTGGCACGTGGAAAGGGACACTTGGTCTCCCGACTCAGCTGGAGAGGCGTCCCAATTGCCCTGCTAAGCCTCGAGGAGAATCTCGAGTTGTCCCTCCCAACTAGGCAGGAGTCCTGACGTCGCTGAACAAACACGTGTTTGGAAGGGCCATCCCCGTCGTAACTCGAGAATATACCCAAGGTTCCCGCCGCAACTCGAGAAAAACCATGAGACTTCCCCCTCGCCGCGAGAAGAGGCCCGATTCCCCTGCACTGCGTGCAGAGCAATTCCGTGTTGCACATCACACATGAAAGGAGACTTGATTTCCTTGATGGCACTCCAGAGAAACCCCAAGAACACTGTTTCAAGGCTAGAGGGATCCTGAGGTCACTGTAGCAACACGAAAGAGCTCCATGGACCAAAAATCAACTCGAGATGAGAGGTTAGTCCCTGGCTTCGACTCCAGAGGAATACCACCTTACCACAAGCACCTCAAGAGGAGGCTTCTCTCAGCTCGAGGTATGTGAGAGGGACCCTGAGTTTGCGGCCTCAAGTGGAATGGACACCGCGATGCTCTGACTCGAAATAAGGCCGGATATCCCTGCAGTCACTTGAATGCAGGCTCGTCTTGCATCTCCAAAGACGAAAGGATATCTGAATCCCCTGTGGAGACCACAGAGAAAGACCTAGTTCCCCACCTCATCGCGACCGGAGGCCTCACATCCTTTGAAAACTCCAGAGGTACGCGGAGATCAGTGCCTCCAAAGGAGACGATGCCTGACTCCTCGTGAAACTTGATAGGAGTCCCAGGATTCCTGTGGCACGTGGAAAGGGACACTTGGTCTCCCGCCTCAGCTGGAGAGGCGTCCCAATTGCCCTGCCAAGCCTCGAGGGGAATCCCGAGTTGTCCCTCCCAACTATGCAGGAGTCCTGACGTCGCTGAAGAAACACGTGTGTGCAAGGGCCATCCCCGTCGTAACTCGATAATATACCCCAGGTTTCCGCCGCAACTCGAGAAAAACCATGATACTTCCCCCTCGACGCAAAATGAGGCCCGATTCCCCTGCACTGCATGCAGAGCAATTCCGTATTGCACATCACACATGAAAGGAGCCTTGATTTCCTTGATGGCATTCCAGAGAAACCCCAAGAACACTGTTTCAAGGCTAGAGGGATCCTGAGGTCACTGTAGCAACACGAAAGAGCTCCGTGGACCAAAAATCAACTCAAGATGAATGGTTAGTAACTGGCTTCGACTCCAGAGGAATCCCACTTTACCACAAGCACCTCAAGAGGAGGCTTCTCTCAGCTCTAGGTATGTGAGAGGGACCCTGATTTTGCGGCCTCAAGTGGAATGGACACCGAGATGCCCTGACTCGAAATAAGGCCGGATATCCCTGCAGTGACTTGAATGCAGGCTCGTCTTGCATCTACCAAGATGAAAGGATGTCTGAATCCCCTGTGGAGTCCACAGAGAAAGACCTAGTTCCCCACCTCATCGCGACCGGAGGCCTCACATTCTTTGAAAACTCCAGAGGTACGCGGAGATCAGTGCCTCCAAAGGAGACGATGCCTGACTCCTCGTGAAACTTGATAGGACTCCCAGGATTCCTGTGGCTCGTGGAAAGGGATGCTTGGTCTACCGCCTCAGCTTGAGAGGCGTCCCAATTGCCCTGCCAAGCCTCGAGGAGAATCCCGAGTTGTCCCTCGCAACTAGGCAGGAGTCCTGACGTCGCTGAACAAACACGTGGGTGGAATGGCCATCCCCGTCGTAACTCAGAATATACCCCGGGTTCCCGCCGCAACTCGAGAAAAACCATGAGACTTCCCCCTCGCCGCGAGATGAGGCTCGATTCCCCTGCACTGCGTGCAGAGCAATTCCGTGTTGCACATCACACATGAAAGGAGCCTTGATTTCCTTGATGGCACTCCAGAGAAACCCCAAGAACACTGTTTCAAGGCTAGAGGGATCCTGAGGTCACTGTAGCAACATGAAAGAGCTCCGTGGACAAGAAATCAACTCGAAATGGGAGGTTAGTCCCTGGCTTCAACTCCAGAGGAATACCACCTTACCACAAGCACCTCAAGAGGAGGCTTCTCTCAGCTCTAGGTATGTGAGAGCGACCCTGAGTTTGCGGCCTCAAGTGGAATGGACACCGCGATGCCCTGACTCGAAAAAAGGCCGGATATCCCTGCAGTGACTTTAATGCAGGCTCGTCTTGCATCTACCAAGATGAAAGGATGTCTGAATCCCCTGTGGAGTCCACAGAGAAAGAACTAGTTCCCCACCTCATCGCGACCGGAGGCCTCACATCCTTTGAAAACTCCAGAGGTACGCGGAGATCAGTGCCTCCAAAGGAGACGATGCCTGACTCCTCGTGAAACTTGATAGGAGTCCCAGGATTCCTGTGGCACGTGGAAAGGGACCCTTGGTCTACCGCCTCAGCTGGAGAGGCGTCCCAATTGCCCTGCCAAGCCTCGAGGAGAATCCCGAGTTGTCCCTCACAACTATGCAGGAGTCCTGACGTCGCTGAACAAACACGTGGGTGGAATGGCCATCCCCCTCGTAACTCAGAATATACCCCAGGTTCCCGCCGCAACTCGAGAAAAACCATGAGACTTCCCCCTCACCGCGAGATGAGGCCCGGTTCCCCTGCACTGCGTGCAGAGCAATTCCGTGTTGCACATCACATATGAAAGGAGCCTTGATTTCCTTGATGGCATTCCAGAGAAACCCCAAGAACACTGTTTCAAGGCTAGAGGGATCCTGAGGTCAATGTAGCAACAAGAAAGAGCTCCGTGGCCCAAAAATCAACTCGAGATGAGAGGTTAGTCCCTGGCTTCAACCCCAGAGGAATACCACCTTACCACAAGCACCTCAAGAGGAGGCTTCTCTCAGCTCTATGTATGTGAGAGGGACCCTGAGTTTGCGGCCTCAAATGGAATGGACACCGCGATGCCCTGACTCGAAATAAGGCCGGATATCCCTGCACTGACTTGAACGCAGGCTCGTCTTGCATCTCCCAAGACGAAAGGATGTCTGAATCCCCTGTGGAGACCACAGAGAAAGACCTAGTTCCCCACCTCATCGCGACAGGAGGCCTCACATCCTTTGAAAACTCCAGAGGTACGCGGAGATCAGTGCCTCCAAAGGAGACGATGCCTGACTCCTCGTGAAACTTGATAGGAGTCCCAGGATTCCTGTGGCACGTGGAAAGGGACCTTTGGTCTACCTCCTCAGATGGAGAGGCGTCCCAATTGCACTGCCAAGCCTCGAGGAGAATCCCGAGTTGTCCCTCGCAACTAGGCAGGAGTCCTGACGTCGCTGAACAAACACGTGGCTGGAAGGGCCATCCCCGTCGTAATTCGAGAATATATCCCAGGTTCCCACCGCAACTCGAGAAAAACCATGAGCCTCCCCCTCGCCGCGAGATGTGGCCCGATTCCCCTGCACTGCGTACAGAGCAATTCCGTGTTGCACATCACACATGAAAGGAGCCTTGATTTCCTTGATGGCACTCCAGAGAAACCCCAAGAACACTGTTTCAAGGCTAGAGGGATCCTGAGGTTACTGTAGCAACACGAAAGAGCTCCGTGGACCAAAAATCAACTCGACATGAGAGGTTAGTCCATGGCTTCGACTCCAGAGGAATATCACCTTACCACAAGCACCTCAAGAGGAGGCTTCTCTCAGCTCTAGGTATGTGAGAGGGACCCTGAGTTTGCGGCCTCAAGTGGAATGGACACTGTGATATCCTGACGCGAAATAAGGCTGGATATCCCAGCAGTGACTTGAATGCAGGCACGTCTTGCATCTCCCAAGACGAAAGGATGTCTGAATCTCCTGTGGAGACCACAGAGAAAGACCTAGTTCCCCAACTCATTGCGACCGGAGGCCTCACATCCTTTGAAAACTCCAGAGGTATGCGGAGATCAGTGCCTGCAAAGGAGACGATGCCTGACTCCTCGTGAAACTTGAAAGGAGTCCCAGGATTCCTGTGGCACGTGGAAAGGGACCCTTGGTCTCCCGCCTCAGCTGGAGAGGCGTCCCAATTGCCCTGCCAAGCCTCGAGGAGAATCACGAGCTGTCCCTCGCAACTAGGCAGGAGTCCTGACGTCGCTGAACAAACACGTGGCTGGAAGGGCCATCCCCGTCGTAATTCGAGAATATATCCCAGGTTCCCACCGCAACTCGAGAAAAACCATGAGACTTCCCCCTCGCCGCGAGATGAGGCCCGATTCCCCTGCACTGCGTGCAGAGCAATTCCGTGTTGCACATCACACATGAAAGGAGACTTGATTTCCTTGATGGCACTCCAGAGAAACCCCAAGAACACTGTTTCAAGGCTAGAGGGATCCTGAGGTCACTGTAGCAACACGAAAGAGCTCCATGGACCAAAAATCAACTCGAGATGAGAGGTTAGTCCCTGGCTTCGACTCCAGAGGAATACCACCTTATCACAAGCACCTCAAGAGGAGGCTTCTCTCAGCTCGAGGTATGTGAGAGGGACCCTGAATTTGCGGCCTCAAGTGGAATGGACACCGCGATGCTCTGACTCGAAATAAGGCCGGATATCCCTGCAGTCACTTGAATGCAGGCTCGTCTTGCATCTCCAAAGACGAAAGGATATCTGAATCCCCTGTGGAGACCACAGAGAAAGACCTAGTTCCCCACCTCATCGGGACCGGAGGCCTCACATCCTTTGAAAACTCCAGAGGTACGCGGAGATCAGTGCCTCCAAAGGAGACGATGCCTGACTCCTCGTGAAACTTGATAGGAGTCCCAGGATTCCTGTGGCACGTGGAAAGGAACACTTGGTCTCCCGCCTCAGCTGGAGAGGCGTCCCAATTGCCCTGCCAAGCCTCGAGGGGAATCCCGAGTTGTCCCTCCCAACTATGCAGGAGTCCTGACGTCGCTGAAGAAACACGTGTGTGCAAGGGCCATCCCCGTCGTAACTCGAGAATATACCCCAGGTTTCCGCCGCAACTCGAGAAAAACCATGATACTTCCCCCTCGACGCAAAATGAGGCCCGATTCCCCTGCACTGCATGCAGAGCAATTCCGTATTGCACATCACACATGAAAGGAGCCTTGATTTCCTTGATGGCATTCCAGAGACACCCCAAGAACACTGTTTCAAGGCTAGAGGGATCCTGAGGTTACTGTAGCAACACGAAAGAGCTCCGTGGACCAAGAATCAACTCGAGATGAGAGGTTAGTCCCTGACTTTGACTCCAGAGGAATACCACCTTACCACAAGCACCTCAAGAGGAGGCTTCTCTCAGCTCTAGGTATGTGAGAGGGACCCTGAGTTTGCGGCCTCAAGTTGAATGGACACCGCGATGCCCTGACGCGAAATAAGCCCGGATATCCCGGCAGTGACTTGAATGCAGGCTTGTCTTGCATCTCCCAAGATGAAAGGATGTCTGAATCTCCTGTGGAGACCACAGAGAAAGACCTAGTTCCCCACCTCATCGCGACCAGAGGCCTCACATTCTTTGAAAACTTCAGAGGTACACGGAAATCAGTGCCTCCAAAGGAGACGATCCCTGACTCCTCGTGAAACTTGATAGGAGTCCCAGGATTCCTGTGGCACGTGGAAAGGAACCCTTGGTCTCCCGCCTCAGCTGGAGAGGCGTCCCAATTGCCCTGCGAAGCCTCGAGGAGAATCCCGAATTGTCCCTCACAACTAGGCAGGAGTCCTGACGTCGCCGAACAAACACGTGGGTGGAAGGGCCATCCCCGTCGTAACTCGAGAATATACCCCAGGTTCCCGCCGCAACTCGAGAAAAACCATTAGACTTCCCCCTCGCCGTAAAATGAGGCCCGATTCCCCTGCACTGTGTGCAGAGCAATTCCGTCTTGCACATCACACATGAAAGGAGCCTTGATTTCCTTGATGGCACTCCAGAGAAACCCCAAGAACACTGTTTCAAGGCTAGAGGGATCCTGAGGTCACTGTAGCAACACGAAAGAGCAGCGTGGACCAAAAATCAACTCGAAATGAGGGGATAGTTCCTGGCTTCGACTCCAGAGGAATACCACCTTACCACAAGCACCTCAAGAGGAGGCTTCTCTCAGCTCTAGGTATGTGAGAGGGACCCTGAGTTTGCAGCCTCAAGTGGAATGGACACCGCTATGCCCTGACTCGAAATAAGGACGGATATCCCTGCAGTGACTTGAATGCAGGCTCGTCTTGCATCTCCCAAGACGAAAGGATGTCTGAATCCCCTGTGGAGACCACAGAGAAAGACCTAGTTCCCCACCTCATCGCGACCGGAGGCCTCTCATCCTTTGAAAACTCCAGTGGTAGGCGGAGATCAGAGCCTCCAAAGGAGACGATGCCTGACTCCTCTGAAACATGATAGGAGTCCCAGGATTCCTGTGGTACGTGGAAAGGGACCCTTGGTCTCCCGCCTCAGCTGGAGAGGCGTCCCAATTGCCCTGCCAAGCCTCGAGGAGAATCCTGAGTTTTCCCTCGCAACTAGGCAGGAGTCCTGCCGTCGCTGAACAAACACGTGGTTGGAAGGGCCATCCCCATCGTAACTCGAGAATATACCCCAGGTTCCCGCCGCAACTCGATAAAAACCATGCGACTTCCCCCTCGCAGCAAAATGAGGCCCGATTCCCCTGCACTGCGTGCAGAGCAATTCCGTGTTGCACATCACACATGAAAGGAGCCTTGATTTCCTTGATGGCACTCCAGAGAAACCCCAAGAACACTGTTTCAAGGCTAGAGGGATCCTGAGGTCACTCTAGCAACACGAAAGAGCTCCGTGGACCAAAAATCAACTCGAGATGAGGGGTTAGTCCCTGGCTTCGACTCCAGAGGAATACCACCTTACCACAAGCACCTCAAGAGGAGGCTTTTCTCAGCTCTAAGTATGTGAGAGGGACCCTGAGTTTGCGGCCTCAAGTGGAATGGACACCGCGATGCCCTGACTCGAAATAAGGCCGGATATCCCTGCAGTGACTTGAATGCAGGCTCGTCTTGCATCTCCGAAGACGAAAGGATGTCTGAATCCCCTGTGGAGACCACAGAGAAAGACCTAGTTCCCCACCTCATCGCGACCGGAGGCCTCACATCCTATGAAAACTCCACAGGTACGCGGAGATCAGTGCCTCCAAAGGAGACGATGCCTGCCTCCTCGTGAAACTTGATAGGAGTCCCAGGATTCCTGTGGCACGTGGAAAGGGACCCTTGGTCTCCAACCTCAGCTGGAGAGGCGTCCCAATTCCCCTGCCAAGCCCCAAGGAGAATCCCGAGTTGTCCCTCGCAACTAGGCAGGAGTCCTGACGTCGCTGAACAAACACGTGGGTGGAAGGGCCATCCCCGTCGTAACTCGAGAATATACCCCAGGTTCCCGCCGCAACTCGAGAAAAACCATGAAACTTCCCCCTCACCGTGAGAAGAGGCCCGATTCCCCTGCACTGCGTGCAGAGCAATTCAGTGTCGCACATCACACATGAAAGGAGCCTTGATTTCCTTGATGGCACTCCAGAGAAACCCCAAGAACACTGTTTCAAGGCTAGAGGGATCCTGAGATCACTGTAGCAACACGAAAGAGCTCCGTGGACCAAAAATCAACTCGAGATGAGAGGTTAGTCCCTGGCTTCAACTCCAGAGGAATACCACGTTACCACAAGCACCTCAAAAGGAGGCTTCTCTCAGCTCTAGGTATGTGAGAGGGACCCTGAGTTTGCGGCCTCAAGTGGAATGGACACCGCGATGCCCTGACTCGAAATAAGGCCGGATATCCCTGCAGTGACTTGAATGCAGGCTCGTCTTGCATCTCCCAAGACGAAAGGATGTCTGAATCCCCTGTGGAGACCACAGAGAAAGACCTAGTTCCCCACCTCATCATGACCGGAGGCCTCACATCCTTTGAAAACTCCAGAGGTACGCGGAGATCAGTGCCTCCAAAGGAGACGATGCCTGACTCCTCATGAAACTTGATAGGAGTCCCATGATTCCTGTGGCACATGGAAAGGGACCCTTGTTCTCCCGCCTCAGCTGGAGAGGCGTCCCAATTGTCCTGCCAAGCCTCGAGGAGAATCCCGAGTTGTCCCTCGCAACAAGCAGGAGTCCTGAAGTCGCTGAACAAACACGTGGCTGGAAGGCCCATCCCCGTCATAACTCGACAATATACCCCAGGTTTCCGCCGCAACTCGAGAAAAACCATGATACTTCCCCCTCGACGCAAAATGAGGCCCGATTCCCCTGCACTGCATGCAGAGCAATTCCGTATTGCACATCACACATGAAAGAAGCCTTGATTTCCTTGATGGCATTCCAGAGACACCCCAAGAACACTGTTTCAAGGCTAGAGGGATCCTGAGGTCACTGTAGCAACACGAAAGAGCTCCGTGGACCAAAAATCAACTCAAGATGAATGGTTAGTAACTGGCTTCGACTCCAGAGGAATCCCACTTTACCACAAGCACCTCAAGAGGAGGCTTCTCTCAGCTCTAGGTATGTGAGAGGGACCCTGATTTTGCGGCCTCAAGTGGAATGGACACCGAGATGCCCTGACTCGAAATAAGGCCGGATATCCCTGCAGTGACTTGAATGCAGGCTCGTCTTGCATCTACCAAGATGAAAGGATATCTGAATCCCCTGTGGAGACCACAGAGAAAGACCTAGTTCCCCACCTCATCGCGACCGGAGGCCTCACATCCTTTGAAAACTCCAGAGGTACGCGGAGATCAGTGCCTCCAAAGGAGACGATGCCTGACTCCTCGTGAAACTTGATAGGAGTCCCAGGATTCCTGTGGCACGTGGAAAGGGACACTTGGTCTCCCGCCTCAGCTGGAGAGGCGTCCCAATTGCCCTGCCAAGCCTCGAGGGGAATCCCGAGTTGTCCCTCCCAACTATGCAGGAGTCCTGACGTCGCTGAAGAAACACGTGTGTGCAAGGGCCATCCCCGTCGTAACTCGAGAATATACCCCAGGTTTCCGCCGCAACTCGAGAAAAACCATGATACTTCCCCCTCGACGCAAAATGAGGCCCGATTCCCCTGCACTGCATGCAGAGCAATTCCGTATTGCACATCACACATGAAAGGAGCCTTGATTTCCTTGATGGCATTCCAGAGACACCCCAAGAACACTGTTTCAAGGCTAGAGGGATCCTGAGGTCACTGTAGCAACACGAAAGAGCTCCGTGGACCAAAAATCAACTCAAGATGAATGGTTAGTAACTGGCTTCGACTCCAGAGGAATCCCACTTTACCACAAGCACCTCAAGAGGAGGCTTCACTCAGCTCTAGGTATGTGAGAGGGACCCTGATTTTGCGGCCTCAAGTGGAATGGACACCGAGATGCCCTGACTCGAAATAAGGCCGGATATCCCTGCAGTGACTTGAATGCAGGCTCGTCTTGCATCTCCCAAGACGAAAGGATGTCTGAATCCCCTGTGGAGACCACAGAGAAAGACCTAGTTCCCCACCTCATCATGACCGGAGGCCTCACATCCTTTGAAAACTCCAGAGGTACGCGGAGATCAGTGCCTCCAAAGGAGACGATGCCTGACTCCTCATGAAACTTGATAGGAGTCCCATGATTCCTGTGGCACATGGAAAGGGACCCTTGTTCTCCCGCCTCAGCTGGAGAGGCGTCCCAATTGTCCTGCCAAGCCTCGAGGAGAATCCCGAGTTGTCCCTCGCAACAAGCAGGAGTCCTGAAGTCGCTGAACAAACACGTGGCTGGAAGGCCCATCCCCGTCATAACTCGACAATATACCCCAGGTTTCCGCCGCAACTCGAGAAAAACCATGATACTTCCCCCTCGACGCAAAATGAGGCCCGATTCCCCTGCACTGCATGCAGAGCAATTCCGTATTGCACATCACACATGAAAGAAGCCTTGATTTCCTTGATGGCATTCCAGAGACACCCCAAGAACACTGTTTCAAGGCTAGAGGGATCCTGAGGTCACTGTAGCAACACGAAAGAGCTCCGTGGACCAAAAATCAACTCAAGATGAATGGTTAGTAACTGGCTTCGACTCCAGAGGAATCCCACTTTACCACAAGCACCTCAAGAGGAGGCTTCTCTCAGCTCTAGGTATGTGAGAGGGACCCTGATTTTGCGGCCTCAAGTGGAATGGACACCGAGATGCCCTGACTCGAAATAAGGCCGGATATCCCTGCAGTGACTTGAATGCAGGCTCGTCTTGCATCTACCAAGATGAAAGGATATCTGAATCCCCTGTGGAGACCACAGAGAAAGACCTAGTTCCCCACCTCATCGCGACCGGAGGCCTCACATCCTTTGAAAACTCCAGAGGTACGCGGAGATCAGTGCCTCCAAAGGAGACGATGCCTGACTCCTCGTGAAACTTGATAGGAGTCCCAGGATTCCTGTGGCACGTGGAAAGGGACACTTGGTCTCCCGCCTCAGCTGGAGAGGCGTCCCAATTGCCCTGCCAAGCCTCGAGGGGAATCCCGAGTTGTCCCTCCCAACTATGCAGGAGTCCTGACGTCGCTGAAGAAACACGTGTGTGCAAGGGCCATCCCCGTCGTAACTCGAGAATATACCCCAGGTTTCCGCCGCAACTCGAGAAAAACCATGATACTTCCCCCTCGACGCAAAATGAGGCCCGATTCCCCTGCACTGCATGCAGAGCAATTCCGTATTGCACATCACACATGAAAGGAGCCTTGATTTCCTTGATGGCATTCCAGAGACACCCCAAGAACACTGTTTCAAGGCTAGAGGGATCCTGAGGTCACTGTAGCAACACGAAAGAGCTCCGTGGACCAAAAATCAACTCAAGATGAATGGTTAGTAACTGGCTTCGACTCCAGAGGAATCCCACTTTACCACAAGCACCTCAAGAGGAGGCTTCACTCAGCTCTAGGTATGTGAGAGGGACCCTGATTTTGCGGCCTCAAGTGGAATGGACACCGAGATGCCCTGACTCGAAATAAGGCCGGATATCCCTGCAGTGACTTGAATGCAGGCTCGTCTTGCATCTACCAAGATGAAAGGATGTCTGAATCCCCTGTGGAGTCCACAGAGAAAGACCTACTTCCCCACCTCATCGCGACCGGAGGCCTCACATTCTTTGAAAACTCCAGAGGTACGCGGAGATCAGTGCCTCCAAAGGAGACGATGCCTGACTCCTCGTGAAACTTGATAGGACTCCCAGGATTCCTGTGGCTCGTGGAAAGGGACGCTTGGTCTACCGCCTCAGCTTGAGAGGCGTCCCAATTGCCCTGCCAAGCCTCGAGGAGAATCCCGAGTTGTCCCTCGCAACTAGGCAGGAGTCCTGACGTCGCTGAACAAACACGTGGGTGGAATGGCCATCCCCGTCGTAACTCAGAATATACCCCAGGTTCCCGCCGCAACTCGAGAAAAACCATGAGACTTCCCCCTCGCCACGAGATGAGGCTCGATTCCCCTGCACTGCGTGCAGAGCAATTCCGTGTTGCACATCACACATGAAAGGAGCCTTGATTTCCTTGATGGCAATCCAGAGAAACCCCAAGAACACTGTTTCAAGGCTAGAGGGATCCTGAGGTCACTGTAGCAACATGAAAGAGCTCCGTGGACAAGAAATCAACTCGAAATGGGAGGTTAGTCCCTGGCTTCAACTCCAGAGGAATACCACCTTACCACAAGCACCTCAAGAGGAGGCTTCTCTCAGCTCTAGGTATGTGAGAGCGACCCTGAGTTTGCGGCCTCAAGTGGAATGGACACCGCGATGCCCTGACTCGAAAAAAGGCCGGATATCCCTGCAGTGACTTTAATGCAGGCTCGTCTTGCATCTACCAAGATGAAAGGATGTCTGAATCCCCTGTGGAGTCCACAGAGAAAGACCTAGTTCCCCACCTCATCGCGACCGGAGGCCTCACATCCTTTGAAAACTCCAGAGGTACGCGGAGATCAGTGCCTCCAAAGGAGACGATGCCTGACTCCTCGTGAAACTTGATAGGAGTCCCAGGATTCCTGTGGCACGTGGAAAGGGACCCTTGGTCTACCGCCTCAGCTGGAGAGGCGTCCCAATTGCCCTGCCAAGCCTCGAGGAGAATCCCGAGTTGTCCCTCACAACTATGCAGGAGTCCTGACGTCGCTGAACAAACACGTGGGTGGAATGGCCATCCCCCTCGTAACTCAGAATATACCCCAGGTTCCCGCCGCAACTCGAGAAATACCATGAGACTTCCCCCTCACCGCGAGATGAGGCCCGGTTCCCCTGCACTGCGTGCAGAGCAATTCCGTGTTGCACATCACATATGAAAGGAGCCTTGATTTCCTTGATGGCACTCCAGAGAAACCCGAAGAACACTGTTTCAAGGCTAGAGGGATCCTGAGGTCACTGTAGCAACATGAAAGAGCTCCGTGGACCAGAAATCAACTCGAGATGAGAGGTTAGTCCCTGGCTTCGACTCCAGAGGACTACCACCTTACCACAAGCACCTCAAGAGGAGGCTTCTCTCAGCTCTAGGTATGTGAGAGGGACCCTGAGTTTGCGGCCTCAAGTGGAATGGACACCGTGATTCCCTGACTCGAAATAAGGCCGGATATCCCTGCAGTGACTTGAATGCAGGCTCGTCTTGCATCTCCCAAGACGAAAGGATGTCTGAATCCCCTGTGGAGACCACAGAGAAAGACCTAGTTCCCCACCTCATCGCGACCGAAGGCCTCACATCCTGTGAAAACTCCAGAGGTACGCGGAGATCAGTGCCTCCAAAGGAGACGACGCCTGACTCCTCATGAAACTTGATAGGAGTCCCAGGATTCCTGTGGCACGTGGAAAGGGACACTTGGTCTCCCGACTCAGCTGGAGAGGCGTCCCAATTGCCCTGCTAAGCCTCGAGGAGAATCTCGAGTTGTCCCTCCCAACTATGCAGGAGTCCTGACGTCGCTGAACAAACACGTGTTTGGAAGGGCCATCCCCGTCGTAACTCGAGAATATACCCAAGGTTCCCGCCGCAACTCGAGAAAAACCATGAGACTTCCCCCTCGCCGCGAGATGAGGCCCGATTCCCCTGCACTGCGTGCAGAGCAATTCCGTGTTGCACATCACACATGAAAGGAGACTTGATTTCCTTGATGGCACTCCAGAGAAACCCCAAGAACACTGTTTCAAGGCTAGAGGGATCCTGAGGTCACTGTAGCAACACGAAAGAGCTCCATGGACCAAAAATCAACTCGAGATGAGAGGTTAGTCCCTGGCTTCGACTCCAGAGGAATACCACCTTACCACAAGCACCTCAAGAGGAGGCTTCTCTCAGCTCGAGGTATGTGAGAGGGACCCTGAGTTTGCGGCCTCAAGTGGAATGGACACCGCGATGCTCTGACTCGAAATAAGGCCGGATATCCCTGCAGTCACTTGAATGCAGGCTCGTCTTGCATCTCCAAAGACGAAAGGATATCTGAATCCCCTGTGGAGACCACAGAGAAAGACCTAGTTCCCCACCTCATCGCGACCGGAGGCCTCACATCCTTTGAAAACTCCAGAGGTACGCGGAGATCAGTGCCTCCAAAGGAGACGATGCCTGACTCCTCGTGAAACTTGATAGGAGTCCCAGGATTCCTGTGGCACGTGGAAAGGGACACTTGGTCTCCCGCCTCAGCTGGAGAGGCGTCCCAATTGCCCTGCCAAGCCTCGAGGGGAATCCCGAGTTGTCCCTCCCAACTAGGCAGGAGTCCTGACGTCGCTGAAGAAACACGTGTGTGCAAGGGCCATCCCCGTCGTAACTCGAGAATATACCCCAGGTTTCCGCCGCAACTCGAGAAAAACAATGATACTTCCCCCTCGACGCAAAATGAGGCCCGATTCCCCTGCACTGCATGCAGAGCAATTCCGTATTGCACATCACACATGAAAGGAGCCTTGATTTCCTTGATGGCATTCCAGAGACACCCCAAGAACACTGTTTCAAGGCTAGAGGGATCCTGAGGTCACTGTAGCAACACGAAAGAGCTCCGTGGACCAAAAATCAACTCAAGATGAATGGTTAGTAACTGGCTTCGACTCCAGAGGAATCCCACTTTACCGCAAGCACCTCAAGAGGAGGCTTCTCTCTGCTCTAGGTATGTGAGAGGGACCCTGATTTTGCGGCCTCAAGTGGAATGGACACCGAGATGCCCTGACTCGAAATAAGGCCGGATATCCCTGCAGTGACTTGAATGCAGGCTCGTCTTGCATCTACCAAGATGAAAGGATGTCTGAATCCCCTGTGGAGTCCACAGAGAAAGACCTACTTCCCCACCTCATCGCGACCGGAGGCCTCACATTCTTTGAAAACTCCAGAGGTACGCGGAGATCAGTGCCTCCAAAGGAGACGATGCCTGACTCCTCGTGAAACTTGATAGGACTCCCATTATTCCTGTGGCTCGTGGAAAGGGACGCTTGGTCTACCGCCTCAGCTGGAGAGGCGTCCCAATTGCCCTGCCAAGCCTCGAGGGGAATCCCGAATTGTCCCTCCCAACTATGCAGGAGTTCTGACGTCGCTGAAGAAACACGTGTGTGCAAGGGCCATCCCCGTCGTAACTCGAGAATATACCCCAGGTTTCCGCCGCAACTCGAGAAAAACCATGATACTTCCCCCTCGACGCAAAATGAGGCCCGATTCCCCTGCACTGCATGCAGAGCAATTCCGTATTGCACATCACACATGAAAGGAGCCTTGATTTCCTTGATGGCATTCCAGAGACACCCCAAGAACACTGTTTCAAGGCTAGAGGGATCCTGAGGTCACTGTAGCAACACGAAAGAGCTCCGTGGACCAAAAATCAACTCAAGATGAATGGTTAGTAACTGGCTTCGACTCCAGAGGAATCCCACTTTACCACAAGCTCCTCAAGAGGAGGCTTCTCTCAGCTCTAGGTATGTGAGAGGGACCCTGATTTTGCGCCCTCAAGTGGAATGGACACCGAGATGCCCTGACTCGAAATAAGGCCGGATATCCCTGCAGTGACTTGAATGCAGGCTCGTCTTGCATCTACCAAGATGAAAGGATGTCTGAATCCCCTGTGGAGTCCACAGAGAAAGACCTAGTTTCCCACCTCATCGCGACCAGAGGCCTCACATTCTTTGAAAACTCCAGAGGTACGCGGAGATCAGTGCCTCCAAAGGAGACGATGCCTGACTCCTCGTGAAACTTGATAGGAGTCCCAGGATTCCTGTGGCTCGTGGAAAGGGACGCTTGGTCTACCGCCTCAGCTTGAGAGGCGTCCCAATTGCCCTGCCAAGCCTCGAGGAGAATCCCGAGTTGTCCCTCGCAACTAGGCAGGAGTCCTGACGTCGCTGAACAAACACGTGGGTGGAATGGCCATCCCCGTCGTAACTCAGAATATACCCCAGGTTCCCGCCGCAACTCGAGAAAAACCATGAGACTTCCCCCTCGCCGCGAGATGAGGCTCGATTCCCCTGCACTGCGTGCAGAGCAATTCCGTGTTGCACATCACACATGAAAGGAGCCTTGATTTCCTTGATGGCACTCCAGAGAAACCCCAAGAACACTGTTTCAAGGCTAGAGGGATCCTGAGGTCACTGTAGCAACATGAAAGAGCTCCGTGGACAAAAAATCAACTCGAAATGGGAGGTTAGTCCCTGGCTTCAACTCCAGAGGAATACCACCTTACCACAAGCACCTCAAGAGGAGGCTTCTCTCAGCTCTAGGTATGTGAGAGCGACCCTGAGTTTGCGGCCTCAAGTGGAATGGACACCGCGATGCCCTGACTCGAAAAAAGGCCGGATATCCCTGCAGTGACTTTAATGCAGGCTCGTCTTGCATCTCCCAAGATGAAAGGATGTCTGAATCCCCTGTGGAGTCCACAGAGAAAGACCTAGTTCCCCACCTCATCGCGACCGGAGGCCTCACATCCTTTGAAAACTCCAGAGGTACGCGGAGATCAGTGCCTCCAAAGGAGACGATGCCTGACTCCTCGTGAAACTTGATAGGAGTCCCAGGATTCCTGTGGCACGTGGAAAGGGACCCTTGGTCTACCGCCTCAGCTGGAGAGGCGTCCCAATTGCCCTGCCAAGCCTCGAGGAGAATCCCGAGTTGTCCCTCACAACTATGCAGGAGTCCTGACGTCGCTGAACAAACACGTGGGTGGAATGGCCATCCCCCTCGTAACTCAGAATATACCCCAGGTTCCCGCCGCAACTCGAGAAATACCATGAGACTTCCCCCTCACCGCGAGATGAGGCCCGGTTCCCCTGCACTGTGTGCAGAGCAATTCCGTGTTGCACATCACATATGAAAGGAGCCTTGATTTCCTTGATGGCATTCCAGAGAAACCCCAAGAACACTGTTTCAAGGCTAGAGGGATCCTGAGGTCAATGTAGCAACAAGAAAGAGCTCCGTGGCCCAAAAATCAACTCGAGATGAGAGGTTAGTCCCTGGCTTCAACCCCAGAGGAATACCACCTTACCACAAGCACCTCAAGAGGAGGCTTCTCTCAGCTCTAGGTATGTGAGAGGGACCCTGAGTTTGCGGCCTCTAGTGGAATGGACACCGTGATTCCCTGACTCGAAATAAGGCCGGATATCCCTGCAGTGACTTGAATGCAGGCTCGTCTTGCATCTCCCAAGACGAAAGGATGTCTGAATCCCCTGTGGAGACCACAGAGAAAGACCTAGTTCCCCACCTCATCGCGACCGAAGGCCTCACATCCTGTGAAAACTCCAGAGGTACGCGGAGATCAGTGCCTCCAAAGGAGACGATGCCTGACTCCTCATGAAACTTGATAGGAGTCCCAGGATTCCTGTGGCACGTGGAAAGGGACACTTGGTCTCCCGACTCAGCTGGAGAGGCGTCCCAATTGCCCTGCTAAGCCTCGAGGAGAATCTCGAGTTGTCCCTCCCAACTAGGCAGGAGTCCTGACGTCGCTGAACAAACACGTGTTTGGAAGGGCCATCCCCGTCGTAACTCGAGAATATACCCAAGGTTCCCGCCGCAACTCGAGAAAAACCATGAGACTTCCCCCTCGCCGCGAGATGAGGCCCGATTCCCCTGCACTGCGTGCAGAGCAATTCCGTGTTGCACATCACACATGAAAGGAGACTTGATTTCCTTGATGGCACTCCAGAGAAACCCCAAGAACACTGTTTCAAGGCTAGAGGGATCCTGAGGTCACTGTAGCAACACGAAAGAGCTCCATGGACCAAAAATCAACTCGAGATGAGAGGTTAGTCCCTGGCTTCGACTCCAGAGGAATACCACCTTACCACAAGCACCTCAAGAGGAGGCTTCTCTCAGCTCGAGGTATGTGAGAGGGACCCTGAGTTTGCGGCCTCAAGTGGAATGGACACCGCGATGCTCTGACTCGAAATAAGGCCGGATATCCCTGCAGTCACTTGAATGCAGGCTCGTCTTGCATCTCCAAAGACGAAAGGATATCTGAATCCCCTGTGGAGACCACAGAGAAAGACCTAGTTCCCCACCTCATCGCGACCGGAGGCCTCACATCCTTTGAAAACTCCAGAGGTACGCGGAGATCAGTGCCTCCAAAGGAGACGATGCCTGACTCCTGGTGAAACTTGATAGGAGTCCCAGGATTCCTGTGGCACGTGGAAAGGGACACTTGGTCTCCCGCCTCAGCTGGAGAGGCGTCCCAATTGCCCTGCCAAGCCTCGAGGGGAATCCCGAGTTGTCCCTCCCAACTATGCAGGAGTCCTGACGTCGCTGAAGAAACACGTGTGTGCAAGGGCCATCCCCGTCGTAACTCGAGAATATACCCCAGGTTTCCGCCGCAACTCGAGAAAAACCATGATACTTCCCCCTCGACGCAAAATGAGGCCCGATTCCCCTGCACTGCATGCAGAGCAATTCCGTATTGCACATCACACATGAAAGGAGCCTTGATTTCCTTGATGGCATTCCAGAGACACCCCAAGAACACTGTTTCAAGGCTAGAGGGATCCTGAGGTCACTGTAGCAACACGAAAGAGCTCCGTGGACCAAAAATCAACTCAAGATGAATGGTTAGTAACTGGCTTCGACTCCAGAGGAATCCCACTTTACCACAAGCACCTCAAGAGGAGGCTTCTCTCAGCTCTAGGTATGTGAGAGGGACCCTGATTTTGCGGCCTCAAGTGGAATGGACACCGAGATGCCCTGACTCGAAATAAGGCCGGATATCCCTGCAGTGACTTGAATGCAGGCTCGTCTTGCATCTACCAAGATGAAAGGATGTCTGAATCCCCTGTGGAGTCCACAGAGAAAGACCTAGTTCCCCACCTCATCGCGACCGGAGGCCTCACATTCTTTGAAAACTCCAGAGGTACGCGGAGATCAGTGCCTCCAAAGGAGACGATGCCTGACTCCTCGTGAAACTTGATAGGACTCCCAGGATTCCTGTGGCTCGTGGAAAGGGACGCTTGGTCTACCGCCTCAGCTTGAGAGGCGTCCCAATTGCCCTGCCAAGCCTCGAGGGGAATCCCGAATTGTCCCTCCCAACTATGCAGGAGTCCTGACGTCGCTGAAGAAACACGTGTGTGCAAGGGCCATCCCCGTCGTAACTCGAGAATATACCCCAGGTTTCCGCCGCAACTCGAGAAAAACCATGATACTTCCCCCTCGACGCAAAATGAGGCCCGATTCCCCTGCACTGCATGCAGAGCAATTCCGTATTGCACATCACACATGAAAGGAGCCTTGATTTCCTTGATGGCATTCCAGAGACACCCCAAGAACACTGTTTCAAGGCTAGAGGGATCCTGAGGTCACTGTAGCAACATGAAAGAGCTCCGTGGACAAAAAATCAACTCGAAATGGGAGGTTAGTCCCTGGCTTCAACTCCAGAGGAATACCTCCTTACCACAAGCACCTCAAGAGGAGGCTTCTCTCAGCTCTAGGTATGTGAGAGGGACCCTGAGTTTGCGGCCTCAAGTGGAATGGACACCGCGATGCCCTGACTCGAAATAAGGCCGGATATCCCTGCAGTGACTTGAATGCAGGCTCGTCTTGCATCTCCCAAGACGAAAGGATGTCTGAATCCCCTGTGGAGACCACAGAGAAAGACCTAGTTCCCCACCTCATCGCGACCGGAGGCCTCACATCCTATGAAAACTCGAGAGGTACGCGGAGATCAGTGCCTCCAAAGGAGACGATGCCTGACTCCTCGTGAAACTTGATAGGAGTCCCAGGATTCCTGTGGCACGTGGAAAGGGACCCTTGGTCTCCAACCTCAGCTGGAGAGGCGTCCCAGTTCCCTGCCAAGCCTCAAGGAGAATCCCGAGTTGTCCCTCGCAACTAGGAAGGAGTCCTGACGTCGCTGAACAAACACGTGGGTGGAAGGGCCATCCCCGTCGTAACTCGAGAATATACCCCAGGTTCCCGCCGCAACTCGAGAAAAGCCATGAGACTTCCCCCTCGCCGTGAGAAGAGGCCCGATTCCCCTGCACTGCGTGCAGAGCAATTCAGTGTCGCACATCACACATGAAAGGAGCCTTGATTTCCTTGATGGCACTACAGAGAAACCCCAAGAACACTGTTTCAAGGCTAGAGGGATCCTGAGATCACTGTAGCAACACGAAAGAGCTCCGTGGACCAAGAATCAACTTGAGATGAGAGGTTAGTCCCTGGCTTCGACTTCAGAGAAATACCACCTTACCACAAGCACCTCAAGAGGAGGCTTCTCTCAGCTCTAGGTATGTGAGAGGGACCCTGAGTTTGCGGCCTCAAGTGGAATGGACACCGCGATGTCCTGGCTCGAAATAAGGCCGGATATCCCTGCAGTGACTTGAGTGCAGGCTCGTCTTGCATCTCCCAAGACGAAAGGATGTCTGAATCCCCTGTGGAGACCACAGAGAAAGACCTAGTTCCCCACCTCATCGCGACCGGAGACCTCACATACTTTGAAAACTCCAGAGGTACGCGGAGATCAGTGCTTCCAAAGGAGACGATGTTTGACTCCTCGTGAAACTTGATAGGAGTCCCAGGATTCCTGTGGCACGTGGAAAGGGACCCTGGGTCTCCCGCCTCAGCTGGAGAGGCGTCCCAATTACCCTGCCAAGCCTCGAGGAGAATCCCGAATTGTCCCTCGCAACTATGCAGGAGTCCTGAAGTCGCTGAAGAAACACGTGTGTGGAAGGGCCATCCCCGTCGTAACTCGAGAATATACCCCAGGTTCCCGCCGCAACTCGAGAAAAGCCATGAGACTTCCCCCTCGCCGCGAGATTTGGCCTGATTCCCCTGCACTGCGTGCAGAGCAATTCCGTGTTGCACATCACACATGAAAGGAGCCTTGATTTCCTTGATTGCACTCCAGAGAAACCCCAAGACCACTGTTTCAAGGCTAGAGTAATCCTGACGTCACTGTAGCAACACGAAAGAGCTCCGAGGACGAAAAATCAACTCGAGATGAGAGGTTAGTCCCTGAATTTGACTCCAGAGGAATACCACCTTACCACAAGCACCTCAAGAGGAGGCTTCTCTCAGCTCTATGTATGTGAGAGGGACCCTGAGTTTGCGGCCTCAAGTTGAATGGACACCGCGATGCCCTGACGCGAAATAAGCCCGGATATCCCGGCAGTGAGTTGAATGCAGGCTCGTCTTGCATCTCCCAAGACGAAAGGATGTCTGAATCCCCTGTGGAGACCACAGAGAAAGACCTAGTTCCCCACCTCATCGCGACCGGAGGTCTCTCATCCTTTGAAAACTCCAGAGGTAGGCGGAGATCAGAGCCTCCAAAGGAGACGATGCCTGACTCCTCTGAAACATGATAGGAGTCCCAGGATTCCTGTGGTACGTGGAAAGGGACCCTTGGTCTCCCGCCTCAGCTGGAGAGGCATCCCAATTGCCCTGCCAAGCCTCGAGGAGAATCCCGAGTTGTCCCTCGCAACTAGGCAGGAGTCCTGCCGTCGCTGAACAAACACGTGGTTGGAAGGGCCATCCCCATCGTAACTCGAGAATATACCCCAGGTTCCCGTCGCAACTCGAGAAAAACCATGAGACTTCCCCCTCGCCGCAAAATGAGGCCCGATTCCCCTGCACTGCGTGCAGAGCAATTCCGTGTTGCACATCACACATGAAAGGAGCCTTGATTTGCTTGATGGCACTCCAGAGAAAACCCAAGAACACTGTTTCAAGGCTAGAGAGATCCTGAGGTCACTCTAGCAACACGAAAGAGCTCCGTGGACCAAAAATCAACTCGAGATGAGGGGTTAGTCCCTGGCTTCGACTCCAGAGGAATACCACCTTACCACAAGCACCTCAAGAGGAGGCTTCTCTCAGCTCTAGGTATGTGAGAGGGACCCTGAGTTTGCGGCCTCAAGTGGAATGGACACCGCGATGCCCTGACTCGAAATAAGGCCGGATATCCCTGCAGTGACTTGAATGCAGGCTCGTCTTGCATCTCCCAAGACGAAAGGATGTCTGAATCCGCTGTGGAGACCACAGAGAAAGACCTAGTTCCCCACCTCATCGCGACCGGAGGCCTCACATCCTATGAAAACTCGAGAGGTACGCGGAGATCAGTGCCTCCAAAGGAGACGATGCCTGACTCCTCGTGAAACTTGATAGGAGTCCCAGGATTCCTGTGGCACGTGGAAAGGGACCCTTGGTCTCCAACCTCAGCTGGAGAGGCGTCCCAATTCCCTGCCAAGCCTCGAGGAGAATCCCGAGTTGTCCCTCGCAACTAGGAAGGAGTCCTGACGTCGCTGAACAAACACGTGGGTGGAAGGGCCATCCCCGTCGTAACTCGAGAATATACCCCAGGTTCCCGCCGCAACTCGAGAAAAACCATGAAACTTCCCCCTCACCGTGAGAAGAGGCCCGATTCCCCTGCACTGCGTGCAGAGCAATTCAGTGTCGCACATCACACATGAAAGGAGCCTTGATTTCCTTGATGGCACTACAGAGAAACCCCAAGAACACTGTTTCAAGGCTAGAGGGATCCTGAGATCACTGTAGCAACACGAAAGAGCTCCGTGGACCAAAAATCAACTCGAGATGAGAGGTTAGTCCCTGGCTTCGACTCCAGAGGAATACCACGTTACCACAAGCACCTCAAGAGGAGGCTTCTCTCAGCTCTAGGTATGTGAGAGCGACCCTGAGTTTGCGTCCTCAAGTGGAATGGACACCGCGATGCCCTGACTTGAAATAAGGCCGGATATCCCTGCAGTGACTTGAATGCAGGCTCGTCTTGCATCTCCCAAGACGAAAGGATGTCTGAATCCCCTGTGGAGACCACAGAGAAAGACCTAGTTCCCCACCTCATCGCGACCGGAGGCCTCACATCCTATGAAAACTCGAGAGGTACGCGGAGATCAGTGCCTCCAAAGGAGACGATGCCTGACTCCTCGTGAAACTTGATAGGAGTCCCAGGATTCCTGTGGCACGTGGAAAGGGACCCTTGGTCTCCAACCTCAGCTGGAGAGGCGTCCCAATTCCCTGCCAAGCCTCAAGGAGAATCCCGAGTTGTCCCTCGCAACTAGGCAGGAGTCCTGACGTCGCTGAAGAAACACGTGTGTGCAAGGGCCATCCCCGTTGTAACTGGAGAATACACCCCAGGTTTCCGCCGCAACTCGAGAAAAACCATGTTACTTCCCCCTCGACGCAAAATGAGGCCCGATTCCCCTGCACTGCATGCAGAGCAATTCCGTATTGCACATCACACATGAAAGGAGCCTTGATTTCCTTGATGGCATTCCAGAGACACCCCAAGAACACTGTTTCAAGGCTAGAGGGATCCTGAGGTCACTGTAGCAACACGAAAGAGCTCCGTGGACCAAAAATCAACTCAAGATGAATGGTTAGTAACTGGCTTCGACTCCAGAGGAATCCCACTTTACCACAAGCACCTCAAGAGGAAGCTTCTCTCAGCTCTAGGTATGTGAGAGGGACCCTGATTTTGCGGCCTCAAGTGGAATGGACACCGAGATGCCCTGACTCGAAATAAGGCCGGATATCCCTGCAGTGACTTGAATGCAGGCTCGTCTTGCATCTACCAAGATGAAAGGATGTCTGAATCCCCTGTGGAGTCCACAGAGAAAGACCTAGTTCCCCACCTCATCGCGACCGGAGGCCTCACATTCTTTGAAAACTCCAGAGGTACGCGGAGATCAGTGCCTCCAAAGGAGACGATGCCTGACTCCTCGTGAAACTTGACAGGACTCCCAGGATTCCTGTGGCTCGTGGAAAGGGACGCTTGGTCTACCGCCTCAGCTTGAGAGGCGTCCCAATTGCCCTGCCAAGCATCGAGGAGAATCCCGAGTTGTCCCTCGCAACTAGGCAGGAGTCCTGACGTCGCTGAACAAACACGTGGGTGGAATGGCCATCCCCGTCGTAACTCAGAATATACCCCAGGTTCCCGCCGCAACTCGAGAAAAACCATGAGACTTCCCCCTCGCCGCGAGTTGAGGCTCGATTCCCCTGCACTGCGTGCAGAGCAATTCCGTGTTGCACATCACACATGAAAGGAGCCTTGATTTCCTTGATGGCACTCCAGAGAAACCCCAAGAACACTGTTTCAAGGCTAGAGGGATCCTGAGGTCACTGTAGCAACATGAAAGAGCTCCGTGGACAAGAAATCAACTCGAAATGGGAGGTTAGTCCCTGGCTTCAACTCCAGAGGAATACCACCTTACCACAAGCACCTCAAGAGGAGGCTTCTCTCAGCTCTAGGTATGTGAGAGGGACCCTGAGTTTGCGGCCTCAAGTGGAATGGACACCGCGATGCCCTGACTCGAAAAAAGGCCGGATATCCCTGCAGTGACTTTAATGCAGGCTCGTCTTGCATCTACCAAGATGAAAGGATGTCTGAATCCCCTGTGGAGTCCACAGAGCAAGACCTAGTTCCCCACCTCATCGCGACCGGAGGCCTCACATCCTTTGAAAACTCCAGAGGTACGCGGAGATCAGTGCCTCCAAAGGAGACGATGCCTGACTCCTCGTGAAACTTGATAGGAGTCCCAGGATTCCTGTGGCACGTGGAAAGGGACCCTTGGTCTACCGCCTTAGCTGGAGAGGCGTCCCAATTGCCCTGCCAAGCCTCGAGGAGAATCCCGAGTTGTACTCTCAGCTCTAGGTATGTGAGAGGGACCCTGATTTTGCGGCCTCAAGTTGAATGGACACCGAGATGCCCTGACTCGAAATAAGGCCGGATATCCCTGAAGTGACTTGAATGCAGGCTCGTCTTGCATCTATCAAGATGAAAGGATGTCTGAATCCCCTGTGGAGTCCACAGAGAAAGACCTAGTTCCCCACCTCATCGCGACCGGAGGCCTCACATTCTTTGAAAACTCCAGAGGTACGCGGAGATCAGTGCCTCCAAAGGAGACGATGCCCGACTCCTCGTGAAACTTCTTAGGACTCCCAGGATTCCTGTGGCTTGTGGAAAGGGACGCTTGGTCTACCGCCTCAGCTTGAGAGGCGTCCCAATTGCCCTGCCAAGCCTCGAGGAGAATCCCGAGTTGTCCCTCGCAACTATGCAGGAGTCCTGACGTCGCTGAACAAACACGTGGGTGGAATGGCCATCCCCCTCGTAACTCAGAATATACCCCAGGTTCCCGCCACAACTCGAGAAAAACCATGAGACTTCCCCCTCACCGCGAGATGAGACCCGGTTCCCCTGCACTGCGTGCAGAGCAATTCCGTGTTGCACATCACACATGAAAGGAGCCTTGATTTCCTTGATGGCATTCCAGAGAAACCCCAAGAACACTGTTTCAAGGCTAGAGGGATCCTGAGGTCAATGTAGCAACAAGAAAGAGCTCCGTGGCCCAAAAATCAACTCGAGATGAGAGGTTAGTCCCTGGCTTCAACCCCAGAGGAATACCACCTTACCACAAGCACCTCATGAGGAGTCTTCTCGCAGCTCTATGTATGTGAGAGGGACCCTGAGTTTGCGGCCTCAAATGGAATGGACACCGCGATGCCCTGACTCGAAATAAGGCCGGATATCCCTGCACTGACTTGAATGCAGGCTCGTCTTGCATCTCCCAAGACGAAAGGATGTCTGAATCCCCTGTGGAGACCACAGAGAAAGACCTAGTTCCCCACCTCATCTAGACATGAGGCCTCACATCCTTTGAAAATTCCAGAGGTACGCGGAGATCAGTGCCTCCAAAGGAGACGATGCCTGACTCCTCGTGAAACTTGATAGGAGTCCCAGGATTCCTGTGACACGTGGAAAGGGACCTTTGGTCTACCTCCTCAGATGGAGAGGCGTCCCAATTGCCCTGCCAAGCCTCGAGGAGAATCCCGAGTTGTCCCTCGCAACTAGGCAGGAGTCCTGACGTCGCTGAACAAACACGTGGCTGGAAGGGCCATCCCCGTCGTAATTCGAGAATATATCCCAGGTTCCCACCGCAACTCGAGAAAAACCATGAGACTTCCCCCTCGCCGCGAGATGAGGCCCGATTCCCCTGCACTGCGTGCAGAGCAATTCCGTATTGCACATCACACATGAAAGGAGCCTTGATTTGCTTGATGGCACTCCAGAGAAACCCCAAGAAAACTGTTTCAAGGCTAGAGGGATCCTGAGGTCACTGTAGCAACATGAAAGAGCTCCGTGGACCAAAAATCAACTCGAGATGAGAGGTTAGTCCCTGGCTTCAAATCCAGAGGAATACCACCTTACCACAAGCACCTCAAGAGGAGGCTTCTCTCAGCTCTAGGTATGTGAGAGGGACCCTGAGTTTGCGGCCTCAAGTGGAATGGACACCGCGATGCCCTGACTCGAAATAAGGCCGGATATGCCTGCAGTGACTTGAATGCAGGCTCGTCTTGCATCTCCCAAGACGAAAGGGTGTCTGAATCCCCTGTGGAGACCACAGAGAAAGACCTAGTTCCCCACCTCATCGCGACCGGAGGCCTCACATCCTTTGAAAACCACAGAGGTACGCGGAGATCAGTGCCTCCAAAGGAGCCAATGCCTGACTGCTCGTCAAACTTGATAGGAGTCCCAGGTTTCCTGTGGCACGTGGAAAGGGACCCTTGGTCTCCCGCTTCAGCTGGAGAGGCGTCCCAATTGCCCTGCCAAACCTCGAGGAGAATCCCGAGTTGTCCCTAGCAACTAGGCAGGAGTCCTGAAGTCACTGAAGAAACACGTGTGTGGATGGGCCATCCCCGTCATAACTCGAGAATATACCTCAGGTTCCCGCCGCAACTCGAGAAAAACCATGAGACTTCCCCCTCGCCGCGAGATGAGGCCTGATTCCCCTACACTGCGTGCAGAGCAATTCCGTGTTGCACATCACACATGAAAGGAGCCTTGATTTCCTTGATGGCACTCCAGACAAACCCCAAGAACATTGTTTCCAGGCTAGAGGGATCCTGAGGACACTGTGGCAACACGAAAGAGCTCCCTCGACCAAAAATCAACTCGAGATGAGAGGGTAGTCCCTGGCTTCGACTCCAGAGGAATACCACCTTATCACAAGCACCTCAAGAGGAGGCTTCTCTCAGCTCTAGCTATGTGAGAGGGACCCTGATTTTGCGGCTTCAAGTGGAATGGACACCGCGATGCCCTGACTCGAAATAAGGCCGGATATCCCTTCAGTGACTTGAATGCAGGCTCGTCTTGCATCTCCCAAGATGAAAGGATGTCTGAATCCCCTGTGGAGACCACAGAGAAAGACCTAGTTCCCCACCTCATCGCGACCGGAGGCCTCACATCCTTTGAAAACTCCAGAGGTACGCGGAGATCAGTGCCTCCAAAGGAGACGATGCCTGACTCCTCGTGAAACTTGATAGGAGTCCCAGGATTCCTGTGGCACGTGGAAAGCGACCCTTGGTCTCCAACCTCAGCTGGAGAGGCGTCCCAATTCCCTGCCAAGCCTCAAGGAGAATCCCGAGTTGTCCCTCGCAACTAGGCAGGAGTCCTGCCATCGCTGAACAAACACGTGGGTGGAAGGGCCATCCCCGTCGTAACTCGAGAATATACCTCAGGTTCCCGCCGCAACTCGAGAAAAGCCATGAGACTTCCCCCTCGCCGCGAGATGAGGCCCGATTCCCCTGCACTGCGTGCAGAGCAATTCCGTGTTGCACATCACACATGAAAGGAGCCTTGATTGACTTGATGGCACTCCAGAGAAACCCCAAGAACACTGTTTCAAGGCTAGAGGGATCCTGAGGTCAATGTAGCAACAAGAAAGAGCTCCGTGGCCCAAAAATCAACTCGAGATGAGAGGTTAGTCCCTGGCTTCAACCCCAGAGGAATACCACCTTACCACAAGCACCTCATGAGGAGTCTTCTCGCAGCTCTATGTATGTGAGAGGGACCCTGAGTTTGCGGCCTCAAATGGAATGGACACCGCGATGCCCTGACTCGAAATAAGGCCGGATATCCCTGCAGTGACTTGAATGCAGGCTCGTCTTGCATCTCCCAAGACGAAAGGATGTCTGAATCCCCTGTGGAGACCACAGAGAAAGACCTAGTTCCCCACCTCATCGCGACCGGAGGCCTCAAATCCTATGAAAACTCCAGAGGTACGCGGAGATCAGTGCCTCCAAAGGAGACGATGCCTGACTCGTCGTGAAACTTGATAGGAGTCCCAGGATTCCTGTGGCACGTGGAAAGGGACCCTTGGTCTCCCACCTCAGCTGGAAAGGCGTCCCAATTCCCCTGCCAAGCCTCGAGGAGAATCCCGAGTTGTCCCTCGCAACTAGGCAGGAGTCCTGACGTCGCTGAACAAACACGTGGGTGGAAGGGCCATCCCCGTCGTAACTCGAGAATATACCCCAGGTTTCCGCCGCAACTCGAGAAAAACCATGAAACTTCCCCCTCGCCGTTAGATGAGGCCCGATTCCCCTGCACTGCGTGCAGAGCAATTCAGTGTCGCACATCACACATGAAAGGAGCCTTGATTGACTTGATGGCACTCCAGAGAAACCCCAAGAACACTGTTTCAAGGCTAGAGGGATCCTGAGGTTACTGTAGCAACACGAAAGAGCTCCGTGGACCAAAAATCAACTCGAGATGAGAGGTTAGTCCCTGGCTTCGAATCCAGAGGAATACCACCTTACCACAAGCACCTCAAGAGGAGGCTTCTCTCAGCTCTAGGTATGTGAGAGGGACCCTGAGTTTGCGGCCTCAAGTGGAATGGACACCGCGATGCCCTGACTCGAAATAAGGCCGGATATGCCTGCAGTGACTTGAATGCAGGCTCGTCTTGCATCTCCCAAGACGAAAGGGTGTCTGAATCCCCTGTGGAGACCACAGAGAAAGACCTAGTTCCCCACCTCATCGCGACCGGAGGCCTCACATCCTTTGAAAACCACAGAGGTACGCGGAGATCAGTGCCTCCAAAGGAGCCAATGCCTGACTGCTCGTCAAACTTGATAGGAGTCCCAGGTTTCCTGTGGCACGTGGAAAGGGACCCTTGGTCTCCCGCCTCAGCTGGAGAGGCGTCCCAATTGCCCTGCCAAACCTCGAGGAGAATCCCGAGTTGTCCCTAGCAACTAGGCAGGAGTCCTGAAGTCACTGAAGAAACACGTGTGTGGATGGGCCATCCCCGTCATAACTCGAGAATATACCTCAGGTTCCCGCCGCAACTCGAGAAAAACCATGAGACTTCCCCCTCGCCGCGAGATGAGGCCTGATTCCCCTACACTGCGTGCAGAGCAATTCCGTGTTGCACATCACACATGAAAGGAGCCTTGATTTCCTTGATGGCACTCCAGACAAACCCCAAGAACATTGTTTCCAGGCTAGAGGGATCCTGAGGTCACTGTAGCAACACGAAAGAGCTCCCTCGACCAAAAATCAACTCGAGATGAGAGGGTAGTCCCTGGCTTAGACTCCAGAGGAATACCACCTTATCACAAGCACCTCAAGAGGAGGCTTCTCTCAGCTCTAGCTATGTGAGAGGGACCCTGATTTTGCGGCTTCAAGTGGAATGGACACCGCGATGCCCTGACTCGAAATAAGGCCGGATATCCCTTCAGTGACTTGAATGCAGGCTCGTCTTGCATCTCCCAAGATGAAAGGATGTCTGAATCCCCTGTGGAGACCACAGAGAAAGACCTAGTTCCCCACCTCATGGCGACCGGAGGCCTCACATCCTTTGAAAACTCCAGAGGTACGCGGAGATCAGTGCCTCCAAAGGAGACGATGCCTGACTCCTCGTGAAACTTGATAGGAGTCCCAGGATTCCTGTGGCACGTGGAAAGCGACCCTTGGTCTCCAACCTCAGCTGGAGAGGCGTCCCAATTCCCTGCCAAGCCTCAAGGAGAATCCCGAGTTGTCCCTCGCAACTAGGCAGGAGTCCTGACGTCGCTGAACAAACACGTGGGTGGAAGGGCCATCCCCGTCGTAACTCGAGAATATACCTCAGGTTCCCGCCGCAACTCGAGAAAAGCCATGAGACTTCCCCCTCGCCGCGAGATGAGGCCCGATTCCCCTGCACTGCGTGCAGAGCAATTCCGTGTTGCACATCACACATGAAAGGAGCCTTGATTGACTTGATGGCACTCCAGAGAAACCCCAAGAACACTGTTTCAAGGCTAGAGGGATCCTGAGGTCAATGTAGCAACAAGAAAGAGCTCCGTGGCCCAAAAATCAACTCGAGATGAGAGGTTAGTCCCTGGCTTCAACCCCAGAGGAATACCACCTTACCACAAGCACCTCATGAGGAGTCTTCTCGCAGCTCTATGTATGTGAGAGGGACCCTGAGTTTGCGGCCTCAAATGGAATGGACACCGCGATGCCCTGACTCGAAATAAGGCCGGATATCCCTGCAGTGACTTGAATGCAGGCTCGTCTTGCATCTCCCAAGACGAAAGGATGTCTGAATCCCCTGTGGAGACCACAGAGAAAGACCTAGTTCCCCACCTCATCGCGACCGGAGGCCTCAAATCCTATGAAAACTCCAGAGGTACGCGGAGATCAGTGCCTCCAAAGGAGACGATGCCTGACTCGTCGTGAAACTTGATAGGAGTCCCAGGATTCCTGTGGCACGTGGAAAGGGACCCTTGGTCTCCCACCTCAGCTGGAAAGGCGTCCCAATTCCCCTGCCAAGCCTCGAGGAGAATCCCGAGTTGTCCCTCGCAACTAGGCAGGAGTCCTGACGTCGCTGAACAAACACGTGGGTGGAAGGGCCATCCCCGTCGTAACTCGAGAATATACCCCAGGTTTCCGCCGCAACTCGAGAAAAACCATGAAACTTCCCCCTCGCCGTTAGATGAGGCCCGATTCCCCTGCACTGCGTGCAGAGCAATTCAGTGTCGCACATCACACATGAAAGGAGCCTTGATTGACTTGATGGCACTCCAGAGAAACCCCAAGAACACTGTTTCAAGGCTAGAGGGATCCTGAGGTTACTGTAGCAACACGAAAGAGCTCCGTGGACCAAAAATCAACTCGAGATGAGAGGTTAGTCCCTGGCTTCGAATCCAGAGGAATACCACCTTACCACAAGCACCTCAAGAGGAGGCTTCTCTCAGCTCTAGGTATGTGAGAGGGACCCTGAGTTTGCGGCCTCAAGTGGAATGGACACCGCGATGCCCTGACTCGAAATAAGGCCGGATATGCCTGCAGTGACTTGAATGCAGGCTCGTCTTGCATCTCCCAAGACGAAAGGGTGTCTGAATCCCCTGTGGAGACCACAGAGAAAGACCTAGTTCCCCACCTCATCGCGACCGGAGGCCTCACATCCTTTGAAAACCACAGAGGTACGCGGAGATCAGTGCCTCCAAAGGAGCCAATGCCTGACTGCTCGTCAAACTTGATAGGAGTCCCAGGTTTCCTGTGGCACGTGGAAAGGGACCCTTGGTCTCCCGCCTCAGCTGGAGAGGCGTCCCAATTGCCCTGCCAAACCTCGAGGAGAATCCCGAGTTGTCCCTAGCAACTAGGCAGGAGTCCTGAAGTCACTGAAGAAACACGTGTGTGGATGGGCCATCCCCGTCATAACTCGAGAATATACCTCAGGTTCCCGCCGCAACTCGAGAAAAACCATGAGACTTCCCCCTCGCCGCGAGATGAGGCCTGATTCCCCTACACTGCGTGCAGAGCAATTCCGTGTTGCACATCACACATGAAAGGAGCCTTGATTTCCTTGATGGCACTCCAGACAAACCCCAAGAACATTGTTTCCAGGCTAGAGGGATCCTGAGGTCACTGTAGCAACACGAAAGAGCTCCCTCGACCAAAAATCAACTCGAGATGAGAGGGTAGTCCCTGGCTTCGACTCCAGAGGAATACCACCTTATCACAAGCACCTCAAGAGGAGGCTTCTCTCAGCTCTAGCTATGTGAGAGGGACCCTGATTTTGCGGCTTCAAGTGGAATGGACACCGCGATGCCCTGACTCGAAATAAGGCCGGATATCCCTTCAGTGACTTGAATGCAGGCTCGTCTTGCATCTCCCAAGATGAAAGGATGTCTGAATCCCCTGTGGAGACCACAGAGAAAGACCTAGTTCCCCACCTCATGGCGACCGGAGGCCTCACATCCTTTGAAAACTCCAGAGGTACGCGGAGATCAGTGCCTCCAAAGGAGACGATGCCTGACTCCTCGTGAAACTTGATAGGAGTCCCAGGATTCCTGTGGCACGTGGAAAGGGACCCTTGGTCTCCCGCCTCAGCTGGAGAGGCGTCCCAATTGCCCTGCCAAGCCTCGAGGAGAATCCCGAGTTGTCCCTCGCAACTAGGCAGGAGTCCTGACGTCGCTGAACAAACACGTGGGTGGAAGGGCCATCCCCGTCTTAACTCGAGAATATACCCCAGGTTCCCGCCGCAACTCGAGAAAAACCATGAGACTTCCCCCTCGCCGCAAGATGAGGCCCGATTCCCCTGCACTGCGTGCAGAGCAATTCCGTGTTGCACATCACACATGAAAGGAGCCTTGATTTCCTTGATGGCACTCCAGAGAAACCCCAAGAACACTGTTTCAAGGCTAGAGGGATCCTGAGGTCAATGTAGCAACACGAAAGAGCTCCATGGACCACAAATCAACTGCAGATGAGAGGTTAGTCCCTGGCTTCGACTCCAGAGGAATACCACCTTACCACAAGCACCTCAAGAGGAGGCTTCTCTCAGCTCTAGCTATCTGAGAGGGACCCTGAGTTTGCGGCCTCAAGTGGAATGGACACTGCGATGCCCTGACTCGAAATAAGGCCGGATATCCCTGCAGTGACTTGAATGCAGGCTCGTCTTGCATCTCCCAAGATGAAAGGATGTCTGAATCCCCTGTGGAGACCACAGAGAAAGACCTAGTTCCCCACTTCATGGCGACCATAGGCCTCACATCCTTTGAAAACTCCAGAGGTACGCGGACATCAGTGCCTCCAAAGTAGACGATGGCTGACTCCTCGTGAAACTTGATAGGAGTCCCAGAATTCTTGTGGCACGTGGAAAGGGACCCTTGGTCTCCCGCCTCAGCTGGAGAGGCGTCCCAATTGCCCTGCCAAGCCTCGAGGAGAATCCCGAGTTGTCCCTCGCAACTAGGCAGGAGTCCTGACGTCGCTGAACAAACACGTGGGTGGAAGGGCCATCCCCGTCTTAACTCGAGAATATACCCCAGGTTCCCGCCGCAACTCGAGAAAAACCATGAGACTTCCCCCTCGCCGCAAGATGAGGCCCGATTCCCCTGCACTGCGTGCAGAGCAATTCCGTGTTGCACATCACACATGAAAGGAGCCTTGATTTCCTTGATGGCACTCCAGAGAAACCCCAAGAACACTGTTTCAAGGCTAGAGGGATCCTGAGGTCAATGTAGCAACACGAAAGAGCTCCATGGACCACAAATCAACTGCAGATGAGAGGTTAGTCCCTGGCTTCGACTCCAGAGGAATACCACCTTACCACAAGCACCTCAAGAGGAGGCTTCTCTCAGCTCTAGCTATCTGAGAGGGACCCTGAGTTTGCGGCCTCAAGTGGAATGGACACTGCGATGCCCTGACTCGAAATAAGGCCGGATATCCCTGCAGTGACTTGAATGCAGGCTCGTCTTGCATCTCCCAAGATGAAAGGATGTCTGAATCCCCTGTGGAGACCACAGAGAAAGACCTAGTTCCCCACTTCATGGCGACCATAGGCCTCACATCCTTTGAAAACTCCAGAGGTACGCGGACATCAGTGCCTCCAAAGTAGACGATGGCTGACTCCTCGTGAAACTTGATAGGAGTCCCAGAATTCTTGTGGCGCGTAGAAAGGGACCCTTGGTCTCCCGCCTCAGCTGGAGAGGCGTCCCAATTGCCCTGCCAAGCCTCGAGGAGAATCCCGAATTGTCCCTCGCAACTAGGCAGGAGTCCTGACGTCACTGAACAAACACGTGTGTGGAAGGGCCATCCCCGTCGTAACTCGAGAATATACCCCAGGTTCCCGCCGCAACTCGAGAAAAACCATGAGACTTCCCCCTCGCCGCGAGATGAGGCCCGATTCCCCTGCACTGCGTGCAGAGCAATTCCGTCTTGCAAATCACACATGAAAGGAACCTTGATTTCCTTTATGGCACACCAGAGAAACCCCAAGAACACTCTTTCAAGGCTAGAGGCACCCTGAGTTCAGTGTAGCAACACGAAAGAGCTCCCTGGACCAAAAATCAACTCGAGATGAGAGGTTAGTCCCTGGCTTCGACTCCAGAGGAATACCACGTTACCACAAGCACCTCAAGAGGAGGCTTCTCTCAGCTCTAGGTATGTGAGAAAGACCCTGAGTTTGCGGCCTCAAGTGGAATGGACACCGCGATGCCCTGACTCGAAATAAGGCCGGATATCCCTGCAGTGACTTGAATGCAGGCTCGTCTTGCATCTCCCAAGAAGAAAGGATGTCTGAATCCCCTGTGGAGACCACAGAAAAAGATCTAGTTCCCCACATCATCGCGACCGGAGGCCTCACATCCTTTGAAAACTTCAGAGGTACGTGGAGATCAGTGCCTCCAAAGGTGACGATGCCTGAGTCCTCGTGAAACTTGATAGGAGTCCCAGGATTCCTGTGCACATGGAAAGGGACCCTTGGTCTCCCGCTCAGCTGGAGAGGCGTTCCAATTGCCCTGCCAAGCCTCGAGGAGAATCCCGAGTTGTCCCTAGCAACTAGGCAGGAGTCCTGAAGTCACTGAAGAAACACGTGTGTGGATGGGCCATCCCCGTCATAACTCGAGAATATACCTCAGGTTCCCGCCGCAACTCGAGAAAAACCATGAGACTTCCCCCTCGCCGCGAGATGAGGCCTGATTCCCCTACACTGCGTGCAGAGCAATTCCGTGTTGCACATCACACATGAAAGGAGCCTTGATTTCCTTGATGGCACTCCAGACAAACCCCAAGAACATTGTTTGCAGGCTAGAGGGATCCTGAGGTCACTGTAGCAACACGAAAGAGCTCCCTCGACCAAAAATCAACTCGAGATGAGAGGGTAGTCCCTGGCTTCGACTCCAGAGGAATACCACCTTACCACAAGCACCTCAAGAGGAGGCTTCTCTCAGCTCTAGCTATGTGAGAGGGACCCTGATTTTGCGGCTTCAAGTGGAATGGACACCGCGATGCCCTGACTCAAAATAAGGCCGGATATCCCTTCAGTGACTTGAATGCAGGCTCTTCTTGCATCTCCCAAGATGAAAGGATGTCTGAATCCCCTGTGGAGACCACAGAGAAAGACCTAGTTCCCCACCTCATGGCGACCGGAGGCCTCACATCCTTTGAAAACTCCAGAGGTACGCGGAGATCAGTGCCTCCAAAGGAGACGATGCCTGACTCCTCGTGAAACTTGATAGGAGTCCCAGGATTCCTGTGGCACGTGGAAAGGGACCCTTGGTCTCCAACCTCAGCTGGAGAGGCGTCCCAATTCCCTGCCAAGCCTCAAGGAGAATCCCGAGTTGTCCCGCGCAACTAGGCAGGAGTCCTGACGTCACTGAACAAACACGTGGGTGGAAGGGCCATCCCCGTCGTAACTCGAGAATATACCCCAGGTTCCCGCCGCAACTCGAGAAAAGCCATGAGACTTCCCCCTCGCCGCGAGATGAGGCCCGATTCCCCTGCACTGCGTGCAGAGCAATTCCGTGTTGCACATCACACATGAAAGGAGCCTTGATTGACTTGATGGCACTCCAGAGAAACCCCAAGAACACTGTTTCAAGGCTAGAGGGACCCTGAGGTCACTGTAGCAACACGAAAGAGCTCCGTGGACCAAGAATCAACTTGAGATGAGAGGTTAGTCCCTGGCTTCGACTTCAGAGAAATACCACCTTACCACAAGCACCTCAAGAGGAGGCTTCTCTCAGCTCTAGGTATGTGAGAGGGACCCTGAGTTTGCGGCCTCAAGTGGAATGGACACCGCGATGTCCTGGCTCGAAATAAGGCCGGGTATCCCTGCAGTGACTTGAGTGCAGGCTCGTCTTGCATCTCCCAAGACGAAAGGATGTCTGAATCCCCTGTGGAGACCACAGAGAAAGACCTAGTTCCCCACCTCATCGCGACCGGAGACCTCACATACTTTGAAAACTCCAGAGGTACGCGGAGATCAGTGCTTCCAAAGGAGACGATGCTTGACTCCTCGTGAAACTTGATAGGAGTCCCAGGATTCCTGTGGCACGTGGAAAGGGACCCTGGGTCTCCCGCCTCAGCTGGAGAGGCGTCCCAATTGCCCTGCCAAGCCTCGAGGAGAATCCCGAATTGTCCCTCGCAACTATGCAGGAGTCCTGAAGTCGCTGAAGAAACACGAGTGTGGAAGGGCCATCCCCGTCGTAACTCGAGAATATACCCCAGGTTCCCGCCGCAACTCGAGAAAAGCCATGAGACTTCCCCCTCGCCGCGAGATTTGGCCTGATTCCCCTGCACTGCGTGCAGAGCAATTCCGTGTTGCACATCACACATGAAAGGAGCCTTGATTTCCTTGATGGCACTCCAGAGAAACCCCAGGAACACTGTTTCAAGGCTAGAGGGATCCTGACGTCACTGTAGCAACACGAAAGAGCTCCGAGGACGAAAAATCAACTCGAGAAGAGAGGTTAGTCCCTGGCTTCGACTCCAGAGGAATACCACCTTACCACAAGCACCTCAAGAGGAGGCTTCTCTCAGCTCTAGGTATGTGAGAGGGACCCTGAGTTTGCGGCCTCAAGTGGAATGGACACCGCGATGCCCTGGCTCGAAATAAGGCCGGATATCCCTGCAGTGACTTGAGTGCAGGCTCGTCTTGCATCTACCAAGATGAAAGGATGTCTGAATCTCCTGTGGAGACCACAGATAAAGACCTAGTTCACCACCTCATGGCGACCGGAGACCTCACATCCTTTGAAAACTCCAGAGGTACGCGGAGATCAGTGCCTCCAAAGGAGACGATGTCTGACTCCTCGTGAAACTTCTTAGGAGTCCCAGGATTCCTGTGGCACGTGGAAAGGGACCCTTGGTCTCCCGCCTCAGCTGGAGAGGCGTCCCAATTGCCCTGCCAAGCCTCGAGGAGAATCCCGAGTTGTCCCTCGCAACTAGGCAGGAGTCCTGACGTCGCTGAACAAACACGTGGGTGGAAGGGCCATCCCCGTCTTAACTCGAGAATATACCCCAGGTTCCCTCCGCAACTCGAGAAAAACCATGAGACTTCCCCCTTGCCGCAAGATGAGGCCTGATTCCCCTGCACTGCGTGCAGAGCAATTCCGTGTTGCACATCACAAATGAAAGGAGCCTTGATTTCCTTGATGGCACTCCAGAGAAACCCCAAGAACACTGTTTCAAGGCTAGAGGGATCCTGTGGTCACTGTAGCAACATGAAAGAGCTCCATGGACCACAAATCAACTGCAGATGAGAGGTTAGTCCCTGGCTTCGACTTCAGAGGAATACCACCTTACCACAAGCACCTCAAGAGGAGGCTTCTCTCAGCTCTAGCTATCTGAGAGGGACCCTGAGTTTGCGGCCTCAAGTGGAATGGACACTGCGATGCCCTGACTCGAAATAAGGCCGGATATCCCTGCAGTGACTTGAATGCAGGCTCGTCTTGCATCTCCCAAGATGAAAGGATGTCTGAATCCCCTGTGGAGACCACAGAGAAAGACCTAGTTCCCCACTTCATGGCGACCATAGGCCTCACATCCTTTGAAAACTCCAGAGGTACGCGGACATCAGTGCCTCCAAAGTAGACGATGGCTGACTCCTCGTGAAACTTGATAGGAGTCCCAGAATTCTTGTGGCGCGTAGAAAGGGACCCTTGGTCTCCCGCCTCAGATGGAGAGGCGTCCCAATTGCCCTGCCAAGCCTCGAGGAGAATCCCGAATTGTCCCTCGCAACTAGGCAGGAGTCCTGACGTCACTGAACAAACACGTGTGTGGAAGGGCCATCCCCGTCGTAACTCGAGAATATACCCCAGGTTCCCGCCGCAACTCGAGAAAAACCATGAGACTTCCCCCTCGCCGCGAGATGAGGCCCGATTCCCCTGCACTGCGTGCAGAGCAATTCCGTCTTGCAAATCACACATGAAAGGAACCTTGATTTCCTTTATGGCACACCAGAGAAACCCCAAGAACACTCTTTCAAGGCTAGAGGCACCCTGAGTTCAGTGTAGCAACACGAAAGAGCTCCGTGGACCAAAAATCAACTCGAGATGAGAGGTTAGTCCCTGGCTTCGACTCCAGAGGAATACCACCTTACCACAAGCACCTCAAGAGGAGGCTTCTCTCAGCTCTAGGTATGTGAGAGGGACCCTGAGTTTGCGGCCTCAAGTGGAATGGACACCGCGATGCCCTGACTCGAAATAAGGCCGGATATCCCTGCAGTGACTTGAATGCAGGCTCGTCTTGCATCTCCCAAGAAGAAAGGATGTCTGAATCCCCTGTGGAGACCACAGAAAAAGATCTAGTTCCCCACATCATCGCGACCGGAGGCCTCACATCCTTTGAAAACTTCAGAGGTACGTGGAGATCAGTGCCTCCAAAGGAGACGATGCCTGACTCCTCGTGAAACTTGATAGGAGTCCCAGGATTCCTGTGGCACATGGAAAGGGACCCATGGTCTCCCGCTCAGCTGGAGAGGCGTTCCAATTGCCCTGCCAAGCCTCGAGGAGAATCCCGAGTTGTCCCTCGCAACTAGGCAGGAGTCCTGCCGTCGCTGAATAAACACGTGGGTGGAAGGGCCATCCCCGTCGTAACTCGAGAATATACCCCAGGTTCTCGCCGCAACTCGAGAAAAGCCATGAGACTTCCCCCTCGCCGCGAGATGAGGCCCGATTCCCCTGCACTGCGTGCAGAGCAATTCCGTGTTGCACATCACACATGAAAGGAGCCTTGATTTCCTTGATGGCACTCCAGAGAAACCCCAAGAACACTGTTTCAAGGCTAGAGGGACCCTGAGGTCACTGTAGCAACACGAAAGAGCTCCGTGGACCAAGAATCAACTTGAGATGAGAGGTTAGTCCCTGGCTTCGACTTCAGAGAAATACCACCTTACCACAAGCACCTCAAGAGGAGGCTTCTCTCAGCTCTAGGTATGTGAGAGGGACCCTGAGTTTGCGGCCTCAAGTGGAATGGACACCGCGATGTCCTGGCTCGAAATAAGGCCGGATATCCCTGCAGTGACTTGAGTGCAGGCTCGTCTTGCATCTCCCAAGACGAAAGGATGTCTGAATCCCCTGTGGAGACCACAGAGAAAGACCTAGTTCCCCACCTCATCGCGACCGGAGACCTCACATACTTTGAAAACTCCAGAGGTACGCGGAGATCAGTGCTTCCAAAGGAGACGATGCTTGACTCCTCGTGAAACTTGATAGGAGTCCCAGGATTCCTGTGGCACGTGAAAAGGGACCCTGGGTCTCCCGCCTCAGCTGGAGAGGCGTCCCAATTGCCCTGCCAAGCCTCGAGGAGAATCCCGAATTGTCCCTCGCAACTATGCAGGAGTCCTGAAGTCGCTGAAGAAACACGTGTGTGGAAGGGCCATCCCCGTCGTAACTCGAGAATATACCCCAGGTTCCCGCCGCAACTCGAGAAAAGCCATGAGACTTCCCCCTCGCCGCGAGATTTGGCCTGATTCCCCTGCACTGCGTGCAGAGCAATTCCGTGTTGCACATCACACATGAAAGGAGCCTTGATTTCCTTGATGGCACTCCAGAGAAACCCAAAGAACACTGTTTCAAGGCTAGAGGGATCCTGACGTCATTGTAGCAACACGAAAGAGCTCCGAGGACGAAAAATCAACTCGAGAAGAGAGGTTAGTCCCTGGCTTCGACTCCAGAGGAATACCACCTTACCACAAGCACCTCAAGAGGAGGCTTCTCTCAGCTCTAGGTATGTGAGAGGGACCCTGAGTCTGCGGCCTCAAGTGGAATGGACACCGCGATGCCCTGGCTCGAAATAAGGCCGGATATCCCTGCAGTGACTTGAATGCAGGCTCGTCTTGCATCTCCCAAGATGAAAGGATGTCTGAATCTCCTGTGGAGACCACAGATAAAGACCTAGTTCACCACCTCATGGCGACCGGAGACCTCACATCCTTTGAAAACTCCAGAGGTACGTGGAGATCAGTGCCTCCAAAGGAGACGATGTCTGACTCCTCGTGAAACTTCTTAGGAGTCCCAGGATTCCTGTGGCACGTGGAAAGGGACCCTTGGTCTCCCGCCTCAGCTGGAGAGGCGTCCCAATTGCCCTGCCAAGCCTCGAGGAGAATCCCGAGTTGTCCCTCGCAACTAGGCAGGAGTCCTGACGTCGCTGAACAAACACGTGGGTGGAAGGGCCATCCCCGTCGTAACTCGAGAATATACCCCAGGTTCCCGCCGCAACTAGAGAAAAATCATGAGACTTCCCCCTCGCCGCAAGATGAGGCCCGATTCCCCTGCACTGCGTGCAGAGCAATTCCGTGTTGCACATCACACATGAAAGGAGCCTTGATTTCCTTGATGGCACTCCAGAGAAACCCCAAGAACACTGTTTCAAGGCTAGAGGGATCCTGAGGTCACTGTAGCAACACGAAAGAGCTCCATGGACCACAAATCAACTGCAGATGAGAGGTTAGTCCCTGGCTTCAAATCCAGAGGAATACCACCTTACCACAAGCACCTCAAGAGGAGGCTTCTCTCAGCTCTAGCTATGTGAGAGGGACCCTGAGTTTGCGGCCTCAAGTGGAATGGACACTGCGATGCCCTGACTCGAAATAAGGCCGGATATCCCTGCAGTGACTTGAATGCAGGCTCGTCTTGCATCTCCCAAGATGAAAGGATGTCTGAATCCCCTGTGGAGACCACAGAGAAAGACCTAGTTCCCCACTTCATGGCGACCATAGGCCTCACATCCTTTGAAAACTCCAGAGGTACGCGGACATCAGTGCCTCCAAAGTAGACGATGGCTGACTCCTCGTGAAACTTGATAGGAGTCCCAGAATTCTTGTGGCGCGTAGAAAGGGACCCTTGGTCTCCCGCCTCAGCTGGAGAGGCGTCCCAATTGCCCTGCCAAGCCTCGAGGAGAATCCCGAATTGTCCCTCGAAACTAGGCAGGAGTCCTGACGTCACTGAACAAACACGTGTGTGGAAGGGCCATCCCCGTCGTAACTCGGGAATATACCCCAGGTTCCCGCCGCACTCGAGAAAAACCATGAGACTTCCCCCTCGCCGCGAGATGAGGCCCGATTCCCCTGCACTGCGTGCAGAGCAATTCCGTCTTGCAAATCACACATGAAAGGAGCCTTGATTTCCTGGATTGCACTCCAGAGAAACCCCAAGAACACTGTTTCAAGGCTAGAGGGATCCTGAGGTTACTGTAGCAACACGAAAGAGCTCCGTGGACCAAAAATCAACTCGAGATGAGAGGTTAGTCCCTGACTTTGACTCCAGAGGAATACCACCTTACCGCAAGCACCTCAAGAGGAGGCTTCTCTCAGCTCTAGGTATGTGAGAGGGACCCTGAGTTTGCGGCCTCAAGTTGAATGGACACCGCGATGCCCTGACGCGAAATAAGCCCGGATATCCCGGCAGTGACTTGAATGCAGGCTTGTCTTGCATCTCCCAAGATGAAAGGATGTCTGAATCTCCTGTGGAGACCACAGAGAAAGACCTAGTTCCCCACCTCATCGCGACCGGAGGCCTCACATCCTTTGAAAACTTCAGAGGTACACGGAAATCAGTGCCTCCAAAGGAGACGATGCCTGACTCCTCGTGAAACTTGATAGGAGTCCTAGGATTCCTGTGGCACGTGGAAAGGAACCCTTGGTCTACCGCCTCAGCTGGAGAGGCGTCCCAATTGCCCTGCCAAGCCTCGAGGAGAATCCCGAATTGTCCCTCACAACTAGGCAGGAGTCCTGACGTCGCCGAACAAACACGTGGGTGGAAGGGCCATCCCCGTCGTAACTCGAGAATATACCCCAGGTTCCCGCCGCAACTCGAGAAAAACCATTAGACTTCCCCCTCGCCGTAAAATGAGGCCCGATTCCGCTGCACTGTGTGCAGAGCAATTCCGTCTTGCACATCACACATGAAAGGAGCCTTGATTTCCTTGATGGCACTCCAGAGAAACCCCAAGAACACTGTTTCAAGGCTAGAGGGATCCTGAGGTCACTGTAGCAACACGAAAGAGCAGCGTGGACCAAAAATCAACTCGAAATGAGGGGATAGTCCCTGGCTTCGACTCCAGAGGAATACCACCTTACCACAAGCACCTCAAGAGGAGGCTTCTCTCAGCTCTAGGTATGTGAGAGGGACCCTGAGTTTGCAGCCTCAAGTGGAATGGACACCGCGATGCCCTGACTCGAAAAAAGGCCGGATATCCCTGCAGTGACTTTAATGCAGGCTCGTCTTGCATCTACCAAGATGAAAGGATGTCTGAATCCCCTGTGGAGTCCACAGAGAAAGACCTAGTTCCCCACCTCATCGCGACCGGAGGCCTCACATCCTTTGAAAACTCCAGAGGTACGCGGAGATCAGTGCCTCCAAAGGAGACGATGCCTGACTCCTCGTGAAACTTGATAGGAGACCCAGGATTCCTGTGGCACGTGGAAAGGGACCCTTGGTCTACCGCCTCAGCTGGAGAGGCGTCCCAATTGCCCTGCCAAGCCTCGAGGAGAATCCCGAGTTGTCCCTCACAACTATGCAGGAGTCCTGACGTCGCTGAACAAACACGTGGGTGGAATGGCCATCCCCCTCGTAACTCAGAATATACCCCAGGTTCCCGCCGCAACTCGAGAAAAACCATGAGACTTCCCCCTCACCGCGAGATGAGGCCCGGTTCCCCTGCACTGCGTGCAGAGCAATTCCGTCTTGCAAATCACACATGAAAGGAACCTTGATTTCCTTTATGGCACTCCAGAGAAACCCCAAGAACACTCTTTCAAGGCTAGAGGCACCCTGAGTTCAGTGTAGCAACACGAAAGAGCTCCGTGGACCAAAAATCAACTCGAGATGAGAGGTTAGTCCCTGGCTTCGACTCCAGAGGAATACCACCTTACCACAAGCACCTCAAGAGGAGGCTTCTCTCAGCTCTAGGTATGTGAGAGGGACCCTGAGTTTGCGGCCTCAAGTGGAATGGACACCGCGATGCCCTGACTCGAAATAAGGCCGGATATCCCTGCAGTGACTTGAATGCAGGCTCGTCTTGCATCTCCCAAGAAGAAAGGATGTCTGAATCCCCTGTGGAGACCACAGAAAAAGATCTAGTTCCCCACATCATCGCGACCGGAGGCCTCACATCCTTTGAAAACTCCAGAGGTACGCGGAGATCAGTGCCTCCAAAGGAGACGATGCCTGACTCCTCGTGAAACTTGATAGGAGTCCCAGGAATCCTGTGGCACGTGGAAAGGGACCCTTGGTCTCCCGCCTCAGCTGGAGAGGCGTCCCAATTGCCCTGCCAAGCCTCGAGGAGAATCCCGAATTGTCCCTCGCAACTATGCAGGAGTCCTGAAGTCGCTGAAGAAACACGTGTGTGGAAGGGCCATCCCCGTCGTAACTCGAGAATATACCCCAGGTTCCCGCCGCAACTCGAGAAAAGCCATGAGACTTCCCCCTCGCCGCGAGATTTGGCCTGATTCCCCTGCACTGCGTGCAGAGCAATTCCGTGTTGCACATCACACATGAAAGGAGCCTTGATTTCCTGGATTGCACTCCAGAGAAACCCCAAGAACACTGTTTCAAGGCTAGAGGGATCCTGAGGTTACTGTAGCAACACGAAAGAGCTCCGTGGACCAAAAATCAACTCGAGATGAGAGGTTAGTCCCTGACTTTGACTCCAGAGGAATACCACCTTACCGCAAGCACCTCAAGAGGAGGCTTCTCTCAGCTCTAGGTATGTGAGAGGGACCCTGAGTTTGTGGCCTCAAGTTGAATGGACACCGCGATGCCCTGACGCGAAATAAGCCCGGATATCCCGGCAGTGACTTGAATGCAGGCTTGTCTTGCATCTCCCAAGATGAAAGGATGTCTGAATCTCCTGTGGAGACCACAGAGAAAGACCTAGTTCCCCACCTCATCGCGACCGGAGGCCTCACATCCTTTGAAAACTTCAGAGGTACACGGAAATCAGTGCCTCCAAAGGAGACGATGCCTGACTCCTCGTGAAACTTGATAGGAGTCCTAGGATTCCTGTGGCACGTGGAAAGGAACCCTTGGTCTCCCGCCTCAGCTGGAGAGGCGTCCCAATTGCCCTGCCAACCCTCGAGGAGAATCCCGAATTGTCCCTCACAACTAGGCAGGAGTCCTGACGTCGCCGAACAAACACGTGGGTGGAAGGGCCATCCCCGTCGTAACTCGAGAATATACCCCAGGTTCCCGCCGCAACTCGAGAAAAACCATTAGACTTCCCCCTCGCCGTAAAATGAGGCCCGATTCCCCTACACTGTGTGCAGAGCAATTCCGTCTTGCACATCACACATGAAAGGAGCCTTGATTTCCTTGATGGCACTCCAGAGAAACCCCAAGAACACTGTTTCAAGGCTAGAGGGATCCTGAGGTCACTGTAGCAACACGAAAGAGCAGCGTGGACCAAAAATCAACTCGAAATGAGGGGATAGTCCCTGGCTTCGACTCCAGAGGAATACCACCTTACCACAAGCACCTCAAGAGGAGGCTTCTCTCAGCTCTAGGTATGTGAGAGGGACCCTGAGTTTGCAGCCTCAAGTGGAATGGACACCGCTATGCCCTGACTCGAAATAAGGACGGATATCCCTGCAGTGACTTGAATGCAGGCTCGTCTTGCATCTCCCAAGACGAAAGGATGTCTGAATCCCCTGTGGAGACCACAGAGAAAGACCTAGTTCCCCACCTCATGGCGACCGGAGGTCTCTCATCCTTTGAAAACTCCAGAGGTAGGCGGAGATCAGAGCCTCCAAAGGAGACGATGCCTGACTCCTCTGAAACATGATAGGAGTCCCAGGATTCCTGTGGCACGTGGAAAGGCACCCTTGGTCTCCCGCCTCAGCTGGAGAGGCATCCCAATTGCCCTGCCTAGCCTCGAGGAGAATCCCGAGTTGTCCCTCGCAACTAGGCAGGAGTCCTGCCGTCGCTGAACAAACACGTGGTTGGAAGGGCCATCCCCATCGTAACTCGAGAATATACCCCAGGTTCCCGCCGCTACTCGAGAAAAACCATGAGACTTCCCCCTCGCCGCGAGATGAGGCCCGATTCCCCTGCACTGCGTGCAGAGCAATTCCGTGTTGCACATCACACATGAAAGGAGCCTTGATTTCCTTGATGGCACTCCAGAGAAACCCCAAGAACACTGTTTCAAGGCTAGAGGGATCCTGAGGTCACTGTAGCAACACGAAAGAGCTCCGTGGACCAAAAATCAACTCGAGATGAGGGGTTAGTCACTGGCTTCGACTCCAGAGGAATACCACCTTACCACAAGCACCTCAAGCGAAGGCTTCTCTCAGCTCTAGGTATGTGAGAGGGACCCTGAGTTTGCGGCCTCAAGTGGAATGGACACCGCGATGCCCTGACTCGAAATAAGGCCGGATATCCCTGCAGTGACTTGAATGCAGGCTCGTCTTGCATCTCCCAAGACGAAAGGATGTCTGAATCCCCTGTGGAGACCACAGAGAAAGACCTAGTTCCCCACCTCATCGCGACCGGAGGCCTCACATCCTTTGAAAACTCCAGAGGTACGCGGAGATCAGTGCCTCCAAAGGAGACGATGCCTGACTCCTCGTGAAACTTGATAGGAGTCCCAGGATTCCTGTGGCACGTGGAAAGGGACCCTTGGTCTCCAACCTCAGCTGGAGAGGCGTCCCAATTCCCTGCCAAGCCTCAAGGAGAATCCCGCGTTGTCCCTCGCAACTAGGCAGGAGTCCTGACGTCGCTGAACAAACACGTGGGTGGAAGGGCCATCCCCGTCGTAACTCGAGAATATACCCCAGGTTCCCGCCGCAACTCGAGAAAAACCATGAAACTTCCCCCTCACCGTGAGAGGAGGCCCGATTCCCCTGCACTGCGTGCAGAGCAATTCAGTGTCGCACATCACACATGAAAGGAGCCTTGATTTCCTTGATGGCACTCCAGAGAAACCCCAAGAACACTGTTTCAAGGCTAGAGGGATCCTGAGATCACTGTAGCAACACGAAAGAGCTCCGTGGACCAAAAATCAACTCGAGATGAGAGGTTAGTCCCTGGCTTCGACTCCAGAGGAATACCACGTTACCACAAGCACCTCAAAAGGAGGCTTCTCTCAGCTCTAGGTATGTGAGAGGGACCCTGAGTTTGCGGCCTCAAGTGGAATGGACACCGCGATGCCCTGACTTGAAATAAGGCCGGATATCCCTGCAGTGACTTGAATGCAGGCTCGTCTTGCATCTCCCAAGACGAAAGGATGTCTGAATCCCCTGTGGAGACCACAGAGAAAGACCTAGTTCCCCACCTCATCATGACCGGAGGCCTCACATCCTTTGAAAACTCCAGAGGTACGCGGAGATCAGTGCCTCCCAAGGAGACGATGCCTGACTCCTCGTGAAACTTGATAGGAGTCCCAGGATTCCTGTGGCACTTGGAAAAGGACTCTTGGTCTCCCGCCTCAGCTGGAGAGGCGTCCCAATTGCCCTGCCAAGCCTCGAGGAGAATCCCGAGTTGTCCCTCGCAACTAGGCAGGAATCCTGCCGTCGCTGAATAAACACGTGGGTGGAAGGGCCATCCCCGTCGTAACTCGAGAATATACCCCAGGTTCTCGCCGCAACTCGATAAAAACCATGAGTCCTCCCCCTCACCGTGAGATGAGGCCCGATTCCACTGCACTGCATGCAGAGCAATTACGTGTTGCACATCAAACATGAAAGGAGCCTTGATTTCCTTGATGGCACTCCAGAGAAACCCCAAGAACACTGTTTCAATGCTAGAGGGATCCTGAGGTCACTGTAGCAACACGAAAGAGCTCCGTGGACCAAAAATCAACTGGAGATGAGATGTTAGTCCCTAACTTCGACTCCAGAGGAATACCACCTTACCACAAGCACCTCAAGAGGAGGCTTCTCTCAGCTCTAGGTATGTGAGAGGTACCCTGAGTTTGCGGCCTCAAGTGGAATGGACACCGCGATGCCCTGTCTCGAAATAAGACCGTATATACCTGCAGTGACTTGAATGCAGGCTCGTCTTGCATCTCCCAAGATGAAAGGATGTCTGAATCCACTGTGGAGACCACAGAGAAAGACCTAGTTCCCCACCTCATCGCGACCGGAGGCCTCACATCCTTTGAAAACTCCAGAGGTACGCGGAGATCAGTGCCTCCAAAGGAGACGATGCCTGACTCCTCGTGAAACTTGATAGGAGTCCCAGGAATCCTGTGGCACGTGGAAAGGGACCCTGGGTCTCCCGCCTCAGCTGGAGAGGCGTCCCAATTGCCCTGCCAAGCCTCGAGGAGAATCCCGAATTGTCCCTCGCAACTATGCAGGAGTCCTGAAGTCGCTGAAGAAACACGTGTGTGGAAGGGCCATCCCCGTCGTAACTCGAGAATATACCCCAGGTTCCCGCCGCAACTCGAGAAAAGCCATGAGACTTCCCCCTTGCCGCTAGATGAGGCCCAATTCCCCTGCACTGCGTGCAGAGCGATTCCGTCTTGCACATCACACATGAAAGGAACCTTGATTTCCTTGATGGCACTCCAGAGAAAAACCAAGAACACTCTTTCAAGGCTAGAGGGATTCTGAGGTCACTGTAGCAACAAGAAAGAGCTCCGTGGACCAAAAATCAACTCGAGATGAGAGGGTAGTCCCTGGCTTCGACTCCAGAGGAATACCACCTTACCATGAGCACCTCAAGAGGAGGCTTATCTCAGCTCTAGGTATGTGAGAGGGACCCTGAGTTTGTGGCCTCAAGTGGAATGGACACCGTGATGCCCTGACTCGAAATAAGGCCGGATATCCCTGCAGTGAATTGAATGCAGGCTCGTCTTGCATCTCCCAAGACGAAAGGATGTCTGAATCCCCTGTGGAGACCACAGAGAAAGACCTAGTTCCCCACCTCATCGCGACCGGAGGCCTCACATCCTTTGAAAATTCCAGAGGTACGCAGAGATCAGTGCCTCCCAAGGAGACGATGCCTGACTGCTCGTGAAACTTGATAGGAGTCCCAGGATTCCTGTGGCACGTGGAAAGGGACCCTTGGTCTCCCGCCTCAGCTGGAGAGGCGTCCCAATTGCCCTGCCAACCCTCGAGGAGAATCCCGAGTTGTCCCTCGCAACTAGGCAGGAGTCCTGACGTCGCTGAAGAAACACGTGGGTGGAAGGGCCATCACCGTCGTAACTCGAGAATATACCCCAGGTTCCCGCCGCAACTCGAGAAAAACCATGAGACTTCCCCCTCGCCGCGAGATGAGGCCCGATTCCCCTGCACTGCGTGCAGAGCCATTCCGTGTTGCACATCACACATGAAAGGAGCCTTGATTTCCTTGATGGCACTCCAGAGAAACCCCAAGAACACTGTTTCAAGGATAGAGGCACCCTGAGGTCACTGTAGCAACACAAAAGAGCTCCGTGGACCAAAAATCAACTCGAGATGAGAGGTTAGTCCCTGGCTTCGACTCCAGAGGAATACCACCTTATCACAAGCACCTCAAGAGGAGGCTTCTCTCAGCTCTAGCTATGTGAGAGGGACCCTGATTTTGCGGCCTCAAGTGAAATGGACACCGCGATGCCCTGACTCGAAATAAGGCCGGATATCCCTGCAGTGACTTGAATGCAGGCTCGTCTTGCATCTCCCAAGATGAAAGGATGTCTGAATCCCCTGTGGAGACCACAGAGAAAGACCTAGTTCCCGACCTCATCGCGACCGGAGGCCTCACATCCTTTGAAAACTCCAGAGGTACGCGGAGATCAGTGCCTCCAAAGGAGACGATGCCTGACTCCTCGTGAAACTTGATAGGAGTCCCAGGATTCCTGTGGCACGTGGAAAGGGACCCTTGGTCTCCCGCCTCAGCTGGAGAGGCGTCCCAATTGCCCTGCCAAGCCTCGAGGAGAATCCCGAGTTGTCCCTCGCAACTAGGCAGGAGTCCTGACGTCGCTGAACAAACACGTGGGTGGAAGGGACATCCCCGTCGTAACTCGAGAATATACCCCAGGTTCCCGCCGCAACTCGAGAAAAGCCATTAGACTTCCCCCTCGCCGCGAGATGAGGCCCGATTCCCCTGCACTGCATGCAGAGCAATTCCGTGTGCACATCAAACATGAAAGGAGCCTTGATTTCCTTGATGGCACTCCAGAGAAACCCCAAGAACACTGTTTCAAGGCTAGAGGGATCCTGAGATCACTGTAGCAACACGAAAGAGCTCCGTGGACCAAAAATCAACTCGAGATGAGAGGTTAGTCCCTGGCTTCGACTCCAGAGGAATACCACGTTACCACAAGCACCTCAAAAGGAGGCTTCTCTCAGCTCTAGGTATGTGAGAGCGACCCTGAGTTTGCGGCCTCAAGTGGAATGGACACCGCGATGCCCTGACTTGAAATAAGGCCGGATATCCCTGCAGTGACTTGAATGCAGGCTCGTCTTGCATCTCCCAAGACGAAAGGATGTCTGAATCCCCTGTGGAGACCACAGAGAAAGACCTAGTTCCCCACCTCATCATGACCGGAGGCCTCACATCCTTTGAAAACTCCAGAGGTACGCGGAGATCAGTGCCTCCCAAGGAGACGATGCCTGACTCCTCGTGAAACTTGATAGGAGTCCCAGGATTCCTGTGGCACTTGGAAAAGGACTCTTGGTCTCCCGCCTCAGCTGGAGAGGCGTCCCAATTGCCCTGCCAAGCCTCGAGGAGAATCCCGAGTTGTCCCTCGCAACTAGGCAGGAGTCCTGCCGTCGCTGAATAAACACGTGGGTGGAAGGGCCATCCCCGTCGTAACTCGAGAATATACCCCAGGTTCTCGCCGCAACTCGATAAAAACCATGAGTCCTCCCCCTCACCGTGAGATGAGGCCCGATTCCACTGCACTGCATGCAGAGCAATTACGTGTTGCACATCAAACATGAAAGGAGCCTTGATTTCCTTGATGGCACTCCAGAGAAACCCCAAGAACACTGTTTCAATGCTAGAGGGATCCTGAGGTCACTGTAGCAACACGAAAGAGCTCCGTGGACCAAAAATCAACTGGAGATGAGATGTTAGTCCCTAACTTCGACTCCAGAGGAATACCACCTTACCACAAGCACCTCAAGAGGAGGCTTCTCTCAGCTCTAGGTATGTGAGAGGTACCCTGAGTTTGCGGCCTCAAGTGGAATGGACACCGCGATGCCCTGTCTCGAAATAAGACCGTATATACCTGCAGTGACTTGAATGCAGGCTCGTCTTGCATCTCCCAAGATGAAAGGATGTCTGAATCCACTGTGGAGACCACAGAGAAAGACCTAGTTCCCCACCTCATCGCGACCGGAGGCCTCACATCCTTTGAAAACTCCAGAGGTACGCGGAGATCAGTGCCTCCAAAGGAGACGATGCCTGACTCCTCGTGAAACTTGATAGGAGTCCCAGGAATCCTGTGGCACGTGGAAAGGGACCCTGGGTCTCCCGCCTCAGCTGGAGAGGCGTCCCAATTGCCCTGCCAAGCCTCGAGGAGAATCCCGAATTGTCCCTCGCAACTATGCAGGAGTCCTGAAGTCGCTGAAGAAACACGTGTGTGGAAGGGCCATCCCCGTCGTAACTCGAGAATATACCCCAGGTTCCCGCCGCAACTCGAGAAAAGCCATGAGACTTCCCCCTTTCCGCTAGATGAGGCCCAATTCCCCTGCACTGCGTGCAGAGCGATTCCGTCTTGCACATCACACATGAAAGGAACCTTGATTTCCTTGATGGCACTCCAGAGAAAAACCAAGAACACTCTTTCAAGGCTAGAGGGATTCTGAGGTCACTGTAGCAACAAGAAAGAGCTCCGTGGACCAAAAATCAACTCGAGATGAGAGGGTAGTCCCTGGCTTCGACTCCAGAGGAATACCACCTTACCATGAGCACCTCAAGAGGAGGCTTATCTCAGCTCTAGGTATGTGAGAGGGACCCTGAGTTTGTGGCCTCAAGTGGAATGGACACCGTGATGCCCTGACTCGAAATAAGGCCGGATATCCCTGCAGTGAATTGAATGCAGGCTCGTCTTGCATCTCCCAAGACGAAAGGATGTCTGAATCCCCTGTGGAGACCACAGAGAAAGACCTAGTTCCCCACCTCATCGCGACCGGAGGCCTCACATCCTTTGAAAATTCCAGAGGTACGCAGAGATCAGTGCCTCCCAAGGAGACGATGCCTGACTGCTCGTGAAACTTGATAGGAGTCCCAGGATTCCTGTGGCACGTGGAAAGGGACCCTTGGTCTCCCGCCTCAGCTGGAGAGGCGTCCCAATTGCCCTGCCAACCCTCGAGGAGAATCCCGAGTTGTCCCTCGCAACTAGGCAGGAGTCCTGACGTCGCTGAAGAAACACGTGGGTGGAAGGGCCATCACCGTCGTAACTCGAGAATATACCCCAGGTTCCCGCCGCAACTCGAGAAAAACCATGAGACTTCCCCCTCGCCGCGAGATGAGGCCCGATTCCCCTGCACTGCGTGCAGAGCCATTCCGTGTTGCACATCACACATGAAAGGAGCCTTGATTTCCTTGATGGCACTCCAGAGAAACCCCAAGAACACTGTTTCAAGGATAGAGGCACCCTGAGGTCACTGTAGCAACACAAAAGAGCTCCGTGGACCAAAAATCAACTCGAGATGAGAGGTTAGTCCCTGGCTTCGACTCCAGAGGAATACCACCTTATCACAAGCACCTCAAGAGGAGGCTTCTCTCAGCTCTAGCTATGTGAGAGGGACCCTGATTTTGCGGCCTCAAGTGAAATGGACACCGCGATGCCCTGACTCGAAATAAGGCCGGATATCCCTTCAGTGGCTTGAATGCAGGCTCGTCTTGCATCTCCCAAGATGAAAGGATGTCTGAATCCCCTGTGGAGACCACAGAGAAAGACCTAGTTCCCGACCTCATCGCGACCGGAGGCCTCACATCCTTTGAAAACTCCAGAGGTACGCGGAGATCAGTGCCTCCAAAGGAGACGATGCCTGACTCCTCGTGAAACTTGATAGGAGTCCCAGGATTCCTGTGGCACGTGGAAAGGGACACTTGGTCTCCCGCCTCAGCTGGAGAGGCGTCCCAATTGCCCTGCCAAGCCTCGAGGAGAATCCCGAGTTGTCCCTCGCAACTAGGCAGGAGTCCTGACGTCGCTGAACAAACACGTGGGTGGAAGGGACATCCCCGTCGTAACTCGAGAATATACCCCAGGTTCCCGCCGCAACTCGAGAAAAGCCATTAGACTTCCCCCTCGCCGCGAGATGAGGCCCGATTCCCCTGCACTGCATGCAGAGCAATTCCGTGTGCACATCAAACATGAAAGGAGCCTTGATTTCCTTGATGGCACTCCAGAGAAACCCCAAGAACACTGTTTCAAGGCTAGAGGGACCCTGAGGTCACTGTAGCAACACGAAAGAGCTCCGTGGACCAAGAATCAACTTGAGATGAGAGGTTAGTCCCTGGCTTCGACTCCAGAGGAATACCACCTTACCACAAGCACCTCAAGAGGAGGCTTCTCTCAGCTCTAGGTATGTGAGAGGGACCCTGAGTTTGCGGCCTCAAGTGGAATGGACACCGCGATGCCCTGGCTCGAAATAAGGCCGGATATCCCTGCAGTGACTTCAATGCAGGCTCGTCTTGCATCTCCCAAGATGAAAGGATGTCTGAATCCCCTGTGGAGACCACAGATAAAGACCTAGTTCACCACCTCATGGCGACCGGAGTCCTCACATCCTTTGAAAACTCCAGAGGTACGCGGAGATCAGTGCCTCCAAAGGAGACGATGTCTGACTCCTCGTGAAACTTCTTAGGAGTCCCAGGATTCCTGTGGCACGTGAAAAGGGACCCTTGGTCTCCCGCCTCAGCTGGAGAGGCGTCCCAATTGCCCTGCCAAGCCTCGAGGAGAATCCCGAGTTGTCCCTCGCAACTAGGCAGGAATCCTGCCGTCGCTGAATAAACACGTGGGTGGAAGGGCCATCCCCGTCGTAACTCGAGAATATACCCCAGGTTCTCGCCGCAACTCGAGAAAAACCATGAGTCCTCCCCATCACCGTGAGATGAGGCCCGATTCCACTGCACTGCATGCAGAGCAATTACGTGTTGCACATCACACATGAAAGGAGCCTTGATTTCCTTGATGGCACTCCAGAGAAACCCCAAGAACACTGTTACAAGGCTAGAGGGATCCTGAGGTCACAGTAGCAACATGAAAGAGCTACGTGGACCAAAAATCAACTCGAGATGAGATGTTAGTCCCTAACTTCGACTCCAGAGGAATACCACCTTACCACAAACACCTCAAGAGGAGGCTTCTCTCAGCTCTAGGTATGTGAGAGGGACCCTGAGTTTGCGGCCTCAAGTGGAATGGACACCACGATGCCCTGTCTCGAAATAAGACCGTATATACCTGCAGTGACTTGAATGCAGGCTCGTCTTGCATCTCCCAAGACGAAAGGATGTCTGAATCCCCTGTGGAGACCACAGAGAAAGACCTAGTTCCCCACCTCATCGCGACCGGAGGCCTCACATCCTTTGAAAACTCCAGAGGTACGCGGAGATCAGTGCCTCCAAAGGAGACGATGCCTGACTCCTCGAGAAACTTTATAGGAGTCCCAGGATTCCTGTGGCACGTGGAAAGGGACCCTTGGTCTCCCGCCTCAGCTGGAGAGGCGTCCCAATTGCCCTGCCAAGCCTCGAGGAGAATCCCGAGTTGTCCCTCACAACTAGGCAGGAGTCCTGACGTCGCTGAACAAACACGTGGGTGGAAGGGCCATCCCCGTCGTAACTCGAGAATATACCCCAGGTTCCCGCCGCAACTCGAGAAAAGCCATGAGACTTCCCCCTCGCCGCGAGATGAGGCCCGATTCACCTGCACTGCATGCAGAGCAATTCCTTGTGCACATCAAACATGAAAGGAGCCTTGATTTCCTTGATGGCACTCCAGAGAAACCCCAAGAACACTGTTTCAAGGCTAGAGGGATCCTGAGGTCACTGTAGCAACACGAAAGAGCTCCGTCGACCAAAAATCAACTCGAGATGAGAGGTTAGTCCCTGGCTTCGACTCCAGAGGAATACCACCTTACCACAAGCACCTCAAGAGGAGGCTTCTCTCAGTTCTAGCTGTGTGAGAGGGACCCTGAGTTTGCGGCCTCAAGTGGAATGGACACCGCGAAGCCCTGACTCGAAATAAGGGCGGATATCCCTGCAGTGACTTGAATGCAGGCTCGTCTTGCATCTCCCAAGATGAAAGGATGTCTGAATCCCCTGTGGAGACCACAGAGAAAGACCTAGTTCCCGACCTCATCGCGACCGGAGGCCTCACATCCTTTGAAAACTCCAGAGGTACGCGGAGATCAGTGCCTCCATAGGAGACGATGCCTGACTCCTCGTGAAACTTGATAGGAGTCCCAGGATTCCTGTGGCACGTGGAAAGGGACCCTTGGTCTCCCGCCTCAGCTGGAAAGGCGTCCCAATTGCCCTGCCAAGCCTCGAGGAGAATCCCGAGTTGTCCCTCGCAACTAGGCAGGATTCCTGACGTCGCTGAACAAACACGTGGGTGGAAGGGCCATCCCCGTTGTAACTCGAGGATATACCCCAGGTTACCGCCACAACTCGAGAAAAGCCAAGAGACTTCCCCCTCGCCGCAAGATGAGGCCCGATTCCCCTGCACTGCGCGCAGAGCAATTCCGTGTTGCACATCACACATCAAAGGAGCCTTGATTTCCTTGATGGCACTCCAGAGAAACCCCAAGAACACTGTTTCCAGGCTAGAGGGATCCTGAGGTCACTGTAGCAATATGAAAGAGCTCCGTCGACCAAAAATCAACTCGAGATGAGAGGGTAGTCCCTGGCTTCGACTCCAGAGGAATACCATCTTATCACAAGCACCTCAAGAGGAGGCTTCTCTCAGCTCTAGCTATGTGAGAGGGACCCTGATTTTGCGGCTTCAAGTGAAATGGACACCGCGATGCCCTGACTCGAAATAAGGCCGGATATCCCTTCAGTGACTTGAATGCAGGCTCGTCTTGCATCTCCCAAGATGAAAGGATGTCTGAATCCCCTGTGGAGACCACAGAGAAAGACCTAGTACCCCACCTCATCGCGACCGGAGGCCTCACATCCTTTGAAAACTCCAGAGGTACGCGGAGATCAGTGCCTCCAAAGGAGACGATGCCTGACTCCTCGTGAAACTTGATAGGAGTCCCAGGATTCCTGTGGCACGTGGAAAGGGACCCTTGGTCTCCCGCCTCAGCTGGAGAGGCATCCCAATTGCCCTGCCAAGCCTCGAGGAGAATCCCGAGTTGTTCCTCGCAACTAGGCAGGAGTCCTGACGTCGCTGAACAAACACGTGTGTGTAAGGGCCATCCCCGTCGTAACTCGAGAATATACCCCAGGTTCCCGCCGCAACTCGAGAAAAGCCATTAGACTTCCCCCTCGCCGCGAGATGAGGCCCGATTCCCCTGCACTGCGTGCAGAGCAATTCTGTCTTGCAAATCACACATGAAAGGAACCTTGATTTCCTTTATGGCACTCCAGACAAACCCCAAGAACACTGTTTCAAGGCTAGAGCGATCCTGAGGTCACTGTAGCAACACGAAAGAGCTCCGTGGCCCAAAAATCAACTCGAGATGAGAGGTTAGTCCCTGGCTTCGACTCCAGAGGAATACCACCTTACCACAAGCACCGCAAGAGGAGGCTTCTCTCAGCTCTAGGTATGTGAGAGGGACCCTGAGTTTGCGGCCTCAAGTGGAATCGACACTGCGATGCCCTGACTCGAAATAAGGCCGGATATCCCTGCAGTGACTTGAATGCAGGCTCGTCTTGCATCTCCCAAGACGAAAGGATGTCTGAATCCCCTGTGGAGACCACAGAGAAAGACCAAGTTCCCCACTTCATGGCGACCAGAGGCCTCACATCCTTTGAAAACTTCAGAGGTACGCGGACATCAGTGCCTCCAAAGGAGACGATGCCTGACTCCTCGTGAAACTTGATAGGAGTCCCAGGATTCCTGTGGCACGTGGAAAGGGACACTTGGTCTCCCGCCTCAGCTGGAGAGTCGTCCCAATTGCCCTGCCAACCCTCGAGGAGAATCCCGAGTTGTCCCTCGCAACTAGGCAGGAGTCCTGACATCGCTGAAGAAACACGTGGATGGAAGGGCCATCCCCGTCGTAACTCGAGAATATACCCCAGGTTCCCGCCGCAACTCGAGAAAAACCATGAGACTTCCCCCTCCCCGCGAGATGAGGCCCGATTCCCCTGCACTGCGTGCAGAGCAATTCCGTGTTGCACATCACACATGAAAGGAGCCTTGATTTCCTTGATGGCACTCCAGAGAAACCCCAAGAACACTGTTTCAAGGCTAGAGGCACCCTGAGGTCACTGTAGCAACAGGAAAGAGCTCCGTGGACCAAAAATCAACTGGAGATGAGAGGTTAGTCCCTGGCTTCGACTCCAGAGGAATACCACCTTACCACAAGCACCTCAAGAGGAGGCTTCTCTCAGCTCTAGCTAAGTGAGAGGGTCCCTGAGTTTGTGGCCTCAAGTGGAATGGACACCGCGACGCCCTGACTCGAAATAAGGCCGGATATCCCTGCAGTGACTTGAATACAGGCTCGTCTTGCATCTCCCAAGACGAAAGGATGTCTGAATCCCCTGTGGAGACCACAGAGAAAAAACTAGTTCCCCACCTCATCGCGACCGGAGTCCTCACATCCTTTGAAAACTCCAGAGGTACCCAGAGATCAGTGCCTCCAAAGGAGACGATGCCTGACTCCTCGTGAAACTTGATAGGAGTCCCAGGATTCCTGTGGCACGTGGAAAGGGACCCTTGGTCTCCCGCCTCAGCTGGAGAGGCGTCCCAATTGCGCTGCCAAGCCTCGAGGAGAATCCCGAGTTGTCCCTCGCAACTAGGCAGGAGTCCTGACATCACTGAACAAACACGTGGGTGGAAGGGCCATCCCCGTCGTAACTCGAGAATAGACCCCAGGTTCCCGCCGCAACTCGAGAAAAACCATGAGACTTCCCCCTCGCCGCGAGATGAGGCCTGATTCCCCTGCACTGCGTGCAGAGCAATTCCGTGTTGCACATCACACATGAAAGGAGCCTTGATTATCTTAATGGCACTCCAGAGAAACCCCAAGAACACTGTTTCCAGGCTAGAGGAATCCTGAGGTCACTGTAGCAACACGAAAGAGCTCCGTCGACCAAAAATCAACTCGAGATGAGAGGGTAGTCCCTGGCTTCGACTCCAGAGGAATACCACCTTACCACGAGCACCTCAAGAGGAGGCTTCTCTCAGCTCTAGGTATGTGAGAGGGACCCTGAGTTTGTGGCCTCAAGTGGAATGGACACCGCGATGCCCTGAATCGAAATAAGGCCGGATATCCCTGCAGTGACTTGAATGCAGGCTCGTCTTGCATCTCCCAAGACGAAAGGGTGTCTGAATCCCCTGTGGAGACCACAGAGAAAGACCTAGTTCCCCACCTCATGGCGACCGGAGGCCTCACATCCTTTGAAAATTCCAGAGGTACGCAGAGATCAGTGCCTCCAAAGGAGACGATGCCTGACTCCTCGTGAAACTTGATAGAAGTCCCAGGATTCCTGTGGCACGTGGAAAGGGACCCTTGGTCTCCCGCCTCAGCTGGAGAGGCGTCCCAATTGCCCTGCCAAGCCTCGAGGAGAATGCCGAGTTGTCCCTCGCAACTAGGCAGGAGTCCTGACGTCGCTGAACAAACACGTGGGTGGAAGGGCCATCCCCGTCGTAACTCGAGAATATACCCCAGGTTCCCGCCGCAACTCGAGAAAAACCATGAGACTTCCCCCTCGCCACGAGATGAGGCCCGATTCCCCTGCACTGCGTGCAGAGCAATTCCGTGTTGCACATCACACATGAAAGGAGCCTTGATTTCCTTGATGGCACTTCAGAGAAACCCCAAGAACACTGTTTCCAGGCTAGAGGCACCCTGAGGTCACTGTAGCAACACGAAAGAGCTCCGTGGACCAAAAATCAACTCGAGATGAGAGGTTAGTCCCTGACTTCGACTCCAGAGGAATACCACCTTACCACAAGCACCTCAAGAAGAGGCTTCTCTCAGCTCTAGGTATGTGAGAGGGACCCTGAGTTTGCGGCCTCAAGTGGAATGGACACCGCGAAGCCCTGACTCGAAATAAGGGCGGATATCCCTGCAGTGACTTGAATGCAGGCTCGTCTTGCATCTCCCAAGATGAAAGGATGTCTGAATCCCCTGTGGAGACCACAGAGAAACACCAAGTTCCCCACTTCATGGCGACCAGAGGCCTCACATCCTTTGAAAACTTCAGAGGTATGCGGACATCAGTGCCTCCAAAGGAGACGATGCCTGACTCCTCGTGAAACTTGATAGGAGTCCCAGGATTCCTGTGGCACGTGGAAAGGCACCCTTGGTCTCCCGCCTCAGCTGGAGAGGCGTCCCAATTGCCCTGCCAAGCCTCGAGGAGAATCCCGAGTTGTCCCTCGCAACTAGGCAGGAGTCCTGACGTCGTGAACAAACACGTGGGTGGAAGGGCCATCCCCGTCGTAACTCGAGAATATACCCCAGGTTCCCGCCGCAACTAGAGAAAAGCCATGAGACTTCCCCCTCGCCGCGAGATGAGGCCCGATTCCCCTGCACTGCGTGCAGAGCAATTCCGTGTTGCACATCACACATGAAAGGAGCCTTGATTTCCTTGATGGCACTCCAGAGAAACCCCAAGAACACTATTTCAAGGCGAGAGGGACCCTGAGGTCACTGTAGCAACACGAAAGAGCTCCGTGGACCAAGAATCAACTTGAGATGAGAGGTTAGTCCCTGGCTTCGACTCCAGAGGAATACCACCTTACCACAAGCACCTCAAGAGGAGGCTTCTCTCAGTTCTAGCTATGTGAGAGGGACCCTGAGTTTGCGGCCTCAAGTGGAATGGACACCGCGGTGCCCTGGCTCGAAATAAGGCCGGATATCCCTGCAGTAACTTGAATGCAGGCTCGTCTTGCATCTCCCAAGATGAAAGGATGTCTGAAGCCCCTGTGGAGACCACAGATAAAGACCTAGTTCACCACCTCATGGCGACCGGAGACCTCACATCCTTTGAAAACTCCAGAGGTACGGGGAGATCAGTGCCTCCAAAGGAGACGATGTCTGACTCCTCGTGAAACTTCTTAGGAGTCCCAGGATTCCTGTGGCACGTGGAAAGGGACCCTTGGTCTCCTGCCTCAGCTGGAGAGGCGTCCCAATTGCCCTGCCAAGCCTCGAGGAGAATCCCGAGTTGTCCCTCGCAACTACGCAGGAGTCCTGACGTCGCTGAAGAAACACGTGGGTGGAAGGGCCATCCCCGTCGTAACTCGAGAATATACCCCAGGTTCCCGCCGCAACTCGAGAAAAACCATGAGACTTCCCCCTCGCCGCGAGATGAGGCCCGATTCCCCTGCACTGGGTGCAGAGCAATTCCGTCTTGCAAATCACACATGAAAGGAACCTTGATTTCCTTGATGGCACTCCAGAGAAACCCCAAGAACACTGTTTCAAGGCTAGAGGGATCCTGAGGTCACTGTAGCAACACGAAAGAGCTCCGTGGACCAAAAATCAACTCGAGATGAGAGGTTAGTCCCTGGCTTCGACTCCAGAGGAATACCACCTTACCACAAGCACCTCAAGAGGAGGCTTCTCTCAGCTCTAGGTATGTGAGAGGGACCCTGAGTTTGCGGCCTCAAGTGGAATGGACACCGCGATGGCCTGACTCGAAATAAGGCCGGATATCCCTGCAGTGACCTGAATGCAGGCTCGTCTTGCATCTCCCAAGACGAAAGGATGTCTGAATCCCCTGTGGAGACCACAGAGAAAGACCTAGTTCCCCACCTCATCGCGACCGGAGGCCTCACATCCTTTGAAAACTCCAGAGGTACGTGGAGATCAGTGCCTCCAAAGGAGACGATGCCTGACTCCTCGTGAAACTTGATAGGAGTCCCAGGATTCCTGTGGCACATGGAAAGGGACCCTTGGTCTCGCGCTCAGCTGGAGAGGCGTTCCAATTGCCCTGCCAAGCCTCGAGGAGAATCCCGAGTTGTCCCTCGCAACTAGGCAGGAGTCCTGCCATCGCTGAATAAACACGTGGGTGGAAGGGCCATCCCCTTCGTAACTCGAGAATATACCCCAGGTTCTCGCCGCAACTCGAGAAAGACCATGAGTCCTCCCCCTCGCCGCGAGATGAGGCCCGATTCCCCTGCACTGCGTGCAGAGCAATTCTGTCTTGCAAATCACACATGAAAGGAACCTTGATTTCCTTTATGGCACTCCAGACAAACCCCAAGAACACTGTTTCAAGGCTAGAGCGATCCTGAGGTCACTGTAGCAACACGAAAGAGCTCCGTGGACCAAAAATCAACTCGAGATGAGAGGTTAGTCCCTGGCTTCGAATCCAGAGGAATACCACCTTACCACAAGCACCGCAAGAGGAGGCTTCTCTCAGCTCTAGGTATGTGAGAGGGACCCTGAGTTTGCGGCCTCAAGTGGAATCGACACTGCGATGCCCTGACTCGAAATAAGGCCGGATATCCCTGCAGTGACTTGAATGCAGGCTCGTCTTGCATCTCCCAAGACGAAAGGATGTCTGAATCCCCTGTGGAGACCACAGAGAAAGACCAAGTTCCCCACTTCATGGCGACCAGAGGCCTCACATCCTTTGAAAACTTCAGAGGTACGCGGACATCAGTGCCTCCAAAGGAGACGATGCCTGACTCCTCGTGAAACTTGATAGGAGTCCCAGGATTCCTGTGGCACGTGGAAAGGGACACTTGGTCTCCCGCCTCAGCTGGAGAGGCGTCCCAATTGCCCTGCCAACCCTCGAGGAGAATCCCGAGTTGTCCCTCGCAACTAGGCAGGAGTCCTGACATCGCTGAAGAAACACGTGGATGGAAGGGCCATCCCCGTCGTAACTCGAGAATATACCCCAGGTTCCCGCCGCAACTCGAGAAAAACCATGTGACTTCCCCCTCCCCGCGAGATGAGGCCCGATTCCCCTGCACTGCGTGCAGAGCAATTCCGTGTTGCACATCACACATGAAAGGAGCCTTGATTTCCTTGATGGCACTCCAGAGAAACCCCAAGAACACTGTTTCAAGGCTAGAGGCACCCTGAGGTCACTGTAGCAACACGAAAGAGCTCCGTGGACCAAAAATCAACTGGAGATGAGAGGTTAGTCCCTGGCTTCGACTCCAGAGGAATACCACCTTACCACGAGCACCTCAAGAGGAGGCTTCTCTCAGCTCTAGGTATGTGAGAGGGACCCTGAGTTTGTGGCCTCAAGTGGAATGGACACCGCGATGCCCTGAATCGAAATAAGGCCGGATATCCCTGCAGTGACTTGAATGCAGGCTCGTCTTGCATCTCCCAAGACGAAAGGGTGTCTGAATCCCCTGTGGAGACCACAGAGAAAGACCTAGTTCCCCACCTCATGGCGACCGGAGGCCTCACATCCTTTGAAAATTCCAGAGGTACGCAGAGATCAGTGCCTCCAAAGGAGACGATGCCTGACTCCTCGTGAAACTTGATAGAAGTCCCAGGATTCCTGTGGCACGTGGAAAGGGACCCTTGGTCTCCCGCCTCAGCTGGAGAGGCGTCCCAATTGCCCTGCCAAGCCTCGAGGAGAATGCCGAGTTGTCCCTCGCAACTAGGCAGGAGTTCTGACGTCGCTGAACAAACACGTGGGTGGAAGGGCCATCCCCGTCGTAACTCGAGAATATACCCCAGGTTCCCGCCGCAACTCGAGAAAAACCATGAGACTTCCCCCTCGCCACGAGATGAGGCCCGATTCCCCTGCACTGCGTGCAGAGCAATTCCGTGTTGCACATCACACATGAAAGGAGCCTTGATTTCCTTGATGGCACTTCAGAGAAACCCCAAGAACACTGTTTCCAGGCTAGAGGCACCCTGAGGTCACTGTAGCAACACGAAAGAGCTCCGTGGACCAAAAATCAACTCGAGATGAGAGGTTAGTCCCTGACTTCGACTCCAGAGGAATACCACCTTACCACAAGCACCTCAAGAAGAGGCTTCTCTCAGCTCTAGGTATGTGAGAGGGACCCTGAGTTTGCGGCCTCAAGTGGAATGGACACCGCGAAGCCCTGACTCGAAATAAGGGCGGATATCCCTGCAGTGACTTGAATGCAGGCTCGTCTTGCGTCTCCCAAGACGAAAGGATGTCTGAATCCCCTGTGGAGACCACAGAGAAAGACCTAGTTCCCCACCTCATCGCGACCGGAGGCCTCACATCCTTTGAAAACTCCAGAGGTACACGGAGATCAGTGCCTCCAAAGGAGACGATGCCTGACTCCTCGTGAAACTTGATAGGAGTCCCAGGATTCCTGTGGCACGTGGAAAGGGACCCTTGGTCTCCTGCCTCAGCTGGAGAGGCGTCCCAATTGCCCTGCCAAGCCTCGAGGAGAATCCCGAGTTGTCCCTCGCAACTAGGCAGGAGTCCTGACGTCGCTGAACAAACACGTGGGTGGAAGGGCCATCCCCGTCGTAACTCGAGAATATACCCCAGGTTCCCGCCGCAACTCGAGAAAAGCCATGAGACTTCCCCCTCGCCGCGAGATGAGGCCCGATTCCCCTGCACTGCGTGCAGAGCAATTCCGTGTTGCACATCAAACATGAAAGGAGCCTTGATTTCCTTGATGGCACTCCAGAGAAACCCCAAGAACACTGTTTCAAGGCTAGAGGGATCCTGAGGTCACTGTAGCAACACGAAAGAGCTGGGTGGACCAAAAATCAACTCGAGATGAGAGGTTAGTCCCTGGCTTCGAATCCAGAGGAATACCACCTTGCCACAAGCACCTCAAGAGGAGGCTTCTCTCAGCTCTAGGTATGTGAGAGGGACCCTGAGTTTGCGGCCTCAAGTGGAATCGACACTGCGATGCCCTGACGCGAAATAAGGCCGGATATCCCTGCAGTGACTTGAATGCAGGCTCGTCTTGCATCTCCCAAGATGAAAGGATGTCTGAATCCCCTGTGGAGACCACAGAGAAACACCAAGTTCCCCACTTCATGGCGACCAGAGGCCTCACATCCTTTGAAAACTTCAGAGGTACGCGGAGATCAGTGCCTCCAAAGGAGACGATGCCTGACTCCTCGTGAAACTTGATAGGAGTCCCAGGATTCCTGTGGCACGTGGAAAGGAACCCTTGGTCTCCCGCCTCACCTGGAGAGGCGTCCCAATTGCCCTGCCAAGCCTCGAGGAGAATCCCGAGTTGTCCCTCGCAACTAGGCAGTAGTCCTGACGTCGCTGAACAAACACGTGGGTGGAAGGGCCATCCCCGTCGTAACTCGAGAATATACCCCAGGTTCCCGCCGCAACTCGAGAAAAACCATGAGACTTCCCCCTCGCCGCGAGATGAGGCCCGATTCCCCTGCACTGCGTGCAGAGCAATTCCGTGTTGCACATCACACATGAAAGGAGCCTTGATTGCCTTGATGGCACTGCAGAGAAACCCCAAGAACACTGTTTCAAGGCTAGAGGGATCCTGAGGTCACTGTAGCAGCACGAAAGAGCTCCGTGGACCAAAAATCAACTCGAGATGAGAGGTTAGTCCCTGGCTTCGACTCCAGAGGAATACCACCTTACCACAAGCACCTCAAGAGGAGGCTTCTCTCAGCTCTAGGTATGTGAGAGGGACCCTGAGTTTGCGGCCTCAAGTGGAATGGACACCGCGATGCCCTGACTCGAAATAAAGCCAGATATCCCTGCAGTGACTTGAATGCAGGCTCGTCTTGCATCTCCCAAGACGAAAGGATGTCTGAATCCCCTGTGGAGACCACAGAGAAAGACCTAGTTCCCCACCTCATCGCGACCGGAGGCCTCACATCCTTTGAAAACTCCAGAGGTACGCGGAGATCAGTGCCTCCAAAGGAGACGATGCCTGACTCCTCGTGAAACTTGATAGGAGTCCCAGGATTCCTGTGGCACGTGGAAAGGGACCCTTGGTCTCCCGCCTCAGCTGGAGAGGCGTCCCAATTGCCCTGCCAAGCCTCGAGGAGAATCCCGAGTTGTCCCTCGCAACTAGGCAGGAGTCCTGACGTCGCTGAACAAACACGTGGGTGGAAGGGCCATCCCCGTCGTAACTCGAGAATATACCCCAGGTTCCCGCCGCAACTCGAGAAAAACCATGAGACTTCCCCCTCGCCGCGATATGAGGCCCGATTCCCCTGCACTGCGTGCAGAGCAATTCCGTGTTGCACATCACACATGAAAGGAGCCTTGATTTCCTTGATGGCACTCCAGAGAAACCCCAAGAACACTGTTTCAAGGCTAGAGGGATCCTGAGGTCGCTGTAGCAACATGAAAGAGCTCCGTGGACCAAGAATCAACTCGAGATGAGAGGTTAGTCCCTGGCTTCGACTCCAGAGGAATACCAACTTACCACAAGCACCTCAAGAGGAGGCTTCTCTCAGCTCTAGGTATGTGAGAGGGACCCTGAGTTTGCGGCCTCATGTGGAATGGACACTGCGATGCCCTGACTTGAAATAAGGCCGGATATCCCTGCAGTGACTTGAATTCAGGCTGTTCTTGCATCTCCGAAGACGAAAGGATGTCTGAATCCCCTGAGGAGACCAAAGAGAAAGACCTAGTTCCCCACCTCATCGCGACCGGAGGCCTCACATCCTTTGAAAACTCCAGAGGTACGCGGAGATCAGTGCCTTCAAAGGAGACGATGCCTGACTCCTCGTGAAACTTGATAGGAGTCCCAGGATTCCTGTGGCACGTGGAAAGGGACACTTGGTCTCCCGCCTCACCTGGAGAGGCCTCCCAATTGCCCTGCCAAGCCTCGAGGAGAATCCCGAGTTGTCCCTCGCAACTAGGCAAGAGTCCTGACGTCGCTGAACAAACACGTGGGTGGAAGGGCCATCCCCGTCGTAACTCGAGAATATACCCCAGGTTCCCGCCGCAACTCGAGAAAAACCATGAGACTTCCCCCTCGCCGCGAGATGAGGCCCGATTTCCCTGCACTGCATGCAGAGCCATTCCGTGTTGCACATCACACATGAAAGGAGCCTTGATTTCCTTGATGGCACTCCAGAGAAACCCCAAGAACACTGTTTCAAGGGTAGAGGGATCCTAAAGTCACTGTAGCAACACGAAAGAGCTCCGTGGACCAAAAATCAACTCGAGATGAGAGGTTAGTCCCTGGCTTCGACTCCAGAGAAATACCACCTCACCACAAGTACCTCAAGAGGAGGTTTCTCTCAGCTCAAGGTATGTGAGAGGGACCCTGATTTTGCGGCCTCAAGTGGAATGGACACCGTGATGCCCTGACTCGAAATAAGGCCGGATATCCCTGCAGTGACTTGAATGCAGGCTCGTCTTGCATCTGCCAAGACGAAAGGATGTCTGAATCCCGTGTGGAGACCACAAAGAACGACCTAGTTCCCCACCTCATGGTGACCGGAGGCCTCACATTCTTTGAAAACTCCAGATGTACGCGGAGATCAGTGCCTCCAAAGGAACCGATGCCTGACTCCTCGTGAAACTTGATAGGAGTCCCACGATTCCTGTGGCACGTGGAAAGGGAGCCTTGGTCTCCCGCCTCAGCTGGAGAGGCGTCCCAATTGCCCTGCCAAGCCTCGAGGAGAATCCCGAGTTGTCCCTCGCAACTAGGCAGAAGTCCTGACGTCCCTGAACAAACACGGGTGTGGAAGGGCCATCCCCGTCGTAACTCGAGAATATAGCCCAGGTTCCCGCCGCAATTCGAGAAAAACCATGAGACTTCCCCCTCGCCGCAAAATGAGGTTCGATTTCCCTGCACTGCGTGCAGAGCAATTCCGTGTTGCACATCACACATGAAAGGAGCCTTGATTTCCTTGATGGCACTCCAGAGAAACCCCAAGAACACTGTTTCAAGGCTAGAGGGATCCTGAGGTCACTGGAGCAACACGAAAGAACTCTGTGGACCAAAAATCATCTCGAGATGAGAGGTTAGTCCCTAACTTCAACTCCAGAGGAATACCACCTAACCACAAGGACCTCAAGACGAGGCTTCTCGCAGCTTTAAGTATGTGAGAGGGAACTTGAGTTTGCAGCCTGAAGTGGAACGGACACCGCAATGTCCTAACTCGAAATAAGGCCGGATATCCCTGCATTGACATAAATGCAGGCTCGTCTTGCATCTCCCAAGACGAAAGGATGTCTGAATCCTCTGTGGAGACCACAGAGAAAGACCTAGTTCCCCATCTCATCGCGACCGGAGGCCTCACATCCTTTGAAAACTCCAGAGGTACACGGAGATCAGTGCCTCCAAAGGAAACGATGCCTGACTCCTCATGAAACTTGATAGGAGTCCCAGGATTCCTGTGGCACGTGGAAAGGGACCCTTGGTCTCCCGCCTCAGCTGGAGAGGCGTCCCAATTGCCCTGCGAAGCCTCGAGGAGAATCCCGAATTGTCCCTCGCAACTAGGCAGGAGTCCTGACGTCGCTACACAAACACGTGGGTGGAAGGGCCATCCCCGTCGTAACTCGAGAATATACCCAAGGTTCCCGCCGCAACTCGAGAAAAACCATGAGACTTCCCCCTTGCCGCGAGATGAGGCCCGAATCCCCTGCACTGCGTGCAGAGCAATTCCGTGTTGCACATCACACATGAAAGGAGCCTTGATTTCCTTGATGGCACTCCAGAGAAACCCCAAGAACACTGTTTCAAGGCTACAGGGATCCTGAGGTCACTGTAGCAACAGGAAAGAGCTCCGTGGCACAAAAAACAACTCGAGATGAGAGGTTAGTCCCTGGCTTCGACTCCAGAGGAATACCACCTTACCACAAGCACCTCAAGAGGAGGCTTCTCTCAGCTCTATGTATGTGAGAGGGACCCTGAGTTTGCGGCCTCAAGTGGAATGGACACCGCGATGCCCTGACTCGAAATAAGGCCGGATATCCCTGCAGTGACTTGAATGCAGGCTCGTCTTGCATCTCCCAAGATGAAAGGATGTCTGAATCCCCTGTGGAGACCACAGAAAAAGACCTAGTTCCCCACCTCATCGCGACCGGAGGCCTTACATCCTTTGAAAACTCCAGAGGTACGCGGAGATCAGTGCCTCCAAAGGAGACGATGCCTGACTCCTCGTGAAACTTGATAGAAGTTCCAGGATTCCTGTGGCAAGTGTAAAGGGACACTTGGTCTTCCGCCTCAGCTGGAGAGGCGTCCCAATTGCCCTGCCAAGCCTCGAGGAGAATTCCGAGTTGTCCCTCGCAACTAGGCAGGAGTCCTAACGTCGCTGAACAAACACGTGGGTCGAAGGGCCATCCCCGTCGTAACTCGAGAATATACCCCAGGTTCCCGCCGCAACTCGAGAAAAACCATGAGACTTCCCCCTCGCCGCGAGATGAGGCCCGATTCCCCTGCACTGTATGCAGAGCAATTACGTGTTTCACATCACACATGAAAGGAGCCTTGATTTCCTTGATGGTACTCCAGAGAAACCCCAAGAACACTGTTTCAAGGCTAGAGGGATCCTGAGGTCACTGTAGCAACACGAAAGAGCTCCGTGGACCAAAAATCAACTTGAGATGAGAGGTTAGTCCCTGGCTTCGACTCCAGAGGAATACCACCTTACCAAAAGCACCTCAAGAGGAGGCTTCTCTCAGCTCTAGGTATGTGAGAGGGACCCTGATTTTGCGGCCTCAAGTGGAATGAACACTGCGATGCTCTGACGCAAAATAAGGCCGGATATCCCTGCAGTGACTTGAATGCAGGCTCATCTTGCATCTCCCAAGACGAAAGGATGTCTGAATGTCCTGTGGAGACCACAGAGAAAGCCCTAGTTCCCCACCTCATCGCGACCGGAGGCCTCACATCCTATGAAAACTCCAGAGGTACGCGGAGATCAGTGTCTCCAATGGAGACGATGCCTGACTCCTCGTGAAACTTGATAGGAGTCCCAGGATTCCTGTGGCACGTGGAAAGGGACACTTGGTCTCCCGCTTCAGCTGGAGAGGCGTCCCAATTGCCCTGCCAATCCTCGAGGAGAATCCCGAGCTGTCCCTCACAACTAGGCAGGAGTCCTGACGTCGCTGAACAAACACGTGGCTGGAAGGGCCATCCCCGTCGTAACTCAGAATATACCCCAGGTTCCCACCGCAACTCGAGAAAAACCATGAGACTTCCCCCTCGCCACGAGATGAGGCCCAATTCCCCTGCACTACGTCCAGAGCAATTCCGTGTTGCACATCACACATGAAAGGAGCCTTGATTTCCTTGATGGCACTGCAGAGAAACCCCAAGAACACTGTTTCAAGGCTAGAGGGATCCTGAGGTCACTGTAGCAACACGAAAGAGCAGCGTGGACCAAAAATCAACTCGAAATGAGGGGATAGTCCCTGGCTTCGACTCCAGAGGAATACCACCTTACCACAAGCACCTCAAGAGGAGGCTTCTCTCAGCTCTAGGTATGTGAGAGGGACCCTGAGTTTGCAGCCTGAAGTGGAATGGACACCGCTATGCCCTGACTCGAAATAAGGACGGATATCCCTGCAGTGACTTGAATGCAGGCTCGTCTTGCATCTCCCAAGACGAAAGGATGTCTGAATCCCCTGTGGAGACCACAGAGAAAGACCTAGTTCCCCACCTCATCGCGACCGGAGGCCTCTCATCCTTTGAAAACTCCAGTGGTAGGCGGAGATCAGAGCCTCCAAAGGAGACGATGCCTGACTCCTCTGAAACATGATAGGAGTCCCAGGATTCCTGTGGTACGTGGAAAGGGACCCTTGGTCTCCCGCCTCAGCTGGAGAGGCGTCCCAATTGCCCTGCCAAGCCTCGAGGAGAATCCTGAGTTTTCCCTCGCAACTAGGCAGGAGTCCTGCCGTCGCTGAACAAACACGTGGTTGGAAGGGCCATCCCCATCGTAACTCGAGAATATACCCCAGGTTCCCGCCGCAACTCGAGAAAAACCATGAGACTTCCCCCTCGCAGCAAAATGAGGCCCGATTCCCCTGCACTGCGTGCAGAGCAATTCCGTGTTGCACATCACACATGAAAGGAGCCTTGATTTCCTTGATGGCACTCCAGAGAAACCCCAAGAACACTGTTTCAAGGCTAGAGGGATCCTGAGGTCACTCTAGCAACACGAAAGAACTCCGTGGACCAAAAATCAACTCGAGATGAGGGGTTAGTCCCTGGCTTCGACTCCAGAGGAATACCACCTTACCACAAGCACCTCAAGAGGAGGCTTCTCTCAGCTCTAAGTATGTGAGAGGGACCCTGAGTTTGCGGCCTCAAGTGGAATGGACACCGCGATGCCCTGACTCGAAATAAGGCCGGATATCCCTGCAGTGACTTGAATGCAGGCTCGTCTTGCATCTCCCAAGACGAAAGGATGTCTGAATCCCCTGTGGAGACCACAGAGAAAGACCTAGTTCCCCACCTCATCGCGACCGGAGGCCTCACATCCTATGAAAACTCCAGAGGTACGCGGAGATCAGTGCCTCCAAAGGAGACGATGCCTGACTCCTCGTGAAACTTGATAGGAGTCCCAGGATTCCTGTGGCACGTGGAAAGGGACCCTTGGTCTCCAACCTCAGCTGGAGAGGCGTCCCAATTCCCCTGCCAAGCCTCAAGGAGAATCCCGAGTTGTCCCTCGCAACTAGGCAGGAGTCCTGACGTCGCTGAACAAACACGTGGGTGGAAGGGCCATCCCCGTCGTAACTCGAGAATATACCCCAGGTTCCCGCCGCAACTCGAGAAAAACCATGAAACTTCCCCCTCACCGTGAGAAGAGGCACGATTCCCCTGCACTGCGTGCAGAGCAATTCAGTGTCGCACATCACACATGAAAGGAGCCTTGATTTCCTTGATGGCACTCCAGAGAAACCCCAAGAACACTGTTTCAAGGCTAGAGGGATCCTGAGATCACTGTAGCAACACGAAAGAGCTCCGTGGACCAAAAATCAACTCGAGATGAGAGGTTAGTCCCTTTCTTCGACTCCAGAGGAATACCACGTTACCACAAGCACCTCAAAAGGAGGCTTCTCTCAGCTCTAGGTATGTGAGAGGGACCCTGAGTTTGCGGCCTCAAGTGGAATGGACACCGCGATGCCCTGACTTGAAATAAGGCCGGATATCCCTGCAGTGACTTGAATGCAGGCTCGTCTTGCATCTCCCAAGACGAAAGGATGTCTGAATCCCCTGTGGAGACCACAGAGAAAGACCTAGTTCCCCACCTCATCATGACCGGAGGCCTCACATCCTTTGAAAACTCCAGAGGTACGCGGAGATCAGTGCCTCCAAAGGAGACGATGCCTGACTCCTCATGAAACTTGATAGGAGTCCCATGATTCCTGTGGCACATGGAAAGGGACCCTTGGTCTCCCGCCTCAGCTGGAGTGCCGTCCCAATTGTCCTGCCAAGCCTCGAGGAGAATCCCGAGTTGTCCCTCGCAACAAGCAGGAGTCCTGAAGTCGCTGAACAAACACGTGGCTGGAAGGCCCATCCCCGTCATAACTCGACAATATACCCCAGGGCCCCGCCGCAACTGGAGAAAAACCATGAGACTTCCCCCTCGCCGCAAGATGAGGCTCGATTCTCCTTCACTGCATGCAGAGCAATTCCGTGTTGCACATCAAACATGAAAGGAGCCTTGATTTCCTTGATGGCACTCCAGAGAAACCCCAAGAACACTGTTTCAAGGCTAGAGGGATCCTGAGGTTACTGTAGCAACACGAAAGAGCTCCGTGGACCAAAAATCAACTCGACATGAGAGGTTAGTCCATGGCTTCGACTCCAGAGGAATATCACCTTACCACAAGCACCTCAAGAGGAGGCTTCTCTCAGCTCTAGGTATGTGAGAGGGACCCTGAGTTTGCGGCCTCAAGTGGAATGGACACTGTGATATCCTGACGCGAAATAAGGCTGGATATCCCTGCAGTGACTTGAATGCAGGCTCGTCTTGCATCTCCCAAGACGAAAGGATGTCTGAATCTCCTGTGGAGACCACAGAGAAAGACCTAGTTCCCCAACTCATTGCGACCGGAGGCCTCACATCCTTTGAAAACTCCATAGGTATGCGGACATCAGTGCCTCCAAAGGAGACGATGCCTGACTCCTCGTGAAACTTGAAAGGAGTCCCAGGATTCCTGTGGCACGTGGAAAGGGACCCTTGGTCTCCCGCCTCAGCTGGAGAGGCGTCCCAATTGCCCTGCCAAGCCTCGAGGAGAATCACGAGCTGTCCCTCGCAACTAGGCAGGAGTCCTGACGTCGCTGAACAAACTCGTGGCTGGAAGGGCCATCCCCGTCGTAATTCGAGAATATATCCCAGGTTCCCACCGCAACTCGAGAAAAACCATGAGACTTCCCCCTCGCCGCGAGATGAGGCCCGATTCCCCTGTACTGCGTGCAGAGCAATTCCGTGTTGCACATCACACATGAAAGGAGACTTGATTTCCTTGATGGCACTCCAGAGAAACCCCAAGAACACTGTTTCAAGGCTAGAGGGATCCTGAGGTCACTGTAGCAACACGAAAGAGCTCCATGGACCAAAAATCAACTCGAGATGAGAGGTTAGTCCCTGGCTTCGACTCCAGAGGAATACCACCTTACCACAAGCACCTCAAGAGGAGGCTTCTCTCAGCTCGAGGTATGTGAGAGGGACCCTGAATTTGCGGCCTCAAGTGGAATGGACACCGCGATGCCCTGACTCGAAATAAGGCCGGATATCCCTGCAGTCACTTGAATGCAGGCTCGTCTTGCATCTCCAAAGACGAAAGGATATCTGAATCCCCTGTGGAGACCACAGAGAAAGACCTAGTTCCCCACCTCATCGCGACCGGAGGCCTCACATCCTTTGAAAACTCCAGAGGTACGCGGAGATCAGTGCCTCCAAAGGAGACGATGCCTGACTCCTCGTGAAACTTGATAGGAGTCCCAGGATTCCTGTGGCACGTGGAAAGGGACACTTGGTCTCCCGCCTCAGCTGGAGAGGCGTCCCAATTGCCCTGCCAAGCCTCGAGGGGAATCCCGAGTTGTCCCTCCCAACTATGCAGGAGTCCTGACGTCGCTGAAGAAACACGTGTGTGCAAGGGCCATCCCCGTCGTAACTCGAGAATATACCCCAGGTTTCCGCCGCAACTCGAGAAAAACCATGATACTTCCCCCTCGACGCAAAATGAGGCCCGATTCCCCTGCACTGCATGCAGAGCAATTCCGTATTGCACATCACACATGAAAGGAGCCTTGATTTCCTTGATGGCATTCCAGAGACACCCCAAGAACACTGTTTCAAGGCTAGAGGGATCCTGAGGTTACTGTAGCAACACGAAAGAGCTCCGTGGACCAAGAATCAACTCGAGATGAGAGGTTAGTCCCTGACTTTGACTCCAGAGGAATACCACCTTACCACAAGCACCTCAAGAGGAGGCTTCTCTCAGCTCTAGGTATGTGAGAGGGACCCTGAGTTTGCGGCCTCAAGTTGAATGGACACCGCGATGCCCTGACGCGAAATAAGCCCGGATATCCCGGCAGTGACTTGAATGCAGGCTTGTCTTGCATCTCCCAAGATGAAAGGATGTCTGAATCTCCTGTGGAGACCACAGAGAAAGACCTAGTTCCCCACCTCATCGCGACCAGAGGCCTCATATCCTTTGAAAACTTCAGAGGTACACGGAAATCAGTGCCTCCAAAGGAGACGATCCCTGACTCCTCGTGAAACTTGATAGGAGTCCCAGGATTCCTGTGGCACGTGGAAAGGAACCCTTGGTCTCCCGCCTCAGCTGGAGAGGCGTCCCAATTGCCCTGCCAAGCCTCGAGGAGAATCCCGAATTGTCCCTCACAACTAGGCAGGAGTCCTGACGTCGCCGAAAAAACACGTGGGTGGAAGGGCCATCCCCGTCGTAACTCGAGAATATACCCCAGGTTCCCGCCGCAACTCGAGAAAAACCATGAGACTTCCCCCTCGCAGCAAAATGAGGCCCGATTCCCCTGCACTGCGTGCAGAGCAATTCCGTGTTGCACATCACACATGAAAGGAGCCTTGATTTCCTTGATGGCACTCCAGAGAAACCCCAAGAACACTGTTTCAAGGCTAGAGGGATCCTGAGGTCACTCTAGCAACACGAAAGAGCTCCGTGGACCAAAAATCAACTCGAGATGAGGGGTTAGTCCCTGGCTTCGACTCCAGAGGAATACCACCTTACCACAAGCACCTCAAGAGCAGGCTTCTCTCAGCTCTAAGTATGTGAGAGGGACCCTGAGTTTGCGGCCTCAAGTGGAATGGACACCGCGATGCCCTGACTCGAAATAAGGCCGGATATCCCTGCAATGACTTGAATGCAGGCTCGTCTTGCATCTCCCAAGACGAAAGGATGTCTGAATCCCCTGTGGAGACCACAGAGAAAGACCTAGTTCCCCACCTCATCGCGACCGGAGGCCTCACATCCTATGAAAACTCCAGAGGTACGCGGAGATCAGTGCCTCCAAAGGAGACGATGCCTGACTCCTCGTGAAACTTGATAGGAGTCCCAGGATTCCTGTGGCACGTGGAAAGGGACCCTTGGTCTCCAACCTCAGCTGGAGAGGCGTCCCAATTCCCCTGCCAAGCCTCAAGGAGAATCCCGAGTTGTCCCTCGCAACTAGGCAGGAGTCCTGACGTCGCTGAACAAACACGTGGGTGGAAGGGCCATCCCCGTCGTAACTCGAGAATATACCCCAGGTTCCCGCCGCAACTCGAGAAAAACCATGAAACTTCCCCCTCACCGTGAGAAGAGGCCCGATTCCCCTGCACTGCGTGCAGAGCAATTCAGTGTCGCACATCACACATGAAAGGAGCCTTGATTTCCTTGATGGCACTCCAGAGAAACCCCAAGAACACTGTTTCAAGGCTAGAGGGATCCTGAGATCACTGTAGCAACACGAAAGAGCTCCGTGGACCAAAAATCAACTCGAGATGAGAGGTTAGTCCCTTTCTTCGACTCCAGAGGAATACCACGTTACCACAAGCACCTCAAAAGGAGGCTTCTCTCAGCTCTAGGTATGTGAGAGGGACCCTGAGTTTGCGGCCTCAAGTGGAATGGACACCGCGATGCCCTGACTTGAAATAAGGCCGGATATCCCTGCAGTGACTTGAATGCAGGCTCGTCTTGCATCTCCCAAGACGAAAGGATGTCTGAATCCCCTGTGGAGACCACAGAGAAAGACCTAGTTCCCCACCTCATCATGACCGGAGGCCTCACATCCTTTGAAAACTCCAGAGGTACGCGGAGATCAGTGCCTCCAAAGGAGACGATGCCTGACTCCTCATGAAACTTGATAGGAGTCCCATGATTCCTGTGGCACATGGAAAGGGACCCTTGGTCTCCCGCCTCAGCTGGAGTGCCGTCCCAATTGTCCTGCCAAGCCTCGAGGAGAATCCCGAGTTGTCCCTCGCAACAAGCAGGAGTCCTGAAGTCGCTGAAGAAACACGTGGCTGGAAGGCCCATCCCCGTCATAACTCGACAATATACCCCAGGGCCCCGCCGCAACTGGAGAAAAACCATGAGACTTCCCCCTCGCCGCAAGATGAGGCTCGATTCTCCTTCACTGCATGCAGAGCAATTCCGTGTTGCACATCAAACATGAAAGGAGCCTTGATTTCCTTGATGGCACTCCAGAGAAACCCCAAGAACACTGTTTCAAGGCTAGAGGGATCCTGAGGTTACTGTAGCAACACGAAAGAGCTCCGTGGACCAAAAATCAACTCGACATGAGAGGTTAGTCCATGGCTTCGACTCCAGAGGAATATCACCTTACCACAAGCACCTCAAGAGGAGGCTTCTCTCAGCTCTAGGTATGTGAGAGGGACCCTGAGTTTGCGGCCTCAAGTGGAATGGACACTGTGATATCCTGACGCGAAATAAGGCTGGATATCCCTGCAGTGACTTGAATGCAGGCTCGTCTTGCATCTCCCAAGACGAAAGGATGTCTGAATCTCCTGTGGAGACCACAGAGAAAGACCTAGTTCCCCAACTCATTGCGACCGGAGGCCTCACATCCTTTGAAAACTCCAGAGGTATGCGGACATCAGTGCCTCCAAAGGAGACGATGCCTGACTCCTCGTGAAACTTGAAAGGAGTCCCAGGATTCCTGTGGCACGTGGAAAGGGACCCTTGGTCTCCCGCCTCAGCTGGAGAGGCGTCCCAATTGCCCTGCCAAGCCTCGAGGAGAATCACGAGCTGTCCCTCGCAACTAGGCAGGAGTCCTGACGTTGCTGAACAAACTCGTGGCTGGAAGGGCCATCCCCGTCGTAATTCGAGAATATATCCCAGGTTCCCACCGCAACTCGAGAAAAACCATGAGACTTCCCCCTCGCCGCGAGATGAGGCCCGATTCCCCTGCACTGCGTGCAGAGCAATTCCGTGTTGCACATCACACATGAAAGGAGACTTGATTTCCTTGATGGCACTCCAGAGAAACCCCAAGAACACTGTTTCAAGGCTAGAGGGATCCTGAGGTCACTGTAGCAACACGAAAGAGCTCCATGGACCAAAAATCAACTCGAGATGAGAGGTTAGTCCCTGGCTTCGACTCCAGAGGAATACCACCTTACCACAAGCACCTCAAGAGGAGGCTTCTCTCAGCTCGAGGTATGTGAGAGGGACCCTGAATTTGCGGCCTCAAGTGGAATGGACACCGCGATGCTCTGACTCGAAATAAGGCCGGATATCCCTGCAGTCACTTGAATGCAGGCTCGTCTTGCATCTCCAAAGACGAAAGGATATCTGAATCCCCTGTGGAGACCACAGAGAAAGACCTAGTTCCCCACCTCATCGCGACCGGAGGCCTCACATCCTTTGAAAACTCCAGAGGTACGCGGAGATCAGTGCCTCCAAAGGAGACGATGCCTGACTCCTCGTGAAACTTGATAGGAGTCCCAGGATTCCTGTGGCACGTGGAAAGGGACACTTGGTCTCCCGCCTCAGCTGGAGAGGCGTCCCAATTGCCCTGCCAAGCCTCGAGGGGAATCCCGAGTTGTCCCTCCCAACTATGCAGGAGTCCTGACGTCGCTGAAGAAACACGTGTGTGCAAGGGCCATCCCCGTCGTAACTCGAGAATATACCCCAGGTTTCCGCCGCAACTCGAGAAAAACCATGATACTTCCCCCTCGACGCAAAATGAGGCCCGATTCCCCTGCACTGCATGCAGAGCAATTCCGTATTGCACATCACACATGAAAGGAGCCTTGATTTCCTTGATGGCATTCCAGAGACACCCCAAGAACACTGTTTCAAGGCTAGAGGGATCCTGAGGTTACTGTAGCAACACGAAAGAGCTCCGTGGACCAAGAATCAACTCGAGATGAGAGGTTAGTCCCTGACTTTGACTCCAGAGGAATACCACCTTACCACAAGCACCTCAAGAGGAGGCTTCTCTCAGCTCTAGGTATGTGAGAGGGACCCTGAGTTTGCGGCCTCAAGTTGAATGGACACCGCGATGCCCTGACGCGAAATAAGCCCGGATATCCCGGCAGTGACTTGAATGCAGGCTTGTCTTGCATCTCCCAAGATGAAAGGATGTCTGAATCTCCTGTGGAGACCACAGAGAAAGACCTAGTTCCCCACCTCATCGCGACCAGAGGCCTCATATCCTTTGAAAACTTCAGAGGTACACGGAAATCAGTGCCTCCAAAGGAGACGATCCCTGACTCCTCGTGAAACTTGATAGGAGTCCCAGGATTCCTGTGGCACGTGGAAAGGAACCCTTGGTCTCCCGCCTCAGCTGGAGAGGCGTCCCAATTGCCCTGCCAAGCCTCGAGGAGAATCCCGAATTGTCCCTCACAACTAGGCAGGAGTCCTGACGTCGCCGAAAAAACACGTGGGTGGAAGGGCCATCCCCGTCGTAACTCGAGAATATACCCCAGGTTCCCGCCGCAACTCGAGAAAAACCATGAGACTTCCCCCTCGCAGCAAAATGAGGCCCGATTCCCCTGCACTGCGTGCAGAGCAATTCCGTGTTGCACATCACACATGAAAGGAGCCTTGATTTCCTTGATGGCACTCCAGAGAAACCCCAAGAACACTGTTTCAAGGCTAGAGGGATCCTGAGGTCACTCTAGCAACACGAAAGAGCTCCGTGGACCAAAAATCAACTCGAGATGAGGGGTTAGTCCCTGGCTTCGACTCCAGAGGAATACCACCTTACCACAAGCACCTCAAGAGTAGGCTTCTCTCAGCTCTAAGTATGTGAGAGGGACCCTGAGTTTGCGGCCTCAAGTGGAATGGACACCGCGATGCCCTGACTCGAAATAAGGCCGGATATCCCTGCAGTCACTTGAATGCAGGCTCGTCTTGCATCTCCAAAGACGAAAGGATATCTGAATCCCCTGTGGAGACCACAGAGAAAGACCTAGTTCCCCACCTCATCGCGACCGGAGGCCTCACATCCTTTGAAAACTCCAGAGGTACGCGGAGATCAGTGCCTCCAAAGGAGACGATGCCTGACTCCTCGTGAAACTTGATAGGAGTCCCAGGATTCCTGTGGCACGTGGAAAGGGACACTTGGTCTCCCGCCTCAGCTGGAGAGGCGTCCCAATTGCCCTGCCAAGCCTCGAGGGGAATCCCGAGTTGTCCCTCCCAACTATGCAGGAGTCCTGACGTCGCTGAAGAAACACGTGTGTGCAAGGGCCATCCCCGTCGTAACTCGAGAATATACCCCAGGTTCCCGCCGCAACTCGAGAAAAACCATGAAACTTCCCCCTCACCGTGAGAAGAGGCCCGATTCCCCTGCACTGCGTGCAGAGCAATTCAGTGTCGCACATCACACATGAAAGGAGCCTTGATTTCCTTGATGGCACTCCAGAGAAACCCCAAGAACACTGTTTCAAGGCTAGAGGGATCCTGAGATCACTGTAGCAACACGAAAGAGCTCCGTGGACCAAAAATCAACTCGAGATGAGAGGTTAGTCCCTGGCTTCGACTCCAGAGGAATACCACGTTACCACAAGCACCTCAAAAGGAGGCTTCTCTCAGCTCTAGGTATGTGAGAGGGACCCTGCGTTTGCGGCCTCAAGTGGAATGGACACCGCGATGCCCTGACTTGAAATAAGGCCGGATATCCCTGCAGTGACTTGAATGCAGGCTCGTCTTGCATCTCCCAAGACGAAAGGATGTCTGAATCCCCTGTGGAGACCACAGAGAAAGACCTAGTTCCCCACCTCATCATGACCGGAGGCCTCACATCCTTTGAAAACTCCAGAGGTACGCGGAGATCAGTGCCTCCAAAGGAGACGATGCCTGACTCCTCATGAAACTTGATAGGAGTCCCATGATTCCTGTGGCACATGGAAAGGGACCCTTGGTCTCCCGCCTCAGCTGGAGAGGCGTCCCAATTGTCCTGCCAAGCCTCGAGGAGAATCCCGAGTTGTCCCTCGCAACAAGCAGGAGTCCTGAAGTCGCTGAACAAACACGTGGCTGGAAGGCCCATCCCCGTCAAACTCGACAATATACCCCAGGGCCCCGCCGCAACTGGAGAAAAACCATGAGACTTCCCCCTCGCCGCAAGATGAGGCTCGATTCTCCTTCACTGCATGCAGAGCAATTCCGTGTTGCACATCAAACATGAAAGGAGCCTTGATTTCCTTGATGGCACTCCAGAGAAACCCCAAGAACACTGTTTCAAGGCTAGAGGGATCCTGAGGTTACTGTAGCAACACGAAAGAGCTCCGTGGACCAAAAATCAACTCGACATGAGAGGTTAGTCCATGGCTTCGACTCCAGAGGAATATCACCTTACCACAAGCACCTCAAGAGGAGGCTTCTCTCAGCTCTAGGTATGTGAGAGGGACCCTGAGTTTGCGGCCTCAAGTGGAATGGACACTGTGATATCCTGACGCGAAATAAGGCTGGATATCCCTGCAGTGACTTGAATGCAGGCTCGTCTTGCATCTCCCAAGACGAAAGGATGTCTGAATCTCCTGTGGAGACCACAGAGAAAGACCTAGTTCCCCAACTCATTGCGACCGGAGGCCTCACATCCTTTGAAAACTCCAGAGGTATGCGGAGATCAGTGCCTCCAAAGGAGACGATGCCTGACTCCTCGTGAAACTTGAAAGGAGTCCCAGGATTCCTGTGGCACGTGGAAAGGGACCCTTGGTCTCCCGCCTCAGCTGGAGAGGCGTCCCAATTGCCCTGCCAAGCCTCGAGGAGAATCACGAGCTGTCCCTCGCAACTAGGCAGGAGTCCTGACGTCGCTGAACAAACACGTGGCTGGAAGGGCCATCCCCGTCGTAATTCGAGAATATATCCCAGGTTCCCACCGCAACTCGAGAAAAACCATGAGACTTCCCCCTCGCCGCGAGATGAGGCCCGATTCCCCTGCACTGCGTGCAGAGCAATTCCGTGTTGCACATCACACATGAAAGGAGACTTGATTTCCTTGATGGCACTCCAGAGAAACCCCAAGAACACTGTTTCAAGGCTAGAGGGATCCTGAGGTCACTGTAGCAACACGAAAGAACTCCATGGACCAAAAATCAACTCGAGATGAGAGGTTAGTCCCTGGCTTCGACTCCAGAGGAATACCACCTTACCACAAGCACCTCAAGAGGAGGCTTCTCTCAGCTCGAGGTATGTGAGAGGGACCCTGAATTTGCGGCCTCAAGTGGAATGGACACCGCGATGCTCTGACTCGAAATAAGGCCGGATATCCCTGCAGTCACTTGAATGCAGGCTCGTCTTGCATCTCCAAAGACGAAAGGATATCTGAATCCCCTGTGGAGACCACAGAGAAAGACCTAGTTCCCCACCTCATCGCGACCGGAGGCCTCACATCCTTTGAAAACTCCAGAGGTACGCGGAGATCAGTGCCTCCAAAGGAGACGATGCCTGACTCCTCGTGAAACTTGATAGGAGTCCCAGGATTCCTGTGGCACGTGGAAAGGGACACTTGGTCTCCCGCCTCAGCTGGAGAGGCGTCCCAATTGCCCTGCCAAGCCTCGAGGGGAATCCCGAGTTGTCCCTCCCAACTATGCAGGAGTCCTGACGTCGCTGAAGAAACACGTGTGTGCAAGGGCCATCCCCGTCGTAACTCGAGAATATACCCCAGGTTTCCGCCGCAACTCGAGAAAAACCATGATACTTCCCCCTCGACGCAAAATGAGGCCCGATTCCCCTGCACTGCATGCAGAGCAATTCCGTATTGCACATCACACATGAAAGGAGCCTTGATTTCCTTGATGGCATTCCAGAGACACCCCAAGAACACTGTTTCAAGGCTAGAGGGATCCTGAGGTTACTGTAGCAACACGAAAGAGCTCCGTGGACCAAGAATCAACTCGAGATGAGAGGTTAGTCCCTGACTTTGACTCCAGAGGAATACCACCTTACCACAAGCACCTCAAGAGGAGGCTTCTCTCAGCTCTAGGTATGTGAGAGGGACCCTGAGTTTGCGGCCTCAAGTTGAATGGACACCGCGATGCCCTGACGCGAAATAAGCCCGGATATCCCGGCAGTGACTTGAATGCAGGCTCGTCTTGCATCTCCCAAGACGAAAGGATGTCTGAATCCCCTGTGGAGACCACAGAGAAAGACCTAGTTCCCCACCTCATCGCGACCGGAGGCCTCTCATCCTTTGAAAACTCCAGTGGTAGGCGGAGATCAGAGCCTCCAAAGGAGACGATGCCTGACTCCTCTGAAACATGATAGGAGTCCCAGGATTCCTGTGGTACGTGGAAAGGGACCCTTGGTCTCCCGCCTCAGCTGGAGAGGCGTCCCAATTGCCCTGCCAAGCCTCGAGCAGAATCACGAGCTGTCCCTCGCAACTAGGCAGGAGTCCTGACGTCGCTGAACAAACACGTGGCTGGAAGGGCCATCCCCATCGTAATTCGAGAATATATCCCAGGTTCCCACCGCAACTCGAGAAAAACCATGAGACTTCCCCCTCGCCGCGAGATGAGGCCCGATTCCCCTGCACTGCGTGCAGAGCAATTCCGTGTTGCACATCACACATGAAAGGAGACTTGATTTCCTTGATGGCACTCCAGAGAAACCCCAAGAACACTGTTTCAAGGCTAGAGGGATCCTGAGGTCACTGTAGCAACACGAAAGAGCTCCATGGACCAAAAATCAACTCGAGATGAGAGGTTAGTCCCTGGCTTCGACTCCAGAGGAATACCACCTTACCACAAGCACCTCAAGAGGAGGCTTCTCTCAGCTCGAGGTATGTGAGAGGGACCCTGAGTTTGCGGCCTCAAGTGGAATGGACACCGCGATGCTCTGACTCGAAATAAGGCCGGATATCCCTGCAGTCACTTGAATGCAGGCTCGTCTTGCATCTCCAAAGACGAAAGGATATCTGAATCCCCTGTGGAGACCACAGAGAAAGACCTAGTTCCCCACCTCATCGGGACCGGAGGCCTCACATCCTTTGAAAACTCCAGAGGTACGCGGAGATCAGTGCCTCCAAAGGAGACGATGCCTGACTCCTCGTGAAACTTGATAGGAGTCCCAGGATTCCTGTGGCACGTGGAAAGGGACACTTGGTCTCCCGCCTCAGCTGGAGAGGCGTCCCAATTGCCCTGCCAAGCCTCGAGGGGAATCCCGAGTTGTCCCTCCCAACTATGCAGGAGTCCTGACGTCGCTGAAGAAACACGTGTGTGCAAGGGCCATCCCCGTCGTAACTCGAGAATATACCCCAGGTTTCCGCCGCAACTCGAGAAAAACCATGATACTTCCCCCTCGACGCAAAATGAGGCCCGATTCCCCTGCACTGCATGCAGAGCAATTCCGTATTGCACATCACACATGAAAGGAGCCTTGATTTCCTTGATGGCATTCCAGAGACACCCCAAGAACACTGTTTCAAGGCTAGAGGGATCCTGAGGTCACTGTAGCAACACGAAAGAGCTCCGTGGACCAAAAATCAACTCAAGATGAATGGTTAGTAACTGGCTTCGACTCCAGAGGAATCCCACTTTACCACAAGCACCTCAAGAGGAGGCTTCTCTCAGCTCTAGGTATGTGAGAGGGACCCTGATTTTGCGGCCTCAAGTGGAATGGACACCGAGATGCCCTGACTCGAAATAAGGCCGGATATCCCTGCAGTGACTTGAATGCAGGCTCGTCTTGCATCTACCAAGATGAAAGGATGTCTGAATCCCCTGTGGAGTCCACAGAGAAAGACCTAGTTCCCCACCTCATCGCGACCGGAGGCCTCACATTCTTTGAAAACTCCAGAGGTACGCGGAGATCAGTGCCTCCAAAGGAGACGATGCCTGACTCCTCGTGAAACTTGATAGGACTCCCAGGATTCCTGTGGCTCGTGGAAAGGGATGCTTGGTCTACCGCCTCAGCTTGAGAGGCGTCCCAATTGCCCTGCCAAGCCTCGAGGAGAATCCCGAGTTGTCCCTCGCAACTAGGCAGGAGTCCTGACGTCGCTGAACAAACACGTGGGTGGAATGGCCATCCCCGTCGTAACTCAGAATATACCCCGGGTTCCCGCCGCAACTCGAGAAAAACCATGAGACTTCCCCCTCGCCACGAGATGAGGCTCGATTCCCCTGCACTGCGTGCAGAGCAATTCCGTGTTGCACATCACACATGAAAGGAGCCTTGATTTCCTTGATGGCACTCCAGAGAAACCCCAAGAACACTGTTTCAAGGCTAGAGGGATCCTGAGGTCACTGTAGCAACATGAAAGAGCTCCGTGGACAAGAAATCAACTCGAAATGGGAGGTTAGTCCCTGGCTTCAACTCCAGAGGAATACCACCTTACCACAAGCACCTCAAGAGGAGGCTTCTCTCAGCTCTAGGTATGTGAGAGCGACCCTGAGTTTGCGGCCTCAAGTGGAATGGACACCGCGATGCCCTGACTCGAAAAAAGGCCGGATATCCCTGCAGTGACTTTAATGCAGGCTCGTCTTGCATCTACCAAGATGAAAGGATGTCTGAATCCCCTGTGGAATCCACAGAGAAAGACCTAGTTCCCCACCTCATCGGGACCGGAGGCCTCACATCCTTTGAAAACTCCAGAGGTACGCGGAGATCAGTGCCTCCAAAGGAGACGATGCCTGACTCCTCGTGAAACTTGATAGGAGTCCCAGGATTCCTGTGGCCCGTGGAAAGGGACCCTTGGTCTACCGCCTCAGCTGGAGAGGCGTCCCAATTGCCCTGCCAAGCCTCGAGGAGAATCCCGAGTTGTCCCTCACAACTATGCAGGAGTCCTGACGTCGCTGAACAAACACGTGGGTGGAATGGCCATCCCCCTCGTAACTCAGAATATACCCCAGGTTCCCGCCGCAACTCGAGAAAAACCATGAGACTTCCCCCTCACCGCGAGATGAGGCCTGGTTCCCCTGCACTGCGTGCACAGCAATTCCGTGTTGCACATCACATATGAAAGGAGCCTTGATTTCCTTGATGGCATTCCAGAGAAACCCCAAGAACACTGTTTCAAGGCTAGAGGGATCCTGAGGTCAATGTAGCAACAAGAAAGAGCTCCGTGGCCCAAAAATCAACTCGAGATGAGAGGTTAGTCCCTGGCTTCAACCCCAGAGGAATACCACCTTACCACAAGCACCTCAAGAGGAGGCTCCTCTCAGCTCTATGTATGTGAGAGGGACCCTGAGTTTGCGGCCTCAAATGGAATGGACACCGCGATGCCCTGACTCGAAATAAGGCCGGATATCCCTGCACTGACTTGAATGCAGGCTCGTCTTGCATCTCCCAAGACGAAAGGATGTCTGAATCCCCTGTGGAGACCACAGAGAAAGACCTAGTTCCCCACCTCATCGCGACAGGAGGCCTCACATCCTTTGAAAACTCCAGAGGTACGCGGAGATCAGTGCCTCCAAAGGAGACGATGCCTGACTCCTCGTGAAACTTGATAGGAGTCCCAGGATACCTGTGGCACGTGGAAAGGGACCTTTGGTCTACCTCCTCAGATGGAGAGGCGTCCCAATTGCCCTGCCAAGCCTCGAGGAGAATCCCGAGTTGTCCCTCGCAACTAGGCAGGAGTCCTGACATCGCTGAACAAACACGTGGCTGGAAGGGCCATCCCCGTCGTAATTCGAGAATATATCCCAGGTTCCCACCGCAACTCGAGAAAAACCATGAGACTTCCCCCTCGCCGCGAGATGAGGCCCGATTCCCCTGCACTGCGTGCAGAGCAATTCCGTGTTGCACATCACACATGAAAGGAGCCTTGATTTCCTTGATGGCACTCCAGAGAAACCCGAAGAACACTGTTTCAAGGCTAGAGGGATCCTGAGGTCACTGTAGCAACATGAAAGAGCTCCGTGGACCAGAAATCAACTCGAGATGGGAGGTTAGTCCCTGGCTTCGACTCCAGAGGACTACCACCTTACCACAAGCACCTCAAGAGGAGGCTTCTCTCAGCTCTAGGTATGTGAGAGGGACCCTGAGTTTGCGGCCTCAAGTGGAATGGACACCGCGATGCCCTGACTCGAAATAAGGCCGGATATCCCTGCAGTGACTTGAATGCAGGCTCGTCTTGCATCTCCCAAGACGAAAGGATGTCTGAATCCCCTGTGGAGACCACAGAGAAAGACCTAGTTCCCCACCTCATCGCGACCGAAGGCCTCACATCCTGTGAAAACTCCAGAGGTACGCGGAGATCAGTGCCTCCAAAGGAGACGATGCCTGACTCCTCATGAAACTTGATAGGAGTCCCAGGATTCCTGTGGCACGTGGAAAGGGACACTTGGTCTCCCGACTCAGCTGGAGAGGCGTCCCAATTGCCCTGCTAAGCCTCGAGGAGAATCTCGAGTTGTCCCTCCCAACTAGGCAGGAGTCCTGACGTCGCTGAACAAACACGTGTTTGGAAGGGCCATCCCCGTCGTAACTCGAGAATATACCCAAGGTTCCCGCCGCAACTCGAGAAAAACCATGAGACTTCCCCCTCGCCGCGAGATGAGGCCCGATTCCCCTGCACTGCGTGCAGAGCAATTCCGTGTTGCACATCACACATGAAAGGAGACTTGATTTCCTTGATGGCACTCCAGAGAAACCCCAAGAACACTGTTTCAAGGCTAGAGGGATCCTGAGGTCACTGTAGCAACACGAAAGAGCTCCATGGACCAAAAATCAACTCGAGATGAGAGGTTAGTCCCTGGCTTCGACTCCAGAGGAATACCACCTTACCACAAGCACCTCAAGAGGAGGCTTCTCTCAGCTCGAGGTATGTGAGAGGGACCCTGAGTTTGCAGCCTCAAGTGGAATGGACACCGCGATGCTCTGACTCGAAATAAGGCCGGATATCCCTGCAGTCACTTGAATGCAGGCTCGTCTTGCATCTCCAAAGACGAAAGGATATCTGAATCCCCTGTGGAGACCACAGAGAAAGACCTAGTTCCCCACCTCATCGCGACCGGAGGCCTCACATCCTTTGAAAACTCCAGAGGTACGCGGAGATCAGTGCCTCCAAAGGAGACGATGCCTGACTCCTCGTGAAACTTGATAGGAGTCCCAGGATTCCTGTGGCACGTGGAAAGGGACACTTGGTCTCCCGCCTCAGCTGGAGAGGCGTCCCAATTGCCCTGCCAAGCCTCGAGGGGAATCCCGAGTTGTCCCTCCCAACTATGCAGGAGTCCTGACGTCGCTGAAGAAACACGTGTGTGCAAGGGCCATCCCCGTCGTAACTCGAGAATATACCCCAGGTTTCCGCCGCAACTCGAGAAAAACCATGATACTACCCCCTCGACGCAAAATGAGGCCCGATTCCCCTGCACTGCATGCAGAGCAATTCCGTATTGCACATCACACATGAAAGGAGCCTTGATTTCCTTGATGGCATTCCAGAGACACCCCAAGAACACTGTTTCAAGGCTAGAGGGATCCTGAGGTCACTGTAGCAACACGAAAGAGCTCCGTGGACCAAAAATCAACTCAAGATGAATGGTTAGTAACTGGCTTCGACTCCAGAGGAATCCCACTTTACCACAAGCACCTCAAGAGGAGGCTTCTCTCAGCTCTAGGTATGTGAAAGGGACCCTGATTTTGCGGCCTCAAGTGGAATGGACACCGAGATGCCCTGACTCGAAATAAGGCCGGATATCCCTGCAGTGACTTGAATGCAGGCTCGTCTTGCATCTACCAAGATGAAAGGATGTCTGAATCCCCTGTGGAGTCCACAGAGAAAGACCTAGTTCCCCACCTCATCGCGACCGGAGGCCTCACATTCTTTGAAAACTCCAGAGGTACGCGGAGATCAGTGCCTCCAAAGGAGACGATGCCTGACTCCTCGTGAAACTTGATAGGACTCCCAGGATTCCTGTGGCTCGTGGAAAGGGACGCTTGGTCTACCGCCTCAGCTTGAGAGGCGTCCCAATTGCCCTGCCAAGCCTCGAGGAGAATCCCGAGTTGTCCCTCGCAACTAGGCAGGAGTCCTGACGTCGCTGAACAAACACGTGGGTGGAATGGCCATCCCCGTCGTAACTCAGAATATACCCCAGGTTCCCGCCGCAACTCGAGAAAAACCATGAGACTTCCCCCTCGCCACGAGATGAGGCTCGATTCCCCTGCACTGCGTGCAGAGCAATTCCGTGTTGCACATCACACATGAAAGGAGCCTTGATTTCCTTGATGGCACTCCAGAGAAACCCGAAGAACACTGTTTCAAGGCTAGAGGGATCCTGAGGTCACTGTAGCAACATGAAAGAGCTCCGTGGACAAGAAATCAACTCGAAATGGGAGGTTAGTCCCTGGCTTCAACTCAAGAGGAATACCACCTTACCACAAGCACCTCAAGAGGAGGCTTCTCTCAGCTCTAGGTATGTGAGAGCGACCCTGAGTTTGCGGCCTCAAGTGGAATGGACACCGCGATGCCCTGACTCGAAAAAAGGCCGGATATCCCTGCAGTGACTTTAATGCAGGCTCGTCTTGCATCTACCAAGATGAAAGGATGTCTGAATCCCCTGTGGAGTCCACAGAGAAAGACCTAGTTCCCCACCTCATCGCGACCGGAGGCCTCACATCCTTTGAAAACTCCAGAGGTACGCGGAGATCAGTGCCTCCAAAGGAGACGATGCCTGACTCCTCGTGAAACTTGATAGGAGTCCCAGGATTCCTGTGGCCCGTGGAAAGGGACCCTTGGTCTACCGCCTCAGCTGGAGAGGCGTCCCAATTGCCCTGCCAAGCCTCGAGTAGAATCCCGAGTTGTCCCTCACAACTATGCAGGAGTCCTGACGTCGCTGAACAAACACGTGGGTGGAATGGCCATCCCCCTCGTAACTCAGAATATACCCCAGGTTCCCGCCGCAACTCGAGAAAAACCATGAGACTTCCCCCTCACCGCGAGATGAGGCCCGGTTCCCCTGCACTGCGTGCAGAGCAATTCCGTGTTGCACATCACATATGAAAGGAGCCTTGATTTCCTTGATGGCATTCCAGAGAAACCCCAAGAACACTGTTTCAAGGCTAGAGGGATCCTGAGGTCAATGTAGCAACAAGAAAGAGCTCCGTGGCCCAAAAATCAACTCGAGATGAGAGGTTAGTCCCTGGCTTCAACCCCAGAGGAATACCACCTTACCACAAGCACCTCAAGAGGAGGCTTCTCTCAGCTCTATATATGTGAGAGGGACCCTGAGTTTGCGGCCTCAAATGGAATGGACACCGCGATGCCCTGACTCGAAATAAGGCCGGATATCCCTGCACTGACTTGAATGCAGGCTCGTCTTGCATCTCCCAAGACGAAAGGATGTCTGAATCCCCTGTGGAGACCACAGAGAAAGACCTAGTTCCCCACCTCATCGCGACAGGAGGCCTCACATCCTTTGAAAACTCCAGAGGTACGCGGAGATCAGTGCCTCCAAAGGAGACGATGCCTGACTCCTCGTGAAACTTGATAGGAGTCCCAGGATTCCTGTGGCACGTGGAAAGGGACCTTTGGTCTACCTCCTCAGATGGAGAGGCGTCCCAATTGCCCTGCCAAGCCTCGAGGAGAATCCCGAGTTGTCCCTCGCAACTAGGCAGGAGTCCTGACATCGCTGAACAAACACGTGGCTGGAAGGGCCATCCCCGTCGTAATTCGAGAATATATCCCAGGTTCCCACCGCAACTCGAGGAAAACCATGAGACTTCCCCCTCGCCGCGAGATGAGGCCCGATTCCCCTGCACTGCGTGCAGAGCAATTCCGTGTTGCACATCACACATGAAAGGAGCCTTGATTTCCTTGATGGCACTCCAGAGAAACCCCAAGAACACTGTTTCAAGGCTAGAGGGATCCTGAGGTCACTGTAGCAACATGAAAGAGCTCCGTGGACCAGTAATCAACTCGAGATGGGAGGTTAGTCCCTGGCTTCGACTCCAGAGGACTACCACCTTACCACAAGCACCTCAAGAGGAGGCTTCTCTCAGCTCTAGGTATGTGAGAGGGACCCTGAGTTTGCGGCCTCAAGTGGAATGGACACCGTGATTCCCTGACTCGAAATAAGGCCGGATATCCCTGCAGTGACTTGAATGCAGGCTCGTCTTGCATCTCCCAAGACGAAAGGATGTCTGAATCCCCTGTGGAGACCACAGAGAAAGACCTAGTTCCCCACCTCATCGCGACCGAAGGCCTCACATCCTGTGAAAACTCCAGAGGTACGCAGAGATCAGTGCCTCCAATGGAGACGATGCCTGACTCCTCATGAAACTTGATAGGAGTCCCAGGATTCCTGTGGCACGTGGAAAGGGACACTTGGTCTCCCGACTCAGCTGGAGAGGCGTCCCAATTGCCCTGCTAAGCCTCGAGGAGAATCTCGAGTTGTCCCTCCCAACTAGGCAGGAGTCCTGACGTCGCTGAACAAACACGTGTTTGGAAGGGCCATCCCCGTCGTAACTCGAGAATATACCCAAGGTTCCCGCCGCAACTCGAGAAAAACCATGAGACTTCCCCCTCGCCGCGAGAAGAGGCCCGATTCCCCTGCACTGCGTGCAGAGCAATTCCGTGTTGCACATCACACATGAAAGGAGACTTGATTTCCTTGATGGCACTCCAGAGAAACCCCAAGAACACTGTTTCAAGGCTAGAGGGATCCTGAGGTCACTGTAGCAACACGAAAGAGCTCCATGGACCAAAAATCAACTCGAGATGAGAGGTTAGTCCCTGGCTTCGACTCCAGAGGAATACCACCTTACCACAAGCACCTCAAGAGGAGGCTTCTCTCAGCTCGAGGTATGTGAGAGGGACCCTGAGTTTGCGGCCTCAAGTGGAATGGACACCGCGATGCTCTGACTCGAAATAAGGCCGGATATCCCTGCAGTCACTTGAATGCAGGCTCGTCTTGCATCTCCAAAGACGAAAGGATATCTGAATCCCCTGTGGAGACCACAGAGAAAGACCTAGTTCCCCACCTCATCGCGACCGGAGGCCTCACATCCTTTTAAAACTCCAGAGGTACGCGGAGATCAGTGCCTCCAAAGGAGACGATGCCTGACTCCTGGTGAAACTTGATAGGAGTCCCAGGATTCCTGTGGCACGTGGAAAGGGACACTTGGTCTCCCGCCTCAGCTGGAGAGGCGTCCCAATTGCCCTGCCAAGCCTCGAGGGGAATCCCGAGTTGTCCCTCCCAACTATGCAGGAGTCCTGACGTCGCTGAAGAAACACGTGTGTGCAAGGGCCATCCCCGTCGTAACTCGATAATATACCCCAGGTTTCCGCCGCAACTCGAGAAAAACCATGATACTTCCCCCTCGACGCAAAATGAGGCCCGATTCCCCTGCACTGCATGCAGAGCAATTCCGTATTGCACATCACACATGAAAGGAGCCTTGATTTCCTTGATGGCATTCCAGAGACACCCCAAGAACACTGTTTCAAGGCTAGAGGGATCCTGAGGTCACTGTAGCAACACGAAAGAGCTCCGTGGACCAAAAATCAACTCAAGATGAATGGTTAGTAACTGGCTTCGACTCCAGAGGAATCCCACTTTACCACAAGCACCTCAAGAGGAGGCTTCTCTCAGCTCTAGGTATGTGAGAGGGACCCTGATTTTGCGGCCTCAAGTGGAATGGACACCGAGATGCCCTGACTCGAAATAAGGCCGGATATCCCTGCAGTGACTTGAATGCAGGCTCGTCTTGCATCTACCAAGATGAAAGGATGTCTGAATCCCCTGTGGAGTCCACAGAGAAAGACCTAGTTCCCCACCTCATCGCGACCGGAGGCCTCACATTCTTTGAAAACTCCAGAGGTACGCGGAGATCAGTGCCTCCAAAGGAGACGATGCCTGACTCCTCGTGAAACTTGATAGGACTCCCAGGATTCCTGTGGCTCGTGGAAAGGGATGCTTGGTCTACCGCCTCAGCTTGAGAGGCGTCCCAATTGCCCTGCCAAGCCTCGAGGAGAATCCCGAGTTGTCCCTCGCAACTAGGCAGGAGTCCTGACGTCGCTGAACAAACACGTGGGTGGAATGGCCATCCCCGTCGTAACTCAGAATATACCCCGGGTTCCCGCCGCAACTCGAGAAAAACCATGAGACTTCCCCCTCGCCGCGAGATGAGGCTCGATTCCCCTGCACTGCGTGCAGAGCAATTCCGTGTTGCACATCACACATGAAAGGAGCCTTGATTTCCTTGATGGCACTCCAGAGAAACCCCAAGAACACTGTTTCAAGGCTAGAGGGATCCTGAGGTCACTGTAGCAACATGAAAGAGCTCCGTGGACAAGAAATCAACTCGAAATGGGAGGTTAGTCCCTGGCTTCAACTCCAGAGGAATACCACCTTACCACAAGCACCTCAAGAGGAGGCTTCTCTCAGCTCTAGGTATGTGAGAGCGACCCTGAGTTTGCGGCCTCAAGTGGAATGGACACCGCGATGCCCTGACTCGAAAAAAGGCCGGATATCCCTGCAGTGACTTTAATGCAGGCTCGTCTTGCATCTACCAAGATGAAAGGATGTCTGAATCCCCTGTGGAGTCCACAGAGAAAGAACTAGTTCCCCACCTCATCGCGACCGGAGGCCTCACATCCTTTGAAAACTCCAGAGGTACGCGGAGATCAGTGCCTCCAAAGGAGACGATGCCTGACTCCTCGTGAAACTTGATAGGAGTCCCAGGATTCCTGTGGCACGTGGAAAGGGACCCTTGGTCTACCGCCTCAGCTGGAGAGGCGTCCCAATTGCCCTGCCAAGCCTCGAGGAGAATCCCGAGTTGTCCCTCACAACTATGCAGGAGTCCTGACGTCGCTGAACAAACACGTGGGTGGAATGGCCATCCCCCTCGTAACTCAGAATATACCCCAGGTTCCCGCCGCAACTCGAGAAAAACCATGAGACTTCCCCCTCACCGCGAGATGAGGCCCGGTTCCCCTGCACTGCGTGCAGAGCAATTCCGTGTTGCACATCACATATGAAAGGAGCCTTGATTTCCTTGATGGCATTCCAGAGAAACCCCAAGAACACTGTTTCAAGGCTAGAGGGATCCTGAGGTCAATGTAGCAACAAGAAAGAGCTCCGTGGCCCAAAAATCAACTCGAGATGAGAGGTTAGTCCCTGGCTTCAACCCCAGAGGAATACCACCTTACCACAAGCACCTCAAGAGGAGGCTTCTCTCAGCTCTATGTATGTGAGAGGGACCCTGAGTTTGCGGCCTCAAATGGAATGGACACCGCGATGCCCTGACTCGAAATAAGGCCGGATATCCCTGCACTGACTTGAACGCAGGCTCGTCTTGCATCTCCCAAGACGAAAGGATGTCTGAATCCCCTGTGGAGACCACAGAGAAAGACCTAGTTCCCCACCTCATCGCGACAGGAGGCCTCACATCCTTTGAAAACTCCAGAGGTACGCGGAGATCAGTGCCTCCAAAGGAGACGATGCCTGACTCCTCGTGAAACTTGATAGGAGTCCCAGGATTCCTGTGGCACGTGGAAAGGGACCTTTGGTCTACCTCCTCAGATGGAGAGGCGTCCCAATTGCACTGCCAAGCCTCGAGGAGAATCCCGAGTTGTCCCTCGCAACTAGGCAGGAGTCCTGACGTCGCTGAACAAACACGTGGCTGGAAGGGCCATCCCCGTCGTAATTCGAGAATATATCCCAGGTTCCCACCGCAACTCGAGAAAAACCATGAGCCTCCCCCTCGCCGCGAGATGTGGCCCGATTCCCCTGCACTGCGTACAGAGCAATTCCGTGTTGCACATCACACATGAAAGGAGCCTTGATTTCCTTGATGGCACTCCAGAGAAACCCCAAGAACACTGTTTCAAGGCTAGAGGGATCCTGAGGTTACTGTAGCAACACGAAAGAGCTCCGTGGACCAAAAATCAACTCGACATGAGAGGTTAGTCCATGGCTTCGACTCCAGAGGAATATCACCTTACCACAAGCACCTCAAGAGGAGGCTTCTCTCAGCTCTAGGTATGTGAGAGGGACCCTGAGTTTGCGGCCTCAAGTGGAATGGACACTGTGATATCCTGACGCGAAATAAGGCTGGATATCCCAGCAGTGACTTGAATGCAGGCACGTCTTGCATCTCCCAAGACGAAAGGATGTCTGAATCTCCTGTGGAGACCACAGAGAAAGACCTAGTTCCCCAACTCATTGCGACCGGAGGCCTCACATCCTTTGAAAACTCCAGAGGTATGCGGAGATCAGTGCCTCCAAAGGAGACGATGCCTGACTCCTCGTGAAACTTGAAAGGAGTCCCAGGATTCCTGTGGCACGTGGAAAGGGACCCTTGGTCTCCCGCCTCAGCTGGAGAGGCGTCCCAATTGCCCTGCCAAGCCTCGAGGAGAATCACGAGCTGTCCCTCGCAACTAGGCAGGAGTCCTGACGTCGCTGAACAAACACGTGGCTGGAAGGGCCATCCCCGTCGTAATTCGAGAATATATCCCAGGTTCCCACCGCAACTCGAGAAAAACCATGAGACTTCCCCCTCGCCGCGAGATGAGGCCCGATTCCCCTGCACTGCGTGCAGAGCAATTCCGTGTTGCACATCACACATGAAAGGAGACTTGATTTCCTTGATGGCACTCCAGAGAAACCCCAAGAACACTGTTTCAAGGCTAGAGGGATCCTGAGGTCACTGTAGCAACACGAAAGAGCTCCATGGACCAAAAATCAACTCGAGATGAGAGGTTAGTCCCTGGCTTCGACTCCAGAGGAATACCACCTTATCACAAGCACCTCAAGAGGAGGCTTCTCTCAGCTCGAGGTATGTGAGAGGGACCCTGAATTTGCGGCCTCAAGTGGAATGGACACCGCGATGCTCTGACTCGAAATAAGGCCGGATATCCCTGCAGTCACTTGAATGCAGGCTCGTCTTGCATCTCCAAAGACGAAAGGATATCTGAATCCCCTGTGGAGACCACAGAGAAAGACCTAGTTCCCCACCTCATCGGGACCGGAGGCCTCACATCCTTTGAAAACTCCAGAGGTACGCGGAGATCAGTGCCTCCAAAGGAGACGATGCCTGACTCCTCGTGAAACTTGATAGGAGTCCCAGGATTCCTGTGGCACGTGGAAAGGAACACTTGGTCTCCCGCCTCAGCTGGAGAGGCGTCCCAATTGCCCTGCCAAGCCTCGAGGGGAATCCCGAGTTGTCCCTCCCAACTATGCAGGAGTCCTGACGTCGCTGAAGAAACACGTGTGTGCAAGGGCCATCCCCGTCGTAACTCGAGAATATACCCCAGGTTTCCGCCGCAACTCGAGAAAAACCATGATACTTCCCCCTCGACGCAAAATGAGGCCCGATTCCCCTGCACTGCATGCAGAGCAATTCCGTATTGCACATCACACATGAAAGGAGCCTTGATTTCCTTGATGGCATTCCAGAGACACCCCAAGAACACTGTTTCAAGGCTAGAGGGATCCTGAGGTTACTGTAGCAACACGAAAGAGCTCCGTGGACCAAGAATCAACTCGAGATGAGAGGTTAGTCCCTGACTTTGACTCCAGAGGAATACCACCTTACCACAAGCACCTCAAGAGGAGGCTTCTCTCAGCTCTACGTATGTGAGAGGGACCCTGAGTTTGCGGCCTCAAGTTGAATGGACACCGCGATGCCCTGACGCGAAATAAGCCCGGATATCCCGGCAGTGACTTGAATGCAGGCTTGTCTTGCATCTCCCAAGATGAAAGGATGTCTGAATCTCCTGTGGAGACCACAGAGAAAGACCTAGTTCCCCACCTCATCGCGACCAGAGGCCTCACATTCTTTGAAAACTTCAGAGGTACACGGAAATCAGTGCCTCCAAAGGAGACGATCCCTGACTCCTCGTGAAACTTGATAGGAGTCCCAGGATTCCTGTGGCACGTGGAAAGGAACCCTTGGTCTCCCGCCTCAGCTGGAGAGGCGTCCCAATTGCCCTGCGAAGCCTCGAGGAGAATCCCGAATTGTCCCTCACAACTAGGCAGGAGTCCTGACGTCGCCGAACAAACACGTGGGTGGAAGGGCCATCCCCGTCGTAACTCGAGAATATACCCCAGGTTCCCGCCGCAACTCGAGAAAAACCATTAGACTTCCCCCTCGCCGTAAAATGAGGCCCGATTCCCCTGCACTGTGTGCAGAGCAATTCCGTCTTGCACATCACACATGAAAGGAGCCTTGATTTCCTTGATGGCACTCCAGAGAAACCCCAAGAACACTGTTTCAAGGCTAGAGGGATCCTGAGGTCACTGTAGCAACACGAAAGAGCAGCGTGGACCAAAAATCAACTCGAAATGAGGGGATAGTTCCTGGCTTCGACTCCAGAGGAATACCACCTTACCACAAGCACCTCAAGAGGAGGCTTCTCTCAGCTCTAGGTATGTGAGAGGGACCCTGAGTTTGCAGCCTCAAGTGGAATGGACACCGCTATGCCCTGACTCGAAATAAGGACGGATATCCCTGCAGTGACTTGAATGCAGGCTCGTCTTGCATCTCCCAAGACGAAAGGATGTCTGAATCCCCTGTGGAGACCACAGAGAAAGACCTAGTTCCCCACCTCATCGCGACCGGAGGCCTCTCATCCTTTGAAAACTCCAGTGGTAGGCGGAGATCAGAGCCTCCAAAGGAGACGATGCCTGACTCCTCTGAAACATGATAGGAGTCCCAGGATTCCTGTGGTACGTGGAAAGGGACCCTTGGTCTCCCGCCTCAGCTGGAGAGGCGTCCCAATTGCCCTGCCAAGCCTCGAGGAGAATCCTGAGTTTTCCCTCGCAACTAGGCAGGAGTCCTGCCGTCGCTGAACAAACACGTGGTTGGAAGGGCCATCCCCATCGTAACTCGAGAATATACCCCAGGTTCCCGCCGCAACTCGATAAAAACCATGCGACTTCCCCCTCGCAGCAAAATGAGGCCCGATTCCCCTGCACTGCGTGCAGAGCAATTCCGTGTTGCACATCACACATGAAAGGAGCCTTGATTTCCTTGATGGCACTCCAGAGAAACCCCAAGAACACTGTTTCAAGGCTAGAGGGATCCTGAGGTCACTCTAGCAACACGAAAGAGCTCCGTGGACCAAAAATCAACTCGAGATGAGGGGTTAGTCCCTGGCTTCGACTCCAGAGGAATACCACCTTACCACAAGCACCTCAAGAGGAGGCTTTTCTCAGCTCTAAGTATGTGAGAGGGACCCTGAGTTTGCGGCCTCAAGTGGAATGGACACCGCGATGCCCTGACTCGAAATAAGGCCGGATATCCCTGCAGTGACTTGAATGCAGGCTCGTCTTGCATCTCCCAAGACGAAAGGATGTCTGAATCCCCTGTGGAGACCACAGAGAAAGACCTAGTTCCCCACCTCATCGCGACCGGAGGCCTCACATCCTATGAAAACTCCAGAGGTACGCGGAGATCAGTGCCTCCAAAGGAGACGATGCCTGCCTCCTCGTGAAACTTGATAGGAGTCCCAGGATTCCTGTGGCACGTGGAAAGGGACCCTTGGTCTCCAACCTCAGCTGGAGAGGCGTCCCAATTCCCCTGCCAAGCCCCAAGGAGAATCCCGAGTTGTCCCTCGCAACTAGGCAGGAGTCCTGACGTCGCTGAACAAACACGTGGGTGGAAGGGCCATCCCCGTCGTAACTCGAGAATATACCCCAGGTTCCCGCCGCAACTCGAGAAAAACCATGAAACTTCCCCCTCACCGTGAGAAGAGGCCCGATTCCCCTGCACTGCGTGCAGAGCAATTCAGTGTCGCACATCACACATGAAAGGAGCCTTGATTTCCTTGATGGCACTCCAGAGAAACCCCAAGAACACTGTTTCAAGGCTAGAGGGATCCTGAGATCACTGTAGCAACACGAAAGAGCTCCGTGGACCAAAAATCAACTCGAGATGAGAGGTTAGTCCCTGGCTTCAACTCCAGAGGAATACCACGTTACCACAAGCACCTCAAAAGGAGGCTTCTCTCAGCTCTAGGTATGTGAGAGGGACCCTGAGTTTGTGGCCTCAAGTGGAATGGACACCGCGATGCCCTGACTCGAAATAAGGCCGGATATCCCTGCAGTGACTTGAATGCAGGCTCGTCTTGCATCTCCCAAGACGAAAGGATGTCTGAATCCCCTGTGGAGACCACAGAGAAAGACCTAGTTCCCCACCTCATCATGACCGGAGGCCTCACATCCTTTGAAAACTCCAGAGGTACGCGGAGATCAGTGCCTCCAAAGGAGACGATGCCTGACTCCTCATGAAACTTGATAGGAGTCCCATGATTCCTGTGGCACATGGAAAGGGACCCTTGTTCTCCCGCCTCAGCTGGAGAGGCGTCCCAATTGTCCTGCCAAGCCTCGAGGAGAATCCCGAGTTGTCCCTCGCAACAAGCAGGAGTCCTGAAGTCGCTGAACAAACACGTGGCTGGAAGGCCCATCCCCGTCATAACTCGACAATATACCCCAGGTTTCCGCCGCAACTCGAGAAAAACCATGATACTTCCCCCTCGACGCAAAATGAGGCCCGATTCCCCTGCACTGCATGCAGAGCAATTCCGTATTGCACATCACACATGAAAGAAGCCTTGATTTCCTTGATGGCATTCCAGAGACACCCCAAGAACACTGTTTCAAGGCTAGAGGGATCCTGAGGTCACTGTAGCAACACGAAAGAGCTCCGTGGACCAAAAATCAACTCAAGATGAATGGTTAGTAACTGGCTTCGACTCCAGAGGAATCCCACTTTACCACAAGCACCTCAAGAGGAGGCTTCTCTCAGCTCTAGGTATGTGAGAGGGACCCTGATTTTGCGGCCTCAAGTGGAATGGACACCGAGATGCCCTGACTCGAAATAAGGCCGGATATCCCTGCAGTGACTTGAATGCAGGCTCGTCTTGCATCTACCAAGATGAAAGGATATCTGAATCCCCTGTGGAGACCACAGAGAAAGACCTAGTTCCCCACCTCATCGCGACCGGAGGCCTCACATCCTTTGAAAACTCCAGAGGTACGCGGAGATCAGTGCCTCCAAAGGAGACGATGCCTGACTCCTCGTGAAACTTGATAGGAGTCCCAGGATTCCTGTGGCACGTGGAAAGGGACACTTGGTCTCCCGCCTCAGCTGGAGAGGCGTCCCAATTGCCCTGCCAAGCCTCGAGGGGAATCCCGAGTTGTCCCTCCCAACTATGCAGGAGTCCTGACGTCGCTGAAGAAACACGTGTGTGCAAGGGCCATCCCCGTCGTAACTCGAGAATATACCCCAGGTTTCCGCCGCAACTCGAGAAAAACCATGATACTTCCCCCTCGACGCAAAATGAGGCCCGATTCCCCTGCACTGCATGCAGAGCAATTCCGTATTGCACATCACACATGAAAGGAGCCTTGATTTCCTTGATGGCATTCCAGAGACACCCCAAGAACACTGTTTCAAGGCTAGAGGGATCCTGAGGTCACTGTAGCAACACGAAAGAGCTCCGTGGACCAAAAATCAACTCAAGATGAATGGTTAGTAACTGGCTTCGACTCCAGAGGAATCCCACTTTACCACAAGCACCTCAAGAGGAGGCTTCACTCAGCTCTAGGTATGTGAGAGGGACCCTGATTTTGCGGCCTCAAGTGGAATGGACACCGAGATGCCCTGACTCGAAATAAGGCCGGATATCCCTGCAGTGACTTGAATGCAGGCTCGTCTTGCATCTCCCAAGACGAAAGGATGTCTGAATCCCCTGTGGAGACCACAGAGAAAGACCTAGTTCCCCACCTCATCATGACCGGAGGCCTCACATCCTTTGAAAACTCCAGAGGTACGCGGAGATCAGTGCCTCCAAAGGAGACGATGCCTGACTCCTCATGAAACTTGATAGGAGTCCCATGATTCCTGTGGCACATGGAAAGGGACCCTTGTTCTCCCGCCTCAGCTGGAGAGGCGTCCCAATTGTCCTGCCAAGCCTCGAGGAGAATCCCGAGTTGTCCCTCGCAACAAGCAGGAGTCCTGAAGTCGCTGAACAAACACGTGGCTGGAAGGCCCATCCCCGTCATAACTCGACAATATACCCCAGGTTTCCGCCGCAACTCGAGAAAAACCATGATACTTCCCCCTCGACGCAAAATGAGGCCCGATTCCCCTGCACTGCATGCAGAGCAATTCCGTATTGCACATCACACATGAAAGAAGCCTTGATTTCCTTGATGGCATTCCAGAGACACCCCAAGAACACTGTTTCAAGGCTAGAGGGATCCTGAGGTCACTGTAGCAACACGAAAGAGCTCCGTGGACCAAAAATCAACTCAAGATGAATGGTTAGTAACTGGCTTCGACTCCAGAGGAATCCCACTTTACCACAAGCACCTCAAGAGGAGGCTTCTCTCAGCTCTAGGTATGTGAGAGGGACCCTGATTTTGCGGCCTCAAGTGGAATGGACACCGAGATGCCCTGACTCGAAATAAGGCCGGATATCCCTGCAGTGACTTGAATGCAGGCTCGTCTTGCATCTACCAAGATGAAAGGATATCTGAATCCCCTGTGGAGACCACAGAGAAAGACCTAGTTCCCCACCTCATCGCGACCGGAGGCCTCACATCCTTTGAAAACTCCAGAGGTACGCGGAGATCAGTGCCTCCAAAGGAGACGATGCCTGACTCCTCGTGAAACTTGATAGGAGTCCCAGGATTCCTGTGGCACGTGGAAAGGGACACTTGGTCTCCCGCCTCAGCTGGAGAGGCGTCCCAATTGCCCTGCCAAGCCTCGAGGGGAATCCCGAGTTGTCCCTCCCAACTATGCAGGAGTCCTGACGTCGCTGAAGAAACACGTGTGTGCAAGGGCCATCCCCGTCGTAACTCGAGAATATACCCCAGGTTTCCGCCGCAACTCGAGAAAAACCATGATACTTCCCCCTCGACGCAAAATGAGGCCCGATTCCCCTGCACTGCATGCAGAGCAATTCCGTATTGCACATCACACATGAAAGGAGCCTTGATTTCCTTGATGGCATTCCAGAGACACCCCAAGAACACTGTTTCAAGGCTAGAGGGATCCTGAGGTCACTGTAGCAACACGAAAGAGCTCCGTGGACCAAAAATCAACTCAAGATGAATGGTTAGTAACTGGCTTCGACTCCAGAGGAATCCCACTTTACCACAAGCACCTCAAGAGGAGGCTTCACTCAGCTCTAGGTATGTGAGAGGGACCCTGATTTTGCGGCCTCAAGTGGAATGGACACCGAGATGCCCTGACTCGAAATAAGGCCGGATATCCCTGCAGTGACTTGAATGCAGGCTCGTCTTGCATCTACCAAGATGAAAGGATGTCTGAATCCCCTGTGGAGTCCACAGAGAAAGACCTACTTCCCCACCTCATCGCGACCGGAGGCCTCACATTCTTTGAAAACTCCAGAGGTACGCGGAGATCAGTGCCTCCAAAGGAGACGATGCCTGACTCCTCGTGAAACTTGATAGGACTCCCAGGATTCCTGTGGCTCGTGGAAAGGGACGCTTGGTCTACCGCCTCAGCTTGAGAGGCGTCCCAATTGCCCTGCCAAGCCTCGAGGAGAATCCCGAGTTGTCCCTCGCAACTAGGCAGGAGTCCTGACGTCGCTGAACAAACACGTGGGTGGAATGGCCATCCCCGTCGTAACTCAGAATATACCCCAGGTTCCCGCCGCAACTCGAGAAAAACCATGAGACTTCCCCCTCGCCACGAGATGAGGCTCGATTCCCCTGCACTGCGTGCAGAGCAATTCCGTGTTGCACATCACACATGAAAGGAGCCTTGATTTCCTTGATGGCAATCCAGAGAAACCCCAAGAACACTGTTTCAAGGCTAGAGGGATCCTGAGGTCACTGTAGCAACATGAAAGAGCTCCGTGGACAAGAAATCAACTCGAAATGGGAGGTTAGTCCCTGGCTTCAACTCCAGAGGAATACCACCTTACCACAAGCACCTCAAGAGGAGGCTTCTCTCAGCTCTAGGTATGTGAGAGCGACCCTGAGTTTGCGGCCTCAAGTGGAATGGACACCGCGATGCCCTGACTCGAAAAAAGGCCGGATATCCCTGCAGTGACTTTAATGCAGGCTCGTCTTGCATCTACCAAGATGAAAGGATGTCTGAATCCCCTGTGGAGTCCACAGAGAAAGACCTAGTTCCCCACCTCATCGCGACCGGAGGCCTCACATCCTTTGAAAACTCCAGAGGTACGCGGAGATCAGTGCCTCCAAAGGAGACGATGCCTGACTCCTCGTGAAACTTGATAGGAGTCCCAGGATTCCTGTGGCACGTGGAAAGGGACCCTTGGTCTACCGCCTCAGCTGGAGAGGCGTCCCAATTGCCCTGCCAAGCCTCGAGGAGAATCCCGAGTTGTCCCTCACAACTATGCAGGAGTCCTGACGTCGCTGAACAAACACGTGGGTGGAATGGCCATCCCCCTCGTAACTCAGAATATACCCCAGGTTCCCGCCGCAACTCGAGAAATACCATGAGACTTCCCCCTCACCGCGAGATGAGGCCCGGTTCCCCTGCACTGCGTGCAGAGCAATTCCGTGTTGCACATCACATATGAAAGGAGCCTTGATTTCCTTGATGGCACTCCAGAGAAATCCGAAGAACACTGTTTCAAGGCTAGAGGGATCCTGAGGTCACTGTAGCAACATGAAAGAGCTCCGTGGACCAGAAATCAACTCGAGATGAGAGGTTAGTCCCTGGCTTCGACTCCAGAGGACTACCACCTTACCACAAGCACCTCAAGAGGAGGCTTCTCTCAGCTCTAGGTATGTGAGAGGGACCCTGAGTTTGCGGCCTCAAGTGGAATGGACACCGTGATTCCCTGACTCGAAATAAGGCCGGATATCCCTGCAGTGACTTGAATGCAGGCTCGTCTTGCATCTCCCAAGACGAAAGGATGTCTGAATCCCCTGTGGAGACCACAGAGAAAGACCTAGTTCCCCACCTCATCGCGACCGAAGGCCTCACATCCTGTGAAAACTCCAGAGGTACGCGGAGATCAGTGCCTCCAAAGGAGACGACGCCTGACTCCTCATGAAACTTGATAGGAGTCCCAGGATTCCTGTGGCACGTGGAAAGGGACACTTGGTCTCCCGACTCAGCTGGAGAGGCGTCCCAATTGCCCTGCTAAGCCTCGAGGAGAATCTCGAGTTGTCCCTCCCAACTATGCAGGAGTCCTGACGTCGCTGAACAAACACGTGTTTGGAAGGGCCATCCCCGTCGTAACTCGAGAATATACCCAAGGTTCCCGCCGCAACTCGAGAAAAACCATGAGACTTCCCCCTCGCCGCGAGATGAGGCCCGATTCCCCTGCACTGCGTGCAGAGCAATTCCGTGTTGCACATCACACATGAAAGGAGACTTGATTTCCTTGATGGCACTCCAGAGAAACCCCAAGAACACTGTTTCAAGGCTAGAGGGATCCTGAGGTCACTGTAGCAACACGAAAGAGCTCCATGGACCAAAAATCAACTCGAGATGAGAGGTTAGTCCCTGGCTTCGACTCCAGAGGAATACCACCTTACCACAAGCACCTCAAGAGGAGGCTTCTCTCAGCTCGAGGTATGTGAGAGGGACCCTGAGTTTGCGGCCTCAAGTGGAATGGACACCGCGATGCTCTGACTCGAAATAAGGCCGGATATCCCTGCAGTCACTTGAATGCAGGCTCGTCTTGCATCTCCAAAGACGAAAGGATATCTGAATCCCCTGTGGAGACCACAGAGAAAGACCTAGTTCCCCACCTCATCGCGACCGGAGGCCTCACATCCTTTGAAAACTCCAGAGGTACGCGGAGATCAGTGCCTCCAAAGGAGACGATGCCTGACTCCTCGTGAAACTTGATAGGAGTCCCAGGATTCCTGTGGCACGTGGAAAGGGACACTTGGTCTCCCGCCTCAGCTGGAGAGGCGTCCCAATTGCCCTGCCAAGCCTCGAGGGGAATCCCGAGTTGTCCCTCCCAACTAGGCAGGAGTCCTGACGTCGCTGAAGAAACACATGTGTGCAAGGGCCATCCCCGTCGTAACTCGAGAATATACCCCAGGTTTCCGCCGCAACTCGAGAAAAACAATGATACTTCCCCCTCGACGCAAAATGAGGCCCGATTCCCCTGCACTGCATGCAGAGCAATTCCGTATTGCACATCACACATGAAAGGAGCCTTGATTTCCTTGATGGCATTCCAGAGACACCCCAAGAACACTGTTTCAAGGCTAGAGGGATCCTGAGGTCACTGTAGCAACACGAAAGAGCTCCGTGGACCAAAAATCAACTCAAGATGAATGGTTAGTAACTGGCTTCGACTCCAGAGGAATCCCACTTTACCACAAGCACCTCAAGAGGAGGCTTCTCTCAGCTCTAGGTATGTGAGAGGGACCCTGATTTTGCGGCCTCAAGTGGAATGGACACCGAGATGCCCTGACTCGAAATAAGGCCGGATATCCCTGCAGTGACTTGAATGCAGGCTCGTCTTGCATCTACCAAGATGAAAGGATGTCTGAATCCCCTGTGGAGTCCACAGAGAAAGACCTACTTCCCCACCTCATCGCGACCGGAGGCCTCACATTCTTTGAAAACTCCAGAGGTACGCGGAGATCAGTGCCTCCAAAGGAGACGATGCCTGACTCCTCGTGAAACTTGATAGGACTCCCATTATTCCTGTGGCTCGTGGAAAGGGACGCTTGGTCTACCGCCTCAGCTGGAGAGGCGTCCCAATTGCCCTGCCAAGCCTCGAGGGGAATCCCGAATTGTCCCTCCCAACTATGCAGGAGTTCTGACGTCGCTGAAGAAACACGTGTGTGCAAGGGCCATCCCCGTCGTAACTCGAGAATATACCCCAGGTTTCCGCCGCAACTCGAGAAAAACCATGATACTTCCCCCTCGACGCAAAATGAGGCCCGATTCCCCTGCACTGCATGCAGAGCAATTCCGTATTGCACATCACACATGAAAGGAGCCTTGATTTCCTTGATGGCATTCCAGAGACACCCCAAGAACACTGTTTCAAGGCTAGAGGGATCCTGAGGTCACTGTAGCAACACGAAAGAGCTCCGTGGACCAAAAATCAACTCAAGATGAATGGTTAGTAACTGGCTTCGACTCCAGAGGAATCCCACTTTACCACAAGCTCCTCAAGAGGAGGCTTCTCTCAGCTCTAGGTATGTGAGAGGGACCCTGATTTTGCGCCCTCAAGTGGAATGGACACCGAGATGCCCTGACTCGAAATAAGGCCGGATATCCCTGCAGTGACTTGAATGCAGGCTCGTCTTGCATCTACCAAGATGAAAGGATGTCTGAATCCCCTGTGGAGTCCACAGAGAAAGACCTAGTTTCCCACCTCATCGCGACCGGAGGCCTCACATTCTTTGAAAACTCCAGAGGTACGCGGAGATCAGTGCCTCCAAAGGAGACGATGCCTGACTCCTCGTGAAACTTGATAGGAGTCCCAGGATTCCTGTGGCTCGTGGAAAGGGACGCTTGGTCTACCGCCTCAGCTTGAGAGGCGTCCCAATTGCCCTGCCAAGCCTCGAGGAGAATCCCGAGTTGTCCCTCGCAACTAGGCAGGAGTCCTGACGTCGCTGAACAAACACGTGGGTGGAATGGCCATCCCCGTCGTAACTCAGAATATACCCCAGGTTCCCGCCGCAACTCGAGAAAAACCATGAGACTTCCCCCTCGCCGCGAGATGAGGCTCGATTCCCCTGCACTGCGTGCAGAGCAATTCCGTGTTGCACATCACACAGGAAAGGAGCCTTGATTTCCTTGATGGCACTCCAGAGAAACCCCAAGAACACTGTTTCAAGGCTAGAGGGATCCTGAGGTCACTGTAGCAACATGAAAGAGCTCCGTGGACAAAAAATCAACTCGAAATGGGAGGTTAGTCCCTGGCTTCAACTCCAGAGGAATACCACCTTACCACAAGCACCTCAAGAGGAGGCTTCTCTCAGCTCTAGGTATGTGAGAGCGACCCTGAGTTTGCGGCCTCAAGTGGAATGGACACCGCGATGCCCTGACTCGAAAAAAGGCCGGATATCCCTGCAGTGACTTTAATGCAGGCTCGTCTTGCATCTCCCAAGATGAAAGGATGTCTGAATCCCCTGTGGAGTCCACAGAGAAAGACCTAGTTCCCCACCTCATCGCGACCGGAGGCCTCACATCCTTTGAAAACTCCAGAGGTACGCGGAGATCAGTGCCTCCAAAGGAGACGATGCCTGACTCCTCGTGAAACTTGATAGGAGTCCCAGGATTCCTGTGGCACGTGGAAAGGGACCCTTGGTCTACCGCCTCAGCTGGAGAGGCGTCCCAATTGCCCTGCCAAGCCTCGAGGAGAATCCCGAGTTGTCCCTCACAACTATGCAGGAGTCCTGACGTCGCTGAACAAACACGTGGGTGGAATGGCCATCCCCCTCGTAACTCAGAATATACCCCAGGTTCCCGCCGCAACTCGAGAAATACCATGAGACTTCCCCCTCACCGCGAGATGAGGCCCGGTTCCCCTGCACTGTGTGCAGAGCAATTCCGTGTTGCACATCACATATGAAAGGAGCCTTGATTTCCTTGATGGCATTCCAGAGAAACCCCAAGAACACTGTTTCAAGGCTAGAGGGATCCTGAGGTCAATGTAGCAACAAGAAAGAGCTCCGTGGCCCAAAAATCAACTCGAGATGAGAGGTTAGTCCCTGGCTTCAACCCCAGAGGAATACCACCTTACCACAAGCACCTCAAGAGGAGGCTTCTCTCAGCTCTAGGTATGTGAGAGGGACCCTGAGTTTGCGGCCTCTAGTGGAATGGACACCGTGATTCCCTGACTCGAAATAAGGCCGGATATCCCTGCAGTGACTTGAATGCAGGCTCGTCTTGCATCTCCCAAGACGAAAGGATGTCTGAATCCCCTGTGGAGACCACAGAGAAAGACCTAGTTCCCCACCTCATCGCGACCGAAGGCCTCACATCCTGTGAAAACTCCAGAGGTACGCGGAGATCAGTGCCTCCAAAGGAGACGATGCCTGACTCCTCATGAAACTTGATAGGAGTCCCAGGATTCCTGTGGCACGTGGAAAGGGACACTTGGTCTCCCGACTCAGCTGGAGAGGCGTCCCAATTGCCCTGCTAAGCCTCGAGGAGAATCTCGAGTTGTCCCTCCCAACTAGGCAGGAGTCCTGACGTCGCTGAACAAACACGTGTTTGGAAGGGCCATCCCCGTCGTAACTCGAGAATATACCCAAGGTTCCCGCCGCAACTCGAGAAAAACCATGAGACTTCCCCCTCGCCGCGAGATGAGGCCCGATTCCCCTGCACTGCGTGCAGAGCAATTCCGTGTTGCACATCACACATGAAAGGAGACTTGATTTCCTTGATGGCACTCCAGAGAAACCCCAAGAACACTGTTTCAAGGCTAGAGGGATCCTGAGGTCACTGTAGCAACACGAAAGAGCTCCATGGACCAAAAATCAACTCGAGATGAGAGGTTAGTCCCTGGCTTCGACTCCAGAGGAATACCACCTTACCACAAGCACCTCAAGAGGAGGCTTCTCTCAGCTCGAGGTATGTGAGAGGGACCCTGAGTTTGCGGCCTCAAGTGGAATGGACACCGCGATGCTCTGACTCGAAATAAGGCCGGATATCCCTGCAGTCACTTGAATGCAGGCTCGTCTTGCATCTCCAAAGACGAAAGGATATCTGAATCCCCTGTGGAAACCACAGAGAAAGACCTAGTTCCCCACCTCATCGCGACCGGAGGCCTCACATCCTTTGAAAACTCCAGAGGTACGCGGAGATCAGTGCCTCCAAAGGAGACGATGCCTGACTCCTGGTGAAACTTGATAGGAGTCCCAGGATTCCTGTGGCACGTGGAAAGGGACACTTGGTCTCCCGCCTCAGCTGGAGAGGCGTCCCAATTGCCCTGCCAAGCCTCGAGGGGAATCCCGAGTTGTCCCTCCCAACTATGCAGGAGTCCTGACGTCGCTGAAGAAACACGTGTGTGCAAGGGCCATCCCCGTCGTAACTCGAGAATATACCCCAGGTTTCCGCCGCAACTCGAGAAAAACCATGATACTTCCCCCTCGACGCAAAATGAGGCCCGATTCCCCTGCACTGCATGCAGAGCAATTCCGTATTGCACATCACACATGAAAGGAGCCTTGATTTCCTTGATGGCATTCCAGAGACACCCCAAGAACACTGTTTCAAGGCTAGAGGGATCCTGAGGTCACTGTAGCAACACGAAAGAGCTCCGTGGACCAAAAATCAACTCAAGATGAATGGTTAGTAACTGGCTTCGACTCCAGAGGAATCCCACTTTACCACAAGCACCTCAAGAGGAGGCTTCTCTCAGCTCTAGGTATGTGAGAGGGACCCTGATTTTGCGGCCTCAAGTGGAATGGACACCGAGATGCCCTGACTCGAAATAAGGCCGGATATCCCTGCAGTGACTTGAATGCAGGCTCGTCTTGCATCTACCAAGATGAAAGGATGTCTGAATCCCCTGTGGAGTCCACAGAGAAAGACCTAGTTCCCCACCTCATCGCGACCGGAGGCCTCACATTCTTTGAAAACTCCAGAGGTACGCGGAGATCAGTGCCTCCAAAGGAGACGATGCCTGACTCCTCGTGAAACTTGATAGGACTCCCAGGATTCCTGTGGCTCGTGGAAAGGGACGCTTGGTCTACCGCCTCAGCTTGAGAGGCGTCCCAATTGCCCTGCCAAGCCTCGAGGGGAATCCCGAATTGTCCCTCCCAACTATGCAGGAGTCCTGACGTCGCTGAAGAAACACGTGTGTGCAAGGGCCATCCCCGTCGTAACTCGAGAATATACCCCAGGTTTCCGCCGCAACTCGAGAAAAACCATGATACTTCCCCCTCGACGCAAAATGAGGCCCGATTCCCCTGCACTGCATGCAGAGCAATTCCGTATTGCACATCACACATGAAAGGAGCCTTGATTTCCTTGATGGCATTCCAGAGACACCCCAAGAACACTGTTTCAAGGCTAGAGGGATCCTGAGGTCACTGTAGCAACATGAAATAGCTCCGTGGACAAAAAATCAACTCGAAATGGGAGGTTAGTCCCTGGCTTCAACTCCAGAGGAATACCTCCTTACCACAAGCACCTCAAGAGGAGGCTTCTCTCAGCTCTAGGTATGTGAGAGGGACCCTGAGTTTGCGGCCTCAAGTGGAATGGACACCGCGATGCCCTGACTCGAAATAAGGCCGGATATCCCTGCAGTGACTTGAATGCAGGCTCGTCTTGCATCTCCCAAGACGAAAGGATGACTGAATCCCCTGTGGAGACCACAGAGAAAGACCTAGTTCCCCACCTCATCGCGACCGGAGGCCTCACATCCTATGAAAACTCGAGAGGTACGCGGAGATCAGTGCCTCCAAAGGAGACGATGCCTGACTCCTCGTGAAACTTGATAGGAGTCCCAGGATTCCTGTGGCACGTGGAAAGGGACCCTTGGTCTCCAACCTCAGCTGGAGAGGCGTCCCAGTTCCCTGCCAAGCCTCAAGGAGAATCCCGAGTTGTCCCTCGCAACTAGGAAGGAGTCCTGACGTCGCTGAACAAACACGTGGGTGGAAGGGCCATCCCCGTCGTAACTCGAGAATATACCCCAGGTTCCCGCCGCAACTCGAGAAAAGCCATGAGACTTCCCCCTCGCCGTGAGAAGAGGCCCGATTCCCCTGCACTGCGTGCAGAGCAATTCAGTGTCGCACATCACACATGAAAGGAGCCTTGATTTCCTTGATGGCACTACAGAGAAACCCCAAGAACACTGTTTCAAGGCTAGAGGGATCCTGAGATCACTGTAGCAACACGAAAGAGCTCCGTGGACCAAGAATCAACTTGAGATGAGAGGTTAGTCCCTGGCTTCGACTTCAGAGAAATACCACCTTACCACAAGCACCTCAAGAGGAGGCTTCTCTCAGCTCTAGGTATGTGAGAGGGACCCTGAGTTTGCGGCCTCAAGTGGAATGGACACCGCGATGTCCTGGCTCGAAATAAGGCCGGATATCCCTGCAGTGACTTGAGTGCAGGCTCGTCTTGCATCTCCCAAGACGAAAGGATGTCTGAATCCCCTGTGGAGACCACAGAGAAAGACCTAGTTCCCCACCTCATCGCGACCGGAGACCTCACATACTTTGAAAACTCCAGAGGTACGCGGAGATCAGTGCTTCCAAAGGAGACGATGTTTGACTCCTCGTGAAACTTGATAGGAGTCCCAGGATTCCTGTGGCACGTGGAAAGGGACCCTGGGTCTCCCGCCTCAGCTGGAGAGGCGTCCCAATTACCCTGCCAAGCCTCGAGGAGAATCCCGAATTGTCCCTCGCAACTATGCAGGAGTCCTGAAGTCGCTGAAGAAACACGTGTGTGGAAGGGCCATCCCCGTCGTAACTCGAGAATATACCCCAGGTTCCCGCCGCAACTCGAGAAAAGCCATGAGACTTCCCCCTCGCCGCGAGATTTGGCCTGATTCCCCTGCACTGCGTGCAGAGCAATTCCGTGTTGCACATCACACATGAAAGGAGCCTTGATTTCCTTGATTGCACTCCAGAGAAACCCCAAGACCACTGTTTCAAGGCTAGAGTAATCCTGACGTCACTGTAGCAACACGAAAGAGCTCCGAGGACGAAAAATCAACTCGAGATGAGAGGTTAGTCCCTGAATTTGACTCCAGAGGAATACCACCTTACCACAAGCACCTCAAGAGGAGGCTTCTCTCAGCTCTAGGTATGTGAGAGGGACCCTGAGTTTGCGGCCTCAAGTTGAATGGACACCGCGATGCCCTGACGCGAAATAAGCCCGGATATCCCGGCAGTGACTTGAATGCAGGCTTGTCTTGCATCTCCCAAGATGAAAGGATGTCTGAATCTCCTGTGGAGACCACAGAGAAAGACCTAGTTCCCCACTTCATCGCGACCGGATGCCTCACATCCTTTGAAAACTTCAGAGGTACACGGAAATCAGTGCCTCCAAAGGAGACGATGCCTGACTCCTCGTGAAACTTGATAGGAGTCCTAGGATTCCTGTGGCACGTGGAAAGGAACCCTTGGTCTCCCGCCTCAGCTGGAGAGGCGTCCCAATTGCCCTGCCAATCCTCGAGGAGAATCCCGAATTGTCCCTCACAACTAGGCAGGAGTCCTAACGTCGCCGAACAAACACGTGGGTGGAAGGGCCATCCCCGTCGTAACTCGAGAATATACCCCAGGTTCCCGCCGCAACTCGAGAAAAACCATTAGACTTCCCCCTCACCGTAAAATGAGGCCCGATTCCCCTGCACTGTGTGCAGAGCAATTCCGTCTTGCACATCACACATGAAAGGAGCCTTGATTTCCTTGATGGCACTCCAGAGAAACCCCAAGAACACTGTTTCAAGGCTAGAGGGATCCTGAGGTCACTGTAGCAACACGAAAGAGCAGCGTGGACCAAAAATCAACTCGAAATGAGGGGATAGTCCCTGGCTTCGACTCCAGAGGAATACCACCTTACCACAAGCACCTCAAGAGGAGGCTTCTCTCAGCTCTAGGTATGTGAGAGGGACCCTGAATTTGCAGCCTCAAGTGGAATGGACACCGCTATGCCCTGACTCGAAATAAGGACGGATATCCCTGCAGTGAGTTGAATGCAGGCTCGTCTTGCATCTCCCAAGACGAAAGGATGTCTGAATCCCCTGTGGAGACCACAGAGAAAGACCTAGTTCCCCACCTCATCGCGACCGGAGGTCTCTCATCCTTTGAAAACTCCAGAGGTAGGCGGAGATCAGAGCCTCCAAAGGAGACGATGCCTGACTCCTCTGAAACATGATAGGAGTCCCAGGATTCCTGTGGTACGTGGAAAGGGACCCTTGGTCTCCCGCCTCAGCTGGAGAGGCATCCCAATTGCCCTGCCAAGCCTCGAGGAGAATCCCGAGTTGTCCCTCGCAACTAGGCAGGAGTCCTGCCGTCGCTGAACAAACACGTGGTTGGAAGGGCCATCCCCATCGTAACTCGAGAATATACCCCAGGTTCCCGTCGCAACTCGAGAAAAACCATGAGACTTCCCCCTCGCCGCAAAATGAGGCCCGATTCCCCTGCACTGCGTGCAGAGCAATTCCGTGTTGCACATCACACATGAAAGGAGCCTTGATTTGCTTGATGGCACTCCAGAGAAAACCCAAGAACACTGTTTCAAGGCTAGAGAGATCCTGAGGTCACTCTAGCAACAGGAAAGAGCTCCGTGGACCAAAAATCAACTCGAGATGAGGGGTTAGTCCCTGGCTTCGACTCCAGAGGAATACCACCTTACCACAAGCACCTCAAGAGGAGGCTTCTCTCAGCTCTAGGTATGTGAGAGGGACCCTGAGTTTGCGGCCTCAAGTGGAATGGACACCGCGATGCCCTGACTCGAAATAAGGCCGGATATCCCTGCAGTGACTTGAATGCAGGCTCGTCTTGCATCTCCCAAGACGAAAGGATGTCTGAATCCCCTGTGGAGACCACAGAGAAAGACCTAGTTCCCCACCTCATCGCGACCGGAGGCCTCACATCCTATGAAAACTCGAGAGGTACGCGGAGATCAGTGCCTCCAAAGGAGACGATGCCTGACTCCTCGTGAAACTTGATAGGAGTCCCAGGATTCCTGTGGCACGTGGAAAGGGACCCTTGGTCTCCAACCTCAGCTGGAGAGGCGTCCCAATTCCCTGCCAAGCCTCAAGGAGAATCCCGAGTTGTCCCTCGCAACTAGGAAGGAGTCCTGACGTCGCTGAACAAACACGTGGGTGGAAGGGCCATCCCCGTCGTAACTCGAGAATATACCCCAGGTTCCCGCCGCAACTCGAGAAAAACCATGAAACTTCCCCCTCACCGTGAGAAGAGGCCCGATTCCCCTGCACTGCGTGCAGAGCAATTCAGTGTCGCACATCACACATGAAAGGAGCCTTGATTTCCTTGATGGCACTACAGAGAAACCCCAAGAACACTGTTTCAAGGCTAGAGGGATCCTGAGATCACTGTAGCAACACGAAAGAGCTCCGTGGACCAAAAATCAACTCGAGATGAGAGGTTAGTCCCTGGCTTCGACTCCAGAGGAATACCACGTTACCACAAGCACCTCAAGAGGAGGCTTCTCTCAGCTCTAGGTATGTGAGAGCGACCCTGAGTTTGCGTCCTCAAGTGGAATGGACACCGCGATGCCCTGACTTGAAATAAGGCCGGATATCCCTGCAGTGACTTGAATGCAGGCTCGTCTTGCATCTCCCAAGACGAAAGGATGTCTGAATCCCCTGTGGAGACCACAGAGAAAGACCTAGTTCCCCACCTCATCGCGACCGGAGACCTCACATACTTTGAAAACTCCAGAGGTACGCGGAGATCAGTGCTTCCAAAGGAGACGATGCTTGACTCCTCGTTAAACTTGATAGGAGTCCCAGGATTCCTGTGGCACGTGGAAAGGGACCCTGGGTCTCCCGCCTCAGCTGGAGAGGCGTCCCAATTACCCTGCCAAGCCTCGAGGAGAATCCCGAATTGTCCCTCGCAACTATGCAGGAGTCCTGAAGTCGCTGAAGAAACACGTGTGTGGAAGGGCCATCCCCGTCGTAACTCGAGAATATACCCCAGGTTCCCGCCGCAACTCGAGAAAAGCCATGAGACTTCCCCCTCGCCGCGAGATTTGGCCTGATTCCCCTGCACTGCGTGCAGAGCAATTCCGTGTTGCACATCACACATGAAAGGAGCCTTGATTTCCTTGATTGCACTCCAGAGAAACCCCAAGAACACTGTTTCAAGGCTAGAGTAATCCTGACGTCACTGTAGCAACACGAAAGAGCTCCGTGGACCAAAAATCAACTCGAGATGAGAGGTTAGTCCCTGACTTTGACTCCAGAGGAATACCACCTTACCACAAGCACCTCAAGAGGAGGCTTCTCTCAGCTCTAGGTATGTGAGAGGGACCCTGAGTTTGCGGCCTCAAGTTGAATGGACACCGCGATGCCCTGACGCGAAATAAGCCCGGATATCCCGGCAGTGACTTGAATGCAGGCTTGTCTTGCATCTCCCAAGATGAAAGGATGTCTCAATCTCCTGTGGAGACCACAGAGAAAGACCTAGTTCCCCACCTCATCGCGACCGGATGCCTCACATCCTTTGAAAACTTCAGAGGTACACGGAAATCAGTGCCTCCAAAGGAGACGATGCCTGACTCCTCGTGAAACTTGATAGGAGTCCTAGGATTCCTGTGGCACGTGGAAAGGAACCCTTGGTCTCCCGCCTCAGCTGGAGAGGCGTCCCAATTGCCCTGCCAATCCTCGAGGAGAATCCCGAATTGTCCCTCACAACTAGGCAGGAGTCCTGACGTCGCCGAACAAACACGTGGGTGGAAGGGCCATCCCCGTCGTAACTCGAGAATATACCCCAGGTTCCCGCCGCAACTCGAGAAAAACCATTAGACTTCCCCCTCGCCGTAAAATGAGGCCCGATTCCCCTGCACTGTGTGCAGAGCAATTCCGTCTTGCACATCATACATGAAAGGAGCCTTGATTTCCTTGATGGCACTCCAGAGAAACCCCAAGAACACTGTTTCAAGGCTAGAGGGATCCTGAGGTCACTGTAGCAACACGAAAGAGCAGCGTGGACCAAAAATCAACTCGAAATGAGGGGATAGTCCCTGGCTTCGACTCCAGAGGAATACCACCTTACCACAAGCACCTCAAGAGGAAGCTTCTCTCAGCTCTAGGTATGTGAGAGGGACCCTGAGTTTGCGGCCTCAAGTGGAATGGACACCGCGATGCCCTGACTCGAAATAAGGCCGGATATCCCTGCAGTGACTTGAATGCAGGCTCGTCTTGCATCTCCCAAGACGAAAGGATGTCTGAATCCCCTGTGGAGACCACAGAGAAAGACCTAGTTCCCCACCTCATCGCGACCGGAGGCCTCACATCCTATGAAAACTCGAGAGGTACGCGGAGATCAGTGCCTCCAAAGGAGACGATGCCTGACTCCTCGTGAAACTTGATAGGAGTCCCAGGATTCCTGTGGCACGTGGAAAGGGACCCTTGGTCTCCAACCTCAGCTGGAGAGGCGTCCCAATTCCCTGCCAAGCCTCAAGGAGAATCCCGAGTTGTCCCTCGCAACTAGGCAGGAGTCCTGACGTCGCTGAAGAAACACGTGTGTGCAAGGGCCATCCCCGTTGTAACTGGAGAATATACCCCAGGTTTCCGCCGCAACTCGAGAAAAACCATGTTACTTCCCCCTCGACGCAAAATGAGGCCCGATTCCCCTGCACTGCATGCAGAGCAATTCCGTATTGCACATCACACATGAAAGGAGCCTTGATTTCCTTGATGGCATTCCAGAGACACCCCAAGAACACTGTTTCAAGGCTAGAGGGATCCTGAGGTCACTGTAGCAACACGAAAGAGCTCCGTGGACCAAAAATCAACTCAAGATGAATGGTTAGTAACTGGCTTCGACTCCAGAGGAATCCCACTTTACCACAAGCACCTCAAGAGGAAGCTTCTCTCAGCTCTAGGTATGTGAGAGGGACCCTGATTTTGCGGCCTCAAGTGGAATGGACACCGAGATGCCCTGACTCGAAATAAGGCCGGATATCCCTGCAGTGACTTGAATGCAGGCTCGTCTTGCATCTACCAAGATGAAAGGATGTCTGAATCCCCTGTGGAGTCCACAGAGAAAGACCTAGTTCCCCACCTCATCGCGACCGGAGGCCTCACATTCTTTGAAAACTCCAGAGGTACGCGGAGATCAGTGCCTCCAAAGGAGACGATGCCTGACTCCTCGTGAAACTTGACAGGACTCCCAGGATTCCTGTGGCTCGTGGAAAGGGACGCTTGGTCTACCGCCTCAGCTTGAGAGGCGTCCCAATTGCCCTGCCAAGCATCGAGGAGAATCCCGAGTTGTCCCTCGCAACTAGGCAGGAGTCCTGACGTCGCTGAACAAACACGTGGGTGGAATGGCCATCCCCGTCGTAACTCAGAATATACCCCAGGTTCCCGCCGCAACTCGAGAAAAACCATGAGACTTCCCCCTCGCCGCGAGTTGAGGCTCGATTCCCCTGCACTGCGTGCAGAGCAATTCCGTGTTGCACATCACACATGAAAGGAGCCTTGATTTCCTTGATGGCACTCCAGAGAAACCCCAAGAACACTGTTTCAAGGCTAGAGGGATCCTGAGGTCACTGTAGCAACATGAAAGAGCTCCGTGGACAAGAAATCAACTCGAAATGGGAGGTTAGTCCCTGGCTTCAACTCCAGAGGAATACCACCTTACCACAAGCACCTCAAGAGGAGGCTTCTCTCAGCTCTAGGTATGTGAGAGGGACCCTGAGTTTGCGGCCTCAAGTGGAATGGACACCGCGATGCCCTGACTCGAAAAAAGGCCGGATATCCCTGCAGTGACTTTAATGCAGGCTCGTCTTGCATCTACCAAGATGAAAGGATGTCTGAATCCCCTGTGGAGTCCACAGAGCAAGACCTAGTTCCCCACCTCATCGCGACCGGAGGCCTCACATCCTTTGAAAACTCCAGAGGTACGCGGAGATCAGTGCCTCCAAAGGAGACGATGCCTGACTCCTCGTGAAACTTGATAGGAGTCCCAGGATTCCTGTGGCACGTGGAAAGGGACCCTTGGTCTACCGCCTTAGCTGGAGAGGCGTCCCAATTGCCCTGCCAAGCCTCGAGGAGAATCCCGAGTTGTACTCTCAGCTCTAGGTATGTGAGAGGGACCCTGATTTTGCGGCCTCAAGTTGAATGGACACCGAGATGCCCTGACTCGAAATAAGGCCGGATATCCCTGAAGTGACTTGAATGCAGGCTCGTCTTGCATCTATCAAGATGAAAGGATGTCTGAATCCCCTGTGGAGTCCACAGAGAAAGACCTAGTTCCCCACCTCATCGCGACCGGAGGCCTCACATTCTTTGAAAACTCCAGAGGTACGCGGAGATCAGTGCCTCCAAAGGAGACGATGCCCGACTCCTCGTGAAACTTCTTAGGACTCCCAGGATTCCTGTGGCTTGTGGAAAGGGACGCTTGGTCTACCGCCTCAGCTTGAGAGGCGTCCCAATTGCCCTGCCAAGCCTCGAGGAGAATCCCGAGTTGTCCCTCGCAACTATGCAGGAGTCCTGACGTCGCTGAACAAACACGTGGGTGGAATGGCCATCCCCCTCGTAACTCAGAATATACCCCAGGTTCCCGCCACAACTCGAGAAAAACCATGAGACTTCCCCCTCACCGCGAGATGAGACCCGGTTCCCCTGCACTGCGTGCAGAGCAATTCCGTGTTGCACATCACACATGAAAGGAGCCTTGATTTCCTTGATGGCATTCCAGAGAAACCCCAAGAACACTGTTTCAAGGCTAGAGGGATCCTGAGGTCAATGTAGCAACAAGAAAGAGCTCCGTGGCCCAAAAATCAACTCGAGATGAGAGGTTAGTCCCTGGCTTCAACCCCAGAGGAATACCACCTTACCACAAGCACCTCATGAGGAGTCTTCTCGCAGCTCTATGTATGTGAGAGGGACCCTGAGTTTGCGGCCTCAAATGGAATGGACACCGCGATGCCCTGACTCGAAATAAGGCCGGATATCCCTGCACTGACTTGAATGCAGGCTCGTCTTGCATCTCCCAAGACGAAAGGATGTCTGAATCCCCTGTGGAGACCACAGAGAAAGACCTAGTTCCCCACCTCATCTAGACATGAGGCCTCACATCCTTTGAAAATTCCAGAGGTACGCGGAGATCAGTGCCTCCAAAGGAGACGATGCCTGACTCCTCGTGAAACTTGATAGGAGTCCCAGGATTCCTGTGACACGTGGAAAGGGACCTTTGGTCTACCTCCTCAGATGGAGAGGCGTCCCAATTGCCCTGCCAAGCCTCGAGGAGAATCCCGAGTTGTCCCTCGCAACTAGGCAGGAGTCCTGACGTCGCTGAACAAACACGTGGCTGGAAGGGCCATCCCCGTCGTAATTCGAGAATATATCCCAGGTTCCCACCGCAACTCGAGAAAAACCATGAGACTTCCCCCTCGCCGCGAGATGAGGCCCGATTCCCCTGCACTGCGTGCAGAGCAATTCCGTATTGCACATCACACATGAAAGGAGCCTTGATTTGCTTGATGGCACTCCAGAGAAACCCCAAGAAAACTGTTTCAAGGCTAGAGGGATCCTGAGGTCACTGTAGCAACATGAAAGAGCTCCGTGGACCAAAAATCAACTCGAGATGAGAGGTTAGTCCCTGGCTTCAAATCCAGAGGAATACCACCTTACCACAAGCACCTCAAGAGGAGGCTTCTCTCAGCTCTAGGTATGTGAGAGGGACCCTGAGTTTGCGGCCTCAAGTGGAATGGACACCGCGATGCCCTGACTCGAAATAAGGCCGGATATGCCTGCAGTGACTTGAATGCAGGCTCGTCTTGCATCTCCCAAGACGAAAGGGTGTCTGAATCCCCTGTGGAGACCACAGAGAAAGACCTAGTTCCCCACCTCATCGCGACCGGAGGCCTCACATCCTTTGAAAACCACAGAGGTACGCGGAGATCAGTGCCTCCAAAGGAGCCAATGCCTGACTGCTCGTCAAACTTGATAGGAGTCCCAGGTTTCCTGTGGCACGTGGAAAGGGACCCTTGGTCTCCCGCTTCAGCTGGAGAGGCGTCCCAATTGCCCTGCCAAACCTCGAGGAGAATCCCGAGTTGTCCCTAGCAACTAGGCAGGAGTCCTGAAGTCACTGAAGAAACACGTGTGTGGATGGGCCATCCCCGTCATAACTCGAGAATATACCTCAGGTTCCCGCCGCAACTCGAGAAAAACCATGAGACTTCCCCCTCGCCGCGAGATGAGGCCTGATTCCCCTACACTGCGTGCAGAGCAATTCCGTGTTGCACATCACACATGAAAGGAGCCTTGATTTCCTTGATGGCACTCCAGACAAACCCCAAGAACATTGTTTCCAGGCTAGAGGGATCCTGAGGACACTGTAGCAACACGAAAGAGCTCCCTCGACCAAAAATCAACTCGAGATGAGAGGGTAGTCCCTGGCTTCGACTCCAGAGGAATACCACCTTATCACAAGCACCTCAAGAGGAGGCTTCTCTCAGCTCTAGCTATGTGAGAGGGACCCTGATTTTGCGGCTTCAAGTGGAATGGACACCGCGATGCCCTGACTCGAAATAAGGCCGGATATCCCTTCAGTGACTTGAATGCAGGCTCGTCTTGCATCTCCCAAGATGAAAGGATGTCTGAATCCCCTGTGGAGACCACAGAGAAAGACCTAGTTCCCCACCTCATCGCGACCGGAGGCCTCACATCCTTTGAAAACTCCAGAGGTACGCGGAGATCAGTGCCTCCAAAGGAGACGATGCCTGACTCCTCGTGAAACTTGATAGGAGTCCCAGGATTCCTGTGGCACGTGGAAAGCGACCCTTGGTCTCCAACCTCAGCTGGAGAGGCGTCCCAATTCCCTGCCAAGCCTCAAGGAGAATCCCGAGTTGTCCCTCGCAACTAGGCAGGAGTCCTGCCATCGCTGAACAAACACGTGGGTGGAAGGGCCATCCCCGTCGTAACTCGAGAATATACCTCAGGTTCCCGCCGCAACTCGAGAAAAGCCATGAGACTTCCCCCTCGCCGCGAGATGAGGCCCGATTCCCCTGCACTGCGTGCAGAGCAATTCCGTGTTGCACATCACACATGAAAGGAGCCTTGATTGACTTGATGGCATTCCAGAGAAACCCCAAGAACACTGTTTCAAGGCTAGAGGGATCCTGAGGTCAATGTAGCAAAAAGAAAGAGCTCCGTGGCCCAAAAATCAACTCGAGATGAGAGGTTAGTCCCTGGCTTCAACCCCAGAGGAATACCACCTTACCACAAGCACCTCATGAGGAGTCTTCTCGCAGCTCTATGTATGTGAGAGGGACCCTGAGTTTGCGGCCTCAAATGGAATGGACACCGCGATGCCCTGACTCGAAATAAGGCCGGATATCCCTGCAGTGACTTGAATGCAGGCTCGTCTTGCATCTCCCAAGACGAAAGGATGTCTGAATCCCCTGTGGAGACCACAGAGAAAGACCTAGTTCCCCACCTCATCGCGACCGGAGGCCTCAAATCCTATGAAAACTCCAGAGGTACGCGGAGATCAGTGCCTCCAAAGGAGACGATGCCTGACTCGTCGTGAAACTTGATAGGAGTCCCAGGATTCCTGTGGCACGTGGAAAGGGACCCTTGGTCTCCCACCTCAGCTGGAAAGGCGTCCCAATTCCCCTGCCAAGCCTCGAGGAGAATCCCGAGTTGTCCCTCGCAACTAGGCAGGAGTCCTGACGTCGCTGAACAAACACGTGGGTGGAAGGGCCATCCCCGTCGTAACTCGAGAATATACCCCAGGTTTCCGCCGCAACTCGAGAAAAACCATGAAACTTCCCCCTCGCCGTTAGATGAGGCCCGATTCCCCTGCACTGCGTGCAGAGCAATTCAGTGTCGCACATCACACATGAAAGGAGCCTTGATTTCCTTGATGGCACTCCAGAGAAACCCCAAGAACACTGTTTCAAGGCTAGAGGGATCCTGAGGTTACTGTAGCAACACGAAAGAGCTCCGTGGACCAAAAATCAACTCGAGATCAGAGGTTAGTCCCTGGCTTCGAATCCAGAGGAATACCACCTTACCACAAGCACCTCAAGAGGAGGCTTCTCTCAGCTCTAGGTATGTGAGAGGGACCCTGAGTTTGCGGCCTCAAGTGGAATGGACACCGCGATGCCCTGACTCGAAATAAGGCCGGATATGCCTGCAGTGACTTGAATGCAGGCTCGTCTTGCATCTCCCAAGACGAAAGGGTGTCTGAATCCCCTGTGGAGACCACAGAGAAAGACCTAGTTCCCCACCTCATCGCGACCGGAGGCCTCACATCCTTTGAAAACCACAGAGGTACGCGGAGATCAGTGCCTCCAAAGGAGCCAATGCCTGACTGCTCGTCAAACTTGATAGGAGTCCCAGGTTTCCTGTGGCACGTGGAAAGGGACCCTTGGTCTCCCGCCTCAGCTGGAGAGGCGTCCCAATTGCCCTGCCAAACCTCGAGGAGAATCCCGAGTTGTCCCTAGCAACTAGGCAGGAGTCCTGAAGTCACTGAAGAAACACGTGTGTGGATGGGCCATCCCCGTCATAACTCGAGAATATACCTCAGGTTCCCGCCGCAACTCGAGAAAAACCATGAGACTTCCCCCTCGCCGCGAGATGAGGCCTGATTCCCCTACACTGCGTGCAGAGCAATTCCGTGTTGCACATCACACATGAAAGGAGCCTTGATTTCCTTGATGGCACTCCAGACAAACCCCAAGAACATTGTTTCCAGGCTAGAGGGATCCTGAGGTCACTGTAGCAACACGAAAGAGCTCCCTCGACCAAAAATCAACTCGAGATGAGAGGGTAGTCCCTGGCTTAGACTCCAGAGGAATACCACCTTATCACAAGCACCTCAAGAGGAGGCTTCTCTCAGCTCTAGCTATGTGAGAGGGACCCTGATTTTGCGGCTTCAAGTGGAATGGACACCGCGATGCCCTGACTCGAAATAAGGCCGGATATCCCTTCAGTGACTTGAATGCAGGCTCGTCTTGCATCTCCCAAGATGAAAGGATGTCTGAATCCCCTGTGGAGACCACAGAGAAAGACCTAGTTCCCCACCTCATGGCGACCGGAGGCCTCACATCCTTTGAAAACTCCAGAGGTACGCGGAGATCAGTGCCTCCAAAGGAGACGATGCCTGACTCCTCGTGAAACTTGATAGGAGTCCCAGGATTCCTGTGGCACGTGGAAAGCGACCCTTGGTCTCCAACCTCAGCTGGAGAGGCGTCCCAATTCCCTGCCAAGCCTCAAGGAGAATCCCGAGTTGTCCCTCGCAACTAGGCAGGAGTCCTGACGTCGCTGAACAAACACGTGGGTGGAAGGGCCATCCCCGTCGTAACTCGAGAATATACCTCAGGTTCCCGCCGCAACTCGAGAAAAGCCATGAGACTTCCCCCTCGCCGCGAGATGAGGCCCGATTCCCCTGCACTGCGTGCAGAGCAATTCCGTGTTGCACATCACACATGAAAGGAGCCTTGATTGACTTGATGGCACTCCAGAGAAACCCCAAGAACACTGTTTCAAGGCTAGAGGGATCCTGAGGTCAATGTAGCAACAAGAAAGAGCTCCGTGGCCCAAAAATCAACTCGAGATGAGAGGTTAGTCCCTGGCTTCAACCCCAGAGGAATACCACCTTACCACAAGCACCTCATGAGGAGTCTTCTCGCAGCTCTATGTATGTGAGAGGGACCCTGAGTTTGCGGCCTCAAATGGAATGGACACCGCGATGCCCTGACTCGAAATAAGGCCGGATATCCCTGCAGTGACTTGAATGCAGGCTCGTCTTGCATCTCCCAAGACGAAAGGATGTCTGAATCCCCTGTGGAGACCACAGAGAAAGACCTAGTTCCCCACCTCATCGCGACCGGAGGCCTCAAATCCTATGAAAACTCCAGAGGTACGCGGAGATCAGTGCCTCCAAAGGAGACGATGCCTGACTCGTCGTGAAACTTGATAGGAGTCCCAGGATTCCTGTGGCACGTGGAAAGGGACCCTTGGTCTCCCACCTCAGCTGGAAAGGCGTCCCAATTCCCCTGCCAAGCCTCGAGGAGAATCCCGAGTTGTCCCTCGCAACTAGGCAGGAGTCCTGACGTCGCTGAACAAACACGTGGGTGGAAGGGCCATCCCCGTCGTAACTCGAGAATATACCCCAGGTTTCCGCCGCAACTCGAGAAAAACCATGAAACTTCCCCCTCGCCGTTAGATGAGGCCCGATTCCCCTGCACTGCGTGCAGAGCAATTCAGTGTCGCACATCACACATGAAAGGAGCCTTGATTGACTTGATGGCACTCCAGAGAAACCCCAAGAACACTGTTTCAAGGCTAGAGGGATCCTGAGGTTACTGTAGCAACACGAAAGAGCTCCGTGGACCAAAAATCAACTCGAGATGAGAGGTTAGTCCCTGGCTTCGAATCCAGAGGAATACCACCTTACCACAAGCACCTCAAGAGGAGGCTTCTCTCAGCTCTAGGTATGTGAGAGGGACCCTGAGTTTGCGGCCTCAAGTGGAATGGACACCGCGATGCCCTGACTCGAAATAAGGCCGGATATGCCTGCAGTGACTTGAATGCAGGCTCGTCTTGCATCTCCCAAGACGAAAGGGTGTCTGAATCCCCTGTGGAGACCACAGAGAAAGACCTAGTTCCCCACCTCATCGCGACCGGAGGCCTCACATCCTTTGAAAACCACAGAGGTACGCGGAGATCAGTGCCTCCAAAGGAGCCAATGCCTGACTGCTCGTCAAACTTGATAGGAGTCCCAGGTTTCCTGTGGCACGTGGAAAGGGACCCTTGGTCTCCCGCCTCAGCTGGAGAGGCGTCCCAATTGCCCTGCCAAACCTCGAGGAGAATCCCGAGTTGTCCCTAGCAACTAGGCAGGAGTCCTGAAGTCACTGAAGAAACACGTGTGTGGATGGGCCATCCCCGTCATAACTCGAGAATATACCTCAGGTTCCCGCCGCAACTCGAGAAAAACCATGAGACTTCCCCCTCGCCGCGAGATGAGGCCTGATTCCCCTACACTGCGTGCAGAGCAATTCCGTGTTGCACATCACACATGAAAGGAGCCTTGATTTCCTTGATGGCACTCCAGACAAACCCCAAGAACATTGTTTCCAGGCTAGAGGGATCCTGAGGTCACTGTAGCAACACGAAAGAGCTCCCTCGACCAAAAATCAACTCGAGATGAGAGGGTAGTCCCTGGCTTCGACTCCAGAGGAATACCACCTTATCACAAGCACCTCAAGAGGAGGCTTCTCTCAGCTCTAGCTATGTGAGAGGGACCCTGATTTTGCGGCTTCAAGTGGAATGGACACCGCGATGCCCTGACTCGAAATAAGGCCGGATATCCCTTCAGTGACTTGAATGCAGGCTCGTCTTGCATCTCCCAAGATGAAAGGATGTCTGAATCCCCTGTGGAGACCACAGAGAAAGACCTAGTTCCCCACCTCATGGCGACCGGAGGCCTCACATCCTTTGAAAACTCCAGAGGTACGCGGAGATCAGTGCCTCCAAAGGAGACGATGCCTGACTCCTCGTGAAACTTGATAGGAGTCCCAGGATTCCTGTGGCACGTGGAAAGGGACCCTTGGTCTCCCGCCTCAGCTGGAGAGGCGTCCCAATTGCCCTGCCAAGCCTCGAGGAGAATCCCGAGTTGTCCCTCGCAACTAGGCAGGAGTCCTGACGTCGCTGAACAAACACGTGGGTGGAAGGGCCATCCCCGTCTTAACTCGAGAATATACCCCAGGTTCCCGCCGCAACTCGAGAAAAACCATGAGACTTCCCCCTCGCCGCAAGATGAGGCCCGATTCCCCTGCACTGCGTGCAGAGCAATTCCGTGTTGCACATCACACATGAAAGGAGCCTTGATTTCCTTGATGGCACTCCAGAGAAACCCCAAGAACACTGTTTCAAGGCTAGAGGGATCCTGAGGTCAATGTAGCAACACGAAAGAGCTCCATGGACCACAAATCAACTGCAGATGAGAGGTTAGTCCCTGGCTTCGACTCCAGAGGAATACCACCTTACCACAAGCACCTCAAGAGGAGGCTTCTCTCAGCTCTAGCTATCTGAGAGGGACCCTGAGTTTGCGGCCTCAAGTGGAATGGACACTGCGATGCCCTGACTCGAAATAAGGCCGGATATCCCTGCAGTGACTTGAATGCAGGCTCGTCTTGCATCTCCCAAGATGAAAGGATGTCTGAATCCCCTGTGGAGACCACAGAGAAAGACCTAGTTCCCCACTTCATGGCGACCATAGGCCTCACATCCTTTGAAAACTCCAGAGGTACGCGGACATCAGTGCCTCCAAAGTAGACGATGGCTGACTCCTCGTGAAACTTGATAGGAGTCCCAGAATTCTTGTGGCACGTGGAAAGGGACCCTTGGTCTCCCGCCTCAGCTGGAGAGGCGTCCCAATTGCCCTGCCAAGCCTCGAGGAGAATCCCGAGTTGTCCCTCGCAACTAGGCAGGAGTCCTGACGTCGCTGAACAAACACGTGGGTGGAAGGGCCATCCCCGTCTTAACTCGAGAATATACCCCAGGTTCCCGCCGCAACTCGAGAAAAACCATGAGACTTCCCCCTCGCCGCAAGATGAGGCCCGATTCCCCTGCACTGCGTGCAGAGCAATTCCGTGTTGCACATCACACATGAAAGGAGCCTTGATTTCCTTGATGGCACTCCAGAGAAACCCCAAGAACACTGTTTCAAGGCTAGAGGGATCCTGAGGTCAATGTAGCAACACGAAAGAGCTCCATGGACCACAAATCAACTGCAGATGAGAGGTTAGTCCCTGGCTTCGACTCCAGAGGAATACCACCTTACCACAAGCACCTCAAGAGGAGGCTTCTCTCAGCTCTAGCTATCTGAGAGGGACCCTGAGTTTGCGGCCTCAAGTGGAATGGACACTGCGATGCCCTGACTCGAAATAAGGCCGGATATCCCTGCAGTGACTTGAATGCAGGCTCGTCTTGCATCTCCCAAGATGAAAGGATGTCTGAATCCCCTGTGGAGACCACAGAGAAAGACCTAGTTCCCCACTTCATGGCGACCATAGGCCTCACATCCTTTGAAAACTCCAGAGGTACGCGGACATCAGTGCCTCCAAAGTAGACGATGGCTGACTCCTCGTGAAACTTGATAGGAGTCCCAGAATTCTTGTGGCGCGTAGAAAGGGACCCTTGGTCTCCCGCCTCAGCTGGAGAGGCGTCCCAATTGCCCTGCCAAGCCTCGAGGAGAATCCCGAATTGTCCCTCGCAACTAGGCAGGAGTCCTGACGTCACTGAACAAACACGTGTGTGGAAGGGCCATCCCCGTCGTAACTCGAGAATATACCCCAGGTTCCCGCCGCAACTCGAGAAAAACCATGAGACTTCCCCCTCGCCGCGAGATGAGGCCCGATTCCCCTGCACTGCGTGCAGAGCAATTCCGTCTTGCAAATCACACATGAAAGGAACCTTGATTTCCTTTATGGCACACCAGAGAAACCCCAAGAACACTCTTTCAAGGCTAGAGGCACCCTGAGTTCAGTGTAGCAACACGAAAGAGCTCCCTGGACCAAAAATCAACTCGAGATGAGAGGTTAGTCCCTGGCTTCGACTCCAGAGGAATACCACCTTACCACAAGCACCTCAAGAGGAGGCTTCTCTCAGCTCTAGGTATGTGAGAGGGACCCTGAGTTTGCGGCCTCAAGTGGAATGGACACCGCGATGCCCTGACTCGAAATAAGGCCGGATATCCCTGCAGTGACTTGAATGCAGGCTCGTCTTGCATCTCCCAAGAAGAAAGGATGTCTGAATCCCCTGTGGAGACCACAGAAAAAGATCTAGTTCCCCACATCATCGCGACCGGAGGCCTCACATCCTTTGAAAACTTCAGAGGTACGTGGAGATCAGTGCCTCCAAAGGTGACGATGCCTGAGTCCTCGTGAAACTTGATAGGAGTCCCAGGATTCCTGTGCACATGGAAAGGGACCCTTGGTCTCCCGCTCAGCTGGAGAGGCGTTCCAATTGCCCTGCCAAGCCTCGAGGAGAATCCCGAGTTGTCCCTAGCAACTAGGCAGGAGTCCTGAAGTCACTGAAGAAACACGTGTGTGGATGGGCCATCCCCGTCATAACTCGAGAATATACCTCAGGTTCCCGCCGCAACTCGAGAAAAACCATGAGACTTCCCCCTCGCCGCGAGATGAGGCCTGATTCCCCTACACTGCGTGCAGAGCAATTCCGTGTTGCACATCACACATGAAAGGAGCCTTGATTTCCTTGATGGCACTCCAGACAAACCCCAAGAACATTGTTTGCAGGCTAGAGGGATCCTGAGGTCACTGTAGCAACACGAAAGAGCTCCCTCGACCAAAAATCAACTCGAGATGAGAGGGTAGTCCCTGGCTTCGACTCCAGAGGAATACCACCTTACCACAAGCACCTCAAGAGGAGGCTTCTCTCAGCTCTAGCTATGTGAGAGGGACCCTGATTTTGCGGCTTCAAGTGGAATGGACACCGCGATGCCCTGACTCAAAATAAGGCCGGATATCCCTTCAGTGACTTGAATGCAGGCTCTTCTTGCATCTCCCAAGATGAAAGGATGTCTGAATCCCCTGTGGAGACCACAGAGAAAGACCTAGTTCCCCACCTCATGGCGACCGGAGGCCTCACATCCTTTGAAAACTCCAGAGGTACGCGGAGATCAGTGCCTCCAAAGGAGACGATGCCTGACTCCTCGTGAAACTTGATAGGAGTCCCAGGATTCCTGTGGCACGTGGAAAGGGACCCTTGGTCTCCAACCTCAGCTGGAGAGGCGTCCCAATTCCCTGCCAAGCCTCAAGGAGAATCCCGAGTTGTCCCGCGCAACTAGGCAGGAGTCCTGACGTCGCTGAACAAACACGTGGGTGGAAGGGCCATCCCCGTCGTAACTCGAGAATATACCCCAGGTTCCCGCCGCAACTCGAGAAAAGCCATGAGACTTCCCCCTCGCCGCGAGATGAGGCCCGATTCCCCTGCACTGCGTGCAGAGCAATTCCGTGTTGCACATCACACATGAAAGGAGCCTTGATTGACTTGATGGCACTCCAGAGAAACCCCAAGAACACTGTTTCAAGGCTAGAGGGACCCTGAGGTCACTGTAGCAACACGAAAGAGCTCCGTGGACCAAGAATCAACTTGAGATGAGAGGTTAGTCCCTGGCTTCGACTTCAGAGAAATACCACCTTACCACAAGCACCTCAAGAGGAGGCTTCTCTCAGCTCTAGGTATGTGAGAGGGACCCTGAGTTTGCGGCCTCAAGTGGAATGGACACCGCGATGTCCTGGCTCGAAATAAGGCCGGGTATCCCTGCAGTGACTTGAGTGCAGGCTCGTCTTGCATCTCCCAAGACGAAAGGATGTCTGAATCCCCTGTGGAGACCACAGAGAAAGACCTAGTTCCCCACCTCATCGCGACCGGAGACCTCACATACTTTGAAAACTCCAGAGGTACGCGGAGATCAGTGCTTCCAAAGGAGACGATGCTTGACTCCTCGTGAAACTTGATAGGAGTCCCAGGATTCCTGTGGCACGTGGAAAGGGACCCTGGGTCTCCCGCCTCAGCTGGAGAGGCGTCCCAATTGCCCTGCCAAGCCTCGAGGAGAATCCCGAATTGTCCCTCGCAACTATGCAGGAGTCCTGAAGTCGCTGAAGAAACACGAGTGTGGAAGGGCCATCCCCGTCGTAACTCGAGAATATACCCCAGGTTCCCGCCGCAACTCGAGAAAAGCCATGAGACTTCCCCCTCGCCGCGAGATTTGGCCTGATTCCCCTGCACTGCGTGCAGAGCAATTCCGTGTTGCACATCACACATGAAAGGAGCCTTGATTTCCTTGATGGCACTCCAGAGAAACCCAAAGAACACTGTTTCAAGGCTAGAGGGATCCTGACGTCACTGTAGCAACACGAAAGAGCTCCGAGGACGAAAAATCAACTCGAGAAGAGAGGTTAGTCCCTGGCTTCGACTCCAGAGGAATACCACCTTACCACAAGCACCTCAAGAGGAGGCTTCTCTCAGCTCTAGGTATGTGAGAGGGACCCTGAGTTTGCGGCCTCAAGTGGAATGGACACCGCGATGCCCTGGCTCGAAATAAGGCCGGATATCCCTGCAGTGACTTGAGTGCAGGCTCGTCTTGCATCTACCAAGATGAAAGGATGTCTGAATCTCCTGTGGAGACCACAGATAAAGACCTAGTTCACCACCTCATGGCGACCGGAGACCTCACATCCTTTGAAAACTCCAGAGGTACGCGGAGATCAGTGCCTCCAAAGGAGACGATGTCTGACTCCTCGTGAAACTTCTTAGGAGTCCCAGGATTCCTGTGGCACGTGGAAAGGGACCCTTGGTCTCCCGCCTCAGCTGGAGAGGCGTCCCAATTGCCCTGCCAAGCCTCGAGGAGAATCCCGAGTTGTCCCTCGCAACTAGGCAGGAGTCCTGACGTCGCTGAACAAACACGTGGATGGAAGGGCCATCCCCGTCTTAACTCGAGAATATACCCCAGGTTCCCTCCGCAACTCGAGAAAAACCATGAGACTTCCCCCTTGCCGCAAGATGAGGCCTGATTCCCCTGCACTGCGTGCAGAGCAATTCCGTGTTGCACATCACAAATGAAAGGAGCCTTGATTTCCTTGATGGCACTCCAGAGAAACCCCAAGAACACTGTTTCAAGGCTAGAGGGATCCTGTGGTCACTGTAGCAACATGAAAGAGCTCCATGGACCACAAATCAACTGCAGATGAGAGGTTAGTCCCTGGCTTCGACTTCAGAGGAATACCACCTTACCACAAGCACCTCAAGAGGAGGCTTCTCTCAGCTCTAGCTATCTGAGAGGGACCCTGAGTTTGCGGCCTCAAGTGGAATGGACACTGCGATGCCCTGACTCGAAATAAGGCCGGATATCCCTGCAGTGACTTGAATGCAGGCTCGTCTTGCATCTCCCAAGATGAAAGGATGTCTGAATCCCCTGTGGAGACCACAGAGAAAGACCTAGTTCCCCACTTCATGGCGACCATAGGCCTCACATCCTTTGAAAACTCCAGAGGTACGCGGACATCAGTGCCTCCAAAGTAGACGATGGCTGACTCCTCGTGAAACTTGATAGGAGTCCCAGAATTCTTGTGGCGCGTAGAAAGGGACCCTTGGTCTCCCGCCTCAGATGGAGAGGCGTCCCAATTGCCCTGCCAAGCCTCGAGGAGAATCCCGAATTGTCCCTCGCAACTAGGCAGGAGTCCTGACGTCACTGAACAAACACGTGTGTGGAAGGGCCATCCCCGTCGTAACTCGAGAATATACCCCAGGTTCCCGCCGCAACTCGAGAAAAACCATGAGACTTCCCCCTCGCCGCGAGATGAGGCCCGATTCCCCTGCACTGCGTGCAGAGCAATTCCGTCTTGCAAATCACACATGAAAGGAACCTTGATTTCCTTTATGGCACACCAGAGAAACCCCAAGAACACTCTTTCAAGGCTAGAGGCACCCTGAGTTCAGTGTAGCAACACGAAAGAGCTCCGTGGACCAAAAATCAACTCGAGATGAGAGGTTAGTCCCTGGCTTCGACTCCAGAGGAATACCACCTTACCACAAGCACCTCAAGAGGAGGCTTCTCTCAGCTCTAGGTATGTGAGAGGGACCCTGAGTTTGCGGCCTCAAGTGGAATGGACACCGCGATGCCCTGACTCGAAATAAGGCCGGATATCCCTGCAGTGACTTGAATGCAGGCTCGTCTTGCATCTCCCAAGAAGAAAGGATGTCTGAATCCCCTGTGGAGACCACAGAAAAAGATCTAGTTCCCCACATCATCGCGACCGGAGGCCTCACATCCTTTGAAAACTTCAGAGGTACGTGGAGATCAGTGCCTCCAAAGGAGACGATGCCTGACTCCTCGTGAAACTTGATAGGAGTCCCAGGATTCCTGTGGCACATGGAAAGGGACCCATGGTCTCCCGCTCAGCTGGAGAGGCGTTCCAATTGCCCTGCCAAGCCTCGAGGAGAATCCCGAGTTGTCCCTCGCAACTAGGCAGGAGTCCTGCCGTCGCTGAATAAACACGTGGGTGGAAGGGCCATCCCCGTCGTAACTCGAGAATATACCCCAGGTTCTCGCCGCAACTCGAGAAAAGCCATGAGACTTCCCCCTCGCCGCGAGATGAGGCCCGATTCCCCTGCACTGCGTGCAGAGCAATTCCGTGTTGCACATCACACATGAAAGGAGCCTTGATTTCCTTGATGGCACTCCAGAGAAACCCCAAGAACACTGTTTCAAGGCTAGAGGGACCCTGAGGTCACTGTAGCAACACGAAAGAGCTCCGTGGACCAAGAATCAACTTGAGATGAGAGGTTAGTCCCTGGCTTCGACTTCAGAGAAATACCACCTTACCACAAGCACCTCAAGAGGAGGCTTCTCTCAGCTCTAGGTATGTGAGAGGGACCCTGAGTTTGCGGCCTCAAGTGGAATGGACACCGCGATGTCCTGGCTCGAAATAAGGCCGGATATCCCTGCAGTGACTTGAGTGCAGGCTCGTCTTGCATCTCCCAAGACGAAAGGATGTCTGAATCCCCTGTGGAGACCACAGAGAAAGACCTAGTTCCCCACCTCATCGCGACCGGAGACCTCACATACTTTGAAAACTCCAGAGGTACGCGGAGATCAGTGCTTCCAAAGGAGACGATGCTTGACTCCTCGTGAAACTTGATAGGAGTCCCAGGATTCCTGTGGCACGTGAAAAGGGACCCTGGGTCTCCCGCCTCAGCTGGAGAGGCGTCCCAATTGCCCTGCCAAGCCTCGAGGAGAATCCCGAATTGTCCCTCGCAACTATGCAGGAGTCCTGAAGTCGCTGAAGAAACACGTGTGTGGAAGGGCCATCCCCGTCGTAACTCGAGAATATACCCCAGGTTCCCGCCGCAACTCGAGAAAAGCCATGAGACTTCCCCCTCGCCGCGAGATTTGGCCTGATTCCCCTGCACTGCGTGCAGAGCAATTCCGTGTTGCACATCACACATGAAAGGAGCCTTGATTTCCTTGATGGCACTCCAGAGAAACCCAAAGAACACTGTTTCAAGGCTAGAGGGATCCTGACGTCATTGTAGCAACACGAAAGAGCTCCGAGGACGAAAAATCAACTCGAGAAGAGAGGTTAGTCCCTGGCTTCGACTCCAGAGGAATACCACCTTACCACAAGCACCTCAAGAGGAGGCTTCTCTCAGCTCTAGGTATGTGAGAGGGACCCTGAGTCTGCGGCCTCAAGTGGAATGGACACCGCGATGCCCTGGCTCGAAATAAGGCCGGATATCCCTGCAGTGACTTGAATGCAGGCTCGTCTTGCATCTCCCAAGATGAAAGGATGTCTGAATCTCCTGTGGAGACCACAGATAAAGACCTAGTTCACCACCTCATGGCGACCGGAGACCTCACATCCTTTGAAAACTCCAGAGGTACGTGGAGATCAGTGCCTCCAAAGGAGACGATGTCTGACTCCTCGTGAAACTTCTTAGGAGTCCCAGGATTCCTGTGGCACGTGGAAAGGGACCCTTGGTCTCCCGCCTCAGCTGGAGAGGCGTCCCAATTGCCCTGCCAAGCCTCGAGGAGAATCCCGAGTTGTCCCTCGCAACTAGGCAGGAGTCCTGACGTCGCTGAACAAACACGTGGGTGGAAGGGCCATCCCCGTCGTAACTCGAGAATATACCCCAGGTTCCCGCCGCAACTAGAGAAAAATCATGAGACTTCCCCCTCGCCGCAAGATGAGGCCCGATTCCCCTGCACTGCGTGCAGAGCAATTCCGTGTTGCACATCACACATGAAAGGAGCCTTGATTTCCTTGATGGCACTCCAGAGAAACCCCAAGAACACTGTTTCAAGGCTAGAGGGATCCTGAGGTCACTGTAGCAACACGAAAGAGCTCCATGGACCACAAATCAACTGCAGATGAGAGGTTAGTCCCTGGCTTCAAATCCAGAGGAATACCACCTTACCACAAGCACCTCAAGAGGAGGCTTCTCTCAGCTCTAGCTATGTGAGAGGGACCCTGAGTTTGCGGCCTCAAGTGGAATGGACACTGCGATGCCCTGACTCGAAATAAGGCCGGATATCCCTGCAGTGACTTGAATGCAGGCTCGTCTTGCATCTCCCAAGATGAAAGGATGTCTGAATCCCCTGTGGAGACCACAGAGAAAGACCTAGTTCCCCACTTCATGGCGACCATAGGCCTCACATCCTTTGAAAACTCCAGAGGTACGCGGACATCAGTGCCTCCAAAGTAGACGATGGCTGACTCCTCGTGAAACTTGATAGGAGTCCCAGAATTCTTGTGGCGCGTAGAAAGGGACCCTTGGTCTCCCGCCTCAGCTGGAGAGGCGTCCCAATTGCCCTGCCAAGCCTCGAGGAGAATCCCGAATTGTCCCTCGAAACTAGGCAGGAGTCCTGACGTCACTGAACAAACACGTGTGTGGAAGGGCCATCCCCGTCGTAACTCGGGAATATACCCCAGGTTCCCGCCGCACTCGAGAAAAACCATGAGACTTCCCCCTCGCCGCGAGATGAGGCCCGATTCCCCTGCACTGCGTGCAGAGCAATTCCGTCTTGCAAATCACACATGAAAGGAACCTTGATTTCCTTTATGGCACTCCAGAGAAACCCCAAGAACACTCTTTCAAGGCTAGAGGCACCCTGAGTTCAGTGTAGCAACACGAAAGAGCTCCGTGGACCAAAAATCAACTCGAGATGAGAGGTTAGTCCCTGGCTTCGACTCCAGAGGAATACCACCTTACCACAAGCACCTCAAGAGGAGGCTTCTCTCAGCTCTAGGTATGTGAGAGGGACCCTGAGTTTGCGGCCTCAAGTGGAATGGACACCGCGATGCCCTGACTCGAAATAAGGCCGGATATCCCTGCAGTGACTTGAATGCAGGCTCGTCTTGCATCTCCCAAGAAGAAAGGATGTCTGAATCCCCTGTGGAGACCACAGAAAAAGATCTAGTTCCCCACATCATCGCGACCGGAGGCCTCACATCCTTTGAAAACTCCAGAGGTACGCGGAGATCAGTGCCTCCAAAGGAGACGATGCCTGACTCCTCGTGAAACTTGATAGGAGTCCCAGGAATCCTGTGGCACGTGGAAAGGGACCCTTGGTCTCCCGCCTCAGCTGGAGAGGCGTCCCAATTGCCCTGCCAAGCCTCGAGGAGAATCCCGAATTGTCCCTCGCAACTATGCAGGAGTCCTGAAGTCGCTGAAGAAACACGTGTGTGGAAGGGCCATCCCCGTCGTAACTCGAGAATATACCCCAGGTTCCCGCCGCAACTCGAGAAAAGCCATGAGACTTCCCCCTCGCCGCGAGATTTGGCCTGATTCCCCTGCACTGCGTGCAGAGCAATTCCGTGTTGCACATCACACATGAAAGGAGCCTTGATTTCCTGGATTGCACTCCAGAGAAACCCCAAGAACACTGTTTCAAGGCTAGAGGGATCCTGAGGTTACTGTAGCAACACGAAAGAGCTCCGTGGACCAAAAATCAACTCGAGATGAGAGGTTAGTCCCTGACTTTGACTCCAGAGGAATACCACCTTACCGCAAGCACCTCAAGAGGAGGCTTCTCTCAGCTCTAGGTATGTGAGAGGGACCCTGAGTTTGCGGCCTCAAGTTGAATGGACACCGCGATGCCCTGACGCGAAATAAGCCCGGATATCCCGGCAGTGACTTGAATGCAGGCTTGTCTTGCATCTCCCAAGATGAAAGGATGTCTGAATCTCCTGTGGAGACCACAGAGAAAGACCTAGTTCCCCACCTCATCGCGACCGGAGGCCTCACATCCTTTGAAAACTTCAGAGGTACACGGAAATCAGTGCCTCCAAAGGAGACGATGCCTGACTCCTCGTGAAACTTGATAGGAGTCCTAGGATTCCTGTGGCACGTGGAAAGGAACCCTTGGTCTACCGCCTCAGCTGGAGAGGCGTCCCAATTGCCCTGCCAAGCCTCGAGGAGAATCCCGAATTGTCCCTCACAACTAGGCAGGAGTCCTGACGTCGCCGAACAAACACGTGGGTGGAAGGGCCATCCCCGTCGTAACTCGAGAATATACCCCAGGTTCCCGCCGCAACTCGAGAAAAACCATTAGACTTCCCCCTCGCCGTAAAATGAGGCCCGATTCCGCTGCACTGTGTGCAGAGCAATTCCGTCTTGCACATCACACATGAAAGGAGCCTTGATTTCCTTGATGGCACTCCAGAGAAACCCCAAGAACACTGTTTCAAGGCTAGAGGGATCCTGAGGTCACTGTAGCAACACGAAAGAGCAGCGTGGACCAATAATCAACTCGAAATGAGGGGATAGTCCCTGGCTTCGACTCCAGAGGAATACCACCTTACCACAAGCACCTCAAGAGGAGGCTTCTCTCAGCTCTAGGTATGTGAGAGGGACCCTGAGTTTGCAGCCTCAAGTGGAATGGACACCGCGATGCCCTGACTCGAAAAAAGGCCGGATATCCCTGCAGTGACTTTAATGCAGGCTCGTCTTGCATCTACCAAGATGAAAGGATGTCTGAATCCCCTGTGGAGTCCACAGAGAAAGACCTAGTTCCCCACCTCATCGCGACCGGAGGCCTCACATCCTTTGAAAACTCCAGAGGTACGCGGAGATCAGTGCCTCCAAAGGAGACGATGCCTGACTCCTCGTGAAACTTGATAGGAGACCCAGGATTCCTGTGGCACGTGGAAAGGGACCCTTGGTCTACCGCCTCAGCTGGAGAGGCGTCCCAATTGCCCTGCCAAGCCTCGAGGAGAATCCCGAGTTGTCCCTCACAACTATGCAGGAGTCCTGACGTCGCTGAACAAACACGTGGGTGGAATGGCCATCCCCCTCGTAACTCAGAATATACCCCAGGTTCCCGCCGCAACTCGAGAAAAACCATGAGACTTCCCCCTCACCGCGAGATGAGGCCCGGTTCCCCTGCACTGCGTGCAGAGCAATTCCGTCTTGCAAATCACACATGAAAGGAACCTTGATTTCCTTTATGGCACTCCAGAGAAACCCCAAGAACACTCTTTCAAGGCTAGAGGCACCCTGAGTTCAGTGTAGCAACACGAAAGAGCTCCGTGGACCAAAAATCAACTCGAGATGAGAGGTTAGTCCCTGGCTTCGACTCCAGAGGAATACCACCTTACCACAAGCACCTCAAGAGGAGGCTTCTCTCAGCTCTAGGTATGTGAGAGGGACCCTGAGTTTGCGGCCTCAAGTGGAATGGACACCGCGATGCCCTGACTCGAAATAAGGCCGGATATCCCTGCAGTGACTTGAATGCAGGCTCGTCTTGCATCTCCCAAGAAGAAAGGATGTCTGAATCCCCTGTGGAGACCACAGAAAAAGATCTAGTTCCCCACATCATCGCGACCGGAGGCCTCACATCCTTTGAAAACTCCAGAGGTACGCGGAGATCAGTGCCTCCAAAGGAGACGATGCCTGACTCCTCGTGAAACTTGATAGGAGTCCCAGGAATCCTGTGGCACGTGGAAAGGGACCCTTGGTCTCCCGCCTCAGCTGGAGAGGCGTCCCAATTGCCCTGCCAAGCCTCGAGGAGAATCCCGAATTGTCCCTCGCAACTATGCAGGAGTCCTGAAGTCGCTGAAGAAACACGTGTGTGGAAGGGCCATCCCCGTCGTAACTCGAGAATATACCCCAGGTTCCCGCCGCAACTCGAGAAAAGCCATGAGACTTCCCCCTCGCCGCGAGATTTGGCCTGATTCCCCTGCACTGCGTGCAGAGCAATTCCGTGTTGCACATCACACATGAAAGGAGCCTTGATTTCCTGGATTGCACTCCAGAGAAACCCCAAGAACACTGTTTCAAGGCTAGAGGGATCCTGAGGTTACTGTAGCAACACGAAAGAGCTCCGTGGACCAAAAATCAACTCGAGATGAGAGGTTAGTCCCTGACTTTGACTCCAGAGGAATACCACCTTACCGCAAGCACCTCAAGAGGAGGCTTCTCTCAGCTCTAGGTATGTGAGAGGGACCCTGAGTTTGTGGCCTCAAGTTGAATGGACACCGCGATGCCCTGACGCGAAATAAGCCCGGATATCCCGGCAGTGACTTGAATGCAGGCTTGTCTTGCATCTCCCAAGATGAAAGGATGTCTGAATCTCCTGTGGAGACCACAGAGAAAGACCTAGTTCCCCACCTCATCGCGACCGGAGGCCTCACATCCTTTGAAAACTTCAGAGGTACACGGAAATCAGTGCCTCCAAAGGAGACGATGCCTGACTCCTCGTGAAACTTGATAGGAGTCCTAGGATTCCTGTGGCACGTGGAAAGGAACCCTTGGTCTCCCGCCTCAGCTGGAGAGGCGTCCCAATTGCCCTGCCAAGCCTCGAGGAGAATCCCGAATTGTCCCTCACAACTAGGCAGGAGTCCTGACGTCGCCGAACAAACACGTGGGTGGAAGGGCCATCCCCGTCGTAACTCGAGAATATACCCCAGGTTCCCGCCGCAACTCGAGAAAAACCATTAGACTTCCCCCTCGCCGTAAAATGAGGCCCGATTCCCCTACACTGTGTGCAGAGCAATTCCGTCTTGCACATCACACATGAAAGGAGCCTTGATTTCCTTGATGGCACTCCAGAGAAACCCCAAGAACACTGTTTCAAGGCTAGAGGGATCCTGAGGTCACTGTAGCAACACGAAAGAGCAGCGTGGACCAAAAATCAACTCGAAATGAGGGGATAGTCCCTGGCTTCGACTCCAGAGGAATACCACCTTACCACAAGCACCTCAAGAGGAGGCTTCTCTCAGCTCTAGGTATGTGAGAGGGACCCTGAGTTTGCAGCCTCAAGTGGAATGGACACCGCTATGCCCTGACTCGAAATAAGGACGGATATCCCTGCAGTGACTTGAATGCAGGCTCGTCTTGCATCTCCCAAGACGAAAGGATGTCTGAATCCCCTGTGGAGACCACAGAGAAAGACCTAGTTCCCCACCTCATGGCGACCGGAGGTCTCTCATCCTTTGAAAACTCCAGAGGTAGGCGGAGATCAGAGCCTCCAAAGGAGACGATGCCTGACTCCTCTGAAACATGATAGGAGTCCCAGGATTCCTGTGGCACGTGGAAAGGGACCCTTGGTCTCCCGCCTCAGCTGGAGAGGCATCCCAATTGCCCTGCCTAGCCTCGAGGAGAATCCCGAGTTGTCCCTCGCAACTAGGCAGGAGTCCTGCCGTCGCTGAACAAACACGTGGTTGGAAGGGCCATCCCCATCGTAACTCGAGAATATACCCCAGGTTCCCGCCGCTACTCGAGAAAAACCATGAGACTTCCCCCTCGCCGCGAGATGAGGCCCGATTCCCCTGCACTGCGTGCAGAGCAATTCCGTGTTGCACATCACACATGAAAGGAGCCTTGATTTCCTTGATGGCACTCCAGAGAAACCCCAAGAACACTGTTTCAAGGCTAGAGGGATCCTGAGGTCACTGTAGCAACACGAAAGAGCTCCGTGGACCAAAAATCAACTCGAGATGAGGGGTTAGTCACTGGCTTCGACTCCAGAGGAATACCACCTTACCACAAGCACCTCAAGCGAAGGCTTCTCTCAGCTCTAGGTATGTGAGAGGGACCCTGAGTTTGCGGCCTCAAGTGGAATGGACACCGCGATGCCCTGACTCGAAATAAGGCCGGATATCCCTGCAGTGACTTGAATGCAGGCTCGTCTTGCATCTCCCAAGACGAAAGGATGTCTGAATCCCCTGTGGAGACCACAGAGAAAGACCTAGTTCCCCACCTCATCGCGACCGGAGGCCTCACATCCTTTGAAAACTCCAGAGGTACGCGGAGATCAGTGCCTCCAAAGGAGACGATGCCTGACTCCTCGTGAAACTTGATAGGAGTCCCAGGATTCCTGTGGCACGTGGAAAGGGACCCTTGGTCTCCAACCTCAGCTGGAGAGGCGTCCCAATTCCCTGCCAAGCCTCAAGGAGAATCCCGCGTTGTCCCTCGCAACTAGGCAGGAGTCCTGACGTCGCTGAACAAACACGTGGGTGGAAGGGCCATCCCCGTCGTAACTCGAGAATATACCCCAGGTTCCCGCCGCAACTCGAGAAAAACCATGAAACTTCCCCCTCACCGTGAGAGGAGGCCCGATTCCCCTGCACTGCGTGCAGAGCAATTCAGTGTCGCACATCACACATGAAAGGAGCCTTGATTTCCTTGATGGCACTCCAGAGAAACCCCAAGAACACTGTTTCAAGGCTAGAGGGATCCTGAGATCACTGTAGCAACACGAAAGAGCTCCGTGGACCAAAAATCAACTCGAGATGAGAGGTTAGTCCCTGGCTTCGACTCCAGAGGAATACCACGTTACCACAAGCACCTCAAAAGGAGGCTTCTCTCAGCTCTAGGTATGTGAGAGGGACCCTGAGTTTGCGGCCTCAAGTGGAATGGACACCGCGATGCCCTGACTTGAAATAAGGCCGGATATCCCTGCAGTGACTTGAATGCAGGCTCGTCTTGCATCTCCCAAGACGAAAGGATGTCTGAATCCCCTGTGGAGACCACAGAGAAAGACCTAGTTCCCCACCTCATCATGACCGGAGGCCTCACATCCTTTGAAAACTCCAGAGGTACGCGGAGATCAGTGCCTCCCAAGGAGACGATGCCTGACTCCTCGTGAAACTTGATAGGAGTCCCAGGATTCCTGTGGCACTTGGAAAAGGACTCTTGGTCTCCCGCCTCAGCTGGAGAGGCGTCCCAATTGCCCTGCCAAGCCTCGAGGAGAATCCCGAGTTGTCCCTCGCAACTAGGCAGGAATCCTGCCGTCGCTGAATAAACACGTGGGTGGAAGGGCCATCCCCGTCGTAACTCGAGAATATACCCCAGGTTCTCGCCGCAACTCGATAAAAACCATGAGTCCTCCCCCTCACCGTGAGATGAGGCCCGATTCCACTGCACTGCATGCAGAGCAATTACGTGTTGCACATCAAACATGAAAGGAGCCTTGATTTCCTTGATGGCACTCCAGAGAAACCCCAAGAACACTGTTTCAATGCTAGAGGGATCCTGAGGTCACTGTAGCAACACGAAAGAGCTCCGTGGACCAAAAATCAACTGGAGATGAGATGTTAGTCCCTAACTTCGACTCCAGAGGAATACCACCTTACCACAAGCACCTCAAGAGGAGGCTTCTCTCAGCTCTAGGTATGTGAGAGGTACCCTGAGTTTGCGGCCTCAAGTGGAATGGACACCGCGATGCCCTGTCTCGAAATAAGACCGTATATACCTGCAGTGACTTGAATGCAGGCTCGTCTTGCATCTCCCAAGATGAAAGGATGTCTGAATCCACTGTGGAGACCACAGAGAAAGACCTAGTTCCCCACCTCATCGCGACCGGAGGCCTCACATCCTTTGAAAACTCCAGAGGTACGCGGAGATCAGTGCCTCCAAAGGAGACGATGCCTGACTCCTCGTGAAACTTGATAGGAGTCCCAGGAATCCTGTGGCACGTGGAAAGGGACCCTGGGTCTCCCGCCTCAGCTGGAGAGGCGTCCCAATTGCCCTGCCAAGCCTCGAGGAGAATCCCGAATTGTCCCTCGCAACTATGCAGGAGTCCTGAAGTCGCTGAAGAAACACGTGTGTGGAAGGGCCATCCCCGTCGTAACTCGAGAATATACCCCAGGTTCCCGCCGCAACTCGAGAAAAGCCATGAGACTTCCCCCTTGCCGCTAGATGAGGCCCAATTCCCCTGCACTGCGTGCAGAGCGATTCCGTCTTGCACATCACACATGAAAGGAACCTTGATTTCCTTGATGGCACTCCAGAGAAAAACCAAGAACACTCTTTCAAGGCTAGAGGGATTCTGAGGTCACTGTAGCAACAAGAAAGAGCTCCGTGGACCAAAAATCAACTCGAGATGAGAGGGTAGTCCCTGGCTTCGACTCCAGAGGAATACCACCTTACCATGAGCACCTCAAGAGGAGGCTTATCTCAGCTCTAGGTATGTGAGAGGGACCCTGAGTTTGTGGCCTCAAGTGGAATGGACACCGAGATGCCCTGACTCGAAATAAGGCCGGATATCCCTGCAGTGAATTGAATGCAGGCTCGTCTTGCATCTCCCAAGACGAAAGGATGTCTGAATCCCCTGTGGAGACCACAGAGAAAGACCTAGTTCCCCACCTCATCGCGACCGGAGGCCTCACATCCTTTGAAAATTCCAGAGGTACGCAGAGATCAGTGCCTCCCAAGGAGACGATGCCTGACTGCTCGTGAAACTTGATAGGAGTCCCAGGATTCCTGTGGCACGTGGAAAGGGACCCTTGGTCTCCCGCCTCAGCTGGAGAGGCGTCCCAATTGCCCTGCCAACCCTCGAGGAGAATCCCGAGTTGTCCCTCGCAACTAGGCAGGAGTCCTGACGTCGCTGAAGAAACACGTGGGTGGAAGGGCCATCACCGTCGTAACTCGAGAATATACCCCAGGTTCCCGCCGCAACTCGAGAAAAACCATGAGACTTCCCCCTCGCCGCGAGATGAGGCCCGATTCCCCTGCACTGCGTGCAGAGCCATTCCGTGTTGCACATCACACATGAAAGGAGCCTTGATTTCCTTGATGGCACTCCAGAGAAACCCCAAGAACACTGTTTCAAGGATAGAGGCACCCTGAGGTCACTGTAGCAACACAAAAGAGCTCCGTGGACCAAAAATCAACTCGAGATGAGAGGTTAGTCCCTGGCTTCGACTCCAGAGGAATACCACCTTATCACAAGCACCTCAAGAGGAGGCTTCTCTCAGCTCTAGCTATGTGAGAGGGACCCTGATTTTGCGGCCTCAAGTGAAATGGACACCGCGATGCCCTGACTCGAAATAAGGCCGGATATCCCTGCAGTGACTTGAATGCAGGCTCGTCTTGCATCTCCCAAGATGAAAGGATGTCTGAATCCCCTGTGGAGACCACAGAGAAAGACCTAGTTCCCGACCTCATCGCGACCGGAGGCCTCACATCCTTTGAAAACTCCAGAGGTACGCGGAGATCAGTGCCTCCAAAGGAGACGATGCCTGACTCCTCGTGAAACTTGATAGGAGTCCCAGGATTCCTGTGGCACGTGGAAAGGGACCCTTGGTCTCCCGCCTCAGCTGGAGAGGCGTCCCAATTGCCCTGCCAAGCCTCGAGGAGAATCCCGAGTTGTCCCTCGCAACTAGGCAGGAGTCCTGACGTCGCTGAACAAACACGTGGGTGGAAGGGACATCCCCGTCGTAACTCGAGAATATACCCCAGGTTCCCGCCGCAACTCGAGAAAAGCCATTAGACTTCCCCCTCGCCGCGAGATGAGGCCCGATTCCCCTGCACTGCATGCAGAGCAATTCCGTGTGCACATCAAACATGAAAGGAGCCTTGATTTCCTTGATGGCACTCCAGAGAAACCCCAAGAACACTGTTTCAAGGCTAGAGGGATCCTGAGATCACTGTAGCAACACGAAAGAGCTCCGTGGACCAAAAATCAACTCGAGATGAGAGGTTAGTCCCTGGCTTCGACTCCAGAGGAATACCACGTTACCACAAGCACCTCAAAAGGAGGCTTCTCTCAGCTCTAGGTATGTGAGAGCGACCCTGAGTTTGCGGCCTCAAGTGGAATGGACACCGCGATGCCCTGACTTGAAATAAGGCCGGATATCCCTGCAGTGACTTGAATGCAGGCTCGTCTTGCATCTCCCAAGACGAAAGGATGTCTGAATCCCCTGTGGAGACCACAGAGAAAGACCTAGTTCCCCACCTCATCATGACCGGAGGCCTCACATCCTTTGAAAACTCCAGAGGTACGCGGAGATCAGTGCCTCCCAAGGAGACGATGCCTGACTCCTCGTGAAACTTGATAGGAGTCCCAGGATTCCTGTGGCACTTGGAAAAGGACTCTTGGTCTCCCGCCTCAGCTGGAGAGGCGTCCCAATTGCCCTGCCAAGCCTCGAGGAGAATCCCGAGTTGTCCCTCGCAACTAGGCAGGAGTCCTGCCGTCGCTGAATAAACACGTGGGTGGAAGGGCCATCCCCGTCGTAACTCGAGAATATACCCCAGGTTCTCGCCGCAACTCGATAAAAACCATGAGTCCTCCCCCTCACCGTGAGATGAGGCCCGATTCCACTGCACTGCATGCAGAGCAATTACGTGTTGCACATCAAACATGAAAGGAGCCTTGATTTCCTTGATGGCACTCCAGAGAAACCCCAAGAACACTGTTTCAATGCTAGAGGGATCCTGAGGTCACTGTAGCAACACGAAAGAGCTCCGTGGACCAAAAATCAACTGGAGATGAGATGTTAGTCCCTAACTTCGACTCCAGAGGAATACCACCTTACCACAAGCACCTCAAGAGGAGGCTTCTCTCAGCTCTAGGTATGTGAGAGGTACCCTGAGTTTGCGGCCTCAAGTGGAATGGACACCGCGATGCCCTGTCTCGAAATAAGACCGTATATACCTGCAGTGACTTGAATGCAGGCTCGTCTTGCATCTCCCAAGATGAAAGGATGTCTGAATCCACTGTGGAGACCACAGAGAAAGACCTAGTTCCCCACCTCATCGCGACCGGAGGCCTCACATCCTTTGAAAACTCCAGAGGTACGCGGAGATCAGTGCCTCCAAAGGAGACGATGCCTGACTCCTCGTGAAACTTGATAGGAGTCCCAGGAATCCTGTGGCACGTGGAAAGGGACCCTGGGTCTCCCGCCTCAGCTGGAGAGGCGTCCCAATTGCCCTGCCAAGCCTCGAGGAGAATCCCGAATTGTCCCTCGCAACTATGCAGGAGTCCTGAAGTCGCTGAAGAAACACGTGTGTGGAAGGGCCATCCCCGTCGTAACTCGAGAATATACCCCAGGTTCCCGCCGCAACTCGAGAAAAGCCATGAGACTTCCCCCTTTCCGCTAGATGAGGCCCAATTCCCCTGCACTGCGTGCAGAGCGATTCCGTCTTGCACATCACACATGAAAGGAACCTTGATTTCCTTGATGGCACTCCAGAGAAAAACCAAGAACACTCTTTCAAGGCTAGAGGGATTCTGAGGTCACTGTAGCAACAAGAAAGAGCTCCGTGGACCAAAAATCAACTCGAGATGAGAGGGTAGTCCCTGGCTTCGACTCCAGAGGAATACCACCTTACCATGAGCACCTCAAGAGGAGGCTTATCTCAGCTCTAGGTATGTGAGAGGGACCCTGAGTTTGTGGCCTCAAGTGGAATGGACACCGTGATGCCCTGACTCGAAATAAGGCCGGATATCCCTGCAGTGAATTGAATGCAGGCTCGTCTTGCATCTCCCAAGACGAAAGGATGTCTGAATCCCCTGTGGAGACCACAGAGAAAGACCTAGTTCCCCACCTCATCGCGACCGGAGGCCTCACATCCTTTGAAAATTCCAGAGGTACGCAGAGATCAGTGCCTCCCAAGGAGACGATGCCTGACTGCTCGTGAAACTTGATAGGAGTCCCAGGATTCCTGTGGCACGTGGAAAGGGACCCTTGGTCTCCCGCCTCAGCTGGAGAGGCGTCCCAATTGCCCTGCCAACCCTCGAGGAGAATCCCGAGTTGTCCCTCGCAACTAGGCAGGAGTCCTGACGTCGCTGAAGAAACACGTGGGTGGAAGGGCCATCACCGTCGTAACTCGAGAATATACCCCAGGTTCCCGCCGCAACTCGAGAAAAACCATGAGACTTCCCCCTCGCCGCGAGATGAGGCCCGATTCCCCTGCACTGCGTGCAGAGCCATTCCGTGTTGCACATCACACATGAAAGGAGCCTTGATTTCCTTGATGGCACTCCAGAGAAACCCCAAGAACACTGTTTCAAGGATAGAGGCACCCTGAGGTCACTGTAGCAACACAAAAGAGCTCCGTGGACCAAAAATCAACTCGAGATGAGAGGTTAGTCCCTGGCTTCGACTCCAGAGGAATACCACCTTATCACAAGCACCTCAAGAGGAGGCTTCTCTCAGCTCTAGCTATGTGAGAGGGACCCTGATTTTGCGGCCTCAAGTGAAATGGACACCGCGATGCCCTGACTCGAAATAAGGCCGGATATCCCTTCAGTGGCTTGAATGCAGGCTCGTCTTGCATCTCCCAAGATGAAAGGATGTCTGAATCCCCTGTGGAGACCACAGAGAAAGACCTAGTTCCCGACCTCATCGCGACCGGAGGCCTCACATCCTTTGAAAACTCCAGAGGTACGCGGAGATCAGTGCCTCCAAAGGAGACGATGCCTGACTCCTCGTGAAACTTGATAGGAGTCCCAGGATTCCTGTGGCACGTGGAAAGGGACACTTGGTCTCCCGCCTCAGCTGGAGAGGCGTCCCAATTGCCCTGCCAAGCCTCGAGGAGAATCCCGAGTTGTCCCTCGCAACTAGGCAGGAGTCCTGACGTCGCTGAACAAACACGTGGGTGGAAGGGACATCCCCGTCGTAACTCGAGAATATACCCCAGGTTCCCGCCGCAACTCGAGAAAAGCCATTAGACTTCCCCCTCGCCGCGAGATGAGGCCCGATTCCCCTGCACTGCATGCAGAGCAATTCCGTGTGCACATCAAACATGAAAGGAGCCTTGATTTCCTTGATGGCACTCCAGAGAAACCCCAAGAACACTGTTTCAAGGCTAGAGGGACCCTGAGGTCACTGTAGCAACACGAAAGAGCTCCGTGGACCAAGAATCAACTTGAGATGAGAGGTTAGTCACTGGCTTCGACTCCAGAGGAATACCACCTTACCACAAGCACCTCAAGAGGAGGCTTCTCTCAGCTCTAGGTATGTGAGAGGGACCCTGAGTTTGCGGCCTCAAGTGGAATGGACACCGCGATGCCCTGGCTCGAAATAAGGCCGGATATCCCTGCAGTGACTTCAATGCAGGCTCGTCTTGCATCTCCCAAGATGAAAGGATGTCTGAATCCCCTGTGGAGACCACAGATAAAGACCTAGTTCACCACCTCATGGCGACCGGAGTCCTCACATCCTTTGAAAACTCCAGAGGTACGCGGAGATCAGTGCCTCCAAAGGAGACGATGTCTGACTCCTCGTGAAACTTCTTAGGAGTCCCAGGATTCCTGTGGCACGTGAAAAGGGACCCTTGGTCTCCCGCCTCAGCTGGAGAGGCGTCCCAATTGCCCTGCCAAGCCTCGAGGAGAATCCCGAGTTGTCCCTCGCAACTAGGCAGGAATCCTGCCGTCGCTGAATAAACACGTGGGTGGAAGGGCCATCCCCGTCGTAACTCGAGAATATACCCCAGGTTCTCGCCGCAACTCGAGAAAAACCATGAGTCCTCCCCATCACCGTGAGATGAGGCCCGATTCCACTGCACTGCATGCAGAGCAATTACGTGTTGCACATCACACATGAAAGGAGCCTTGATTTCCTTGATGGCACTCCAGAGAAACCCCAAGAACACTGTTACAAGGCTAGAGGGATCCTGAGGTCACAGTAGCAACATGAAAGAGCTACGTGGACCAAAAATCAACTCGAGATGAGATGTTAGTCCCTAACTTCGACTCCAGAGGAATACCACCTTACCACAAACACCTCAAGAGGAGGCTTCTCTCAGCTCTAGGTATGTGAGAGGGACCCTGAGTTTGCGGCCTCAAGTGGAATGGACACCACGATGCCCTGTCTCGAAATAAGACCGTATATACCTGCAGTGACTTGAATGCAGGCTCGTCTTGCATCTCCCAAGACGAAAGGATGTCTGAATCCCCTGTGGAGACCACAGAGAAAGACCTAGTTCCCCACCTCATCGCGACCGGAGGCCTCACATCCTTTGAAAACTCCAGAGGTACGCGGAGATCAGTGCCTCCAAAGGAGACGATGCCTGACTCCTCGAGAAACTTTATAGGAGTCCCAGGATTCCTGTGGCACGTGGAAAGGGACCCTTGGTCTCCCGCCTCAGCTGGAGAGGCGTCCCAATTGCCCTGCCAAGCCTCGAGGAGAATCCCGAGTTGTCCCTCACAACTAGGCAGGAGTCCTGACGTCGCTGAACAAACACGTGGGTGGAAGGGCCATCCCCGTCGTAACTCGAGAATATACCCCAGGTTCCCGCCGCAACTCGAGAAAAGCCATGAGACTTCCCCCTCGCCGCGAGATGAGGCCCGATTCACCTGCACTGCATGCAGAGCAATTCCTTGTGCACATCAAACATGAAAGGAGCCTTGATTTCCTTGATGGCACTCCAGAGAAACCCCAAGAACACTGTTTCAAGGCTAGAGGGATCCTGAGGTCACTGTAGCAACACGAAAGAGCTCCGTCGACCAAAAATCAACTCGAGATGAGAGGTTAGTCCCTGGCTTCGACTCCAGAGGAATACCACCTTACCACAAGCACCTCAAGAGGAGGCTTCTCTCAGTTCTAGCTGTGTGAGAGGGACCCTGAGTTTGCGGCCTCAAGTGGAATGGACACCGCGAAGCCCTGACTCGAAATAAGGGCGGATATCCCTGCAGTGACTTGAATGCAGGCTCGTCTTGCATCTCCCAAGATGAAAGGATGTCTGAATCCCCTGTGGAGACCACAGAGAAAGACCTAGTTCCCGACCTCATCGTGACCGGAGGCCTCACATCCTTTGAAAACTCCAGAGGTACGCGGAGATCAGTGCCTCCATAGGAGACGATGCCTGACTCCTCGTGAAACTTGATAGGAGTCCCAGGATTCCTGTGGCACGTGGAAAGGGACCCTTGGTCTCCCGCCTCAGCTGGAAAGGCGTCCCAATTGCCCTGCCAAGCCTCGAGGAGAATCCCGAGTTGTCCCTCGCAACTAGGCAGGATTCCTGACGTCGCTGAACAAACACGTGGGTGGAAGGGCCATCCCCGTTGTAACTCGAGGATATACCCCAGGTTACCGCCACAACTCGAGAAAAGCCAAGAGACTTCCCCCTCGCCGCAAGATGAGGCCCGATTCCCCTGCACTGCGCGCAGAGCAATTCCGTGTTGCACATCACACATCAAAGGAGCCTTGATTTCCTTGATGGCACTCCAGAGAAACCCCAAGAACACTGTTTCCAGGCTAGAGGGATCCTGAGGTCACTGTAGCAATATGAAAGAGCTCCGTCGACCAAAAATCAACTCGAGATGAGAGGGTAGTCCCTGGCTTCGACTCCAGAGGAATACCATCTTATCACAAGCACCTCAAGAGGAGGCTTCTCTCAGCTCTAGCTATGTGAGAGGGACCCTGATTTTGCGGCTTCAAGTGAAATGGACACCGCGATGCCCTGACTCGAAATAAGGCCGGATATCCCTTCAGTGACTTGAATGCAGGCTCGTCTTGCATCTCCCAAGATGAAAGGATGTCTGAATCCCCTGTGGAGACCACAGAGAAAGACCTAGTACCCCACCTCATCGCGACCGGAGGCCTCACATCCTTTGAAAACTCCAGAGGTACGCGGAGATCAGTGCCTCCAAAGGAGACGATGCCTGACTCCTCGTGAAACTTGATAGGAGTCCCAGGATTCCTGTGGCACGTGGAAAGGGACCCTTGGTCTCCCGCCTCAGCTGGAGAGGCATCCCAATTGCCCTGCCAAGCCTCGAGGAGAATCCCGAGTTGTTCCTCGCAACTAGGCAGGAGTCCTGACGTCGCTGAACAAACACGTGTGTGTAAGGGCCATCCCCGTCGTAACTCGAGAATATACCCCAGGTTCCCGCCGCAACTCGAGAAAAGCCATTAGACTTCCCCCTCGCCGCGAGATGAGGCCCGATTCCCCTGCACTGCGTGCAGAGCAATTCTGTCTTGCAAATCACACATGAAAGGAACCTTGATTTCCTTTATGGCACTCCAGACAAACCCCAAGAACACTGTTTCAAGGCTAGAGCGATCCTGAGGTCACTGTAGCAACACGAAAGAGCTCCGTGGCCCAAAAATCAACTCGAGATGAGAGGTTAGTCCCTGGCTTCGACTCCAGAGGAATACCACCTTACCACAAGCACCGCAAGAGGAGGCTTCTCTCAGCTCTAGGTATGTGAGAGGGACCCTGAGTTTGCGGCCTCAAGTGGAATCGACACTGCGATGCCCTGACTCGAAATAAGGCCGGATATCCCTGCAGTGACTTGAATGCAGGCTCGTCTTGCATCTCCCAAGACGAAAGGATGTCTGAATCCCCTGTGGAGACCACAGAGAAAGACCAATTTCCCCACTTCATGGCGACCAGAGGCCTCACATCCTTTGAAAACTTCAGAGGTACGCGGACATCAGTGCCTCCAAAGGAGACGATGCCTGACTCCTCGTGAAACTTGATAGGAGTCCCAGGATTCCTGTGGCACGTGGAAAGGGACACTTGGTCTCCCGCCTCAGCTGGAGAGTCGTCCCAATTGCCCTGCCAACCCTCGAGGAGAATCCCGAGTTGTCCCTCGCAACTAGGCAGGAGTCCTGACATCGCTGAAGAAACACGTGGATGGAAGGGCCATCCCCGTCGTAACTCGAGAATATACCCCAGGTTCCCGCCGCAACTCGAGAAAAACCATGAGACTTCCCCCTCCCCGCGAGATGAGGCCCGATTCCCCTGCACTGCGTGCAGAGCAATTCCGTGTTGCACATCACACATGAAAGGAGCCTTGATTTCCTTGATGGCACTCCAGAGAAACCCCAAGAACACTGTTTCAAGGCTAGAGGCACCCTGAGGTCACTGTAGCAACAGGAAAGAGCTCCGTCGACCAAAAATCAACTCGAGATGAGAGGGTAGTCCCTGGCTTCGACTCCAGAGGAATACCACCTTACCACGAGCACCTCAAGAGGAGGCTTCTCTCAGCTCTAGGTATGTGAGAGGGACCCTGAGTTTGTGGCCTCAAGTGGAATGGACACCGCGATGCCCTGAATCGAAATAAGGCCGGATATCCCTGCAGTGACTTGAATGCAGGCTCGTCTTGCATCTCCCAAGACGAAATGGTGTCTGAATCCCCTGTGGAGACCACAGAGAAAGACCTAGTTCCCCACCTCATGGCGACCGGAGGCCTCACATCCTTTGAAAATTCCAGAGGTACGCAGAGATCAGTGCCTCCAAAGGAGACGATGCCTGACTCCTCGTGAAACTTGATAGAAGTCCCAGGATTCCTGTGGCACGTGGAAAGGGACCCTTGGTCTCCCGCCTCAGCTGGAGAGGCGTCCCAATTGCCCTGCCAAGCCTCGAGGAGAATGCCGAGTTGTCCCTCGCAACTAGGCAGGAGTCCTGACGTCGCTGAACAAACACGTGGGTGGAAGGGCCATCCCCGTCATAACTCGAGAATATACCCCAGGTTCCCGCCGCAACTCGAGAAAAACCATGAGACTTCCCCCTCCCCGCGAGATGAGGCCCGATTCCCCTGCACTGCGTGCAGAGCAATTCCGTGTTGCACATCACACATGAAAGGAGCCTTGATTTCCTTGATGGCACTCCAGAGAAACCCCAAGAACACTGTTTCAAGGCTAGAGGCACCCTGAGGTCACTGTAGCAACAGGAAAGAGCTCCGTGGACCAAAAATCAACTGGAGATGAGAGGTTAGTCCCTGGCTTCGACTCCAGAGGAATACCACCTTACCACAAGCACCTCAAGAGGAGGCTTCTCTCAGCTCTAGCTAAGTGAGAGGGTCCCTGAGTTTGTGGCCTCAAGTGGAATGGACACCGCGACGCCCTGACTCGAAATAAGGCCGGATATCCCTGCAGTGACTTGAATACAGGCTCGTCTTGCATCTCCCAAGACGAAAGGATGTCTGAATCCCCTGTGGAGACCACAGAGAAAAAACTAGTTCCCCACCTCATCGCGACCGGAGTCCTCACATCCTTTGAAAACTCCAGAGGTACCCAGAGATCAGTGCCTCCAAAGGAGACGATGCCTGACTCCTCGTGAAACTTGATAGGAGTCCCAGGATTCCTGTGGCACGTGGAAAGGGACCCTTGGTCTCCCGCCTCAGCTGGAGAGGCGTCCCAATTGCGCTGCCAAGCCTCGAGGAGAATCCCGAGTTGTCCCTCGCAACTAGGCAGGAGTCCTGACATCACTGAACAAACACGTGGGTGGAAGGGCCATCCCCGTCGTAACTCGAGAATAGACCCCAGGTTCCCGCCGCAACTCGAGAAAAACCATGAGACTTCCCCCTCGCCGCGAGATGAGGCCTGATTCCCCTGCACTGCGTGCAGAGCAATTCCGTGTTGCACATCACACATGAAAGGAGCCTTGATTATCTTAATGGCACTCCAGAGAAACCCCAAGAACACTGTTTCCAGGCTAGAGGAATCCTGAGGTCACTGTAGCAACACGAAAGAGCTCCGTCGACCAAAAATCAACTCGAGATGAGAGGGTAGTCCCTGGCTTCGACTCCAGAGGAATACCACCTTACCACGAGCACCTCAAGAGGAGGCTTCTCTCAGCTCTAGGTATGTGAGAGGGACCCTGAGTTTGTGGCCTCAAGTGGAATGGACACCGCGATGCCCTGAATCGAAATAAGGCCGGATATCCCTGCAGTGACTTGAATGCAGGCTCGTCTTGCATCTCCCAAGACGAAATGGTGTCTGAATCCCCTGTGGAGACCACAGAGAAAGACCTAGTTCCCCACCTCATGGCGACCGGAGGCCTCACATCCTTTGAAAATTCCAGAGGTACGCAGAGATCAGTGCCTCCAAAGGAGACGATGCCTGACTCCTCGTGAAACTTGATAGAAGTCCCAGGATTCCTGTGGCACGTGGAAAGGGACCCTTGGTCTCCCGCCTCAGCTGGAGAGGCGTCCCAATTGCCCTGCCAAGCCTCGAGGAGAATGCCGAGTTGTCCCTCGCAACTAGGCAGGAGTCCTGACGTCGCTGAACAAACACGTGGGTGGAAGGGCCATCCCCGTCGTAACTCGAGAATATACCCCAGGTTCCCGCCGCAACTCGAGAAAAACCATGAGACTTCCCCCTCGCCACGAGATGAGGCCCGATTCCCCTGCACTGCGTGCAGAGCAATTCCGTGTTGCACATCACACATGAAAGGAGCCTTGATTTCCTTGATGGCACTTCAGAGAAACCCCAAGAACACTGTTTCCAGGCTAGAGGCACCCTGAGGTCACTGTAGCAACACGAAAGAGCTCCGTGGACCAAAAATCAACTCGAGATGAGAGGTTAGTCCCTGACTTCGACTCCAGAGGAATACCACCTTACCACAAGCACCTCAAGAAGAGGCTTCTCTCAGCTCTAGGTATGTGAGAGGGACCCTGAGTTTGCGGCCTCAAGTGGAATGGACACCGCGAAGCCCTGACTCGAAATAAGGGCGGATATCCCTGCAGTGACTTGAATGCAGGCTCGTCTTGCATCTCCCAAGATGAAAGGATGTCTGAATCCCCTGTGGAGACCACAGAGAAACACCAAGTTCCCCACTTCATGGCGACCAGAGGCCTCACATCCTTTGAAAACTTCAGAGGTATGCGGACATCAGTGCCTCCAAAGGAGACGATGCCTGACTCCTCGTGAAACTTGATAGGAGTCCCAGGATTCCTGTGGCACGTGGAAAGGCACCCTTGGTCTCCCGCCTCAGCTGGAGAGGCGTCCCAATTGCCCTGCCAAGCCTCGAGGAGAATCCCGAGTTGTCCCTCGCAACTAGGCAGGAGTCCTGACGTCGTGAACAAACACGTGGGTGGAAGGGCCATCCCCGTCGTAACTCGAGAATATACCCCAGGTTCCCGCCGCAACTAGAGAAAAGCCATGAGACTTCCCCCTCGCCGCGAGATGAGGCCCGATTCCCCTGCACTGCGTGCAGAGCAATTCCGTGTTGCACATCACACATGAAAGGAGCCTTGATTTCCTTGATGGCACTCCAGAGAAACCCCAAGAACACTATTTCAAGGCGAGAGGGACCCTGAGGTCACTGTAGCAACACGAAAGAGCTCCGTGGACCAAGAATCAACTTAAGATGAGAGGTTAGTCCCTGGCTTCGACTCCAGAGGAATACCACCTTACCACAAGCACCTCAAGAGGAGGCTTCTCTCAGTTCTAGCTATGTGAGAGGGACCCTGAGTTTGCGGCCTCAAGTGGAATGGACACCGCGGTGCCCTGGCTCGAAATAAGGCCGGATATCCCTGCAGTAACTTGAATGCAGGCTCGTCTTGCATCTCCCAAGATGAAAGGATGTCTGAAGCCCCTGTGGAGACCACAGATAAAGACCTAGTTCACCACCTCATGGCGACCGGAGACCTCACATCCTTTGAAAACTCCAGAGGTACGGGGAGATCAGTGCCTCCAAAGGAGACGATGTCTGACTCCTCGTGAAACTTCTTAGGAGTCCCAGGATTCCTGTGGCACGTGGAAAGGGACCCTTGGTCTCCTGCCTCAGCTGGAGAGGCGTCCCAATTGCCCTGCCAAGCCTCGAGGAGAATCCCGAGTTGTCCCTCGCAACTACGCAGGAGTCCTGACGTCGCTGAAGAAACACGTGGGTGGAAGGGCCATCCCCGTCGTAACTCGAGAATATACCCCAGGTTCCCGCCGCAACTCGAGAAAAACCATGAGACTTCCCCCTCGCCGCGAGATGAGGCCCGATTCCCCTGCACTGGGTGCAGAGCAATTCCGTCTTGCAAATCACACATGAAAGGAACCTTGATTTCCTTTATGGCACTCCAGAGAAACCCCAAGAACACTGTTTCAAGGCTAGAGGGATCCTGAGGTCACTGTAGCAACACGAAAGAGCTCCGTGGACCAAAAATCAACTCGAGATGAGAGGTTAGTCCCTGGCTTCGACTCCAGAGGAATACCACCTTACCACAAGCACCTCAAGAGGAGGCTTCTCTCAGCTCTAGGTATGTGAGAGGGACCCTGAGTTTGCGGCCTCAAGTGGAATGGACACCGCGATGGCCTGACTCGAAATAAGGCCGGATATCCCTGCAGTGACCTGAATGCAGGCTCGTCTTGCATCTCCCAAGACGAAAGGATGTCTGAATCCCCTGTGGAGACCACAGAGAAAGACCTAGTTCCCCACCTCATCGCGACCGGAGGCCTCACATCCTTTGAAAACTCCAGAGGTACGTGGAGATCAGTGCCTCCAAAGGAGACGATGCCTGACTCCTCGTGAAACTTGATAGGAGTCCCAGGATTCCTGTGGCACATGGAAAGGGACCCTTGGTCTCGCGCTCAGCTGGAGAGGCGTTCCAATTGCCCTGCCAAGCCTCGAGGAGAATCCCGAGTTGTCCCTCGCAACTAGGCAGGAGTCCTGCCATCGCTGAATAAACACGTGGGTGGAAGGGCCATCCCCTTCGTAACTCGAGAATATACCCCAGGTTCTCGCCGCAACTCGAGAAAGACCATGAGTCCTCCCCCTCGCCGCGAGATGAGGCCCGATTCCCCTGCACTGCGTGCAGAGCAATTCTGTCTTGCAAATCACACATGAAAGGAACCTTGATTTCCTTTATGGCACTCCAGACAAACCCCAAGAACACTGTTTCAAGGCTAGAGCGATCCTGAGGTCACTGTAGCAACACGAAAGAGCTCCGTGGACCAAAAATCAACTCGAGATGAGAGGTTAGTCCCTGGCTTCGAATCCAGAGGAATACCACCTTACCACAAGCACCGCAAGAGGAGGCTTCTCTCAGCTCTAGGTATGTGAGAGGGACCCTGAGTTTGCGGCCTCAAGTGGAATCGACACTGCGATGCCCTGACTCGAAATAAGGCCGGATATCCCTGCAGTGACTTGAATGCAGGCTCGTCTTGCATCTCCCAAGACGAAAGGATGTCTGAATCCCCTGTGGAGACCACAGAGAAAGACCAAGTTCCCCACTTCATGGCGACCAGAGGCCTCACATCCTTTGAAAACTTCAGAGGTACGCGGACATCAGTGCCTCCAAAGGAGACGATGCCTGACTCCTCGTGAAACTTGATAGGAGTCCCAGGATTCCTGTGGCACGTGGAAAGGGACACTTGGTCTCCCGCCTCAGCTGGAGAGGCGTCCCAATTGCCCTGCCAACCCTCGAGGAGAATCCCGAGTTGTCCCTCGCAACTAGGCAGGAGTCCTGACATCGCTGAAGAAACACGTGGATGGAAGGGCCATCCCCGTCGTAACTCGAGAATATACCCCAGGTTCCCGCCGCAACTCGAGAAAAACCATGTGACTTCCCCCTCCCCGCGAGATGAGGCCCGATTCCCCTGCACTGCGTGCAGAGCAATTCCGTGTTGCACATCACACATGAAAGGAGCCTTGATTTCCTTGATGGCACTCCAGAGAAACCCCAAGAACACTGTTTCAAGGCTAGAGGCACCCTGAGGTCACTGTAGCAACACGAAAGAGCTCCGTGGACCAAAAATCAACTGGAGATGAGAGGTTAGTCCCTGGCTTCGACTCCAGAGGAATACCACCTTACCACGAGCACCTCAAGAGGAGGCTTCTCTCAGCTCTAGGTATGTGAGAGGGACCCTGAGTTTGTGGCCTCAAGTGGAATGGACACCGCGATGCCCTGAATCGAAATAAGGCCGGATATCCCTGCAGTGACTTGAATGCAGGCTCGTCTTGCATCTCCCAAGACGAAAGGGTGTCTGAATCCCCTGTGGAGACCACAGAGAAAGACCTAGTTCCCCACCTCATGGCGACCGGAGGCCTCACATCCTTTGAAAATTCCAGAGGTACGCAGAGATCAGTGCCTCCAAAGGAGACGATGCCTGACTCCTCGTGAAACTTGATAGAAGTCCCAGGATTCCTGTGGCACGTGGAAAGGGACCCTTGGTCTCCCGCCTCAGCTGGAGAGGCGTCCCAATTGCCCTGCCAAGCCTCGAGGAGAATGCCGAGTTGTCCCTCGCAACTAGGCAGGAGTTCTGACGTCGCTGAACAAACACGTGGGTGGAAGGGCCATCCCCGTCGTAACTCGAGAATATACCCCAGGTTCCCGCCGCAACTCGAGAAAAACCATGAGACTTCCCCCTCGCCACGAGATGAGGCCCGATTCCCCTGCACTGCGTGCAGAGCAATTCCGTGTTGCACATCACACATGAAAGGAGCCTTGATTTCCTTGATGGCACTTCAGAGAAACCCCAAGAACACTGTTTCCAGGCTAGAGGCACCCTGAGGTCACTGTAGCAACACGAAAGAGCTCCGTGGACCAAAAATCAACTCGAGATGAGAGGTTAGTCCCTGACTTCGACTCCAGAGGAATACCACCTTACCACAAGCACCTCAAGAAGAGGCTTCTCTCAGCTCTAGGTATGTGAGAGGGACCCTGAGTTTGCGGCCTCAAGTGGAATGGACACCGCGAAGCCCTGACTCGAAATAAGGGCGGATATCCCTGCAGTGACTTGAATGCAGGCTCGTCTTGCGTCTCCCAAGACGAAAGGATGTCTGAATCCCCTGTGGAGACCACAGAGAAAGACCTAGTTCCCCACCTCATCGCGACCGGAGGCCTCACATCCTTTGAAAACTCCAGAGGTACACGGAGATCAGTGCCTCCAAAGGAGACGATGCCTGACTCCTCGTGAAACTTGATAGGAGTCCCAGGATTCCTGTGGCACGTGGAAAGGGACCCTTGGTCTCCTGCCTCAGCTGGAGAGGCGTCCCAATTGCCCTGCCAAGCCTCGAGGAGAATCCCGAGTTGTCCCTCGCAACTAGGCAGGAGTCCTGACGTCGCTGAACAAACACGTGGGTGGAAGGGCCATCCCCGTCGTAACTCGAGAATATACCCCAGGTTCCCGCCGCAACTCGAGAAAAGCCATGAGACTTCCCCTCGCCGCGAGATGAGGCCCGATTCCCCTGCACTGCGTGCAGAGCAATTCCGTGTTGCACATCAAACATGAAAGGAGCCTTGATTTCCTTGATGGCACTCCAGAGAAACCCCAAGAACACTGTTTCAAGGCTAGAGGGATCCTGAGGTCACTGTAGCAACACGAAAGAGCTGGGTGGACCAAAAATCAACTCGAGATGAGAGGTTAGTCCCTGGCTTCGAATCCAGAGGAATACCACCTTGCCACAAGCACCTCAAGAGGAGGCTTCTCTCAGCTCTAGGTATGTGAGAGGGACCCTGAGTTTGCGGCCTCAAGTGGAATCGACACTGCGATGCCCTGACGCGAAATAAGGCCGGATATCCCTGCAGTGACTTGAATGCAGGCTCGTCTTGCATCTCCCAAGATGAAAGGATGTCTGAATCCCCTGTGGAGACCACAGAGAAACACCAAGTTCCCCACTTCATGGCGACCAGAGGCCTCACATCCTTTGAAAACTTCAGAGGTATGCGGACATCAGTGCCTCCAAAGGAGACGATGCCTGACTCCTCGTGAAACTTGATAGGAGTCCCAGGATTCCTGTGGCACGTGGAAAGGCACCCTTGGTCTCCCGCCTCAGCTGGAGAGGCGTCCCAATTGCCCTGCCAAGCCTCGAGGAGAATCCCGAGTTGTCCCTCGCAACTAGGCAGGAGTCCTGACGTCGTGAACAAACACGTGGGTGGAAGGGCCATCCCCGTCGTAACTCGAGAATATACCCCAGGTTCCCGCCGCAACTAGAGAAAAGCCATGAGACTTCCCCCTCGCCGCGAGATGAGGCCCGATTCCCCTGCACTGCGTGCAGAGCAATTCCGTGTTGCACATCACACATGAAAGGAGCCTTGATTTCCTTGATGGCACTCCAGAGAAACCCCAAGAACACTATTTCAAGGCGAGAGGGACCCTGAGGTCACTGTAGCAACACGAAAGAGCTCCGTGGACCAAGAATCAACTTGAGATGAGAGGTTAGTCCCTGGCTTCGACTCCAGAGGAATACCACCTTACCACAAGCACCTCAAGAGGAGGCTTCTCTCAGTTCTAGCTATGTGAGAGGGACCCTGAGTTTGCGGCCTCAAGTGGAATGGACACCGCGGTGCCCTGGCTCGAAATAAGGCCGGATATCCCTGCAGTAACTTGAATGCAGGCTCGTCTTGCATCTCCCAAGATGAAAGGATGTCTGAAGCCCCTGTGGAGACCACAGATAAAGACCTAGTTCACCACCTCATGGCGACCGGAGACCTCACATCCTTTGAAAACTCCAGAGGTACGGGGAGATCAGTGCCTCCAAAGGAGACGATGTCTGACTCCTCGTGAAACTTCTTAGGAGTCCCAGGATTCCTGTGGCACGTGGAAAGGGACCCTTGGTCTCCTGCCTCAGCTGGAGAGGCGTCCCAATTGCCCTGCCAAGCCTCGAGGAGAATCCCGAGTTGTCCCTCGCAACTAGGCAGAAGTCCTGACGTCGCTGAAGAAACACGTGGGTGGAAGGGCCATCCCCGTCGTAACTCGAGAATATACCCCAGGTTCCCGCCGCAACTCGAGAAAAACCATGAGACTTCCCCCTCGCCGCGAGATGAGGCCCGATTCCCCTGCACTGGGTGCAGAGCAATTCCGTCTTGCAAATCACACATGAAAGGAACCTTGATTTCCTTTATGGCACTCCAGAGAAACCCCAAGAACACTGTTTCAAGGCTAGAGGGATCCTGAGGTCACTGTAGCAACACGAAAGAGCTCCGTGGACCAAAAATCAACTCGAGATGAGAGGTTAGTCCCTGGCTTCGACTCCAGAGGAATACCACCTTACCACAAGCACCTCAAGAGGAGGCTTCTCTCAGCTCTAGGTATGTGAGAGGGACCCTGAGTTTGCGGCCTCAAGTGGAATGGACACCGCGATGGCCTGACTCGAAATAAGGCCGGATATCCCTGCAGTGACCTGAATGCAGGCTCGTCTTGCATCTCCCAAGACGAAAGGATGTCTGAATCCCCTGTGGAGACCACAGAGAAAGACCTAGTTCCCCACCTCATCGCGACCGGAGGCCTCACATCCTTTGAAAACTCCAGAGGTACGTGGAGATCAGTGCCTCCAAAGGAGACGATGCCTGACTCCTCGTGAAACTTGATAGGAGTCCCAGGATTCCTGTGGCACATGGAAAGGGACCCTTGGTCTCGCGCTCAGCTGGAGAGGCGTTCCAATTGCCCTGCCAAGCCTCGAGGAGAATCCCGAGTTGTCCCTCGCAACTAGGCAGGAGTCCTGCCATCGCTGAATAAACACGTGGGTGGAAGGGCCATCCCCTTCGTAACTCGAGAATATACCCCAGGTTCTCGCCGCAACTCGAGAAAGACCATGAGTCCTCCCCCTCGCCGTGAGATGAGGCCCGATTCCACTGCACTGCATGCAGAGCAATTACGTGTTGCACATCAAACATGAAAGGAGCCTTGATTTCCTTGATGGCACTCCAGAGAAACCCCAAGAACACTGTTTCAAGGCTAGAGGGATCCTGAGGTCACTGTAGCAACACGAAAGAGCTCCGTGGACCAAAAATCAACTCGAGATGAGAGGTTAGTCCCTGGCTTCGAATCCAGAGGAATACCACCTTATCACAAGCACCTCAAGAGGAGGCTTCTCTCAGCTCTAGGTATGTGAGAGGGACCCTGAGTTTGCGGCCTCAAGTGGAATCGACACTGCGATGCCCTGACGCGAAATAAGGCCGGATATCCCTGCAGTGACTTGAATGCAGGCTCGTCTTGCATCTCCCAAGATGAAAGGATGTCTGAATCCCCTGTGGAGACCACAGAGAAACACCAAGTTCCCCACTTCATGGCGACCAGAGGCCTCACATCCTTTGAAAACTTCAGAGGTACGCGGACATCAGTGCCTCCAAAGGAGACGATGCCTGACTCCTCGTGAAACTTGATAGGAGTCCCAGGATTCCTGTGGCACGTGGAAAGGCACCCTTGGTCTCCCGCCTCAGCTGGAGAGGCGTCCCAATTGCCCTGCCAAGCCTCGAGGAGAATCCCGAGTTGTCCCTCGCAACTAGGCAGGAGTCCTGACGTCGCTGAACAAACACGTGGATGGAAGGGCCATCCCCGTCGTAACTCGAGAATATACCCCAGGTTCCCGCCGCAACTCGAGAAAAACCATGAGACTTCCCCCTCCCCGCGAGATGAGGCCTGATTCCCCTGCACTGCGTGCAGAGCAATTCCGTGTTGCACATCACACATGAAAGGAGCCTTGATTTCCTTGATGGCACGCCAGAGAAACCCCAAGAACACTGTTTCAAGGCTAGAGGCACCCTGAGGTCACTGTAGCAACACGAAAGAGCTCCGTGGACCAAAAATCAACTCGAGATGAGAGGTTAGTCCCTGGCTTTGACTCCAGAGGAATACCACCTTACCACAAGCACCTCAAGAGGAGGCTTCTCTCAGCTCTAGCTAAGTGAGAGGGTCCCTGAGTTTGTGGCCTCAAGTGGAATGGACACCGCGACGCCCTGACTCGAAATAAGTCCGGATATCCCTGCAGTGACTTGAATACAGGCTCGTCTTGCATCTCCCAAGATGAAAGGATGTCTGAATCCCCTGTGGAGACAACAGAGAAAGACCTAGTTCCCCACCTCATCACGACCGGAGGCCTCACATCCTTTGAAAACTCCAGAGGTACGCGGAGATCAGTGCCTCCTAAGGAGACGATGCCTGACTCCTCGTGAAACTTGATAGGAGTCCCAGGATTCCTGTGGCACGTGGAAAGGGACCCTTGGTCTCCCGCCTCAGCTGGAGAGGCGTCCCAATTGCCCTGCCAAGCCTCGAGGAGAATCCCGAGTTGTCCCTCGCAACTAGGCAGGATTCCTGACGTCGCTGAACAAACACGTGGGTTGAAGGGCCATCCCCGTCGTAACTGGAGGATATACCCCAGGTTACCGCCACAACTCGAGAAAAGCCATGAGACTTCCCCCTCGCCCCAAGATGAGACCCGATTCCCCTGCATTGCGTGCAGAGAAATTCCGTGTTGCACATCACACATGAAAGGAGCCTTGATTTCCTTGATGGCACTACAGAGAAACCCCAAGAACACTGTTTCAAGGCTAGAGGTATCCTGAGGTTACTGTAGCAAAACGAAAGAACTCCGTGGACCAAAAATCCACTAGAGATGAGAGGTTAGTCCCTGGCTTCGACTCCAGAGGAATACCACCGTACCACAAGCACCTCAAAAGGAGGCTTCTCTCAGCTCTAGCTATGTGAGAGGGACCCTGATTTTGCGGCCTCAAGTGGAATGGACACCACGATGCCCTGACTCGAAACAATGCCGGATATCCCTGCAGTGACCTGAATGCAGGCTCGTCTTGCATCTCCCAACACGAAAGGGTGTCTGAATCCCCTGTTGAGACCACAGAGAAAGACCAAGTTACCCACTTCATGGCGACCAGAGGCCTCACATCCTTTGAAAACTTCAGAGGTACGTGGACATCAGTGCCTCCAAAGGAGACGATGCCTGACTCCTCTGAAACATGATAGGAGTCCCAGGATTCCTGTGGCACGTGGAAAGGGACCCTTGGTCTCCCGCCTCAGCTGGAGAGGCGTCCCAATTGCCCTGCCAACCCTCGAGGAGAATCCCGAGTTGTCCCTCGCAATTAGGCAGGAGTCCTGACGTCGCTGAACGAACACGTGGATGGAAGGGCCATTCCCATCGTAACTCGAGAATATACCCCAGGTTCCCAACCACAACTCGAGAAAAACCATGAGACTTCCCCCTTGCCGCTAGATGAGGCCCAATTCCCCTGCACTGCATGCAGAGCGATTCAGCCTTGCACATCACACATGAAAGGAACCTTGATTTCCTTGATGGCACTCCAGAGAAACCCCAAGAACACTCTTTCAAGGCTAGAGGGATCCTGAGGTCACTGTAGCAACAAGAAAGAGCTCCGTGGACCAAAAATCAACTCGAGATGAGAGGTTAGTCCCTGGCTTCGACTCCAGAGGAATACCACCTTACCACGAGCACCTCAAGAGGAGGCTTCTCTCAGCTCTAGGTATGTGAGAGGGACCCTGAGTTTGCGGCCTCAAGTGGAATGGACACCGCGATGCCCTGACTCGAAATAAGGCCGGATATCCCTGCAGTGACTTGAATGCAGGCTCGTCTTGCATCTCCCAAGACGAAAGGATGTCTGAATCCCCTGTGGAGACCACAGAGAAAGACCTAGTTCCCCAGCTCATCGCGACCGGAGGCCTCACATCCTTTGAAACCTCCAGAGGTACGCGGAGATCAGTGCCTCCAAAAGAGACGATGCCTGACGGCTCGTGAAACTTGAAAGGAGTCCCAGGATGCCTGTGGCACGTGGAAAGGGACCCTTGGTCTCCCGCCTCAGTTGGAGAGGCGTCCCAATTGCCCTGCCAAGCCTCGAGGAGAATCCCGAGTTGTCCCTCGCAACTAGGCAGGAGTCCTGACGTCGCTGAAGAAACACGTGTGTGGAAGGGCCATCCCCGTCGTAACTCGAGAATATACCCCAGGTTCCCGCCGCAACTTGAGAAAAACCATGAGACTTCCCCCTCGTCGTGAGATGAGGCCCGATTCCCCTGCACTGCATGCAGAGCAATTCCGTGTTGCACATCAAACATTAAAGGAGCCTTGATTTCCTTGATGGTACTCCAGACAAACCCCAAGAACTCTGTTTCAAGGCTAGAGGCATCCTGAGGTCACTGTAGCAACACGAAAGAGCTCCGTGGACCAAAAATCAACTCGAGATGAGAGGTTAGTCCCTGGCTTCGACTCCATAGGAATACCACCTTACCACAAGCACCTCAAGAGGAGGCTTCTCTCAGCTCTAGGTATGTGAGAGGGACCCTGAGTTTGCGGCCTCAAGTGGAATGGACACCGCGATGCCCTGACTCGAAATAAGGCCGGATATCCCTCCAGTGACTTGAATGCAGGCTCGTCTTGCATCTCCCAAGATGAAAGGATGTCTGAATCCCCTGTGGAGACCACAGTGAAAGACCTAGTTCACCACCTCATCGCGACCGGAGGCCTCACATCCTTTGAAAACCTCAGAGGTATGCAGAGATCAGTGCCTCCAAAGGGAAAGATGCCTGACTCCTCGTGAAACTTGATAGGAGTCCCAGTATTCCTGTGGCACATGGAAAGGGAACCTTGGTCTCCCGCTTCAGCTGCAGAGGCGTCCCAATTTCCCTGCCAAGACTCGAGGAGAATCCTGAGTTGTCCCTCACAACTAGGCAGGAGTCCTGACATCGCTGAAGAAACACGTGTGTGAAAGGGCCATCCCCGTCGTAACTCGAGAAAATACCCCAGGTTCCCGCCGCAACTCGAGAAAAACCATGAGACTTCCCCCTCGCCGCGAGCTGATGCCCGATTCCCCTGCACTGCGTGCAGAGCAATTCCGTGTTGCACATCAAACATGAAAGGAGCCTTGATTTCCTTGATGGCACTCCAGAGAAACCCCAAGAACACTGTTTCAAGGCTAGAGGGATCCTGAGGTCACTGTAGCAACAAGAAAGAGCTCCATGGACGAAAAATCAACTCGAGATGAGAGGTTAGTCCCTGGCTTCGACTCCAGAGGAATACCACCTTACCACAAGCACCTCAAGAGGAGGCTTCTCTCAGCTCGAGGTATGTGAGAGGGACCCTGAGTTTGCGGCCTCAAGTGGAATGGACACCGCGATGCCCTGACTCGAAATAAGGCCGGATATCCCTGCAGTGACTTGAATGCAGGCTCGTCTTGCATCTCCCAAGACGAAAGGATGTCTGAATCCCCTGTGGAGACCACAGAGAAAGACCTAGTTCCCCACCTCATCGCGACCGGAGGCCTCACATCCTTTGAAAACTCCAGAGGTACGCGGAGATCAGTGCCTCCAAAGGAGACGATGCCTGACTCCTTGTGAAACTTGATAGGAGTCCCAGGATTCCTGTGACACATGGAAAGGGAAGCTTGGTCTCCCGCTTCAGCTGGAGAGGCGTCCCAGTTTCCCTGCCAAGCCTCGAGGAGAATCCTGAGTTGTCCCTCGCAACTAGGCAGTAGTCCTGACATCGCTGAAGAAACACGTGTGTGGAAGGGCCATCCCCGTCGTAACTCGAGAATATACCCCAGGTTCCCGCCGCAACTCGAGAAAAACCATGAGACTTCCCCCTCGCCGCGAGCTGATGCCCGATTCCCCTGCACTGCGTGCAGAGCAATTCCGTGTTGCACATCAAACATGAAAGGAGCCTTGACTTCCTTGATGGCACTCCAGAGAAACCCCAAGAACACTGTTTCAAGGCTAGAGGGATCCTGAGGTCACTGTAGCAACACGAAAGAGCTCCGTGGACCAAATATCAACTCGAGATGAGAGGTTAGTCCCTGGCTTTGATTCCAGAGGAATACCACCTTACACAAGCACCGCAAGAGGAGGCTTCTCTCAGCTCTAGGTATGTGAGAGTGACCCTGAGTTTGCGGCCTCAAGTGGAATGGACACCGCGATGCCCTGGCTCGAAATAAGGCCGGATATCCCTGCAGTGACTTGAGTGCAGGCTCGTCTTGCATCTCCCAAGACGAAAGGATGTCTGAATCCCCTGTGGAGACCACAGAGAAAGACCTAGTTCCCCACCTCATCGCGACCGGAGGCCTCACATCCTTTGAAAACTCCAGAGGTACGCGGAGATCAGTGCCTCCAAAGGAGATGATGCCTGACTCCTGTTGAAACTTGATAGGAGTCCCAGGATTCCTGTGGCACGTGGAAAGGGAGCCTTGGTCTCCCGCCTCACCTGGAGAGGCGTCCCAATTGCCCTGCCAAGCCTCGAGGAGAATCCCGAGTTGTCCCTCGCAACTATGCAGGAGTCCTGACGTCGATGAAGAAACACGTGGGTGGAAGGGCCATCCCCGTCGTAACTCGAGAATATACTCCAGGTTCCCGCCGCAACTCGAGAAAAACCATGAGACTTCCCCCTCGCCACGAGATGAGCCCCGATTCCCCTGCACTGCGTGCAGAGCAATTCCGTGTTGCACATCAAACATGAAAGGAGCCTTGATTTCCTTAATGGCACTCCAGAGAAACCCCAAAAACAGTGTTTCAAGGCTAGAGGGATCCTGAGGTCACTGTAGCAACACGAAAGAGCTCCGTGGACCAAAAATCAGCTAGAGATGAGAGGTTATTCCCTGGCTTCGACTCCAGAGGAATACCACCTTACCACAAGCACCTCAAGAGGAGGCTTCCCTCAGCTCTAGGTATGTGAGAGGGACCCTGAGTTTGCGGCCTCAAGTGGAATGGACACCGCGATGCCCTGACGTGAAATAAGGCCGGATATCCCTGCAGTGACTTGAATGCAGGCTCGTCTTGCATCTCCCAAGACGAAAGGATGTCTGAATCCCCTGTGGAGACCACAGAGAAAGACTTAGTTCCCCACCTCATCGCGACCGGAGGCCTCACATCCTTTGAAAACTCCAGAGGTACGCGGAGATCAGTGCCTCCAAAGGAGACGATGCCTGACTCCTCGTGAAACTTGATAGGAGTCCCAGGATTCCTGTGGCACATGGAAAGGGACCCTTGGTCTCCCGCCTCAGCTGGAGAGGCGTCCCAATTTCCCTGCCAAGCCTCGAGGAGAATCCTGAGTTGTCCCTCGCAAGTAGGCAGGAGTCCTGACATCGCTGAAGAAATACGTGTGTGGAAGGGCCATCCCCGTCGTAACTCGAGAATATACCCCAGGTTCCCGCCGCAACTCGAGAAAAACCATGAGACTTCCCCCTCGCCGCGAGCTGATGCCCGATTCCCCTGCACTGCGTGCAGAGCAATTCCGTGTTGCACATCACACATGAAAGGAGCCTTGATTTCCTTGATGGCACTACAGAGAAACCCCAAGAACACTGTTTCAAGGCTAGAGGTATCCTGAGGTTACTGTAGCAAAACGAAAGAACTCCGTGGACCAAAAATCCACTAGAGATGAGAGGTTAGTCCCTGGCTTCGACTCCAGAGGAATACCACCGTACCACAAGCACCTCAAAAGGAGGCTTCTCTCAGCTCTAGCTATGTGAGAGGGACCCTGATTTTGCGGCCTCAAGTGGAATGGACACCACGATGCCCTGACTCGAAACAATGCCGGATATCCCTGCAGTGACTTGAATGCAGGCTCGTCTTGCATCTCCCAACACGAAAGGGTGTCTGAATCCCCTGTTGAGACCACAGAGAAAGACCAAGTTACCCACTTCATGGCGACCAGAGGCCTCACATCCTTTGAAAACTTCAGAGGTACGTGGACATCAGTGCCTCCAAAGGAGACGATGCCTGACTCCTCTGAAACATGATAGGAGTCCCAGGATTCCTGTGGCACGTGGAAAGGGACCCTTGGTCTCCCGCCTCAGCTGGAGAGGCGTCCCAATTGCCCTGCCAACCCTCGAGGAGAATCCCGAGTTGTCCCTCGCAATTAGGCAGGAGTCCTGACGTCGCTGAACGAACACGTGGATGGAAGGGCCATTCCCATCGTAACTCGAGAATATACCCCAGGTTCCCACCGCAACTCGAGAAAAACCATGAGACTTCCCCCTTGCCGCTAGAAGAGGCCCAATTCCCCTGCACTGCATGCAGAGCGATTCAGCCATGCACATCACACATGAAAGGAACCTTGATTTCCTTGATGGCACTCCAGAGAAACCCCAAGAACACTCTTTCAAGGCTAGAGGGATCCTGAGGTCACTGTTGCAACAAGAAAGAGCTCCGTGGACCAAAAATCAACTCGAGATGAGAGGTTAGTCCCTGGCTTCGACTCCAGAGGAATACCACCTTACCACGAGCACCTCAAGAGGAGGCTTCTCTCAGCTCTAGGTATGTGAGAGGGACCCTGAGTTTGCGGCCTCAAGTGGAATGGACACCGCGATGCCCTGACTCGAAATAAGGCCGGATATCCCTGCAGTGACTTGAATGCAGGCTCGTCTTGCATCTCCCAAGACGAAAGGATGTCTGAATCCCCTGTGGAGACCACAGAGAAAGACCTAGTTCCCCAGCTCATCGCGACCGGAGGCCTCACATCCTTTGAAACCTCCAGAGGTACGCGGAGATCAGTGCCTCCAAAGGAGACGATGCCTGACGGCTCGTGAAACTTGAAAGGAGTCCCAGGATGCCTGTGGCACGTGGAAAGGGACCCTTGGTCTCCCGCCTCAGTTGGAGAGGCGTCCCAATTGCCCTGCCAAGCCTCGAGGAGAATCCCGAGTTGTCCCTCGCAACTAGGCAGGAGTCCTGACGTCGCTGAAGAAACACGTGTGTGTAAGGGCCATCCCCGTCGTAACTCGAGAATATACCCCAGGTTCCCGCCGCAACTTGAGAAAAACCATGAGACTTCCCCCTCGTCGTGAGATGAGGCCCGATTCCCCTGCACTGCATGCAGAGCAATTCCGTGTTGCACATCAAACATTAAAGGAGCCTTGATTTCCTTGATGGTACTCCAGACAAACCCCAAGAACACTGTTTCAAGGCTAGAGGCATCCTGAGGTCACTGTAGCAACACGAAAGAGCTCCGTGGACCAAAAATCAACTCGAGATGAGAGGTTAGTCCCTGGCTTCGACTCCAGAGGAATACCACCTTACCACAAGCACCTCAAGAGGAGGCTTCTCTCAGCTCTAGGTATGTGAGAGGGACCCTGAGTTTGCGGCCTCAAGTGGAATGGACACCGCGATGGCCTGACTCGAAATAAGGCCGGATATCCCTCCAGTGACTTGAATGCAGGCTCGTCTTGCATCTCCCAAGATGAAAGGATGTCTGAATCCCCTGTGGAGACAACAGTGAAAGACCTAGTTCACCACCTCATCGCGACCGGAGGCCTCACATCCTTTGAAAACCTCAGAGGTATGCGGAGATCAGTGCCTCCAAAGGGAAAGATGCCTGACTCCTCGTGAAACTTGATAGGAGTCCCAGTATTCCTGTGGCACATGGAAAGGGAACCTTGGTCTCCCGCTTCAGCTGGAGAGGCGTCCCAATTTCCCTGCCAAGACTCGAGGAGAATCCTGAGTTGTCCCTCACAACTAGGCAGGAGTCCTGACATCGCTGAAGAAACACGTGTGTGAAAGGGCCATCCCCGTCGTAACTCGAGAAAATACCCCAGGTTCCCGCCGCAACTCGAGAAAAACCATGAGACTTCCCCCTCGCCGCGAGCTGATGCCCGATTCCCCTGCACTGCGTGCAGAGCAATTCGGTGTTGCACATCAAACATGAAAGGAGCCTTGATTTCCTTGATGGCACTCCAGAGAAACCCCAAGAACACTGTTTCAAGGCTAGAGGGATCCTGAGGTCACTGTAGCAACAAGAAAGAGCTCCATGGACGAAAAATCAACTCGAGATGAGAGGTTAGTCCCTGGCTTCGACTCCAGAGGAATACCACCTTACCACAAGCACCTCAAGAGGAGGCTTCTCTCAGCTCGAGGTATGTGAGAGGGACCCTGAGTTTGCGGCCTCAAGTGGAATGGACACCGCGATGCCCTGACTCGAAATAAGGCTGGATATCCCTGCAGTGACTTGAATGCAGGCTCGTCTTGCATCTCCCAAGACGAAAGGATGTCTGAATCCCCTGTGGAGACCACAGAGAAAGACCTAGTTCCCCACCTCATCGCGACCGGAGGCCTCACATCCTTTGAAAACTCCAGAGGTACGCGGAGATCAGTGCCTCCAAAGGAGACGATGCCTGACTCCTTGTGAAACTTGATAGGAGTCCCAGGATTCCTGTGACACATGGAAAGGGAAGCTTGGTCTCCCGCTTCAGCTGGAGAGGCGTCCCAGTTTCCCTGCCAAGCCTCGAGGAGAATCCTGAGTTGTCCCTCGCAACTAGGCAGTAGTCCTGACATCGCTGAAGAAACACGTGTGTGGAAGGGCCATCCCCGTCGTAACTCGAGAATATACCCCAGGTTCCCGCCGCAACTCGAGAAAAACCATGAGACTTCCCCCTCGCCGCGAGCTGATGCCCGATTCCCCTGCACTGCGTGCAGAGCAATTCCGTGTTGCACATCAAACATGAAAGGAGCCTTGACTTCCTTGATGGCACTCCAGAGAAACCCCAAGAACACTGTTTCAAGGCTAGAGGGATCCTGAGGTCACTGTAGCAACACGAAAGAGCTCCGTGGACCAAATATCAACTCGAGATGAGAGGTTAGTCCCTGGCTTTGATTCCAGAGGAATACCACCTTACACAAGCACCGCAAGAGGAGGCTTCTCTCAGCTCTAGGTATGTGAGAGTGACCCTGAGTTTGCGGCCTCAAGTGGAATGGACACCGCGATGCCCTGGCTCGAAATAAGGCCGGATATCCCTGCAGTGACTTGAGTGCAGGCTCGTCTTGCATCTCCCAAGACGAAAGGATGTCTGAATCCCCTGTGGAGACCACAGAGAAAGACCTAGTTCCCCACCTCATCGCGACCGGAGGCCTCACATCCTTTGAAAACTCCAGAGGTACGCGGAGATCAGTGCCTCCAAAGGAGATGATGCCTGACTCCTGTTGAAACTTGATAGGAGTCCCAGGATTCCTGTGGCACGTGGAAAGGGAGCCTTGGTCTCCCGCCTCACCTGGAGAGGCGTCCCAATTGCCCTGCCAAGCCTCGAGGAGAATCCCGAGTTGTCCCTCGCAACTAGGCAGGAGTCCTGACGTCGATGAAGAAACACGTGGGTGGAAGGGCCATCCCCGTCGTAACTCGAGAATATACTCCAGGTTCCCGCCGCAACTCGAGAAAAACCATGAGACTTCCCCCTCGCCGCGAGATGAGGCCCGATTCCCCTGCACTGCGTGCAGAGCAATTCCGTGTTGCACATCAAACATGAAAGGAGCCTTGATTTCCTTGATGGCACTCCAGAGAAACCCCAAAAACAGTGTTTCAAGGCTAGAGGGATCCTGAGGTCACTGTAGCAACACGAAAGAGCTCCGTGGACCAAAAATCAACTAGAGATGAGAGGTTATTCCCTGGCTTCGACTCCAGAGGAATACCACCTTACCACAAGCACCTCAAGAGGAGGCTTCCCTCAGCTCTAGGTATGTGAGAGGGACCCTGAGTTTGCGGCCTCAAGTGGAATGGACACCGCGATGCCCTGACGTGAAATAAGGCCGGATATCCCTGCAGTGACTTGAATGCAGGCTCGTCTTGCATCTCCCAAGACGAAAGGATGTCTGAATCCCCTGTGAAGACCACAGAGAAAGACCTAGTTCCCCACCTCATCGCGACCGGAGGCCTCACATCCTTTGAAAACTCCAGAGGTACGCGGAGATCAGTGCCTCCAAAGGAGACGATGCCTGACTCCTCGTGAAACTTGATAGGAGTCCCAGGATTCCTGTGGCACATGGAAAGGGACCCTTGGTCTCCCGCCTCAGCTGGAGAGGCGTCCCAATTTCCCTGCCAAGCCTCGAGGAGAATCCTGAGTTGTCCCTCGCAAGTAGGCAGGAATCCTGACATCGCTGAAGAAATACGTGTGTGGAAGGGCCATCCCCGTCGTAACTCGAGAATATACCCCAGGTTCCCGCCGCAACTCGAGAAAAACCATGAGACTTCCCCCTCGCCGCGAGCTGATGCCCGATTCCCCTGCACTGCGTGCAGAGCAATTCCGTGTTGCACATCAAACATGAAAGGAGCCTTGATTTCCTTGATGGCACTCCAGAGAAACCCCAAGAACACTCTTTCAAGGCTAGAGGGATCCTGAGGTCCCTGTAGCAACAAGAAAGAGCTCCGTGGACCAAAAATCAATTCGAGATGAGAGGTTAGTCCCTGGCTTCGACTCCAGAGGAATACCACCTTACCACGAGCACCTCAAGAGGAGGCTTCTCTCAGCTCTAGGTATGTGAGAGGGACCCTGAGTTTGCGGCCTCAAGTGGAATGGACACCGCGATGCCCTGACTCGAAATAAGGCCGGATATCCCTGCAGTGACTTGAATGCAGGCTCGTCTTGCATCTCCCAAGACGAAAGGATGTCTGAATCCCCTGTGGAGACCACAGAGAAAGACCTAGTTCCCCAGCTCATCGCGACCGGAGGCCTCACATCCTTTGAAAACTCCAGAGGTACGCGGAGATCAGTGCCTCCAAAGGAGACGATGCCTGACGGCTCGTGAAACTTGAAAGGAGTCCCAGGATTCCTGTGGCACGTAGAAAGGGACCCTTTGTCTCCCGCCTCAGCTGGAGAGGCGTCCCAATTGCCCTGCCAAGCCTCGAGGAGAATCCCGAGTTGTTCCTCCCAACTAGGCAGGAGTCCTGACGTCGCTGAAGAAACACGTGTGTGGAAGGGCCATCCCCGTCGTAAATCGAGAATATACCCCAGGTTCCCGCCGCAACTCGAGAAAAACCATGAGACTTCCCCCTCATCGTGAGATGAGGCCCGATTCCCCTGCACTGCATGCAGAGCAATTCCGTGTTGCACATCAAACATTAAAGGAGCCTTGATTTCCTTGATGGCACTCCAGACAAACCCCAAGAACACTGTTTCAAGGCTAGAGGCATCCTGAGGTCACTGTAGCAACACGAAAGAGCTCCGTGGACCAAAAATCAACTCGAGATGAGAGGTTAGTCCCTGGCTTCGACTCCAGAGGAATACCACCTTACCACAAGCACCTCAAGAGGAGGCTTCTCTCAGCTCTAGCTATGTGAGAGGGACCCTGAGTTTGCGGCCTCAAGTGGAATGGACACCGCGATGCCCTGACTCGAAATAAGGCCGAATATCCCTCCAGTGACTTGAATGCAGGCTCGTCTTGCATCTCCCAAGACGAAAGGATGTCTGAATCCTCTGTGGAGACCACAGAGAAAGACCTAGTTCCCCACATCATCGCGACCGGAGGCCTCACATCCTTTGAAAACTCCAGAGGTACGCGGAGATCAGTGCCTCCAAAGGAAACGATGCCTGACTCCTCATGAAACTTGATAGGAGTCCCAGGATTCCTGTGGCACGTGGAAAGGGACCCTTGGTCTCCCACCTCAGCTGGAGAGGCGTCCCAATTGCCCTGCCAAGCCTCGAGGAGAATCCCGAGTTGTCCCTCGCAACTAGGCAGGAGTCCTGACGTTGCTGAACAAACACGTGGGTGGAAGGGCCATCCTCGTCGTAACTCGAGAATATACCCCAGGTTCTCGCCGCAACTCGAGAAAAACCATGAGACTTCCCCCTCGTCGAGAGATGAGACCCGATTCCCCTGCACTGCGTGCAGAGCAATTCCGTGTTGCTCATCACACATGAAAGGAGACTTGATTTCCTTGATGGCACTCCAGATAAACCCCAAGAATACTGTTTCAAGGCTAGAGGGATCCTGAGGTCACTGTAGCAACACAAAAGAGCTCCGTGGACCAAAAATCAACTCGAGATGAGAGGTTAGTCCCTGGCTTCGACTCCAGAGGAATACCACCTTACCACAAGCACCTCAATAGGAGGCTTCTCTCAGCTCTAGGTATGTGAGAGGGACCCTGAGTTTGCGGCCTCAAGTGGAATGGACACCGCGATGCCCTGACACGAAATAAGGCCGGATATCCCTGCAGTGACTTGAATGCAGGCTCGTCTTGCATCTCCCAAGACGAAAGAATGTCTGAATCCCCTGTGGAGACCACAGAGAAAGACCCAGTTCCCCACCTCATCGCGACCGGAGGCCTCACATCCTTTGAAAACTCCAGAGGTACGCGGAGATCAGTGCCTCCAAAGGAGACGATGCCTGACTCCTCGTGAAACTTGATAGGAGTCCCAGGATTCCTGTGGCACGTGGAAAAGGACCCTTGGTCTCCCGCCTCAGCTGGAGAGGCGTCCCAATTGCCCTGCCAAGCCTCGAGGAGAATCCCGAGTTGTCCCTCGCAACTAGGCAGGAGTCCTGCCGTCGCTGAACAAACACGAGGGTGGAAGGGCCATCCCCGTCGTAACTCGAGAATATACCCCAGGTTCCCGCCGCAACTCGAGAAAAACCATGAAACTTCGCCCTCGCCGCGAGATGAGGCCCGATTCCCCTACACTGCGGGCAGAGAAATTCCGTGTTGCACATCAAACATGAAAGGAGCCTTGATTTCCTTCATGGCACTCCAGAGAAACCCCAAGAACACTGTTTCAAGGCTAGAGGGATCCTGAGGTCACTGTAGCAACACGAAAGAACTCCGTGGACCAAAAATCAACTCGAGATGAGAGGTTAGTCCCTAACTTCGACTCCAGAGGAATACCACCTTACCACAAGCACCTCAAGAGGAGGCTTCTCGCAGCTTTAGGTATGTGAGAGGGACCCTGAGTTTGCAGCCTCATGTGGAAAGGACACCGCAATGCCCTGACTCCAAATAAGGCTGGATATCCCTGCATTGACATAAATGCAGGCTCGTCTTGCATCTCCCAAGACGAAAGGATGTCTGAATCCTCTGTGGAGACCACAGAGAAAGACGTAGTTCCCCACCTCATCGCGACCGGAGGCCTCACATCCTTTGAAAACTCCCGGGGTACGCGGAGATCAGTGCCTCCAAAGGAGCCAATGCCTGACTCCTCGTCAAACTTGATAGGAGTCCCAGGATTCCTGTGGCACGTGGAAAGGGACCCTTGGTCTCCCGCCTCAGCTGGAGAGGCGTCCCAATTGCCCTGCCAAGCCTCGAGGAGAATCCCGAGTTGTCCCTCGCAACTAGGCAGGAGTCCTGACGTCGCTGAACAAACACGTGGGTGGAAGGGCCATCCCCGTCGTAACTCGAGAATATACCCCAGGTTCCCGCCGCAACTCGAGAAAAACCATGAGACTTCCCCCTCGCCGCGAGATGAGGCCCGATTCCCCTACACTACGTGCAGAGCAATTCCGTGTTGCACATCACACATGAAAGGAGCCTTGAATTCCTTGATGGCACTCCAGAGAATCCCCAAGATCACTGTTTCAAGGCTAGAGGGATCCTGAGGTCACTGTAGCAACACAAAAGAGCCCCGTGGACCAAAAATCAACTCGAGATGAGAGGTTAGTCGCTGGCTTCGACTCCAGAGGAATACCACCTTACCACAAGCACCTCAAGAGGAGGCTTCTCTCAGCTCTAGGTATGTGAGAGGGACCCTGAGTTTGTGGCCTCAAGTGGAATGGACACCGCGATGCCCTGACTCGAAATAAGGCCGGATATCCCTGCACTGACTTGAATGCAGGCTCGTCCTGCATCTCCCAAGATGAAAGGATGTCTGAATCCCCTGTGGAGACCACAGAGAAAGACCTAGTTCCCCACCTTATCGCGACCGGAGGCCTCACATCCTTTGAAAACTCCAGAGGTACGCGGAGATCAGTGCCTCCAAAGGAGACGATGCCTGACTCCTCGTGAAACTTGATAGGAGTCCCAGGATTCCTGTGGCACGTGGAAAGGGACCCTTGGTCTCCCGCCTCAGCTGGAGAGGCGTCCCAATTGCCCTGCCAAGCCTCGAGGAAAATCCCGAGTTGTCCCTCGCAACTAGGCAGGAGTCCTGCCGTCGCTGAACAAACACGTGGGTGGAAGGGCCATCCCCGTCGTAACTCGAGAATATACCCCAGGTTCCCGCCGCAACTCGAGAAAAACCATGAGACTTCCCCATCGCCGCGAGATGAGGCCCAATTCCCCTGCACTGCATGCAGAGCAATTCCGTGTTGCACATCACATATGAAAGGAGCCTTGATTTCCTTGATGGCACTCCAGAGAAACCCCAAGAACACTCTTTCAAGGCTCAAGGGATCCTGAGGTCACTGTAGCAAAATAAAAGAGCTCCGTGGACCAAAAATCAACTCGAGATGAGAGGTTAGTCCCTAACTTCGACTCCAGAGGAATACCACCTTACCACAAGCACCTCAAGAGGAGGCTTCTCTCAGCTCTAGGTATGTGAGAGGGACCCTGATTTTGCGGCCTCAAGTGGAGTGGACACCGCGATGCCCTGACTCGAAATAAGGCCGGATATCCCTGCAGTGACATGAATGCAGGCTCGTCTTGCATCTCCCAAGATGAAAGGATGTCTGAATCCCCTGTGGAGACCACAGAGAAAGACCTAGTTCCCCACCTCATCGCGACCGGAGGCCTCACATTCTTTGATAAATCCAGAGGTACGCAGAGATTAGTGCCTCCAAAGGAGACGATGCCTGACTCCTCAGGAAACTTGATAGGAGTCCCAGGATTCCTGTGGCACGGGGAAAGGGACACTTGGTCTCCCGCCTCAGCTGGAGAGGCATCCCAATTGCCCTGCCAAGCCTCGAGGAGAATCCCGGGTTGTCCCTCGCAACTAGGCAGGAGTCCTGACATCGCTGAACAAACACGTGGGTGGAAGGGCCATCCCCGTCGTAACTCGAGAATATACCCCAGGTTCCCGCCGCAACTCGAGAAAAACCATGAGACTTCCCCCTTCCCGCAAAATGAGTCCCGATTCCCCTGCACTGCGTGCAGAGCAATTCCGTGTTGCACATCACACATGAAAGGAGCCTTGATTTCCTTGATGGCACTCCAGAGAAACCCCAAGAACACTGTTTCAAGGCTAGAGGGATCCTGAGGTCACTGTAGCAATACGAAAGAGCTCCGTGGACCAAAAAGCAACTCGAGATGAGGGGTTAGTCGCTGGCTTCGACTCCAGAGGAATACCACCTTACCACAAGCACCTCAAGAGGAGGCTTCTCTCAGCTCTACGTGTGTGAGAGGGACCCTGAGTTTGTGGCCTCAAGTGGAATGGACACCGCGATGCCCTGACTCAAAAAAAGGCCGGATATCCCTGCAGTGACTTGAATGCAGGCTCGTCCTGCATCTCCCAAGATGAAAGGATGTCTGAACCCCCTGTGGAGACCACAGAGAAAGACCTAGTTCCCCACCTCATCGCGACCGGAGGCCTCACATTCTTTGATAAATCCAGAGGTACGCAGAGATTAGTGCCTCCAAAGGAGACGATGCCTGACTCCTCGTCCAACTTGATAGGAGTCCCAGGATTCCTGTGGCACGTGGAAAGGGACCCTTGGTCTCCCGCCTCAGCTGGAGAGGCGTCCCAATTGCCCTGCCAAGCCTCGAGGAGAATCCCGAGTTGTCCCTCGCAACTAGGCAGGAGTCCTGACGTCGCTGAACAAACACGTGGGTGGAAGGGCCATTCCCGTCGTAACTCAAGAATATACCCCAGGTTCCCGCCGCAACTCGAGAAAAACCATGAGACTTCCCCCTCGCCTCGAGATGAGGCCTGATTCCCCTGCACTGCTTGCAGAGCAATTCCGTGTTGCACATCACACGTGAAAGGAGCCTTTATTTCCTTGATGGCACTCCAGAGAAACCCCAAGAACACTGTTTCAAGGCTAGAGGAATCCTGAGGTCACTGTAGCAACACGAAAGAGCTCCGTGGACCAAAAATCAACTCGAGATGAGAGGTTAGTCCCTGGTTTCGACTCCAGAGGAATACCACCTCACCACAAGCACCTCAAGAGGAGGCTTCTCTCAGCTCTAGGTATGTGAGAGGGACCCTGAGTTTTCGGCCTCAAGTGGAATGGACACCGCGATGCCCTGACTCGAAATAAGGCCGGATATCCCTGCAGTGACTTGAATGCAGGCTCGTCTTGCATCTCCCAAGACGAAAGGATGTCTGAATCCCCTGTGGAGACCACAGAGAAAGACCTAGTTCCCCACCTCTTGGCGACCGGAGGCCTCACATCCTTTGAAAACTCCAGAGGTACGCGGAGATCAGTGCCTCCAAAGGAGACGATGCCTGACTCCTCGTGAAACTTGATAGGAGTCCCAGGATTCCTGTGGCACGTGGAAAGGGACCCTTGGTCTCCCGCCTCAGCTGGAGAGGCGTCCCAATTGCCCTGCCAAGCCTCGAGGAGAATCCCGAGTTGTCCCTCGCAACTAGGCAGGAGTCCTGCCGTCGCTGAACAAACACGTGTGTGTAAGGGCCATCCCCGTCGTAACTCGAGAATATACCCCAGGTTCCCGCCGCAACTCGAGAAAAACCATGAGACTTCCCCCTCGCCGCGAGATGAGGCCCGATTCCCCTGCACTGCGTGCGGAGCAATTCCGTGTGGTACATCACACATGAAAGGAGCCTTGATTTCCTTCATGGCACTCCAGAGAAACCCCAAGAACACTGTTTCCAGGCTAGAGGCACCCTGAGGTCACTGTAGCAACATGAAAGAGCTCCGTGGACCAAAAATCAACTCGAGATGAGAGGTTAGTCCCTGGCTTCGACTCAAGAGGAATACCAGCTAACCACAAGCACCTCAAGAGGAGGCTTCTCTCAGCTCTAGGTATGTGAGAGGGACCCTGAGTTTGCGGCCACAAGTGGAATGGACACCGCGATGCCCTGACGCAAAATAAGGCCGGATATCCCTGCAGTGACTTGAATGCAGGCTCGTCTTGCAACTCCCAAGATGAAAGGATGTCTGAATCCCCTGTGGAGACCTCAGAGAAAGACCTACTTCCCCACCTCATCGCGACTGGAGGCCTCACATCCTTTGAAAACTCCAGAGGTCCGCGGAGATCAGTGCCTCCAAAGGAGACGATGCCTGACTCCTCGTGAAACTTGATAGGAGTCCCAGGATTCCTGTGGCACACGGAAAGGGACCCTTGGTCTCCCGCCTCAGCTGGAGAGGCGTCCCAATTGCCCTGCCAAGCCTCGAGGAGAATCCCGAGTTGTCCCTCGCAACTAGCCAGGAGTCCTGACGTCGCTGAAGAAACACGTGTGTGGAAGGGCCATCCCCGTCGTAACTCGAGAATATACCCCAGGTTCCCGCCGCAACTCGAGAAAAACCATGAGACTTCCCCCTCGCCGCGAGATGAGGCCCGATTCCCCAGCACTGCGTGCAGACCAATTCCGTGTTGCATATCACACATGAAAGGAGCCTTGATTTCCATGGTGGCACTCCAGAGAAACCCCAAGAACAGTGTTTCAAGGCTAGAGGGATCCTGAGGTCACTGTAGCAACACGAAAGAGCTCCGTGGACCAAAAATCAACTCGAGATGAGAGGTTAGTCCCTGGCTTCGACTCCAGAGGAATACAACCTAACCACAAGCACCTCAAGAGGAGGCTTCTATCAGCTTTAGGTATATGAGAGGGACCCTGAGTTTGCGGCCTCAAGTGGAATGGACACCGCGATGCCCTGACTCGAAATAAGGCTGGATATCCCTGCAGTGACTTGAATGCAGGCTCGTCTTGCATCTCCCAAGACGAAAGGATGTCTGAATCACCTGTGGAGACCACAGAGAAAGACCTAGTTCCCCACCTCATCGCGACCGGAGGCCTCACATCCTTTGAAAACTCCAGAGGTACGCGGAGATCAGTGCCTCCAAAGGAGACAATGCCTGACTCCGCGTGAAACTTGATAGGAGTCCCAGGATTCCTGTGGCACGTGGAAAGGGACACTTGGTCTCCCGCCTCAGCTGGAGAGGCGTCCCAATTGCCCTGACAAGCCTCGAGGAGAATCGCGAGTTGTCCCTCGCAACTAGGCAGGTGTCCTGACGTCGCTGAACAAACACGTGGGTGGAAGGGCCATCCCCGTCGTAACTCGAGAATATACCCCAGGTTCCCGCCGCAACTCGAGAAAAACCATGAGACTTCCCCCTCGCCGCGAGATGAGGCCCGATTCCCCTGCACTGCGTGCAGAGCAATTCCGTGTTGCACATCACACATGAAAGGAGCCTTGATTTCCTTGATGGCACTCCAGAGAAAACCCAAGAACACTGTTTCAAGTCTAGAGGGATCCTGAGGTCACTGTAGCAACACGAAAGAGCTCCGTGGACCAAAAATCAACTCGAGATGAGAGGTTATTCCCTGGCTTCGACTCCAGAGGAATACCACCTAACCACAAGCACCTCAAGAGGAGGCTTCTCTCAGCTCTACGTATGTGAGAGGGTCCCTGAGTTTGCGGCCTCAAGTGGAATGGACACCGCGATGCCCTGACTCGAAATAAGGCCGGATATCCCTGCAGTGACTTGAATGCAGGCTCGTCTTGCATCTCCCAAAATGAAAGGATGTCTGAATCCCCTGTGGAGACCACAGAGAAAGACCTAGTTTCCCATCTCATCGCGACCGGAGGCCTCACATCCTTTGAAAACCCCAGAGGAATGCGGAGATCAGTGCCTCCAAAGGAAACCATGCCTGACTCCTCGTGAAACTTGATAGGAGTCCCAGGATTCCTGTGGCACATGGAAAGGGACCCTTGGTCTCCCGCCTCAGCTGGAGAAGCGTTCCAATTGCCCTGCCAAGCCTCGAGGAAAATCCCGAGTTGTCCCTCGCAACTAGGCAGGAGTCCTGAAGTCGCTGAAGAAACACGTGTGTGGAAGGGCCATCCCCTTCGTAACTCGAGAATATACCCCAGGTTCCCGCCGCAACTCGAGAAAAACCATGAGACTTCCCCCTCGCCGTGAGATGAGGCCTGATTCCCCTGCACTGCATGCAGACCAATTCCGTGTTGCACATCACACATGAAAGGAGCCTTGATTTCCATGGTGGCACTCCAGAGAAACCCCAAGAACACTGTTTCAAGGCTAGAGGGATCCTGAGGTCAGTGTAGCAACACGAAAGAGCTCCGTGGACCAAAAATCAACTTGAGATGAGAGGTTAGTCCCTGGCTTCGACTCCAGAGGAATACCACCTAACCACAAGCACCTCAAGAGGAGGCTTCTATCAGCTCTAGGTATGTGAGAGGGACCCTGAGTTTGCGGCCTCAAGTGGAATGGACACCGCGATGCCCTGACTCGAAATCAGGCCGGATTTCCCTGCAGTGACTTGAATGTAGCCTCGTCTTGCATCTCCCAAGACGAAAGGATGTCTGAATCCCCTGTGGAGACCACAGAGAAAGACCTAGTTCCCCACCTCATCGCGACCGGAGGCCTCACATCCTTTGAAAACTCCAGAGGTATGCGGAGATCAGTGCCTCCAAAGGAGACGATGCCTGACTCCTCGTGAAACTTGATAGGAGTCCCAGGATTCCTGTGGCACGTGGAAAGGGACACTTGGTCTCCCGCCTCAGCTGGAGAGGCGTCCCAATTGCCCTGCCAAGCCTCGAGGAGAATCCCGAGTTGTCCCTCGCAACTAGGCAGGAGTCCTGACGTCGCTGAACAAACACGTGGGTGGAAGAGCCATCCCCGTCGTTACTCGAGAATATACCCCAGGTTCCCGCCGCAACTCGAGAAAAACCATGAGACTTCCCCCTCGCCGCGAGATGAGGCCCGATTCCCCAGCACTGCGTGCAGAGCAATTCCGTGTTGCACATCACACATGAAAGGAGCCTTGATTTCCTTGATGGCACTCCAGAGAAACCCCAAGAACACTGTTTCAAGTCTAGAGGGATCCTGAGGTCACTGTAGCAACACGAAAGAGCTCCATGGACCAAGAATCAACTGGAGATGAGAGGTTAGTCCCTGGCTTCGACTCCAGAGGAATACCACCTTACCACAAGCACCTCAAGAGGAGGCTTCTCTCAGCTCTAGGTATGTGAGAGGGACCCTGAGTTTGCGGCCTCAAGTGGAATGGACACCGCAATGCCCTGACGCTAAATAAGGCCGGATATCCCTGCAGTGACTTGAATGCAGGCTCGTCTTGCATCTCCCAAGACGAAAGGATGTCTGAATCCCCTGTGGAGACCACAGAGAAAGACCTAGTTCCCCACCTCATCGCGACCGGAGGCCTCACATCCTTTGAAAACTCCAGAGGTATGCGGAGATCAGTGCCTCCAAAGGAGACGATGCCTGACTCCTCGTGAAACTTGATAGGAGTCCCAGGATTCCTGTGGCACGTGGAAAGGGACACTTGGTCTCCCGCCTCAGCTGGAGAGGCGTCCCAATTGCCCTGCCAAGCCTCGAGGAGAATCGCGAGTTGTTCCTCGCAACTAGGCAGGAGTCCTGACGTCGCTGAACAAACACGTGGGTGGAAGAGCCATCCCAGTCGTTACTCGAGAATATACCCCAGGTTCCCGCCGCAACTCGAGAAAAACCATGAGACTTCCCCCTCGCCGCGAGATGAGGCCCGATTCCCCAGCACTGCGTGCAGAGCAATTCCGTGTTGCACATCACACATGAAAGGAGCCTTGATTTCCTTGATGGCACTCCAGAGAAACCCCAAGAACACTGTTTCAAGTCTAGAGGGATCCTGAGGTCACTGTAGCAACACGAAAGAGCTCCGTGGACCAAGAATCAACTGGAGGTGAGAGGTTAGTCCCTGGCTTCGACTCCAGAGGAATACCACCTTACCACAAGCACCTCAAGAGGAGGCTTCTCTCAGCTCTAGGTATGTGAGAGGGACCCTGAGTTTGCGGCCTCAAGTGGAATGGACACTGCGATGCCCTGACGCTAAATAAGGCCGGATATCCCTGCAGTGACATGAATGCAGGCTCGTCTTGCATCTCCCAAGACGAAAGGATGTCTGAATCCCCTGTGGAGACCACAGAAAAAGACCTAGTTCCCCACCTCATCGCGACCGGAGGCCTCACATCCTTTGAAAACTCCAGAGGTACGCGGAGATCAGTGCCTCCAAAGGAGACGATGCCTGACTCCTCGTGAAACTTGATAGGAGTCCTAGGATTCCTATGGCAGGTGGAAAGGGACCCTTGGTCTCCCGCCTCAGCTGGAGAGGCGTCCCAATTGCCCTGCCAAGCCTCGAGGAGAATCCCGAGTTGTCCCTCGCAACTAGGCAGGAGTCCTGACGTCGCTGAACAAACACGTGGGTGGAAGGGCCATCTCCGTCGTAACTCGAGAATATACCCCAGGTTCCCGCCGCAACTCGAGAAAAACCATGAGACTTCCCCCTCGCCGCGAGATGAGGCCCGATTCCCCTGCACTGCGTGCAGAGCAATTTCGTGTTGCACATCACACATGAAAGGAGCCTTGATTTCCTTGGTAGCACTCCAGAGAAACCCCAAGAACACTGTTTCAAGGCTAGAGGGATCCTCAGGTCACTGTAGCAACACGAAAGAGCTCCGTGGACCAAATTTCAACTCGAGATGAGAGGTTAGTCCCTGGCTTCGACTCCAAAGGAATACCACCTAACCACAAGCCCCTCAAGAGGAGGCTTCTCTCAGCTCTAGGTATGTTAGAGGGACCCTGAGTTTGCGGCCTCAAGTGGAATGAACACCGCGATGCCCTGACTCGAAATAAGGCCGGATATCCCTGCAGTGACTTGAATGCAGGCTCGTCTTGCATCTCCCAAGACGAAAGGATGTCTGAATCACCTGTGTAGACCACAGAGAAAGACCTAGTTCCCCACCTCATCGCGACCGGAGGCCTCACATCCTTTGAAAACTCCAGAGGTACGCGGAGATCAGTGCCTCCAAAGGAGACGATGCCTGACTCCTCGTGAAACTTGATAGGAGTCCCAGGATTCCTGTGGCACGTGGAAAGGGACCCTTGGTCTCCCCCCTCAGCTGGAGAGGCGTCCCAATTGCCCTGCCAAGCCTCAAGGAGAATCCCGAGTTTTCCCTGGCAACTAGGCAGGTGTCCTGACGTCGCTGAACAAACACGTGGGTGGAGGGGCCATCCCCGTCTTAACTCGAGAATATACCCCAGGTTCCCGCCGCAACTTGAGAAAAACCATGAGACTTTCCCCTCGCCGCGAGATGAGGCCCGATTCCCCTGCACTGCGTGCAGAGCAATTCCGTGTTGCACATCACACATGAAAGGAGCCTTGATTTATATGGTGGCACTCCAGAGAAACCCCAAGAACACGGTTTCAAGTCTAGAGGGATCCAGAGGTCACTGTAGCAACACGAAAGAGCTCCGTGGACGAAAAATCAACTCGAGATGAGAGGTTAGTCCCTGGCTTCGACTCCAGAGGAATACCACCTTACCACAAGCACCTCAAGAGGAGGCTTCTCTCAGCTCTAGGTATGTGAGAGGGACCCTGATTTTGCGGCCACAAGTGGAATGGACACCACGATGCCCTTACTCGAAATAAGGCCGGATATCCCTGCAGTGACTTGAATGCAGGCTCGTCTTGCATCTCCCAAGACGAAAGGATGTCTGAATCCCCTGTGGAGACCACAGAGAAAGACCTAGTTCCCCACCTCATCGCGACCGGAGGCCTCACATCCTTTGAAAACTCCAGAGGTCCGCGGAGATCAGTGCCTCCAAAGGAGACGATGCCTGACTCCTCGTGAAACTTGATAGGAGTCCCAGGACTCCTGTGGCACGTGGAAAGGGACCCTTGGTCTCCCGCCTCAGCTGGAGAGGCGTCCCAATTGCCCTGCCAAGCCTCGAGGAGGATCCCGAGTTGTCCCTCACAACTAGGCAGGAGTCTTGCCGTCGCTGAACAAACACGTGGGTGGAAGGGCCATCCCCTTCGTAACTCGAGAATATACCCCAGGTTCCCGCCGCAACTCGAGAAAAACCATGAGACTTCCCCCTCGCCGCGAGATGAGGCCCGATTCCCCTGCACTGCGTGCAGAGCAATTCCGTCTTGAACATCACACATGAAAGGAGCCTTGATTTCCTTGATGGCACTCCAGAGAAACCCGAAGAACACTGTTTCAAGGCTAGAGTGATCCTGAGGTTACTGTAGCAACACGAAAGAGCTCCGTGGACCAAAAATCAATTTGAGATGAGAGATTAGTCCCTGGCTTCGACTCCAGAGAAATACCACCTAACCACAAGCACCTCAAGAGGAGTCTTCTATCAGCTCTAGGTATGTGAGAGGGACCCTGAGTTTGCGGCCTCAAGTGGAATGGACACCGCGATGCCCTGACTCGAAATAAGGCTGGATATCCCTGCAGTGACTTGAATGCAGGCTCGTCTTGCATCTCCCAAGACGAAAGGATGTCTGAATCCCCTGTGGAGACCACAGAGAAAGACCTAGTTCCCCACCTCATCGCGACCGGAGGCCTCACATCCTTTGAAAACCCCAGAGGAACGCGGAGATCAGTGCCTCCAAAGGAGACGATGCCTGACTCTTCATGAAACTTGATAGGAGTCCGAGGATTCCTGTGGCACGTGGAAAGGGACCCTTGGTCTCCCGCCTCAGCTGGAGAGGCGTCCCAATTGCCCTGCCAAACCTCGAGGAGAATCCCGAGTTGTCCTTCGCAACTAGGCACGAATCCTGACGTGGCTGAACAAACACGTGTGTGGAAGGGCCATCCCCGTCGTAACTCGAGAATATACCCCAGGTTCCCGCCGCAACTCGAGAAAAACCATGAGACTTCCCCCTCGTCGCGAGATGAGGCCCGATTCCCCTGCACTGCATGCAGAGCAATTCCGTGTGGTACATCACACATGAAAGGAGGCTTGATTTCCTTCATGGCACTCCAGAGAAACCCCAAGAACACTGTTTCCAGGCTAGAGGCACCCTGAGGTCACTGTAGCAACACGAAAGAGCTCCGTGGACCAAAAATCAACTCGAGATGAGAGGTTAGTCCCTGGCTTCGACTCCAGAGGAATACCAGCTAACCACAAGCACCTCAAGAGGAGGCTTCTCTCAGCTCTAGGTATGTGAGAGGGACCCTGAGTTTGCGGCCTCAAGTGGAATGGACACTGCGATGCCCTGACGCTAAATAAGGCCGGATATCCCTGCAGTGACATGAATGCAGGCTCGTCTTGCATCTCCCAAGACGAAAGGATGTCTGAATCCCCTGTGGAGACCACAGAGAAAGACCTAGTTCCCCACCTCATCGCGACCGGAGGCTTCACATCCTTTGAAAACTCCAGAGGTACGCGGAGATCAGTGCCTCCAAAGGAGACGATGCCTGACTCCTCGTGAAACTTGATAGGAGTCCCAGGATTCCTGTGGCAGGTGGAAAGGGACCCTTGGTCTCCCGCCTCAGCTGGAGAGGCGTCCCAATTGCCCTGCCAAGCCTCGAGGAGAATCCCGAGTTGTCCCTCGCAACTAGGCAGGAGTCCTGACGTCGCTGAACAAACACGTGGGTGGAAGGGCCATCCCCGTTGTAACTCGAGAATATACCCCAGGTTCCCGCCGCAACTCGAGAAAAACCATGAGACTTCCCTCTCGCCGCGAGATGAGGCCCGATTCCCCTGCACTGCGTGCAGAGCAATTTCGTGTTGCACATCACACATGAAAGGAGCCTTGATTTCCTTGATGGCACTCCAGAGAAACCCCAAGAACACTGTTTCAAGGCTAGAGGGATCCTGAGGTCACTGTAGCAACACGAAAGAGCTCCGTGGACCAAAATTCAACTCGAGATGAGAGGTTAGTCCCTGGCTTCGACTCCAAAGGAAAACCACCTAACCACAAGCTCCTCAAGAGGAGGCTTCTCTCAGCTCTAGGTATGTTAGAGGGACCCTGAGTTTGCGGCCTCAAGTGGAATGGACACCGCGATGCCCTGACTCAAAATAAGGCCGGATATCCCTGCAGTGACTTGAATGCAGGCTCGTCTTGCATCTCCCAAGACGAAAGGATGTCTGAATCACCTGTGTAGACCACAGAGAAAGACCTAGTTCCCCACCTCATGGCGACCGGAGGCCTCACATCCTTTGAAAACTCCAGAGGTACGCGGAGATCAGTGCCTCCAAAGGAGACGACGCCTGACTCCTCGTGAAACTTGATAGGAGTCCCAGGATTCCTGTGGCACGTGGAAAGGGACCCTTGGTCTCCCCCCTCAGCTGGAGAGGCGTCCCAATTGCCCTGAC